>NW_024096559.1:0-1327500 GCF_016545835.1 Crotalus tigris | reverse complement strand
GTGGCAGCAATGGCACAAAGCGCCATGCAGTATCCTGCCATGAATGGCCGCAAGCAGCCATAGAAGTAGGCAACGGTGCAACAGGTGTAGTGGCGTGGGAGGCCTGATTGTGACAGTCCTAAGGTAAGAGAGTGTGGAGTGCGTGGGGCAGCTCCACACACCCCGCCCTAGCTTGATTTTTATGTGTGCGCCAGACAGTGGGATGGAGTGGGTGAGGTCTTAACTAGGGCTTATTTGGAGGGTAGGGTTTATATTAGGTGGACACATTAAAAATCAAGCTAGGGCTTATTTTCGGGGAAATACGGTTGTACACTTGTTTTTTTTTTCAGCGGTTGTTGTTCTTATCTAATTTTAGTATTGTATGCCTCCCAGAGTCAATATGAAGCCAGGTGGCTTTATAAAGGACTTGCATTTTATAAAAATGTGGAAAGAGAGGGTTTTCTTACATACCCTACAATATTGAAACTCAGAGACTGGTGTTAAGGACAAGAAGATTTCTGAGAAGTTAAAAATGATATACCCAGCACTTTGTTAAATTGTGGAATTTGTTGCCATGGGTTAGTGTTGTGGAGGCTCCACTTAGATTGTTTGAAAAGGGGATGAAGCAGATTTATGGTGGTTCTGGCTCTCAGAGCAGGTAGTCCTCAACTTATGACCACAATTGGGACCAGAATTTTTGTTATTGAGCGAAGTGCTCATTAAGGGAGATGTCACATGACTGCTTTGCTCAGCGACTGCAATCTGGTAGTCCAGTTGAAGTTGTTGAGCAGTCTCATTCATTAAGAGGATGGAGTCCCAGTTGGGGAGTATGAAGTGCCTCAGGGGGTGGATGGGAGACCCTGGGAGGCCTGGCATAGGCTGTGCAGGAGGGTCTGTCCTCTTAGGAGCTGAAAATCCTACCTGCCAAAACCCAAGCAGGATTTTCAGCCCAAAAGTGAAGAGACACTTGAGTGTGAGATCTGTGCTGGGCTTTCCACATCCCCCCTAAAACACCCCACATTCATTATATTACCACGCTGCCTTTCCACTAAGGAGCTAAAAGTCCTGCTTGGATTTTAGTTCCCTCTCATCCCTGGGGACGGGCTGAAAGAGCTCCCTCCCGAAGAGTTTCAGCTCCGTGTCTGGTTGGATTTCAGTAGGGAGCTCTTTCAGACAATCCCCAGAGACAAGAGGGAGTCTTGTCAGCAAGTGGCAGCAGCTTGCAGCCTTCCCTGCTGACTTCCCCATTGACTTTCTGGGAAAGCCAGCAGAAAAGATTGCAAATTGTGATCACATGATTGCAGGGTGTTTGGCAACCCATCATAGATTGCATCCAGATTGCAATCACATGACGTTTTGTGTGTGTGTGTGTGTGTGTGTGTGTGTGTGAGAGAGAGAGAGAGAGAGAGAGAGATTTAGCAATGGTCTGATGTGCTTTACAAAGTGTAATGTACCTTTTCTGACGCCATCGTTAATTCAAGCCATTGATAAGTGAACGGTCATAAGTTGAGGACCACCTGTGCCTCTTGGCTGTCTTCTGTTTCCTGAATTTTAAGCAGGATGCTTTTTTTTTAAAAAAAAAATGAAATAGAAAAAGTGTCATCTTAAAACACTTCCTTCTATTGAAAATATAAATCTGATATTTAATGCAAGGAATTCTGAACAACTAGTCCAATCGGGTCCTTTAACTTATACTCTGGTGGCCCCCTTTCCCAAGGAATAGCTTTGCTTTTGTTGTTGCTGCTATTCTTCTGTGGAGCTGAATTTGTTTGTCTTTTCCAGGCCATACCCCAGCCTTGGCTTGTGCCCCCAACAAAGACGTTGCTGATTGCCTGGCACTTATCCTTTCCACCATGAAGCCTTTTCCACCTAAAGACGCCATCAGCCCTTTCAGCTTCAACCTCCTCAAGAACTGCGGGATTGCTGCCAAGACAGCCGCCTGCAGCGCCCTGCCCAACGGGAACAGCTGCCCTTACACCAAGGATAGGCACAATGCCATCGGCTTAGATGGCTGTTATTCGGAATAGCTTAAAAACGATGATGGGTGATCTAGTATCTCTTCTATTTATTTAGGAATTCTATCAATATAGGACACTTTAAAGGAGAACAAGACTGGGAATGGGCCTTCCAAAAGGTCCTAGGAACCAAAAAGAAAAAAGGAAAGGAAAGGAAAAAACCTAGAGAAAGTGATCTCGGTTTCTGCATCCTACCTAGATACTTGCTTTGACCACTAGCATTTCTTCTGCTATCAAAATTAACAAAAAAAGAAAGTGTGGGTTTCCAAACAGATCCATCCTTTTAAAATGTTTTGTTTAAATTTACTCTAAGAAGCTTTAAAAATCTGCTCGTATTCTTCTTTCCCCTGCTGTTTGCCAAAGGGTATAGCCCGGTTCTTCTGAGTTCAATGTTTCTAAGCAACTCACCTTTTTCAGTCCCAGTTTCTGAAGGCTTTGATGCTTTGAGTGAAGAGCCAATTAAATTTATTTCATGCAGGGGGTTGTGGCAGCAGCCGAAGGATTGGATTTGATCATCTGGATCATCTTATTAACGGTCTCCCACACTTCCCCTCTATCAGGCCACCTTATCATTTGGGATCATTTTCTCTGTGTCCTCAGGAAAAGGAAAAAAATAATCTTTCCGAGGGACCCAGCAGGCTAGGCAGGGAGCAGAAGCCTGAATTGCTGCTGCTTTTTGTTTTGCATTGAAATGAGGAGAGGGAGGTTGATCAATGAGGGACCGCCAAGAAGGGCAGCAGCTGCTGGCAAAGTGCCACTATCATTGCTTCTTCCTGTATGGTAGCTTTTGTTTGTTTGTTTGTTGTGCTCGCCCTTTTTGATTCCAGTCAGAAAAACACTTGAACTGAGAACTACTGTACCCGGATACTCTGATACTTTAGGCAGCTCATAGTCCCTTGCGTGCGCCATAGATGCTGTTGCCCAACCAACGCGGTCCTCTTTAAAAACCTGTGTATGCGCTGCCAGAATTATCCCAACCATATCAGGCACTTTAGGGATCTTCTGTTTTTGGAGGCTGATTTTTTTTGGGGGGGGGAGAGGGAAGGTTATCCGGTTTGCAAAATGTTGGATCCCCAAAGGGAGTTTCTTTTGTGGTTCCCCACCCCACCCTCTCCCACCTCTGTTTTTGTGCAGTGTTTCCCATTAGACAAGTCAGTGTTGCCTAAAAAGATATTTATAAAGAAGCAAGCATTTATCTTTTGAAAAATAGCCAAAAGGAAAAAAAGAAAAGAGAAAAGCTTTCTGCAAGGAGAACAGTGCACTTCAGAATCTTACAATCCTACATTTGTATTTATAATTTTTTCAACTAGAATAACATCCAGCAGATTTCATTAGGGGGTGGTGTGTGTGTATCTGTCCGTCCATCCATCCATGGGTGGGGCTAAGTATGAGTGCGTATTTTTTATTTTAAAATTCCTATTTATTACACATTTGAGTGTGCGCACTGTTTTCTTTTTGTACTGTAAACCGTATCATGTGTAGAAACTAACAAAAAAAAAAGATTACCATATCACAAAGTATGTTCAAAGCCAAAGATTGGGATGTAGCAATCAGATGAAAGCTGCTGGGGCAAGCAAAACTTTAGGACCTAACAATCTTTTCCATCAGTTTCCCAGTCCTGCAGTGCTGTGGTAGGCTTGGGACTGTGTTTAGCAGAACATGTGAATTTTAAGAATGAATTATTCCAAGGCATGGTATGTTTGGACGAGCAAGCTTTAAGGCTAGTAACCCTGGGAAGCAACTGGTTTTTATTTTCTCCCAGGGTTTTCTTCTTACACACTCTCTTTGATTGTTAAAGGAGAATATATGAGGCAGCTATAGACCTGAATCCTTCTGCATCATGGTGCATTTTACACTTTGACAATGTAAGGAATTTAAAACCCAGAATTTAAACGGACAGACAAACTTTATATCTCCTCTGCCCTGCCCCGTTCATACCGGATTTACGATGCAGAGTGGACACCAATGCAATTGCTAGAGCCTTATTTATTTGCATCAACTGGTTGTCCAAAATAAAAAGATAGAAGAATCAGAAACAGCCAATTCAGAGGGTGTGGCTCGTGGCTAGATCTTTCAAAGAGGAGAGTTGAATCCAGAAGTTAGAAAAGATGATGATGATGATGAAATAATAGTAGTGGAGACAAGACACAAATCCCTTCCTTTTGACACTGTTTACTAAAGCCAAATTCCTGCAGCCAAATGACACAGCCACTATCTTGCCCTTTGCCAGTGCATTTTTTTAAAGGATATGATCACTTCATTTTTTTTTTTTTTTAATGGAGCCTTCCTCTGCTCCCCTCGCCTCCCTCTCCTGGCCTCCCTACTGGCTTTGTCTTTCTCAGAGATTTATTACACTGTCATTTGGGATCAGTTCTTCTAAGTGTTTGCTGAATTATTTTAGTATCCTGCATATGGATAGGTTGCAAAAAAAAAAAATGGGGGCCTTAAAGGTAGTGAATTCTAGTCTTCAAACAAACCTAACAATGTCCTTTGACTAAGCCTTCTGCAGAGACTAGGGTGCTACTAGCTTAGCTGTTTCTTCTTTCTTTGATGCCCAAGGAATCTTAAGAAATCTCTTCATTTTGCAGCTGCCAGGTAAAGAGCGTATTAAAAGTTTCAATGCACTTGCCAAAAAAAGCACAGCGGACAGCCTGTTGCAGATTGGCCGTTAATGTTTTCACTGCACTATGGATGGGTTACTTTTCTCTGCCCTCAGTTACTTCACATTCTCTACCTTGAAAGAAAGTGTTAACCTTTCTACACCAAATACCTCATTGTTGGAATAGAAATGAACAAAACTTGAATTAAAGATTCCTCTTCTCCTCTGTCCCCCGCTTTTTGATGAGAAAGGTCCTTTTCAGCATCTTGTAGAAGAAAAGCTGGGGAAAAAAACCACTTGTTTACACTTTATTAGGTACTAGCAATTTACTTCTTTCAAATTGCCTAATTTTATTTTAGCCTTCTAAGTGCAATCCTTTTCCTCCCCATAGAAGGGCAAAGAGGACATAAGTTGGGAGGCCAAAGTAAATCTGAAGCCACTCTTGGTCGTTGTTTGATTTCTTTTCAAGGGCTAAATGAATCCTCCTCTAAAGGCAGAAACGGGACTGAGACATTTGTAGGAAAATGGGGGGGGGGAGATCCAGTGTTCCTTGCAGTGCTGAGAACTAGGAGACCACCTCTTCCCACAGGTGTGATAGTTTAAACCAGAGATGTCCAATCTTGACAACTTTTAAGACTTGTGGACTTCAACTCCCAGAATTCCTCAGCCAATTCTGGGAATTGAAGTCCACAGGTCTGTATTCACCCCAAGCCATGTCTTTGTGGCTTGGAGGAATGTGGACTCATTAAGAAATCCTAGCACAGATTGTTCTTACAGAAGAGAGAGAAACCCATTTTTTGTTCCCCTTTACTCCTGTGTATTGAATTGTAGTTGGTTCTATAGCAGTTTTTGGGAATGAATATAGCTTGAATGGTTTACGATCTGCAAGAGGTCTTGAACCAGGGAGGTGAAGCTTCTATGGACCACAGTTCTTAGATGGCAGAGATGTTCCCTTTTCAGTTTTTATGGTTTATTATTTTTTTAAAAAGCAGGAATGAAATTTGAAGGAAGGGGCAGAAGCTGAGATGCAATCAGCTTTCTGAGATAAGTTTTTAGAATAAGGAAATTTCCTAACCCTAGTGCCAGATGAATTGGGCTGGCGTGAATTTAAATTCTTATGTTTCCTCCTTATATTAGAACTGTCATGGGTTTGTGCAGGGTTTGTGCAGGACTTCTTTTGCTGAACTGATGAAAAATAATCAGGCAGGATCATCTTTTTAATTGCATTTTTGCAAACAAAAAACAAAAAAAGGCATTTCCCTTTCTTACATTTCACCCTAAAATTGAAGATATGACAATCAATGTGATCTTTTTAAGGGCTTCAGCGTACTTAACTCTGTAGCATCGCACATTATTATATTTCTAGTGTTCCATTTAACTTTTTCCTTTTCCTTAAAAATGATGATGAAGAAAAAAAAAATGGAGTGGAAACAATTCCAGCAGTGCATATCTAAATTAATATATTTTGTTGCTTTTTTAAAAAAAAAATAAAAAAAAAGTGGAGGCAGCAGTTGGGTTGGGCGTGAAGAAATGTGGCCAGCTGTTTTAGTTGCCAGTCTTGTTCTCCTTTAATGCTGTAACATGTACATTTTGACAGCACAGCTTGACAGTTTTAAGTAATAATTCAAATGTCTGGTGGTAATAACTTGCATCATTGTGCTAAGATGAGAGTTGGTTTTCCCTGGTGCATTGTAAAAGAGGGCTGGAGGCAAACTTCCTTTGTTACTTCCTCTCTTTTTTCTCATCACCCCTTCCCTCCAGTATTCTGCAAGCACATTTGACTTCCTGGTGTGCAGTATTTTACCCAGGGTTGGGAGAAAGTGGGGAATGGGGGCAGAAGAGGATCTTGCTTACAGCTTCTTCCTATTGCCATCTTCTTTAGGAATGGCATCAAATCTATCTTAACCGTGCATCCTTCTTTGCATCTTAGAAGACCCTGCTCCTAATATCTCTGGGTGGTTTTCCTCCTTTTTTCCTTTCCACTTGTCTCAGCAAGCAATCATGGGGCTTCCCTTCTTAACCTATCCAAATAAGGAAGTTTTTCTCCAACCCCCTTTCTCTAAAGCACTTGCTTTACAAGTTTAAAAAGAAAAAGAAAAAGCACTTTTGTTTAAAAGCATGAGGGTCTCATTCCCCCTTTTATAATAATCTATAGGAGAAAGGCCAGCAAGGGAATTACGGTATCAGGAAAAACCTATTTTCCTTTTTGTCCCTCCCCCCCCACACACATTTTTTTTTAATTAATCTATGTTGGGTGGGAGGATGGGTGGAGAATTCTTTTAATTTACTTCAGAGCTCTAGAGTCATGGTTCTAGGGTTCAGAGAAATAGAACAAAGGGAAGTTGTGTTTTAAAAAATAAACAGCACAAATACATTTCAGCTTGACAAGTGTATTTGCACTGCCATTGTTAGATAAATGGGCCTTCCGCTGGGAGCCCAGCTGAGCCATATAACTATTGACAAACACTGAATGTAAATGTCCTTGTAGAGGGCAAGTACTGAGAAGCGATAAATTGATCATATATTCCTAAGACGGCACTTCAGCGAATTTAAAATAACTGATCCTGATAAAATGATGCTGTTCCTTTTTTTCTAAAAATGACTTTATTTTGTTTACTTTTCCCCAGAGGTTGCTGGAGCTTAAGAAAACCCATCTGTAGCATTGTTACTGTTCATTACTTTTTACGTTTTCTTTCTCCTCTTTTCCCACCCTGCCCAAGGAGTTCAAAATCATGGGATAGAGACATCCCATGCTAATATTTCTAAAGAGCTCTAATGTAAGAAATGAATTGTGTACTTAACAGGATTTGAATTTGTGTCCCTGAAAGTGATGTGTATATTATCTAGTCTGGTTTCTTGGCTTGGGACAGTGGATTACCAAAGGGGCCTGTCTCTGGCCAGTTTCTATACAGACTAAATGTGCAGAATCTCCTTTAGGGCTAATGCTCACTTTGTATTGAGAGAGCCAGCTCCAGACCTTTTGGCTTCCTTCTGATAGGAATGAAATAGTTGATCCAAGGACATGCCAGAATACCTTGCAGGTAGGCAAATTGGGGTGGGAAGATTCCTCTAATGACAGGATTTTTTTTTTTTTTAAACTCCAGCCGGTATAAGGTATTCTGGCATAGCTATATGAACTTTAATGTGAGCAATTGTTTTTTTTTAAAATCAGTTATTAAAACAAATATCCAAGCAAGTAACCTTCTATCCTTTCCTTGGTGAGTCCTGGAAAGTATATTTATTATCCCATATTTAACTCTCCTCCCCTCTATTCATCACCCCACGCATTTTTCCTCAAAAACATTTCCCTGTCAAATTGTTGCGTAATTCCGTTCTGATTAGCTATTCGCCCAATAGTGCCAAAGAGATGACAAGATTAGGAAGGTGGTGGAGAGAGAAGTTTGGTGATCTTTCATGGCATACTTTGCTTTTTTTTTAAAAAAAAAATATCATTATTTAAGCTGTAAGCTCAGCTCAGCTGGGCTTTGAGCATATTTTTTTATGTGCAGGAAAATGGGGAGGAGGAACCACCCTCCGTATTGCAAATGTTTCATTACTTTACAACCTTCTCTTGGTGGATTTTTTTTCTAAATGGGTTCTTCAGTATCAAGCGTGTAGCATTTGAGAAAAAAAAATGTGACTTCAGCATCACTTAACTCCTACAAAGTCAATGTTAAAGAAGAGATGGGGATATATAGATTATTATTTTTTTCCCGCTGAAGCAAGGAGAATGTTAATTGCGGTTGGGATTCTGTGAACTTTAAAGCAATGATTTCATTCGAATCATGAATTTGGGGGACAAAGAAAAAGCTGTTAATGTTACAAATAGGTAGAAAATATTTTGGGCTGGGCTGGGAGGGGGATAGATCTCTTAAGGTCTCCCGTAAGGCATCTGTAGCAAGTTCTTAGTGTCTTTCTTTCCGTGATCTATGTGTAAATGCTGCACCGATGTATATTATGCACATAAAACATTTCTTTGAATAAGATAGGACAGACCTCATCACCAGTCAGGTATAAACTATTCTTCCTCTTTCGTGTGTTAGTTTTTCACTGTATGTATGTGTGTGCGTGTATGTATACCTGTATGCGATGAGCATCTTTTCAAATTCACTTTTGGTGCAAAAACAAAAGGGATGAAAAAGAAAAGAAAGAAAAATAGCCTTACTTTTAATTCCAATCCTATCTTAGTTTGTCAACTTGAATATAATAAAGCAGAATTGCATGGAAGTCTTTGAAACTAGCTGAGCCTCGTGTGCACGGTGAGTGGCAGTAAACTGTTTTTCTAAACAAAAAAAAATTAGTATGCAATTTCAGCCACACAGCTTTTAGGAAAAAAATCCCTGCATTTTGTTTTTGTTTTTAAGAATGGCGCGTAGGGAGGGGGGGGAGGGGGTTGATTATACCAGCTTGTGCCTGCTTTGCCTTCTCAAAAACTTGGGAATTAGTTCCCATTTGCTTACCCTTCATGCTGACCAGAAGAGAGATTTCATAAAGGAGCTTACATTGTTTTTTTTTTTTTTATGAAACCGATGTTTTCCAGATGATAGTAAGATCTTTGATAACCTCTTCGGACATCAGGTGTACTGGCAGTATAGATTAACAGCCTGTTTGGTTTTTGGAGATAATAACACGGGGTTGAGGGAGGAAAATAAGGACAGACACAACAGCAGGTGGTTCAGATTATCTGCTTTCCAAGGTAGTGTTGCATCCCGTTTGGCCTGCATAAATGATTACTACATTTTAGATACAACTTCCTATTGCACTTCTATCAGAAGTAGGGAAAAGGTTAAAAAAAAAATGACTGGAAGTGTGGAAATTACTCTAGTTGGTCTTTTGACCTGCACCATGGATATATGAATCTATTGTGTAATTTTTGTCCCAGTTATTTGGTTGCAGCACTGTAAATCTGGTATCCCTTCTGTCAACTTAATTATGAAGATAAGGAGAAAGGTTAGTTTCAAGTCCTGCCTCTTTATGGTGATATAATTAGGGTTTGTCAATGTACAGCTGTCCCCTCTAAATTTACTATTCTTACGTGCAATCCTCTATGATTTTTCATCTTTAATTTAGGAAATGCAAATATCCTGGATATTTGGAGGAGGGGGAAATAAATGGAATAGCCTCACAGAAACAAATGTTTCAGACTTGAGAACAAGCCTAGATTCTTATATTCTGAGAATTTCTTTGATATATGAAATTTGCACTGATCAATTGCAGATCTCTTAGGCAAAATTGGAGATAGAGGCATTAACAAACAAGCACACTTAGGGAGATGAGAAGTGGGAGATAAAAGATCAAAACCAAAGGGAAATTTGATATTGCGGGTTCTTGGAGTTTGATACAGAGAAGACTTCTGTATGGCTTTGGGCATCTTGTAGACAATGTTGAGTGGTTTGACTCACTTTTTAGAATCCTGCAGCGTACAAAAGTAAACTCTTTTTATACTGACAGAAACAGACAGAGGCCAGTGAAGGAATTAGCTTTTAAAATGACAGAACTAGAAAAAAAATCATTGCCGAAGGTAAGATTTGGAAACATGCTTTATGGACTAAAAGTGACTGGGGTATTATTGTACTGTGTTAGTTGCCAGTTCTTAATATTTTGAAAGGCATTTTTCTTTGCTGGTCCACTTGAAGATATTTATTGAAATGGCTGCTGATAGTTTTGTATGCATGTCCTTACTTGAATGTTTTGGAAAAATAATAGTGAAAGGAAGTTTCTTGCAGTTAACCTAAGTGTTGTGTCAGCATCTCATGCTTGCTGACATTGGAGTAGGGAATGAGTAAGACTGAGAGAAATGCATTTAAAGGCAGCCTGCCGGCATTTGTCCAATTTCTTTCCCTGCTTCTCCTCTATCTTGGGATTCATCTTTTGGCACTATCCAATTGACTTCTGATTCTTTTAGAAAGAGGATATGTTAATCCAGGCGGTTAGATTTCAAAACAGAAACTGAAACAGATATTGTATTGAAAGAACACTCTTAAAAATGTTAACCATTCCAGGCGCCTTAGCTACCTAACATGAATGTAGCTTGTTTACCTTATGAGAAGAAGCACTTTACAATGCTCTTCTATGTTCCTCGTAGTGCAAAGGTTAATAATTTAACATCGACAGAATATGTAGGAAGCCCATTTTGATAGGAAAAAGGGGAGCATGATGGTAGTTGGGTCAGATCCTTCTCCTCAAGTATGAACTGTAATTGGCTCCCCCTGTCTCATTTATAATTTTGTCTAACTTCACTTACTCTTATCCTTCATCTCATAAATAAAAGCAGGCAGACTATTTAGGATTTCTTTTTATCTCCCCTTCTCTCTGAATTTTCTCTTGTATACCAAGGTTTTCTGATCTCTTGAGGTTCTCTTTTTTTCCTAAAGTGAGCAATGCTTAGTCGTAAAGCCTTATGAAGGTTTAGCTTAGTCTGTGTGAAAGTTGGAGGGTATTGGATCTCAGGTGGAATGGGTGGAACCTAACATTGCCTTCCTTCTATTACTGCAATCCATACATATTACTCTAGTACCTTAAAAATTAGTTGTGGGTATGGTGACTCCATTCTTTGGATGTTTGGTTTTCAGACTTATAATCCAACTTTTCTAGGGTGAGAACATCAGCTTTGGGAAGGCTGAACTAAAACAAATTGTGTGTTCATTCTTGCTATGGTAGTTTTCTTTCCTCCCTGTAATTTGATGCCATGTTGTATAGATTCAGAGCTTTTAAAAATTGCACTAAATATGTATGTGGCAGTTTCTGATTTTTCATTTAATTTTTTCCCAAATCAAAAAGTTTCTTCTGTTAGTAGGGAATGGCATAAATTATTTGCCATATCTGTTATTTGTTCCTTTTGGCTTTCTAATGGATCTTGCTTCCTTTCATACTAAAGCAGCACGGTACCAAAGGATATAATGCTGAATTCTTCAGTTTCATTACGTATTTTCTTTATTCCTTGTGCTTTTTTCCCCTTCAAATTAATCTGTCATTCTCTCCCCACATTAATACATTTTATCAATTATTGCTGTTATCTGTTTTCACTTCTAAGACTTGCAAGTGATTTCAAACTGTAAGTACAGGGGCCCTGGTGTAAGATTTCAGTCCCAGAGCTTCGGGCCCTCCAGGCTTCTAAAACGCAGATGCAGGTATATTTACAAATTTATCTCCAGCAGAGATTGAGAAATAGACTTTCTCTCCACCACCACCACCACCACCCCTTCCCCACCTGCTAGCTTTTCACATGGGAAAAGAAGATACAAGCTGTAGTGAGATTTCTCTCTCTCCTTTTCTGGCACCAAGCCTAGGCCTTCCGCAAGTCCGGAAAGAAGGAGGTGTGTGTTTTTTTTTTCCAGAAGTAATGGCTAAGTAGGGCCTAGTTTTGTGCTGAAGAATTGTAAAAAAAGTGGGGATTATTGGTCATGTACCTCTGGCTAAAGGGCCTGGCCCTTCTCCCCCTTTGAAGCTGAACTAATTTGGGGTGAGAATAGGGCCTCCTTCTGATTTTCTTAAATATCCATGCTCTTGGAATAAAGCACAAACAGGGTTTTCTGTAGTAGATTAATTAGCAAAAGAAACTGGCAATAAAACGTGGCAAGTAACCAAGGGTTTTCTTAATAAAGAAATGAGAATTGTAAGTAGCCATGCAACTTTCTGTCTCTAGATATAAATCCTGTAAATTACTATCATAATAGCAGTCTCAAAAGTGATAATAAGAACATCTATCCTCCTAGTAGCAGTCCTTATCACTTTTGAGACCTATGTTACAGTGAGCGTACACAAAGAAAAAGAACACCCATTTTGGTGATTGGTTGAGAATGTGTTGAGGCAAACATGCACAATTATACGTGGAAGTGGCTTAAACTCTTAGCTTTTTGTGAGTTTTATTTTTAGTTCTTTTCACAAGAATCTGACAAAAGCTCTCAAGTTGCATTCATATGTTAAAAGTTATTGTGTTATACACCCACCTTTAGATTGTTTACCTTCTAAATTAAGAAAAGGCTTAAATTGATACTGATTGGCTAAGATGTGCTTCGATGTTTTTATGCTAAAAATGCATATGCATTTCTCAAAAAATAGCTTCATGACATAATTTTTCTTCTACTACTTTTCCAAGTCCCATCTTAGCATCCTCCAGATATTCTGGGTACCAGCATTCATCCTCACCCAGTGTGGCCATTGGCCCACGGACCAGAAATTAAAGAGTTGGTGCAAGAAATTTAGAGGACGCCAACATAGAGAAGACTATCATATTGGGTAAATTTTGGATCTAAGCCTCTACTTTAATTGATGTTATGATGAGGGATGTATAGAGTAGCTCATATTTTCCCCCACCCCAAAAAGGGAGGGGACTCCACATTCACCACTTCCTTAAATTTAATATGAATGTTAGAACTTTCCAAACCACTCAGGTGTGATAAAACAGTATGTCCTGCATGTTATTCAGAGGGAATAAGTTACATCAATGAGACCTGCAATTTGCTCTGGAAATCAGTAAACCCTTAATTCCTCCCCCCCCCCCCGGCAGTTTATTTTGAATCTAAGATTGGGAGACCATGTTGACAATCTAACTAGAGCGTGCCTGCATTTGTTTCTTGAAGTGGAATTGTGAACATACTATTATTAACTGTTAGCATTCCTGTTGCATGTTTGTTTTGAATTACTTGGCCATGCCTTCTTTGCAACTTGGAAGTCATGAACTGGGGTGAAATTGGAAACTCGGAGCGGTTTTCCTTTGAAGACCTGGAGGAGTTGCTTTCTTTTCCTCCTGTTGGGTTCATGACAGACCACACGCCCCAGTAACAGCCAACCTGCTGTTTTTATTAGTTGTGGGCTTGTCTTATAGCAATACTTGTTGGCTGTGAGCTTGTGGGCACTTCAAAAGTCACCTGTGCTTGAAATAGATTTCTTCTTTGGGAGCAGCAATAATGGGGGTAGAAGGAGGGAGGGAGAGTAAAACTGGTTGCTGTGTTGAGGGTTTGTAGTCTGTTCTATAGTTTGTACTATCGGGTGTTTCGTGTTCTGTTTTATTTAAATTTGGGAGGGGGGGTGCATTCTAATGATAAATGGAAGGATTTTGAAGTATTGTGATAAGATTCTTTATAAGCACTGATTTCAGCCCCAATGGGAGCTTTCTGCTTTGAAAGCTTTGATGATCTTTAATCGCTCATGTACTGTACCTTCCCATAGTTGTGCTCCGTTGCTTTTGCCAGTTCTTTCTTCCTTCCTTGGTTTCTTTATCCTGAGATGCACAAATGGTATGTATCTTTTAAGGGGGCACGCTAACTGTGTTTTTCGTTGTCTGGGTAAGGTAGATGCAGCCAATGTTTTGTGACAGTGTTTGTAGTCAGGGGTGACTTAGACAATATATTGTGTCTGCATGAGCCACGAACTGTGCTTTCCCCCCCCCCCCCCAACTCTGTCTTTTCTTCCCAGCCATAGCTGCAAGTATGCAACAGAGTCGGGGAGGAAAGTATGAGGGCATTGCACACATTGTACACTTTCCTTGTTTTAGCTAGGGAGGGCAGTCTAATTTACATATATGTATTTTCCAGCCTGTCTTCTAAGGACTGACAAAGTTACCTTACTGTTGATGCTAACTGTTAGCAGATTGTTGAAATATGGTGCAATTCTTTCAGGGTGGCTTTAATCAGCAGAAGATAAAGGCCAGACATTTTTTTTTTTTTGGTCCTTGTATAAATAATTATCTTAAAATATGAATTCATTCAAACACCCTTTGCCTAGCTCCTTTTTCTTGGCTGCTGAGCACTTCTCAATTCGTTGCATTTCAGTCTGGGACCAACACCATATAATGTAGCCCTTAACAGCTAGGAGAACCACAATAAATCCTCAAAGGAAATCTGTCATTTCCACTGAAAATGGAGACAGAGCGTTAAAGCAGCCTTTTCCAACTGCTGCTGGCTAGATGTGTTGGATTTTAACTTGCCCACCCTTTGGCTGTGCTGGCTTGGGCACTGTGAGAATTGAAGTCCACCCAGCTGAGGCCCAAAGTGGGAAAGGGTGCATTAAAGTATTTTTTTTTTTCCTGCTTAACCTGTAACTGCTGCTTATAAATGGAAGGCTTTTGTCTTTCACATTGAATCACTTGGTCCAAAGGCATTCAGAGAAGAGTGTATATCCTGACCACGACGTCAGTTTAAGCATTCTCTTAGCTTTATCTGCACATTTGGGGCAAGGCTTTTAATCCTTGGTTAGCATTGCCATAGTATTTTCTCTAACTGCATGGAGGCCAGGGTGCTTCATTTTGGCTTCGGCCTCAGTTCTTAAGGGAACTGAGAGGGAAATTGCCCCAGCTTAGAAGTTGTTTTAGTAGACTTTTTTTTTTTCTTTTTGTCTATTATGGCCACCTGCAGGAATGCAGGAAACTTGAGGAGCACTTGGCTCTACAATAAAAATGGTTCTCCGCCTTTGATTAAGCTCTCTGCATCTGGGACCAGAGCCACAGCCTCCTGACCAGAGCAGGTCAAGGATTTCCACTTAATCTGTGTGAAAAAAGGAATTTGGAGAAGGGGAATGGATGTTAGCATTTGCCCCTCGTGCAAGCCCTCCACATTGTGTGCATGGGTATTTGCAGGCAGAGTCTTCATGTGCATTCATTACAGGTGGTGTTAAGATTGGCTAAAGTGATAAAGTCGAATCTTGTTTTTATTTCTTTCGTATTTAAAATTAGAGTCCCTCTAATACAGTGTTTCTCAACCTTGACCATTTTAAGGCATGTGGACTTCAACTCCCAGAATTCCACAGCCAGCAGTGCTGGCTGTGGAATTCTGGGAGTTGAAGTCCACATGCCTTAAAATGGTCAAGGTTGAGAAACACTGCTCTAATAAATAAAACAAGAACTCCAGTGAACTTCCATAACAGAGTTTTCTGAAACAAAATCCTTTGTTACCTTTACCACTGAATTAATTGTAATCTGCATTAGTTTTATATTTGGGATATTTTATGTCCCATTCCTCCTCCTCCTCCTCCTGCCAGGGTGGAAAAGCTCTCTAGGATTATAGAGATGTCTGTACTGTACTAAAAAGTGGATAGGTGTCTTGATATGGAAATCAGTTTATATTTCAACAGTTTGATTGGGGTGTGGAGGAAGAATGGGTCTTCATACCTAATTCTTACAGTAAAAACCTGAGCACATCAGGGAACACAAAACCCCTTCTTGCTCTTATGATGCTTCACATCTTAAAACACCAGGCAAGGAGGAAAAATCTATAGGATGGGATGTGGTTTCCTATGATCCTTTAAAGAGCATTAATGTGGGAGGAGGAATGGAAGGCAGTTTTTAGATCAGCACCTCATATTTACTGGACCTGTTTTGTATTTGGTCTTTTGTATTTAATAGGGTAGAATGGGATTGGGAAATAATATTATGTTTTCACCTTTAGAGCACTGAATCTACAACCTGCTGATCAAGACCAGCATGCAACCATGTTGACCTCCTTTGAGGCAGGGGCCTTAATTGGGATCATTTAGTTAAGCAGATATTTTTAAATTAGACGCCTGTGTGTGTGCGTGTGTGCGCGTGCATGTGTATGAGTGTGTATATGTTGTAATGGGTGAAGATGGGAGTATTGTTTGAATGGTAATATTTTGAGTTTGGGGGATGAATGATAAGCTATTGGAGCAAGAATGGAAGTGCTGCCTATGAAGCATTGCCCTTCTCCATTGCTTGTACTTTTGGAACTATAATGATTGTGGGGAAGTTTAACTTTGCCCCCTTATCTTGCTAGTATTGGAAAGCTTGGACCAATGTTTAGAAGAGATTATTAAAAATAAGCATTCAAGTCAGCTCACAGGCCTGCCTCCTTACTTGCAGACACATGATCTTCCTTCAAACACTGGTTTAAAGCACAAAAAAAAAAAAAAAGTACCCAAATGCTCACTCTGGGTATTTGAGAAGAGGGTTTGGTTACAGGGCAGGAGTTGCCAAGGTCAGTTCACACATTCCCCAAAGTCTGCTTTTAAGCCCAATGCAAAGGAAGTTCCTGATATGCAATCAGAGTGTTGCTCTTTTGAGACTGATTGGTAATCTTCCTTTCTTATGGATCTCCTTGCCCTCATTTCTTCACTGGAAGCAGTATTTTTTAAGTTTTTTTTTTTAAGTAATTATGTTTCCCTCAAGAGTTTTATTCTTAGAAAGGCAGATCTGTCAGACCAACCATCAATTATTCCTCCTTTTCTTCCCCACCCCGGACCCCAGCCTGGTTGTTCCATGAAATGAAAACATTATGTTAAGAGATCTATGTAAAATCATATTGAATAACAATGCAGTGAGGTATCACAAGCCATTCATCCCCCTTTCTACACATCTCAGTCTTGCGCAGTGTGGAAGCCACCTTGTATAAGCCCTTTACATGAATTCAGTGAATGGTTAACCTTTTTTTGTCTCAGATGATATATATGCATTTTCAAAATTTCTGCATTACCTTTGGGGGGGGGGTTGGGGAAAGGGGTTAACAGGAACTTAAAACTAAAATTAAAAAAAAACAAAGCATTCAGACTTGATCTATTTTCTACAATGTATGCTGCGACCAGGTCCTGTTATTCATATTGTGGCTTTGAATCAATTATGTTGATTAAAATGCTGTTGCTTCTATTTGCCTTGCTTTTTTTGTGTGTCTCCAGATACAACAATGTAAATAAAAATACAGGGGATACAGGTGAGAATTCTTGATGCCATGACTAATATTTCATAATCTGAGTCAAAAATACATTTTCAAACCACAGATAATTTTACAATCTGTAAAACACTTTCCCCCTTCCACATCAATATCCATCTGAGTACCTTTTATACCAGTCAGCTGGTAGCCAGACAGGGCAATTCTATTTAATCAACTCTGAGGTGCAGAAATATAAAAAAAATCCATCCTATGCAGAAGCTCAGTTTTGACTGCATGAATTCAAGACATTTCTATAGAGCAGTGTTTCCCAAACTTGACAATTTTAAGGCATGTGGACTTCAACTCCCAGAATTCCACAGCCAGCAACGCTGGGACTTCTGGGAGTTGAAGTCCACATGCCTTAAAATTGTCAAGTTTGGGAAACACTGCTATAGAGGTACATGCCTATTCAGTGTGGTTTACTTCTAGGTTAAAAAATGTAACTACCTTTGGACGAAGAGTTACCTTGAATAGGGCAAAAGAGGAGGAAGAAAAAGAGGGGGGGAATGGAGTATTTTTGCTATTTGAGAAGTGAATTCAACTCAAGTGATACCATATCTCAGAATGTAATATATCAGCAAACTAAACAGCTATAGAACAAATAAATGAGGAAATTATATGACAGTCTAGGTGGCTACTGCATGCGCAGCTAGAAACACCCCACTTGGGATTCAAATGATTGATCAGTAAAGCTGAAGTTGACAGCACACACCCACACCAAAAAGCATGAGAAAATAAGCGGGGAGCTTGACCACAGTGTGTTTAACAGGTGCCTATTTCCACACCAGTTGTAGGTTCCCAGAAACAGGCAACCAGCACAGGAAATAATCCTGCACAAATACTGAGGGATTGCCTGTTTCATTATCTTGGGTATAATTCCAGAGCCTTTCTCTTTAGATTTACAGGAATGGAGAACGCTGTCTCTTTTATGACTCGTGGACTTCAACTCCCAGAATTCCAGAGCCAGCATGAAGTCCACAAATTGTAAAAGGGCCAGTGTTCCCCACCTCTGCTTTAGAATATGATGTCAGCCGAAGACCATTAAGAATGTTCTGGTTGTGTCTATCGGAAAAGCTCCTCTGCTCTAACATAGGCCAGTTGGATAGTCATCCACCTCTTGTAGCTCAGCTGTTTTTTTCCCTAGGCATCATCTTCCTGCCTTTCACAGCTGTTTATTCCAAAACTGATGGCCTTTCCTTGCCATTGTGGAAATCTTGTTCTTTACAATTTGTGCTGGAGAATTGAGGGAAGGGGAGGATACCTATCTATGTCTTTGGAAGTTTCCTGATTTAAGAGACTGGAATTCTGCCCTGTTACCTCCAGCAACCTTGTGCAGCATATTATGAAGTGTCCCCAAGAGGAACATTTTTTAGACATTTTTATAGGTAGTGGCAATGAATGCTGCTGAAAAAAATAAAATTTAAAGACAGTTTCATCTGCTCTTTGCTTGTGCTTTTATTGCTTGTCCTGTTAAGACTTCCTTAGATTCCTTCAGAGGAGATATTAATGTAGGATTGGTGTCCAGAGCGTCTTCCTGTTTCTGTCTCTTATCGCTGGGAAAAGGTGACCCTTATCTATGCATATTTGCCCTATGCATACACCTACAAGAGTCCTTTCTTCACAGAAACCAACTCTCAAGCTCCTCTTGGATGGTGTCTCAGGTTTAACTGGGTGTTCATATCTTTGTAAGACCCAAATTTCTAACCTGGAATAACTGCTGCTCTTGAAACCATTATTTAACCAAAATGCAGTAGGAACCATGAGTACCTGGTACAATACTAGCACCAAGGGGTTACCTGGAAAAGGTACAGTTTCTTAAATAATTTCATCTTATGTTGAAAATGTCATGGTTCCGATAGATGAGACCCCTAAAAACAGAACTCCAAGGCAGAAAGTTTCCTTAAAGAACATATTTATTGGCTACAAAGTACTGGCAGGATCAAAAGTGAAACCAAGACTGAAGTTCCTTCCCAAAGATTACAATGTTGCAAAGTTGAACTTCCCACCGCAGCATGATGTCATAAATAACATTCCCCAATTAACTACTTTGGTGGCCTTTCTAAGGGAAGGCTCAGTCCATCAAAACCCAGGTAGCAATGATCTTGGTTCCCACGGGACAATTTACTATTTTGTCTAACCTTAAAAGCACACATCCTCCCTCCCATACTGTGGCAACCGAAAACGAAGTAGAAATGGCTTCAGCCAAATTCGTTGCAGCGTTGACAGAAACACATTTAAATTAGGTCCACTCTCCTAAAACAACTGTCCCCTCCTCCATTTAACAAAGTATAATGGGTTTTCAACATGCTAATTTTAGTGGCAGCCTACTTTATTTTACAATATCAAGCAGGCTGAATTAGACTTAAATTTTCTTGGCACCATACCCATTATCGCAGGATTGTGGGGGTTGGCAAAAGTGTTTGTCCCTCATCCTTCCAAACTTTCTTTTGTTCTCCTCTCCAACTTCCTTGGATTATCCAATCACAGTAAAAGGATTTTACAGCTGCCTTTTCAGCTATAGGAAGAAGACAGTCATAACTGACAACAGAGCCACGAGTGCATTTTGCCTTGCAGCTGGGAATTCCTTTTGAAATGTCTTACTCATCCATGCGGACACTGATATGTTCTTCAAAGAGAGCAATGCAGAGCATGAGGCCACCTCCACTGAGAAAGCCCAAGTTCTGAAGAACGAAGTGTCTGAAGGATCTTTTTCTCCGGCTGGTAGAATGTCGCTGCAACATTTCAGGTAGCTAGAGAAAAACAACCAGCGGTTATCACTTTGACAGCATTCATAGTCTAGTTAGTACAAACTGACAGAATCTTTGCCCATAAGTAGAGAGCAACAGCCACTGTACAGTCCTATCTTAATCACATTGCAATTTTGGGCTACTTAAGTCATTAAACAATTCAGCACCAGGTATTTAACCCATGAAAAAGGGCCACTCATGCACCAGGAAATTTTTCAAGATGTTTTCTAAAGAAAGTGCCATGTAGGCTACAAGGCATGTTTCTGAAATTTCCCCGCAGTTTGGATTTTAGAGTCACAAGCCCTAATTCCGCACAAATGTCCTGCATATCCTTTTAGACTTAATCTCGTTTCCTATAGTCTATAAAGGGAGGAACAATCAGAAGCAAAGTGTCTGAAATTATAGTTCCACCTTTCCTGTCCTGTTACAAGTACTAGATTCTGTTTTTTACCCCAAAGCTTTGGCAATCCACTTCTACAGTATTTGGGAGAGAGGAGAAACATTAATATTCCAAATAAATGGTTTAAAATCTCAGAGACAAGATGCTGAATTCAGAGAGGTAAACTTGATCTCAAATATATTTCCACTTGGACCTCCCTTGATCTTGAAAAGCTACAGCAGATGGGACAAGGCAGGAAACAGGGCCAGAGGTAGCAAGGATCCAAAAAAATCCTCAAATTTTGCATGTTCCCAGACACAAGTCTTGCATGTTCCCTTCCCGTTGCTTGGTTGAAACTAAAGCTTTAGATTTGAAAAACATATTAACCACCCCCTGCAATTTGGGCATCATTTTCTCTCTCCCAATTTAATACAGGATTGTGAAATGAAAACACCGATTTGTGCTTTTTATAAAGAAGGGTGAGGAAGGAGAGCAACAAGTAAGAAAGAACATGTAACATTCTATGGGCTTCAAGTGTCATTGTAGTGGTTGAACTTGGAGTAGAGAGGCTTGTTTCAAGGCTCCAGATACCTACAAAATTCAGGGGGTGAGTCTAGGCCAGGGGTAGGCAACCTTGGCTCTTTTATGACTCATGGACTTCAACTCCCAGAATTCCTGAGCCAGGAATTGAAGTCCACGAGTCATAAAAGAGCCAAGGTTCCCTACCCCTGGTCTAGGCCCTCTGCTACCAATCAATCTTACTTCATTGCTACCATAAAGGTAAATTTAGGGAAGACTCCCACATATACCACTGGTCAAAAAAAGGTCAGATAGAAATATAATAAATTAAGGCTTGCACCATACATAGAGAAATGAAACACAATTTCTTACCATATCAACCAGAGCTACATAAAGAAAAACACCAGCTGTGGTGGCAAAGATCCAGGGAGTGACTTGGGAAGTGTTCTGACTGACAATTGTCCCTAACACCATGCCCCAATAAGCCAGGAAAGCAGACAGCAGGTTAAACAACAGCACCCACCGGAGTGGCATGCCCGCCCGGAGTAGGACAGCACAGTCTCCTGCCAAAGAGAGAGAAAGTTAAGGCTACCTCAACCCCCCTTGAAACCAGCAATGTCTAGGCATGAACCTGTTGGGGCAGGACGTGACCACTTTTGCTTCCATGGTGCTTTGGGCAAGCTTGAAAACAAGACATGCAAAAAGATCAGTTAGTCCTGTAGCAGCAGCAGCCCTTGTTCACTCACCCAGTTCATGGGGTAGTTCATGGCAAAAGACCGCCAACGTAGTGCTTAAGCCACTGGAGAGTCCATTTGAGAAGGCAGCCCCTAAAGTAGAAGAACAGTGTAGCAAGGCATGTAAGTCTAAAAGAACCTTTGTGGCGTAGCAGTGTTGGGCTAGGAGGGAGAGGTCCCAGGTTCTAGTCCACTCTCAGCCACAGAAGTTCCCTGGCAATTGTGAGATGGTCAGTTTCTCTCACCCCAGCCTCCCTCATAGGATTGTGAGGGGAGAGGAAAAGCAGGAAGAGGGAGTGCTATGTATGCCACCTTAAGCTCCTGAGAAAAGGTTCTGAAAGAAGTAGACTATTTTGCTTTTCTGTCACAAGATGGGACCAAGGTGTGCTTAGAAACCACTGACCTATTGCCAATCCATCTGTGAAATTGTGTACCCCATCCCCAAGAATAACCATCCAAGCAATGTCAGCTATCCCAGCCTTGAGAGTCCCAACTGGGCTGTGGGAGTGACCATGATGATGTATCTCTTCTGTTTGCTTCTCCAGGCTTGTCCTGTGGTTTTCCGAGTTGTGAATTTGAATGGAGCAGTCCTGGACTTTGCCATTTTCATTACCAGGGTCCTCTTCCGGCACTCTCAAACTCTGCAATTCAGCACCTGAAGAGTTTAGACCATATATATATATATTTTCTGAGGTTTTCGTGGGTGTTTGTATGTAGGTCTTTGGTTATTCGGGTTTTCTCCCGCGTCAAATTGGAAGTGTCTTGGCGACATTTCGATGAAGTCTCATTCATCATCTTCAGGCTGGTGTTTTCGGCTTCGTGCTTCTAGGAGCAAATGACGAATGAGACTTCGTCGAAACGTTGCAGCACGAAACACGAAGCTGAAAACACCAGCCTGAAGATGACGAATGGGACTTCGTCGAAACGTCGCCAAGACACTTCCAATTTTACGCAGGAGAAAACCCGAACAACCAAAGACCTACATATATATATATATATATATATATATATATATATATATATATATATATATATATATATATATATATATATATATATTTCGATAGATAAAAAGACAATCACCAGGAAGTAAAACAACAAAGTTTTAATAAATAACCAAGCTTTCGATGGCTCAAAATCTGCCATCATCGTCAGGGTGTAAACCAGTCAATGGGGAAACTTGCTTATAAATGCAGCCGTGCCTGCACTCGGCTCATGGATCTCATGATGGGTCCTAGCCGGCCGTTCCTTGCCTCACTTACAACATCAGATGATTCATCCTTACATCCTTTACTTACATTTATGTCACCACCCACCTCCCCGTTCCCTTGTGTCCGCAAATCGGAGGGGGAGCGTTCTTTATTTCCCCAGGTTGGAGTATCCTTCCCATTACTGGATCGATTCTCCTTCTTATACTCTTCAGGATGCTTCCTTCCTCCACCCTTTTGGCATGCGCCATAACCGTTTATACTTTCGTTATCACAATATTCCGCCCTGGGGATCCTACATCGGTTCCCATGTTCCAACATATTGATTCCTATCATCCTTCCAGCAGGGAATGGGGAGGTGGGTGGTGACATAAATGTAAGTAAAGGATGTAAGGATGAATCATCTGATGTTGTAAGTGAGGCAAGGATCGTCCGGCTGGGACCCGTCACGAGATCCATGAGCCGAGTGCAGGCGCGGCTGCATTTATAAGCAAGTTTCCCCATTGACTGGTTTACACCCTGACGATGATGGCAGATTTTGAGCCATCGCAAGCATGGTTATTTATTAAAACTTTGTTGTTTTACTTCCTGGTGATCGTCTTTTTATCTTTCGAAATGTATGTGCCCAGGAATCATTATTTAACATGCCTCTTTGACATCACGTCTTAAGATCTTAGAAGTTGTGACTAAGAGCCTAGGAAACTGAGAAGATGCACATTCTGTAGAGCTATCTCCAAGAACAGAGGGGCATAGCTTTGGAACAGCAGTTTGGCTTGTTTCCTAATCTTATTCAGTTTAAGAAATAAAGGCACTGAGGTTTCAGGGAAACGTGTTAGGCCTTTGACCCACCTAGCAATCCATTAGGACCTAGAGAGACTGAGCAAAAACACAGGTTAGTTTCATGCCATTTTGCTGCTGAAGGACATTATTCTCCCTTGATTGCACTTGATGGCAATTGATCATTTTAGAGATTCTGGACAAGGCCCTGCAACAGATGCTGCCTGTCTTCTACCCTTAGCTCCACTCTCTAATCATCTTGTTTATTTAAAACTTTTATGCAGTCACCATCTTTCAGCCCACTCTGGGTGGCTCCCAAGCAAAGATTAAAAACGTATAAAATCATTTTAAAAACTATTAAACATAACCATTTAAAACATAAAACATTAGACTTCCAGTTTTGGCTTCACGGCGAGGCAGACTCAGGAAGACGGGGCTCTGTCTTCTACGTTTGATTTCGCCCCACTGGGGGACCTTGGAAAGGGCCAAAAGTCACCCCGTAGAGGCAACAAGCAAGGAGGGGACCCTCATTGATCATGGGGGGGGGGCGGCGGCAGCCCTCCTGTTTGATCCGAGGAAGCCCTCCAAACTGGCAGGTGAAAGACTGGCTACATTCGGGTAGCCAGTCAGAAGGTGCTGTCAACAGAAGACAACATGCACTATTAAGCAATCTTACAGGAACTTGGATGAAACTGGGTGAGACCTAAGCCTCTCTTTATGACTTTAAGACTTCTTCCTAAAATTCTTTCCAAAGCACTCCCCGCAAGGAGGGAAAGGGAATTTTCACCCCATTTCCTCAGGAAAGCGGCGAATTAATTACTTGGGGAAAAAATGAGAAACTTACAAGACTAATTTGGACTTTATATATATATAACTTGGAAATTTGGGGACTAAAAGTGCTTTTAAGACCTTTTTTTAAAAGAAAGACTTGAAAAGTTTACAATATAAGTTTTGGATTTAAAATCTGAAAAACAGCGTTGATGACATCTAATGTGAATTACGGCACTACAACTTATTTATATGCAAAAGAAACCTGGCTCAAATCCCAGAGCTAGATAAGACTTTGGCTGGCCTTGAAGCTTTTATTTTTGAGAACTGCAGCTGAGAAAATGGAACAGACTTGGGAGCTGCTTATCTATGTGGTAGAGATGATAATATTATTCTAAAATTGGCCTGTCTGAACTATGAACACAAACACTGACTTTCAGAGCTATGTTATGGAAGTATTTTCCTGTAGAAGAAACATACACTATTGCCTGCTATGATGTTACACTTTGGATTATAAATTTGACTGTTACAACTTTTAATGTTTCTTTTTACTCTCTGGACAGAAAGGATATTTTTCTCATTGGACAAAAAAATTTGAATTTTACTTATATCTGCTTAGGGGAGGTTTAAGAATGGCTAGTTGGTTGGATAAATTTATAAAGACTACTTACAAAAATACAATGGATAGTTCATATTTAGCTCTAAATAGTAAAAAAAACACATCCTTAATCTTTGTCTCCAGAAATTTCAGTTTGCCATATTACCAAGAAAATACTGATGAACCACAGAAAGAAATTCTTCCTTGTTGAAACTAATACAAGAAACAATCATTTTAGCTCGTGATGAGATTCAAAATAACACAAAGGAGATAAAAGAGCAATCTTCTAATTTTAGTTTACAAACTCAGAAAATAACTACAGAGAAGGAACCAGCAACCCAGAAAATAGAAGGAAAACCAGATATGCCGACACAAATTTTGAGGATCTAAAGGAAAAAACCAGTGACCAGACTCAGATAAATGAAGACTTAGAAGACATAACAATAACATCAGAAATGGAAAAGACATTTTACAAACAAAGGTTTCAGAACATACTGGAGGATAAGGAAGGAGAGCTGATGGAATGGAAGATAAAGCCATTAACAGAACTGTGGGGAATTGGAGGAGGGAGGCTGTTTAATGAATCTCAACGGGCTAGTTCTTCCAAAAATGCTTTAATTAAATTGTTTCTCTTATCTCAAATAATATACACAAAAATAGAGGAAGAATTATTTGATGATCCAAATGCACTGACATGGAAAGTTAGTTGGCAAAGGAAGAAAGCTAAAGTAAGACTGAAGGAAATAGAAGCTTTGACCTATTAGAGGGGATGTTATATTATCAATTAAATGTTTGAATATGGTTAAGAATAGATTGCTAGAAATAGAAGTATTATTATTATAACTAGATAGATAGGATTTGTAATCAAAATATCATATCTTGGTATGAAAAGGGAAATAAGAATATGTTAAGAACTTTGAATAAGGAAAGCTTTTGGTTACCCAAATATAACTGTTCTGAAATTATAAATGATTGGGATATTTTGAACATGAATGGGGAATTAAAATTGAAAAAAGCGAAAATAGAAGATAGACTGAATAAATGGATATTGAGTGCAAATGCAATTAAGATATGCTTTGGTTAGTAAAGATATTATAAACTGATATTATTGACACTATTAGAAAAATGCAACAAATGTTGATAGGCAATTGTATATTTACTTATAATAAGAATTGTATTTGCCTAGTGTAGAAAAATGTCTATTACCAGAAGAGGAGAGATTGTACTGGAGGGTGTAACATTGGATTTAATTTGAAGAAGCCTACATGTACTATGGAATCACTAATGGACTCAATCTTTTAGTTGTCTATTAGGCACTTGATTGTAAAAATAGAAAATTAATAAAATATTTGATATTAAGGATTGTTTTTTACTATTTAGAGCTAAGTATGAAGTATCCATTTTATTTTTATAAGTAGTCTTTATAAATTTATCCAACCAACTACTAGCCATTCTTAAACCTCCCCTAAGCAGATATAAGTAAACTTCAAATTTTTCTGTCCAATGAGAAAAATATCCTTTCTGTCCAGGGAGAAAAAAGAACCATTAAAGGTTGTTTAACAATCAAAATTTATAATCTAAAGTGTTCCATCATATCAGGCAATAGTGTATGTTTCTTCTACAGGAAAATAGTTCTACAATACAGTTCTATTTGTGTTCATAGTTCAGACAGGCCAATTTTAGAATAATATTATCATCTCTGCCACACAGATAAGCAGCCCCCAAGTCTGTTCCTTTTTCTCAGCTGCAGTTCTCAAAAGTAAAAGCTTCAAGGCCAGCCAAAGTCTTATCTAGCTCTGGGTTTCGAGCCAGGCTTTTCAGTTTTTAAATCCAAAACTTATATTGTAAACTTTTCAAGTCTTTCTTTTTAAAAAAAGGTCTTAAAAGCACTTTTTACATATATATATATATATATATATGTAATTAATTTGCCGCTTTTCTAGGGGAATGGGGTGGGAATTTCCTTTCCTTTCTCCTTGGGGGGAGTGCTTTGGGCAGATTTTGAGGAAGAAGTCTTAAAGTCATAAAGAGAGGCTTACATCTCACCCAGTTTCATCCACGTTGCTGTAAGATTGCTTGAGAGTGCATGTTGTCTTCATTTGACAGCACCTTCTGACTGCCTATGTGAATGTAGCCAGTCTTTCCACTGCCGGTTTGGAGGGCTTCCTCAGATCAAACGGGAGGGCTGCCGCCCTCCCACAATCAGCATGGATGCCCTCCTTGCTTGTTGCCTCTATGGGGCGACTTTCAACCCTTTTCAGGGTCCCATCTTCCTGCGTCTGCTTCACCATGACGTCAAAACCGGAAGCACGAATCACAATTCTGAAGGGACAACTAGTAACAGTGTTGATGCTAGATAACGATCACTGAGATAATGTTCAGCTATCTATCCAATATCTAGACTGAAGAAGAGGCCTTGCGTATTCAACTACTTTTATACATTTAAAATGCATTTATTCAAGTGGGTTCAGGGGTGTATAATCATTCAACTATGGCACATAAATTCCTTTGAAAATATTTTGACACATATTTTTCCTGCTAAAATAGAATGTAAAACATACCAAAATACTACAACAGACTTGAGGCACTAAGTAATTCACAACTCACCATGCAAGGTCCTCTCTGCTTCATTCTTGTCTACCTTAGTACCAGATTGCTTAAGTTGCTTTCCAGTCGCACTTTTCTGTCCAATAAAAGCAAAACCAATGAGCCTGTTGAGATTTGAACCCCACCCTAATGAAGCTAGAGATATGGTCTCTTTGTAGTGATGGGCAGTAGTATAACATGGCCGTAGTTCAGAACTGTCTTTTCTCATTCTACGGGATACTTTTTTAAATACTTTTTTTGCTTGTTTGGCATATGTGTATGAATGGCACATGTCTTTTCCTGCCCTGAGGAGTGTTGTAATTCAGTGCACTTCTTACCTTCTTTGCGCGAATTTGGTTGAGCGTTCCCATGAGATTCTCAGTGAGGAACAGAAAGTAAATGCCCCCTAGGACACATAGACCCTTCAGAACGCCATCTTCTTCTGAGGACAGCAAGCCATGGGAGGTCACTTGTGCCTGAATAAAAACAATTGTTCTGAGCAGAGAATGGAAGATTTCAGAACAGATATTAATTCTTTTAAACCACCTTAAGATAGGCCTGGAAAGATCTGAGCAAAAATCCCCAACTGTCCCCACATTTGCTCTTCATGGAAACATGACAGGAGTTCAGCTCTGCTGTTTGGTTCTGGCATCACCTTGTCCATATTCACCTGGGAGCAAGTCCCACTGAGTTTAACAATAGCATTAATTATGAAAAATCCTGTTTTTCATGAAAATGACTAAAAGAGAGGCAAACCAGCAAGAACTGAGGAATGTTCACTGGGTGAAATGTGGGAGATACCTCATTAAAAACAACAGGATCAAAGAGGACAAAGTATTGATGAGAACCGATGTGAAGAGGCAGACACCCAATGCCTTAGCTGGGCTTCTCTGTACGAAGCTGAGATGGTTAGGTGGTTATCCACTTACCTGTGGACAATTGTACCCCAAATGGAAGAAGGGGTGGTACATACATGTGGCCAGAGGTGCAGCAAAGCGTCCCCACACAACGTCCCCACAGCCAACGCCACCAGAAAAGTCAGGAGGAACTGGAAGGTTTCTCCACTCAGTAGGGGCACCAAGACAATGGCCAGTGCTGAGGGCAAGCTGGTCATGGTGATAGCCAAAAATCCCCAGCCCAGGCCTGTAGAAAGCATAAAGGGTGCCAGGAATAGGAAACACAGCTCTAAAAGTAACAAGTTACACATAGTGGAGGCCTTATTTGCTACACTTCCCTGGGATGGAAGCACTAGGATACATTCTCTCTACAGATTGTAATGAATAGTTTCTTCACAAGAGAGTAATGAAGGCACAAGTAATTATATATCTTCTTAAAATAACTCCTAGAAAATAAGTTGGAGGCAGAGGATGTTGGGAAAAAGCCAGTTTGGTGAAAGAAAAGCTGAATCAAGAGGCAATGAATAAAAACTTGGGCAAATTGAGGCTTCAGCATGATTTTGGAAAACATTTTCTCAGTTTATTCAATAAGGATGTTCTGAGGAACAATTTGAGTTATCTTGAAGAGAGGATGTGGAATTTTGTTTTACATATTTTAAATAAGCATGCAGCGTTGTGGGTTTGCAGAAGAAAAGTGGAATTCTTACAAGATTAGAAAGAAAAGTTTAAAAAAAGGAAAGAACTGAAAGCTGAAGGGAAGCCATGTTGAAAGTCTGAGGGAGCTGCGGTCTGGGAAAAGGAGGGAGAAGAAGGAGTACAAACCTAACTTTACAATTGCATTTATATAGTGGTAAGTTGACCCATCTGCAATTTCTACTCTAATCATTGTTCAAATTTATAATGTACTATTCTTTTTCTAACAAAAAATAGTGTCTTGATGAGATTGTGTGACCCCATCTGTGATGTGATGTACCCAATTTACAATTTGCCACATCCAGAAACTTCAGCTTCTCCTTTTGATAAATTAAGAGTAGAAGCGGGTGTAGGAAGCCAATTGCTTCCATACACACTCCCCAAACTACAAACAACAATAACTAACACCCTCCTTCAAAAATCACATCACCAAAATCCATTGATTGTGGCACCCAAAATGGATGCCACAACTTGGGGGTCCTCAAGGCTGGGCCTGGAAACATTTTGCTTCCCCCACACCTTCTACTCCCCTTCCAAGCTGTACAGGTAGTCCTTGACTTATGACCACAACTGAGCCCAAAATTTATGTTGCTAAGTGAGACATTTGTTAAGTGAATTTTACTCCATTTTACTGCCTTTCATGCCACAGTTGTTAAATGAATCACTGCAGTTGTTAAGTTAGTGACACCTTTGTTAAATGAATCTGGCTTGTCAGAAAGTTGCAAAAGGTGATCACATGACCTTGGACATTGAAACCGTCAGAAATATGAGTCAGTTGCCAAGCCTCTGAATTTTGATCAGGTGATCATGGGGATGCTAGTGTGAAAAACAATCATAAGTCACTTTTTTCAGTGCCGTCGTAATTTTGAACTATTGAACTAAATGAACTATTGTACATTGAGGACTATGTGTATAGCAAAGTGGAGGGGGAAAGCTTTGCCCACCCCTCTTCCCATGACATCACTAACTCCGCCTCCTCCTGCTCACCCAGGCCAACCTCCCTGGAGATGTGCACTTCGGAATGACTTGAGAAAGGCAGAAGATCTTACCATTCCAGAGCGAGTTCTCGGACGTGTTGAAAGTCACATCATCCAAGTGCTGGATACAAACACGGCTATCGATCTGGTACAGCAGTGCTGGGCACAGCAGAGTGAACTGCTCTGGGGTGATTTTGGAGATGGTATTCATACCGAAATTGACAAGCAGCTGAGACACATTGAGGCACTGGAGAAAGAACAACAACCCGGAAGGCTGTTTATTGTACAAATGAATAGGGCTAAAATGGGCTTGTGGCCCTCCAACCAGGGCAGAACACACTTCCACTACAATTATCATTTATCCATTTGGGGTGTGTGTGGATATTCCTGAGCAGAGGAAGAAATGTTGCCCAGCTTGGGAGGAGAATTTCAGTAACAGAGAAGGGCAGGGTGAGAAATCAGAAATGTGTCGTGCTTCCTCTGGGAGCTACAGAAAAATACAGCATTCCTGAAAAGCAGAGATAAATTCTGCACCAGTTGTGCAACTTTGCTTTTTCTATGTAAGTGTGTTGGCGTCTGTATGTGACATATTTTAACAGTAGTTCTTGTCATAGGATGGCTTTTGAAAACATGTCTAATTGCATTGGTTTAAGTGAGTCTCTTCTAGTCATCTACTTTGAGGATCGCTGGTGGTAATCAAGTTGCTGCCAATCATTAGCTTGAAGGCCAGATACAGCTTGAAGGTCATCCATAGGTTACCATCCACAGTTCAGCTGAGAGGGCAACACTGGGTTCTTTCCAAATGGAACATGGGCCCAGTATAAACAAAGAATCTTGACTCATTTTTCCATCTTTCAGACCTAGAATATACTTTGTAATCTCCCCTCCCATCAACACCTCCCCTTATACACAGTAGCATAATTGCTTCCCTGCCAGCCCAGTATAGTCAACACACTTGCTGCAGTGAGGCAGGAAATCTTGAGAATGACTGCAACGCATCTCCAATACTTACATCTTCATGCAGGTGATTGAAGACTGAGTGATCTAAGGCAATGACTCCCTCCAGAAGGTTTAGCTTAGAATGTCCATGGGGAGGCATGAAAACATTTTCCTCTTTCTCCTTGTCAGATTTCCCGGGGCCTTGCCCAAAGCTGGGCTTGAGGATGTGGCTGACCTCATGGAAGGCAGGAGAGACTGGGGTATGGAGTTCAGGGTCCAGCAGAGAGAATCCTGGCCTGAAGACAGGTGAAATCATCATCAACTCAACAGGGAAAGATTGCATTTCACTGAAATGTTAAGAAACCGTCCTGATACTGTAAGGCTAACTAAATCTCCCTGAGAATAATCAGAAAAAAACAGAACTAAGAGAAATAGAACTAAAATACATAAGGCTGCAGGCTTGAAAATAATTATTTTCAATGTATACCTCACTTTTATTCCAGGAGTTTATCATGGTGTACATAGCTCTCCCTCCGCCTGTTTTTCCCCACAACAAAACTGTGGGGTAATTTAGATGATGAGTTAGCAAGTGGCTGTAGCTGAGGGTGGGATTTCCCAGAAGAATTGGTGCATTGCATTCCTTTCATGACATTTAATTATTAGTATAAAATCTAATCAAACAACAACAACAATAAAGTTGGAAGGGACATTGGAGGTCATCTAGTCCAACCTCCTGCTCAGGCAAGAGACCCTACACCATTTCAGACAAATGGCTGTCCAGTCTCTTCTTAAAAACTTCCAGTGTTGGAGCATTCACAGCTTCTAGAGGCAGGTTGTTCTACTGATTAGTTGTTCTAACTGTCAGGAAATTTCTCCTTAGTTCTAGGTTGCTTCTCTTTTTGGTTAGTTTCCATCCGTTGCTTCTTGTCCTGCCTTCATGTGCTTTGGAGAATAGCTTGACTCCCTCTTCTTTGTGGCAGCCCCTGAGATATTGGAACACTGCTATCATGTCCCCCCTCGTCCTTGTCTTTATTAGACTAGACATACCCAATTCCAGCAACCGTTCCTTATATGTTTTAGCCTCCAGTCCCCTAATCATCTTTGTTGGTCTTCTCTGTACTCTTTCTAGAGTCTCAACATCTTTTTTACATTGTGGTGATTAATACACATGTGGTCTTCACTTAGATTGCTGTACAGCAATTTGGGCAGTTGCAATGGTGATGAAAATGTAACTTTGTGACCAATTCTCTTGTTTACAGACTATAGAGGTCTGTAAAGCAAAATAACACTGAAGTAAGGCCATAACCACAGTAGCGATTTTGTTTAGCAACCACTTTGCTAAACAAAGTTGCCAGTTCCAATTGTGGTTCCTAAATGAGGACTACCTCAATCTTTTCTGAATTTATCTATCTCCTCCCAAATTAATGTTATCCCAAATTGTTTGAATTGATGGCTGACAGGGATGAGCTGCTGCTTCACTTCTTTTTCTCTTGCAATGATTGAAGTAGGCCTATTGCTGCTAGCTCTCAGCTTCCGGAAAGACAAGAAATATTTCAGCAGACCCATTTCAGCAGGTTGCCTGGTTCAGCGAGATCAGAATGCTGAGGCTAGCAATATGTTTATTTTACTTGGGCTTAGATGCTGTGCAAGATGTTAGCTGCTGATCAAGAACTTAACAAACACCATGCTTTAATTATTTCATTCTTCAATGGAAATATGCGCTGGCAATCTTCCATTGTGTACAGACGGAAATATCTTTCTCAAGCTGTAGAATCTGGGTTGCTAATTTGTCCACAGCTCTCCCTTGGCGCTGGCCAGGTGGGTCTCTGCCCCACCTGATTTTAACTTTTTTTTTTTTCAAATTCTTTCCTTAAGAATAAATAAAGCAGTGGGAAACAAAGAACCAGCCCTTAGCATCAGCTTGATTTAGCTCTGGGTACCACAGAGCAAACAAACAAGGTCCGGATGCTTTGTTTGGAAGTACAGCCTGCCCAGCACAACAAGGCAAAGGTACCCTGAAATCCTCTGGAAGGGCTAGTGCGGGGCTGTCAAACTGCCGGCCCATGGGCCGGATGCGTCATGCCAAAACTGTGCCTATCCCTTTGCCGGCAATGGAAAAAAAGTCATGATACGTCATGACACATCACGTGACAAAGCGAGTTTGACACCCCTTGGCTAAAGGGTGGGGGGAAATCCTCCCCTGTTTACCTTGTGACAAATGGATCTTTTGTGACTGTCCATGCCCACCTGGAAAGCTGTTTTATGAATGGACAAGCCCTCCCCAGTGCAGCCATTTTTGCCCGCTGGATGTTTCCAGTCTTTAGAATGGACCCACCTGGTGGGGGTAACACTCTCCACTTGAGTCTTGGCCCCGTGCTCTGACTTGCTGATATGATCCAGTGCTGAGTGGAAGTGCAGGTGCTTGTTTTCCTGCACCTCCAGGATGTCCAGATGGGAGACGTGACCATGGCCCAGTTCCTCGTGTTCGATCTCCACCACCTGCACCTTCCCCAGCCCCAGGCTTAGCAGGAGGCGGGTCAGGCCCTCAAAGGACAAAGTGCCATTCTCACCATACTGTCCAAACAACTGCTGCAGGTAGTAACCGTGCTCTTGGGTGGCGTCTTCCAGCAGAGGCCCAGCAGCTCCACCAGCCAGCAAGTCAGGTGGCTCACCCTGGGCAAAATGGCATATGGCCTGCAGGGAAAGCCAAGCCACCCAGAATCTGGCCAGAGGGGATCTCAGGGTCCACTGGTCCATCAACAGGGGCCTGCGCTGAAAGAAAAAAGCTCTGAGCCTGAGGTGGAATCACAGTCTTAATGCTGGATCTTATTTTATCTGGATCTTATCCACAGATCCTAGAAGAGAAACAGGTCCTTATTTGCTAACATCGATTAGGGCAGAAAAATCCCTGTGATGACTGGGTAAGAGGAGAACTTGCAAATCTACATCTTTTCCTCTTCTCAACCAGTGCAATAGTTTTTGGGCTTGCACAACAAACATCTTCATTATTTCCTCATAGTTCAGATTCATGTTTGCGTGCAACTAAATCCTGGTCATAATTTGTCTATTTTATATGTTTCTATGCTGCCACAATCAAAAATGCTCTCTGAGGCTCCACATGGAAAATATAAAAGTAAAGATAAAGCTTTCCACTGTCCAGTCATTTCTGAGTCTAGGGAGAGGTGCTCACCTCCGCTTCTCAGCCAAAGGAGCCGGCATTGTCTGAAGACGCTTCCCGTGGCCAGCATGACTATACGCTGAGGTGCACGGAATGCTGTTACCTTCCAATTGAAACGAAACCTATTTATCTGCTCTCGTTTACATGCTTTTGAATTGCTAGATGGCGAGAGCTGGGAGAAGTAAGAGGAGCTCACCCCATCACATACATAACGCTCAGATTGTCAATTTTCCAGCTGACAAGCATCTTTAATTACTGAGTCATTATGCCCTCTCGAATGGAAAGTATTTATGTGTGTATATATATATATGTATATAGGTATATAGGTATATAGATATAGATATAGATATGAGAGAGGGGAGGGAGAAATACAATAACAAAAACACAACAGCACCATACCAATACAGACAGACTAAAATGAGGATTACATCAAGTTAAATCAAATCGGGAAAGCCCTCCAAAACAACAACTTGCTCTTCAGGTGTTTTTGAAAGATGAGAAACAGGGAGCTGACTTGAGAGGCTAGTCTACAGGGTGCTGCCACAGAAAAGCTGTACTTCCTTGCCCTGCTTTCTTGGTGTACCTCCCCCCCCAATGTCCTGAAAGTGTGGGATTTGCAGAGTTTCTCCTTGGCAGATTTATCTCGTCGGACCCAAACTGGCTGGAGAAAGTGATCCGAAAGTATCTGAGTGCTAAGCCATGAAGGGTTTCATAAGTTCAAACTAGCACCTCTATTGGAGCTAGAATTAACTAGCAATGCAGGGTCTGGTGTAAGGTGTTCCTAATGTTTGCACAAAATAGCACTACCGTGAGAATTTTAGAAATGTAGATTCATTATTTATTTATTTATTTATTAAATTTATGTGCCGCCTATCTCACCCAGTAGTTTTACATCACTACACCGACCTGATTCTCTAATTTTAAATAAAAAATCCAGCTTCTTTGATTTGTAGGGTCACTAATTCAATGGGCTTAGATTTGAACCTCTCTACTTTTTTTGGTTAGTGTATAGATGATTAATTTACAGTTTACAGAATTCATCTTTTGAATTTTGAAGAAGGATGTTGCCAATAAATAAAGTCACTTATTAAAGCTAATGTAGTAAAATTGGATGAGAGAATAAAGTAAAAATAGTGTTTTGCTTCTTTCACATAATATTTTTTTTCAAAACCACATATATTGAGGGTGGTCATATGAACTGACTTACACTTACACTTGTGTCTGATGTTTAGTTAACCTGCAGTCAGTCAACTTGCAGCTGTAGAGTGTTCCTTTGGCACAAAACCATGTTCCTGAAATTTGGTTTATGCATCTCAGTGGGATCCCTTTACAGATCAGGCTAAGCCAAAACAAAAATACAATCACATGGCTTTGTGCAGTGTAAGAAGCCATACATTGGATTGCAAAGTCAAAGCAGAGGTAAAGATTTTTAAATTGAGATCTTTTCTTCATGCATCAATCTCCTAGCTACAATTTTAAGCAAAATAATGGATGAGACAGTGCTCTGTATGAACCTTTGTCATCTCCCTGACCTAGAGATTTCATGAGTCCTCTGGAAAACAGCTGCAAAGTTGTACAAGCAAACATAAACATGCTGAAGCAAAGAATATAATCAAAGTACCTGACCCTCTCACGATGCCCAGGCTAGAATAAAATTTTGAATTGCTGATCAGCCTTCAACCGCTTTGAATATCTCAGTAATGGCGATCCAAATCTGATGCTCGTGGATTTTTTTCAAGTCTTGGTTGGTGCCTGCTTTCTCCAGCTGCCTTGAACACCAAGTCAAACAGCAACTCTAGAGCAAATAATAACATCTGATTTTAAGAGACAACGGCAGGTTTCAGACTTTTTAATTGGAGCAGTTTTGCTTTCATCTGGGATTGGATCTGCCTGAAGGATGGGTGGACTGTTTTGGAGCAGAGTAGGTGGGTCTGCCAGGCATTAGCCCCTCCCTCTATAAAACCAATAGGTGAGAACTGAGGACATTAGAGGACTTTTTGGACTTGCCCCAGAAGTGTAGAGAGAGAAGTAGGAACAAATACCTTATTTTGAGACCAGATGCTGACAAGGAGTGGGAAAAGAATTGAGCAATCAGTCAAAATGTAAATGTGCATCTCTTTCCATGTGCACAGCTACCCCTTCAGTTTTTCCAATAGATACAGGGCTCCCTAACCACTAGGGAGAGCTGCCTTCCTTCAGCCAATGGATCCCAGATTTATTAATTCAGGGATATTGGTCCAGGATGGCTGTGTATCTGTAGTGCCAACAGGACTTTACGTGGAGGATGGCAGGCTAGAAAAGCGAGGTAGCCATTTTTATCCATTTCCAAAGGCAGTTCATATAAAATAAATGTGGATGGGGTGTTTGTATGACAGCCAATTGTAACTGAGACTGTTTTATATATTTCCCCTTTTAATAATAATAATAAAATTGGAAGGGACCTTGGAGGTCATCTAGTCCAACTCCCTGCTCAGGCAGGAAACCCTATACCATTTCAGACAAATGGCTGTCCAGTCTCTTCTTAAAAAATTCCAGTGTTAGAGCATTCATAACTTCTGGAGGCAGGTTGTTCCACTGGTTAATTGTTCTAACTGTCAGGAAGTTTCTCCTTAGTTCTAAGTTGCTTCTCTCCTTGATTAGTTTCCATCCGTTGCTTCTTGTCCTGCCTTCTGGTGCTTTGGAGAATGGCTTGACTCCCTCTTCTTTGTGGCAGCCCCTGAGTTATTGGAATGCTGCTATCATGTCCTCCCTTCCTCCTTCTCTTCATTAAACTAGACCAGGGGTCTTCAAATTTGGCCCTTTTATGAGTTGTGGACTTCAACTCCCAGAATTCCTCAGCCAGCAAGCCTGGCCAAGGAATTCTGGGAGTTGAAGTCCACAACTCATAAAAGGGCCAAGTTTGAAGACCCCTGAAGTAGACATACCCAATTCCAGCAACCGTTCCTTATATGTTTTAGCCTCCAGTCCCCTAATTTTTTCAAGGCTGTCAGTTTGGTTGAAGAGCAGTAGGATTAGGGTGGATGAAATAAAGCATTTCTTTGTATGATCCAGTCATAAAATCCATGACTTGAAGGTGATTTTTTTAAAAGGATTAGATATATTGATTACGGAGAAGTGTATTAGCTGTTGTGAGCCGCAATAACTTAACGGAGCCTGTACAGGTAGTCCTCAATCTACAACCACAATCTGTTGCTAGATGAAACAGCTGTTAAGTGAATTTTGCCCCATGTTACAACCTCATGTGCCACAGTTGTTAAGTGGATCACTCCAGTACTTAATAACGTGGTTGCTAAGTGAATCTGGCCTTCCTATTGACTCTGCTGGTCAGAAGGTGACAAAAGGTGATCACGTGACTCCAGGACACTGCAACTGTCATAAATATGAGTCAGTTGCCAAGCGGTTGAATTTGGATCACATGACCATTGGGGATGCTGCAACCGTCACAAGTGTGAAAAATAGTCATGTCACTCTTTTCAGCGCCACTATAACTTCGAACAGTCATTAAATGAACTGTTGTAAATGAAGGACTATTTGTATTAAATTAGCGCCTCCGACCTCACAGCCACTCTACCTCTAAATACTAGTTGCTTGCTTTGAAGGCAAATGATGCAAAGCAGCCTCTGTTGTTTCCATGTGTTGCTTGCAAGCTTTCTGGAATCAATTAATCCAATTGTGGACTAATCACAATTTATGCTGGACCAAATGGAAATTTGCTCTAATCCAGACAAGCTTGTGGTATATTCATATTCCTTTAAGGCTGTGTTTCGCAACCTCAGCAACATGAAGGTATATGGACTTCAACTCCCAGAATTCCCCAATAAGCCTCAGACATCTTAAAATGGCAGAGGTTGAGAAACACAGCTTTAAGGCATGGAGATGGCTCTCCACCAACTATTGGTAATCTGCAGTTCCCATCATACCTGTTGGTAGATAGATAGATAAAGAAGATGATGGGAGCTGTAGCCCAAAAACATTTGGAGGGCTGCAAGTTCCTTCTGTTCTAAGGTGTCTCTTCCATGGAGTCGAACAGTAACTTTCAAAAGGATGGGAATATTGCTTGTTTCTAGTCTTGCAAGCCACCGGTTGGTTTATCTGAAGGAGTTAATGGTTCATCTGCAGCCCAGCAGGCCACTGAAAAATTCAGATAGCTCTGTTTGTGACCAAACAGGATGTATTAAAGGTCAATTTTTAGTTGCAGAAGTATGTTTGTATAAAAGGCTTGGAAATTGGGAACAAGCAGATCCGATTCTTCTATTTGTTTGGCAACATTTGTCCTCCCTTTGTGATATTTCTAGCATTCCGGCAACAGTGGGAATAAAAGTCTCCAACTGAAGTGATAGTAAGATTTTGTTGCAAGCCTGCTGCAGGATATTATTATACTTATTTAAAAGATATAATACTGTAATAAAAAAAATATAAAAAAATACTCAATGCAGACAGTTCTCCAGGGTGAAATAGACTATTGTATTGAAACATAACCACTTAATCAAACACAAAGCTAAATTAAAATAAATATTATTTTATATCATTATATTAGATTAAAATCCATATATTTTTCTTTGTGTGTAGGGAAGATTAGAAAGCAGCTGGCAACACCTAGCCTACAGATGCCAGTTCTTAACAATTGTCACATTGAATGCAAATCTTTAAAAAGGGAAGCAACAGCTGTTGGGAAGCCAGAGTTAACTCCTAAAAAGATTTTGCAGGTCTTTTAGAGCAAATAGCCTTGCACACACTGAGGAAGGTAGGGTTTTAAGGATAGATGGAAAGTTGGCAAATCCCAGCTGATGCATCATATCTGATCTTGAGTCTCTTGGAAAATATTGCTGATGTTGAACAACCTCATTTGGAACAAAGATGTGACCTTATCATCATGAATAGTAGCATCTTAAAGAAGCCCACACTTCATATTGGTTGTATATTGTCTTGCATTATGCCTGGGACACCAATAATATTGCAGGGGTCTCCAAACTTGGCAACTTTTAAGATTTGTGGACTTCAACTCCCAGAATTCCTAAGCCAACCATGTTGGCTAGGGAATTCTGGTAGCTGAAGTCCACAACTCTTAAATTTGACAAGTATGGAGATCCCTGCTATAGGGGAACTGTTTGTGACTGCAATGTGTTTGAATTAGTTGGGGAGGAGTGTAAATGGATGTGGCAACAGGGAGAGGTAGACAACTATCTGGCTGCTTACCTCATTTTGTCTGCAAGTCTACTTTGTCGTGTCCCCCCCCCCCGAGTATGATTACCTTTGCAATATGATTTAAGACCAGAGCAGAAATGCCATTGGGAGAAGCAGCAGTAAATGCAAAAAAGGACAAAATAGTTCAGAGTTCCCATTCAAACTTTTCGTTCTCCAGTTTCCTTCCCACCTTATTTGACAGAAATACATCCCATTGGCAGCTTACGTTAACTTGGTGTCTGCAAAAATAAAGCAATACTTAAGGGGCCAATAACAAATAACCCTCCTTTTTAAGCATCTCACAAATTTGGCTCCCATTTTCAGCTGCTAAGTAGCAATGCACAATTCCCCCAAGGATGGATTTCAATTAATCCTATAGTACGTTCAATTTCCTAATGGTAAGAGCAGATTAGCAATGGAAGAATAACAGAGTCAAAAGAGTCCTTGGAGGTCTTCTAATCCAACCCCCAGCTCAAGCAGGAGACCCTATACCATTTTAGACAAATGGCTGTCCAATCTCTTCTTAAAAACCTCCAGTGTTGGAGAACCCGCAACTTCTGGAGGCAAATCATTCCACTGATTAATTGTTCTGTCAGGAAATTTCTCCTTAATTCTAGGTTGGTTCTCTCCTTGATTAGTTTTCATCCATTGCTTCTTATCCTGTCCTCAGGTGCTTTGGAAAATAGGTTGACCCCCCTCTTCTTTATGGCAACCCCTTAGATATTGCAATACTGCTATCATGTCACCCCTAATTTTTTTTTTTCATTAAACTAGTTCAGTTCCCTTAAGGAGACTGAGAGTGGCTTCTCTTTTGCAAATGGAACCTTTGGGAAATGTTAAGATAATAAGGAAGTTAAGAAGGAAACTGTGAGCATAGACCTTGTTACTTCTGCATTCTGCTTCTTCCCAAATGGGCTGGCTGAATGCCTTGTTGAAACACAGGAAGGAAGGAATTTTGTTTGTGATGCTGCATGAGTGATTTACATATATGCAGATCTTTGTGTCCCTTGTGGCAGAGAAGGAGGACAAGGGCTGAAGGGATCTAGATACCCTCAGTCAGAAAATTTGGAACAATAAAGCCACATTTATTTATTTATTTATTTATTTATTTATGAGACTTATATACCGCTTTAAGTGCAAGCACTCTCTAAGCGGTGTACACCAGTAAGCAATGTATATATATATTTACATTGCCCCCAACAATCTGGGTCCTCATTTTACCTACCCCGGAAGGATGGAAGGCGGAGTCAACCTTGAGCCGGTGAGATTTGAACCGCTGACCTGCTGAACACAGTCAGCTAAAGTGGCCTGCAGTACTGCACTCTAACTGCTGCGCCACTTCGGCACTTCATGCATATTCATTTTACTTTAACAAAGTTAGAATAACAATATGCAGAGAAAGAAAAAAAAATCAGTCTCTAAGCAGGTTTTTTTCCTAATCCCAAAACTAATTTGTACAAAGCTAAGGGTGAACCAATGCAAGCAAATACAGGAATGAGATGCTCACTTCCCACTCTGCAAAGGAACATCTTTTTAGATTCTAAGGAGAAAAATTGCAGCATCAGGATTACCTACCCACTTGGGGAGTTGATGTTTAATGGATCTCAAGCACTTAAGCTACCCCAATAAATATGCAAGTGTCTGATGCAAAATGTGTAGGAATTCCTTATTTTATTTATTTGGAGTGAGCTGAGTTTTATTGCATGCTATAAGCTGTCCAGAATCTTTTGTACAATTGTAATAGATAAAATCCCTTTCCAAGTGGACACTTGAACTGTAATAAAATGCAGAATGGTATGATCAGATTCCGTATTGTGCTGCACCTCTAATAGCAATATAGCATGTACAGAATTACTCCCCCCCTCAAACAGTGTCACAAGAAACTGGTATTTCCTCCTATTTTCTCTATAACTATTAGGTACAAAATTCTCCCTGTATGCTACAATGAGAAAAGACTGATTAGAATCATTGGCAGAATAGAATAGAATAGAATAGAATAGAATAGAATAGAATAGAATAGAATTATTGGCCGTGATTAGACACACAAGGAATTTGTCTCCGATGCAGAAGTTCTCAGTGTACATGCCCAGCAACAGAGTAATAATAATCATAATAATGATGCTGATAAGAAGGTAAGATATAAGGAGTGCTGCAAGAAAGAATGAAAAATGAGGGTTGGGGGAAGCAGATGTGTCTTCCAGAGCCAAGTCCTCTGATGAAAGCTTAATGTAAGCAGAGAACATGGGTCTTCCATGAGATCCTTAGGAGTTGTCAATCCTGATACGGTTGGGGTGGAACAAACCTATCTAGATATTCTATCCAATGTAGAACATCTTGTAAATATAACAGAAAACCCAGGGCCCTTAAATAGATCATCAATGGGGACCAGAGAAAAAACACTGTCTACAGCTGGCAGACATGTCCATGAGAGTTACCTTAGAAGTTTCAGCATCTGAGAATGACAGAAGTTCTTGCTTCCAGAACTTGAAGGTCTGCCTGTCAGTCTGTCTGTCTGACACCAGGAAGGGTTAAAGGACACTCTGGCTCTGCCCAAGTGCTGGTCGATGACCTGGGAGTGGTAACGTGGAGGCAGGCAGCTGAGGAGAACTAGGGAGGAGCTAAGAAATCAAGAGGTTACCTGGCTCTTGATAAATACAGAGGAGATAAAAAAAAGTTATTGGGTTGCCGCATTTTTCCCTCAATTTTTTCTTCTTCTACCTTAAAGCCGGCAATCATGGACTGAAATGTCCTGGGTACAAAACAAATACAAAATGATGGTCACCTCCTTCCTACCTCAAAGGATATTAAAAGCAGAGCAACATGGTGAGGGACTAACAGACTCTTAACATGCATTCAGCATCTTCACTTCTCACTTTAAGCCAAAGGCAGTTTAGTGGCAAACCTACCCACCCAAGTTTGTTAATGGCCTTGGTCTCAGGAACATGGAACTTGTGATTCTCCACACGTTGCTGAAGTATAACCCCAGAAGCTCTAGCCATGGATGTCTGCACTAGTCGCAATTATGGCAAAATGAGAAAATGCGCATGTCCCCCCAAAAGTTCTAATCTTTTACATTTGTGTTACAATGACATATTCAAGCACATAAGGAGCAGAGTTTGTGTTATGCCATTGCAAACATGGAACGTTAACTGCATGAGGGAAACAAGGAATGCAGCTTAATCCCTTCTGGAAGGCCATGTATCATAGATACATACAGACAGATTGTCCCAGTTTAGCTGCTGAACTGGATAGGTCTTGCTTTTATAAAGATAGGAATTGTTTATCTATAAAATCCTGTTGTGTATGCTCACTATTCAATATATATGCAGATCTATCTTGTTGTCCCTTTTGGAGTAAGTAGCACTAGGCAAAGAGCAGAAAAAGAGAAGTGGCAGGCAAAACAAATTGAAGATAAGAGATTAAACAAAAGGAAATACTGTAAAGCTAAATACAGTATACAGGTAGTCCTCGACTTACAGCCACAATTGAGCCCAACATTTCTGTTGTTCAGCGAGACATTTATTAAGTGAGTTTGGCCCCATCTTATTACTTTTCTTGCCACAGTTGTTAAGTGAATCACTGTAGTCATTAAATTAGTCCAACTGTTGTTTAGTGAATCTGGCTTCCCCATTGACTTTGCTTGTCAGAAGGTCGCAAAAGGGATTCACATGATCCGGGGACAGTGCAATCGTCATAAATATGAATCGGATGCCAAGCGTCTGAATTTTGGTCATATGACTCTAGGGGTGCAGCAGCAGTTGTAAGTGTGAAAAACAGTCATAAGTCACTTTTTTCAGTACTGCTGTAACATTGAATGGTCACTAAATGAACTGTTGTAAATGAAGACCTGTACAATAAAGCTAAATATACAGTATATATACAGTAAAGTTACAGTATTTATACTGTATAAATATTGTAAAGCTAAATATATATACAATATAAGTAAACTAGAACCAACATTAATAGATTGAAGTTGCAGCTATCTTGATGTCAATTAAATATAAGGACATTTTTCCTAGTTATCGTAACACTGAAACAGTCTATATATTGAGGTTGCTGATTTTTAAGAAGAGGTTAGGAGATTAGAGGCTAGATTTTCCTGAATATAAATGATCCTTGGGATTCTTTCACAACTCTATGATTCTATAATTCATTATATTGATGATATTGCTAGCAGGAATAGCCAACACCATAGGCTCAAGATCCAGATGGATTTTGACAGACTTGAACACTGGGCCCTATCTAACAAAATGAAATTCAATGTAGAGAAAAGTAAAGTCTTACACCTAGGCAAGAAAAGCCAAAAGTACACATATAGATTGGGCAAAACCAGGCTTAATAGCAGTAACTGGGAGAGGGATCTTGGAATCTTAGTGGACAATCAATTAAATATGAGCCAACAATGTGCAGTGGCAGCCAAAAAAGCCAATGCAATACTAAATTGCATTAACAGAGGGATTCAGTCAAGATCACATGAGGTACTAATACCACTCTATAAAGCCTTAGTAAGACCACACCTAGAATACTGCAACCAGTTTTGATCTCCACACTATAGAAAAGGCATTGAGACTCTAGAAAAAGTGCAGAGAAGAGCCACAAAGATGATTAGAGGACTGGAGGCTAAAACATATGAAGAATGCTTACAGGACCTGGACATGGCTAGTCTAGTGAAGAGAAGGACCAGGGGAGACATGATAGCAGTGTTCCAATATTTGAGGGTCTGTCACAGAGAGGAGGTGGTCAACCTATTTTCCAAAGCACCTGAAGGCCAGACAAGGAACAACAGATGGAAACTGATCAAGGAGAGATTCAGCCTAGAAATAAGGATAAATTTTCTGACAGTGAGAACAACCAACCAATGGAACAGTTTGCCTTCAGATGTTGTGGGAGTTTCATCACTGGAAGCTTTCAAGAAGAGACTGGACAGCCATCTGTCAGAAATGGTGTAGGGTCTCCTGCTTGGGTGGGGGGGTTGGACTAGATGACCTACAAAGTGCCTTTCAACTCTGTTATTCTAATTCTAATATTATTTCCATAACGCTGTAAATGTTTCACAGTCAGTAACTTGGCCATTTTTCATGCTAGAGCTCAAAGAAGAGTAAGATAATTTGTTTGGGGATTATACTTATAGGTAGTGTAGGAGTTGGACTGCAAGACAGTGGCAGAATTTTTTCTTTTGGTATGTGGAGGGCCTCGCATTTCCAAGTAAGGTAAAGTTAAGGCGTAGAAAGCTTTTTTGTACTTGAAATCCCGAAGTCCCACTGAGGGATTACTTGGCAGGTCTGGAATAGAATAAAGCATTCTCCCTTTGCTCCAAGGCAACTTCCCAATCTTCCCGAGAGACTGAAAGAAGGAACTAACTGAATGTTAGTTCAGTCAGTGAATTTGTAAAATAGATGATATTTAAAGATGCACTTCCTGGTTCATATCTCAGTTCTTACACCATTCCCCTGTTTCACCATCCTGCATTTTCCCCCTTTACTTCCCATGTAATTTGGCATAGGAATGTGCAAGGTCAGTGGAAAAATCAACAGCTACCTCTTGATCTTTCAAAACCTTGCTCCATGTCTCCTTGGGGGATTTTTCTTAGCGAAGTCAATTTGAGGGCTAGAAACCTGCTTAATTCTATACTGGCTCTTGGAGTGTGACAAGTGCTGCTGAAAGGAGTTGGCACTAAACAAGAGAGGTTGGTATCTGGTGGTCTTTAGAGTGTCCCACATTTTCTCATTCAGTTGATGGTTCTATCTTGAGTCTTTGAATCAGCCTTTAAAAAAGGAGGAGAGGGTCTATTGTAGAAAGATAGCACGCCCTGGCATCCTCTTGGCCCAGCATTAGGGGGTTAGGGGGTTCTCATGATAAGAGGAGAGCTGTCCCAAAGATCTTTTCCAACTGGATCAGAGCTGATGAAATGAGCTACTATTCACAAGAGCAGATTCCTTTTAATAAAGTTCATTATCTGAAAAGATGCTATCAAACTCCTCCAGAACAGTGTTAGGCACCATTCTAAAAAAATGGTTGCCTTCATTTTTTCCCAAAGGCTGAAAGAACATAATCATCCAGATGATTTCCATGCCTACCACAGGCTAAAATTTATCTCACCCTTCTCCTCAGCCGGCCCTGAGCCACTCACTGACAATTTTAAATCCTTTATATATTTAACTGACAGATGAAGCATGGCAAAATGGAATCTAGCTGAGAAAAAGGGGAAAGACTGAATTCTAATTGCTTAAGCCCCAAATTGCCTGACAGAAGGGGTGAAATAGGAGGGCTGCAGCTTTAAAATCCCTCTCTGTATTTTGACCCTGTAATTTTTTTTCCTTTTTTAAAAAAAACGAATGGATTTTTATTACAAACACCTTCAGGTTTCTGTTGTGCCTCTTTTAGTTTTTCCTCTGTTGATTGTTATCATTCTACATATCAGATGGGTGGATTCTTTTCACCCAGAGTACACATGGCCCTTTCAGTACAGGAATTCTGATCCTATTCCCTGGGCGATCTGTAAAAATTAGTTGCAATTCCTACGTCAATGGGCAATCAATTAAAAGGGCCAACTGGGGAGAACCTCACAAGTGGCTTCCAGATGACTGCTGGTAAGCAGCTAGTGATCCTGGCAGCCACGGGAGAAGATGGGGCAGTTTTTACATGGTAACACCCTGCTAATGAATGCTCACTATGGAAGAAGGGGAGGTATGGGTTCTAGTTAACCATTCTGCTCCAGTGAAAATTTCCAAATGAAGCAAATGTTTCTAGACAAGTCAGAGCAAACTGATTTGGCAAAGTTCAGTTTCCAGAAGGTTTCCAGCTAAGCTCCTCTCTCAGCTGAAGGTCACTGAAGCAGACACAAATGCTGCTTCTGCCCCAGAGGGCCTAACTGGAATCTGTACAGGAATGTGTAGCTCAGCCTGGACGGGTAGTTCCATTATTGCACCAGGTAAAGCACGGCTGTCGAACTCGATCACGTCACGTGACTTATCATGACGTATCGCAACATTTTTTGCCTTTGCAGAGCCGGGGAGGGTGTGGTCTGCGCATGATGCATCCGGCCCACAGGCCTCCAGTTTGACATCCCTGATGTAGAGGATCAAATGGTGGATGAGAAATCCTAGTTCTGTGGAGCTTCCAAGCAAGTTTCCTGGAAGATATTGAAGGGCTCTGGAACAAAGGGAAATTGTTTAGTCTAACTGTTGCTTTCTTGCTTTTTGTAATCAGCTTTTGCACCAGGGAAATCTCATGCAAGCGTGGGAAACATGTACATGGATGGGATATACTGAAGGAGGGAATAAGGGAGTGTACAGGAATGATTGATGTCTCTCTTATGATGTAATGCAGACTGTTAAACTCGTGATGTCATGTGACGTTGCGTAACGTATAGAGAGAGTTTTGCCATTGTCAGCAATGGGTGGGCACAGCTTCCGCATGACGCATCTGGCCCACAGGCTGGCAGTTTGACACTCCTGCTGTAATGGCTCTGTTGTCTGATTTTCATTGGCTAACAAAGTTTATAAAGCAATGCTACCAACTTTCTAGGTGTGGCACTTCTGGACTCTGCCAGCATTCTAGATTGTTGGCCACCCAGTTGCTTTTAATTTGATCAAATAAAGTGCTGCTTGATTAAGAAGTCTCCGCTTGGATTATCTGATTAGATTGATATGGTATCTGAAGTTCAAGTAAGGGACTGGGACCTTACAATATTATTGTGATGAAGAAATGCATTCAAACAAGTGCGGATCCATAAGCAAATAGGGATAGGCGTATAAATCTAAATCAAATCTATTCCTGCTGCAGAGGATGATGACAATAGTCTTGAAGAAGGTATGTAGCAGCCATTAAAAAAATATTAACTTAACCCAGAAAGGCAAGAGAAGGTGAGGAGGAAACTCAAGACTGGGCCACTTTAGTGTTCTTTTGTATAGAGCAGAGTTTTTCAAACTTGGAAACATTAAGAAGTGTGGACTTCAAATTCCAGAATTCCCCAATTGCTTACTTTAAGGACTTTTAAGTGAAAAAGAGTTCATAATGTCCTGAGCTAAATTCTTCTAGTGACATATAAGGCTGTTGTTTCTATTCCCCCTCTGGCTTAGTAAAACAATTTCCTTGCAACAGCCAACTATTTTCCTGCCCTGGAACAACCGAAATAGTTCTGTCTCATCTTTCTTATCCTTCAGATATTTAGAAAGTTTACAGGATCCTTCCTGCTTTTTTTCTTTGTCGCTGGGGCAAACATATTCCCGAGACAAATTCCAACTCCACATTCCAGTCATCTCTTATCAGAGAAAATGGGGATTTGGAGCAAAACATCTCCAAATTCAGAGAAGAGATAGAAGAGAAGCGGATAATCCATTTGTCCAAGGGTTACATATGACTACGAATCCATTTCTGCATCCTGCAGTCACTGATTTAATTCACCATAATGCTTAATTAACGGTGAAGAGCAAATTGTAGGCTTTTAAAAAATATATTTTATAAACAGACAACCCCTAGGAACATTCATATTTCCTTTCAACTCTTAATTCCTCCAAAGGGGAAAAATATCAGGATGAAGTCTTTGAGTAATGTCCCTGCATCACCACGGTACTCTCTATAGAAGCTTACAAAGAGAGGAAACAAAGTGAAACAAAAGAATCAATTGCAAAGTGGAAATTATTCCTGAGATAGTCCCTAACAATATGTTCCAAGGCTGCTCAGAGTTAAAAAGAACCGCTGAATTCTACAGTGAGATTCTTTGATTTGATCATGCTTGGGGATAAGTAGACCTAACCCTCAAAAAATCCCACAAGTAGGATATTGATCCTCAAACCACAAATATCCTGCAGCACTTTAAACACTAAGCAATTTCCCATGCTAGCAGATTTTGTGGACTATCGCTTATTTCATCAAGTTGCAATCCGCACAGTCTGAGACAGCAACACAGAACAGAATAAAAGAATAATAACTTTATTGTCACTTTGAATGTACACTAATCGGCATACATTAAAATGAAATTTCATTGCATGCAGCTCTCAAAGGGTCACCAATATACACTACATAAATATGACAAAAATAAATAAATTATGCATATACCCACATACGTTATATGACACAGAGAAGCAACAGTCTAGTTCGGGTTCTATATAGACGTTCATGGTGAGAAAAACGAATCTTGCGAGTTTACCAGATGGATGGCATAGGGAACAAATCTATTACAGAATTGGGTAGTCCTGCTAGAAATACTTCAAAACCTCCTCCCAGAGGGGAGCAACAGAAACAGACCGTAAAGTGGGTGTGTAGGGTTTCTAACAATGCTTTGAGCTCTAAGCAGATAGCGTTTATAAGCAGCATCCTGAGTACCAGGAAGCAAGCTTCCTATGATCTTCTCAGCTGCCCTTACCATTCTTTGTATAGATTTCTATCTGAGGCACTGCTGCCACCAAACCAGACAGTGATGCAATTTGTTAAAATGCTCTCAATCATGCCTCTGTAAAAATTGGCCAGGACAGAAGGAGAAAGATGTGCTCTCCTCATCCAACGCAGGAAATGCAGACGCTGGTTTGCATGCTTCACTAAGGATGTGGAGAGACCAATTCAGATTGTTAGTTATCTGCACCCCCAGATAATACTGTTGACCATTTCTACAGCTGCATCCTTGATACTGAGTGGAGTATCAATTCTTAATCTTCCAGATTACTGGTTTCCCTTTTGATGTTCAGCAGCCTTTAGTTTCATTGCAGATTTATTCATCCCAAACTGAGTTTAAAAACTGGCCATTATTGGCAAGGCAATTGTGTTAATGGAGGATCTCCATTGCTGGCAGGGCTGTTGATACATGGTGATCTGAAGATGGGCATCATATGGTAGTCATTTGGAATGGTACTGCCACCTTGTGTTGAACTGAACAGCCCACACTGTGTAACATGTCAACCATGCTGAAGCACAATTGCTTACTGCCATTATAGTTAATCTTTAATTTGATTTCTCCTCTGCAGCATAATACTATATTTTAGACAAGATTTGTGGTATCCAAACCCCAAAAGTCTACAGTTTGGGATTTGTGACAGACTTATTCTAAGTTACAAATCCTGATTTGCAGGAACCTCAGCCTGTAACCTTTTCAGCTCCAAATAGGGTCTCAAGACTCAAGACTCAAAATAAGAAGTGACGTGGCAGCAAATGAATGCTCATTAATGTTTTCCCATCCTTTCCAGGGAATTGGGATTGAGACCTGCCTCACCTCTGAGTTAGTGAGATACGTTTTGATGATAATTGGATTAAGCATTTCCATGATTCACACTGTGTGATTCATCTGTCTTTATACCTACTGTGAACATAGTATGAAATTACTACAGGATGGAACAGGGAGAGATAAGAATTATAGTACAGAACTTTAAGCTGTTATTTATTCAATGTATGAATTCATACCTTTCTTCAGACTTAAATTAGGAGTCATCCTTTTGAGAATTTCCAGAGCAGCATACAAATTAATTACTTCAATGCTGATATAGGGTTTTTTTTTTACATAACATACAATAGTGTCCTGTTGCCCAGTGAAATTGAATAGTTGGATAGACAAGAATATTGAATGAATGAATGAATGAATGAATGAATGAATGAACGTAGTTGTGATTGCCACCAAGTTGTGGATAGCCATCTCCTTACATGAATTTTGAGGAGGACTAGGCAAATTTGTGGAGCATAGAAATACTAGTCACAATGATTGTAGATAGCTGCCAGATTCAGACCATGTTCCTTGGTACTGGTATAAACAGACTTAGTGGGAGAGGCATAGAGCACTCAAATTCACCTTGAAGTGTTTCTATAAGGCTCTAGAATAGAATGTTGGATTAAATCGACCCCTGGCCCATCTCATTATTATATATATGTGGGAAATCATACAGATCTTATCTGGAAGGCACCAAATGGAACTGGCTGATGTTTTAATAATTAAAAGGAATATGCTGATAATAAATATAAAGAGTGACTTTGATGTGTGAATTTCAACACAGAAGAATGCCTAATACCTCTTTAGAGGCAACGTCATTGGAATGCAGCATTACATCACCCTTGGCACTCTGCCAAAGCAACAGCCCCAAAGCCAAGGCTTAACCTACAAAGTAAAGGTGATGTCGCCCTCTTTAGAGGCAACACCATTGGAATGCAGCATTACAAGGTATGTCTTACCTTGGACATACAAAACAGACATGTTTTACTGTACTTACAAAGAACTTCCTGAGAAAAGATAAAGAAAAAAAATGAAAAATCAACTTTTGGAACACTACCTTATTCCTTTTAAGAATGTCCCAAAAACTGATTTTTCATTTTTTTCCCCCTTTATCATCAAGACTTTTGAAAGCCAAAGAAGGAATAGAGAATTGGCTTATTTGATCAAAATTAAAACTGTCTGGAATCCTTACTGCATATCAGACAATACAATCGAGCAAGTTCATAAGTATTTACAAGAAAAGTTCTGGCATTCTTCTGTCCATAATAGACTACCTTATGCTACTGGGCTTGAAATTCTTGGTTTGGATCGTTTAGAACTGTGACACTTGCGGTCAGACTTAAGTATTGCATATAAAATTGTACATAGTAATGCTTTACCTGTAAATGTAAATCATAATGTAACATGTGCAAACTACCACTTTAAATTTAATGTAAACTGCTCCAAACTTGATTGTAAAAAATTCAATTTTTATAACAGAATTGTCAAAGTCTGGAATATCTTACCTGATTTAGTTGTCTCAGCCATTAACTTTCACAGTTTTAATTCTAACTTAACTTCTGTGGACCTCACTCCATATTTAAGAGGTCCGTAAGTGGCCTTGCGTGTGTAAGTGCACTGGCATGTTCTATCATCCCTATCACATTTTGATTTTCTTATTTTCTTTGTTTACATTTGTAATTTTTGTTTGACATTTTAATGGGTTTTTCATGACCAGGACTTAATGATGAGACCTTAAACATTTGTTTATAAGTAAGTTATGGGAAGAGGAGAATTTTTTTGTTGTGGTATGTTTAGAGAAAGTGATAAGTTATGGTATTAAAATTGAAACAAAGTGTAAAACTTGTGAAGGAATTTTTGAGAGAAGATGAAGAGAAAATGATAAGAAATGAATTTATAAATCACTATTTGAAGAGATTAAAGATTAAGATTTTCAATATATTGTTTCCAGTATATTTTAATATTGTTTTTCTTGATTAATTCAATGACAAAGTTTTAAAGGTTTGTATACAGATATGAGATATGGGTAGAAGAGTTTTTTTGTTGTATCTTTACAGAAAATGATAAACAAACTAAATGAATATGAAATTGATTTGTTTAAGGATAATATATACTGTATGTATATATACTGTATGTATGTATACACACACACACACACACACACACATATGTAGGTCTTTGGTTATACGGGTTTTCTCCTGTGTAAAATTGGAAGTGTCTTGGTGACGTTTCAACGAAGTCCCATTCATTATCTTCAGGCTGGTGTTTTCGGCTTCGTGCTTCTAGGAGCAATGTGTGATCGTAGCTGTTCCTTCCTTTTAACTGCCAGTGGGAGTATGAACTGATTGGGTGGGAGCTTGGCTGTGTTCTGATTGGGTGGAGGTATGTTCTGATTGGTCTGATTGGATGGGGGGGTTGGCTGTGCTCTGATTGGATGGGGGAGTGTTCTGTTTGGGTGGGGGCTTTGTTGTGCTCAGGTTAGTCTGAGTTGCAGGGGGATTTGAGATGGCGAGCTGGTTGCTGTTGTTTGCCTTCGCGTTCGTGGTCATGCCTCATCTTCATGTCGCCAAGACACTTCCAGTTTTATGTGGAAGAAAACCCGAAGAACCAAAGACATACATACACACACACACACACACACAAAACACACACACACACACACACACTTGCTGTTGTTGTTAATTGCGAAGTCGTGTCTGACCCATTGCGACCCCATGGACAACGTTCCTCCAGGCCTTCCTGTCCTCTACCATCTTCTAGAGTCCATTTAAGCTCACGCCTACTGCTTCAGTGACTCCATCCAGCCACCTCATTCTCTGTCGTCCCCTTCTTCTATTGCCCTCAATCTTTCCCAGCATTAGGCCCTTCTCCAGTGAGTCCTTCCTTCTCATTAGGTGGCCAAAGTATTTGAGTTTCAACTTCAGGATCTGGCCTTCTAAAGAGCAGTCGGGGTTGATCTCTTCTAGGACTGACCGGTTTGAACGCCTTGCAGTCCAAGGGACTCGCAGGAGTCTTCTCCAGCACCATAGTTCAAAGGCCTCAATTCTTTGGCGCTCAGCCTTTCTTATGGTCCAACTTTCACATCCATACATTGCAACTGGGAAAACCATGGCCTGGACTATATGCACTTTTGTTGGCAGGGTGATGTCTCTGCTTTTTAGTATGCTGTCTAGATTTGCCATAGCTTTCCTCCCCAGGAGCAAGCGTCTTTTAATTTCTTGGCTGCAGTCCCCATCTGAGGTGATCTTGGAGCCCAGAAAAATAAAATCTGTCACTACCTCCATTTCTTCCCCCTCTATTTGCCAGGAATTGAGAGGGCTGGATGCCATGATTTTGGTTTTCTTAATGTTGAGTTTCAAGTCAACTTTTGCACTCTCCTTCACCCGCATCAAGAGGCTCTTTAGTTCCTCTTCACTTTCTGCCATTAGAGTGGTATCATCTGCATATCTTAGGTTGTTGATATTTCTCCCAGCAATCTTAATCCCAACTTTTGATTCATCTAGCCCTGCCTTTCTCATGATGTGCTCTGCATATAAGTTAAATAGGCAGGGCAACAGTATACAGTCTTGCCAGACTCCTTTCCCAATTTTGAACCAATCAGTGGTTCTGTGTCCAGTTCTCACTGTTGCTTCTTGACCCGCATATAGGGTTCTCAAGAGACAAATAAGATGGCCTGGTATTCCCATCTCTTTAAGAACTTGCCACAATTTGTTGTGATCCACACAATCAAAGGCTTTACATAGTCAATGAAGCAGAAGTAGATGTTTTTCTGGAACTCCCTAGCTTTCTCCATGATCCAGCGTATGTTGGCAATTTGATCTCTAGTTCCTCTGCCTCTTCGAAATCGTGCCTGTACTTCTGGTAGTTCTCGATCCACATACTGCTGGAGTATAGCTTGTAGGATTTTAAGCATAACTTTACTAGCATGTGAAATGAGTGCAATGGTGCGATAGTTTGAACATTCTTTGGCATTGCCTTTCTTTGGAATTGGAATGTAAAGTGACCTTTTCCAATCCTGTGGCCATTGTTGAGTTTTCCAAATTTGCTGGCAAATTGAGTGTAGCACTTTTACTGCATCATCTTTTAAGATTTTGAATAACTCAGCTGGAATACTGTCACCTGAGTTACTTGGCTATAAATTCACAGATTTTCTGGAGGAAAATTTAAACTAAACAGCGGGGACAGTGAGTTAATTGATATAGAACAACCCTGTCCCCGGCAATCTAAAAATTATAGGGCTATCAGTGCATGTAACATAGATGTGTGTGTGGACAAGAATATCAACCTTGCTGTCAAGCAAAATCAAGCATCTAATAGTGAGTGCCACACAAAGTGCACTAACCAAATAGGTGGTAAGACAATAGGGGAACTCAGGCACCACACAGGTTATATAGAAAGTAAACACAGGGCCAGTCATAAAGGACTCAAATGTCTATACACCAATGCACAGAGTATGAACAGCAAACAGGGTGAACTAGAAATTCAGGTTAATGAGGGCAGATATGATATTGTTGCCATTACAGAAACATGGTGGGATGAAACCCACAAATGGAACACACAGCTAGAGGGATTTAAATTATTTAAAAGAAACAGACCAAATAAAAGAGGAGGTGGAGTTGCTCTCTATATAAGAAATAACTACATCTCTACAGAAATAAAGCACAACAATGATAAAAACTGTCTTGAATGCATTTGGGTCAATATAAAAGGGGGAAAAAATGACATTGCCATAGGTGTATACTACAGGCCATCCAACCAAATAGAGGAAATAGATCAGTGATGGTGAACCTTTTAGGGACCAAGTGCCCAAACTACAACTCAAAACCCACTTATTTTTCGCCGGGTGCCAGTGGGCATGGCCCACTGGGTGGGCGTGGCTGTGGTGGTCATGGCAGATTGGGTGGGTGTGGCTAAGGTGGGCTCATCCTATGGGGTGAGGCGAGGTGAGGCAGGGCGTGGGTGCCATTGCCGCAGGGCAAGGTGAGATGCACCAGAGTGGCTGCTGCCTGACACCATTGGCCCCTGCACACAGAGGCCAGCGAGTGCATGAGAGCTGACAGAGTCCATCAGCAGCCACAGCCTGCCAGCCCCTTGACCAGTGCACTCTGGGGCTCCGCAGCCCACTGCCAGCAGTTCAGGAAAACTGCCTCTGAGCTGGACGGACGGCCAACAGCTGAGGAGGCGATGCAGTGGGTCGTGCCTGGGAAAAGGAGAGCATATGAGGCCAGGAGGGATGGGATGGGGGGGAGGGAAACCAGCCGTGCCGGGATAAATCTGGCCAAGTGGGACCTTGGCGAGTTAGCGGGTCGCTGGTTGAAGAGGGACGGTTGCCATCTCTGGAACATAGTGTTCGTGCCCACAGAGAGAGCTCTGAGTGCCGCCTCTGGCACGCGTGCCATAGGTTCACCACCACTGAAATAGATGAACTTTTTGCTAGTCAGCTAACTAAGGTATGTAGGAAGCACATCACAATAGTAATGGGAGACTTTAACTACCCTGACATCAACTGGGAGACAAACTCTGCACCAAGTGGAAGATCAAACAGATTCCTGACAAACCTAGCAGACAACTTTGTCTCCCAAAAAGTAGAGAAGGGAACTAGGGGATTAGCCATTTTGGATCTAATTCTCACTAACAGAGATGAAATGAAAGAAGGTGTTGAAGCCATAGGAACCCTGGGAGGAAGTGATATGCAATATTGGAATTCAACATCATGGAAGCACAGGCAATAGAACACAGTCAAACTTCAAGAGAGCTAATTTCAATAAACTTAGAGAGGGCTTGGGAAGGATTCCATGGATGAGAATCCTCAAGGGGAAAACAACTCAAGAAGCTTGGGAAATTTTGAAAAATGAGATAATAAAAGCCCAGTCTAGCACAATATCAACAAAGAGGAAAAATAACAGTTCTCAAAAGAAACCAGCATGGCTGCATAAAGAACCCTCTGACAAATTGAAACATAAAAAGGACAAGTATAGAAAGTGGAAAGAGGGGCACATAGCTAAGTCAGAATATCAGCAAATAGCCCGAGCCTCCAAAGATGAAGTGAGGAAAGCCAAGGCTCAAAATGAACTAAGGCTTACGACCAAAGTCAAAAATAACAAAAAAAAGCTTCTTTCAACATGTAAAAAACAAGAAAAAAGTGAAGGAAATGATTGGTCCATTAGTGGGTGAAAGTGGCAAGAAGGTGACAAGCAACAGGGAGAAAGCAGAACTATTTACCACATTTTTTGCATCTGTCTTTACACAAAGGGAAAAAACAGATCAACCTATCAAAAATAGTGCCATAAAAAACAGAATAGAAACACAAGTTAAGATAGGCAAGAAAATGGTAAGTAAGCACCTGTCCAGCCTAGACGAGTTCAAATCGCCAGAACCAGATGGATTACACCCCAAGGTTCTCAAGGAACTGGCAGATGTGATCTCAGAACCACTGAACTATATTTTTCAAAGATCCTGGAGCACAGGGGAACTACCAGAGGATTAGAAAAGAGCTGATGTAGTTCCCATCTACAAAAAAGAAAAAAAAATGGACCCAGGAAATTACAGACCTATCAGCCTGACTTCAATACCTGGGAAGATCCTGGAAATGATAATCAAACAATGAATCAGCGAACATCTAGAGGCAAACAAAGTCATTACTAAAAGCCAACATGGGCTTGTCAAAAATAGATCATGCCAGACAAATCGTATTGCATTCTTTGACCAAATGACGAAATTAATGGATCAGAGGAATGCTGTGGACATAATTTACTTGGACTTCAGTAAGGCATTTGATAAAGTACATTACAACCTACTACTTGACAAGATAGAAAAATGTGGGGTAGACAGCACCATCACCAGATGGATCCATAGCTGGCTGACCGGCCATACTCAGCATGTGGTCCTCAATGGAACTGCATCTACATGGAGGGAAGTGTGTAGTGGGGTCCCCCAGGGCTCTGTTCTGGGCCCCATGCTCTTCAACATCTATATCATGTTGAAGAGCACTGGACGAGGAGATAGATGGGGAACTCATCAAATTTGCAGACAACACCAAGCTGGCAGGAATAGCCAACACTCCAGAAGACAGGCTTAAGATACAGAAGGATCTGGACAGACTTGAACACTGGGCACTATCTAACAAAATGAAATTCAATGGTGAAAAAAGAAAGGTTCTACATTTAGGCAAGAAAAACCAAATGCACAGATATAATATAGGGGGTGCCAAAAAGGCCAACACAGTGCTAGGCTGCATTAACAGAGGGATAGAATCAAGATCACGTGAAGTGTTAATACCACTTTACAATGCCTTGGTAAGGCCACACTTGGAATACTGCATCTAGTTTTGGTCACCGTGATGTAAAAAAGATGTTGAGACTCTAGAAAGAGTACAGAGAAGAGCAACAAAGATGATTAGGGGACTGGAGGCTAAAGCATATAAGGAACGGCTGCTGGAATTGGGTATGTCTAGTTTAATGAAGAGAAGGACGAGGGGGGACATGATAGCAGTGTTCCAATATCTCAGGGGCTGCCACAAAGAAGAAGGAGTCAAGCTATTTTCCAAGGCGCCTGAAGAAGCAACGGGTGGAAACTAATCAAGGAGAGAAGCAACCTAGAACTAAGGAGAAACTTCTGACAGTTAGAACAATTAACCAGTGGAACAACCTGCCTCCAGAAGCAGTGAATGCTCCAACACTGGAGGTTTTTAAGAAGAGACTGGACAGCCATTTGTCCGAAATGGTATAGGGTTTCCTGCCTGAGCAGGGGGTTGGACTAGATGACCTCCAAGGTCCCTTCCAACTTTACTATTATTATTACCTCCACTATCTTTGTTGTTGCTCAGATTTCCTAAGGCCCATTTCACTTCACATTCTAGGATGTCTGGCTTGAGGTCAGTAACCACCCCATCGTGGTTATCTGGGACATTACGCTCACTCTTGTATAGTTCTTCTGTGTAGTTTTGCCACCTCTTCTTAATCTCTTCTGCCTCTGTTAGGTCCCTGCCATTTTGGTCCTTTATCATGCCCATCTTTGCATGAAACGTTCCTTTCATATCTCCAATTTTCTTGAAGAGATCTCTGGTCCTCCCTATTCTGTTGTTTTCTTCTATTTTTTTGCACTGTTCATTTAAGAAGGTATTCTTATCTCCTCTAGCTATTCTCTGGAATTCTGCATTCAATTGGGTGTATTTTTCTCTTTCTCCTTTGCCTTTTGCTTCCCTTCTTTCTTCAACTATTTGCAAAGCTTCCTCAGACAGCCATTTTGCTTTCTTGCATTTCTTTTTCTTTGGGATGGTTTTAGTTGCTACCTCTTGTGCAATGTTGCGAACCTCCGTCCATAGTTCTTCAGGCACTGTCTATCAGATCTAATTCCTTAAATCTATTTGTCAGCTCTACTGTATATTCATCAGGAATATAATGCCTAGTGCTTTACCCTACTTTCTTCAATTTAAGCCTAACTTTTGCAACAAGCAGCTCATGATCTGAGCCACAGTCAGCTCCTGGTCTTGTTTTTACTGACTGTATAGAGCTTCTCCATTTTTGGCTGCAGAGCACATAGTCAATCTGATTTCTATGTTGACTGTCTGGTGATGTCCATGTGTAGAGCCGTCTTTTGGGTTGTTGGAAAAGAGTGTTTGTTATGACCATTGTATTCTCCTGACAAAATTCTATCAGCCTGTGCCCTGCTTCATTTTGTACTCCAAGGCCAAACTTGCCTGTTACTCCAGTTATCTTTTGGCTTCCTACTTTAGCATTCCAATCCCCCATGATGATAATGTACACCGCTTAGAGAGTGCTTGCACTTAAAGCGGTATATAAGTCTCATAAATAAATAAATAAATAAAGACATCATTTTTTGGTGTTAATTCTATAAGAAGCTGTAGGGCTTCATAGAACCGGTCAATTTCACCCTCTTCAGCACCAGAGGTTGGCGCATAGATTTGGACTATTGTGATATTGAATGGTTTGCCTTGGATTCGAACTGAGATCATTCTGTTATTTTGGGGATGTATCCCAGTATTGCTTTTCCTATCCTTTTATTGATTATGAAGGCTACCCCATTTCTTCTGAGGGATTCTTGCCCGCAGTAGTATACCTGATGGTCATCTGAGTTAAATTCACCCATTTCTGTCCATTTTAGTTCGCTGATTCCTAAGATGTTGATGTTCAGTCTTGTCATCTCTTGTTTGACTACGTCTAGCTTGCCTTGATTCATGGATCTTACATTCCAGGTTCCTATGGAGAAAAGATCTTTACAGCATCGGACTTTCCTTTCACCACCAGATATATCCACAGCTTTCGGCTTTGGCCCAGTCGCTTCATTCTTTCTGGTGCTACTAGTACTAGCCCTCTGCTCTTCCCCAGTAGCATATTGGACACCTTCCGACCTGAGGGGCTCATCTTCCAGCGTCATATCTTTACATACATACATACATACATACATACATACATACATACATACAATGAAGAGTTCTTGGGTTGAAATGTTAGAGAAGGTGGTAACATATAGAATAGCTCTTTTCAAACATTTCCAGAAACTTATTTCTTAGAAGAGCTAAAGTTACAGCTCTAAAAACATTGAGTAAATTTAAGCTATACAGTAGCTACAGCTTAGTCTACTACCTAATAAAATTATTTTCTTCCCATTTTAACAGTAAGTAAAAATAGCTTAACTTGCATTAGTTTCTGAATTGTTTTTTTTTCTTGTTCCAGAAAATACCACATTTTACTCAGAAGTAACTTTCTATATCCCCTATTGGGAAACATGCAGAAATGCAAATGAAACTCCCTGTGGTCAGTAAGGAGAAGAGTTTTGATTCCAAGACCAGCTTTACTTCTACAAACATCCTTCTGAGCTCTAATGAGGTGAAGATTCTATTCTTGATTACACTCAGTAGATTTGGAAAGCTTTCGAATGCTAATAAATAATTATTACATCAGAAAACAAGCATTTCCTAACCCAGAGGTGCCATTCCATTTTAGGGGAAGAAAACTGCTATTGCTACTAATGGATTGGTTTACTTTGAAATGAAAACACACAATTCAAAGGTGGGATCTTAGTTGGAAATCATAACAGCTGTACAATGAAGGAAATACAAAGTGCTGTAATTTGCAGAATATCCAACTTGGTCTTGAAATGAGGGACACAGGTTATCATTTGTGCAGTTTTCCCCAACAGCTGCCATCCAAATTTGAATTTTCTCAATTAGTTCAGCCAGTGATTACAGTTAGCTGGGACAGATGGTAGTTATATAGATCAAAATATCTGGAGGATAGATTGCAAGTCCTCACTGACCCTTAAGTGAATGAAAGTTCACACGCTAGATTTACTTGTGTTGAATGTGAAACTGGTTCATCTTGGCGTGTGACAGTAATTCAAATTGCAGCCATTCAGCACATCCACCTTAAATGGAACAACTGTATTTTACTTCAACAGAATCGCCAAAGCTGGGGTTGAAGTTGCCTTCCGTGATTACTCAAATCTTCCCAATGCCAGAGCTGGATGTTGACACTCAATATGTAAACTCAAAACAGTTTGGGGCATTCCCTACGTTACTCCCATCACTTCCAAAAATACATTGTTCCTCTTGATATCTGCGGCAGGGAGGGACAACGACTTTCAGCAGCCTTTGTGCTAGACCCAAATATCGTAATAAGAAGTCCTTGATGTTTCTACACCAAGGCTATTCACCTGTTGCTTGATACCTGGAGTTACCAGATTTGGAATGCATCACTCTCTAGGTCAGAAAGACTGAGTAGGGCAGTGTTTCCCAAACTTGACAATTTTAAGGCATGTGGACTTCAACTCCCAGAATTCCACAGCCAGCAATGCTGGCTGTGGAATTCTGGGAGTTGAAGTCCACATGCCTTAAAATTGTCAAGTTTGGGAAACACTGGAGTAGGGAGTAGAAGCCCATTGGTGGGTTTTCTGGAAATAGAGAGACGAATTGATACCAACTGACTAGAAGGGCATCTTGTCCCTCTGCTTTAGAGTAACCATTGCCTGATAACCTGTTTTAAAGAGGATTGTTCTATGAAAATCAGCAGTCCACAGCTCTTCAGGTAATCTCCACAATATTCAGCCATCCTTCAGGGCATTGTGGGAAATAAGATTCCTTCTCCTGCTGTCTACAAAGAGGTTCCCCAGTATAAATTCAGTTTAAGATGAACCAGGAGGAGGATAAAGGAAGGATCTTGGGGTGGTCCATCAGAGTGAACAATTGGACAGCAGCCCCAAATAAAATATTCCTAGTTTTGTACTATATCATTTGATCTGTAGTAAAAAAAAATATGTTTTTCATTGTAACAGTTGTGTTCCTGTGCCTTTCTTCTTCAGAAAACACCTGTTGCAGGCCATTTATACTGACAGTAGTTGGTGGATTCTAGGAATTGTAGAATCAATTTTCTTTTTAATTTGAACCCTGGAGGTACAGCACATAACCTTTAAATTAAAGCCTTTTTGAGCCAGCTTATTTTTTCTGAGAGTCAAGCTAACATGATTGGCCAAGGCTCAGAAAGAAAGGGGTGTGCTTGGATCAGCCAAAGATTACAGATATTCCTTGATTTAAAGCCACTATTCCAACTAGAACTTCCATTACTGATCATTAAATAAACCACACCCAATTTTACCACCTTTTTGCTGAGATTAATAAGTGAATCATGTAGTTACGTTAAGGAATCATGTGGTCATTAAGTGACCTGTGAATCTGGCTTTCCCCATTGATTTTACTTATCAGAAGCCCCCTGGGAAGGTGGTAAATGGTGATCACATCATCCTGGGATGCTGCAACTATTGCAAATACATACCAGTTGCATTTTGATCGCATAACTCCTGGCATGGGTGTGACAGCTGTAATTGTGAAGACTGGCTGCAAGGAACTTTTTTTCAGTGCAGTTCAAATGGTTGTTAAATGGATGGTTGTAAGTTGAGGACTACCTGTATCAATCTTTGGTCCCTATAGCTCTTGGCCATCCCACTTTGCCTCTAATGCAGGGGTTCTCAACCTTGGCAACTTTAAGACTTGTGGACTTCAACTCCCAGAATTCCTCAGCCAGCTTTGCTGGCTGAGGAATTCTGGGAGTTGAAGTCCACAAGTCTTAAAGTTGCCAAGGTTGAGAACCCCTGCTCTAATGTAAAGAACAATGAAGCATTTTATATATCTCCCAACTGGTTTTTGGATGCACTCAGCTTAAGGGGGAAACCCCTACTCAAGAAAGGACTTAGCATCACTTAAAGGCTTTGAATGAAATGACTGTAATGTCATGGGGGACACGGCCAAGGAGAAGGTTGCTGGGCTTATTTGTATTACCCTTGGGTGCAACTGGGAAGGTAGCTCTGTTTTTCCCATGTAAAGACCAAAATGACAGATCTTACTTGAAGCTGCCTTATACAGACTCAGAACTTTAGACCTCCCATTTTTTCACTGCTTACTTTTGGTTGACCTGGTGTTGGATTACAGCTGTGTCATCCCCACCAAATTAGGAAACTGGATGTTTCCTATCCTGGACATCAGCTTTCTTTCACCTGTGCATGAGTATTGTATTAGGATCTTCTTGGAATCTCTGTATGAATTTTGGATTTTCTAGCCGAGCCTTTGACACAGATCTGGAGTAGATCAGTACTCCTCTACCTGGGGCAACATTGCTTTTATTTTAATCAAGCCGCTGTTGATCTGCATTTGATCTCCATCACTACTAAATACTTGTATCTGTGATAGCGTGGATAGATTTTACTTTCTTTCTTTTTAATAAAGCTTGATTTGATAAGCAATTGCAGGATTAATTTACTTTTCAGAAAGGTGGGTGGGACAAGAAGGGCTGTAACTTTCAGTCATAAATTAATGTGCCACAAGGCCACAAAGTTGTATTATAGAAATGCTTTAATTATTCTCCAGTTTTACTTTTTAATCATCAGAAAAGCAACACAGGTGGTGAGAACCCTCCTTTACTAACTGTGGTTAGAGGAAATGCTATGTAGGATACCTGGAAGACAGATGGTGACAGCAGTAATTTCATGCAGCTGGCTGAAAACAGGTGATGGGAGTTAAGACTATAAAACCAGAGAGCTAAATGCTCCATGCTTTGGGCTCAATTTTTCAATTATCATGATGACATTCCATGATATATTATAAAATATAATTGATATGAAAGAGTACACCCAAATGAAAGGAGCACATACTGTATTTATGCTGTGGCAAGTTAAACTTACATCTGGCTGAGAATATGTAAAGTATGAGTCTTCTATGGAACAGCTGACATGAAGCAGCATTCTGAGGATGCAAGTTTCCACATTTTTATATCTCACAATTCGTGTCACATCTAGCAAACAAGCAAGCTGATAGTACAGTCTCAGTGATGTAATGCAACTGCACTCTGGCCTGTATCTACAAATGAGGGCAGAGAGGGTACCTCTCCATTCCTTTCCAGTGGCTAAAAATACTAAAAATTGAGTTTGAATCAATAGAAGAAATTTATTTACTATTACAGAATTATTACCAAACTATGTTGCAGATAATATTCAAGAATGTTTTCCATGCATTGTTTGTGATTTTCAACCTGATTAGTCACTGCAGAATTGTTACAACTATTTATAATAAAATACTGTATTGTTTGATAATCCTAGAGCATAACTTCTCTATTTTATATCTGCATGGATTAAAGTTAGAGTCAATTCTCCAACACATGGAAAATTGCTGGGCTAAAAAAAATGAGCAGTCAGATCTTCAGATAACATAGGACCATCAAAACTTCATTCAGAAAGTGTCATATCTTCCCCTGACTCAAACTGTTTCTTTTTTTTTTTTAAGGGGAACTTTCCTTTGGGTCTCTTAACCAATTAGCTTGGGGGCTTGGTACTGCTACTTACATACATGCAACTGAGCAATGAGGATGCCAAGTATGACACTAGCTCTCCTTTGTATGCTATTAATTTATGAAAATAAATTAGGCAGGAAATTACTGAAAGGATAGAGAGCAGAGAGTCATTTGATTGTTCTGGAAATGATGAGAATTATGATGGAAGGAATTAGGTTGGCTGAATGGATTTCAACCAACGGGCTGCTGCTGCTTCATGTATCAAAAAAGCCAATTAGATGCCTTGCATATTTTTTTTTTAAAGGCAATAATTGCAAGATGCATCTGTGCAGAGGCTCTCCCGACCACGGCTGCCATCTCCCCTTCTGGCTTGAGGAGAAAGCCCCTAAATTATGCACCAATTTTATCTGGGAGAGGATGAACCCATCCAGAACTCCAAGAAGATGGACCTTAAAATTCACAGCCACTCAATCTTCCTTAGGTTGCGTAAAGAATCAGGGCAATGACCTTGAGCCATTTTATAATCAAAGAGGGCTAAAGCATCCCTGAACTCCTGGGAAACAAGATAAGTCATCAGAAGCGACAGAAGCAGGCTCTTTGCTGATTGCACCAAAGCCTGATCTTTTTCATCCAGACCCTCATCGCTTCAGACCTTGAGAAAGAACTTGATAGCACAACTCAAACACAGTATAATAATAATAATAGTAGTAGTAGTAGTAGTAGTAGTAGTAGTATTAGTATTGGAAGGGACCTTGGAGGTCATCTAGTCCAACCCCCTGCTCAGGCAGGAAACCCTATACCATTTCAGACAAATGGCTGTCCAGTTTCTTCTTAAAAACTTCCAGTGTTGGAGCATTCACCGCTTCTGGAGGCAGGTTGTTCCACTGGTTAATTGTTCTAACTGTTAGGAAGTTTCTCCTTAGTTCTAGGTTGCTTCTCTCCTTGATTAGTTTCCACCCGTTGCTTCTTGTCCTGCCTTCAGGTGCTTTGGAGAATAGCTTGACTCCCTCTTCTTTATGGCAGCCCTTGAGATATTGGAACACTGCTATCATGTTTCCCCCCCCCCCCGTCCTTCTCTTCGTTAAACTAGACATACCCAATTCCAGCAACCGTTCCTTATATGTTTTAGCCTCCAGTCTCCTAATCATCTTTGTTGCTCTTCTCTGTACTCTTTCTAGACATGTATTATTAAGTATCATCGGCATGCTTATGATGCCCGATCCCAAACTGAAGCAGTTTCATGTAAATGATAAATAAGAGTGAGGAGAGAAAACAGGCTTGAGGGATCTGCAAAGGCTTTCAGGCCAGATCTCCACCCCTCACTTGATTGGGACTGGCTCTGGAGGAAGAAGGACAACCACTGGAACACTGAGCCTCTCATTCTTAAACCTTGAAGCCAGTCCAAAAGGATACCAAGAATGATGGTATCAAAAAAATGAAGGAGTTTGGGGCACACGCACTTTCCAAAGTTTTCTGTTGGATACAGATCATCTACAATTTCTATATTTCCTATTACTATCCAGCTTGTTCTCCAAATTACCAGTTTGGCTAGATGAAATGTTTGGTTGTCTTCTAGAAGATGTTTTCCCTGAGATTGGATAGCTTTTTGGATTGCCAAAAGCTCAGTTGGTATTTACGCACTTCTATTTTTTTTTATTTTTTATTTTATTTGATTTGATATTCCTGACATAAATAAGTCTTTTGTTCTGGTACAGCATTGTGGTTGTCAATCATGCTGCTTCAGATTCACATAAAAGTCTTTCCTCCAAAGCTTAGGGTATACAAAAGGATTTGACCAACACCGATGTAAGGTTATCTAATAAAACCTGCACTTGCTCGGGTGACATCCGCCTGCAGGTCCAACTCCAACTGAATTAAAACCAGCGTATACGTTAATGCTATTCTGATTACGCTTAACGAGAGAGATGGTGATAAAACAACACACGATGACGGTGAATTAACAGGAGAAAAAGCAAACAAAAGGCTGGATTGCAAAGTAAGCACCAGCATTTTTATAGTCTTTATGCAACCTTGATCACAATTTACATACAGAAAAGATTAAAAAGCCATGAAACGTCCATGACAGTAAGAGTCCAGCTCTGGATTTTTTTTAGGAACAACTCCCAGCTAGAGGAGAGCGCAGGCGCCTCCTGCAAGCTCTACTAACAACAAAGACATGTGTAGAAAGGATCTTGAAACACTCCATCAGTCGCTTCTCACCATCTTGTTATCAAGAACAGCCTGTTCCTAAGCGCCCAATGGCTGCCGCACCATGTACTGGGGGAATGCACAGAGGTCTCTGAAAGGAACTGTGACCCCTCTGTGGCCTGCACCAAAACATGTACTCTCTTGGCCCTGGTTGTTTAAAATGTGACCTGAGATCCAAGAGACTTATTGGGAAACCCAGAAGAAACCCTTCACGCTGACCATGCCTTCATTACAGTGCCTTCCTGTCTTAATACATCCATGCTATCTTTCAGTCCATTCGTATCCGTATTCCAGGGAGTAGGCTTGGGACGGTTCTCTTCTCAAGGGACACTGGAAATGATAGGGCTACGTGGATCAGAGAGACAACACAGCTGAGAACACTGCCGCACCTGCCAAAGAAAGACAGCACAGCCCTGTGAATGAGGGAGAAACCACAAGCCTTAGCTGAGCAAGGATTTAAAGGTCAACATCCCAGGACCAGAAAGCAGAATATGGGCAAAAGGAGACCAAGCCTAAAGACAACAGTCTCTACTGGACGATTGTGATAAACTTAAGACAGAGACGTACAACGTCCCTTGGCATATGGAGGTCAAGTTTCATATTTCCCAAAGCAAGCAGAATCAGTTTCTTTTTGGAAAGGGGGAGTTTTACAGGGAGCCCCTGCAAAGGGGAGGTCACCCATCTTGTTCCTTAAAACCTCCAAAATTGCAAAGGAAGCAGACAACATCCAGCCTGCAGGCCGTATTTTTTTTATACCCTTAAAAATTAAGGCTTCACATCTGCATCTTCCACTTAGCCTAAGAAGACTTTCAGGGAAATGATACACTTTTTCTTGGCTTTGTTGCAAAGCAAACACTCTGTAAGACTTTAATTTCCAGCATCTTTGAAGCAAATTCTGCTCTGCAGGTGAAAGATAGAAGGACTGGAGGTTTGGTCTTTCTATCTGAAGGCATAAACATGACCACCATCCATGTATTTAAATAGTCTGTGTTAAAGTACACACACTTTTACAGGTTCAAAGGCAGATATGAAGGCTTATATTTGTAGCCATGACACTTGAAACACAGACTATAATAGGGGTATGCCAAAACGCCCTCTCCTGCATGTGGTCACAAGCATTTGTAAATCCTGTAGAATATTTATACTGAACCACTGAAATGAATCACCCAGTTGGGAGAATCCTTGCAGATCACCTATCTCATGTCCAGGCTTAGGGCAAGAATCTCCTAAACCAGGGGTAGGCAACCTTGGCTCTTTTATGACTCGTGGACTTCAACTCCCAGAATTCCTGAGCCAGCATGGCTGGCTCAGGAATTCTGGGAATTGAAGTCCATAAAAGAGCCAAGGTTGCCTATCCCTGTCCTAAACCGACAGGGAACCATTTTGCTATCCAGGTCTAGGGAGACTGTCCCATTAACAACTCTCATCATGAGGTATTTCCTCCTAATATTCAGCCTAACTCTCCTTTCTTTTAATTTTAGTCTGTCGGTTCTCATTCCAATCTCAGCTTCAGCAAAGAGGCAGGCCTACACCCTTTTGCACACTGCAGCATTTAGCTGTCCACACGTGTGTTGCAACGCTTGCGAAGTCTCTTCTATTGTCAAAAGATGGTCAGCTCCTTCCATTCTTTTATATGGGACTTGATTTGCAGGTCATTCCATTTTATTAATTTCATGTTTTAAAATTTATTAGCTGTCCATCTTACCGTGCAGTAACCCTGGAGCGGCTTATAATTTATTATTTTATTGTTACACGTATTATTCTGGTAGCCTTCCTCTAAACCCACTGCAGCTTCTCTATGAAATATTTCCCATGACCTGGACATGTTTCCATTAAGCCAGGCCAGGACTGGCCTGGCTTTCTAAAGGGCTGCATCCCACTGCTTGCTCATGTTCAGCTGACACCTTTTCCCAATTCATTCTGGCAAGTTTGATCTCCGCAGTCCTTTATCAAGGAATCTGATTTTTTCCCCCCCTTCCAAGATACAGAATCTTCCACTTATCACAGCCAAATACCAGATGGTCACAGAACGCTAACGCTCAACAGTCCAGGCTACAGAAACGTACTCTTGGGGCTGCTCTGGCCATCAGGTTCAGGGACTTTCCAGTCCATTTTTCTCCCTTTTTCGTAGAGGCCCTTGAGCACCTTCCGGAACTCCTCAGGTTCCAAACCTCCAGTGCTCAGTTCCGTGTATTTACGGTACAGCTGGAGTGCTGTTCGTGCATCTTCAATGCTGTCATGCGTCTCTCCTTGAATTTTCAGGTCTAAGCAAAAAGAAGAGAGAAAAATCTAACCCATAGCAAATGTTGTCTTGCCTACCTGCTTTAGGTTCAAGAAAGAGGAAATCTCTTTAGGCTAAGGCAGTGATGGCGAACCTTTTAGAGACCGAGTGCCCCAAAACCGCCTTGCCCCTGCCCCGCCCCCATCTCTCCGGCCCGCAGGGCCACCCACCACCTCCACGGCCTGCCACAGCAGATCGCCCAGGCGGCCCAGCAGCGTTATGGCAGCCACGCCCTCTGTCCACACCCCGCAGCATCATCTATACATGATGGGGCATGAGGGCTTGTCCCCGCTGCCCAGTCCTTGGCCGCGCTGCTCCGCGCAGGCTGTGCCCAGGGCGATTCTCCTCCGGGGGTCTGCTGGTGAGGAGGGGGGCATGGGGGGGCAATGGCATGCATGCCCACAGAGAGGGCTCTGAGTGCCGCCTCTGGCACCCGTGCCATAGGTTCGCCACCACTGGGCTAAGGTTAGGGGCAAGAATTTATTTCTGTCACTGTTGAAAATGAACTCAACTCCCAGGCTTCGATATTAATCTAATCTGGAAGGCCTTCCTTGCTCCCCATTCTCTATGTCCAGTTGCAAAGCAGCGTTTGAGAAACTGTAAAACTCATGAGGGCAGTCAGCCTTACTAGGTAGACTGGACCAGGAAATCAACTCCACAGGAAAACATAAAACTCCTTTTATTGCGTGTTGGCTTCAGTAACAAAACTGTGCAAGTCTGCTTGTGTTGCACCTCCTCCTCCTCCTCCTCCATTTTAAAGTTCAGTGAATTGGGGAGGCCTCTGCCTGAGCAGTTTCCATGTTCTAGCTCTGTTATTCTGGATTTAAAGTTTCAGCTGCTTTTGCTTAGATAACAGTTCCTGCACATTTTCATCAATATCATCTTCCCGAGAACTGTACCGGAGGGATTCTTTAGCAACTACATTATTCTTTCCGGCAGGGCGGCTTGGCTGACTGGAAGAGGGGCGCAGCTTAATTTTGCCCACAGGATTATTGTACTGACCCAAGAAATACCAGGCAAGGAAGCGCAGGGAGATCATCCTCTTCCTAGGCATGTGGAACAAATACACCGTGTCGATTACTTGATCTCTGGGAACCTGTAAGAGGCAGGCATAGCCCTATTAGCACACCACCACATCATCACGAGATCTCAGTCTACAAGACCTTCTTCTAACCTTAGATTGAAACCAGACTTAGCCTAAGGTCCACTTGCTCCAGTGGAGGCAAGACAAACAACGAAATCTGGTAATTAGTGTAACTGAAAGCAAACTAGCTGAATACCTTTGATTACTCCTGTTTAATAATGTTTTGCTTTCCAGATTAAAAGTAGTGTCCGATAGCAATTTCTGGGCGGCTCAGGAGCTGACCCAAAGCTTTCAGGCACTGTGTGCCCTAATTTAAATAACAAAAAATACAGTTGTTGGTACTGGCTAGTATCAGGCTTTATTACAAGTGGGCAAATCTGATGGCCGAGGCCTACTGGGTGTGCTTTTCAACTGGACTGTCCCTCAGTCAGCACTTGTGGCAAGATGTCTAAAGTAAAATTCTACTAAGAGACAAATCTAGGAACAAGACAACAAGCGTAACCAAAGATAAGAGTTAATGTCTATTCTTTGATAGGCATTGGCCTCAGTAACAGTAGAAGCAGGTAGTTCAAACTCTAAACCAGGGATAGGCAACCTTGGCTCTTTTATGACTCGTGGACTTCAACTCCCAGAATTCCTGAGCCAGCATGGCTCAGCTTGGAAACCTCTCCCTTTCCCCTCAGCATGGCTGGCTCAGGAACTCTGGGAGTTGAAGTCCACGAGTCATAAAAGAGTCAAGGTTGCCTACCCCTGGTCTAAACCATAATATCAGAGAATGTGCCTAGTTATTCAAATTGCCAACCAGGCACGTGCTCTCACTCTTGCCTCTTACGAACTCAGAGCCAATGCATTCAAACACAGCCTCTGGGATTGCCCAAGGCAGGGGGAGAAGCCTAAATGGGGGAAAATAGGAAACGTCAATGACAGGCTGTGAAAATGGAGAATGTCTGCAAACAATAACTTCAGATTCCTCAGTGATTTCAACAAGGGCAGAGGTTCTAATGTAGCTGAAAAGCTCTTAAAAATTCAGGAAGATATTCAGAGATGCATCTGCCTTGAAAGTAGCCCATGCTGAATTGTATAGCACAGTCAAATGTTAACAGTTGACCACACGTTTTGTGACTTTTTTGTATTGTGCTATAAAATGCTTTTACGATAATTTATGTCATAAAATGTTTTATAAAATTTGCCAAATTTCAATTCCACAGGCATTCACGGGTCCTGGACTTTGGACACAGTCCAAAAGGAATCTAAATTAAGGTATTAAGTCATTTACACATATCACTCATATTCGATTACATCTTTGTTATTATACTTTCTTTACACGTGCTCTATTCTTACTCAGTATAAGAAGTTAACCTGTGAAAGAGAGAGATCAATCAAGATTTTATAAGGAGATAGTCACCATGATATTGATGACCCGGAAGTCTTTTTGCAATCCATGGCCCACAAACTTGACTCCAACATCTATAAGGAAGCGTAGCTTTAGATAGGTGGATTTGAGGGTAGTGAGATGTTTGGATGAAATTTTGGCATCCAAATCTCCCGGCTTTATTCCTGAGTACTGAGTAAGATAATCCACAACCTATAAGAACAAAGAAAACAGAATCACCGTGTATTGAGGGTCTGCCTGTCCCTTCTCAATTTCCAGGACTTCCTTCTTTGACCACTGAGTGGATCTACTTCCCATTTAAAAACATATACGTATTATCTGATAGGAAAAAGGAAAAGAAATAATGAAAACGAAGCAAAACTGAAATAACGAGCTTCGGCTCAACCACAGCAAGACTAAGTGATTTTGGTGTTAGGGGCTCCTGGTCCTTGAGACTTGCCACTTTTTATTTTGGATGGGGTTCTGTTACCCCAAAAAGAACCTGGGTGCAATTTGGAGGGGGTTCCTCGCAGTTCCTGTTCAAGGAACAAGCGGTAGCCATCCCCCTAAGGGCCTTTGCACAACTATGTGTTGTGTGCCAGACGTGCTTGGTCCTGGACCAGGAAGCCCTGCTCAGGGTCTCTCATGTCTTGATCATACACCTCTCCTTTGTGGGATGCACTGGTTTCCACCACTGCTTCTAGGTGCAATTCAAGAGGCTGGTGATGACCGATAAATCCCTACATGGCACGGAACCAGGATATTTGAAGCACCGTATTTTCCGGCGTATAAGACGACTTTCTAAACCAGTGGTTCTCAACCTGTGGGTTGGGACCCCATTTGGGGTCGAATGACCATTTCACAGGGGTCGCCAAACAAGGCTGTCCGCCATTTTTTCCCCTTTTCTTTGGCCGCATCCCTGGCACCTGGTGATGTATAAGTGGTTGGGGGTCACCACAACATGGGGAACTGTATTATGGGGTCGCGGCATTAGAAAGGTTGAGAACCACTGTTCTAAACCATGAAAATCTTCTCAAAAGTCAGGGGTCATCTTATACGCCGGAAAATATCGTATTTTCTGGTGTATAAGACGACTTTCTAAACCATGAAAATCTTCTCAAAAGTCGGGGGTCGTCTTATACGCCCAGTCGTCTTATACGCTGGAAAATACAGTATCTTGTCCCCAGCCAGGTTCCATCAAGTTTTTTTCTGTCCTGGCTCCTTCTCTGTACAACATCAAGTTCCTCCAGAGCTCAGACTGGCCTTGACCCTGTTGACTTTTCGCACGCTCTTAAAAACATGGAATATGGTAGAGCCGATGCAGTGGCTACAATGACTGTTATGGAGATGATTGCCTTAGCTGTGAAATTTGATTTATGTTTTCTGTGGTTTTTCTATTGTCTTTATCGTTAGACTGGTTTTCTGTTTTTAATACTGTTTCATTGTTTGTGAGCCACCAAGGATCTTGAATTGAGATGAGCAGTTATATAAATTTGATAATAGACGCGTTGTATTCAGCCTAATAAGGGCAGATCAGATAAGACTGAACAACTCCAAATCTAGCTGTGCTAATTCTTGGGACAACACAGTTGTCATCAGGAATGACAAAAGAGTAGCTGCAGTTAGAGAGCATCGTGTGTTAGGTGGCTTTCCCCATCTGAGTTTTAAGGAAGCTGGAGGAAGCTACTCTGTATAAAAAAACTTGGAACATGCTTCCTCTGGAGAAGCAAAGGGGGTTTTTACCCTTCTGCCCAGTTTCCAGCCATTGGTTAGCATCCAGTACTAGAGTTACTGCTGGGAACAATCCCCAAATATATCACCCCAAACATTCAACACTTAGCAAGCAGGAAAGAAACCCTGAAAAAAAAAAAAGCCCAAATGGAAAAGAAGGCTTTGTAAGAGTTGAAGAACCTTAAGGCAATCTGTTTCCTCAGTGAAGAAAAGATATAAATTAGGGGGAAAAGAAAGACCCCTTTTAATTGCCAGGAAGAATCCTCTATGTCAGGAAGTACTCTTTCTCTATACAGCAAGTGTTTCTCAACCTTGACCATTTTAAGGCATGTGGACTTCAACTCCCAGAATTCCACAGCCAGCATTGCTGGCTGTGGAATTCTGGGAGTTGAAGTCCACATGCCTTAAAATGGTCAAGGTTGAGAAACACTGCTATACAAGGAGAGCTGCATGAGAGCGACTACCGAGTTGTAGCTAAGCAAGACATTTCGCACACCGGGAAAGGGGCATGAAAACGATGTTTTCAGACTGAATTAATTTCAGACTAATCTCTTCCAAAAGATACCTGCTGTACTTCGTGACTGGCACGAGCCTCACTCACTCAAGCGTGTTCCTCTGTTCGTAGGAGGACCATCACAGCATGCTGGGGTGCGGGTTCAAGTTCCCACTTGAGCTGTGATGGTTTCAGAGAGGCCCCTGCCCCCCCCCCCCAAATCCAGTGCCTGAAAAGGGTTTCACACGGCCTCTCATATGGTCAACTCCAACTATGCTTCCTGAAACGGACTGGGGAGGGGGGGGTCTAGCTTCTGTAAACCCTTCTCAGAATAGAGCACTAGCGTGCCCTTAGCGTGGCTTTTCTAAAGGGAGGGTTGCATACCTGTTCTTGTGTGGAAATGTAATCATCAATGAAAGGAACGCCCTCATTGGGACCCTGCCCCCGGACACACGTGATCCTGGCCACTGACATCTGACTGGGTTTGATCGTGGATTTGGTCCCGTCACTGCGAAGCTCAGCTTCCTCCTATCGCAGATGGTGAAAGGGTGAGTCGGCGCTGCCTGTGATCGAAAGGCAGTATCCTGGATCCAGAAATCTTATCTCTCGTCCTAATGTGTGAGGCCTACCTCATTGAGGGTGACAAACTCAGCATCCAGTCCCACCAAGTCTCCAACCTGTGGCATTTCGCTCAGCATGAGGGGGATGAACGTGGCGTGACATTTGCGCTGTTTGCGAGCCAGGGAAGCCTCAGCCAGCAACACGCTGGCTTCAATCGGGTTCTTGACTTGAAACAGAAAATGAAATTTGATCGGCTGACTCACTTCGGAGATTACACTCCGTTTACAGAAAAACCAAAGAGAAAGGGAAATCCCACCTCAGTCAGGGAATGCCCCAGAGAAAACCTCAAGAGCACAACTTCTTCCTTTGCACAACTGATACTATTTTCTAAGAATCAGTTGATTCCCTCACACATAAAGGGCCTAAAACTCTTAAAGAGAAAAGCTCTGACGTCATAGGACTGACTTCTCTAGAAGAACTGAATAACAGAATTTAAAATAAGGATTTTATTTTAATAAGACAGATCCATAACAAGAAGTAACTCAATCCTGAAGCTGGTCGCATCAGTTCCCAGTTCTAGAAACAAGCCAAATAGATTTCTGATGGAACATAGAAAAGGGCAGTTTCGGGAATCCACAACTGCCATTCCCACCCAGTTCAATTCAAAATACATTACAATTAAGATGAAGAACACCACTGCAGCTGCTTCTTGAAAAGCGACCAGTGGCCTTGCAGTAAATATCTGGACACACTGGTTTGTGTGGAAGAACAGCTGCATAGCTACTTCGGCATTCATCTAAACACCCTCCAACAATTTCCACTTCACAGCACCACAAAAGTGTTTTGGCTAGCAATGTTTTTTTATCCTTGATGTGACCTCCGTTTTCTATGCTGATGAGCTTTTTCATCTTATGATGATCGCTCAGTTGGTTTCACTTCTTCTTGAGAGTACCGCACCTCCTTACAAAACCTATTTACTTTGTTCTCTCAATCTTTGTGGTGTTAACTTATGATCGCCTCTCAAAAATTCCATCTTCACACTCACTGACTGTGAAGGAGGACGAGGCTATTTCTCCTCCCAACCGTACAACACTATTGTATGATACTTCTCGGTGGAATTTCCATTTGGGCATAAAGGCAATTGTGGAAAAAAAATCGAAGAGTGGATGCCCAGTAACTGTAAGGAAGGCTGAAAGTGAAGAAATTGGGGTTGTTCAGCATGAGAACGCAGGTCACTCCAAGCAGGATAGAAACCTTCCCCCCCCCCCCTCCTAGGCCACTGAAGGTTTCATGTGCATGGGCTGAATGTGTACAAAATAGATCTCTGAAAAACAACCAAGTGAGGATATAAGAAAATGAACTGGCTAAAAGCTAAGCTAGTCATATACCCCACTTGTTAAGCAGACAGAGCTATCTTTTTAAAAAATGGAAGCAGGAAGGAAAGCTTATCTGCCTTGATTGATAAGGAGAGTTCACGGGGCAATGTAAGACAGGCAGGATCCTCTGCCACTCCAATTGGCAGTCTATGTGCCAACTAAGCCCTATGGCTGATTAGCATGAATATAACCTCTGGCTTTTCAAAATGAGTGTCGTGTCAAGTGAATTATCCATTTGGGGTATTATTATTATTATTATTATTATTGATCATCGCACAGTCTGCCAGATGTTCAGACTGGATTTGGCATTTTGTCTACCCATCGAGTCCTTACCCAGGACCTGGGATAGGCAGATGTGGATGTTTGATGGTATTACAGATATCGTCGCAGGATGGAAGCAGTTCCTAATAAGGCCGCCTTTTGCAATTGACTAATAGCGAATTTGTCAATGCCAATGGTGTTCAAGTGGTGCTCCAGTTGTTTTGGGATTGCACCCAAGGAGCCTATGACTATTGGTACTACCCTTGCTTGCTTTTGCCACAGTCTTTCTATTTCTATTTGTAGGTCTTTGTATTTTGTTATCTTCTCCAGTTCTTTCTCGTCTATTCTGCTGTCTCCAGGCACTGCCACGTCCACTATCCAGACTTTTTTGTCTTTCTTATCGACAATTGTTAAGTGCTAACTAAGCCCTATGGCTGATTAGCATGAATATAACCTCTGGCTTTTCAAAATGAGTGTCATGTCAAGTGAATTATCCATTTGGGGTATTATTATTATTATTATTATTATTATTATTATTATTATTATTATTGAGTTATGTGGGAAGCAATTTTCTTCAGGCAGGAGAATGAGAGGGCCCAGAGAAACAAACTTAAATTAAATCCTAGTTATGTTCTGGATGAACATAGCTTCTTTCCTATACCTAATTTCACCTAATCAGTGTTTAAAACAGGTGGTTTTCTAAACATATTACTTGGACTCAATATTCTCACCAAACATTGTAGCTTCCTGGGATCTATGAACCCGGCTGATGGCTGGAATGACGTACAATTGAATCACACACTATTCGGACTTCAAAGCTACTTGCTCAATAACATCTCTCTCTATATAGGTACCTGTGTACGGGTGCTAGTTGCTGGAGCTTCTGAACAAAGATTTCAGGACACATAGTCCTCAACTTGTGACTGGTTGCTTAGTGATTGATCAAAGTTACGAGGGGCCTCCCTGGGTGTACTTATGACTTAGTTCCAAAGTTGTGACAGCCATTCCCCCCATAATCAAAAGGCCGCATTTCGCGCTCTCGGTAGCTGCCCCACATTTAAGGCTGTTTGAGGCATCCCATAGTCATGTGACTGCGTAACACGACATTTTTTGCCAAAAACTGGCATTTACTTCTGGTTTTCAGAAAACTGGCCCATAGGGAACAATAGATTTGCTTTATAACCATTGCAAACAAGTCACAAAATTGTCTCGGTCGTGTAAGTGGCCTGTTTTACAAACACCACTATTTATGACCATGATGGGCAGGCTCCATTAGGGACCACATCTATGTCATTAGGAATCCCAGCAGTCGTCCTTCTTATATACATACATATACAGAGGAACATTATAATCCTGCCCTAATATTATTGGATACCTGGGTTATAAGACATTAAAGACTATCATCACGGCTGAACCTGGTTCTCAGGTTTTAAGAAACAGCAACTCTTAAATTCTTGCTACCTTTGTAAGTGCACTTCTACATCCACATACACTCACTGTGTAAATTGTACTTGGAGTGGAGGTTCCTCCGCACATAATAAAGAATAGCAGGCACTTTCCAACTCATGTCAAATTGTACAGCCTCGCACTGTAAATCCAAAAGCAGACAGGAAAAAATCAGATAGACAGCAGTGGGAGAACAGACAGATCAGAAATGAGTTCTGGAAGCTGCTGGAGCTGTTTTTAATTAAAATGAAAAAAGAGTGGGGAAAATTAGTCCAAAATAAGAAATGTTGACTTATAATTTTGCCTCTCTGTGCTGACTCAATTTCTTTAGACTCGAATGCAGAATGTTAAGGAAGTTTCAGCATGGATACAAGTTATACTTGGACAAATCAATACCCACATTTGTTTATCCAGGGCAACAGTTCAGGGCAACCCTGGCTAGGTTGTAAAATCTAAGATCCTCAAGACGAGATTTCAAATTTCTCGGGGGGAGGGGAAAGGAGGGGGCACAGCACAGCATCTTGATGCATATTTCCTGGCACAGGGCATATACATAACAAAATATGCCTCATAAATACATCACATCTCTTCTGTAGTACATTATATGTCTCCAAGTAAAACAAGTTGTTTTATGTCCACTTGACTAAAAAAGACATTTCATGTACCGTTTTTAAATAAACAACTTAATATCGTTTGCAGGAAAAAATGTAACATAGAATATAATGCCTCAGCTAGGCTTCCAATAAAACAAGAGATTTACAGAAGCTTTAAAACAAATATCAATTCTCATTAATACGGAAATATGCCTTGAAGCACTCCAATTTATGTAAGGCTACTTCTAAGGATATGCTCTTTCAAATCTATTCGGTTCTGATCTTCATTTTATGTCAAAACACTCTATAACATCCAAGCTATCTAGTTTTAAAAAGCTTGGAAAGTCAATAACTTGGTATAAATATTCATTTCTATTTCTGTTATGTGTAGAAAAGCAAGAGCACAGAAGATAAATCATCATAATATCCTCACCTTATCCACAGGCTCAATGAGAAAGTCATTAAAAAGATACCACTGCTGGTGTGTGACACCCTTAAGAAAAGAAAGTTATGCGTTAAATACAAAGATGTTCAATCAGTGAACATCTACAATCAGATGCAATCATATCCTACAATTAGGTGCAATTTAATCCTTTTAATAGGAACTGACAGTTACAGTCAGTTAGAAAGATCAAGAAGCTCTGCTTTTCATTAAAAGACTTACCTCCTTCCTTTGATGGTAGGTCTCTCCAACTTTGATATGCCCCACAAGGCTGCCCCCCGTCCGGGAATCCAGAATATGTACAACTGTTGCCATGAGGTCATAGACATATGTAGATTCTTGATCTTCCAACATGCCCAACTGCAACGAGAAAGACCGTTCCAGAAGTGGGCTAATTTTCCGTGTGGCTCTAACACGGTTGTACATGGTTTTAATGCATTGGTGCATTTTCCCCAAACAAAGAGGAAAAGCGCACTATTTTTAGTACTCCTGAAGCCAACTCCCTGGATAGTTCACCTCCAATATGCTAGCCTTTCCAGAATCCTATATCCTATATCAGTGTAGCACACGGGTCTTCAAACTTGGCCCGCTGGCTGAGGAATTCTGGGAGTTGAAGTCCACAAATCATAAAAAGAGCCACGTTTGAAGACCCGTGGTGTAGCAGAACAAAACTTGAAGCCAAACTTGTCTTGATTTGTTCACTTATCATCCCTGTTTTTCTCTCCTGTTTCTATGAACTGACAAACTATTTGTTCTCTGAGAACTGATTCACAGTAGATGAATGCAGATAAATATAAACAGGTAGTCTGACTTACAACAATTTGTTTAGTGACCATTCAAAGTTACAACGGCACTGAAAAAAAGTGACTTACGACCATTTTTCACACTTACGACCATTGCAGCATCCCCAGGGTCACGGGATCAGAATTCAGATGCTTGGCAACTGGTCCATATTTATGACGGTGGCAGGGTGTCCCCGGGGTCATGTGATCATCCCTTGTGGCCTTCTGACGAGCAAAGTCAAGGGGGAAGCCAGATTCACTTAACAATGATACGACTAATGTAACAACTGCAATGATTCACTGAACAACGGTGGCAAGAAAGATTGTACAATGGGACAAAACAACAACACTTAGCAACATAAATTTGAGGCTCAACTGTGGTCACAAAATCGAGGACTGCCTGTACATATGAGAAGTTTGGCTGCTGGTGGTTCCCCAGCATGCTTCTGCGTCACGTTTTCCTTTATCTGGACTTATCCTGCCTTCCCTTCCCCACCAGGGCTACTGCTGTGCTATATCTCAACTGTTAGCAGGCAGATGAGGGCCAGCTTGTTTGTCCACGCAACCTTTGTTTCTGATACCTCTTGCCGAGGATCAGGCCAAAATGAACTTTGCATCTTTTCATTCCCACTGCTATGAATATTCAAATAATTGTGTACTGAATGTATAATGATTGTCTTTAATTTAGGTTAGGAGAATAGAGAGCTGGCTGCAGTCTCTCCGCGTTTTCCTGGGATTAAGTCCCATGGCAGTCAGTGGGAGTGACTTTTCAGCACACAGACCTGGAATGGATTGTACAGTGCGACAGGAACAGACTGGAAGGAAGTAGCAATAGCACTTAAGACTTATATACCGCTTCACAGGGCTTTGCAGCCCTCTCTAAGCGGTTTACAGAGTCAGCCTATGGCGCCCAACAATCTGGGTCCTCATTTTACTAACCTCAGAAGGATGGGAGGCTGAGTCAAGCTTGAGTCCCGTCAGGATCAAACTGCTGGCCGTCAGCAGAATGCAATACTGCATTCTAACTAACCACGGCACCATGATGGCTCATAGGAACTACTGGTAATATTTATGATGATTTACAACAGATTGGTAAACTATTGCAACGAATGGTATTTCTCCATAAAACTGTGTTGTTTTAGGAAGACTGTTTCAGGGAAAAATCAAATATGAATTACTGTGTATATTTTCAAGCTGAAATCAAATCCCTGGGTGGCAGCTACATTCAAAAGTATCCTGTCTTTAGTTTGATATATTTGAAAGCTTCTTGAGCCGTTGTTCCCCATCTTGCTCTGGGATAGATGGAAGAAAAGATGCATCAATCCTGAAGTCTGCCTATCCCCACCCTAATAATGTAAGAGACAGATAGGCAGGTGTAGATAACGGAATAGCAGAATTGGAAGGGATTTTAGAGGTCTTCTAGTCCAACCCTCTGCTCAGGCAGGAGACCCTATATACCATTTCTGACAAGTGGCTGTCCAATCTCTTCTTAAAAACCTCCAGTGTCGGAGCACCCACAACGTCTGGAGGGAAACAATTCCACTGGTTAATTGTTCTCACTGTCAGGAAATTCCTCCTTAGTTCTAGGTTGCTTCTCTCCTTGATTAGTTTCCATCCGTTGCTTCTAGTTCTGTCTTCAGGTGCTTTGGGGAATAGCTTGACCCGCAATCTTCTTTGTAGCAGCCTCTCAAATATTGAAACACTGCTATCATATCACCACCAGTCCTTCTTTTCACTAGGCTAGTGAACGTTCTTTGTATGTTTTAGCCTCTAGCCGCCTAATCATCATTGTTGTTCTTCTCTGCACTCTTTCTAGAGCGTCAACATCTTTTCTATATCACGGTGACCAAAACTGGATGCAGACTAGATAATCCAATCACTGCCTTTTGGCTAAATTCAGTCAAGATCATGTGAGGCACTAATACCACTCTATGAAGCCTTAGCAAGACCACACCTAGAATGTTGCATCCAGTTTGGTCTCCGCACTATAAAAAAATGATGTTGAGACTCAAGAGAAGAGTGCACAAAGATGATTAGAGGACTGGAGGCTAAAACATATGAAGAACAGTTACAGGAACTGGGCATGGCTAGTCTAGTGAAGAGAAGGACCAGGGGAGACATAATAGCAGTCTTCCAATATTTGAGGGGCTGTCACAAAGAGGAGGGGGGGGGTCAACCTATTTTCCAAAGCACCTGAAGGCCAGACAACGGAATAACGGATGGAAACTGATCAAGGAGAGATTCAACTTGGAAATAAGGATAAAATTTCTGACAGTGAGAACAATCAACCAATGGAACAGTTTGCCTTCAGAAGTTGTGGGAACTTCAACACTGTAGGCTTTCAAGAAGAGACTGGACTGCCATCTGTCAGAAATGGTGTAGGGTCTCCTGCTTGGGCGAGGAGTTGGACTAGATCACCTGCAAGGTCCCTTCCAACTCTGTTATTCTATTCTATTCTAAATTGCCATTTTTCCCACATTGGTCTAAATCAATGGTTCTCAACCTTTTTAATGCCGCGACCCCGAACCGGTCGTAAGTCGAGGACTACTCAACCGGTCGTAAGTCGAGGACTACTCAACTGGTGCAGCACCGTTTGCAGAATGGGACTTTTGGCGGGCTCAGCAGGGCAGAGACAGCCTGGACAATTCCTATTGGCTTTTGAAAGCCAATAGAATTAGACTCTATTCAAGAGAGTCTATTCTATTGGCTTTCAAAAGCCAATAGAATAAAAGGGAGTAGCACAGCTAAGGGAAAGGGGGAAAAAATGGCGGACTGCGTTGTTTGGCGACCCCCGTGAAATGGTCGTTCGACCCCAAATGGGGTCCCGACCCACAGGTTGAGAACCACTGCTCTAAATAGCCCCAATTACCATCTGGGAAGAAGCTTTACCAGCTTTTATTTGCAAGCTGCCTTAGCATCTTTATGGTGGAATAAAAAACAAATCATCTGAACTTGGTTTTTCCTGCTGAGTACTTTCTCGACACCTTATGATGTTTGCAGCTTAGATAAGCAATGAAGAAGTGAAAACTTGTTCTCACCCGCTGAGGCTTTTGAAAATTAGCTACTTAAATTCTTTGTGGGATGATTTAAGTATAGCTGATTCTCTCTTAAAAGTGAGCAATGGTCCTATGCAACACCATCACCTTGGGAGCACTCACAAGAACTAGGATACCGAGAAAACATTTCACATTTAAGTCAGGTGTAAGGGAAGTATTTTAAGGAAGTATTTTCTTGTAAACGAGAAATACTTTACTTCACTGCTTTCATCCCAGTTGTAAACCTCCAATTCCTTGTTCTTGGACAGCTTCATCTTGATGGAGTAAGGAATCCAGATGTTCTTTAGCTCTTCAATGGAGGTGTAGGAGTGTCCCCCTTCAGCCATGCCTAACTCATTCCTGAAAACAAAGCAAATGCCAATCCTTATCACAGAGGTGGAAGGAGTTATATCAGTGAACAGGGTTGAGCACCGGACTGACTTTTTTCCTTTGCTCAAGCACCCAGTGCTACAAGCCAAAGAAATACGGCTGATTAGTTCAGCAAGAAAAGGTATTAATTATCTCATCATTTGTAATTATAATGGGCCAATGCCATATTCTTTGTGTATTGCTGCACTTTTCCACCTGCAGTTATGATTGCGATTTTACTGCTTCGGGGTCTTTCTTTGTCCTTTAGTTCTGTATCTTGGTATAATTAAGAACGTGGCAGAAGTGGTCATGTATTCAAAAACAAGACTTATCATTAAGGAATGGTAGGGTCAGGACAAACCTTTAAGAAAAGTAGGGATTCCCTGGATAGAAATGGTACTTACCATGCTCCAACTGCTATTTCTCTACTTTTGGGGAATTCCAGGCAACCCTTCTTCATCATTTTCTTCTTAAAAGCATACTGTCAAAGAAAGGATGAACCTGAAGCACAGAAATCTAAATACACATACCTTGAAATATTTTTATTTACCATCGACTCGGGTCGATGTCAATAGATCAAGATAGGAGGCCAGCCAGATATATTTATGTATATATATGTTCTCCATCTGCTTCTCAACATGTGGTATGGGGAACACATTTTATTTCTATTTGCCTATGGCACTTCTGGTTTATGCCCCAAGACACTGGCTCTTTAAGGAGGTTATACCATTTGTGTGGAGTCCATATATATATATATATACAGGTTAAGAAATCCTATGGTCAATTTCCCCGGACACATCTTGACAACTGAACAGCTGAAGCTGACTTCCTTATTTTTGGTTATCTTAACAGAGGTCCTACCTGTAAAAACAGAGGCCTTAAAAATGGAGGGAGGATCTTGAATAGGCCTGAAGCAGAGATGGGGAACTGCTTGACAATGCATTGTCTGATGCTGCCTAAGGGAGGGGATTGCACATAAAGAAAAGAATGGCAATAGAAAACAACGTATGTGTGCATCTCCCTACCTCAGCTTGCATCTTCCAAAATTCTGCTTCCTTGTAGCTGTTGACTTCACAGTTAATGACTAACACATCTGGCAGACAGCGGATGTTGCGTGTCTGGACCTGGAATGGCAAAGAGAGAGAGAGATGATGATGTGTAATACTGACACAGTGGCACAGATTTATTCTTTGATACTGTCAATGTAACTTTATTTGGTAATGTCTAGTTATGGGCATGTTCTCATCAGACTAAAGATCCCTATTTTGATCTTTTAGCAGTTGTTGCTTCATAGAAAAACTGATAGCAGGAGCTGAAATTAAGGGAGAGGGGAAAATACTTTTCTTCTTCAAATTATCTACTTAATATTTTATCTTGAAAATCAATTTACCATTGACCTTGCCATAGGTACTTGAATACTACTTTGGCCTGGTCAGCTGTCAATCAAATGTACAATTTCTATTCTCAAAGCAATCCCAGATAGTATGCCAAGTTTTCTATGTATCAGTGCTGCAAACCTCTTATTGCCTCGGTCTATGCAACGTTTCTCTCCTCACTTACTGTGGGTTGGTACTTCTCGCAGTTCTCACACCAGGCCTGAGTGTTCTGTTCCAGACAAATGCTTCTTTTTAATATCTGGGCAAATTCATAATCCATTGTTTTATCTGGGAAAGATGGAGGCACAAAAAGAAGGTATTTGCATTGCTGCAAAGATTAGAATAGTGCATCAAACATCATGAGTCTGAGATGCACGGGGAAGAAAATGGAAAAGCAGGTGGCATCAAGAAACAGTTGCCTGGACCAGTTGAGAAGCCCAATTCCAACAACTCTCTTCTCAGGAATCTTGAATTTGGTCACTATGAGCACCATCCAGACAAGTAACAAACTGTTTTAGGCCCACTTGACAAGGATCAAGCATACAGACAATTAACATCTATTCCTGCACGAGGCCTAGGAGTGCTCTAGGACAGGGCTTTTCAACCTTTTCACCCATTGTACCATTTTTAGGATATGGCACTATCTGAGTACCACCAGTCGCCTTGCAAGGTGTCAAAAACTTGATGACAAAAAAAAAAGGAAAAAAGTGATAAAGTACAGGTAGTCCTCGACTTACAACAGTTCGCTTAGTGACTGTTCAAAGTTACAATGGCACTGAAAAAAGTGCCCCCCAAGGCACAGCCGAGCAAGACACCTGCCTGCCCACCCATGCTCTTCCTCCTGTCCGAGGTTTTCATTGTTGTGAGCATTTCTGTTGAGGATTGGCAGTGGGGGGGTGGGGGTTGTTTGGTTTTTATTCCCCCCCCCATCTGCTGGGTGGTTGCAGCAGGTTTTGGTCACTTCGCATGACCCTGGGGCACTGTGACATCATAAATATGAATCAGTTGCCAAGCATCTGAATGTAAATCACAAGAGCCTGGAGATGCTGCAACATTCCAGCTGATCGGCGCTTCTTCTGGGCTCAGCAGAAGCGCCAGGATCAGTGCTGCTTTCCAGTTGATTGGTGCTTCTTCTGGGCTGAGCAGAAGTGCCAGGATCAGCGCCAAGCTCCAGCTGGAGCCTGGCACTGATCCTGGTGCTTCGTCTGAGCCCTGACAGCCCCAAAGAAGCGCCGATCGGCTGGAAAGCAGCACTGATCCTGGCACTTCCTCTGAGCCCTGACAGCCCTGCAGCTCCAGCCGTCTCTCACTCAGGCTTATGTGGTGCTGTCACCTGTTCAGCTCATTCCCCTCCCCCGCTATCACTTTTCTAGGATGGTTGCGTACTGCCTGCCAGGTGCCAATGTACCACAGGTGGTATTCATACCACTGGTTGAAAAGCCCTGCTCTAGGAAGAAAGAGAGCAGTTTGAAAACTGAATTTTGTCAAATCCTTTTTTTTTAAATATAAGCAACCTGTGGAAATAGAAGCAACCCATGGTTAATTAATTGCTTCAGTGTTATTGAGATGACTGTTTAATGTACGCATATCACATTAAAACATAGTCTTTTAAGATTTGCTTTCCTATTCTTCTTAAAAACCTCTTTTTTTTGCATCCTGTGTTTTAAAGTTTCTGTGAAAGAGTGGCTTATGTTACCGTGTTTCCCCAAAAATAAGATCTGCCCCCAAAATAAGCCCCAGCCTGATTTTTTGGGGTGGGCCTAATATAAGCCCTACCCAAAAAATAAGCCTGGAGGGGTGGACGTGGCCAGCACAAGCAGTGGCAAGCGCATGGGGACCAATGGTGTCCGGCAGCAGCCGCAGCCTGTCGGTCCCTTGGCGCAGCGCTGGTAAGTCCAAGTGCGGAGGCAGAGGCAGGGAGGCAGGCGATCCAGACGCGCCACACACTTTTTGCCCAGAGGGAGACTGGAAATGTCTGCTTGTGAATGGTGCACTTGGGAACGGAGCGATTAGCCCTGTTCCCTAGCACCCCATTTACAAGAAGAAGCTTCCAGTCTCCGTCATTTCTCTGCCCGGGCAAAAAGTGTTTGGGCCCCTATGGGGCATTTGTAAATGGAGCGCTCCGTTTCCAAGCACCCCATGGGCACCCACACTTTTTGCCCAGACAGAGGAATGACGGAGACTGGAAGCTTTGTTTGCTTGCAAATGGGGCACTTGGAGACGGAGTGAATTACTTCATTTCTAAGGGTCCCATTTGCAAGTAGACGAAGCTTGCGGTCTCCTTCTGGGCGAAAAGTGTTTGGGCACCCATGGAGCACTTGGGGCAGCTCCACTCCACCACCTGCCTTGCCTCACGATGGCAGCAGAAGTGGGCTGGCAGCCACACGGGCTCTTGCCCGACGGGGCTATTGGTGCCACGGCTGGGAGGTGAGGCAGATGTGAGGAAAAAAATAAGACATCCCCAGAAAATAAGACCTACTGCCTATTTTGGAGGCAAAAAAATAATATATTTTGGGGAAAACACAGTATTTTTAATCAATCTGGCTAGTTCTTGGATCTGTTTGATGCATGAGGATGGTAGAAATTATTTAAATTAGGGCAAACAAACTAGTCTTGATTACTCATGCAAGCTAAATATATTTTATCTAATTAATTGTTCACTCAATCAAGCTATTGTATTATGCTTTAGAAACCTGTGATTGAGAAACCAAAATTCTTGTTTCAATCATCTTGTGAACTTAGTATGTTTCCTTCAGCACATTTCTATTTTTTTCAGGGTAAAATGAAAAGTATCATTATAAAATGCAACAGGGTTGGTTTGAATAATAAGGTAAAAATGGAAAAGCACATGAGAGAAACTGCCACAGAAATTAAATAACAGAAGGTCCCCTTTTGGTTAACCAGAATTTAAATTAGGATCAACCAAATGGATTCCAACAACTAAATATCTAAGATACGGTTTGAGATATTAAGGTTTATAAAGCTTGGTTATTGAAATGAATGAATATAGCAGATGACCAAGCTTAGCCTAAGGCCGTGGTGGTGAACCTATGGCACACGTGCCATAGGTGGCATGCAGAGCCCTCTCTGTGGGCACGCGGGCCGTCGCCCCAGTCCTAGGCCTTCAGCTGGGTTTTATAAAACCTTTTTGCTTTAGGCCTCCGCCGTCTGCAAAAAAAAAAAAAAAGGTTCAATCAATCAATTTCAACTTCTCGCGAAAAAAAAAAAAGATCTCGCAAAGTTGGAATTGATTGATTGAACTTTTTAGTCCCACCCAGTCTGCCGTTACCACTGCAACCATGCCTACCCAATGGACCATACCCAGCCAATTGGCCACACCCACCCAGCACCTGGTGATACATAAGTGGGTTTTGGGTTGCAGTTTGGGCACTCAGTCTCTAAAAGGTTTGCCATCACTGGCCTAAGGGAAGGGGTCAAGCATGTCATCAATCTCAAATCCCCTTGTGCTCAAAAGAGATCTACGCCCAACCCAGTTTGAATTCCATTGATTCCAATCTATTGTAATTTACTTTGACAATTAATAGTTCAGATTCTTGTAGAGAGCGGTAGCACACAATAAACTTGTATTCATTTGAACCGCCTTGCTTCCTGATTTCTTGTGCCTGACAGAATAGCCTTTAACTTTTTTAACAACTGCCTTTGATGCTCTAGGTGGAATATTTTTTATTATCATTTAAAAACTTTTAATCCAACTTTTCTCTAAAAAATAGGGGTTTAGGCACGATGAGTCAGAAAAAAGATAAGTTGGAAAAAACCTCGAGCGCTTCGCGTTTGCTGTGCCATGTTTTGAGAAAAGACAAACCCAGTTCCATTCAGCACCATTTATCATTATATTATTTCTGAAACTCCATACCATTGTTTTCAGGATAAGAGAGAGTAAAGAGGAGAGTAGAAGAGACTCGGACGGTCTCTTTGCCACAGCGGCACATACTGCAATTCTCCACTTCACAGCTGAAAAGCTGCCCAATGACTGAGTCCCCGGAAGATCCAAAGTTGCTAGAAGAAACACAACTAGATCAGTAGAGAATGTCACGAGATGATATTCAGGGGCACAAAGCCAGGGCAGACAGGGCGCTCAGGTTGAGAAACACGGCAACAGCCTAATTTAGAGATGTGGTTAGAGAACTGAAAGTTTTAAGAAACAGATGCAGAATATATTCCAGTGGTGTCAAACCTATGGCACGCGTGCCAGAGGCAGCACTCAGAGCCCTCTCTGTGGGCACGCGCACCATGTCCTGGAGATGGCAACCGTCCCTCTTCAACCAACCGCCCGCTAACTCACCGAGCTCCCACGTGGCTGGATGCATCCCAGCATGGCTGGTTTCCCTCCCCCCCATCCCACCCTCCTGGCCTCACATGCTCTCCTTTTCCTGGGCACAACCCACTGCATTGCCTCCTCAGCTGTTGGCTGGCTGTCCAGCTCAGAGACGGCTTCTCTGAACTGCTGGCGGTGGGCTGCAGAGCCCCAGAATGTGCCGGTTGAGGGGCTGGCACGCTGTGGCTACTGACGGACACTGTCGGCCCCCATGCGCTCGCTGGCCTCTGTGCATGGGAGCCAATGCTGTCAGGCAGCAGCTGCCCTGGCCCCTGCCTCTCTTTGCCCCGCAGCAATGGCACCCTTACCCTGCCTCACCCTGCAGGATGAGCCTCCTGCCCACCGCCCCACTTGCCAGAGACCCCCCTGGATCTCCCCTAACCCTGCCCGGCCCCCAGAGATATCCCTTCCCACCAGCAACATTGAGGTGACCACGCCCACCTTGGCCACACCCACCCAGTCTGTCATGACCACAGCCATGACCACCCAGTGCACCACGCCCACCTGGCCCCCGGCGGTAAAGAAGTGGGTTTTGGGTTGCAGTTTGGGCACTCGGGCTCTAAAAGGTTCGCCATCACTGATATATTCTATAATCAGTATACTGTACGACTCATCTTTCTCGGTTGACTGTACTTTCAAAGGAATGATTATTAAATATAACACTGACCCTTAAGACTTTTTTTCTTTTTCTGGAGTACAAAACGCAGACGAAGACCAGACATGGGGCAAGTACATCGTTGTCACAGCTGTCCCACGCAGAAGGTGTATTACCTGCTGCCAATGCCTCGGTAAGCCTGAGGGCCTTCCTGCTCTTGGGTCTCCTGGTGGAGCTGGGTCAGAATGAATCTGTTCCAACTTTGAATCAACCGACCTAAGTTCATCTTCCCTGTGGCTTCATCTGAGTCAGCCAAGATCAATCCCAAAGCAGCTGCTTCTGGGATGGTGCGGAAGGCACGGAGAAAGTTACTCCCCTGAGAGAAAGGGGAGAGAAAATCATGTATCAAAACAATAAGCAATCTTAAGCCATGTCAGCTCTTGAAAGACTACACTCAAGAACCCTCCGCACCAGGGGTCCTCAAACGTGGCAACTTTAAGACTTGTGGACTTCAACTCCCAGAATTCCTCAGCCAGCTTTGCTGGCTGAGGAATTCTGGGAGTTGAAGTCCACAAGTCTTAAAGTTGCCAAGGTTGAGGACCCCTGCTCTACACTCTCTTGTAAGCATGCTTGGCCTGACACTCCCTACATTAGGAATCATGTGGAAAGGACATGAAATCCAAGCTAACCAAAGGTGAAATTAAACAGTGGGAACAGCATCGATACCTATTGCCATACCTATTGTACGATACCCTGCTGAAACTAGACACAAGCTGAATTGGACAGCTTAGACCAGGCATGTCAAACTTGTGACGTCACGTGACGTCGCCCGAGTTATCGTGACTTTTTCCCCAATGACAGCAATGGGGTGGGCGTGGTTTCAGCGTGACGCATCCAGCCCGCAGGCTGGCAGTTTGACATGCCTGGCTCAGACTGAACAACAAGAAAACTCATGACTCATGGCATCCCTGAAGCGATACTGATAGGTTATACTTGCCCCGCAGCAATGGAGGCAGAGGTTTATTTGAAGTCAAACAAAGAAGAAAAGCATGTGTTGGTTGATTATATAAAAGATAACCAAGAACAAGCATTGATGCAAGTTAAAAATTGGAACTTACTGAAAACAAAACATGAATATCAAAAACATATGATTGAAAAAGTGAACAGAATTCTGGCAAGAAAAACATTACAAAGGCAATTCCCACAAAAGAGTGAGGGGAAAGGGGATAAAGATAAAACCTGGCAATAGCTTCCAACCGGAACATTACTGAAGTCTTGAATTTGGCTCTGCAAAAAACAAGCAGTTCAAACTAGTACAATCAAGGCCAGAATTGAAAAAGTGTCAAATGATTCAAAGAACAGATTATGCAAAGTGGAAGAAACAGTAGACTTTATGCTCGATTCATGCAAAGAGATGACAGAAAGTGATTATAAACAACAACATAACACAGTTGCCAAAATGATTCATTGGAACATCTGTAAAAATTATTATGAGCCAGTAATGAAAAACTGGTGGGAACGTATAGACAAAAAAAAAAAAAAGTTGAAAATGAGCAAGTTAAAATACTGCAGGGTTTCCGAATACAGAAAAAGCCTTGACTAATAAAGACACCAGATTTAACTGTGGTTGAAAAGAAGAAAGCGTGAATAACTGATACGGCAATAGTGCAAGACAACAGAAGACAAAAAAATTAGATAAGATCACAAAGTATCGAAATCCGACAGTCAAATTTGAAAGACTGTGACATAAATTGGCCATCAGCCCAGGGCTTATCAGCACATTGGTTGCCATACTAACAAATATCAGATGCATTGGACAAAATTTCCATCTGCCAAGTACAAAGTACCACACCGCTTGGATCCACCACATATACATTTTAACATCCTAGGTTCTTGGGAAGAATGTGATGCATATAAACACCCACACCAACTAAAAAAGTAATCGTTGTAATTTCACATATCACCTATATAATTTATTTACATTCGGTCCAATTTCCAACAATTCTGGGTGACTCACAACAAGCAAACAAGTTACAATAAAACCAATAAAAGAAAAATAATGGTTTATACACGACAGCCCAATAGAAGGAAGCAAGGTGTCTCACTCTCCCTAGCCAAATGCTTAGGTAAAGATCCAGGTCTTCACCACTCTTCTGAAGGATGTATATGAAGAAAGGAGGGCAGCGGAAGGACGTCTATGAGGAAAGAATGAATGAGCAGAGAAGAGGAAGACTGAGAAAATGATCACTGGAGAGAGCATCAACTCTATCGTGAAAGATATCTTTCTCTATCGTCTTCTCTTCATAAAACTTTCGAGAAAAAAGGGCAGTATATGAAGCAGTATATGGATGCGATAAGAAGCAACAGTGGTTTGCAAGGAAAGAAAAGTCTGGAGAGCTACAATGCATGGTACAGTATAAACCAGGTTTAGCTATGTTTAGTTTTCTTACTTCACGTTTTTACTGTTTTGGAATTACTGTTTCTTATTCCTTTTCTGCTTTGCAGAAACATACTTAGCCCAAAAGACAACAAAGCATGAAGAGCATGTATGTATACAGTTTTAAGACTTGTAAATTTTATGATGCTAAATTAATTAACAAGTGCAACAGCACACAGAACAGGGTTAAGTGGTCAACTACAAAACTGATCAGATTAAAGAAAGAAAGACATCTGAAATTATGAACAGCACAAGCCCCAAATTTTATCGTATTGCTTGAAGATAAACGAAGAGGCAAATGCAAATACTGGCAAAGTCAGAACAAAGGAAAATGCAAATAAGGGGAAAAACATATCAACAATCCAATATTGAAAATCAAGTGTAGATGTCTCCTAGCAATGATGTATAATTCTTCTAACCAACTGCCATACCTGAAACTCACATTTTGACAAATTTAACATTTAGCATTGTTTGTATTACAGAAATCCTAAATCCCTATTTTGCCCTGTAACTCTGCTGCTTGACATATCTCAAAGCATTGCCATGCCCAGATAGAAAGCTCCCACCTGGGATTGCTGTAACACACTATGCCTCTACGCAATTGACTCTTCCTAGTGGTGTCCCATCATATTCAACTATCAATAAGTGTAAACCAACCAATGAACAGTTTGTCCCAAACTTGGTAAACCTGGTTTTTGGCCATTAATCATCTTTGTCCAGAAAGCTTATACAACCCCCTGCGCTTCATGCCATTTGAAAAGAAGTTGCTTGTGTTCTCTTCTAAATAACCTTTGACCAAAGTCCCAAAGGTTCTGTTTGTCCTTCCACTATCTCATAAAGATCTGATGAACATGAAGATCTGTTTATCTTTACCTGACAAGGGTCTCCCCTGGACAAATCCAGCATATGGAATAAAAAGCCCAGCTCGCAGCTGAGGCAGAACTCCTTCTGGCATAAATGATTCTGGACCAAACAGCGCACGGGCTCTAAGAAATAAAGAACCTATAAAGATATGATTGATAAACAACGTAGAATTATATAGGAGGAAGGGGAATGTTGCATAGGCATGTCACAAAAAAAGAGAGAAAGAAAGAAACAACACTGTGTTTACCTGTATCATGCAATTGCAGTAAGCATTTGGAATGTGGGGTTCAAGACCACCGAAAAGAGTCTTGTTGTAATGTTTGAAGTCAAAATCTTCCAGGCCCAGCTTGGAATATTTTATCGTGACCTAAATAAGACGAGCCAAAAAACATTCTGGTGTGACAATCATACAAATCCACAAGGACGGTGCACGTATGGTAATTTAGCAAATCAGCATACTGTAAGTCAGAGGCCTTCCACACCACAATTTCTCTTTCTTATAAACTTCCCTAGAGTGCAGATGCTTGATTCTTCAGAGCCTAATTCGGGAAGATTCTCAGATCATAGTTATACTTGTGACAATACCTAAGTAATCTCAATTTCAACATTGGCTTTTCTTACTCCCCAGCTCAAAATTAGTGATAATCTAACTGAGGAGGCTGAGAAGAATTTGTTCCCAGATGGGATTGAAACTTATAAGGTATAGTGTAAAAGACGGGTATTTTTTTTTCTATCTTTGCCCCCTTGAGTATATTCAAACTTTCTCTAAAGAAAACGGAGAAAGATTCTGATAAGCACTTAAAAACGCACCTTCCTGTATTTCTTTGCCACCATGTAAATCCGCGGCTCCTCTTCTCTTCCAATGGGGGATTCAGGGACTTGACTGAAATTATCAAATTCGTGGTCAAGCTCCTTTAATCGGTAGGGAATCTGTAGTAAACAGGAACATACTCATTTTCAGTTTGCCCATTTATCTTTTCCTGTTTTACATTTTGCAACACCAAAACAAAGCAGATACACAAAATGAGATATCGTTAAAAGTAACAAAACCTTCAACTCCCAAATCTATATGGCTGGTTCTTTTTCCTTCCATCTGGTTCTAAATCACACATCAATGCCACACCTTTTGCAGTTAATGTTAACTCCAGACTCAAGCCGAGATAAAGATCTTTACACTCCAGCCAACTCTGATTCCTAATTCTCAGCAACCTGAGCCACTCTGGCCCACAGCATGGAGATCTGAGAGCATTAATTCAATAGTATTTGTAGGATTCCCCTCCTAACTACAAACAGCATGCTCTGCTAAGGCAGTCCTTAATACTTCTTACAGCCCCCTCACATAAAATGGGCAGGTCTCAAATTGGCTACCTGATTCCGGAGCTTGGTCCTGGGGTTTGGAGCATAGCCAATGAAGCCAACTTTCTTCATGGTCCGAAGGATATCTGGATCAACAGGTGGAGCTCGTCTGCAAAATAGGCAATCGTTCAATCATTTTTAAAATCTCTTTAATAGTGACGATGATACCACCAAATTCCCCAACTCAAATGATGTTACTTTCACACAACTTCTATCCCCTTCTTACCACTTCTAGGTTGAAGAAGTACCTGGGTGCAGGGATAGAATTGGCTGCAGGCCAATCAGACAGCAACGACTCCGTGGTCAGAGGTACAGGTATAAGTGACAAGGGCATGAGATCTTGGTTCCAGTCAAGGTGGGGCAAGGTGTCCACAATACAAGGTAAGGCAAAGTCAGTTTCCCGGGAGTAGGCATTGAAGGTGATCTCAGGTGAATCAGCCCATAAGTGGACACAGCCTTCTGAGTCTCCAAAAACCATAGCTTGTTTGCTGGATGACACATCAAAGCTCATTATTAGTTGTCCCACTGTGTTAACGTGAAATATGTCAGCAGGATTGGCTAATCCAGTAGGTTCACAGAACTGACATTGACCTAGAACAGAAAGCAAAAGAAGAAATGAATTCTCGCTAGATCATTAACATAACATTCCCCACATGACTTCATTTATTTCCTAGGGTTAGAGTTTGATGAAATTGCATTCTAAAATTCCAACCCAATAAAGATCAAAGTTTCAGATCAGAGGACAATTCAGCAGGCTACTTGCCTGTCTGAGAGATGATGGCCAAGCGGGATGTGTAGGTAGGAATAAACTTCAGAAACAAAGGATCGATATGGACCTGCAGAGGTGTAATGGCTCGCAACATGCGTAAGTCGTACACCTTGAGGAAACGATCACAAGCTAGGCCGTTCATTCGACTGGAGAAGCCACATGTCACCAACAGATTGCCATGGACGTCAAAATCAGACAAACTGCCTGAGTAGGCATCAAACTCATGTTCTACAGCAAAAGTGCGGAGATCACGCAGGGAAACCTAATGGAAAAGCCTGAGATATATTATATGAGAGCGGCTTATAGCTCTCAGAAGCCAAGAGGTTGAAATAAGGAGGTTAATATTACCTTTCCTGATGTGTGACCACAAAAGAAGAAACGATTTGACTGTCTCATAATTGTAACTCCAGGAATTTCCACCGAGTACTAAAATGGATATAGATACAGATAAAAGCTGGAGTTAAAAAAAAAACCTGGACAGGGAAAATTTAAGCTGATGTTCCTTTTTAACCAAAACTTCCACCAGTTGCCAGGAAAACTGTGTTGCTACATTACCAGGGTGACCCCTTTTTTCTTCTATTCATATTTGTATTATGATTTTGTATTATGATCTTATTCTTAACATTTGTAACACAGACATGTTTGTTTTGAAATATGTACCTTAATTTAACATATCCAAAATTCCATTGAGAAGAACATAATTTTTATTTCAAAGGTACTTCTTTGAGGGAGAGAGAGAGCGTGTATCATTTCATATTGGCCATAATAAAAAATAGTAATAGGTAATCCTCGACTTACAACCACAATTGAGCCCAAAATTTCTGTTGTTAAGTGAGACATTTGTTAAGTGAGTTTTGTACCATTTTACAACATTTCTTGCCACAGTTGTTAAGTCAGTCACTGCAGTTGATTACTTAGTAACCCAGTTGTTAAGTGAATCTGGCTTCCCTATTACATTGCTTGTCAGAAGGTAGCAAAAGGTGATCCCATGACCTTGGGACACAGCAACGGTCATAGATACGAGTCAGTTGCCAATTTTGATCACCTGGCCATGGTGAGGCTGCAAAGGTTGCAACTGTGAAAAACTGTCAGATTACTTTTTTCAGTGCCGCTGTAACTTTGAACAGTCACTAAACAAACTGTTGGAAGTTGAGGACTACCTGTGCTGTCTGAAAAAATCATTACAGGGAGGGAACAATATCTCTCAATTAATTATCTCTCTAACATGAGCTAGGCCAGTGGTTCTTAACCTTTTTAATGCCGCGATCCCCAACCGGTCGTAAGTCGAGGACTACTCAACCGGTCGCAAGTCAAGGACTACTCAACCGGTGCAGCACCGTTTGCAGAATGGGACTTTTGGTGGGCTCAGCAGGGCAGAGACAGCCTGGACAATTCCTATTGGCTTTTGAAAGCCAATAGAATTAGACTCTGTTCAAGAGAGTCTATTCTATTGGCTTTCAAAAGCCAACAGAATAAAAGGGAGCAGCATAGCTAAGGAAAAGGGGGAAAAAAATGGCGGACTGCGTTGTTTGGCGACCCCCGTGAAATGTCGTTCGACCCCAAATGGGGTCCCCACCCACAGGTTGAGAACCACTGAGCTAGGTGGTATCTCTTCTGCTTTAGACTCACAGTTTGTTTATAGGACTGAGACAAATTGATATTTCGGTAGAAATTAGTCTTGCTTTCACCAGATGTCTGCATTTAACCCATCCACCCTGTGCAGCAGTCTGAGGTTATTAAGATCAGTTCCATAGTAAAACAGCAAGTGTGTTCTCAGCCAGGCTGTACCTTCTGAGTTTCCTGCACTGTGTTGAGGTCTATTTCAATCACATGGCTGGTTAGGCCTCCAACAAGCAAAGTGCCAGGATCAGTCAGTAAAAGGCTGTGCATGTCCTCACTTTCATCCATTCTTCAGGAGAAAAAGGGAACAGTTGAGGCCAGATCTGATTGATACCTTCCATTCACACATGGTTTTCTTATACCTTTTTAAGTAAATACAGACAATGTTATATCACCCCCCCAAAAAACAACCACCCGTGGTCATCATCACAGATATTGACACTGTCCCTTATTTTTCCTGAGAAAAGACCGGCTGTGAAATCTAAACTTTCTTCTACAGTTTCTGTGGAGGTTTTTTCAAACAGGCAATAATCTGCTAGGTAATGCATCAGAAATATAAAATGAAAAAGCCGCATCATGCTTCTGGGATTCTGTGTTTCCCATCAGTCAGCAATGAACAACCTTATTCTGCAAAATCCCCACTCAACCTTCGTGTGATAAACCACATGATTCCTAAAATATGGAATCTGTTGTCTTATAAAAACGTTTTGGCTTTATCCAATTTGGGGTTTACCAAAGAGGATAATCATATCTAACTGGAAAGAAAGGCAACTTCCTGATATAAAGTTGTTCTTTACATTTGAAAAATCTCTCTCTTTAAAAAGACTCCATATTATGCTATTATACAATCCAGATTCAATGATAAGCTAAACAAATGAAGTGATTTCACAAAGACATTTATACTTACCATATCTACACCGCCCAGAGTATACAGAGGATAGTTAAGAAATATGAAATATAAATAAATAAATATGGATCATTTATGTTTTGCGATGATTGGTTAATTTCATCATGGAAATTACTTAATTCCTGTTTCACTTCATTATCATAATTCAATGTAGACCTTTACTATATTTTACTATTTTAATAATATGTTTAAAATGGTGTACTATAGACTGAACTCCATAAAATGGATGAGTTCTGAACAAAAAGAGGATTGTGACTAGGACAAACATTGTGTGGAGAATTCCAGAATGTGTCTTAACCTAAGGACATGCAGTTTCAAGGAAGACCAACATCATGATTGAGTGCCTAAATATCTATGTTTAATAATTTTTTATTGAACTTTAAAAACACTTGTAAAAATTAATGTTAAGAAAAATATAACAATTTTTCAACCAAAACTATCTTCATTCTATATTTCATTTATCAGAAATAATACTCATCATTCAATTTTAATCAGCAAAACTGCATTAAGAGTTGAATTTATATGTGTGTGTGTGTGTGTGTGTGTATAAACCTTACACAAATAAATCAATTTTTGTATTTTTTCCCTTTTCTTTACACAATAATTTATCACTTTCTCTAAAAATATAGCCAAAAAATATCTTCTTTCCTTATCTTATATCTGTAAACAAATCTTTAAAGTCTCATCATTCAATTTTAGTCAACAAAAATTCCATTAAGAACTACCAGAAATAATGATGTATTGAAAATCTTGATATTTAATCCCTTCAAATAATATCCCACAAATTAATTTTTTATCATCTTCTCTTTATCTTCTCTCAGAAATTCTGTCACAAGTTAAGCACTTGCCTTTTTTATCATTTTCTCTAAACATGAAACAAAAATTCTTTTTCCCATATCTTATCTACACACAGATTGTTAAAGCTTCATCAAGGAAAAAACCATTAAAAGCTACTTAAAGAAAAAAATATTTCACCTTGATTGAATAAACCAACTTTATAATTCTTTGTCTTGCTTTTAAAAATCTTGATATTCATTCCTTTTAAGTAATGTCCCTAAAGCTGATTCCTTTTCATTCTCTAAAAAACTTGTCCAAGTCACTTTTCTAAGTTGAATTCCACACATTCAAGACACTCTTTAGATTTATTATTTGCGTGTCTCTTCTAGCTATTAAAACATCAACCTGTTTCATTTGCAAGTCCTTATAACATCTTTGTTAGCATCATTTTTGTAGCCTATCGTTTTTAAAGCCATACCCAAAATAGCCTGATTATGTTGTATCCTATTCTACCTTTTCTACTTTCTTCTTTAAATTAATTTTTATAGTAGCAGACAATCTTAAGAAATAGCTGAGTACATTGTTAAATATCCACGAATTCTTTGAAAGTGATTATATAATCACTTTTGTTTTTAATCTTATACAGTAATACTACAAGCTGCTCAGAGTCTCTGTAAATAGAACAGTACATACGTTGTAATAATAAATATATGATAAATACATTTACAAAATCTCAGACCATTTCTGGTGTGCACCATTCACTTTCCAAGAACTGCCAAACTACCCTCTTCCAAGACTAAGTTTAGCGTAGTTCAGAGAGAAACTAAATGTTCTTGCAGTTTGTGGGAATGTTCCGTTCCCACAATTTACGAAGTGTACACATCCGTTTAAATTAGATTTCACTTAAATTCTGTCATGCTGAAAATGCAATTCAGCAAGAGGTCTTGGAGGGTGCTAAGAATTACATTTAAGATTTTGTAGGAAACAAGTTAAAACCCCTTGCTGAATATAAACGAAAGGCTAAAAGAAACAATAAATAGCTTTTGCAGTGATCCAAGAACTCCCATAAATAGAAGGTACTTACAGGTAATCAAAGATTATGAGCCCACCTCTGGACATGTATTTTAGGTTGTTTTTGGTCAGGAAGAGCACACCATTTTCCAGGCTCTGGATCTGTCGAATGTCATCATTGCTGTGTACCTGGAAGGAGGAATATCGTTCCAGGGCTGGACCGAAGAAAGAAGTGGCATGACCCTAAAACAGAGAGAGGCACGTCAATCAACCTTGTTTCAACGTGCAGATACTACAGCGAGAGAGACTTAAAAAACAAACCCAAAACGTGCTCAATTCACAGTCTTCTCAAAGGGCCAGTTTATTTTTATTCTCATGAAATCTTCTGTTTCTTTCACCTGCTCAAATATGTAATACTCTCTGCTAAGTCAACCGACCTTAGTTTGTTTTTCCTTTGGCTAACATACGTGTTACTGTTTGGTCAAATATAGTGAGATCACAAAATAACTAAGTTACAAACCATTCATCTGTTTCATTTTCAAAGCTCGTATCCTATACTTTCCCTAAAATCACCCATCAAGGCCACCAAGTTAGTTTGAAGTCTTCCTCAGCGTATGGTCTAATACAGGGGTAGGCAACCTTGGCTCTTTTATGACTCGTGGACTTCAACTCCCAGAATTCCTGACTCAGGAATTCTGGGAGTTGAAGTCCACGAGTCATAAAAGAGCCAAGGTTGCCTACTCCTGGTCTAATACAAACATATAATCAATTTTAATCAATCTGGCACGTAAACAAAAAACCTACTTACACCATGGTTTCCAACCCAGAGCATTTCTTCATGTAGATCAAAGTGGGAGAAAGAAACAGGTACACCCACTTCTGAAACAACGGTGTGGAGTTCGGAATACATGCCCTCCATGATATGCACTGAGTCAGGCACAGTGATGCCTTCCAGAGGGACTCCTTCTGGATCTAGCTCCATATTCTGTAACAGGCTAGGGTTGAGGTGGGGATCTAGGGCAGGATGTAGGGAAGGAACGTACTCTGCAAGGGCTGGATCAAGACCTTCAAAATTCATGGTGGGTGTTTATCTGTATAGTGGAGAAAAAAATTACAATCCTTAATTTCCTATGTAGTATATAATATGGTAGAAATATTTATTTAATGAGTACAATAAGCTCTTCTTTTAGTCCTAAATGTGAATCAAAGTGTAAGATAAAATCAACTGAGTTATGAACGTGCATCAAGCAATCTGGTTCTCCTAACTGTCAATAGAAGTCTTTAGAAAAGCAAGTCGAGAATATCTACATTCCATTTTTAATCAGAGAAAATTGCTCATGTTCAAATGTTACACTCAGAGGTCACAATCTAGAGAGAAAGCGAGGCAAAGGACTATATACAATAATGCCCGATAAAGGAATAAATTATGATTAACATGCAATTTTAACCCAACAGAATACTGGAAAGAAGTTATGTAAAAAGGCTGATTTTTCCAAAGGCAAGCTAGTTCTCCCTAAACTAAACAGAATGCGTGGAGGAGAGGAAGGGAAGAGAGAAGCCAGCAAAAGAAAGACTGCTCAAATATGGATTAGTGGCTGTGGACAACAAAAAGGCCTATTTTTTCCCCAATGTAGCCTTATGGTGGAGACAGTTGGGACAGTGCACTAGAATGTTGCCGGCTACTCCATTCTAAGCCCCCCTCTTGGTCATGTGACCTATGTCCAAGCTATTATTGACGGGTTGGAAACAATTCCAGAAGCAAGCATTGGTTTTTTTCCTTGTCTTGTGTATTCTCATACTTTCTATGGTTATACTGTATATTGCTGTACAATTATTTTCTGCATAATTACATAAACACTTTTTAACTGAACAATTACATAAATAAATATATACTCAGCATATATTTATTGCTGAATTCAGGAAGGTTTACTCTCAAAACTATGCACTACTCATTAAAAAAATGGAATTAAAAAACTGTAGCTGGTATGAATAATTCAATTTCCCTCTACAAAATTATAGCATCCCGAGAAGGATGTCTGCTGTAGCTGGATTTCAATTATTGTAATGGTGTTGTTTCCAGGCAAGAGGCATTGTCATATCAAAAACATAAAGGCATTACATAGAATGATGTCCATTATTTATTAGATTTTTCTCACATTACTTTATAAATAACTCAAGGTGTCAAATATACCTAATATTTCTTCCTTTCCCCCCCACAAAAACAACGCTATGAGGTAGGTTGGGTGGAGAGTGACCGGCCCTAAGTCACCCAACTGGCTTTCATGCCCAAGATGGGACTAGAAAGTCTTGTTTCTAAGCCAATATCTTAATCACCACAGCAAAGTGGCTCTCTCAATAATAAATTATGATCCAAGCCTCAACTTTTAGGTGTGTAACTTGGAAAAAAGTATATATTCAGCTATCAAACATTTCACAAATGCTGTCCTAAACTCTGGTTTGTCCTAGCACTACATTATGAAGCAAAATTGGACCAAATATGTTGTCTTTCAACTAGAAACTAAATCAGAGGTAAAGCCTAGGGGAAAAAAATCATAATAAAATTTCTCCAATACTAAAATGTGTGCCTACATGTATTAAGTGTGCATTAATTGCCACTGAAGAAACTGAAGATATGCTGGAAACAAAAATAAAGTTGTGCTGTACAGCCACCAAGTCTGTACCTCTAAGTTGTACTCTATGAGATTTACGTCTAATTAAACATGCATGTCTCACAATTAAGCAGAACCAAGTCCTTCCTTAAGGAAGTGTTCTATGCTAATCTATCTTCAGCTCTGACACAGAATCAAAATTCCCAAATTCATGGCAAAGTTATAAATTGTTATGATAACTGGAATTGGGGAATTGCAGTCTTGACACATCTTCCCCCAGTATTTTTGAGAAAAACCACACTAAAAAAGGCTGTCATTCAGGTTCTGATCTTCTCATGCCTGGACTATTGCAATGCGCTCTACATAGAGCTATCTTTGAAGAATATTCAGGAGCTATAACTAGGGCATAGTGCTTTTCTGCCATAGTGCAGTGGAACGATGTACCCCCCCCTCCTGAAGATGTAATCCATACCCTCCCTTCTGGCTTTCCAAAAGAGCCTGAAGACCTGGCTCTGCTAATTTACCTGGGCCCCAATGGGGATGCACCACTTGGAGGTGGCTATCGGATTAAGAGAAGATCCCCCCTCTCCTCTTGTACTTCGCGCTCCCTTCTTCCTCACCTCTCAATTGTAAATGTCATTATTGTTTTATCATTTTAATGTTTACTGTTTTTTAATGCTTGTAAGTCTCCACAAGTCAGTTCTAGCCAGGATGGGGAGCACACAAATCTAATAAATAACATATCTTCTTGTAATTAGCACCTACAAACATCACATTTTCACCATTTTTTATTTATTTATGTTATTTATTTCCAGGAAAGACAGAAAGACGGGGAGGTAACAGACCCAAAGGAATAGCCCTCCTTTCATTAGGTGCGCAAAGAACGACACTGTGTCAGCTGTATGTTATGACAGATAGCTGACTATTCCCTTCCAAATGATCACCCGCCATAAAGCTGAAAGGCTGAGGCTCTTTATATCTGCTGAACTCATCATTGCTCTGCTGGCTCGAGCCGCTAAGAGTTGTAGTTGAACCAGATCTGAAGACTTAAAACGTTTTGGCGACCTCTAGGAAAGGCGAGTAGAAGTTGCTGAGAGGTAGAGCCCAACGCCATTTCCCCTTCGGATTGGGACAGGGGTATTAGGAGCACCTCACAGACTGGCCTCCATAGCCTATTACAGTGTTTCCCAAACTTGACAATTTTAAGGCATGAGGACTTCAACTCCCAGAATTCCACAGCCAGCAACGCTGGCTGTGGAATTCTGGGAGTTGAAGTCCTCATGCCTTAAAATTGTCAAGTTTGGGAAACACTGGCCTATTATGTCAGCCGAATTCATAAGCTGACTCTCCCTGCCCATAACCCACCGCGAAAAGTGAGGCTACGGGAAGTTGTTCATAACTTCCTGCTCCGTAACCTCGATTACTTGGGAGCCGTAGTGTTCACACGTTAAGCGCCTTCCCATCCTTTCGGGAAACGGTACAAACTCCCCTCTCGAAAAGGGGGGGGGGAGAGAGAGAGAAGAAGCATTACCCACAATGCTTTGCTCTCCGGGTTCGCTTCCTTCGGCGGTTTCCGGTTCCTCACCTCCTCGGCCTCTTCGCCGCCGCTATAGCAACCCAAACCGTTCTCATTTCTTCTCCCTCGTCCACCTCTCAAGGCTCGCTGTGGAACAAAGCATCCCCGCGCCTCGACCAATCAGCAGAGGCCTCGTGGGAGAGAATCCAATCAGCGAAGACGTCGCGTGGCCGTTCAGCGTGCAAGGACGCTCTTTCCTCGCTGCGTAAAGGGGAAGGACGGAAATTCAAAAGGGACAAAACAAAAGCTGTGTTGTCACGAATGTGACTCAGCCAATTAAAGAGAAATTCCTTCCCTTCCTTTCCCCCTCCCGCCAGGAGTGAGGTCGTTTTGTCGGAGTTCCTCCTTTTTTACGTCTCTGAGGCATGTAGGAGTAATAAGGGAGCCTCGCCCATCCAAAATAGTGACACCGTGTCAGAAAAGTTTTTCCACTTGGCGGGAACAATTATCGGATTCTTAAAAGTGTATTTTTAATCTCACTGAATCACATTCGGTACAATACCCACATTCAGAAGCTGCCTCTTCCTTTTCTATAATGATGCAAGGAAGAGTGAAAAATTTCCAAGATCTGATTGGAAAAAATCTGGCTCGGTTACACAAAAGTACGTGTCTTCATTAGAAATACCTGAAACAAGTTGGGAAAATGCTAAGAAAGCTCTTCCTTGATTCTGCCAAAATGCCATCTAAAGAATTCCTTCAGTAATCTTTATAAAGCACTATAAAGGGTATTTCCTGGTCGAGCCCCCCTGAGAAGTCAGCTATTATATTTGCTTGTATAAATGAGCATATATAAATGCTCCCTCTTAGAGCATTTCTGCACTGCAGTCTCAAACCAGCTGGAAACAAAACTGGCTTAAATCTCCAGATTTCAACCATTGCCATATTTTGATCAAAGAGTTGGAGCTGATGTTCTGTGTGGACCACACTTATTTCCTTGCTTCTCCACCCTTACCACCTGGGCAGAGGAAGCAAGCACCAATCCCTTTCCTTTCCATAGCTTTTTGAGAAACTGTGACTTCCACTGATATTTTTTGTATGAGCCCTCCTCCATTGACTTCCTGTGGTATTGGACACCCCCTCACTGATGTACCGCCTGAAGGACTAGTAAGAAAAGAAAAACAATGCCGCAAGTTCATTAGTACAGTACACCTATCACTTGGACAAAAGGGGAAACTGGCATTCCAGACTAGAAAGTGGGAGACCATGAGTTCAGGTCCCACCTTAGCCATAAAAATCAGTGGGGTGACTTTGGGGCTCACTCTCATCAACCCAACCCACCTCACAGGGTTGTTTTAGGGAATATAGGAGGAGGAAGGTGTGTTGGATATATTTGCTGCTTTGAGATATTTGTAAAAATAATAAAGGCAGTGTGGGAAGTCAGTCCCCCCCAGAGAAAGAAATATTTTGGGGATATTAAAAAGGCAGAATATTATATTTACCCAAATGATCTTGTGGGAAGTCAGCCCCCAGAGAAGGAAATATTAAAAGGGCAGAAAAATATATTTCCTCAAAGGATCTTAAAGAGGCAGGAAAGCATGCCCAGTTTTCTTAATAGCCCCAAGTCTCCTTCCCCCAAGCAGAAACCAGCTCTGTAGAAATGCAGATGTAAACCATTCAGGAAGGTTGAAGCTAGGAGATTAAATAATAATAATAATAATAATAATAATAATAATAATAACATCATCTGAAATAGAATCGCTGCTCAACACTGTCCGTATATATAGCCAAGATATTGTAATGGAGTTTGGCTTGGACAAATGTGCCACACTTACTATCAAACAAGGAAAAATAATGAAAACTGAAGGAATCAAGATGCCCCACGAAAATAACATTAAGAGTCTGGATGAGGAAGAGTACTACAAATACTTGGGTATCCTTCAAGCTGACAACATCAAGCACACTGAAGTCAAGAAAAAGATTAGAGGTGAATACATCAAGAGAGTGAAGAAGATCTTAAAATCCAAACTCAATGGAGGAAATACCATAAAGGCAATCAACACCTGGGCAATCCCAGTCATTAGGTACACAGCTGGAATAGTGGACTGGACTCAAGCAGAACTAAAAGCAATGGATAGGCAGACCAGAAAAATAATGACAATGAATCATGCCCTTCATCCACGCAGTGACATTGATAGACTTTATCTACCAAGGCAAATAGGTGGGCGTGGAATGCTACAAGTACATCAGATGGTTGAAGAAGAAAAAATGGCTTTGGAAGAATATCTGAAGAACAATGATGAAGATGCACTGAAATTAGTATATCAGGAAGGCTTACTAACTACTGGAGAGACCAAACTGGCCTACAAGAAAGACCAAATGAAGAACAGAATAGAGGCATGGGAAGACAAAGCACTACATGGCCAATACATGAAAAAAATAGCTGGGAAAGCAGATAATAATAAAACCTGGCAATGGCTAAGAGCAGGAAAATTGAAGAAAGAGACCGAGGGACTAATTCTGGCTGCACAAGACCAAGCCTTAAGGACAAATGCATACAAAGTCAAAATTGAGAAGACAGCAACAGACAGTAAGTGCCGCCTATGCAAAGAAGCTGAAGAAACAGTGGACCACTTGGTAAGCTGTTGCAAGAAGATTGCACAGACTGATTACAAGCAGCGGCATGACAAAGTAGCAACAATGGTGCATTGGAAGATCTGCAAAAAATATCATTTGCCTGTAAGCAAAAACTGGTGGGATCATAAAATAGAGAAAGTCATAGAAAATGATAAAATTAAACTGCTCTGGGACTTCAGAATTCAAACAGACAAGCACCTGCAACATAACACCCCAGACTTAACAATTGTCGATAAGAAAGACAAAAAAGTCTGGATAGTGGACGTGGCAGTGCCTGGAGACAGCAGAATAGAAGAGAAAGAACTGGAGAAGATAACAAAATACAAAGACCTACAAATAGAAATAGAAAGACTGTGGCAAAAGCAAGCAAGGGTAGTACCAATAGTCATAGGCTCCTTGGGTGCAATCCCAAAACAACTGGAGCACCACTTGAACACCATTGGCATTGACAAATTCGCTATTAGTCAATTGCAAAAGGCGGCCTTATTAGGAACTGCTTCCATCCTGCGACGATATCTGTAATACCATCAAACATCCACATCTGCCTATCCCAGGTCCTGGGTAAGGACTCGATAGGTAGACAAAATGCCAAATCCAGTCTGAACATCTGGCTGACTGTGCGATGATCGATAATAATAATAATAAAGTTGGAAGAGACCTTGGAGGTCATCTCAGGCAGGAAACCCTACACCATTTCAGACAAATGGCTGTCCAGTCTCTTTTAAAAAACTTCTAGTGTTGGAGCATTCACCACTTCTGGAGGCAGGTTGTTCCATTGGTTAATTGTTCTAACTGTCAGGAAGTTTCTCTTTAGTTCCAAGTTGCTTCTCTCCTTGATCAGTTTCCATCCGTTGCTTCTCGTCCTCCCTTCAAGCGCCTTGGAGAATAGCTTGACTCCCTCTTCTTTGTGGCAACCCCTGAGATATTGGAACACAGCTATCATGTCCCCCCTCGTCCTTCTCTTCATTAAACTAGACATACCCAATTCCAGCAACCATTACTTATATGTTTTAGCCTCCAGTCCCCTAATCATCTTTGTTGCTCTTCTCTGTACTCTTTCTAGAGTCTCAGCATATTTTTTACATCGTGGTGACCAAAACTGGATGCAGTATTCCAAGTGTAGCCTTACCAAGGCATTGTAAAGTGGTATTAATACTTCACATGATCTTGATTCTATCCCTCTGTTAATGCAGCCCAGCACTGAGTTAGCTTTTTTGGCAGCTGCAGCACACTGCTGGCTCATATTTAAGTGATTGTCTACTAGGACTCCAAGATCCCTCTCAGAGTTACTACTATTGAGCAAGGTACCCCCTATACTATACCTGAACATTTGTTTTTTCTTGCCTAAATGTAGAACCTTACTTTTTTCACCACTGAATTTCAATTTGTTAGATAACGCCCAGTGTTCAAGTCTGTCTAGGTCCTCCTGTATCTTAAGCCTGTCTTCTGGAGTGTTGGCTATTCCTGCCAGCTTGGTGTCATCCGCAAATTTGATGAGTTCCCCATCTATCCCCTCGTCCAAATCGTTGATGAAGATGTTGAAGAGCACTGGGCCTAGAACAGAGTCCTGGGGCACCCCACTATACACTTCCCTCCATGTAGATGCAATTCCATTGAGGACCACACGCTGAGTATGAGATTAGGAAGACAAAGACACCTAAAATCTGCATACCCCACCCAAACTCTAAGAGTCATTAGCCCCAGCACCAGGGGAGCAGGATATGACCTTTGGACTTAATAAGATTGACCTATCACCATCAGAATACCAGAAAGGCATACTCAGGCTCAGGTCAAAGTTCATACCACAGGAACAACTCCAAACAAAAGGCTCCGGAGGGTATAAAAACTCACTCCCTGCATGTGTTCAGCCCTTTTTTTTCACTTCTCTTGCTGCCAGAACCATCTTTCTGTCTGGCTCTCCTCTCCAATAAACTACAACCAAGTAGCTGCCAAGTTTATTCCCAGCTTGGATGAACCACGATGAAGACCTTTCTTCCAACAATCTTAAAGGCAGAAAAGCAGGCCCAGTTTTCTTAATAGCCCCAAGCAGAAACTAGGCAGAGGCCAGGTGTGTAGAAATGCAGATTTGATAATCCCATTCAGAAGGGGTGAGGCCCCATTCATGAGCAAATACTGCCTGCAGAAACCCATTCAAGACAGGATGTTTTGAAATCCCCTGCAGTAAAACTGACAGCTAACAATAGGAGAGTGATTAGAACCAGCAACCCTTCACCCCAAAAATCCAACACAGGAAGTAAGCCATCAGCCACAGAGAAGCAGGACATGACCTTCAGGACATAATAGGACTAACTCGTCACCATAAGAATACCTAAAGGACATGCTCAGAAGCTCAGATCAAAGTTCATGCCACAGGAACAGGAAACAACTCCAAACCCCAAAGCCCAAGAAGTTATAAAAACCCACCACTCCCAGCTACATGTGGTCAGCTTTCCCAAAGCCATATTTCTGTCTGGCTCTGCTCTTCAATAAACTACAACCTTCTTTCTAAAGCAGTCTCCATTTTGTTTATTCCTGGCTTGAAATGGACCCTGATGAAGATTTTTCTTTCAACAGCGGGATACAAATAAAATAAATATCCTTACTCAATTTCACTAATTTAAAATAAAGAGAAGTCCAGAGTTCTACCTTTTCACCACTGAAACTATTTAAAAGAAACAATTATTGGAAAGGAGGGGGAGTTTCAGCCACGAGCATAGGAACCAACCAGAATGGAGGTAATTGTATAATGAAATGAAGTAAATTGGACAGCATCACTTGAGCTGTTCAAATTCGAAGTATTGTGGATTTTGTTTTACATATGTCAAGAAAAGATGGATGGAAATTGTCTTTCTGACAGGTTGAGAGAAGGTACAGGACAATGTCATGTATTCCTGCCCTTGAGAAATGGTTGATCACTGTATTTTGAGTGGGACAGGCTGGTCATATGGATCAATGCTGTCAGAAGAAAATACTGGTTCATTCTGAGCCGGAATAAACCAGTATCCAATGATCACAAAAGGCAAATTGCTTGAAGCAAAGGATGGGTTTATTTGACAATGTAACAGTATAGAAATCGAAGGTGGCCATGAGTTAAAAGACAGGAACAGCAATATCTATGGCAAAATTTATCCTTTATTTGTGAGGTGTGCAGATGTGTCTGCTGGCATGTTTGCCTGTGCAGGGTCCAGTAAGGAGGGAGGAAATGCAGTTTTCTCACCTTACAGAGTATGATAACCTTTGTCTGTTTGTTTGTCTAGAAGTTGAATTTTGGATGATGGGTCTTGTGTTGGGAAATTGCATTAAGTGGGTAAAGATTTCCACATCTTGAGGGGATTTTTTTTAGTTATGATTGCTGTGTTTGTCAATTTCTTAATGGGAGACAAGTCAGTTTTCACCTACGTGAAATACAGGTGAAAAGATCTAACTGGTGTTTTGTTTTGTGTTTGTGAATTCACTGACAGATCAGGCGTGCTCAGGGTCTTTGAGTGGAATTGATGGCAAGGAGTAGAGTTGGTGGCATGGGTGGCTTATGGAATATTTCATCTCACAATATTTTAGGACTTTTAAGTACTACCCATTAGGTCTTGTGGCAGAGAATGCTACGAATCAGTTGTACATTGTATAAAGTATAGCTATCATTATTTTCCTAAATCAGTTCTGGATCAGTTTCGTTGGCTTACTTCAAGTGCTATTAATGAGATAGCCAATATGGAGTCCCTTGAGCTCCAATATGCAGATAAACAATTCTTTTATGCTCAATGACTGCCTATCTGCCCCTTCTCCCTTTGATTATTTTAATTTTTTAAAGAAATACATAGGAACGTATATGCTGTAAATTAAAATGCCAACCTCCAGGATCTTAATTTCCAAGAAATGACACTGGGCTTTACATAAACCTGATAACCTGATTGATTAAATGCTGGAACATTTTTAGAAACCACATACTATAGATAGATCTTCTCAGGAAGTTCTATCCTCAGCTTGGCCCTTTAGATTTCCTACACATATACATACACCCATCTTGTTGCTGATGGGCTTCTTTCCTTCCATTTTTCTCAGCATTATGGACTTCTCAAAAGAGCTGTGTCATCATATAATCTGTCCAGAATATGAGCCTGGTCATTTGTGCCTCAAGTGAGAACTTTAGATTGATTTGTTATACGAGCCATTTTTTTTTGTTTTCTTCGCTGTCCATGGTATTCTCAAGAGTCTTCTCAAATATTAAAACTCAAAAGCATCAATGCTCTTTCTAGCCTGCTTCTTCAAAGTCCAATTTCCATTACCACAGAGTATCAGAGGGAAAATTTCAGCCTCCTTCATTCCGATCTTTGTAGGTATGGACACATTCCAATGACTTTATTGCTACCCTAACAAATGCTTATCTGCAGCATATTTCTGATTGCTGGTTTCCTTATTGTTGATAGTGTTAAAAGGTATATGCTACCTATCAATAACTTCTTATTAGCTAGAAGGCTAAATGCTGTACCTAAGGTCTTAGGTTTCTTTTTTAATTTTAGTTCCATTTCTTCACAGTGCTCCTTGAGTCCCATTAACAGAGCTTCCAGATGATTTGTATTTTTAGCTATCAGAATATTGTTGCAGTCATTAAGTTTTGTCTGACTTTTCATAACCCCGTGGTCCATAGCACACCCCATCCTCCACTATCTCCCCGAATCTGACCAAACTCATGTTCACTGCATTGATGACACTATCTAACCATTTCATCTGCCATCTCCTTCTCCTTTTGCCTTCATTCTTTCCCAACATCAAGGTCTTTTCCAATGAGTCTCTTCTCATTTGGTGGCCAAAGTATTGGAGTTTCAACTATCTGTCCTTACAAAGAACAGTCAGAATTAATTGCCTTTAGGATTGATTGATTTGATCTCCTTGCAGTCCAAGGGACTCTCAAGAGTCTTCTTCAATATCAATTCAAAATATCAATTCTTCAGCATTCAGCCTTCCTTGTGGTCCAACTCTCACAGCCATACATTACTAGTAGGAGCTATCAATATAATGTTAATTTATTTATTACATTTATTTGCCACCCATTATCTTCTTTTTCACCCTCTCCTTCCCATATTCTCTTATCTATACACAAATGTTTAAAACCTCATCATTCAAACTCAATGAAGAAAAATTCCGTTAAGAACTACCACAAATAACAATGTATTGAAAATCTTGATCTTAAATACCTTGAAATATTGTCCTATAAATTAATTGATCATTTTCTCTTTGTCTCAGAAACTCCTTCATAAGTTTAGCACTTTCCTTCAGCTTTAGCACCATAACTAATCACTTTCTCTAAACATACAACAAAACAATTTCTTCTTCCCTTATCTATAAATTCTCATTGTCATAATTTTTAACTGGGCAAAATACTGCATTATAGGGCAACAATTTTTGAACTAAGATACCTCAAATAGGCTAATTTACAAAATGTGTCCAAAATCTGGGACCCATGACTCCTGAGGGAATGAAATTTGGGAAAGTTGTGGTTGCTTCAATGCTACTCCCTGTTGTTGCACTGCTAGACTGCTGCTGCAGTCACATGATCTCCATTTTCAATGTGACAATTTCCTAGCCAATCTCACAATCCCTTGCTTCCTTCCCACCACCAAGCAGCATCCACTTATCTGCATACAGGGAAGGGAAGGAGGAAGAAAGGAACATAATGACAGAATGACAGATAAAGAGGAAGGGAAGAGGGAAGGAGGCAGAAAAGGAAGAAGGAAGAAAGATGATGACAGAATAATAGGGAGGGGAGGAATGAGAGAAGACAGGGAAGGAGGAAGGAAGATAATGTCAGAATGGGAGGGAGGGAGGGAGGAAGGAAGATTTCTGATGCTCTCTGTCAGCTTCCCTCAAGAAAACTAATGGGGAAGCCAGAAGGAAGTTGGAAGTCAAGTGTCCATATTTCTCCCTTTTAGCTAAAGTATCAATCAGTTTCCCATGGTAAAAATTAACTCACCTGGTGCCGTAAAATGTGTTGATCCAAACATGGATTGATGTGTTTATGTGCTGTCCGGATTTCTTTTTGAAGGGGCCTTACTTAACTCAATATTTTTCACTTTCACTATGCACTTTGGAATGGTGTAGAAATTAATGCTTTAACAAAGGAAATGGCTCTTCGGGTCTTTATGTGTCATAAGAATTTGACCCCACCAACTTCAACTTGGAAGAGAACACATTTTCAGGCAAATTAAGGCTCTAAACGGCTTACTCCATTTTTCTCTGTTTGAACAAACGTTACACCTCCAAGAATTATATTTAGAGGTTATTAGAGATTTCTCTAACAGAGATTTCTTTTTCTTAGAATCTACTAATGCTTTAACAATTAAATTGGATGTTACACATAGTGCTAATTCCCCATATATATTGAGACGTGTTTGTGTGTGGTTCTTTTTTTCCTTCTGCTTGGCAAATAATAACAGAGAACTTTAAAATGACATTAAGAAAGCTCGAGCGCAGGTTTAATGCTCCCAGTCTCTACTTAAAAGAAGGAGAGAAAAAAGAAGAGGTATGACATCAGGTCATAATCATCACTCTGCAACCTGTTCCCTTTTGCGGATATCAACATAGGCATCTGAGAGTGGTAGTGGTTAAGGCACGGGTGTCAAACTCGATCACATCACGTGACGTATTGTGACATAGCGTGACGTTTTTTGCCTTTGCGGAGCCAGGGTGGGCGTGGCCTGCGCGTGACGCATCTGGCCCGCAAACCACCAGTTTGACACCCCTGGGTTAAAGCATCCGGTTAATAAACTGGGGGACCAGGCTCAAAACCAGCTAAGTGACATCACTTTCTCTCAGCCCTAAGAAGGAGGCCTCCTTCCAAAAACCTTGCCAAGAATACTGCAGGTACCATACATGTCCAGTCAGTCTCTGAGAATCGAACATGATTGAACAGAAGGGGGGGGGAAGGGGATGATGGAGAAGAAGTAGAAAAAAATGGGAAACGTCTATGACTGTGGCAAATATAACGGGAAATTCCTGCCTAAATTATTCTAAACTGCAGCCTGGAGAAAGAGTGTAGATTTCCTTATTTAGGGTTGCTTGTGAGCCATAAATGTCATGCTAAATGATCAGATATGTGGCAGAAGGGCTAATATTTTTGATGTTGAATCATAGCACCTAGTATTGCTCCCTGGTTTTACATTCATTGGTAACAAAAATGGGGAAGTAAAAAATAGTATTCGGTAACTATTGTCAAAACGCAGACTACAACTTCCTACTATAAATTAGTGGCTATAGCAGAAGCAGGAATGAGATAGCAACACTTACTTTGTGCTATTTCATTCTTCTTCAGTTATTTCTTCCACTTAAGCATAAAACGTTTATCTAATTTTATGAAAATTGTTCTATTTTTTCACATTGTTCTTTCCTCAGTTCAACCTTTTATGATACAGGGTTGGGATATCTGCAGGACTGTCTTCTTCCAGTAACCTCTACGACTCATAAGAATAAACACGCTTCCCTCTGCATTCCCATCGTCAGGGCCACGGAAACATGCCTTCTCTATCCCCTACATTATGATAAGAGCCATGGTGGCACAGTGATTAGAGTGCAGTATTGCAGGCTAATTCTGCGTACTGCCAGGAGTTCAATTCTCACCAGCGCAAGGTTGACTCAGCCTTCCATCCTTCCAAGGTCGGTAAGATGAGGACCCAGATTGCTGGGGGCCATAGGCTGACTCTGTAAAATGCTTAGAGAAGACTGTAAAGCATTGTGAAGCAGTATATAAGTCTAAGTTCTCTTGCTAAGTGCTATTCCTCTGGACATTTGAACGGCATTTTGGAAGTTTCTTAAGATCTACCTATTTAAACATTTCTGTGCTCTGGAAAATTTGTTTTTCTCTCTAGCAATTGAAAGTTGTTAAAATGCTTTGCTAGCTGTGGTTTATTCTCAGGTATTATGTAGGTAATTTCTTTGGTTATTTTGCACGGTTTGTATTTTTGTTGTTGTTGTTGTTCCATTTTCATCTTGACTTACTGAAGGGGAATTGTATGCAAAGCCAGTTTTGATTGGAAAATCTACAATCCATGATTAAAAAAAACAAAAGTATGATAAATAATACTGTCATTCGCAATTTAAAAACTACAGTATTTGTAGAAGGAGGGTTTTTAATAGGATTATTCCTTACCAGCTATCTTTATCAGCCTCTTCCTTGCCTATCTACTACATTGAAACATTAATAAAATATGTAGCTCTGCTGTGAACCAGGCTGAAAATTAACACACTATTTCAAAAAAAAAAAAAAAACATGTTACAAAAGTGAAAGGGGGCTGGATAGTACTGTATTTTTAATGCTCCCATCAATCAAATAAAAACAGAGCGCCAATTTGGTCTAGTGGTTAAGGCAACAGACTAAGAAATGGGGAGACTCTGAGTTCTAGTCCCACCTTAGCCATGAAAACCAGCTGGGTGACTTTGGGCCAGTCACTCCCTTTTAGTCCAATCTACCTTACAGGGTTGTTGTTGGGGGGGGGGAATAGGAGGAGGAAGGTTTGTTGGATATGTTCGCCACCTTGAGTCATTTGCAGAAATAATAAAGGCAGATAAATAAATAAATAGATAAACAAACAAACAAAGAAATAAATAAGAAAGCCTGTGGAAATGACAATGAGAACTATATACCAGAGAGCTGATGAAAATAGAATCCAGGGAAGCTGCAGAAACAGAAGCCAAATTATTGGTGGAAGAGGGGGAAAAAAAAAAGCGGGGAGAAATCAATTTTAAGTATCATTCTTCAGAACTAAGGAAAACAGAAGACCTCACTTCCTGACTGATCTGAGATAGTTGATGACATGCAAACGGAACGTGCTATTCTCAGATCTCGCAGCTTATAAGATAACAGCTTTACAAATGCTGCCAAAAAAAAAAAAATATATACCCATTGAGGGCTTAAGCAGTCTTCAATATTATGTTATTCAGATAGATCCAGCCCAATGATAATAAAATGGAAATAGGACTTCTTGGTGTTGCTTGCTGAACAGAAGCTTTACCCTTTATTAAAAGGCCCCACCGATTCAATGAACTTTTGCTCTCCCCAGCTTGCCAACAGCAATTCTAAGCTGAAAAACAACAAGTGCAAATCACGCAGTGGTCCTGTTTACATGATGTATACTCAAAGAGGGTAGGCAAGTTATTTGGGATTACGGAAACTCTAAAATCCAAATAATCCAGCCAATTATAATCCCTCAAGGTGTTATTTTAAGTGCTTTGGGATTACGGTAAACTAATTTCCCCACTGCACTCAACAATTCTGCCATGTCATGTGACCTCCGGGGGGTTACGTGTCCCATCTTCTGTCCACCATTGAGAGGGTGCCGCAACTGGATTTCTCTAGGAAGGGTCTGTGGCTGTTTCGATGTTCACATCTTGATGTTTGCATGTTCACTACCACAGCCATAGAAGAAGGGGCAGAAAATAGGGTGTACCTTTGGCTCTACCCATAGAGGTTACAAAACATGATTGCAGTGCAGTTTTGCTCCCTGCTGGACTGAAAAAATGGTTGCTGTTCAGCTGATGGAATCATCCATGATTATGTGCATTGCTTGGAAGTCAACTGGGTCAGCTTCGTTCTATGTTCAGAACCAGAACGATTTGCCCATCTCAGACAGTTGCGAGTGCTTCTCTAGTTTCACAGGCAATAGAGAATGCACATCATCAATACATGACTGTTCTGTAGGCTATGGTATTCTTGCCTTTCTCAGGAGAATATAAGGTTTTCTATGTAGGGCTATAGTACTCCACTTGTATTGGAAAACCCTGGACAACCATTAGAGGACAATAAGGAAATGGAGAAAACCATCATCTGTATTTTAGCAGCCTTAGAAGTGGTAGTCTTATTGTATGCCAAGGAGTCAGGCAAATGTCAATAAAATAGTAAGCAAAACTATACGCACTTCTTCTTAACAGAACTTACCTGAAGCTTGGGACAAAATGGAGGTCACTCATTATGTGCAGCACTTAAAGAATATTTTTCCAGTCTTAAAAAAAAAGCAGGCTTAACCATTCACCTTATTAAATGCAATCTAAATTATTCCGAACTGCTGTATTTGGATTTCATTATTGGTCAACAAGAAGTTAAGGTAGAAGAGAAAATATAAGCTATTCAACACAGGCAGTCTGTAGCTCTCCAGAAGATCAAAGCAATCCTAGGAATTGTATGGTACCAGAGATAGTTTATATCTCATTTTTCCACAAAAGCCAAAGCCCTTGCAGACTTAACAAGAAAGAATTCATGTACCAAAGTTTGCTGGATTCCTGCATGCCAAAAAGCCTTTCAAGAATCAACAACTGCTTTGTGTAGTCACTCTGCATTAAGAGGACTACAGTCTTCCATTTATTTCACATGTTGATAGATTTGATGTGGGGTTGGGAATAATCCTAAACTAATAATCTGAGGATGGGGAACATCCAATTCTTTGTCTTCAGAAAAAAATACTACCTAAAAAAGAGTAATACGGTATCATACAAAAGACTTACGCTCTGAAAAAAAAATGGAAAATCTGTGTAGTTATGAATTCACTGTAGCCAAAAGCCACAAACCACTAGTTTGTTTGAAAAAGAAAAAAAAAAGACTAATGGGAGACTCAGCTGTTGATGTCTGACAGTATACAAGTTCGTAGTTTATCACTACTCAGGGAAAACACAGTCAAGTTGCTAGTTTTTGCTCTAGTTTTGGAACTGATCCAGAGATTGATGTCTGCAAAACTGATATCAATGAGTCTAGTGGAAATCTTGGTGAATATTACCGAATGGAGAAAGTAGACTCAGCCTGCCATCCTGTCACGTGACTTCCCAGACATGTAATAATAATAATAATAATAATAATAATAATAATAATAATAATAATAATAATAATAATAATAATAATAATAATAATAATAGTAGGAACTTATTAGGAACTGCTTCCATCCTGCGACGATATCTGTAATACCATCAGACATCCACATCTGCCTATCCCAGGTCCTGGGTAAGGACTCGATAGGTAGACAAAATGCCAAATCCAATCTGAACATCTGGCTGACTGTGCGATGATCGATAATAATAATAATAGTAATAATGAGGTTGGAAGGGACCTTGGAGGTCATCTAGTCCAACCCCCTGCTCAGGCAGGAAACCCTATACCATTTTGGACAAATGGCTGTCCAGTCTCTTCTTAAAAACCTCCAGTGTTGGAGCATTCACCCCTTCTGGAGGCAGGTTGTTCCACTGGTTAATTGTTCTAACAGTCAGGAAGTTTCTCCTTTCTAGGTTGCTTCTCTCCTTGCTTAGTTTCCATCCGTTGCTTCTTGTCCTGCCCTCAGGCGCCTTGGAAAATAGCTTGACTCCCTCTTTGTGGCAGCCCCTGAGATATTGGAACACTGCTATCATGTCCCCCCTTGTCCTTCTCTTCATTAAACTAGACATACCCAATTCCAGCAGCTTTTCCTTATATGCTTTAGCTTCCAGTCCCCTAATCATCTTTGTTACTCTTCTCTGTACTCTTTCTAGAGTCTCAACATCTTTTTTACATCACGGTGACGAAAACTGGATGCAGTATTCCAAGTGTGGCCTTACCAAGGCATTGTAAAATGGTATTAACACTTCACATGATCTTGATTCTATCCCTCTGTTAATGCAGCCTAGCACTGTGTTGGCCTTTTTGGCAGCTGCAGCACACTGCTGGCTCATATTTAGGTGATTGTCCACTAGGACTCCAAGATCCCTCTCACAGTTACTACTATTGAGCAAGGTACCGCCTATACTATACCTGTACATTTGTTTTTTCTTGCCTAAATGTAGAACCTTGCTTTTTTCACCATTGCAATTGATAATCTGTGTCTGGGGAAAAAGCTGAGAGAATCATCAGATGTGTTTTTCCATACTCACTTAGAATCCCTTACCAGGATCAGGTGGAGTTGAAACGGCTAAGGAAACTGGGAGGAAAGAGTTGCAGTTGGAAGGAATGAGAAGGAAAAAAGGCTGGCAAGCTAAGATGGACTTAACAATCTTGGACTGCCAAAAAGACTCAGCCCCCTAAGTCATTTGAGACGCCAAAGATGAATGTGATATGGTGTGGAATGTCTACCTGGTGCAGATTTCTAGAGAGAGTAAAAGAGATCAGGTTTGTGCTAGCTGTGATGTGTTGCAAGGTTTTAACTAATGCCCTTGATTAATTCTATGGGGAATTTAGTAATAGCTGCACATTTAGCAATAGCTTAAGAAAGGCATGCTGACATAGAAATGGAAGTGTTACTATTACAAGTAGAGATAATTAATTTCTGAATGGTAGAGCAAGGGCCATAAATTGCCACACTCTACTCAGAATTTAGAAGCAGGAACAGATTAATGTTTATGTTTTAGCCATATGCCGCTTGCCTAGTTAGCTTTCAGTCACTGAAAAATAAATTAAACATACTTAATATCTGAACTGTTATGAAGAAAAAAAAATGAACTGGTTCACAAAACATCTTTGTGTACTGCATTTTATCTACCCTATCCCAAAGAACTCCTCACACAGCTATTTTCACATGTGTCAATTTTTTTTCTTTCTCCTTTTACACTCAGTTTAGATTTTTAGAAGCTTTTAACAAGTATCTCATGAACTCTAACCCACAATCCGACCCCCATTCCTCGGCACATACCAACAACTTCAAGGTCTTGTGAAAAGCCAACAGGGTCAGAGCCAATCTAGTCTCCGGGGGGGGGGGGGTGATGTTCTAAAGCGGGTGACGTGTTGCCATGTATCGTGACTTTTTTTGCATTGCAGGAGCTGGGCTGGCAGTTAGACACCCCTATTCTAAAGGATAGGCACCATGACAGAAAAGCTTTGTTTCTGGGGTCCTTAATTGACAGGACCCATAGCATGCTTCTCTGCTGGATCTTCTTCTGCTTGGAAAAAGTGCAAGAAGAGCTACTGATTAAAGGTCTGGAGACCAAAACATATGAAGAACGGTCGCAGGAATTGGGTATGGCTAGTTTAGAGAAGGACTAGGAGTGACATGATAGCAGTATTCCAGTATTTGAGGAGCTGCCACAAAGGGGGGATCTACTTATTTTCCAAAGCATCAGAAGGCAAGACAAGAAACAATGGATGGAAACTAATCTAGGAGAGAAGCAACCTGGAACTAAGGAGAAATTTCCTGACAGAACAATTAACCAGTGGAACAGCTTGCCTTCAGAAGTTGTAGGTCAGACATGTCAAACACAAGGCCGGGGGCCGGATGCGGCCCGCGAAGTAATTTCATGTGGCCTGCGAAGCCATCCTGGAAACAGTGAGGGAAACGGCCCCCGCTGCCTTGGCACTGGCCCAGGCCAGCCGGGAGCCAATGTACAATTTTGTGGTGGCCATCTATGCTGAAACACATTCAGTCTTAGCTCCACAAGGCTGTCCGGAAACAGCGAGGAACCAGCCCCTGCCACGTTGGCCCCACCCCCTGAGTGCATGCTGGGGAGGTGTCACCCTTTGTGAGGAATGAAGAAATGCACCATGCCTTGGCGCTTGCCCCAGACCTCCCCCTTCTGCCAGAGACCTTCAGATCTGTCCCACTCCTGCCCAGGCCCCCACAGGGACCCTTGATGCGAACAATGTAGAGCTGGCCATGCCCACCCAGTAGACCACATCCACTCCATCCATGCCTACCTAGTAGGCTGCACCCACCCTGGCCACACCCACCCGGGCCCCCAAGGGCAATCGCAGTGCTGATGCGGCCCTCAATGAAATTGAGTTTGACACTCCTGTTGTAGGTGCTTCCTCACTGGAGGTTCTTAAGAAAAGGCTGGACAGCCACCTGTCTGATATGGTATAGGGCAGGGGTAGGCAACCTTGGCTCTTTTATGACTTGTGGACTTCAACTCCCAGAATTCCTCAGCCAGCATAGCTCAGCATGGAAACCTCTCCATTTGTCCTCAGCATGGCTGGCTCAGAAATTCTGGGAGTTGAAGTCCATGACTCATAAAAGAGCCAAGGTTGCCTACCCCTGATATAGGGTCTCTTGCTTAAGCAGGGGGTTGGACTAGAAGACCTCCAAGGTCCCTTCCAGCTCTGTTCTGATTGATTGATTTAATGGGATGGGTAGAAGTGATTTGGGAGAACTGAATTCAGAAGTAACCCAGTCCCATGCCACAAATGGCTTTATACATGGCCATTGGCCCTTTGAGTTGTGCCAGAAACATAGTGGTGGTCAATAGCTAGTGTAGTTTGTAAGGACTTAATATTGATATTAAAGCCACTAGGAGAGGCCATCTAAAGATTGTGTTGATACTATGCTGGCTTATACTGCATTTTCCTAAGATAGAAATGAGGTTAAGAGGTGCTGGCTCAAGGCTGAAAGATAGTAATGGACTGGATGCAAGCAACAACAGAGACCATTTTTTTTCTGGCTGGGTAAATGTTTAAACAGTTGTGATGGCCATACTTTCTCTTGCAAAATATCAGCTTTTCAATTGGAAATGCTGGTAGATCCAGTACTGTCATTCGTCAAAGCTAATTTCTAGGATCTGCTGTCCCTTTGATTAGTAATACTCCAGCTAGGAGTTTAGTTAAATGTAAAGTGTAGCGGTATCTGGAAATGGTCTTGAAAAAGGAACGCAAATCATCTTTGTGCTAATACCAGCATAGCCCAGAAAAACAGCAGGAGGAAGAAAGTCAGGATTGCCCCACCCTGTTTCTCTTCGGTATGAGAGGGTGAGGGAAAGAAATTCCATAAGGCTTTCAAGATTCCATTATTATAACAACAAAGCAGAGTTATAGTAATTCTTGTAGTGTCTGTTTCCTGACTTGGCCTTTTTCAAAGGGCTGGCAAGAATTAAATGAGCTTGTCTTCCATTGTTCAGATCTTGGAGTCTCTGATTTAGACTGCTGCAATGCATTGTTCATGAAGGTGCAATTAAACATAGTTCAGAAACCACCTTAATTAAAAGCAAGACACCAGGTCACTATCAGGTAGACCTAGGTGATTTTACTGTATTATGCCTGGTTTTTATCAACCATCAGACCCAGGGTTGATTTTAAGAGCTGTTGGTAAAGCTCTAAATTCTGGGGACCAGGATACTTAAAGCACCTTATTTAACTATGTGATTGCATATATATAGAAGTAGATTCTCTCTCTCTCTCTCTCTCTCTCTCTCTCTCTCTCTCTCTTCTCTCCTTCCCTCCCTCCCTCCCTCCCTCCCTCCCTCCCTCCAGATGAAATAAAGATTGTAGGCACTAGAGAGTAGCTCTTAAGGTAGTGGGTTTCAGAAATCTTCCCTAGCAGGTTTTTTGTCCTTATTGAACTAAGTTCAATTATAATGTAGTCAGTGCGACTTCCTGGATAAGAAACAAGTTTAAGTAGATCTTTGGCCAAATCATTCTTTTCTTTTATTACTAACTGATCTTTCATTCAGGAGCTCAAGGTGGCATACACAGAGCTCACTCCTATTTTTCTCCAAAGCAACAATCTTGTGAGGTACTTTAGGAGAGTGGCTGGCTCAAAGTCATCAGGGATCTTCTGTGGCTGAAGATGGACTAGATAGAATCTGGGTTTCCCTGCTTCTATCCAACACCTTCACTACTATACCACAGTGGTTGTGTAATTCATCTCATATGTGCCCCAAGCATCTTTTTCAAGAAGTTGGACAGGTTCAATCTCTTGTCTCCAAAATAGTATGGATTCTGTTTGATCCCCTCACCTTCCTAGTTTATCAGGGGTGCTAGCTTTTAAAAGGAAAAACAAGATTCTTGACTTTGATCTCCTCTACTCACTGGGCTTGCTGGATAATCAGAACCCGCTTTCTTCCTCTGCTTTCTTTTTTATATTTATTTTTTTCTTCACCAATACAATGAAGTGGAGCTTATATATATATCATTCATGACTACAACTTCCATCCCACCATAGACCTCAGCTTGAATGTATCTACTGAATAAATCTTATTTCCTTGATGTCACTGTAAACTTACAGAATGGAAATTATTATTCTTGTTGTTATTGGTTGCGCACTCAGCCAGATATTTATAGTTATACAAACTGTGAAATTACAGCTACCAGTTCTTTGACTGGTATGAAGCTTCATACACATCAAGTTCTTCCCAAGAATCTAGGATGTTATTTATTTATTTATTTATTTATTTATTTATTCACTCCATTCATTCATTCATTCATTAGACTTGTTTGCCATCCAACTTGCTTCAAGGTGACTATATGTATAGATTCAAGCAGTGTGGCCTTTTGCAATTGACTGGTGGAAATTTTGTCAATGTGCAAATTTTCTAAATGCTGTCCAAGATTTATGGGTATGGTACTCAGTGCGGCCACCATGACTGCTTTATGTCATTAACTTTCAACTTTGATTTTCAGATCTTCTCCAATTCTTTGTCTTCTGTATATGAACAGGTTACATTTTGAGAAGCTGTTTGCCAATCTGTTTCGTTTGCAAGTCCATACTAGTGTAAAAAACATGTGCAGTAGAGTTCTGACCTTACATAAGTGGCAGCAATGTCACAATACCTGACAGCAATGGCATTGGTTATTCCTCTGGAGTTGATATGGCACATTTCTCCACCTTCTTGAAGAAGTGGTGCATTGAGCTTTGGGTGGCAGCCCTTCCTCTTATCTATGATGAAAATGAATTGCATCACAGACAGCTGCAAACTCTTTGGTGAAATATCAATGTTAAGTCCTGCGTCTTGAACATTGACAGTGCTTTCTTAGTCATGCTGAACCTCTACAGACATATCTAAACCCATTCAAGTTTATAGGAATAACCAGGTTATATTGATGCAAAGGCAGCCTTGTAGATGTCGTAGGACTTCCAAAAATAGCACAAGGTCATCTGTGAGTCTGCTTCAGTTGCCTGAACTGCCTGCCTAAATGTATGATAAGGATAACATTTTTTCAAGGTTGCTATCGCCCCACAGTCCACAGGTTGCAGGAAGGAGGTGGTGTTTGGAGACAGATACAAGACCTTCACATTTGGATGGAAATTGTTCTGGCAAGTGGATGACCCAGGGCATTATCCAAAATTGGCAAAATCTTGAACTTGATATTTTTGTCTCAGCAATACCTCTCCACTTCTGGGGTGAAATGATGGAAGAATCTTTCTTCAACATTGAGAAGAGTGACCAAAGCTTTCCTATTAACTTTCCACACAACAGGAAGTAAGCTCTTTTAGATGTTCTTAAGAGCTCACGGGTCTTGGAGTGATAGACTAGTAATGGCTTTAGGTCAGATTACCAGAAGAGTTGCCACCTAGCATACTTCACAGCTTTGAAGTTTAGCATCATCTTCTCTTCCTTGCTTATATAGGTTCTCTTCGGGATTTTCTTCCCATAAAGTCCTTTGTCATCCACACTGAATATTTGCTGGGGCGAATAACCAGCTTTCTCAAAAATCTCCTTGAGAGTTTCCAGGAACTCCTCGGCTGCATCCTCATCCACGCTCACTGCCTCTCCACTCACTTTCACATTGTGAGGGTTCACATGAGCTTTAAAATGCAGGAACCACCCATGTGTTGCAAGAAACTTGTCTTCAAGAGCTCTTTCACTGGCCATATGTTACAAATCATGAAACAAGCTCTTGGATCAGCATTAGGCTACCAGTGTTTCCCAAACTTGACAATTTTAAGGCATGTGGACTTCAACTCCCAGAATTCCACAGCCAGCAATGCTGGCTGTGGAATTCTGGGAGTTGAAGTCCACATGCCTTAAAATTGTCAAGTTTGGGAAACACTGGGCTAAGCAGTACATGTCACTGATGCTGATATTCAACTCACATGCTGAACAGCATCTCCATCTTTTCCATCTCCTCGTGCTTATCATGGATTGGATAGGTATTGAACTTTTCACTTGTTCCATGATTGTGTCTTTGTTCTTAATTATTGTTCCAATTGTGGAATGATTCATGCCTAAGGAATATATTGCTTTCATCTCTCTCTCTCCCCCTCTCCCTCCCTCCCTCCCTCCCTCCCTCCCTCTCCCTCTCCCTCCTTTCCTCCAATATGTTCACCTTTGTCTACTCAGGGCTAGGGAACTATTGCCTTTTTATGACCTGTGGACTTCAACTCCCAAAATTCTTGAATCAGCATGGCTGGCTCAGGAATTCAGAGAGTTGAAATCCACAAGTTATAAAGGGGTCGTAGTTTCCCACCTGTGGTCTGCTTCATGATGGAGTGACACTTCTTTGTGCTGCCTCCTCCTCATTATCACTCTGGTGTTTATTGCAGACGTTTTAGGACAGTGGTTCTCAACCTGTGGGTCAGGACCCCATTTGGGGGTCGAACAACCATTTCACAGGGGTCGCCAAACAACGCAGTCCGCCATTTTTTCCCCCTTTTCCTTAGCTGTGCTACTCCCTTTTATTCTATTGGCTTTTGAAAGCCAATGGAATAGACTCTCTTGAATAGAGTCTAATTCTATTGGCTTTCAAAAGCCAATAGGAATTGTCCAGGCCGTCTCTGCCCTGGCTGAGCCCGCCAAAAGTCCCATTCTGCAAACGGTGCTGCACCAGTTGAGTAGTCCTCGACTTACGACCGGTTGAGTAGTCCTTGACTTACGACCGGTTGGGGGTCGCGGCATTAAAAAGGTTGAGAACCACTATTTTAGGAGAAGGAAAGAGAAAGAGGCAGAAGATGGGAAAGATTTAATTTCTGGTGTGCTGCTTATGTATGCAGTGTTCCAGAAACTAAACCTTTCCCATCTTTTCCTGACATCCAGGACCTTCTAGGATGGACTTGTGGACCAATTTGTTCGTATTAGTGAAAGTTTGCAAAGTTTTGTAAGTAGAGTAATAGCTGTATTCTACTATCCCCTCGCATTGCCACATCAATTATACACACTTTCTTCTTTTTAACCAACCATTTTCTTGTTATGTATGAAGACTTTATCTTTGTATTTGGAAATCCCATAATGTTTTGACCTGCTCATATTTGACTACTTTTTTCAACTATATAATCCCACCAATTTTTCATTATTGGCACATGAAAATTTTTACTGATGTTTCAGTGAATCATTTTGGCAACTGTGTTACGTCATTTTTATAATCAGTGCATGATATGATCATGCATGAGCGGAATGTATGATCTATTGTTCCTTCTGCTTCTTTGCACAAGCTGTACTTTGAATCATCTAATGATTTTTCAGTTTTGGCCGTGATTGTAAGAATTCAAATAGCTTGCTCTTAAGCAGCCAAAAATAAATCTTAATTTCCTTTTTAATGTTGCAGTTGTAAGCCATTGCCAGGTTTTATCTTACCCAATTTCCCCTCACTCTATTGCAGAAATTGACCACGTCAGGCTTTTCCTTGCCAGCAGTCTATTAATGTTTTTATTACATCATTTTGATATTCATGTTTTGTTTCCTGTATATTCAGTAAGCTCCAGTTTTTAATTTGCATCAGTGCTTGTTTTCAGTTGCTTTTTTTACGTAGTCAACCAATGCAATGGTTTTCTTCTTCAACAATTTGTTTGCTTTGAATTAAACCTCTGCCTGCATTTCTGCCTCTCAGTATCACTGCAGGAATGTAATGCATAGATAGCAATCAAGTATATGTGAGTGAATGTAAATATGAATGTGAGTGTGAGTGAATGTGTGTTTAGCTGGGCACCCTCTTAAGAGTTGTAAAGAGAAGTGAGTTAGGCCCTAGCTTGCGGACTAGTGAAAGAGGCTGATTAAGGAGATGCAGTTGGATGGGGTTGCGTTAGTGGCTTCAGGCTCCCAGTGGTGTTGAAGGCAGGGCTAAGCGCCATGGGGGCTCATCACTACCTTCAGACAGCTGCAATACCAGAATGGATGGAAGGGACCCTAGCTAGGGGAGCCAGGAGAACAAAGACTCTGAGGTCTTGGAGTGGGTCGATCTATTCAAGTGGTGATGGGCATAGGATAGTTTGACAGGAGACAGAGGGTGGATCACTCCCAGAGAAGATGTCTCTGGTGTTTGGTACCAATGCCATTTTCTAGCCTCTGTACTCATGCCGACCGACAGAGACCCAGGCTTCTTGGGTATCATATCTTAATGCCAATTGGTAAGGTGACCAACTTTTGTACAATGAAAGGGAGGACACAAATAAATTGAAGAAAAAAATATCGTAAATAAAAGAAACATTTTATTCGTTGCAACAGTACAGACAACTTGCATGTGCAAAGTTTGCCAGCCGGGTGTTTGGCGCACTCAGCAGCAATTCCTATTGGCTTTCGAAAGCCAATAGGGGGAGTAGCACAGCTCATGGAAAAGTTGATAAAAACCCATCAAAAAAAAAGGTGCCGGAACGCCGTTCTGAGCGTTCTATGAGAAAAAAAAAAAGCCCTGCAGATTAGTCTTCAAATATCGAAAAGGAGGACATGTAGGAGGACACTTTTCGAGGGAGGACAGAACCTACAAAAGGAGGACTGTCCTCCCTTAAGGAGGACAGGTGGTCACCTTACAATTGGTAATAAATAACCCCTTCTTTTATTTGTGATCTCATTAGTGAGGAACATGCCAGCCTAGCATGCATTACTGTGCCATAGCTATGCCTGAGGTGGGGGTTTGTCCCTCTTAGAAATGTGCCTGACCAGGTTTAGGGTAGGGCGTCAGCCAAGACCAGGGGAGAGGAAGGGAGTAGCAGTTGCCATCTGGGAGTCTCTGTTGGCTTTCAAAGGTGCTGTTCGCAAGTTGCGCAGTTGTGAGACCCTGTTTTTGAAAGTAGGCTCGTGAAATCAGTTGGGACTGTTACTACTGTACCAGCCTCCTTGCTGTGTAACAACCTCCCTTTCTGAGCTGTTGGAGGCTCTCTTGGGGGTCGGCTGTGGAGTTCCTCAGGCTTATGGCCTGTGGAGGCTTCAATCTCACATCTTTGGGGCATCCCCTATCTGGGAAGCAGCTTGGAAGTTCATGGCCGCCATGGGGGCCCTGGGCTTATCCCAAATCATTTATGGCCCAACTTGAAACAGTGATCACACACTGAATATGGGTTGTTTTTTTTTCAGAGCAGTGGCAATGTAATGTCAGGAGGGAACTATCTTTGACCTCTCTGGCATGGTCAGATCATGCCATAGTTACTCTGGGATTCTCTTATGCTATCCTTTCCCACAGGAAGATGGGACCTAATTCAAGGGTCTTCAAATTTGGCCCTTTTATGACTTGTGGACTTCAACTCCCAGAATTCCTCAGCCAGCGTGCCAGGCTGAGGAATTCTGGGAGTTGAAGTCCACAAGTCATAAAAGAGCCATATTTGAAGACCCCTGACCTAATTGATTGGTCTACCTCCAGCAACTGATTCCAAAGGCTTCTAAGGAGACGTTTTGTGCATGGTCCTGCTGAGGCCCCGGCCACTGCCCTGAATAAAGAGGCGACTGAGGCCTTGAATAGAATTGCACCTATGAGACCTCTCTTGGCCCATCACTTCCAATATTCCTCATGTGTGACAGAGGATTTGAGGGAACTGAAAAGGTTCAAAAGATGTCTAGACTCTAGAGCACTGCTGGAGGAAGAGGAAGGATGAATTCAATCAATCATGAATTAAAGTCACTATTAAGACAACTTGTGGTATGAACAGTGAAATATCAATATTTCTCCGCTCTTATTGCATCTGCAGAGAACTGCCTGGCAGCCGTATTTAGAATACCCACACCTACTGGATAAGAGGAACTCAGAGGTTCACTTTCAGAGGAATTTTTGGTGCATATGGTGGATAAAATTGTTCGGATCCGTTCTCAGTTGGAGACCAAGCATGGTGCAGGTCCTTTGGAGATGCCCAGGGAATGCACTTACCCAGTTATTTGGGAATATTTTGATACCGTTGGACCTGAAGAAGTGGACAGGGTCCTTGGGACTATAAGTGCAGCCATCTGTGAATTAGACCCATATTCCTCCTGGTTGGTCAAAGCTATCCAGGAGATGGCATGTGATTGGATCCTAGCAATGGTTAATTCACCCTTGAGGGAGGGAATGTTCTTGATACCATTTAACTAAACTGGTACCTCTTCTTCCCAATATGTTGTCACTGGCTCTTACTGCTCTGGACAATTTTATACTGTGCTATATTACTTGATTCTGCTTTTTATGGTTATTTACTGATGTGGTGTATGTTCTAAAGAAACAAACAAAAAAAAACACGATTAGTATGCAAAAGGACAGAATAAATGACAGAGAGAGAATAAAGCAAATAGAACTGCTGAATAAAATGGATATCTCTTGGGTACACATGGGATCAAGTTGATTTTTATTCTGATTATTTCCGTCCTGCCTTTAACGCTCTCCAGAAATATCAATACAAACAGTAGAGACAGGAACTTAAAAACAATTTTTCAGGGAAAAGAAGGAGGTGGTTAAGCCACAACAGGATAATTTAAAAATAAATAGCCTACTGTGTTATGTAACATGACATGCCATCATCACACATATTAGTTCCTTTGTTCTTTTGAAATCAGGAATGAAGCAACAGAAACAGAAGCCAAGTCCCGAATGTGCCTCGGGTTACTCATTACATGATTTTTCTTCCCTTCCCACCTCGCCCCTCCCAAACACACGTTTTTCAAGCAAAGAGACATGGAAAAGGAGGGTGTTGTAATGAGTTCAGGAGGGTGAAATGTGTCATGTGGATTTCATAGCTGCGTGCAGTATCTTTCTGTGCAATTTTGGATCATCAGGAAAACAGGAAGGGGAGATTTCCTAATGGTTTCAATTGACAACATTTGGAATCTCCACTACACTAGCCATGTGCCTTCCTAGCCAGAACTTGCCGTGACTTCCACTGACAGGATGGCTGGATTCAGCCCTGGGTCAGGAGGGGAATCCAAGAACAGGACAGATTCTTCCTGGCTGTAATGGGAAGAGAAACAGGAGGCAGAGCTGCAACCAAGGCAATGGCCAGATAAAAGAAATCCAAGTCTGGCCCAGAACTGTACTTTGAGAAAGTGCCTCAGATGGGACCCTCCCTAATGCTCATGAAGATAAAGGGGGGAGGGGGGAAGCAGGGGCAAGCACATCAGACTTGCGAGCTTCTGTTACTGTAACCTTATCTTAAAATTACTATTACTTTGTGTGTCTTTAGTTTTCAAATCTGGTTTGGAAAGTCTTGGAGGACTGATACTGGCTAATTCTAGGTTTATCTATGCAGGCAATTTGCCATGGATCAAAATAAATATGAAAATAACACTCCCATTTGTGTGAATTACAGGTTTGTTTTCCTGGCTGCTCCCTTTCCTTTCTTCCTTTCCTGCACAATTGGCTTGCTTATTTTAAAATTCCATCCTGCTTTTCTTCTGCTTGGTTAACACAACTGGGTATGACCATTCAGTGCTGATATAATGGGGCAGCACCAAGCTGACATTAAATGACCTTAGAAAAAAGTTAAGCAAGGATTGAACTGATTAGTTCTTGGGCAGTATCCGGAACTTCTGTGTATTCCAACAGCCCTGCCTTGCTAGTTTCCCCTTTTTAAAAAAAATTAAGAGAAATCATACTGAGTAGACTATTATATGCATGTGTTTATACTTTTTATGCACTTTGAACTGACTTTACAAATATATGCATGTAGAAAGATTTCTCCTAATGTCATTGTATATCAGAATTTATGGAAGCAGAATCTAGCTAGGATTATCTTCTAATGAATTCAGTCAGTGTGTTCAAGGATGCCCAAATCCTGTGAAATGTTGAATATGTCAATCAGACTATTCTTTCTCTACAGCAGGGTTTTTCAACCTTTTCACCCATTGTATCACTTTTAGGATATGGCAATATCCGAGTACCACCAGTCGCCTAGCAAGGTGTCAAAAACGTGATGACCAAAAAAAAAAAAAAAAAGGAAAAAAGTGATAAAGTACAGGTAGTCCTCGAATTACGTTCGCTTAGTGACTGTTCGAAGTTACAATGGCACTGAAAAAAGTGCCCCCCAAGGCACAGCTGAGCAAGATACCTGCCTGCCCACCCAGCGGTGCTCTTCCTCCTGTCCAAGGTTTTCATTGTTGTGAGCATTTCTGTTGAGGATTGGCAGCGAGGGTGGGGTGGGGGGTGTTTGGTTTTTATTCCCCCCGTCTGCTGGGTGGTTGCAGCAGGTTTTGGTCACTTCACATGACCCTGGGACACTGTGACCATCATAAATATGAACCAGTTGCCAAGCATCTGAATGTAAATCACAAGACCCTGGAAATGTTGCAACATTCCAGCTAATCGGCCCTTCTTCTGGGCTCAGCAGAAGCGCCAGGATCAGCGCCGAGCTCCAGCTGGAGCCTGGAGCTGATCCTAGCGCTTCCGGTGAGTCCTGACAGCCTTGCAGCTCCAGCCGTCTCTCGCTCAGGCTTGTGTGGTGCTGCCACCAGTTCAGCTCATTCCCCTCCCCCACTACCACTTTTCTAAGATGATTGCATACCATCTGTCAGGTGCCAATGTACCACAGGGGTACCCTGCTCTACAGCACAAAAGGCAGGTGTCTTCTTAGCTTCTGGAACAAGCCTCTTTGGCAAAAAACTTGAAATTATCCAATCAGCACTCTAGGTATAGGACACTTTCTTCATCTTCTTTAACAAGTGGAGGTAGATGTAGAGAAATCCTCTTCTGTTATCTTAAGATTTCCAGATCAGAGCTCTCAGAGATTTGTGGCTAAAGCAAAAGGATTATTAAGCCAAAATAACCAAAGTATAGAAAATACACTACAGGCAGTCCTCAATGTTTGACCACAATTGAGCCCAAAATTTCTGTTGCTAAGTGAGACATTTGTTAAGTGAGCTTTGCCCCGTTGTATGATCTTTCTTCCCACAGTTGTTAACATAACCATCAGCCACAGCCCTAGGGAAGCAGGACATGACCTTTAGGACATAATAGGATTAACCCACCACCATCAGAATACTAGGTCAAAGTTCATGCCACAGGAACAACTCCAAACACAAAACCTCAAGAAGATATAAAAACCCAGCACTCCCAGCAACAGTTGGTCAGCTTTCCCAGAGCCACATTTCTGTCTTGCTCTGCTCTTCAATAAACTACAACCTTCTTTCTAAGGCAGTCTCCATTTTGTTTATTCCCAGCTTGGACTGGACCCTGATGAAGATTTTTCTCTCAACAAAGGTTCCTTGAATGAAGCAAAATAAATGGGAAGGTGCATTGTAATTATAGTTGTGCTACAAAATCAAACAGCAGCATTCCATATTCTATTTCTGTACAAGGATGCATCGCTGTTGCACATGGTCCAGAAAGTTTTCTTTTCCACATTATTGTTTGACCTTGCCCAGGAAAATCTTCTCCCAAGTGAACATTCTAGTTTTAACAGGATTGTTCTTTCCTATCCAAGTACAGAGCTTTGTGCTTCATTGGCCATGTCTACTGTGGTTGCTGAAGGGAAAATAACTTCCTATCAGCCCACATTTTGTGTTTGTGTATGGGGCGGGGGGGGGACTGTGAAGAGATTCTAAGTGGTTAGCAGCCCAATGGAAAATCACCTGACTACTGGTCCTTCCAGTTTCTCAATCAGGATTTTATTAATCTCTTATAAGCCCTCCTGATGTCACATCAGTTACCTGACAGACATCATGTTCTCAGACTGCAAAGATAGTAAAAACACTATCTATCGGTATGCAGGGTCTATCATTTAAATTGTCCAAAGTTCAGGAAAGAAAATAAATTAAAGCCAACTGATTAAGTAGAGAAAATATACTTACCAAGCATCATCATACATTCCACGAAATTAGAATTGAACACAGTTCCATCAATGGTGAGAATTCATCCAGTATAGTCAAGGTTTCTTTTAAAGCAGAATCCAGGTCTGGCCAATGATTTTGTATTGGTATTTCCATACTTTTCAAGGCGATATATAAATGCATTTAATTACAGAAGAATATAAAAGTACTGAATTTTGTATCTTTATAATTGATAGCACTTAGCCAGTAAGGACTGAACATGAAAAAACTAAGTAGAATTGAACTTGGTTAGTATTTGGATGGGAGATCAACAAGCAATTCCAGAGCCACAGGGCGGAAAACATTCCTAAAGAAAGCAATGGGAATCTATTTCTATTTTTGCTGTTGTCAAAAATATGTCCATGAAGTTGCAAAGAGTTGAGGTTCCTCCTTAATATAGATTTAACATGTAATCATTTTGAAAGCAGTCCTTACTGTTGCAATTTCATGAAACAGTTTAATTGTTTCTTTTCTCAATTACACTAATACTGTTATGCCAGCAAATCATAGATCAGCTGTGTTTTGCCATTGGATTTCCCAGAGTTTGTATTCTGAGATCTGAAAAAACTGTAGCACAAAAGTGATAATCAGTAAGGGTTGTAATTAAATTATTTCCCTGAGGAAATTAATCAATGTGATGTGATTAGTATTTGTGGGATTTGGCAGCCTCAAAGTAGGATATAAATGTACATATACTGTAGATATACATGTACACATACATACAGAATACATATTATAGGTGTGTGTGTGTGTGGAGAGGGGGGGAGTGAGAGAGAGAGAGAGGTAGTGAGAGAGAGAGAGAGAATGGCAGATAGGCAGATAGGCAGACATTTTCTCAATCTTGGTAACTTTAAGATACCTAGAAAAACGTAACACAAGGTTCCAGCCCTATGAGCCAAAGATTGTTAGATGACATGCTTCAAAGAGAACGTTCCAATCCACTTAAAGAATTGCAGGCAATGATGCAGGCAATCCAGGAAGTCATGATGAAGAACCATGAGGAAATCAAAACAGAACTAGAAGTAGTTAGGAATGTTACTGGAGAAATGAGAGAGAAAATTCAGGCAATGGACGGAAGATTTGAAGCTTTTCAGCAGCAAATCGCAAAAAATGAACAGAAGTTGCTGGCAGGAGAGCAAAGATTGGATAATGAAGAAAAGAAGGTGGAAGAGATGGACAAAACTTAACTGAAGCTAATAAAGAGTTATTGACAGCGGTGACATTACTGGAAGCGGAGAAGGAGACCCAATATCTTAGATCCCAAAATGTTATTGAGGAAAAAGGAGAAGACCTTCCAGACTAGATGGCGGGTTTGTTGGCAGGAGCTCTGGAGATTGACAAAGAAGAGATGATTGCTAGAATGGACGAGACATATAGGGTGCAGACAAATTATGGGAGACGACATAACCTTCCCAGAGAGGTCCATGTGAAGTTTATAAAAAAGAAAATTAGAGATGAACTATTATATAGAACACGTGATGAACAGTTAGAATACGGAGGGAAACAAATTATTGTATTAAACAGATAACCAAAAAAGATGAGAGACCTCAGAAAGAACTACCTCTTCCTGACGTCCAGGTTACATCAAAGCAATGTAAATTTTAGAGGGTTAACACCAGAGGGACTTATTGTGACTTGGCAAGAGAAGAGGTTTAGATTGGATACAGTAGAGAAAGCAGAAGACTTCTACAGGCAATATTGTGCTGCAGAGGAAGACCTGAGGGCTCTCGGAGAAGAAAGAGTTATGGTTGAAAAAAGAAGAGATATTGAACGAATGTTGGAGAAAAGAGGGACAGAGCAAAGCATGGAGGAAGTGAGAAGGGGAAGAGGTCATGATAGGCTAGAACAGCAGGGGAGAAGCTTAGAGGAGGCGAAGGAAATAAGAATTACTAGAAGCACAAAGACACGACAAAAACAGGACAATAGAAGAGGAGTATAAGATTTGGTCAACAAATATTTGAGGGTTGAACGCACCAGTAAAACGTAGGAAAGTTTTTAGTAAGCTTATTAGACTAAATGCAGACATTATCATCTTACAGGAGGTTCACATAAAAAATGATCAAGAATATCTATTAGAACAATCTAAATTAGGTAGGCTATATGTTTCACTAGACGAGAAAAAAAAGAGGAGTAGCTCTGTATGTTAAGCAGAAGATAATTTCGAAACAAATCTATAAAGACAAAGAGGGAAGGGTCTTGATAGTTGAGGCTAAGCTGAATAAAAAAAATATAATAATTGTTGTAATATATGCCCCAAATGGAGCTCAAGTATCCTTTTTTTAAAATCTTCATAATAAGCTGAGTGATATGGAAGGAGATGGTTTCTGTATAATCGGAGATTTTAATGCAATTGCAGATAAAACAAAAGACCATAAAAGTACAGAGGCAAGGAAAGGAAAAAAAATACTTCCCAAAACCTTCTTTGAGATGTGTACAGATCTTAGCTTACATGACGTTTGGAGGGAAAGGAATTATGATAAGAGGGAATACACATACTTTTCCAATAGACATAGATCATGGACCAGGATAGACATGCTATGGTTTACCAAGGAATTAGCTATGGAAATTGAAGAAATTGATACTGAACCTAGCCTCTGGGCAGACCATAATCCGATAAGTTTTCACTTGAAAGGACAAAGAAGCAGGCTAGATGGACTCTCCAAAGAGTGATTCTTAAAGAAAAAGAATTTTTAAAAAGAATGGAGAAAGAAATGCACTTTTTCTTTCAAGCGAATGACAATGAGGATACATCCTTGCAGAACATTTGGGATACGGCAAAAGCATACATGAGGGGTGTAGCAATTTCGTACATAGCTAAGAGAAACAAAGAGAAAAAACAATATAGAATGAAACACAATTTCAGAGAGATCCTGAAAACAAAGGATTGAAAAACAAAATGGATTTAATTAAACATAAACTCCGTAAAGAGGATTGTGAAAAATTAGCACAAAAACTAGAGGCAGCTAAGCAAAATAACTTTGAGCACGCGAATAAACCAGGAAGATGGCTAGCGTATAAACTAAGAAGGCAGAAAGAGAAGCAATGGATTATTAATTTGGAAGATGAGAAAGGAGAGACCCAGGGGGAGGAGACTATAAAAAGGGGAATCGCTCAAAGATACTATGAAAAATTATATAAGAGAAATGAGGGGGGAAATGTAAGAAGGATAATAGAATACTTAGGGAAGGTAGACATACCGAAGATTCCGGAGGAAATAAAATCTATGTTAAATGAGGAAATAAGAATGGCTGAAATAATCAGGGCTATAAATAAACAAAAGATCAATAAGGCGACAGGTCCAGATGAAATACCTGCGGAACTATGTAAAGAACAACAAAGTGCACTCAATCAATACCTACTAGAACTTTTCAACACAGTATTAACCGATGCTAAAATACCTAAGTCCTGGTTGGAGGCAAATATAATATTGATTCCAAAAGAAGAAGCGGAAAACACACGGATACAAAATTATAGACCTATATCATTATTGAATTCTGATTATAAAATTTTTGCCTCAATAATGGCAGAGAGATTAAAAAAATACCTAGTTGATTTCATACATTCGGATCAAAATGGGTTTTACCAAACGGGCAGACTAAGCGGAATATAAGAACAATTTTAGACATCCTTGAATTTTATGAATCGCATAGCAATCGTCAAGTGGCACTTCTGTTCCTTGATTACCAAGCAGCGGTCCTAACATGGATTAGAGACTGGATAACCTTAGAATATAAAAGATGTTTACATTTAGAAGGTTATGACCTCCAGCAGGGCTGGCATGCTCACATATGGATGGGGCAAAGCAGAAACCATCAATATTTTTTAAGACATAAGGTTCGGCAAGAATTAATAAAAAGCTGGAATATAGTTAAACATCAATATTACACAAAGATCCCAACTTGGCTATCGCCATTGGAGGCAGTCACATACCCCAATTTGTACAGGACAGACAAAGCTATTATATATAAAGACATCTTGACAGAAGAAGGTTATTTAAAACAAAAACAAGAGCTAAAACAACAAGGAATAGACATGGAGTGATGGTCTTATCTCCAGATACAAGCAAGATATATGAAGGATAAGCAAGAATGGGGAATTAACAGACAAGATACAGGGTTAGATAAAATACTGCTAGGCCCGGAGAAAAAACAAATAAAGAATATTTATAAACACCTGTTGGAACATAATCTATATGAGGAGCAGGTTAAAGAAACAATAGTGACATGGGCAATGGATCTAGGATATAATATAAATATGGATCAATGGCAGCAAGTATGGGAGCGAAATAACAAAATCACAGTGGCGACATCATATAAAGAAAACCTATATAAGATGGCTTATAGATGGCATCTCCCTCCGGCCAGATTAGCCAAAATGTATAATGGATATTCATCTATGTGTTGGAAATGTAAAAAAGAAAAGGGCACCTTTTTTCATGTATGGTGGACATGTAGAGAAGCACAGGTATACTGGCGTATGGTCTGGGATTGGGCAATAGAAATGACTAGGCAAAACATTCAATACAAACCGGAGACATTACTATTAGGAATACTAGAGAAAAATATAAATAAAGAGGACACATATTTAATTATCCATGTGGTCACAGTAGCAAGGATACTATTTGCTCAAAAGTGGAAAGCAATGGAAGTACCGAGTGGGGAAGCACTAATAAAGAAAATTATGTATTGCGCAGAACTAGATAGGATAACTAAAAGATTAAAAAATCAGGAAGAAACAGAATTTTTATCGAATATGGAATAAATGGAGGTCACAAATAAAGAGATAAGTTAAGATAGAGACCAGAAATGTATAGTTTGTATATAGATATATGTAATTAATGTACAACATGGACTGAGATGTCAGTCAAAGGCGATTTACCATGTTCAGTGTTTTTAATTCTTTTTTTTCTTTGTACTTAATAAAAATTTATATTAAAAAAAGATACCTAGACTTCAACTCCCAGAATTCCCCAGCCAGATTGAGAATCACTGAGAGAGAGGAGGTGAGTGGGAGTGGGAATCAACACAAAATACCTAATATGCAAGACTGACAATCAAAATGCTTGGATTCCGTCTCTTGTTGTGTGGAATGTTAAACCAATTATTCCCAAGCTGGCAGAATACACCCATGCAAAAGAATAGCTACTCTGCCGTGACAATAATTAAATGTTGCATATTGTGAAAGTGAAGCATCCGTTGAAGGTACGATTGCCTGTTGTTTCTCTGCATGATGTCTTTTCCTCTCCTTGCCTTTTTCCAATCAGCTGTGCAGTAGTAAAGAATTCTTTGCATTGAGTTGCCAAGTACAGATCAGGAGAGGAAGCTGCTGTTTTCCGCAGGTCTTAACATTGCACTGGCCTTGTTGTGAATACATTAGGAAGTTCAGAACAAGGACTCATGCAGAGTCACTGGAGCTGGACTCATAGTAAGGGGGTCAAGTCATACTAAACCATTTATTATGCCTTCATTGTGTCAGAAATTTTAAATCAGATAACTCAGCACTCTGATCTTCCTTGTCTGCTGCCATTCTAATCATGCTCTATCTCTATGGTCTGCCGCCTTCCTCCAGCAAAGCAGATAAAACAAAACAAAAAGAAACGAAAATCTCAAGAGAAATCTATCAATAATCATACAATGGGGGGGGGGCATAAAATAAGAAGAGCGCCATTCATCAGCTAATCAGAACAGAAACCCCAGAGGCTGGACGGGAACTGACAGTGGGACATGAAATGTCACACCAGTATGGTGACTCAATGGGAAAGATCCTATGATGGGGAAAAGTGGCATAAATGAATGGCTTGGAGGCCAAAGAGGTTTGGTCCTCAGTGATCAGAGACTCCATTCTCAGGTTTCCTTTAGGAGACTTTAGCAGGCTTGGATGAGGCTAATCCAAACACAAACAAATACCAGTAATCAATGTAGTAGTCCACAGCTTACAACAGTTCACACTTCAAAACGTTGTAACATCCCCATGGTCACATGATCAAAATTCAAATGCTTGGCAACTGGTTTATATATTTATGATGGCGGCAGTGTCCCCGGGGTCACGTGTGCCTCTTTTGCTTGGTTGAATTTATGAACTATATTTATGAGTTATAAGATGGATTCTGATTTTTGAGAATTAGGCTGAGGTTTTGTCAGTTTATTATATTTTGATAAGAACTGTTAGATTCTTCTCTTTCTGTCTAGTGTTCTGGACAATGTACAAATTCTTTGCGGACACTATACATTTATAGATTTTTTTAGCTCAGATTGCCAAATTTTATTCTGTTTTTGAACAGAACAAATACATAAACAGAAACATTAATAATATAAGTTGGGGTGGATAGAAAAGCATTCAATTCCCCAAGGAGAAGTAAAAGGTCTTCTGAGTTACTGTCACTTGGAGGACAGGAGATTAGATTCTTGTTTTCCTCTCCCACAATCATTTTCTAATTCTGAAATAGATATTAGCTGGGATCCCAAAAATACTATGGGGTTTTTCTCTGTATTTATGTTTACAGGTAGGGAGAGAAATGGGGATTTATGATTTGCCCAAAGGCATCATTAGGCAAATGAGCTGATCTCTGAGGTTACTGATCTTTGGAGAGCCCAAAAACGGGTATCACTTCTGCTTTTTTTGGTGGACTCAGCTCTGTCACCCTAATTGTTGGCCATATCAGGCCACTCTGATCCCTGACATCAGTGCACTTGCAATACCACCCCCACCTGTCTCTCTGGGGTGGAATTCCCCACTATATGCCTGAGTCACCTATAGCAGCAAGATAAATATGATCCTGGTTCCTCTGACTCCCAGTATCAAACAAGATCCTCCAGCATCACTTCAGGTTCAGTCTAAAACCTTCAGAGATGATGCTCAACCTATGGCATCCCTTCCAGAGCACCTTTCTTTACCTCCTTCTCCTCCTCCTCCTCCTATTTACTGCTTCCAGAGGAATGACGCTGTCCCGGGAAAGTGATATAGACTGGCAGGGTTGCAAAACTGCCTCACAACAGGTCCTTGAGCACCTGCAGAAGCTGAACGTGACTAAGGTGGTGAGTAGAAACAGAAGGAGAATGCTTCGACTTCTTCACAGAATGCAGTGGGACCAAATTCCAGATAGGAAGTCTGTGCAGGGAAAAGGGGTGCAGTATATAGGGAGAACCCCAAAATGAATATAATTGTATAGGCTTTTATTAATTCCTTTTGGCAAATTGAAATGTTTGTTGGGTTTAGTTAGTTGGAAATGACTGGGCTTTCCTCTCAGTTGAGTGATCTGAATGGGGCTACGGTTTTATGATGGAGCATCATGGTTGATAACTCCTAGTAGAGGTGGGGCACTAAACTGAAAACTTTGGATGCATCCCTGTAGTTTTTGTAAGCTATGGTTTAAGATTTACCGTGTTGTATCAAGCCAGCTAGTTGTAATTTATTTAATAAACTCTGGTTAAGCAAAGAAATGACTTAGAGGGTTGCAAAAAGATGGCTTTAGCAGTTCTGTGAGTGGGGTTGGAGTTTGGATTAGGAAAATTCTGATCCAAATCCCAACCCCATTCATATTGAATCAAAAAATTCTCCAGTGGACTTTTTCTTTCCTGTAATGCAAATGATAGCCACGAGGTGCCTGATTTCATTTAAGAGCATGAAAGGCATGTGTGTGGAAAGATAAATACATCTTCTCCTGATTCAGAGAGCTATGCTTGGTCTGATTTTCTGGAAGAGTTTTCCTTAGCCTAAGGCTGGGGTGTGTGGCATCTTCCTGATCAAGAGACATACAAGAGTAAAAGGCTCCAAACTGAATCATTTTTTTCCCTTTAGTGGAGTCAGGTCAGAAGCATCATGTACGTTTCTAGCACCAAATATAGCTAAACACGATCAATTTGGATTTCATGTTTAATAATGTTAAAGTCGCCAATGATTGGAAGGTTCAGCTGCCTGTCAGACTGGGCTCTTTATGCATCCCTTCACTAAGGAAAGGAGCAAGATGAAGGGAAGGCCACTTTCAACTGAGTTATTGATAGAAGAGAATATTTGTAGCTCAGGGCTAAATTATGGGTGCTCTCTGAGCTTGGTAGTTTTCTTTCAGACAAGGACCCCACAACTGAGTTTTTTTTGTGTGTGTTTTTGTGTGTGTGTGTGTTTTGTTTTGTTTTTTTGCTTAAGGAGAAGGATTTGGCTGAGGAAAGGGGGTTGTTTTCAGGGTTCTAGAGAGAGAGATAACCTTTACTGTCATTTTTTTTTTACTGTGTGCACAATGGCACACATCAGAAATGAAATTTAGTTGCCCGCTCTCAAAGTGAAACACATACATGACACACACCTAAACATACTATATACAACATATGTATAGACCCACACCCTTACATATACATAACAAATAAATATTAAATACTGTCCATCTTGAATATATAACAGAAGGAGGAAGCTTGAGAGTTCACAAGGTTAATGCTGTATGGAATGAAACTGTGGCTGACAGGAGAAAGTATTGAAAAGGGGGCATTTCATGGGAAAATTGACAAGATTTGAAAACAGGCTTGAAGCATTATCTTATTATGAAAAAAATCAGGTAAGAATTGGGAATATCCTAAAATCACACTTGCCGTGAATTGGCTCCAGGTAAAAGCTCTTCCTCATAGCCTGCTAACCCCAACAGAAAGATGCCTCTCTAATTGTTAAAAGATTCCTTATGCCTCTTTATATACTGTAGACAAGATTAAAATACCATTTTTATGTTTCTCCCAGCATATGTTCTGCCGTAGAAAATAATTACACAATGAAGCTGGGGATGGGATTTGCAGTCCTATAGGCAATTTTAAGCTCCCCAGGCAGACCTCCCTCCCTCCCTCCCTCTCTCACACACATACACACTCATTCATTCGCTCATTCATTCATTCATTCTCATTCCTTATTCATTCATCCTCCCTGGTTATATTAACTTGGACTGCAGGAAAGAAAACCTAATTTCTACACAACTAGCTTTCAAATGACCACACAACCCCCTCTGTCACCTAAAGTAGAACAAGTTGGGAGGGTTCCCTTGAAAATATGATTCTTGTTGTCTTCCAGGAACCACAAAGACACATGATTAAGAATAAGAGCCCCCTCAATTTTCTGCTAGCTAGCCCCTCAAATGGATGATAGACAGGGAGTAACAGTTTAGCTCCTTTCTTTCTATCTGTTACCTCCATTTCCGGTCTACTATCCTTCTAATCAGGTAACACAGTACCAGGCTTTGAGAGATACAGGCAGTCCTTATGACCACAATTGGGACCAGAATTTCTGTTGTTAAGTGAGGTGGCTGTTAAGGGAGCTGTGCCCAATTTTACAACCATTTTTGCCACAACTGTTAAACAAATCACTGAAGTTATTAGGTGAATCATCTGATCGTTTATGGTTCTCAGAAGCTGGCTGGGGAGACCGTAAACGGCAATCACATGTCCCTGGGATGCTGCAAATGTCTTAAATACCTGAACAACTGCTAAATGCCCAAATTTTGATCACATGACCATGGGGCTGCTGCAATAGTCTTAAGCATGAGGACCAGTTGTAAGTCACTTTTTAAGTGCTGTTGTAGCTTCGAATGGTCCCTAAATGTTGTAAGTTGAGAACTACCAGTATTCTTCAGGAAGAGCAATTTTCCACTTGCAGGTGATGTCAGGGGAATCTACCAACTGCTTCCCTTAATTTTTCCCACATTAAATGAGAGGTCATCATCAGACAGCCATTTTACCTACTACCCAAGAACCAATATAACCAAGAGTGAATACAGAATAAAATTCCCAATATTGTACATCCATCAGCACATCTGATGAAGAAAGTGAAACAAAATCCAAATCTGAAAGCAAATATTGATTGAGAAAGCCATTCCAAAATATTCTCACGTAAAAGAGTTTACTGAAAATCTTCCATCACTTTTGCTCTTATCTAGAACATTCTCATCCCCTATAAAGCAAATCTGATTCCAATATTTTTAATATAACTCTCCCCACCTGTAACTTAATATCTTTTTTTAAAGCTTCATATTCAATCTTATTGCTTTTCATTTTGAAACCACATATTCTGATGCAACTCCTGCTTTTCTTTACTTGTTACTCTAGTATTGCAGCATGGCTGGCCCCTGTGTTCACATGACTAAGGGGGAAAAACATCCTTTTCCCAATGCTTAGCCACACTGATGTAGCATAACTGAAAATATTCAGGTTCATGAATCTGAGATAAAATGATTTTTAGGTGCCTGAAGTTCCTCTGCAGCTAAGGCTCTGCTCAATGAGTTTCAGACAATTAACCTAAATCAAGAGTTGTAGTATGCTTCATGTGTATGACATCTTGTTGGACATTATTTCATTTTCTAGTGAATAAATCTGGTTGGTTACACAATTAGCCAGATGTTTAGACTGGATTTGACATTTTGGGCACTTTTAGTCCTTCCCAAGGGATAGGGAGGGGTTAGGCAGATGCTGTTGTTTGATATTATTTATTTATTAGTAATTATTTAACATAATAGAATTAAAATTACAAGTTTAATAATTTAATTAATTATAAATATTATTAAATGTTAATTTGTTAATTACACAAGGCCATAGTGTTCAGATCTACATATATACCATGCCAATACATTATAACATCTTAGGTTCTTGGGAAGAATTTGATGTGAATGAGAGTTAACACCAGCTAAAGAACTGGTAGCTGCGGTTTCATGTTGCTGTATATATCATCATCATCATCATCATCATCATCATCATCATCATCATCATCATCATCATATCCCTATCTAGTTCTATAGGCAGATAAAAATGCCAACTTCAGTTTAAACATCTGGCTGACTTTGCAATAAACCATAATATATTAAATTTGTATGCCAGCTGACTCTTAATGACTCTTGGTGGTTCACAATAAATCGAGAAATTACAATAAAACATTTAAAATGAAGAAAAATATAGCAAGTATGATAAAGTGAGGGTCTCCTCCCTAACCGAAGGCAAATGAAGAGCAAATATCAACATACTATTAAGCTACTTGTCCTACCCATTTTCAAGATCAATTTGGATTTACCTTTGAATTGTCATCTGAGACCGATTTTTTATTTTTCTGATCACTTGTATTCTTCTGTCCATCTCTCTGTGTCTGTTATTTTGTTATTTGTGACCAGATTCAGAGGAAGATCACATTTTGCAATTCAGCTTTTCTTAAACTGTCATAACCTACAGAGGTGACAAGGCCCATTTCTTAGAACTGCTGAAAGTAAACTATCTTGCTCATGTTTTCCATTTGATCTTTCTTAGTGTAATCATTTATTAAATTTTAGTTTGCCTTTTTTCTGAGAACTCAAGAAACCTATAATTTGGGAGAGGGTCTCTCCTCATTTTATGACCATCACACTTGTGAAGTGGATTTGGCTGAAAGTATGTTTGGCCGAAAGTCTATGATCATGTGAGCTTTTGTCTCCCGGCCTAGTCCTTCTCATAAAAAATTAGAAATGTAGACCTGGAAGGGGTCATTTAATTTTGCAGATATCCAAATCCAAATGCTCAAAAAACAATGTCTTTATTTGAACACATATAGAGAACGGTATGGAGGGGAATAGACAGACATTTTCTACTCAATATTATTTCAGAACAGAAAAAAAAAACAAGGGAACAAGATTAAAGATAAGTTGTATATGGTAGGGATGGTTGTATTCCAACATTTAGTTCTATTTTAAGTATGCTCGATGTACTTCTTTATATTTAGTGCCTTTATTTTTTTCCCCTAGGAAAAAAGTTTAACTATTTCACTTCCTCAGCGAATTGAATGCAACGATCACTGTGATCCAGATTCCCTGGGAAAGAATAGCATGGTAATTATTTCTATCCAAAACAAACCATATTGAAAAGCACAAAAACATCACAAATAGTAAAACATTACTTCATTCTATGGATTGTGATTTCTGTAATCTTGGTGGTTTTTTACTAATTCAAGAACAGTTGCAAATCAGTTAAGACAGTTAAAACTGTTTGTTTTTTATATATATATACATTTAGATCATTTCTCCAATAGTGATCTAGGGAGTTTCTAAAATCATCCAGTTGTAACGGTTCAAAAATAATAAGTTATGAAGACAGGCGTTACTTAAATAATGGCTGAATGATACTAAGCAGGCATTGTAAATTATGGAGATAATTGTACAAACATAGAACAATAGTGCTTAAATTGTATTCTAAGGAAATTTTTTGATTATGATCATGATTTATCACTTGTTGCTTGCATGTACCCTGAGAGCTTATGCACCAGAAACAAATTCCTTGTATGTCCAATCACACTTGGCTAATAGAGAATTTCTATTCTATTCTATTCTATTCTATTCTATTCTATTCTATTCTATTCTATTCTATTCTATTCTATTCTATTTTATTCTATTCCTATTCCTATTCCTATTCTATTTTCTATCCTATCCTATCCTATCCTATCCTATCCTATCCTTCTTTATTAAATGTATATGATGCCCCTCTCATTGATAAGGTGATTTCCCTAAAAGATGACTTGCCTGATACACACAGTAAAGTAGGCAGAGTATGCATCTCATTCTCAAAGAGCCTTCATGAGAAAGTCTGAAGAATCAGGCTAATACTAAATCTTTTGTGGTATACTTGCAGGATTGTCCTTTTAGCTGATGAATGTGAAGGCTGCCTTTATGGGAAGGGACAATGTTTATAGCTGGCAATCGAAAAAGAGAGCCAAAATGGAAGAATAAATTTCCAACTTTGCATGACAAGAGAAAAATTAGTACATATCTGATCTCATTTCCTTCAGTAAGCAACCCCCGTCAGACTTCATCATTTATATTTAGTTGTTGTTAGTTGCGAAGTCATGTCCGACCCATCACAACTCCATGGACAACGTTCCTCCAGATCTTCCTGTCCTCTACCATCTTCTGGAGTCCATTTAAGTTCTCACCTACTGCTTCAGTGACTCCATCCAGCCATCTCATTCTCTTTGTCTGTCCCCTTCTTCTTTTCCCCTCAATCTTTCTTATATTTAGTGGAGGTCTCCAAACTTTCCATCTTTAAGACTTGTGGATTTCAGCTCCCAGAATTCCTCAGTCAGCTTGGCCTATTCTAAAAGATGTGTTTTAAAAGCAGGCTTGAGTCTGGCATTTTAAAAGTGAACAGGGGGTGGGGTAGAGGAGGGAGATGATCACACACCTGTGCTGCTTTTGCCTGTCTCTTTAAGTGCCCTCCTCACCTCAGCAAGGCAAGGTTACCTATAAAAGCTGAGTAGGGGGAGGGGGAAGGGGAGATAAGAGAGAGGGGTGTGGGGCAGGCTGAAGCAACTTGAAAGGGATGCTTTTCTCTAGCAGTACTCACAAGCAGTTCTAGTAGGAGTAGCAGCTGTGGAGAAGAGTGTTTAATGTTTAATAGTATGTAAGGGCTTGCGTGTGTTGTCTAGGGACCTGTGTTATTGGCTCTTTTGGGTCTTGAGCCCACCAAATTGGGGACAGTTAAAAGCACCTATGACACAGAGTTCCCCAGCCACATTAAAGAGGGCCATACAAGCAAGCCTTTAGCTTTGAATAAGTTCCCTCTACTGAGGGATCTCCAAATCTGGTTGATGGATCAAATTAAAATGACCACTAGCTTTTGTTCTGTTTTAGCTATGTCTGGTGAAGATTCATCGGGCCCTTCAACGTTATCAGGAACTTCTGACACAGTATTCAAAATCAGATACTACTACTGGGCTACGAACTGCTGTGACTAATTTGTTGCAGTTCCTTCCAAAGGTAAAGTATGTTTATGAGGCAAAGGGAACAGATTACAGGGACATTGCAACAATGCAAGTGTAAGGACTAGTTGTCACTTTTTTCAGTTGAAGACTACTGGTCAAGGAGGCACTAACAATGTTAGGAAAGGCCCTATTTTTACAAAGAGGAAAATTATTTCCCTTACCCTTACGGTTCTCGTAGCCACTTTCATAGGGTAAACACAAGAGTTGCACAATTCCCGAAGAGGACCTATAGCTCCAAATGTCTCCCTTTGGCCCTGTTTAGTCACCAGCTCAGATTGTGCCAAATTATTTTCCTCTAACTTGAGTATCCAAACCCCATCACCAGGATGAGCATTCACAAGGACTGACACCTTGAGAATTGGGTAAAATGCAGATCTGACTTATGTCCTTTTCTAACTACAGTATGAAAGCAGAAGTCGAGCCGAAGAAATACAAGCATGGGAGGAATCGCATGTGGTGGATGTCATCTTACAGCGCCTACAGTTGTTTGCAATTTTGATGGCACGGGTCTTTGCCCACTGTGCAGCATTGAATAAGAATGTAACTCTCTGAGCTAGAATAATGCCAGGGTGGGAGGGAGAATATTTCATTACAAACCTTCATGTACTTCCACATTATCCAGAAGATACAATTCATTGCCTGGGAATGCAAAAATCAACGAGACAAGAATAGTTGGGGGAGGGTGACCTGGGAGAAACAAGGTGTGTCATTATGTGCTCTTATTTATTTAATATACTTATTTAATGTATTTATTTTTATTTATATGGCTCAATTCCTGTTGAGCACGGCTGTGCTAGTGACCAAGAATGATAGGAAAACTTAAGGGCCAACTGTTAATATCAAAAGTGGGGATCATTCAAGAATCTCTCACTTTCATTTACAATGTAAAATGTTATGTTCATCCTCTTTTGAGGGATTATGAGAACAGTGTTTTGTATGACCGACTGCAATAAAAAATCTGCATTTGTGTTATTGAAATGTATTGAACAGTTCCATAAATGGTAAAAGGACACAGAGGTGAGACTTCTCCCTCCCCTCTAGTATCCTACAGGGACAGGGCAGAATGCTGTGTGAACTCATACAGTACTGGGATGATGGGAGCTATGGGGGCATCATTGGTAGAGGGCCTAGAATCCCACTACATTTTCCTGGAACCTTCCCTTTCCCTGGTGGTGTCCCACATTAACACTTCCATTTCAACGTTTTATAGTAAATCAGAATTTGCCAAACTTTGCGAGGATTGTAAAAATTGGACGAAATTATGCTTGCTGCATAATAGTAAGCCAGTGTCAACATCCCTACAATTTATTATTGCATACCTCTACATCTGTATCTACAAACAGTGCCTCATGCTGGACAGGACAGAAATATGAAAGCCAGGAATTTGACAATTATCTGAATGTTTTATTAAAATAAACAGAGTGAATAAAAGGACAGAGATCCCAGAGTTGCAGAAGATAGTAAAAATTACACACATGTATTTCAGGAAAGGATTGGCGTGAATGTAGCTTGTATTTGCTCAATTTTACCAAAGTACAGTTTGATCTGGTTGGTTGGTCCCTGCCACTTCTCCAAATGAAGGGAAATTCCAGAGCAGCTTGACCAGGCCACTTTCCCATAAAGGATGCAGACAGAAGCCATATTTTGTAGCATCTCTTTATTTACAAATTTATAGCTGAGAGGCAAGACAAACAGAAATGAAAGCTCAGTATTACGTCATTGATTACCGTCATGGTAATTCTAATTCTAGCAAATGGCAACTGTGATATTTTATTTTTAAAACAAACACACCTGCTAATAAACTAGATGGATGCTGAGCCATTAATTCAAAAGGACCCCAATTTACCCTTTGACTTTTTCTTAACCTGGTCCAACTATAATCAAGAGTCAGTCAACATGTAAGCCTTTTGGAAGTCAGTGAATTTCAGCTTTCATGAGTTCTATAAGGATGTGCATATAAGGAAGGAAGGAAGGAAGGAAGGAAGGAAGGAAGGAAGGAAGGAAGGAAGGAAGGAAGGAAGGAAGGAAGGGTTCAACAATTCTACCAGTTGTCCAACCCTACATCTCTAGTTTTGCCCTAATCCAGGCACAATTAAAGATAGACCTGTAGTGGCAATTTATGGGATAAACTTTTATCCAAAGATTTGTGGAGAGGAGCTAAGACAGGGGTCTGCAACCTTAAACACTCAAAGAGCCACTTGGACCCATTTCCCAGAAAAAAGAAAACATTGGGAGCCGCAAAACTTGTGTGCACAAACGCAAGGGATGAGGAGCTTGATTGAAGAGTTTAATTAAAAAGAAATAGAGGCTGCTGTGCATGAGTTCTCTCTCTCTCTGTGTTTCCTCCCCCTCTCCCTCTTTCCTGTCTTTCTCTCTCCCTTTCCTCTCCCTCTCCCTTTTTCTCTCTCCCTTTCTCTTTCCTCTTCCTCTCTCCCTCTCTCTCTCCGATCTTCTGCTCACCTGGCAAGCTGGTTTCAGGCTATTCTCCAACAAACTGACAAACATTCTTATTGGGTTGGCTCTCTCCTGCCCTTCCTGCTTCCTGCAGAGACGCAGCCAAGGTAGGAGCCTCGCCCAATAAGCTTGTCAGTTCATCCGAGAACAGCATGAGGCCACTCTTTTTACACACCACCCACCGAGAGAGAGAGAGAGAGAGAGAGAGAGAGAGAGAGAGAGAGAGAGAGAGAGAGAGAGAAGCACAAGTGCCTCTCTCTGTCTCTCTCTGCAAATGGCAGAGAAGGCTGGGAGCCGCAGGAAATGCTCGAAGAGCCGCATGTGACTCCGGAGCCACGGGTTGCTGACCCGTGAGCTAAGAGAAACCAGAGTAATTTTTTTCCTATATGAGTCAATGCCCTTGATTGTATATTATAGGCAAGAAAGAATGGGGGGAATAAAGGACATATAGAGAATTGTGTGTGTATCTGTCTGTCTTTGGGAAATAATCTTGGCATTTCTCTCAGAAGCCACTTTAAATATATTTCTGCTGGGTAGTAGAAACATTGCCCAGAGATGGGCAGACATATCAATCTGATGAATAAAAAAAATAAAAAGTAAAAATACAAAACTATGGCTGCCAGCTAAATTCACTTATGTTGTGGGTCTACTGCTCTTTTTATATTAATTTTACAACTAAAACCTAATTACTCATTGGTTTACACAAAAATATGAAGGGATCAGGCCTACATATACTATACTTCTACCTTAGCATAAAGGTTCATTAAATCCTCAATATCATTTCCAGAAATGCCAGTGCTTGTATTCTCAAGAGGAAGCAGACATTGGAAAACTGGGTCATCCACATGCAGTTGTGGAATCTCATGGAGGTTGAAAGGTTCGTGGAGTGGTTGCTGCTCTTCATCTGACTGGAAAAGAAAAGGATCTAAGAAAAAAGAAAAGGAAAGAAGGAAGAGCAAATCAGCCGAACTAAAATCACAAAGACAAATGAGAGAGTTCCAAAAGAAAAGAGGGAAAATGGAAACAAACAAACAAAAAAATCCTGCAACCATAGTCTCAAAAGGATTACTTCTGGGATAACAATTGCCTAACTTAAGAGGGCCCAGATCCATTACTTACCTTCCTTGGCAATCAGAAGATCCTCCACTTTATACTCAGGATTCTCCAATTCATCAGTGACCGGCTCATTGCTTATAGGGAGTAGTTCCTTTGCCTCTGGTGTCTGAGTCTCCCCTGGTTGCCTGGATGGAGGTGAATTAGAGGAGAAAGGAAAAAAGAAGCCTTCTACCACCTTCAGTATGGGATGAGAGGACAGCGTCTTCTCTGCCATGGCACCCAAGTTGGGGAATTCTCTTGCTAAAGAAGTTCAGCTGAAACCTCTTAAAACCTTTTTTTAAGACTGAGGCAATCAGCTCAGATTTTATTTCTCCATTTTTTTTAAAAACCTGTGTTCAGGTGTTTGCCCCCCTCAACTGGTTTTCATAAAAAGACTTTGAGATAGCACCTCCCTGAGTGGAAGGCACAAGCAACAATAGTTTGATAGGAAAACCCTTCATTCCCTTCCAAAGGCTGTGCAGGACATATAACATCAGGAAGGAGTTCCATAAACAAGAGAAGCTATTTGCTTTCTGAACTTGCCTTTCCTGACTATTCTTTCCTCTAGTCAAAACTCTCTCAAAAGCTGAGGGATGGTTTAGAACAGTGATGGCGAACCTTTTAGAGACCGAGTGCCCAAACTGCAACCCAAACCCCACTTATGCATCGTCGGGTGCCGGGTGGGTGTGGCCCATTGGGTGGGCGTGGCTGCGGTGGTAATGGCAGAGTGGGTGGGACTAAAAAGGTCAATCAATCAATTCCAACTTTGCAAGGTCTTTTTTTTCCCGTGAGAAGTTGAAATTGACTGATTGATTGAACCTTTTTTTTTTTTTTTTGCACGTGGCAGCGGAAGCCTAAAGTGAAAAGGTTTTATAAAACCCAGTCAAAGGCCTAGGACTGGGGCGACGGCGCGCGTGCCCACAGAGAAGGCTCTGAGTGCCGCCTCTGGCACCCGTGCCGTAGGTTCATCACCACTGGTTTAGAAGGAGGGCAAGAAGAAAGAAGACAACTCTATGAGATGTACTGTCTACGTGCATTTCTCTGGATCCAAGTTAAGGCCTTTGTAAAGGGCCTTTAATCCAGTGAAAGGAAACAGAAGTTCCTCTTCAGCCCAGCGTCTCACATCTATCAGGAGATACAGAGCCCATGAGAAGTGGGACCGCAGTAGAATACTGGATTCAGGTGAACCAAAAACATTTTGGGAGTGATGCATGAGACAATTACAGTCAACTGCTTAAAGAAGCAAAGAAAGAAGAAGAAGGTATTGCTCACGTAGAGACTCTGATCAGGCGACGGTTCAAGTATCTTCTTTGTTCCGTCATGCTTGCTGGAAAGAAAGAACAGGCTATGAAGGGCAGAGAAGCAGCAACACTATCAATACTTTGCAATCCTCGCCCCAGATTTAACAGAATGTCCTTCATAGTTTCCTTGACAGAGAGCTGGTTTGTGGTAGTGGTTAAGTCACCAGGCTAGAAACAAGGAGCCTGTAAGTTCAAGTCCCGCCTTAGCTATGAAAGTCAGCTGGGTGGCTTTGGGCCAGTCACTCTCTGCCTCAGCTCAACCCAGCTCATAGGCTTGTTGTTGTGGGGAAAACAAGAGGAAGGAAGTGGTTTGGATATGTTTGCTCCCTTGAGTTTTTTGTTAAAAAAAATAAAGGCAGGATACAAACAAACAAACATATTCAATAAATAGTGAAATGCCCAAAGACTGCACAACCATTACCCGATAGAAGACTGGAAAGAATTCCTGAAATGCATATCCTTGTGATGGAGATAAATGTTTGCACTATCATTTCATTCAGAATAGGATGAATACTTTGGAAGAACTCTGATGGAAATGCCATGTGGAAAAGTGAATCTTTTGCCTCAATGGTTGAAATTTGCACGACAAAGAAAGAGCCCATATTTACTAATTGAAGTTTTGTTTCCCGTGCCAATGCACATCTGAGGCATCATCTGTCTTTGCCTCCTTGAAACTGTAAACCCTCCGGAACAATTTAGGTTGCTCTGTAACGTATCGTCATAATCCATCATCATCATCCATCTGACAAACCTTCCCTATCCAAACAATTTCATTTACTAGGTATCAACTCCCAGCAATTCTGGAAATATCAGAATACACATAAACTCATCCATGGGTAAATGCAGCTCAGCTAAGTTGCAGGGCGTAAATAGAGTCCTGGTGGAGAATGTCTAAGGAGAAACTGGCAGCCACTAATACCTTCCCGCCGTTCTTTGTAATAAGAACGGAAAGCTTCATCCCGTGGTTTGTCAGGATACAGGTAGAGGAGTGGATTCTCTGGGATGACCTCCTTAGCCAGGAGCTGGTAGTCTCGGATGATATCAGGTAGAGAAAGGGACTCCAGCTCTTTCCTGGTGTAGGGCTCAACTGAATTGAACTGGGGAGCACCTGCAAAAATGATATGGAGAAATTTCTGTACCATCCTGAAATTTGAATCTGGGAGGCCATGCCCTTGATGAGAAGAGGGATTCAGAACAACAGAACAGAGTTGGAAGAAGGAACCTTGAAGGTCTTCTAGTCCAGCCCTCTGCTCAAGCAAGAGATCCTATACCAAACGTGTCAAATTTGCGACTGTCACGTGACGTATCAGGACTGTTTTGCCATTGCTGGCAATGGGGTGGGCGCGATTACCATGTAAAGCGCCCGGCCTACAGGCCGGCAGTTTGACACCCGTCCTATACCATTCCCAACAAATAGCTGTCCAATCTCGTCTTAAAAATCTCCAGTGATGGAGCAGCCACAACTTCTGAAGGCAAGTCGTTCCACCGGTTAATTGTTCTCACCTTCAGGAGGCCTTTGAAGATTCTTTTTGTTTTTGAGGAAACCTGTTAACTGTTTTCTTTTAAGTCAGTGTTTCTCAACCTTGACAATTTTAAGGCATGTGGACTTCAACTCCCAGAATTCCACAGCTAGCATTGCTGGCTGTGTAATTCCGGGAATTGAAGTCCACATGCCTTAAAATTGTCAAGGTTGAGAAACACTGTTTTAAGTGAATAGATGGTAGGTCGACTTGATAGATGGACAAAGGATCTCCACCTTACTGACGTCTTTTTATGTAGCACAGTATTTTAGTAAACATAGATGAGAAAATAATAACTAGTGGTAGACCTGTTATGCAAGTGGGGTGGGGAACGTATCAGATATTTGAAATATATTTTTCAGCATTCAATCAGGGTGGACATTGTATGTGGAATGTTAATGCTGATGATATATTTGTTATTTGTTGTACAAACATTATTTATTATTTTTTTTTGTTTAGTTGTTTTGGTTGCAGTTGATGTCTTCTTTTTTCTTTTTATTCTGTATTTTAACTTTGGAGATGAAATTTTTTAAAAAAATTAAAAAGAGACAAACGTCTAATGATAGAAAATTGGCTGCTTTTGAGTGACTTTTTTTTTTTAATTGCCCTCAGTCTTTTACAGAACCCCATCTAGTTTTAAGGAACCCTATGGTTCTTAGCGCAGTTTGAAAAATCCTGGTCTATTACCATGCCAAAGCTTAATAAGCTGGAATAAGCTATTTTGTAAGGCATCACTGAAGATGATGAAAGGTAAGGTAGGAATCCAAAAACTCACCCTCATTGTTAAAATCTACCCAGGTAAAGGTGATGCCACCATTGGCGGTACTCTCACTGAAACGTATTAGGAAGGTGCCCGCTCTTTTCTTCTTCAGCAAACGCTTTTCATGTTTGCGGCTCACAAATCCCATGATGAGACTAGTCAAATTTGGAAATGGGAAAGATATATATATCAGGAAAAACGACTCATTCTCCTTTGCTTTCCAACAGCTTTGGTTTCATCTCTTCCTCGCTGTTTCTTTTCAAACCCTGTTTCCTACCTGCAGAGTCACGATTAGTAAACTGCTGTTCCAGGCAAAAAAACCCTAAAGTCCAGTGTTTCTCAACCTTGACAATTTTAAGGCATGTGGACTTCAACTCCCAGAAATCCACAGCCAGCATTGCTGGCTGTGGATTTCTGGGAGTTGAAGTCCACATGCCTTAAAATTGTCAAGGTTGAGAAACACTGCCCTAAACGCTGTGCTCTTTCCTGGCTTCTGCAATCTCAGTTAAGGTCAAGGACAGGTTTTGTTTTTTTTAATACTTGGCAACTTCAAAGTATGTGGACTTCAACTCCCACAAGTCCCAAGCCAGCATATTGCTTGGGGAATTCTGAGAGATGAAGTCCACGTGTCTTCAAGCTGCCAAGGTTGAAAAACAGTGGTGTGAAAACCATGGGAAAAAGCTGTATCCCCAGCCTTCCAAGATAAGAGTTATGAAATTTTCTTCCTAAATCCAGGAGAGATGCTGTTGCTACCTCGATATTTGGGACTGTCTCCTGAACAAGTAATACAGATAGTCCTCAACTTACAACCACAACTGATCCCAAAATGTCTGGTGCTAAGTAAAACAGTTAAGTGAGTTTTCCCCCATTGTGCGACCTGTCTTGCCTCAGTTGTTAAGGGAATCACTGCAGTTGTTAAGTTAGTAAGACACTTGTTAAGTGAATCTGGCTTCCCCATTGACTTTGCTTGTCAGAAGGTCCCAAAAGGTGATCACTTGGCCCTGGGACACTACAACGGTCATAAATATGAGTCACTTGCCAAGCATTTGAATTTTGATCATGTGAAAAATGGCCATAAGTCAGTTTTTTCAGTGCCACTGTTAACATCGAACGGTCACTAAACTGTTGCCAATTGAGGACTATCTGTGTATGATTTGGTGTCTCCCCCAAAGGCTAGAAATAATCCAGATGTCCTAATTTTTATCACTTTTCCTTTCTCCCCAATCTTTACTTGTGGTTCCAGAGCTGAAGCAGGTGCTCTTGAATCAGGAGTAGGATTCCATCAACCCAGGTCCAGAAGCTGAAATTATTGTCCTCTGTCGCTTCCTGGAGAAAAGAAAAGAGGACAGATAAGTGAGGAGGCTAGCAGCTGGAGAGCAAACACTCCCGGAAGCTGTTTCTGGGACAATGGCTCACCTTTGAAAACTTGTCCCATGTGATGGTACTGTCTGAGTTCACACCTGGCCCTTTGATGGGAAGAAAAAGTAAGGAGAAAACCATATAACTGCCTTGATAAGGATATGTACCTGAGTAGAACATTATTTCTTACAACAGTGCTATTCTTGTCTCACATTACAAGGAGAATGAAAACTGCTGAGAAGCAGAATTGAAGACCTTGAACACAGTTCTCCAATGAATCAGGCACGACTACTATCAATTCTGGGTCTACATTCCCAGCTCTTGACCATTTATAAATGCCCATTTTGCCTAAACTTCTCTGCTGAAAAGACAGAGACAGAATAAGCCCTGGGCAGGACTTTCAACCCAGACCTGTCCATGTCAGTGAAATCCCTGCTTCATCTCCATATGGACAAAACTTCCCAATTTACCACAGAGTTTTTCTCCCAGCATTTTGAGCTGTTGGTTGTCCAGGCCTCGCTCAGTGGCTGCTGAGAATTGCCAGGACAACACAGTGGAAAGCTGGATCCAGGTGGCAGCTGGTGGTTTGGAGAAAAACAGTTGGTTCTAGGAAGGAAAAAAAAAAAAAGCATTAATCGGGCACTTCATTTTATTTTAAACTGTCCTCTGCATGCAAAGGCTCCCCAGGGAATACATACAAGGAACAGTTTTAGAGACATAATTCCTTGGGCTGTCCAAAGAAACTGGGATTACCGACTAGCTTTTTGCTACCTTTTCTTATCGGTTTCCACTAGAAAGTTCTCTGACCATGGCCATAGAGACCTTTCTCTTACATGCCCGGGGGAAGATTAGATTAGGAGGATTGCTTTAAACTCAGACGCCGGAGAGGTTAAATGTTGTGGGATAAGAATAGGTGTTACTTTCCATCCCCAAAGTGATGGTATCCTGCCATATATGTCTGGCACAGTAGCTAGCTGCTAGAGGACAAGTGGACATCAACAAAGAATGTAACTTGCACTCAAGAACATCCTTCTTCTATTAGGCTCCTTACTCTCATTTATAGGATTCTAGAAACAGAGGTCCTGAGGCAAGGTGCTACCAAAGAAGGTTTTCAGACATGGAAGTTAAGCAGAACTTTTTTGGATGATTTCAGTGCTCTTGAATTGCATACAGGAGGGAAGCATGAGAGAAATGATTCCTTCAGAGAACACCTAGAGCAGTGATGGCGAACCTTTTAGAGACTTGAGTGCCCAAACTGCAACCCACTTATGCATCGTCGGGTGGTGGGTGGGTGTGGCCCATTGGCTGGGTGTGGCCCATTGGGTGGGCATGGCTGCATTGGTAACGGCAGACTGGGTGAGACTAAAAAGTTCAATCAATTCCAACTTTGCAAGAGCTTTTTTTTTTCCTGCGAGTTGAAATTGACTGAACTTTTTTTTTTTTTTTTTTTTTTTTTTTTGCACACGGCGGTGGAGGCCTAAAGCGAAAAGGTTTTATAAAACCCAGCTGAAGGCTTAGGACTGGGGCGATGGTGTGCGTGCCCATAGAGAGGGCTCTGAGTGCCGCCTCTGGCACCCATGCCATAGGTTCGCCACCACTGACCTAGAGACTAATGATTCATGCAAGCAGAATGAGAGGCCTTCCCCATCCAAAATAGAGAAAAGTTGGTCCCAATACAAGTGATAAGAACAATAATGCCCACTTCTGAAAACAGCTGTAAGAAAACAGGTTCTTACCTTAGTATCTGTGCTGAGCATAATAAACCATAAAATGGAAGCCCAAGCGCTGGAGAGCTGGTTGGCATTGGAAACAATCACCACAGGCAAGGTTGATGTCTGATGAAGAAAAAAGTTTGGAAAAGAAGGAATCAATACAAACACAGTGCAAAGATACTCCAGGGCATTGTACACTACAAAAAACTCATTGCTGCATTAGTAAGTCCATTCAGTGGCAGGAAAGCAAGATGTGCAGACACAATTCCAACCACAATGGATTATAGTCATCCCAGTTCTTAGTACTCAGCAGTCCTTTTGGGGAGGGACAGTGTAGTGGCAATGCAGAAGATGATAGTTACTTCAAGAGTTAGTAAGATATTTTAATTTCTCTGTCACATTAAAAAAGTCTAGAAATCCAGATTCATACAGAAAATAGGTGATAATGTTTGTTTATACAGGTGGTCCTTGAGTTACGAATGTAATGCAGCCTGCTCATTCCATTGGTAACTCGAGGATTCGTCGGCGTGAATGGCGTACCTTGAATGCAATCACTCCCTGCTTTCACCCACACATTTGCTAATCAAATGCGCGGTTCGTTAAGTGCACATGAGGTAGCTCAGGGTGGGGAAGGCCATGGGGGGGTAGAGATGGAACAGGCCACCTGCTTCAAAACCATTCAAGACCTCTCCCTGACCCACTGAGATACCTCATGCTCCCCACAATTGCTCCCCCCCATCCTACCACACCAGGTCACTTACCTTGCGAAGATCTAGCAAGCTGTCTCATCTTCAGCCTCTCCGCCGCACAATATCACAGCGCCCAAAAGCTTCCAGTCTCCATGCAAAACGTTTGCAAGCTAATGGGAGACTTTGGGTCAATGAAATTTCTGCCTCAAAGCATCCGGCTAGCTTGCAAACACTTGGAGCGCTGAGACTGGAAGCTTCTGGAAGCTGTGATCTCGCAGGACTTCAGGCTTCCAGTCTCCACACAAAATGTACTTGAGAAAAAGCCTTTGCGGTTGAGAACGGAAAGAGGGAGTAACATGGGCATCAATCCGGGACTCTGTTCTCGCCAGCAAAGACGTTTTGCAAAAATGGCAAAAGGCTTTGCAAATGGAGGATAGGCTTTGATGGTTCAAGCCTTCTCTCCTATTGCAAAGCCCTTTGCCGCTTCCAGGCCTCTGTTTGCAATGAACAGAGGCCTAAAGTACCATGAGCTCAAGTGAGATCAGAAGCGTCAGATTTTGTGCTACTGTTCTCAAGTGATCTTGCGGTACTTTAGGCCTCCATTCTCTGCAAATGCACCAAAGGCCTGAAGCAGCCAAACAGGCCAGAAACAAAGGCTCTCTAGATCAGGGGTGTCAAACTGCCGGCCCGTGGGCCAGATGCGTCACAACAAAACCGCGCCCACCCCATTGTTGGCAATGGGGAAAAAGCTCTGTGACATTGCGAGTTTGACATGTCTATTCTAGATCTTCGCCAGGTGAGTATCCACAGTGAGTATCTTAGTGTCTATGAAAACCCGGCTGCAGGCGGGGAGAGGGGAAGAGAGAAGGGAATAACTAGGGTGAATGTTGCAGTGCCTCTGTGGTCGTTTGTAAGGGTGAACAACTGCCACAGTGCTGCAACGTTTATAATTTCGGGGCTTGTTCATAAACACTAGGGGGCGTGTATTGCCTAATTTCAAACATTCGCTATGTGAACGTTCGTAACTCAGGGATTACCTGTATAGCAAGTTTATATAGCTGCCCATCTCATAAGAAGAACAAACGTTGAGTCATTTGGTTTTATAACCACCGAGACGAAGGGATGCATCTTATGCCATCCCTGATCAGAAACAGATCAGAGGAGAACCTAGTTAACCAGGATCTCCTCCAATTCAGCCTAAGTCGCCCCCATGCCACACGAAGTAATAATAATAGTACAGCTGCCTTCCCCTCCTATGTTTAATGGAATTAGCAAGATCCTCTTACCTGCAGCTGGCACTTGATACCTTCATAGCAGTAGTCCAGGGTGAAAGTGATAATGTGCAATTCTTCGGTGACAGACAATGATCCCTGTCGTCCAAACCCCAGGAGAAAATGAACAAAGACTGATCAGAGCTGCTGAGACTACTGTGGGGCTATGCTTTCAGGTTTTACTGCAGCACAAGCTTACAAGAATCCCCTTTATGTGTTCTGTTTAGCGGGTGACACGCTGGGTTTATACATTCAAATAGGTAAAGAAATCAGTACAGGGATTCCTTACTTTATAATGGCAATTAGGAGCACAACTTCCATCGCCAAGCAAAGCAGTCACAAAGTGCAACAACATCGCTTAGCATTGCCAATCCCTGCAATCCTGATTGATGTCCTATCACTGAATGCCATGGTTGTTAGGCAAGGTAGTTTCTTGCTGGTTTCCCACCAGCAAAGCAAGTGGGGGAGTTGGTAAGAAGTTGCGAGTCCCAGGCCTGCAGGCAGGTAAGTAAAAATGGCTGCTGCCAGTTGGCAGGCACAGTTCAGGGAAGGTATGCGTCAGGTCCCTGTTGGAACGCTGCCATTCCAAGGGGAAGGGGGACGGCTAGTTGGGGTTTGAAGAATATGTTGCTTTTGTTTTGATATATTAGTGTGGGAAACAGGGAGGGGGGAATGGGCCGCCAGGCCCATCTGGATGGACTCCTTTCTGGCCGGTTTCAGCCTGCTACTGAGAAAACACTTTGTTATCAACCTTTCGTCTTGGAGTTCTCAAAACACCTTTGGATGCCTGCGGATTGGTTCCTGATGGACTGGGGTGTTGGGGTGGGGGCTGAATAATTTGGAATTAGTTTAACGTTTTCGTACGGGAACTGGCTTCTCTGCAATCACATTCTCTCAGTAAAAGATCCTTTTGAAATAACGCTTGTTTCAGGAGTCATGCTTTCTTGAGTAGATAGCTGAGGCAGGACCTTACAGTGTTCTAGTGGCTGGTGTAAACACAGAGATGCTGGGGGTGAGGGTGGTTGAGCTTATCCTGGTGACCTGTGACCTTCCCTGCTAATTTCTCCACTCACTTTCTAGGGAAAAGTCAGGAGAGAAGGCTGCAAAGGGCGAACATGTGATCACAGGGTGCTTGAGAACCAATTTTAAGTGTGAATGGATTGTCAAGCACCCAGATCATGATTATGTGATCATGGGGTACTGGGACAGCCAGAACTCTGAGGACTGGTAGTAACCACCATTCTTTCTGTACCCTGGTAGCTTGGAAGAGATGCTGACTGAATGGCCATAGATCAAGGACTATCTATATACGCAGATTTATACATCACCTACTCCAGAACCTCCACAGTAATAATAAAGCTTCCCACAGAATAAAAAACAAAGCTGGGATAGACTTGGTTTATATCTGAATAAGGACTCCCAGGCCTTAGGATATATTGGGAAGTTGAAAATCAACTTGGAAAAAGGCAATACTACTTCCAAGAAAATTGCACAAACGTATTCATGAAGACACCAGGAGTAGAGCCTTATTTAAAGGAACTTTTACTTTAGTGGAAAATATTATACACAAATGAATGTAAATAAACAGAAGTGCAAGCAATGGGGCCAAAGATCAGTGAAGTACTGGAATTTGCAATTATTCCTCATTTTTAACTTGAGACATGTTTCCCAATCTTTAAGCTTGCTCTACCACCTCGAGAAGGAGATCCTTAACACTTCCTGGGGATAACACAGCCTCTGGGTATTGATTATTAACCCCAAATCTATGGTCAGGTCCACAAGTAATGTAGGATATCTTTACACTAAACCATCACCCGTTGTCTAACTGAAACCTCACCTCGCTAATCCCTTTGTTGCCTTTCCCTGCACCAGAGATTTTCTGCTCTCTCAGCGACTTGAAAAGAGAAGACAATTTTTATTAATAAGACTGAAAAGGAACAGAGATCACATCAAACCAAATCAATATATTGCTGAGTCTTCTCCAATCTATTGCCTTCCAAATGCATCACTTCAACAGGTTATCTTTATCAAGAAATGCTTACCATCCTACTCAGTTGTACAAACAAAAGGGCTTATTAGAAAACAAACCTAGTTTCTATGATTGTGACCACTTAGAAAATAGTTTTAAAAAAACGTTGGACTTCTTCTGCAAGCACAACACCTCTCTGCTGTTCACTGAAGCAGTCTGATCTTTTTAGTCTTCCATGTAAGCTTGAAAGAAATATGCAGCTGTTTTAAAATAAATGAATCACTGATGCTGGACATCTTTAATGCAACTTTTGAAGGAATGGGGTTTTTCTTACAGACTAACATAGAACACCTGGAAAAAGAGGTCCTTACTTTAATGAATAGCAGAAAGCTGATGTGCTTGTGTGAGATCAGAAGCCTGTCTTTCAAATCATTTTGGGGTTTTTTTTCACCAATTTCAGCTTCCCCTCAACTTCTTCTCTTGCATGTTGAATGTTCAACATTGTCTTAAAGGATTATTTAAATAAAAGGCTGAAGCATAGGAAAAATCGCAGCGCCATTCATTTATGCAGATGAAAAAGCAAAAGTTCTCCGGGGTTGTTTTGCATGCTCCCGACTCACAACAATTTTATCAGAGCATCGTTATTTTAACATCTTTTTAGAAGAAGGATTATAGATTAATTGGGGCTTTGATGTGTGCAATGCCACTTTGCTGCCACAGTAACAGATATTGGAACAGCATACTTCCTGAAATAGTTAAACACTAGATCAGGGGTAGGCAATCTTGGCTCTTTTATGACTCGTGGACTTCAACTCCCAGAATTCCTGATCAGCACAATTGCCAATCCCACGCCTGCTATCTATTCCAACACCTGCTTTCCCCCTTTACACACACACACACACGCACATACCCACACACCCACACACCCACATAGGAAGGAGAAAAGATAGTTGGAGCAAGGGGATCCATTTAAATGATAGAAAAGGGGGCTGCAAACATTGCTCCTCAAAGGGAGCATTGATTGGTTGGTCAGGACCCATGACGAGATCCACGAGTCAGGCGCAGATGGCTTTTTCATCTATAAATAAGTTCTCCCATTGACCTAAACGAACCCTGACGATGTTGGCAGTAGCCAACGAAAGCTTGGTACTTTACTCAATTAAAACTTTTATAGTTTTTAACTTTTGGAAATTCAGTTAATACATACAATGTACTTAAAATCACAAACGAGTCCTTGCTTTTGATTGTCCATCGTCAAGGTTTTTTTACTGGATGTTAAAATATTGAACCTCCGGAACCTTCAAAATGAGAGACACAGAGTGAGAAGGTAGAAATACAAGGATCAGTCACAACACATGCCATTTCCTGCTGGTCAAAGATAGATATAGTATGTATTTGGATATAGTGTCTTGCTTTAACAGAGAAAATAATAATCTTTTTGAACAGTTGGCAAATTTGGAATTCTGAAAGTAATTTATGAATGCTTTCCCAAAATGGCTATAACGATCATTCACAAAATAGCTGCCATGGTGAATATACGACGGTCACAAATACTATTTTTCTAGAAGACAAACTGAGGAGGTTCCTTACCATTCCAAGGAACCTTTCCTCCTGTTGTCTGGGCATCCTCCCAAATAAAACACTGAACTCTAGATACCCATCTTTTTATGTTCAAAAAATGCCCACTGAGCCTATGAAGGATCTAGGGACATTCTTGGGCATTAAAACAGCCCTGAAGACTGGCTGTTTCATCTGTAACCACATCTCATTTAGCAGTGTATAATTTTAAAAATATTCAGTTAAAGAAATCAGACTGGGAACTTGATGGGAACCTAGACGAGAGCTTATCTACTTCTGCTTTACTCAAATTATATAGGGCAGGCACACTACTGCCTTCTCCAAAAGTCTCCCCTTCTCTGTATCCACTGCAGTTTTCTAATCTCAGTTGCCATCTTTCTTTTCAATTCTGCTAAGCAGGTGATTTTGGAGATGCGCCTGAGGGCTGAAGGAAGTTCTTCAAATCTCACATCTACCAATAACCCATTTATCTCTTTCTAAGTAGGTAGCTGAAGGGTCCCCCTATGAACTCCTCTTCCATTAATCAGATAAGTAAAGCTTTACAATCTCCAGATTAAGAATCACGGTCCATTACCCTCCCAGATAGGAAAGGCTCATTATTCCCCATTGCTTTTATTTAGCCATTTCTTACCCAGTCAAATTAGTAGCATCCCTGCAAAAGATAAGAACAAGGAAGATCTATCAATGGGTGAGGTCCCATATCTAGTCCCCTCCCACCACAATGCTACAAGCTCCATTAGTAAGTATGGTAAGATCTATAAAGCCTACAGCATGGGTGTCCAGCCTTTTGGCTTGCATGGGCCGCATTAAGTGAAGAGGAATAGTCTTGGGCCACATATAAATATATAAAGCAGTTATTGTATATAAATCACAAAATAATGTTAACAGTTTACAATCTTGTGGGGCTGCATTATGGGCACACCTGGCCTAGAGAGTTTTTTTTTTTTAAAAAAAAATACTTGTTATTAAAGAGTTTTAATAACAATACAAACTGAAATCAGGGGAAAAAAGAAAAGAATAGAAAAAAAGAAATACAAAGTGTAAAAGAAAAAAGAAGAGAAAAAAGAAAAATAGAAAAAAGAATATCTAAAAAAGCAACACCCAATCTTCCTTGCAACAAGTACAGGCAAATAAATATCACTAAGATATTAATTTATTTACTTACTTATTTTATATGCCGCCCATTTCCCTGGAAAGGCAACTCTGGGTGGCTTATATTACATACATCTCACTTCTTCCCATAACCTTCCCCCACACTTGGATCTTTTCACAAATATGCACACTTGGATCTTTTCACAAATTGAAAAACTGTTGTCATTTCTGTCCCAAGTATGGCAAAAAGTTCATTTAGGGTTTCTAGAAGTTTAAAAAATATATTTCTTATTTTAACCCTGACCAAACATGTCATTCCTATAAAGCAGTGGTTCTCAACCTTTCTAATGCCGCGACCCCTTAATACAGTTCCTCATGTTGTGGTGACCCCCAACCATAAAATTATTTTCATTGCCATTTCATAACTGTAATTTTGCTACTGTTATGAATCATAATGTAAATATCTGATATGCAGGGTTTACTTTCATTGTTACGAATTGAACATAATTAAAGCATAGTGATTAATCACAAAAACAATATAGCAATGCTCTATTCAATAGAGTCTATTCTATTGGCTTTCAAAAGCCAATAGAATAAGACGGGGCAGCACAGCTAAGGAAAAGGGAAAAAAAATGGCGGACTGCATTGTTTGGCGACCCCCGTGAAATGGTTGTTCGACCCCAAATGGGGTCACGACCCACAGGTTGAGAACCACTGCTATAAAGGCTAGAGTTTCAGTAGAAGAACCTACCGGTCAATGCCAATCGTCACCACCATTGAGTTATTTCGATCCAGCAGTTTTACCAGTAGTCTGAATCATGGAAATAGCAACCAATTAAAATCCATGTGATCAAAAAAAAGGGGGGGGGGCAGATATTTATATTTTCAAATTGAATTGTTTTTCTACTAGTCAAAAGTGTTTCTGCAATATCCCGTTTATTAATATGGTCTTGAGGTGTTTTTGCATATTTTCCCTAAATAACCAAATAATATATAACAGTCTTATTTCAAGTGAAAAAAACTACTTTTTCATGATCTTGGCACTAAAGCTTCATGGAGCGGAGCAAATTAATTCTGTTTTACTGTCTAATTCTGCAATCTCAATCAAACACTTGTGATCACAAGAGCCTTTGAGAACTGGAAACAGTAACTGTTCTTCAAAAAGCTTGTTGCTACTGAAGTTTTTTTTTTTTAATATTTAAAAAGAGGAAGCTACTATTTCTCAGTTTCCAGTTAAAGCTTCTAATGTTAAATGCAATCCTTATCCATTCCCACCATGGATATTTGGAAGCTTCAACTGGTTCAAAATCCCGCATATTGGCAGTTATGCATGCTACATAATTTGAACATGTTACATCTTTTGTCCATGAGTTGTAAAAGGCTGCCCGTTTGCTTCCGGGCTTAATTCAAGGTGCTGGTAATGATCTACAAAGCCTACATGGCTTGGGACGAGCTCAGTGGCCCCCAGCCCTTTGGGCACCAGGGACCGGTTCCATGGGAAAAAAAAAAATTTCTGCAGATTGGAGAGGGCGTGGTTTTGCATGCTGTCTGCATCCCGCGGATGGGGCTTCGCTTGTTTGCGCAGCCCAATTGCTGGCATGCCGTGACCCGGTGCTGGTCCATGGACCAGAGGTTGGGGACCCCTGGACTACCTTATTTGAGAGACTATCTCTCCCTAACTACATCTACCTATCCCGTGAGATCCAGCAGGAGAGATATGCTGTGGATAGAGACGTGCAAGCCTGGAAAAAAACCCGTTTTTTCCTATTTTTTTTCCAAAAGGCTTTGGAAAAAGAAAGGGGGGAGGGAAGCACCGGAAAAAACCCCTTATTTTTTCCCCCAATGTTCTTGGTCTTCTTCCAGCCCTTTCCATCCTGTCCACTAAGGAGTTACCACCTGATGAGGCCTGGGGAAACAGCCTTTTCTATCATGGGGCCTGCTCCTTAGAACATCCTGCAGAGGGAAACTAGGATAGCCCTGATCATGCTAGCCTTTCCAAAGACTCTACAAACATGGTTTTGCCAATGGGCATGAGGACCAGAGAATGTGGCAGAGCTGGTCCAATGTTGCATTAGTGCAATTGCTAGATACAATTATCTTAGCTATAAATTTTAGGAATTTACTATGATGGGAGGTTTTATGTGCTTTTATATTGTTTTTTTTTAAATTGTTATACTATTCTTGTTTAATCTGTCTTAATGATAAGCCACTGGACTCATCTTTATGAGATCTGAATAATAAATAAATACTAAGTAACCTAGCCCTGTTCTGAGAGAAAGCTACTTTCTTTAAAATGATAACAACCCCAATACTGAAAATGTTCTGTGACCCACACGCTTTGATCCGGTCCCCTCTAAAATTTTCAGTTTCCTGCCCGAAACAGTCTCCAGGAACAGCCACTGTCGGAGTGAGGATTCTCTCACCTGGCCCGGACGGAGAACTTGTGGCTGGTTCTCAGCACCAGTGGACGTTGATTGGGGACTTGCATCTTAGGCTGTACCTCCACCACAAAAGCACTGGCAAGAGCAGAGCAACATTAGTTTTCTATAACCCATCTATTCCCGCCCGCCTCCCTGTAACCTTTCCTTAGTGGCAGAATCCTTCCCCTCTCTTGTCACCTTTTCAAGAGGCAGATTATTTGCTCCTGAAGAGTCTTGAGCAGAGGGGGCAACCGGCTGTTTAAGGGATCTGTCAAGTAAGTCACTTTTTCATACATCTCTTTTAACATCCTTAATAGCTGTTGCAAGTGGAAGAGGATCTCAGCACTGTTCGTAAACCTGCAATTCAGGGAGGAGATCAGTGGATAACAGGACGTTCCAGGAACAGGCTGTGAAGAGGGGTGCAGAGATCTGCAAGAGTCAAAAAAAGCCTAACTAGAAGCCCTGACAGGAAACCTGAAATTAAATAGACTGCAAGTTCCTTTCAACGGGCTTGATAGGGAATTCAGGGAAGAAAAACAAGAAGTGTAGTATAGTACTGTAATGTCAGACCACAAGGCGCAACCGGAAAATAGCTTTGCCTCCTAACAAAACAAAGCTACTAGGGGGCTATTCAGGAAACCAGCAAAGTACACAGAGGGCCCTTTAAAGAGTAAATTCACAGGCATAGTTAAAAACTGGCCCAACTGCTTGGTTATGACCGTGACTGCCTGACTCCTTCTGCAATTACTCTTGAAACAGACATTTATGTAATTGCTAACTACATGAAATACTGGCTGAGTTTATTCATCAGACTCAGAATTGATAGTTTGCTTACATTTGTATGAACCCAACTACTGTGGCTTGCAAAGCATGGTTTGTTTACTGCATGAACCCAACCCAGCCAATTATGCCTCATTCAATAAAGCACTTTTAGATCAAACATACTGTAACTCACTGTGATCATGAATTAATTTAATTAGGGGTCACATTTAACTGTTGCCCTAGGTCACGGACTCGGGACTACCTTCTAACTAAAGATCAATGATTCAGAAAGATGTAGAACTAGCAGTCCTGGGATAACTCACTGCAGTTTGCCTTGCCTTATAAAATGCCTTAAACAGCCATGTTACTTACCACCAAGTACAGGTGGTCTTTGACTTATGATATAATTGAGCCCAAAATTTCTGTTGCCAAATAAGGCAGCTGTTAAGTGAATTGTACCCCATTTTATGACTTTTTGCCACCATTGTAACTGCAGTTGTTAAGCGATCCTGGCTTCCCCCAATGATTTTTGCTGGTTAGAAGCCAGCTGGGAAAGTTACAAATCATGATCACCTGCCCCCCCCCCCAGAGAGTGCAATGTCATAAATAGATGCCAAGTGCCCAAATATTGGTCATGTGACCATGGGAATGCTGCAACAGTCCTAAGTGTGGAAACCCGTCATAAGTCACTTTTTTCAATGCTGTTGTAACTTCAGATAGCCACTGAATGAATGGTAGTAAGCCGAGATCTTACTGTAATGCATTTCTTCAAAGGGATCATTTTATAGAAACCTATATTTATGGAAATGTCTCATTAAAAACAAGTAACTGGACCAGCTGGATCATTCCCACTTACCATTCTTCCAGACGCCCTAAGCTGGTATCACATTTCTGCCCAATGCAAGCTAACCGCTGGCGCACTTGCCATGCTGCTACCTCCTCCAGAAGTAAATCTCTTAGAGTAGCAGAGCGTCCAAGAAGTTCGCAGATTTGATCCAGCATATCCTGTTTTAAAACATGCTGAATATATAACTTGTTTATTTTATTTATCAATTTTTAAAACCGCTTACCTCCCTCACAGAGCAACTCTGGCAAGTGTGCAGATATAATACCAAAATGTGAAAAACAGTATATAAAATTGAAAAAAAAAGGCAATGATGAATTAATATGTTAATATAAATATTTTTGCTCTCAGTCATTAACAGGTGGTCGTCAACTTACAACTGTAATTAAGCCTGATGTCCCAGGTTCTTTTATATGTACCCAGGTCAGTGGGCTCCAAAACTCTCGAGATTCAACACAAGCACACCTGGCCTCTAGGCAACACACTCTCAAGCACTCAAAGGCTAGTACCCACTCAAGCACTACCACTCTTCCCCAGTTCTACTGCAACTTCTGTTCCTCCACTACTTCTCTTTATGAGTTCTTCTGGAGAACTATAACTGTAACTATTTGCCTTAGGCTTCTTCAGGCTGTTTTAGTTTCCCAAACATACACAAGCCATCTTCCCTCGCACTCCACAACATCCACCTGCCTCTCTGCTCAGCTTTTATACCACGTATAACAGATATTCCTCAATTTACAACACTTCGTTTAGTGACCGTTCGAAGTTACGGCAGCACTGAAAAGAGTGACTTCTGACCGTTTTTCACAGGTACAACCTTTGGAGCATCCCCATGATCACGTGATCAAAATTCAGACAGTTGGCAACTAGTTCATATTTATGACGGTTGCAGTGTCCTGGGGTCATGTGATCCCCTTTTGTGACCTTCTGGCAAGCAAAGTCAATGGGGAAGCTGTTAGCGAATTTTAATTTCTCTTTTGGTGAAAAAATAAATCAGAAGCTCCCACAGTTGACTGCATTTAGCTGATTCAAAATAACTTCTTTATATTTATATCAAAATATTTACAGTACCATACATTCTTCTTTACAGCAACATAGCTCAATTGAAGACTTCTTACAGAGAGCTACAAAGACAGACCTGAGACTGAAAAATCAGCTCCTAACTCAATACCTTTTGCACAGACTCAGTAGCGCTTTCTTCACATTGGCTGACTGAGTTACCACATGACTCTTCCTGCTCATGAATATTCCATCAGAAGCCAGTTTCCCTTAAACAACCGTGCTACTAACTTTTTTCTTTCAATGGGATGGGACGGAATTTAGTACAGGTAGTCCTTGATTTACGACCACAATTGAGGCCAAGATCTCTATTAAATGAGACATACGTTAAGTGAGTTTTGCCCCCTTTTACGATCTTTCTTGCCACAGTTGTTGTTACTGCAGTGATTCACTTAAAACTGTGGCAAGAAAAGTCATAAAATGAGGCAAAACTCACTTAACAAATGTGTCTCTTAGCAACAGAAACTTTGGGCTCAATTGTGGTCGTAAGTCGAGGACTACCTGTACTGGGTTGGCTAGGGAGAAGCCTTAAAAAGGACAGGACACCAGCAGCTCAGGCGCTGGCCATTTTGCAGGCAGCCTGTCCTCTCACAACTGGCAATTAGAGTTGTAAGTTGTGACAGTCATAAAGTGGGTGACAGGACCAGACTTGATTTTGTGACCTTTTTTTCCAATGGTTGTTAAGCAAATGCCATGGTCATTAAGCAAAACTATTGTTAGTTATGGGGCAGTTTTTGCCAGAAACCAGAACTAAAAGGCAGTTGCCAACAAAACTGTGATAGATCAGTCATGTGTCCTCGGGGTGCTGCAAACTGAGCTGGTTGCTGAGCACCCAAAATGCCATCATGTGACTGTGTGCAGGGGAGACGAGGGTTACATTGGAACTTCAAAACTGGGTTATAAGTTGCTTTGGGGGAGGTCTGTTGTAACTTTTGAATAATAGTTAAGTCGTAATGAAGGACTACCTGTATGGTTCTTGTTAAAAAAATATGTAATTGCATCTTTTAAGACAGACATGTCAAACACAAGGCCCGGGGGCCGGATGTGGCCCGCAAAGTGGTTTCATGTGACCCACGAAGCCATCCTGGAAACAATGAGGGAACGGCCCCCGCTGCCTTGGCCCTGGCCCAGGCCAGCCGGGACCCAATGTACAATTTTGTAGTAGCCATCCTGGCATTTGCCCCAGTGGACCATGCCTTGGCACTTGCCCCGGTCCCATCTCCTTCTGCCAGAGACCCTCAGATCTGTCCCACTCCTACCCAGGCCCCCCATAGGCACTCTTGACGCGAATGATGTAGAATTGCCCACGCCCACCCAATAGGCCACACCCACCTGGCCCCCCCAAGGCAACCGCAATGCTGATGTGGCCCTCAGCGAAATTGAGTGTGACACCTCTGTTTTAAGACATCCAACATGTTTTTGTATTAGTAAGTTCAAATCCATGCTTTTGCAGCACTTGAAGTTTACTGAAATTAGAACTTCCTTTAAAAAAAAAAAAAAAGATAGGAAAGAGGGGGAAAAAACATGCTACTGTACTGGCCAGTACTCATACTCACCTGGCGGAAGCGGTCCAAATTATTTAACATGCTTTGTAACTTGTTAATGTTTCTGGTCCGCTGAGGCTCCCTAGCCGGAGTGGTGCTTTCTGCAAGAAAAGAGGGCCCCTTTAGAGGAGGACTCTAACCTTGAACCTGTTCTCATATGAGTATTGATTGCCAAAGAGTGCTGATTCTCCAGGTCAAAGCGCTCTATGATTTTGAGGGAGTCACTGACTCCCTCTGATTTTCCTGTCTGGAAAAAGCAGACAGGAAGCTGGATTCATCTCTAATAAGGAGCTCTTTAGGATGGGTGATTTGACTCTCTAGGCCAGGGGTAGGCAACCTTGGCTCTTTTATGACTCATGGACTTCAACTCCCAGAATTTCTAAGTCTACCAGTCATAAAAGAGCCAAGGTTGCCTACCCCTGCTCTAGGCTGACTGTGTATGACAGGACCTACAGTAGGACCTAAGTATGATATCCTCTAACACAGTGTTTCCCAAACTTGACAATTTTAAGGCATGTGGACTTCAACTCCCAGAATTCCACAGCCAGCAATGCTGTGGAATTCTGGGAGTTGGTCCACATGCCTTAAAATTGTCAAGGTTGAGAAACACTGCTCTAACACATTTCAAACATCTGGATTGTGGTGAAGCGGCATCTTTTTCTACCAAGTTTATGTATATAACCCCAATTTCTGTAATCAGATTCATTTTCAAAACTACTCAGCATTCCAATTCATATATTGGCAACTTGCTGGCCCTGAACTCCTCTAAGCCCATAGATTTGAGCTGGGAGCATGTAGGTGAAACAATGCATACGGCTGTTTGTTGGCAAGTGAGTCTCATCCTCAATCCAAAAGAGCTGCCCAATCTTTCCTTTCCCAAGCACCAACAGGGGTCTGCCACAAATGATTACTGAAAAAAATCCATAGAAATGGTTGGACTCTCATTAGTTACACACTGTAGGACTAACAGTAAAGCATAATGGGAACTAATCTCCAATAGATCAATAATTTTTCCACTTGTAAAACAGTCTGGGTGCTCTTGATAAGGGGCTCATCAAAAAAATAAGCTACCCTTTCTTCCCAAATCAGGTTTGTATGATAGGTATAATAAGCATAATAAATAGCTTTAGTGATTTTCAGGTAATCTTCGAGGGAGGAGTATATCATTAAAAAGCTGTATCCTTGGACAACCTTATACAGTACATCGCAGAGCTCTTTAAGTGTCTGGACAACAAGTCCCTCAAGGCTCCTAAGTGATTTCTTTGGAAAGATTTCACCATCCACCATCAACCTACAAAATACCCTGCCCTTTTCCCATCATGGTTTCCAAATAGAGAAGGTTTGCATTAGTTTCCTCACCTAAATGCGAATGGGTCCGATAACAAAAATCAAAATTATCCTGCAAATCACCGTGTTGCTCAATCAAACATTTCAGGCCCTGTGGAATACAGTCAGATATCAAAGCACAGATCAAGCAAGGAGTTTTGAAGAAGTACAACAATTAATAGGACACACTGAAAAGACAGGACCTCAGGCTCAATCTCCATTCTGTGATGCACAGCTAGAACCAATGGCAAGGATGCAATCAGTACAAAGGAGGCCAATCAGGAACAGCATTTTACTCCATTTGGAGCATCCCAGCATAAGTGTGTGCCAATAAAATGTGGGGGGGGGGAGGGGGTTTGGCTTCTTATTCAAAATCAAATGCCTGTTCTTAGTTCCACTCTTAGTAACCCCTAAATAAACCCCGAACTATTCAGGAGACTAATATGGACCCACTTCCTGGTATATCTTTCAAAATGCAAATGAGAGATTTCTGGGAGACAAAATGCTCCTGTCTTTACCCTTAAACCCTTCATTCCTCTCTCTGGGCAGGATTTGATTAATAACTGACACAACTAAACAACAAGAATATGACTTTCTAATACATAATTTTTAGGTGCAAAATTAATTTCCCCTTCCTGTATCTATTACCTAAACAAAAGTGTGAACGTGGGAATAGAATCATAATAAAATAAAATAAAAATGAAATAGCTTAGTTCAAACATCACACACACTTCCATGTTTTGTTCTAACCATGGCTGGTTGAAAAAACCAGAGGTCTAGTGCATATTATCATAAGTCATAATATTTGCAGATTAGTTGTGCATCCAGACTGTGTAGTTTGCAAACTTTGATTTAGGGTTTAGCATTACATGAACTCAGCTGCTGTTAACTCGAGCACAGTTCAAGCAGACCATGGCTTAATATAAAGTATAAACTAAGCCATGCTGTGGCTTGCATCAACCTGAAATGACGTTATCTAGCAACCTAGAATTTTGCGGGAAAGAGTTAAAAAGCACTGCCGGGCTTCCCACTCTCACCTGAATTGACTTGCGTATCTCCATTAGCCGCTCCTCAATCTTATGCTGTGCGGTAGGCACAGGAGGATTACGGGGAGGATCCACACTTGCCTGAAGAGAGAGGAAGAGAAAATACACAAAAATTGCTAACTCATTTGTATGGATCATCACTGAAAGGCCTTTCCCCCCCCCCAAGTTACTGTTGTTAAAAGAGACATCATGTATCTTGCTCAAATCCTCAGATCTTTCTCCTTATTTTTATAGCACTGCTATTTTATACATTCTTTTATTCTTTTTTTTTTATTTTTCCTATCACAGCACACAAGATTTTTTTTTTCTCTCTGTTTCTGGATTTTCCTTGCAAATTCAGTGAATTGCCCAGTAGAAATGTTCACCCAAAGCATACGTAAAATTAAAAGCTTGGGATGCATTTCATTTTGGTGCAGATCCCAGAGAGGAGAATGTACTAAAATTATGCTGGAAGTGTGATGCTGGTGGAATAGAAAATACAGCATTAGTGTTTGTAAATTTCTCCTGTCCTAAGCCCACATTCCCAGGAAAAACAAACTCTTTCCACAACTACAGAAACATTTGGCCATAAAGAATACTGATTAAAACATAGGAGATAAAACTGAATACCCAGCAAAGTAACACATCAATTCCAAGAAGACAGCCCTTGATTAATTCAAGAAGCTATTGTCTTTGTAATGCTAGCCTCATGACCTCACAATTCCACCCTCACTGAACACATGACAAGTCAAATACACTGCTGTAAACCAACTCCTAATTTTATTGAATTCATCATATGTATACTGCAATTTGCACAGTCTGTATACAGAGGGGGACGCCTGACCCTTTCCAGGTTTAGCAACAGCTGCCTTCACCACAATAATAACCAATGCACACATCAGTAAAATTTAAGGGTTGGTTACTGATATAAAACAAACTTTGGGGGAAAATGTCACCTTGTGACAATTTGTGACAACTGGCACCTTGTGGCAATTTGTCATCAAGAGTCATCGTGTGGGAGAGATGAGCGGCATAGAAATTTAATAAATAACTAAAATAAATTGGGAGAGGAATTTTTTTCTTTCAATGGGATGGGTCGGAATTTAGTACAGGTAGTCCTTGATTTACGACCCCAATTGAGGCCAAGATTTCTGTTGTTAAATGAGACATTTGTTAAGTGAGGTTTGCCCCCTTTTACGACCTTTCTTGCCACAGTTGTTGTTACTGCAGTTGATAAGTTAGTAACCCGATTGTTAAGTAAATCTGGCTTCCCCATTGACTGCTTGTCAGAAGGTCACAAAAGGTGATCATATGTCCCCGGGACACTGCAATCGTCATAAATATGAGTCAGTTGCCAAGCACCTGAATTTTGATCACACGATCATGGGGATGCTGCAAAGTTCGTAACTGTGAGAAACGGGCATGTCCCTTTTTTCAGTGCCGCTGTAACTCTGAATGGTCACTAAATGATCTGTTGTAAGTTGAGGACTATCTGTAATAAACCAGTTCATATTTCAGTAGAATTATGGGTTGGGTACTAGTTTAAAACAAACTCTTGGGGAAATTGTCACCTTGTGACAATTTGCCATCAAGAGTCATCTTGTAAGGGAGATGAGCAGCATAGAAATGTATATAAATAAAATAAATTGGGAGACGAATATTTTCCTTCGCTGGGATAGAATGGGCATTTAGTAAATCAAGGGTGACCAAGTATTGCTAGATGGAGAAGACTGTTTTGTGACTGCACAAGGCAGGCAGGCAGAAGACCAAGCAGAGTTTTTTTTTTTTTTTTACCTGAGAGGCAGCAAAAGCTTCAGACAGAATTGCTCTCTCCTGTCTCAGTAGAGCATCAATAGCAATGGCTAGTTCCTGGGGATGGTCTTGATACTTGCTCTGGAAGGCAGGGCACAACAAGATAGAAAAGCGTAAGGCTGTACCCAAACAAAAACTTTTTATATCCTCGGCTGCCAAAAACACCAGACCTTTTTGGAATCACCACCTGCAGGTCATCTGGGTGGCTCCAGTGAAAAACGAGATATAGTCTTTCATTCTTTGTTTCTAAGTAGCTCTCCACTGCTACTAGCTAGGTTCTTCTTTCTACCTGAGATATGAAATCTCACCAGGATAGCTATCATGGCCATCATATGAATGCAGGAAAGGTCCACAGGGCAACTAAGAGAGTCCCAATACATGCACACACGTTTTGTCTCTCTTGGCCAGCAAGGATAAGATTCTAAACTACCATAGGTCAATGCTTCTCAACCTTGGCCACTTTAAGATGTGTGGACTTCAGCATGACTGGCTGGAGAATTCTGGGAGTTGAAGTCCACACATCTTAAAAGCGCCCAAGGTTGAGAAACATTGACAGAGGTGGTTGCACTTAAAAAATGTCAACGTCTTTTATCCTTCAGTTCTTCCTCTTGTCTTGGTGTCTTGAAGAGAGGTTCCCATCTCATTCTGGCCCTTTCCCACTGTGCAGGCACACACACACATACATGTCCTACGCATACCTGTAGATGCAATTTTGAACGGCGCAAGTTGTGCTTGAGTAACATGTTAGCACTTTTCTCTTCCCCCAACGCCAGACCTCCGATCTGATCATCCAGTAAAGACAGCATGGTATGGAAAAGATAGCTGGCTTGTGAGGGGTCCAGTTCTACGGCTTGGCTCCTAAAAGAGCACAATGAAAAAAATGCAAAGCAAGACTCAGATGGCCTTGGCTGAGATAAAGAGAAAGTCATTGCCAAAAAAGGCATTCCCATGTAGTGTTGGAGGTGGGAAGGTAACGAGAGTGTTGATAGTCAGAAAATGGAACCATAGCATACCAGGTCTTATGGCTCTTGGGTCACAGTTTAGGTAATATATGTCTCTGAGGAAAAAAACTGGCATCATGGTTAAGACACTGAACTGGAAACTGGGAGACTATGAGATCTAGTCTTGCCTTAACCCCCAAAGCCAACTGGGTGACCTTGGGCCAATCCCTCTTTCTCAACATTGAGAAAGAAGCAAGGGCAAACCATTTCTGAAATCTTGCCAAGAAAACTGTAAGAACTAGTCAAGTCAATTACCAGGAGTCAAGATTTGAATCATCAAATCCACAATTAGGAAATAATTTTATGAATTTTCTGAATTTATAGCTAAGAAAGTCTGCAAAATGTACCACTAGCCTGCTTATTTACATGAAGCATAATATTCTTATAATTCTTATATTTGCTCTTCCTCTGACAATGGTGAAGAGAATATAACCTACCAGATTTTTAGATTAATAAATGTTCTTAGATCTTTAAATACACATTTTTAAGGATCTACCTATATGACAGAACTTTTGGATGGGCTTCTCAAATTACTACTGCACTGTGATTCTTTAAGGTGACTGAAAAAATACGTAGTTGTTACTACAGCTGGGTAGTGCACTGCATTTAAATCAGGAAATTGCTTCCTTTCCTCTGTTAAGTGCATGCATTTAATAATGTTAATACAATCAGTAGACTTCAAACTTTTGTACAGATAGTCCAACTTACGATCACAATTGAGCTCAAAATTTCTGTTGCTGAGACATTTATTAAGTGAGTTTTGCCCCATTTTACTACCTTTCTTGCCATAGTTGTTAAGTGAATCAGTGCAGCTGTTAAGCTAGTTAAGTGAATTTGACTTCCCCATTCACTTTGCTTGTCAGGTTACATAAGGTGATCAAATGACCCTATGACACTGCAACCATCATAAATATGAGTCAGTTGTCAACCATCCAAATGTAAACCTTGGGGAATGCTACGACAATTGTTAAGTGTGAAAAATAGTTATGTCATTTTTTTCAGTGTGGTTGTAACTTTGAACGGTCAGTAAATGAACTATTGTAAGGCAAGGAATATTTAACATTCTATCATGGTCTATCATTTCAGAGTTAGCTGACACCACATGATGTATGTCAGAAAGACCTTCACTCATAGTTGGGGGAAAAACACCATTGTACAGAAAGCGATGTTGATAATAAAAACCAGCAGATCAAAGACAAATTACTTTCATGGAAACGACTATGACAGAAATAGCATTACCAGCTCTGCTCCTCAATCCAGTAGGCTAAATACTGACGCACTTCCATCGGTAAGCAGTCATCTGAGTAGAGACAATCTATCTGGTTCATGTGAATCTTGTCCAGCATTTGAATGCGTTGCCATTGGGACATGTTGGAAGATGCTGATGAACTCCACACACCTAAGCAACCAAAGACATCAGGAACCCTTTGCTAGAACACCAATCAACTGAAAAAAAGTAATCCTTTTGTATCACAAATGTTCTCTTTCAAAAGAATGTCTACATTAAGTACAAAATAAAAAATACATTTTACACAGGATTGTCATATATGATGGCTTGTGCGTGGCATAAGTATGAAAAAGATGCAGAAATACAAAGGAGCCCCTGATAACCATGGAAAAAGAGGAGAAAATAAGAGAAATGAGACCATGATTTTTCCTTCTGTGTGAAGGGAGGCAATAAAATACTGTAAATGCCATTGTGGTTAATTTCTCTAATTAGGGTTGGTTAGAGTCCCATTAATAGGAAAAATGTAGACATACTGAGGTAGCCAAAGTAAGGTCATCCCATAGTGTTATCAGATGTGACATTCCAGCTGTAAAGTCATAGTATGATTTAGTTTGCGTTATCATTCCTATGTAACCTTTCTAAAGGAATATAATAGCAAGAGCATTTAGACTTATATACCGCTTCACAGTGCTTTACAGCCCTCTCTAAGCGGTTTAGAGTCAGCCTATTGCTCCCAACAATCTGTCTCCTCCTTTTACTGACATCGGAAGGATGGAAAGCTGAGTCAACCTTGAGCCGGTGAGAATCAAACTGCTGGCAGAATGAGCCTGTAATACTGCATTCTAACCACTGCACCACCATGCCTGTATAACCCATAACCTTGCTTAGTACCAGGCTGTCTTGCGTTCTTTTGGGCCAGGGCGCAGTTCATACTGTAGCTGTGCATGCCAGTGAAAATTATTTTGCTCCATCTATTACTTAAAGTTTTGGTTCCTTATTCAAGTGGGCATTTCTCTTACAAGAATTTCTTACCAGGTACTTAAAAAGTGTGTTTGCATGTGTGTTTCTCTCTCTCTCTGTGCGTGTGCGTGTGCATGTGCGCATATAATCAGTAGCCAGGTTTCAGTAAGGAGTTCCTTGCTACAACTGATAAAACCCAATCTGTACATACAGAACTTAAACAAGTTCCTGTATAATGGGCCCATTTAGAAGTCTTCACAAGTATCAAAAGGAAGGTATCCTATGCTAAGGGGCATGCCTAACTATGAAAGGGCATATGATTTAAACCACAATATTCCCTTGACATCAGCAGCTTTTTCCTTTTTCAGGAAGCTTTTTGTTGTCTTTTCTGAAATTGAGAATAAGAGAGCAAAGAAAATCAAATAAAAAAAAAGATTAAAGAGAGCAATGCAAATCAAATGAAAGCTTCATGAATGTAGAAAATACAAGGTTTGTTCTGTTTCCATATTCTGTCAGCATTAAGGCTAAAATAAGTATGAGTTTCATAGCTGAATGAAAGCAAAGGGGATGTGAGACAAAGGAAAAAATGTCAGAATGAGTCAAATGTTGTAAACAAACAAAGCAGGGAAATATCTGCACAGTTTTAGAAATCAGGAGGTCTTGACAGCATAGCTCACTCCAAAAAGTAGTGAAAAGCAGAAAGCCTTTGCACAAATACAGGGGAGATCCTTAGTGCAGTTGAATTTAGATTTTAGACTTAGATTTTACTAAGGAATTCCCATTTTCCTTGATTATTTAAGGGACTAATCCTATAAGAATATTGCACAGGGGCTATTGGAAATTACAAACCTCCTTCTTTGTAAATAGAAAGAAAATCTAACTAAAAATACTACTTCTGGAATGCAATAGGCCAGTGGTTCTCAACCTTTTTAATGCCGTGACCCCCCAACCAGTCGTAAGTCGAGGACTACTCAACCGGTCATAAGTCAAGGACTACTCAACTGGTGCACCACCGTTTGCAGACTGGGACTTTTGGTGGGCTCAGCAGGGCAGAGACAGCCTGGACAATTCCTATTGGCTTTTGAAAGCCAATAGAATTAGACTCTATTCAAGAGAGTCTATTCTATTGGCTTTCAAAGCCAATAGAATAAAAGGGAATAGCACAGCTAAGGAAAAACGGGAAAAAATGGCGGACTGCGTTGTTTGACGACCCCTGTGAAATGGTCGTTTGACCCCAAATGGGGTCCCGACCCACAGGTTGAGAACCACTGCAATAGGCTTTCCAAAGTTTTTAAATGGCCAAATAGCAAAAGAAATATTGGTTGGAACATGATGCAATCATTGAATCTACACAGGATCCTTCTTCTGCTAATATACCTCTAGACAGAGCTAATAACTGTGCCTGGTTTAGAGCTACAATACATTATCATGAACTTTGGAAGGGGTCCTATTTAGATTAATAATCAATTAACAGAACAAATCTATATCTATTTAGCTAGATATAATTCCTCTTGAGTTCAAAAAGGTTTTAACCAGGACTTTCCTGTTTTAGAATTTTCTCATTTCTGCCAATCAGATAACTGTCTTATAACTGCTTTGCTATACAATATTCTGATGAAGTAGAGTCTTAAATTTGTGTGTGGGGGGAGGGGGGGTTTGAGTAATCTTTGATACTTATTAATTTGATTTTAATATAATCACCCCTACTCCAGAAAACAAATTTTATTTTTAGATTCTTATCCTGCTTTGATAACATACCGAAGCAAAATACATAATACTCCATAAAACAAAATATTTTAGTTGATGAAGATAGCAATTGTGTTTTTAATGGATTTTGAAATGTCGTGTGTGGATTGGCCATCCTGTTTTCCCTTATGAACAAGTCTTTAAATCTTGGCCTTAGTTGTATTATTATCAGGGCCGGAGACTTTTTAATAGTATAATATTTACAGACAGTATAAAAAGATCTTATGTTGGAATTTTTATGTGTCAGATGAATTTTCTGCTTTCTGTGCTTCTAACATTTTTGTTGGCTGCTTACAAAAAAAGAAAAAGTAAAGGAACAAAGAAAGTGCATGAATGTATCAAGTTTCATACCGAACATTAAAATATATATTTACTGTAAACCATTTGAAGAGGATTGTATGGGAATCAGTATTGAAATATATAGAATACCACAGAGCCCACATGGTGTCTTGATGATGGTGTTGAACTAAAAGCACAGAGATCCAGGTTCTAATCTTTCCTCAGCTCCAAAAGTTCCCTGGGTGTGGGGTTCAAGCTCAGGGACAAGACAGTGCAATCCAATTGAATTCAGTCCTTTATTTGCTTATATCTAATGGACTGAATCTTGCCAGACTAAAGCTATAAACTTCTAACCTACTAGATATATCCTGAAAATTCTGAATCTCTTCTCCCTTCCCTCCACCAGCTCAGGATTGCACATCTCTTGATCTGCATCTCAAAAATCCTCCCCCTCTGCTGCTGCAGGTGCACATTCCATCATAGTGGATGACTTTGGGCCACTCATTTTCCCTCAACCCAACTAATAATAATAATAACAATAACAACAACAACAACAACAACAACTTTACAGAGTTGTTGTTTGGAGGCAAATTAGGAGGTGGGGTTACTTTAACTTCTATACTAAATGAGGGATATAAATCAAACACAAAAACCAAACAAATAAGAAGAGCTAGTGTGGTGCAATGGTTGAGCTGAGAAACCAGGAGATCATGAGTTCTATTCCCGCTTTAGGCACAAAATTGGTGAGTCTCTTAGGCCAGGGGTAGGCAACCTTGGCTCTTTTATGACTCATGGACTTCAACTCCCAGAATTCCTGAGTCCACGAGTCATAAAAGAGACAAAGTTGCCTACCCCTGTCTTAGGCCATCCCTCTCTTTCAGTTCTAGGAAGAAGCCAAAGGCAGACCACTTCCTAAATCTTTCCAAAAATAACTAAGTGGAGCCCAGACAGTTGTCAGGAGGAATCTGACTGGACAGTCTGAATCACAAATTGTGCTATTTCCCCCTGGGCTCTAATGTGAACATTGTTAGCAGAACTGCTAAGTTTACAGACAAGACAGTTCAGCTAAGAATCTGAAGAGATTGGGGTACTGTATAAAAGCAATGCATTTATCTAAACATCCCTTTTTTATTTAGGACATATGCATTTTTGTTATTGTATTTCCTTTTATCTATTTTATCTTGCAAGTAGACCTCATATTTTAACCTTTTATTTTACTGCTGTTGAAATGGCTCTGAGACTAATCAATAACAAACTAAAGCTGACTCAAAGGTAAACACACACAAAAATTAAATAAATTAGTAGATGTCAGACAGTCTGACAGAGAACAAACAGAGAATGGGAAGACCAGTAAATGGAACTGCAGCTCAGTGTTTTCTTTTTGAAAATTAAATCAGAAAGCCAGGAAAAGTGTTTAACATTTGATTAAGTGGCTCACAACAGTCTGATGCAGTTTGCTGGCTCTGCCCAATTTCTTGAAAATGAAACTTAATTTCACCACACCGCCAGCTCCTTGCTGAAACAATTCTTTGATCAACCTATACCAGGGGTAGGCAACCTTGGCTTTTATGACTCGTGGACTTCAACTCCCAGAATTCCTGAGCCAGGCTGGCTCAGGAATTCTGTGAGTTGAAGTCCACGAGTCATAAAAGAGCCAAGGTTGCCTATCCCTGACCAATACCCAGCAGGAATATCAATCTATCCCTGACCTATAACCAGCAGGAATATCAATCAAACGAATCCTATTTTTTTCGTTAATTTCACAATCAAACTCGTGTCTGACCCCACCAGTCAGGATCAAGCAAGCTTGTAATCCTGCCTTACCCTCCCACATCCAGAGGCTCTTCAGTGGTGGCGAACCTATGGCACGGGTGCCAGAGGCGGCACTCAAAGCCCTGTCTGTGGGCACGTGCGCTGTCACCCCAGTCCTAGGCCTTCAGCTGGGTTTTATAAAACCTTTTCGCTTTAGGCCTCCGCCGCAGTGTGCAAAAAAAATAATAATAATCAGTCAATTTCAACTTCTGGGAACTTCTGGGGAAAGTTGGAATTGATTGATTGAACTTTTTAGTCCCACCCAGTCTGCCGTTACCACCGCAGCTACGTCCACCCAATGGGCCACACCCACCCGGCACCCGACGATTGCGTAAGTGGGGTTTGGGTTGCAGTTTGGGCACTCGGTCTCTAAAAGGTTCCCCATCACTGCTCTATGCAGCACCCTACAACCACCGTTTAGCTGGCTGAAAACAAGCCCAGCATCACCGCCAGCAGGAGCTTTTTGACTGAACTAGAAGGAAGGGTGCCTTCAAAACCGCTGGTTTCCCGACTTCAAGCTTCTGCTTTACCGTGTCGGCTTGCAAATAGTCAAGCAGAAGCCATACTGAAGTGGAACCGATCAGCTCGATCAAATAAGGAAGCCAGATGGGCGGTAGACGGGATATTCAGGGAGAAGCAAGCAAGCAGCCCAACTTCGAAAGAAAAGATAGGGCAGTTTTCATCAGCGGATATCCCTCATTTACCGCTTTTCTCGAGAATTTTGCAAAAGCCTTTGGGCTTCGCTAAGATTAATTCCACAATCTTTTGCTCCCTATAAGGTGCACTTTGTTTTCTACGCCGGATTGTCGATCCCTTCGTTTTTCTTAACTTTATATTTGCTGTTTCCCTCCGAATGGACATACCCCCCCCCCCTATACATTCACTGACCACGTTTAATAACCCCAAAGTGGCCACAGATCTCTGAGCCCTGCAAGTCCCCGCGAAAACCGCTACCTACCAAAGGAAGCCACCGCTCTTCCTCCCGGGAATGTTATTGTACAGCTCGCAATTCAAGCTCTTTGCGAAAAACTGCCCCCCTCCGCCCGCCTTCAACACCCAGGGTAGCTCCGCCCATCCTTTCCGTGATTGGACGAAAGTCTGAGCTTTCGCCTAGAAGCGGAGGGAGTAGGTGCTGTCAGAAGAAGAGCCGACTTTCGGACCTTGGAGATTTCGATTTCCCAGGAATGATGTCAGAAATGGAGGCGGGACCTGAAAGGATTATGTAAATGAAGAGGACGCTGCCTATTGGCTGACGGAGTGCAAGCGTGTTGACTTTCCGGTTTGAGTCTGCATGGGTGATGTTCGGGTTGTCTGGCGGGGAGGGGAGAGGGTTCGTTGGGTTCAAATCTATCGAATTCATGTCTAGAGGAAGCTTCCTGTTCTGAAAGAAGTTAAATGCGTATTTTGGCTCTCTTCCCTCATGTGAGCGTTTAATGGCAGCGCAGGATTCCCTGCCGTTATATAGGCTATATCGCCGTTATATATGTCTATGGAGATTCTTAGTCATCCAGGTCATGGTTGTCCCAAAGGTGCTTTTTCAAGGGGCAACTGGACTTTCTTGTTTTTCTTTGAAGACATTTCGCTTCTCATCCAAGCTCTGAAGCTTCTTGGATGAAAAGCGAAACATCTTCAAAGAAAAACAATGCAGTTGCCGCCTGAAAAAGCACCTTTGGGACACCATTTTATGTGTGTTTGTGTGTGTGTATGTGTGCGCACACACACACACACACACACACACACATATAGCATTCCTTCAGCTAAATCAGGAAAGCTAAGGGAATAGCTATCTGGATCCGCTTTAAGAGCAATAAAGGCATGGAGAAAGAGGTTAGCATTGTAGTGACTTGCATAGTGTGCGCTGTGTTTGTATTCCTACCCAAGGAGGGCTTTAGCTATAACTGCACCAGTACAAACTGGTTATATTTTTGGAGGAGAAAGTGTAGGGTCTAGGACAGGGGTCCCCAACCCCCAGTCCATGGCATGCCAGCAACTGGTCTGCACAAATAAGCAAAGCCCCATCCATGGGATGCAGGCAGCACGCAAAACCCCGCATTTTCTGATCCGTGGAAAAACCTTTCTCCACGGAACTGGTCCCTGGTGCCCAAAAAGTTGGGGACCTCTGGTCTAAGGCATGGTTCTCCACTTGAGATTCATCCATGAAAATGAGGAATTCCTGGAAAAGGCAGATGTCTTGTCTACAAACTGAACGCAGCAAGGAAGAAACAACTACTAGAAGAAATGGAGCCCTAGAAGAAGAGCAATGGCAGCATGTCACTCGGAAGCAAAAAATAAAATAAAATGAGAAGACTATCCTTGCCACTGTAAGAAAACAAGGGATTATCCCTTTTGAGAGGATTTCTAGTGAGATTCTTGATTGTCAGTCTTCACATATAACAGTGAGGACTCTGGGAACATTATAATAAACCTTTATACACATTCTCCCTTCTCCTCCCCCATTTTTTTCAAAGATAGGAGACCTATAATAAAATATTCTGAATGAAGCTCAGAATTCTGCTTGGGTATTCATATCCCTCTGAGGATTCTCCAGACCATCCAAAATGCAAAACTACTATGCCCAGCTCTGTTTGACACAGTGATTTGTAAAAAAAAAAAAAAAAATCACCCTATGCAACTGGGCATCTAAAAGCCACTGATTTAGAAAAAAGAAAATAGCAAAGCATCTGCCATTTTCTGTCACTTAAGTATCAGCACCTATTTTTAAAATACTGATATAATTTGTAATACCTTCAATAAAGAGTTCTCAAACTTAGGATTGTGACATCCCCACTTTGGGGGGCCAGGGACGTGGGAAAGATGTAAATGAAAGGTGTTGGAGCTTTCTTTGAAAAAAACTGTTCAGACTTAGATAAGCAAAATTAATATATCAATCTTTGGTCCCTGTTCTGGTCCTTGGTTAATTGCCTGAACCTATTGTTGGGAGGAACTCCCCGGTTCAGGCTCTTTCAGCTGGGATTTTTGCAAACGGCTTGGAGAAGAACAAATAGAACATGAAGCCAACTACTGGAGAGGTTTAATCACGGAGATTAAAGTTGAGTGACAATTCAGCATGAATCCTAGCTAGACAGAATGGTCCTCAAACATAAGTTTTTATACCTTTTCTTGGTTTTCAAAACTGTCATATCTGATTCATGAGTTTAAAACTCATTTCTAAATTTGTCAAACAGAGTCTATTGATGGATTAATTTCTTTATCAATTCTGCCTAGAGAAATCTTAATCTTAGCCCCAGGAGGGATCCAGTGTAATTAATTTTATTATGTACTTCTTAGTGTTTCTATTTTAATCCTATCAAACTTAATTGTTGATAGCCAGTTCTGCATTCCTGTGTTTTAGACTTGATACTTTGTAGCCAGTGTGTGTAGAGTGTTTGTTTATTTAGCCTCAGCTTCTGAGTCAGGCTGGTTTGTGTCAGGTTCTTCCTGTATTTGCCAAGGTATTCTCCCTTTGGGGTGAAGGGGAGGGTGTCCTGCTCTCATCACTATCTAGTTCAAGAATCATAGTATATAGATTAAAATTTAATTATTTAAGTGATATATTTATTTCTTGCTCAGGCTTAACTGCAACAGCATCAATACAGAAATTTTATTGGATGGGTTGCACATACTCATTTGTTATTTTAGGTGATCATAGCAAGTGCAAAGTTTGAGAATGCCTGGATTAGTTTTTGGTGACGTTGGTGGGGACTGGACAAGGCGATTGCTTTTCCTTCTGATGTTCGTCAATGATAGCCTGTATACCTTTTTTGAACACTGGTTTCACTACCATAGCAACCCCCATCCTAAAGGGAGTCGCAGCCCCCCCAGACAGAGCAACCAAGGAATCAAAACCCACGTCTATGGCCCCCTCTATAGCACGCTCCTTAGCCAAGTCAATGCAGTCTTGAACATAGTAGTATATGCTAGCTGCGAAGTTATATAGAGGGCTAACTCCAGGTATGAATCCCAAAACCTTGTGTACCCTCTGCTCCGTGTCATTTACACACTCTTTTGGTGATGAACGTTGCACTCGTGAAGGCCAGTGGCACTGATGAAGCCAGGAATGAGAGCCATTCTGTGGCCAGAAGTAGCTGCCATTTCTAAGCACCACTTGGAAGAATTCGCTGCCATTGGTGACCACTCCGCCACAAACATTCCCCAAATTGTGACAGGATGCAGCAGCTGTTGGAAACGATTTGTATTCATGGGACACCTGGCCATGCAAAAGAGCTCCATTGACCTGCACCAGGCCTCGGCAGTGCCAAGCTTGTTTCTGGGCTAATTGGTCCAAGTTGAATTCTAGGGCAGCAAAGCTTGTATTTTCACCTGTAGATTTAGCTGTGCCCAGGACCTTTATCATTGTCAACAGGAGGGCACTTGCATCTTTCTGCCCTAGTTCCTGGTAGAGGTCTAGCCCAAGGGTTTCGGCATGTTGGCTGCAGCCTGCATTTTGCAAGGCAAGCGCCAGGGTAGCTTGAATCATAATCTGGGCTGGTCGAGGCACAGTGTTAAAATGTTCAAGGTTAGCAGGCATTAAGTCACTGCAAGAAAGCTCCTTTCCAGACAGCTGGATGGAATTAGAAGAGATGGAAGCGAGCAAAGTGCGGAGAGAAGCAAGGCTGGAATCTGAGGTGGAATTTTCAGTATAGTTTCTTGAATCAATTGTAGTCGCCGAATGCCCTCCCAATCCATGATGCGGCAGGAGGCCAAGGAAAGTCAAGAGTATCAGAGAGGGTGATAAATACATGTCAGCTTCTCTGGGCACTGCTACAATGGGAAGAAATTTATTTGTTAGTTCATTTAAATAATATAGAAAGCCACCCACCCCTGGGCAACATACAAACATTAAAAAAAAACAGCAGTTAAAAAACAATAACCCATGATCCTTGAGTCAAATGTTACATTCCAATGTTAAAATCCCATCTACAGTAGAAAGGACTAGATCAGTGGTTCTCAACCTTTTTAATGCCGTGACCCCCAACCGGTCGTAAGTCGAGGACTACTCAACCAGTCGTAAGTCGAGGACTACTCAACTGGTGCAGCACCGTTTGCAGAATGGGACTTTTGGCGGGCTCAGCAGGGCAGAGACAGCCTGGACAATTCCTATTGGCTTTTGAAAGCCAATAGAATTAGACTCTATTCAAGAGAGTCTATTCTATTGGCTTTTAAAAGCCAATAGAATAAAAGGGAGTAGCACAGCTAAGGAAAAGGGGGAAAAAATGATGGACTGTGTTGTTTGGCGACCCCCATGAAATGGTTGTTTGACCCCAAATGGGGTCCCGACCCACAGGTTGAGAACCACTGGACTAGATCTTCAAAGCCCTATGAAAGACTACTAGGGTTGTGGCCATCCAGGTATAGGAGGCAAAGTTCCTGAGTTCAACAAGATGACATCATTTAATGGAAGGACCTGGAACCTGTGCTATCTGCTAGATTGGTATGACAAGCAGAAACAATGGGAGAATGGTGGTCCTGCTAAGGACCCTGTCCCTATGTGGGGGAGGGACAGATTTATAGATAATGACCAGCACATTGAATTGTACCCAAAAGCCTCAGAGCAGTGATGTTATATGGAAATAGTGAGAGATACCAAAAACTGCCCTCAGTGTTGCTTACTGGATCAACTGCAGCTTCCAATGCCCTTCATGGGCAACCATATGTAAAGCAAGTTGCAGTAATCCAACTGTAAAAAAAATGACTAAGGGCATCGATTGATGTGAGCAAGGACTTCCAGTCTAGAAATGGGAACAATTGATGCCCAAGCTGAAGAAGTGCACCCCAGGAAGAATTAGAGATGGAAAAATATCCAAATCACAACCACTCAGCTTGGCAGAGTTGAATCATGTTCTCCCCTAGGTAGATCATCACAGTCTCCAGGTATTGGAAAGCACTTTGAGAGCATCACTTGGTCAGGGCAGAGAAGTACAACTTGATCTCTCCAGCACATTGATGATCTTGCATTCCATGCAGATGGATGACCTGATCCAATGGCTTTATGCAGATATTAAATAGTACTGGCAAGAGTTTCTGTCATTCCTGCAGCTCTCAAATTCTCTGAAACCAAGCCAATAGGACTTCTCTATGGTGGGCCCCCTTTCCACTTTTGTATCATTGGAACTTGTTCAGACCAAATTTCCAAGATTGGCCCTTCAAGTTCTAAAATGTGTCTCCAGTGTCACCCTAAGGCTAGAGACAGGCCTCATGAAAGTGAAGCTAGAGTGTGGGTGACCAGTTTAACTATGGTAGCCCCTGAGATATTGGAACACTGCTATCATGTCCCTCCTTGTCCTTCTCTTCATTAGACTAGACATACCCAATTCCAGCAACCGTTCCTTATATGACATTCAGTCATTAAGTGAATCTGACCTCTCCCGTTGACTTGGCTGGTCAGAAGCCAGCTAAGGTTACAAATGGGGATCACATGACCTTGGGACGCAGCAACTGTCATAAGTATGTGCCATTTGCCAAGTGCCTAAATTTGTTTTGCCCCACTAACTATGAAGGATAAATTTTAGTCCACATGGAAAAAGACAATGACAACTAAAACATCATCCTTGTGATGGAATGTAGTCTGGATTCCCAGGAGGAAGGAAGTGTATTCCAGAGGAGAAAGAACTCAGTTCAGATAGATGTGAACTCTCAGATTAAAAATGTGAGAGAAAGAGGGTGAAGACTGCTCCTCCCTAATAGTTCACAGAGTACATGCTTTATGAGGATGGTTTGCCAAGATTCTGTTCATAGGTGAGGAACAATGAAAAAAAAAAACTGCTTGAGAGAATCACACTATCTTTCTTTGTTTTGGGAGCCTGAATTCCTTGAGCTTCTCTCCAGGTCTTCTACTCAGCATGGGATATTAGGCCAAAACGCTCATTAAACAATGTGTAGCAGACACAGGCCTAGTCAGATCTCCAACCATTATTGCCAATGAATCCAACAGATACTTGGCATCCTCTAAGGCATACTTAACTAATCTTGAGGTATTTAACTATTAGAGGGCCTTTACTCTAGCACATTGATATGCCCTCCCTTCAGCTATCCTTGAAGGTCAGTACAGAAAGATCCCCCACCAGGAATGACCTGTGATTCTCAACTGGCAGAAACAACAGAATGTGTATTTCTCCAAAATCTATATTACAGAGGCATTTGTACCTGCCTCATCTCACCATTACTGCATAAATACCAAGGTCACAGGACAATTTTACACCTCTCTCCTGCTTTCACATACCAACCCTTCTACATGTTGCCCGGTTCTGCACAGCAATACTTAAAATCTATCAGAAAATTTTCTGTGCCATAAACCAGTTTTAATGAAAAGCTAGTTCACTATTCTAGAGTGCTCTATACTGTGATTGATCTAGTTTGCTATGCTCCTTTACGTGCATTTAATGCTCCTACCCCTTCTTTTAGATTGTTTTGGTAGATTTGTTTTTAGCTTTTTATATTTATTTTTTCCCATACCATCCCTACCTTCTCTGCTCTCACCTGAATGGAAGGGAAGAGCTTACAGGGCAGATGGTCTATACCTGCCCACCCCTCTCTTTCACCCAGGAGAAAAACAATAACAATGCTCCAGAAGACAACCTCTTAGAAAACCCTCACCAAAAACCTCTTAAACCAAAGAGCAAAGGCCCAACTCTCTATGGATACTAATTCTCCAAATAGCAAGGGAAGGAAAGTCCTGAAAGTCCTTGTAAATTAGAGTTTGTGGAGCTGTCAAGGCGATCTGGTAAGATGGATGAAACTAGCAAAAAAAAGTGAAGATGACAAAATGGCCTCTATTGCATGTGGGCAGTCCATTGGCAACCCCAGGACTAATCTAGGTGGAACTTGGCTTGATACAGTCAAGTTGCTTCCTAGCCACAGTGAAAATGCAAATTCAATCAATTTAAGCTGAATTCAGTTTAAGGGCAGACTTGCACACTCAAGAGACATTAGGTATCTACCTTCATTTAGTTGGCTGAGAACTTACTCTTTCAGGCCATCAGGCTAGAAAGCAGGAGACCATGAAAGCCAGCTGAGTGACCTTGGGCCAGTCACACTCTCTGCATTCAACCCAGCTCATAGGGTTGTTGTTGTGGAGAAAATAGGAAGGTATGTTGCATGTGTTCACTGCCTTCAGTTATTTATAGATAAATACATACACCCTAGAACTCTAGGACTACATTTTCCAAAATAAGGAACCATAAGCGTCACGCTCAAGCAATGAATATGGTGTGATCTTTCACAAGATTTGTTAATCTACCAACCTAGGGTCACCCATTCTAGGGTCCTCTTATCCATGTTGCTCAGCCATCATGCCTTGGTAAGGGTTGGCCAGCACATCTAGAGAACCCCAGATTGTGGAAACAGTGGGCTTCCCCCAAATCACAAGTTAGGATTCAGTTGTCTGACTTGTGCCATAATTCAAACAAAAGACCAAGTTAGTGCAGCAAGAGCCAACTGGCTCATAGCATTTAAGCTGCTTTTTTGCCACTACCAGCTATGTTAATGCGCCAGCAGGGTTCTACCTTGGATGCTGATCTCCCACTAATGAAACACAGACTTGACAGCGTGACACATTAGTCTTACTTCCAAATTAACCCATTTCTTTGCTCATATTGACAGCTATTCTATGCCTTCCCTCTCCCATTCCTTCCCCCGGGAAAGAGAAACTTACCGGCTTTAGGAGGCAACACAAACACAAAATGCTTCAGAGTGAACTGAGAACCGATTAAAGTTGGTCTTTATACACTCTTATCTCTGGCAATCAGTGTTATCTGCAAACCTCATTACAACACTCTGTGCCCCTGGACCGTTTTGGCCTCTTAATCTTCTGCCAAAGCCCATAGGGTTACTCATCTGATTGAATACCTATGTTTCATGCAGTTTTCCTTTATTTTATGGTGAAGGGGGTAGAAATTCCTGAGTAGCCTATAGGTAGAATCATAATAAGAGGGAGAAACAGGTAATGCTGAGCAGTGCATTAAGGGAAGAACAGCATATCAGTTGCTTTGTTTGCATAGAACAAACATTTATGTCTGCACATCTGGAGTTACAATGGATTGAGCGATGGTCAGCCATTCTGATCTCTAATCCTCCATCAGACATTTTTGGTTAGTTCATTCAGTAAGAGCCTCTTGTCCGGCCAGCCTTCTCTTCCAACCTCTCCCATCTTAAAGACTGATGTATCCTACTGTCATTGCATTTACAATTGGGAACATGAATCGCAACCCACAGTGGCTTAATCTGTGCATCAGAATAACAACCAGAAACAGCAGCAAAGAGGCTGTCGTTTTGTCCTGGCAGCAAAGTTCCATGTGACATAGCATAGAACAGTGATGGCGAACCTTTTAGAGACCGAGTGCCCAAACTGTAACCCAAAACTCACTTATGCATTGTCGGGTGCCGGGTAGGTGTGGCCCATTGGGTGGGCGTGGCTAAGGTGGTAACGGCAGACTGGGTGGGACTAAAAAGTTCAATCAATCAATTCCAACTTTGCAAGATCTTTTCCCCCACGAGAAGTTGAAATTGACTGATTGAACCTTTTTTTTTTTTTGCACAAAGCGAAAAGATTTTATAAAACCCAGCTGAAGGCCTAGGACTGGGGCGACGGCGTGCATGCCCACAAAGAGGGCTCTGAGTGCCGCCTCTGGCACCCGTGCCATAGGTTCACCACCACTGGCATAGAACCTTTACAACATCCTACACAACCTGAAGTCTAGAAGACTTTTGTTGCTTTAATTAGAGTAACTCTATTTTAATGCCAAAGTAAGCCAATACTTAAAACTGTGGCAGTTTGGTTTATTGATTTATTCATGTGCCTGTGGAGGTCAGCTACAAAAATGAATGTCCTCTTTACCCTGAACAGGTAAAGGAGTGAGCTTCCCTCCACAGAAAAAGCATGGGATAAGGAATAGTTTCTTAACTGCAATGCTAATGACAGCACGCATGCTAACTCATAATTGACTTGCCAATTTTACTGAAAGGAGCTAATTGAACTGGGGGTAAAACAAATCCAGTTTAAGGAACATAGGTGGGCTTAGAAAAAGGCATAATGCCAGCAGCTGCCTCCTCATACTTGTTCCATAAGTAGGAAATAATGCTCACAATCGCAATAAGGACAAACCCTCCCCCGCCCAAACATACACAGTTTGAACCTGAAAATACTAGGAATTACTACAATCATCCTGTTTCTATTGAAAGCAAAACAGAAATATCAGTAGGATAATCCTTTACAATAGTCTCATGTCTGGCGAAATCCCAAATCTTCTGGTTGTTTTAAGCAGTCACGCGCAGGACAAAGGCAGAGAAATCTCATCAGGATATTTTATACTTTATTTTTCAGAATTTTTTAGATATTTAAAAAAAAATATCAAAAGTACAACAAAGAAGTACACAAATATCCACAATTGTTATAGATCATCCGCTGACATTGGGCGGATTTCAGAAGGATCAAATGTAAAAACAAACTCTTAACCAAAGGAGGCAAGGCAGAAATATCAGAGATGCATGCAATTGCAACTTTAATATCTCTTGTATCATTATCCCATCACTACTTTTTTAGCAAGGCTTGGCAATGGCCTACTTCCAGTTCCTTTTTTTTTTTTTTTTTGGGAGAAGAAATTTCACAAAAGGAAAAAAGCAGAGGAACAGAAGAAACCAATATTGATGTGTTCAGGTAATTAAGGCAAAATGTGACACACAGTATAAGCCCATGATATCTAAGCCAAACCAGAGACAAAAGAGGCAGATCCACAAACAAACCAAACACTGTGGAAAGCCAGTATGTCACATTCTTGCTTGGCAAACTAGCTGGTAAGGGTGATTCTTAGTGACTCTAAGCCAGGGGTAGTCAAGCTTGGCTCAGGAATTCTGGGAATTGAAGTCCACGAGTCATAAAAGAGCCAAGCTTGACTACCCCTGCTCTAAGCAAACGATACTGAGGAATGCCAGGAAAGCAAGAGCGGGCAGGCAACAACCTGGAGCGGTTTGAAAGGTGACTGTCACATTAGCATTAACAACAATTGCATCTAATCATAGGGCAGAAGTTATGAGCTGTTTACTCTTTCTAATTCTCCCGCCACATTGGTGATCATACAGATTTTTATTATGATATAAAAGTTTAGTTTCTGTATTCCTTCCCTAATGTTTTCCCTGGGGATGTTGACTGCTCTCTAATCTTGCCCAATCCAGTTCTTGAGGTAACTGGCAGTAGCCCCAAGGCTTGCTTTCACTGGTCTTTTTGACATGCTAAGGGAGATGTTTCCAATTTCCTCAGTCCTCGTCTTCTTCAATTCGCAGGCACTTCCTCTTACTGGAAGGACATGGTCCATCCTCATCACTGGAATCTGTAGGGCCAAAGTCAAATGTGAAAATAGGGATAGATAAAAAGTGGTGCTGGAAATACTTGCTGTCACTCATTCATATATTCCAATATCATAAAGCAGTGGTTCTCAACCTTTTTAATGACGTGACCCCCAACCAGTCGTAAGTCGAGGACTACTCAACCGGTCGTAAGTCGAGGACTACTCAACTGGTGCAGCACCGTTTGCAGAATGGGACTTTTGGCGGGCTCAGCAGGGCAGAGACAGCCTGGACAATTCCTATTGGCTTTTGAAAGCCAATAGAATTAGACTCTATTCAAGAGAGTCTATTCTATTGGCTTTCAAAAGCCAATAGAATAAAAGGGAGTAGCACAGCTAAGGAAAAGGGGAAAAAAGGGCGGACTGCGTTGTTTGGCGACCCCCGTGAAATGGTCGTTCGACCCCAAATGGGGTCCCGACCCACAGGTTGAGAACCACTGTCATAAAGCTTATTGAAGGCAAGGCACAGAGCTCCTCTACGGAGCACAAGTAAATCTAGGATTCAACTATGAGAAATTGGAGAGACTAGGCTTCTTAAGAAAGGTATTTCAGGTAGCAAAATAATAATAATAATAATAATAATAATAATAATAATAATAATAATAATAATAATAATAATAGAAAGAACTGGAGAAGATAACAAAATACAAAGACCTACAAATAGAAATAGAAAGACTGTGGCAAAAGCAAGCAAGGGTAGTACCAATAGTCATAGGCTCCTTGGGTGCAATCCCAAAACAACTGGAGCACCACTTGAACACCATTGGCATTGACAAATTCGCTATTAGTCAATTGCAAAAGGCGGCCTTATTAGGAACTGCTTCCATCCTGCGACGATACCTGTAATACCATCAAACATCCACATCTGCCTATCCCAGGTCCTGGGTAAGGACTCGATAGGTAGACAAAATGCCAAATCCAGTCTGAACATCTGGCTGACTGTGCGATGATTGAGATAATAATAATAATAATAGTAAAGTTGGAAGGGACCTTGGAGGTCATCTAGTCCAACCCCCTGCTCAGGCAGGAAACCCCACACCATTTCGGACAAATGGCTGTCCAGTCTCTTCTTAATGTATGTGATGTGTGACTAATTTTGTTCTATCTTTGGAGGCAGAGCTTATACAAACGTAAACAAGTGTATGGCTATGTGGACCCAGATAATGCTTAAATACCCACTTTCAGCCTCAAGGTCTGATATATCTTAGGCTGACAGATGATTTTCACTCTTCTTGAAAACATCAAGTAAATGACAAATAACACAAACTGGGATTCTCAAGTAAGATGCTAATGCACCTGGAAGAAGAGCTGGCAACAGTAGTCCTTAGAAGAATTATTGACATAGAATTATAAACAGAATATGTCTTTTATTTATTTTTTTAATGTTTTATATTGCTGTTATAAGCCGCCCAGAGTTGCTTGATAGGGACATGGGCTGCATATAAATTTATTAATAAATAAATATCAGGATGTCATTTAGAGCTCCATTAGGGCACAGCAAATGTCCTTTTAAACCAGCATTATATTTGATCCAACTTAACAAGTAGCAAACATTACATCTGTAGCTTCTAGAACTTGGCACTGTGACAGCAAAATAGGCTATGCATGACTTCAGGTCTTTGTCATGATTTTTGATCTGTCCCATTGTAGTCTGTATTGCATACCGGCTTTATTTTCTAAACAAAATCTGAGTCGGTGACTTGTAATAGTTTGATCTGACGTATCATGAAGACTAGAAACAGATGTTTAAAACCCCAGAATTAGAGCCAAGCATACCTTGGTCATGGTTTTCCTCTTCATCAACCAAGCGGCTTCTTTTAGGGCCCAAAGGATGCTGGATATGCTCCTCTCTGCAAATAGCAAGAAGAAACAGCTTGTCAGGACAAACCAAGAGAGGGGGGGTCAAGAATACAAATTGCTTATTACATCCACCAAGTCCATTTCTCTTACACTTTAGTCCTCTTCTTCCATCCTTAGAGCATTCTGTAGAAAAAATCATTTCTAACAAGTCTCTGCTACCATATTTCCATTTCCCAAGTGCAAACCAGTGTTGAAACCAAAACTCGCTCCAAAGGAAGAGACCACCAAACTGGATAACCAACTGATTGTGTGCCATCAAGTTATTTTCAACTCCTGGTTCACCTAAATTGATTTTTTTCTCTATGATGATCGATTCCTAACCGCTTCTTTCAATTCTCCCAAATGGTGCATTCATGTCTACTGTAACGCATAAATGAAAACTATCAGGCCAATTTCACTCCTTAATAATGACTACAAACTTTCACATCTATTCTAGCTGAAAGACCTAAAAAAGTTTTACAGGATTATATACATGAAGACCCGTGTGGCTTCTCACCTAAAAAGACAACTAAAAGGTAACATAAGGGTAATTTTGAATAAAAATTGAACATTTACAACAACAAACATGTCAGTGACAAAGAGGTTGCATTAATTTTTCTGGATGCAAAAAAAATGTTTGACAACTTGAACTGGGCCTTTATGATTAAAGCAGTGGAAAAGATGGACTTTGGATCGGGCTTTAAACAAGGTCTTAAGTCCATCTATATCAGTGTTTCTCAACCTTGACAATTTTAAGGCATGTGGACTTCAACTCCCAGAATTCCACAGCCAGCAATGCTGGCTGTGGAATTCTGGGAGTTGAAGTCCACATGCCTTAAAATTGTCAAGGTTGAGAAACACTGCTCTATATACTTCAGAAAGCTTAGATTATGGTGAATGGAGATTTGACAAAATCATGTGAAATTTAGAAAGGAACAAGACAGGGGTGTCCTTTTATTATTTATTCTGGTGTTGGAACTGTTAAATAGAGATATTAGACAACAGAGCAAAAGGACTACAATAGACATGTCAAACTCGCGACGTCACATGACATCCCGGAACTTTTTCCCCATTGAAGGCAATGGGGTGGTCACGGTTTCCTTGTGATGCATCCGGCCAATGGGCCGGCAGTTTGATACCCCTGGACTACAAGTTAAAATGCACAATTACAAACTTAGCACATTTGCTGATGACATGGTATTGACCTGCTAAAGAACATTGAGTATTTTATGAGGAAGATCAAAATGTTTGGAGAAATGGCGGGTTTAAAAATAAATTAATTAAAGATGACAATATTGCCTAAGAATATAAATGTGGAAGAATCAGAAGAAATTGGAATTTAAAACTGGTTTTAAAGTTGTGAAAAAGATATAGTATTTGGGGGTGACTCTTACTGAGGAAAATTCTAAGTTTTACAAAATAATTACATTAAAATATGGAAGGAGATAAAATTGGATTTAAATAGATGGCAAAAATTAGATTTGTCATTTGTCGTTAATGGGAAGAATTTCAGTAATTAAAAAGAATGAACTACATAGAATGTAATTTCTATTACAGACTATACCAATACTGATGAGAGATCCTTCTTTTAAACAGTGGCAAAAAGATATATCTAAATTTATTTGACAAAATAAAAAAAACAAGGATTAAATAGAAGCTGGTACAAAATTCTAAAGACAGAGGAGGTTTGGGTTTGCTGGATCTTAAATTATATTACAATGCTTGTTGTCTAGTGTGGCTAAAAGATTGGATAACTTTAAAAAAAATCAAAGCTGTTAGACCTTGAAGGTTCTGATTTGAGATTTGGGTGGCATGCTTATCTGTGGTATGACAAAGTAAAAGTTAACCCTGGTTTTAAGATTCATGCTATTAGGCAATCGATTGGGCATGTATGGTGGAAGTACAAAAGAAGATTAGCTGATAATATACCACTTTGGCTATCACCTCACAAAGCACTACATAGAACAAACATGGTATCGGAATGTAAATGTATGATATATCGGGACTTATTGATGTTTGAAAAAGACGGATTCAAGATAAAGACAAGAGAACAATTAGTAAGTGAAGGATTTGTTTGTGATTGATTTAATTATTATAGAATTTTTGAAAGATTTAAACTTGACAAAAAAAATTGTTTTTACAGGAACAAAATCTGAACTGGATGTTAATTTATGTTCTGGAGGTGACCACTTCATTGCTATAGAATATAAAATGTTACTCAAAATGAATCTGGAAGACAAATATGTAAAAGATTGTATGGTAAAATGGACAAAATATTTTGGATATAACATAACGCTAGATCAGTGTTTCTCAACCTTGACAATTTTAAGGCATGTGGACTTCAACTCCCAGAATTCCACAGCCAGCATTGCTGGCTGTGGAATTCTGGGAGTTGAAGTCCACATGCCTTAAAATTGTCAAGGTTGAGAAACACTGCGCTAGATAAATGGGAGAAAATAATAATGGACTAAACTTTAAATTATTAGCCTGAAAGAAAGTTATTATATAATGATGTATTGTTGGTATTTGACATCTGATAGACCAGTGAAAATATATAAATGGATTTCTACTAAGTGCTGGAAATGTAATTAAAATCCAGGTTCATTTTATCATATGTGGTGGTCTTGTAAATAAGTGAAAACATACTGGATAAACGTAATTATTATAATAAAGAAATTATTTAAGATACAAATATTAATGAAACCTGAAGCTTTTCTTTTAGGTATTATGGACAAACTAATTGAAAAACAATTTGCAGTTCTATTCCTTTACATGCTGACTGCAGTGAAAATCATACTTACCAAGCACTGGAAAGAAAAAGAGATGCCGACTATTGAAGAATGGATGTAAAAATTAACTAAATTAGCAGAGATGGCAAAATTAACAGCTTTGTTTAGAGATAATGGACTAGACCAGTGGTTCTCAACCTTTTTAATGCCGCGACCCCCCAACCGGTCGTAAGTCGAGGACTACTCAACTGGTGCAGCACCGTTTGCAGAATGGGACTTTTGGCGGGCTCAGCAGGGCAGAGACAGCCTGGACAATTCTTATGGGCTTTTGAAAGCCAATAGAATTAGACTTTATTCAAGAGAGTCTATTCTATTGGCTTTCAAAAGCCAATAGAATAAAAGGGAGTAGCATAGCTGAGGAAAAGGGGGAAAAAAATGGCGGACTGCGTTGTTTGGCGACCCCCATGAAATGGTCGTTCGACCCCAAATGGGGTCCCGACCCACAGGTTGAGAACCACTGGACTAGACAGTTTTATAAGAGACTGGAAGCTGTTTGTGGATTTTCTACGTGTTAAATACAAAAACAGATGGTTAACAGAGATTTGAAGATTAGTCTAATATTCAGTTCAGCATGTTGACTGTATGTATGTATGTAGGTAAAAGGGGAGAATTTTTTTTTCAGCGTCCAGCTGGGGTGGATTCTATGTTTAATGTTAAATTTACTTGGTATTTGGGACAGCTTTTTTCCTTTTGAGCACATCATTTTTTTTTCTTTTTTGTTGTTGTTAGTGTTGGATGTATGTCTTTTTAATTTTGTTTGTTTTGTTTTGTTTGTTTTTCTGTTTTATCTTCTATGATAAAACTAAATATAGTTAAAAATTAAAAATCTAATGTAGCACATCTGTAGGTTTTTCAAGGCCAGTGGCTGATCATTATATGGCACAGTTATATATAGCTGAGTTATATGCTCAGTTCAGTAGTTCTTGACTTATGACCACAATTGAGCCCAACATTTGTGTTATTAAGCGAGACATTTGTCATACATATGAACCAGTTGCCAAGCATCTGAATTTCAATCACATGACCATCGGGATGCTACAACAGTCATAAGTGCGAAAAACAGTCATAGGTCATTTTTTCCAGTGACGTAACTTTGAATGGTCACTAAATAAACTGTTGTAAATTGAGGAGCGCCTGTATTAGGCAACAGGTCAAGATCTCACAGCCTAAGAGGAATCCCTTTCCTATGACTGCTCAGGATGTAGTCACTTTCCAGCTGATGGTTAGACTTGTGGGATGGACTGAGGATCCTGTCTCTACAAAGTGGATATGTAATTCTGAGTTTGTGGATATGTAATTCTGCCCAGTTCCAAGATCCCCTAAAACAGTGGTGGCGAACCTATGGCACGGGTGCCAGAGGCAGCACTCGGAGCCCTCTCTGTGGGTACATCTGCCATTGCCCCAGCCTCACCTCCCCCCACGACCCCCTCCTCACCAGCAGCCCCCTTGGAGGAGTCGCCCCTGAGCGTGGCCCATGCGGAGCAGCGCAGCCAAGGACATGGCAGCCAGGCAGTATAGACAAGACTCTGCCCTCATGCCCTCAGCATCATCACACACAGTTGATGCTGCAGGGCGCGGGCAGAGGGCATGGTCACCATGGCACTGCTGGGCTGCCTGAGCGATCTGTGGTGGGCCCTGGAGGCGGTGAGTGGCCCTGTGGGCAGGTGGGGTGGGGGATGGTGTGGGGACAGAGAGGGGGCATGGCAGGAGGTGGAGCAGGGGTGGGGCCAGTTTTGGGGCACTCGGTCTCTAAAAGGTTCGCCACCACTGCCCTAGAAATAGGGGGGGGAAAGCTTTGGTAAATGACTGTGGAGATTCTCAGTCATGCAGGTCATAGTTGTTTCAAAGGTGGGTTCCCCCCCCAAAAGGCAACTGGACAGTTTTTTCCTTGAGGAAGAAGAAAACGTTTTGCTTCTCATCCAAGAAGCTCCATCAGTTTCAACAGGAAAGCTTTGGCATGAAATAAATATGTGTCCAAAAAAACTCAAGAACATTCAATTATGAGTGATTTCTTCTTGCCTATCCAGCAACTATTTACTCTGAAATATGTAAGGTTGCTTTAACCCTTCCTGTCACTTTCTTCCTTCTGCAAGACATTTTCCTCTCATTCTGAACTTCTCTTCCCATCTCCCTGTTCTTACACCCAATACTCACGTTTCTGCTTTCAGCCCTCTTGGTTCCATTACTTTGGGATGATCTTCTTCTGAATGATCTTCTGAAATCAACAAGAGGAAAGCACGTCAACTGGGAAAGGCCAAGGCACCTCAGGAAAAGGCTGGAGCAATTTAGTATTAATGCTGGGCAGAGTAATTCATCTTTGATGCTCTCTGTCTGTTTGGGTAAGAAACATCAAGCATTTCTTATGGCACCGAAACATTCGGTTACAGCAAACAGTCAACTATTTACGATATTCTTTCTTATGGCTGCAGAGAAATCTCACTACAAGAATGGATGTAACAAGAGGATCACAGTTAGGAAACATGGTGACCCCTCCCTTTTAGGCTACTTGCACATCAAAATACTTTGTACTAGAGAGACGGACATACAGAACTGTTTATCAGTTTGTGATTCACTCTGCTTAATCTGTATTTTTTTTTAATAAGTAGGACAATGCTCAATCCAGATTTTTCCACTCATGACTCAAAATCATTGACTGCTTGTGTTCCCGTCAGCCACATGCTTGCCAGCCTTCTATGATGCAGAATGAAAATTTATCAAGCCACCATACATGTCTGGGGTTTTTTTGACAGCTAAGCAAGATTAGGCCCAGGAATATGCCACATCCCAATGTGAGATTTCCAAGCTGAGAACGAGGACCAGAAATCTAGTTTGAACTATGTGCGTGTGGGTGGGATTTGGCAAAAGTTTTCCTGAATAGGAAAATGGGATAGTATTAGATGGCAGCAACCTATTTCCTACAGCCATGTGTTTTTTGAGAAACGAAAGTTAGCAAACACCGCTCCATATTGAAAATGTTTTGAGCCAGCAGGGGGATGTCAAGATGACCTGAGAAGTAAACTGGGCAAGAGATCAGCAGTGGTGAGAAAATGTTTTGGGTTTGATTTTGCAACAAGAAGAGTTGACCTCCAGTGTTAATATGTAACCCTTTTTTGTCTACTGCTTATTGAAGTTTTAGATACCTAAATGCAAAAACAAATAATTCAAACCAAGTATGCATAATTACAAAGGCAGGGACAGACAAAAACGGCAGTGCCTAAAGATACACCATCTTACAATTGTTCCTCTATATCACTGTATTCCAGGGATGGGCAACTTTATCTCATTGGCTGAGGTCTTCTGAGGATGACTAAGATCTGGTAGTGACATCCGCAAATGAGACCAGGCCAATGTTCTTGTTCCTTTGGTGAGAAAGGATGGGTTACTTAAACTCAAAAGGGGGTTGCTTATCAGAAGCTTATTGCACAATGGAGGGGGGAGAGGGGCAAGAGATGGTATGGAATTAAATAGTTAAAAATAAAAAAATGTACTTCTCAGAACTGGAACCTGCGTGAAATTCAGCAGTATGAACCTGGGGATGGGGCATGTTAGATGGAAGCCAGCTGCAGCACATAGTTTGCCCACCTGGTTTAGTGATGTGTTAATGAATGATTCCAACCCCTTTTAAATTTCCCTTCTCTTTATGCATAACTTACCAGCTTGCTGTTTTTGAGTCTCCCCCTCCATTTCTTCCGAAGCAATGAAAGCAGCCATGTGGCGTAATTGTTCTGAGCTGAGTTTAGCTGGGATGCGCCAGAAGGATTCCTATAAGAAAAACAAAGGCAAAGAAAGTTCATTCCTGACCATGAGATTGCAACCTGCATCTGCTACTGTTTTCATTCCCTTGCAAGTTTTTTTTTACCATAGCACATTCTTAATTTTTTTACTCTTTTTAATTCTAATATTGCTTTAGTTATGTCTCTTTTTATGTTTTTTATTCATAAACCACCCAGGGTCACTGGGATGAGATGGACGGTGTAGAAATATGATCAATTAAATAAATTGCAAATGAGATCAGTTCAATTCACATCAGCCTAAAGGAAAGAATATCGTCACTAGAAAATGTCATTGGAGGTCCAAATGAGAAAGAATAGATACAGTGGTACCTCAGTGCTTGTCATTAACTGGTTCCAGGAGGCAGAACAAGCACCAAAAATGATGAGTGTCAATGCTGCAAATATTGTATATGCTTGCTTTTGACAATATGCAGAACTGTCTGGTATTTATGGGGTTAATACAGAGCAGAAGGGGGGTGGGGGCAAAGCCGGGGAAAGAGAGGAAGGAAACATTTGACCTTCACACTAATTGGATAATGTGATATATGCCAGGCTAATTTAGGGAGGGAACATGCTGTTAATTTAACTGCTCAGAGGAAAAGAATTTAGATCTTAGCATCCCTCCCTTATGTCTGTGCCCGACAATTTGCAACAATAAAAGACTTTTAGGAAAATAAATGCCTGGAAGTTCTTTGAAGTGTTTCATTAGCCAGAACCATAACATCGAGCACTAATAAATTTCTTCCAGTAAGGGTGACTCTTTGTTTTGGCTGGAAAGAATAGCGATTCAGGAGGCAACTGACATTGACAAGTTCTAGCTTGCGTGTCAAGTACCAACAAACAAGTACTAGGACAACATTTTCGTGTCAAAATGCATTGAGTACCAAATTTGACATATTTCACAGCAGTCAACTACCAAGGTATGACTCTACTAGGATAAAGAGCTAACTGCTCACAGAAACATATACAGTAATAAAGATATTACCACCCATTTTACTGTAAAAAATGGAAATCGCAGAATTACTCTATCAGGAAGCTGAGATCAGTATATAGCAAGACCCTGTAACTCAGGGGTCCCCAGCCATTTTGGTTCCGTGGACCGGCAGTGGCGGGGCTTCAAGCAGTTTCGGCTGCGGTGGGGGAATGGTTTTGGGCACACAACCTAAATCCTGCGCATGTGCAAATGAAGCTTCGTGCACTTGCCTGCCACTTTGGCGGCCAGGTTCCAACGGGCCATGGCCCGGTAGCGGGCTGCGGTCCAGGGGTTGGGAACCCCTTCTGTAAGTAATTGAAAATGTTGTTCTTTGGAACTGAGGAAGACAGGTTGGTAAATTATTCTCTTTTGCTTTTCCCAGCATCTAGTTCAGTGGTTCTCAACCTTGACAATTTTAAGGCATGTGGACTTCAACTCCCAGAATTCCACAGCCAGCATTGCTGGCTGTGGAATTCTGGGAGTTGAAGTCCACATGCCTTAAAATTGTCAAGGTTGAGAAACACTGATCTAGTTCTATATATATTTCAACACATGCAAAACAGTTTCTCTCAACAGAAACTGATATACAGTTAAACCCAACATTTGTAAATATGATTGCGTCAAAATAATCTTAAGAATTTCCTCTCTACTGAGCTCTGTAGTTCATCGATTTAATAAAGAAGAATGTTAATGGTCAATAAATGGAAGATCTATCAAGCAGATGAAATCCTTCAAATATTTAGGCATTTACTTTCGTTCTCTACCAGCTGGGGTACTCAAGCAAGGGAACTAACTATACAGGCCGAAAGAGTATTTCTAGCAATTACGAAATTTGCAAATTTTGTCCTAGCTGCTATTAAGCTATTCAGATCCAAAGTTCTGGGTATGCTGCTTTACGATGCCCAGAAGTGTGTCTAAAAAAGAAGTTTCTGAACACAATAACATGCATCTCCCCTTCAATCTCTAAAGTTGCATTATCCTTAGAACTGGGTTGCCTCCCTTTCACAGCCTTTGCAAGACTATGTCACTTTAGATCATGGCCAAAGGAAATCATCTGAGGAAAACTCCTTGGTTCATTTGATCCTGAATGACAGTTTTGCATCCACTTGAAAAGCCAAACTGAACAAAACCCAATATACTGTAGTTTGTCAATACCAGGTCTACTTATTTTAGGCCTCAATAAAATCTTAGCAGATCTTAAATGGAAGGCCTGGGACAGATACTCAATAAGGCAGGGGTCAAATCTCCCATCTTAGAAAAATTACCCCATCCTTCCTATTTTTTTAAGGTCATGCATGCTCTATATAGGCAGTCTTTTTTTTCTGACCCAAATTGGTAACACTGCTGAAGTGACAACTGGAAGATATTTCAACCTCCCAGGTGAAAATCATATTGGTACATATTCAAATTGGTACAATCTCCATATTTAGATATGGAGATTGAATCAACATGCTATGTTCTATTAAAATATTCACTTTATACACAATGGCAATTAAAACATACTGCATAACACCATTTATACAAAGGTTTAATTTCCCTCATAATGAAGAGGTCATTGCTTTCCTTGTGGCATAATATTTAAGCAAAAGAAATAGAGATGGGGGAAAAAAAACCCTGAGTTTTCCCATTTAGAAAAAATAATACAAATAACACAACTGTTTCAGGCCACGGCAGACATTTCCTATAGTCTCTCCCTTTAAATTGGGAATGCACAACCTTCCTTGGGCTGAGGGATTCATTCCAAAAATGAAAGGGGCCAAGACAAATAATTGTCTGATTTAAATTAAATTAATTATGGGTCACATGATTATTCCCTTTATATTTCATTTTTCCTTATATATCAGAAGAGATACTATTCTCTCTCAGCCCAACCCATTCACATGGTTGTTGTTGTGGGGAAAATAGAAAGATGGAGTTATGTTCGCCACCATGAGTTAGTTATAAAAATACTAAAAGCAGTATAATAATTAATTATTTTTTTAAAAAAATTGGTGCAGCGTTTGGAAGCATCTAAGATCTGCACTGAAGGCACAAGAGAGGTCAGCTGTAGTCCCTCCCATCAAAATCCTCACCTGCTCATTGGCTGGAGATCGTACCCCCACCTTCCACAACAGTTTCTGGAAATTTTTGTGCTCCATGGCATCCTCACTTTCTTCAGTCAATGGCACCAAAGGAACAGCCTGGGCACATCCTGGGGAAACAAAAATCTATCCAGCTATAACCAGAACAAGTGAAGAATGCCCTTCTCTGTGCAGAACTTGGGATAAGTAGTTCTTTCCTGCGAAGGAAACTAGAGCATAGACCTGGACGTTACTTTATGAAGATTGGCTTCATAATTAGTAATATGAAATAGCAAACTTTTCATGCTGGATGTAGGAATGTCACTTCCCAAACGGACTGCTGTAAAATACTCTACACGGGGCTGCCGTGGAAAAGTATCCAAAAGTGCAAAATGCGGCAGCTCAGGCAATTATCAAGCTTCCCTAAATGGACACATGTTACACCTCTGCTCTGTGAGCTGCACTGGTTGCCAGTTTGCTACCAGGTCCAATTCAAGGTGTGGGTTTTTCACCCTATTTGGCACGGGGCCCAGGTTATCTGAGGGACCACCTTCTCCCTATTACCTTGACCCGTTCCCATGAGATCTGGCAGGAGAGGCACGCTGTGCTTAGGTCTGTGAAAGAGTTCCATCTGAAGGGACCCAAGAGGTGAGCCTCTTCTGGAATATCTCTGCTCCTGAAGTGAGGCTATCCCCAGCCTTTACGGCAGTGTTTCTCAACCTTGACAATTTTAAGGCATGTGGACTTCAACTCCCAGAATTCCACAGCCAGCAATGCTGGCTGTGGAATTCTGGGAGTTGAAGTCCACATGCCTTAAAATTGTCAAGGTTGAGAAACACTGCCTTACGGCCTTCCAGAAAGCCTTCAAAATGTGCTTCTTTCAGCAAGTCTGGGGATCTCTTGATAAATAGGGAAGCCTGCATGCTGATTGCATTGTGTGTAAAATCCTCCCTCTCGTGATTTCATTTTATCTCCTCTCACTGCTTTAATGGGTTTGTAAAATGTTTTAATTCCTTGTTTTATTGTCAGAGTCATTTTGAGTGAAAAGGGCAGCCACTGTAATTTTGTCAAGTAAATAAATATGATGACCCAGTTGGTTTGTATTTACCATTCTCTCCTCGGGCAGCAGCTGTTTTGTTCAAGCAGTTCTGAAGCCAGAGCAAGGGGCCAGCAAAACCTGTGGGGCGAAATTGCATGGGGAAAATGAGCAGGCCCAGAGATGCAAGCAAAGAAGTAAAAAAAAATAATAATAATACAGGCACAATGATCTAATCTTACAAGATGCCCCAATTATGTATTGACATCAGGATATCAGACACCTTTGCATGAATATAATCACACAAATTGAAAATCCCTCTCCCCCTTCAGATATCCATCAGTAGTCCTCCTAGACCAGGGGTAGGCAACCTTGGCTCTTTTATGACTCGTGGACTTCAACTCCCAGAATTCCTGAGCCAGCCATGCTGAGGGGAAAAGAGAGGTTTCCAAGCTGAGCCATGCTGGCTCAGGAATTCTGGGAGTTGAAGTCCACACCTCATAAAAGAGCCAAGGTTGCCTACCCCTGGCCTAGATCAAAGATTCACATTATCGTATTCCTGAAGGCCAGCTGTACAGAGAGAGAAGGAAAATGTCATGAAACAAGGCAGTCCCATTTCAGAACAAAGCTTTTGGAAGAACCCAAAAACAATAGTACACTTTAATGTATCAAAGTTCTTAGAAACAGGAATACCAGCAAAACTAGAAAAAAAGACTGTTGTAGACTTTCATGACCTGAAGCCCATCACACACAAAAAAGATCAATTTGAAAAATTGTGCCTAGGAGTTGGGCTTCTTATTTGCAAGGATAATGGGGAAGGAAAAAGTGAAAAGCAAATTCAATCAGAATAGAGCTGGAAGGGACCTTGGAGGTCTTCTAGTCCAACCCTCTGCTCGAGCAGGAGATGACCTTTACAGAAGTACACAGTTGTTTTTTACGAATTATGAAATTACAAAAAAGGAACGATAATCCCACTTGGGTCCAAGAAATAAAATACAGCTAATAGATGTAGCTGAGGCCCACATCAAAATATGGATAATGCATGGGGATTATGGGAGAAATGCATAGGAAAAAGTCCCCGTTACGTCAATTAGTGATCTCCAAAAACTCCCACCCCATATCGGATTACTTATTTCTCCTCGTAAACCCTTTCTACAGTATGCAAAGTTATATACCAGTGATGGCGAACCTTTTAGAGACTGAGTGCCCCAAAACTGGCCCCGCTCCTCCACTCCTCCACCCCCCCGCCTGCCGGTAGGGCCACTCACCGCCTCCAGGGCCCACCGCAGATCACCCAGCAGAGCCATGGCGGCCACGCCCTCTGCCCGCACCCCGCAGCATCAACTGTGCGCGAGGGGCGTGAGGGCAGAGTCTTGTCTACGCTGTCTGGCTGCCATGTCTTTGGTTGCTCTGCTCCGCGTGGGCCACGCTCGGGGGCGACTCTCTTCCGGGGGGCTGCTGGTGAGGAGGGGGTTGTGGGGGAGGCAAGGCTGTAGCGACGGCACATGTGCCCACAGAGAGGGCTCCGAGTGCCGCCTCTGGCACCTATGCCATAGGTTCACCACCACTGTTATATAGTTTGGAAGCTAGAGAATTTGGTTAGCCCATACTCCACACCATTCTGGGCGGTTGTGCAGGAGATATTTGGATAATTTTTTTAAAAGATCATTTGAAGGGGAAGAAATTCTCCAAGCTCAGAAAGCTGAGTAACTTGTATCCCACCGCTACAATTTTGTGACACTAGACAGCACTGTAGTTCCTCCTTTTGCAACTGGGGAGATCAATTTCTCACCTTCTAATCTAAGGCTTTGTACAAGTTTTCGCTCTGAAGCGCCTCCCCACATTTTCTTGGACCACCCATCCCAGGATTTTTGATCCGTGTCATTTCCAGGATCCTCCTTGGCCAGTTCTTCTTCTTCACAATCCAAGTCATCCATTTCTTCTTCCTCTTCATCTTCACCATCTATCTCAGCCAGGTCAGGCACCTCAGAATCGTTGGGGAACGAGGCTTTATTCTGAAAGAAAGGAACTAAGTCCATCTCTTAAGAGTACGCGACAGCAGGAGATGCTAAAATAGGGTGTTCCTCCTTCAATAATCCACACTAGAGAGAAAAAGAACTATCACCTCAGATGTAATAATTTTATCACCCCCAGTATTTTTTGGCTGACTCAAATTAGTCTCCTAGAGGACATTTTATATTAAAAGAAAGGTAAGATTTGGGAAATCCCTTGTGCTACCTTTGTTTTAACTGATATTTTGAAAGGCTCAGTTAGAAAAGATTGACAGATTGAAATAAATGTCAACTTGACTAAAACAGGGGTTTTCAAACGTGGCCCTTTTATGACTTGTGGACTTCAACTCCCAGAATTCCTCAGCCAAGCAAGCTGGCTGAGGAATTCTGGGAGTTGAAGTCCACAAGTCATAAAAGGGCCAAGTTTGAAGACCTCTGGACTAGAACAACAATTCTATGCTATTGGGAGAAAGAATAGACGTTCGAAGAAGTAGAGCAGAAGGAAAGAAGAAAGCTCAAAGACCAACTATGGAGATTCTGAATCATCCATGTCATAGTTGTCCCAAAGGTTCTTTTTCAAGAGCAACTGGACTTTCTTTCTTGAAGATGTTTCGCTTCTCATCCAAGAAGCTTCTTCAGCTCTGACAGTTGCCTCTTGAGAATGCACTTTTGGCAGAAAACTCAAAGATCATATCTGAGAATCTGCATCTGTGAGAACAATATATATATATATCCCTTCCCTCCTACTATTAAATAAATCGAACTAGCTCAGGATTTAAAATGCTGTAGATCAGGGGTGTCAAACTCAATTTCATTGAGGGCTGCATCAGCATTGCAGTTGCCCTCAGGGGGGTGGGTGGGTGTGGCCTACCGGGCGGGTGTGAACAAAGTGGGTGTGGCCTACTGGGTGGGCGTGGCTAGCTCTACATCATTCGTGTCAAGGGTGCCTGTGGGGGCCTGGTTAGGAGTGGGACAGATCTGAGAGTCTCTGACAGAAAGGGGTGGGACCAGAGCAGAGCCCATCAAGCCGGATATGTGAAGTAAGCGAGGGCCATTTGCTGGCCACTTCCAGGTGATGGTGCATTTCTTCATTCCTCACAAAGGGTGACACCTCCCCAGCATGCACCCAGGGGGTGGTGCCAACGTGGCAGGGGCTGGTTCCTCGCTGTTTCCAGACGGCCTTGTGGAGCTAAGACTGAATGTGTTTCAGCATTAGAGGGCCACCACAAAATTGTACAGGGCCAAGGCAGCGGGGGCCGTTCCCTCACTGTTTCCAGGATGGCTTTGTGGGCCACATGAAACCACTTCGTGGGCCGCATCCGGCCCCCGGGCCTTGTGTTTGACATGTCTGCTATAGATGCATATATGTGGGCGTGCTCACATTGTCAAAGTGAGATGTGCAGATAGAAAAAAGGATGGGTGTGTGTGTATGTGTGTGTAGCATACCTCTCTAGGGGAACCAGCTTTCCGTTTGCGCTTCTTGTAAAGTTCCTTGCGATCAGACACCAACCCTATGCTAAGCATCTTCTCAATAATGCGGGCTTTGGATCGTTTGGCTGTGATGTGCTTCATTACATTGGATAGGATATCTGCAGAGGGAGAAAAGAGGCAAAGGCAGTGTGAGCAAACAGAAGGAGCATACCAGCATATTTAGTTTCCCATGCTAGCTCCAAGAGAGACTACCTGTAATTATTTCAGAGAAGCCAATTCAAAACTTGGTGATGGGGAGACAGAGATTGACAAATAGAGATGAGTAACCCCTTAGCTTTAGGAGGCTCAATGGAAAATAATCCCTCCACAGTAGAGAATTCCACCGCCCAAAAAAGGTGTGTGGGTAGCCTTAAAAAAGTTTCCGGTCCCAGCTTCTTCATCTCCACCCGGCTTATCTCATTCCTCCAGACCAGTGGTTCTCAACCTTTCTAATGCCGTGACCCCATAATACAGTTCCCCATGTTGTGGTGACCCCCAATCACTTATACATCACTGGGTGCCAGGGGCGTGGCTAAAGAAAAGGGGGAAAAAATGGCAGACAGCCTTGTTTGGCGACCCCCGTGAAATGGTCGTTCGACCCCAAATGGGGTCCCGACCCACAGGTTGAGAACCACTGCTCCAGACACAAGTGCTGTACTGTGTTGGCTGTAGATCAGTGGTTCTCAACCTGTGGGTCGGGACCCCATTTGGGGTCGAACGACCATTTCACAGGGGTCGCCAAACAACGCAGTCCGCCATTTTTTTCCCCCTTTTCCTTAGCTGTGCTACTCCCTTTTATTCTATTGGCTTTTGAAAGCCAATAGAATAGACTCTCTTGAATAGAGTCTAATTCTATTGGCTTTCAAAAGCCAATAGGAATTGTCCAGGCTGTCTCTGCCCTGCTGAGCCCGCCAAAAGTCCCATTCTGCAAACGGTGCTGCACCAGTTGAGTAGTCCTCAACTTACGACCGGTTGAGTAGTCCTCGACTTACGACCGGTTGGGGGGGGGGGCGGCATTAAAAAGGTTGAGAACCACTGCTGTAGATGAAATTGCTGCCAGCCAGCCAGCCAGGCACTCTCACCATCGGAGTCACGGAACTCCTCAAAGAGCCGGCGAAGCTCCAGCTCCTGATCCTCTGTCCATAGCACAATGCGGGCTCCTTTCCTGCTGAAAGAAATAAACAGGGCTTGTCACTACAGTACAGGTTAAAACAGCCGGCCTTTGCAACAAAAAATACCCAAGAGTTGATTTCGTCTGTCAAAGTGTAGAGTCTTGTTTTTTTTCCCCCAAAGGTGTCTCTAGAATGCAATCTTCTAATTGAGAAAGGCAATATTTTGGCTGCTAAGGGCCCATGTTACGTTTGTTGGGCAACGGAAGCCACAGTGGGCAGAATGATAATAACAGTCAAATGAATGGGGCCAGGATTTCTAGGGAGGAGGCAAAATGAGGAGGGGTATTATGGTCTGTTTTGTTTTCTAAGTCAGAGGTCCCCAACCTTTGGGGCACCAGGGACCGGTTATGTGGTAAGTTTTCCGCGGACCGGAGGGGGTGTGATTTTGTGTGCAGCCTGCATCCCGCGGATGGGGCTTTGCTTGTTTGTGCGGACCGGTTGCTGGCATGCCACGGCCCAGTACTGATCCACGGCCCAGGGACCCCTGTTCTAAGTGGGTCAAAATTACGGGTAGTTCTCATTTAACTAAATTCCAAAGTAACAATGGCACTGAACAAATGGTACTTATGATCAGTCCTTGAAGTTCCAGTTGTCCCAGCATTCCCACAGTCACATAAACACCATCTGGGAGTTTGGCTACTGCCTCACACTTACAACAGCTGCAGTGTCCTGTAGTCACATGATCATCATTTGGGAGGTTCCCTGGCAGTTTCCCTCAAGTAAAGTCATTACAGAAGCTGGCAGGAAAGGTTGCAAGTTGCTCTGTCAAGTTACTTGCCTGCTCTATCTTGCTTGCCAGCAGCCACCCCTGACCCAGCTGCACTGTAGCTGCCTGCGAGTCACTTGGGATTCCCTTAACTACCCACGATCCTCATTTAACAACGGCAAGAGGGAGTGCTAGGATTGCCGTCACCAAGTGATGCAGTCCCCTGGTGTCGCTCGTTATGACCGCCTTGCTTAACAGTGGAAAATTCTGGTCCTAATTACCATCGTTGGCCAAGAACGATCTGTATCCTACAACTCGTATGTCCTTGTTTTATTTATGAAATACATCTTATAGCCATCCATCTCAAGGACGTGACTCTGGGTGGCTCACAATAAAATAAATAAAAATGTATACCAATACAAAATAAGAACTAAAACACACAGCAGTTGAAGCATCATAAAAACCCATCAGCAAAACCAGGAAATGAGCTCCATCGGTCCCCAGGACACCAGGCCTAAATACGTGTCAGGAAATTACACCAATTTATTGTCTTTAAAGCAGTGTTTCTCAACCTTGACAATTTTAAGGCATGTGGACTTCAACTCCCAGAATTCCACAGCATTGCTGGCTGTGGAATTCTGGGAGTTGAAGTCCACATGCCTTAAAATTGTCAAGGTTGAGAAACACTGCTTTAAAGCATTCAAATAACTTGCAAGCCAGGATGCTTATCCCTCTTCCATGTACTTACTCAGGAGTTAAGCCCCGAATGAAACTTTGTTTGGAGTATGTGTTAAGCTTGCAGCTCCAGTGCTAAGTACGTTGGTGAAATATGGAAACAAAATCAATAAAGTTCCACAGGACTGTTCTTAGATATATTTCCCACATCTCCCTTGGCATGTCTGGAGAGGCCAGGGGTTGAGGACAACGCTGTCCCAGGCCCCTCAGGCACTGGGGAGGTGGTCGACCAGATGAAGAGCTGCCTGCCCTCACAGACACAGGGGAGGATCAGCTGCTGACAGGCAGTAATGCTGATAGGCAGCTGATCTCCTCTGATGAGGAACCGCTGCCTCCTCCACTTGATCCAAAGGCAAGGAGAGCAGAGCAGAGGCAAGGCCAACAAAGGGCTGCAAGGCTACTCGGGAGGAGGTTGCCCCACCCCTCCTCACAAGGAATACTAGGAGTTGATTAACTTTAGGAGAAGCCATGGGGAGTTAACCTTTGCCAGGAACAATTGTTTGCTTTGGCTTACACTCCCCTGACTTGGACTAGTGTCTGTTGCTGTTTGCCTTGCCTTTCTTGGAAGATTGCTCTTTGCCCTTTGTCTTGGACCTTGCTCTTTTAGCCTTTGCTTTGTGTGCCCTTGGAACTGCTTCTTGCCTTGGACCTTTTCTTTGCCCTGAGCACCGCCGCTGACTTGTACCTGGACTCTGCCTTGTGGTCTGGACTTGGAACCCTGGGCCTTGCCCTGTGATCATACTCCTACTCTGGGGACCTTATCTGTACTATAGGGGCTGTTGTTTGGGGGACTGAGGGTGGCTGCCCTCAAGGTAGCATGGAGGTGGAGCCGTACTGGTTGTTGGAGGGCCGTTTGCTGGGCCATTTGTTGAGATAAACAAACTATTTTCTAGAGCAGTGTTTCTCAACCTTGACAATTTTAAGGCATGTGGACTTCAACTCCCAGAATTCCACAGCCAGCATTGCTGGCTGTGGAATTCTGGGAGTTGAAGTCCACATGCCTTAAAATTGTCAAGGTTGAGAAACACTGTTCTAGAGGCTTGCCTTGCCTTGACCACCTGGGTCATAACACATCCATATGTATCCCAATTGATTCGCGCCCATCATCATTTGTTTTAAAAGAAATCTGTTTATGAAGATCCCAAATTCACGAGGAGTGTTAACGTGACCTACCGCGCCTGAGGAAAGTCTCGTATGCTGCTCACCAACCCCAAGCGCACAAGTTTCCTGGCCACCTGCATTCGTCCCCGGGGATGAGAGCCGAGATGTGACAGGATGTTGTCAAGCACATCTTCACCTGGGGTTGAAAAACAAGATGTGAGAGGAACGGAAGGCCTGGTGCTCGGACTTTGGCTCAGGTGGTGGACAGAAGCAAAAGAGCTTGGTTGGGCACTGAAAAAAAGTGACTTATGGCCAGTTTTCACACTTAACAACTGTTGCGGCATCCCCACAGTCGCACGATCAAAATTCGAGCACTTGGCAACTGGCGTGTGTTTATGTGGTCCCCGTTTGTTACCTTCCCAGCTGGCTTCCGACAAGCAAACTCATTGGGGGAAGTCGGATTCGCTTAATGAACACGATTCACTTAATAACAGCACTGATTCGCTTAACGGTAATGGCGAAAAGGCCATACAATGGGCAAAGCTCACTTAAGAACTGCCTTGCTTAGAAATGGAAATTTGGGGCTCCATTGTGATAGTAAATCACAATGGAGCCACAAACATGTGTCTAGTTATGGCCCCGATAGCCATTTGTAGCATTTATAAGGATAATCTTTCCTTGGTTAATTCACTTTCAGTCACTACAATCATTCTTGCTGACTAGTAGCCTTTAAGTTTTCTGCAATACAGCACCAGTTTCAAAACTCCACCTCCCGTTTTCACACACACACACACACACACACACAGAGAGAGAGAGAGAGAGAGAGAGAGAGAGAGAGAAAGAGAGAGAAAGAGAGAGAGAGAGAGAAACACACACACACACACTTCCTTTTCCTTATTTTCTTTAGGAGAACAAAAGTGAATGATACCTTCATGCTTAAAGGTGCATTAACAGAGTGTACTCTGACATTGCAGCCTGACGTGCCAGGATAGTTTTTTCAACTATGAAAAAAACATTTATTAATTTAGATTATTTATACAGCTTCCCATCTCATAAAGTGACTCTGGGAGGCTTGCAAGATTAAAAACAAACCCACCAGAGAACCTAAACCCATAGCAGCAGAGCTCACCTGCACCTTTAGAACAGTTGCTGCTCACCTTTAGAGCAGGTTGGAATTTGAAAACCTATCAGCTGAAGAACAGCACCTTGGGACATCAACCCAGTGACTGCTTATGAAAAAGTTTGGAAATCTCTTCTCTCAGAAACTTCTCTTTCATTTCAAAACTAGGACTCCAAAAAGGAGGAGTCAGGAAGATGCCGGAGGCTGCTCTGCAGTGGTCCACCGAATAGAGTCTTCCTCATGGGGTCCCAAATTTTTCTTATGAAAGTTTCAGCTCACCCCAAGCACTCAGTTACATTTTCACCAGCCACGGAACGGAAGGCCCTTAAACGAGTTTTGATTTTGCACTACTTATTAGCTGGCTTTTCTTCAGACGTCTCCTTCCTGCAACTAGGTGCCTACCTTCCATTTCTTTATACTTGTGGTAGAGCTCCTGAAGTTCTTCCTCCTCTTCCTCAGTCCAATGGGAGGCCTTGTGCAAATTAGAACTGCGAAGGAAAGAAATATCCTAGTGAGAAAATTCCCCCCATGAAATATTATCTAAAATTTGAACATTTCTGTAGAAAGAAAAGCATTCGTTGGGTTTCTGATTGATGTAGAACTGATGGCATCCAGCAAAAATAACTTAGTGGTTGTTTGATATGGCTGCCTTCATGTTGATATAAAGTTAAGTTAACCTGTCGTTGGCCAGGTAGGTTTATAGGTGAAAACTAGCACTCTGATTTGCACCCATAAACCTATCACATGCATATACACATACATATGTCCTTATATCCTGGAAGCCTGTTTGATCAAAGAAATTAGGAGAACTGTCTTTTTTCCCCACCACAACTTTAGCATCCTGGATATGAGGTAGAAGCTGCTGGTTTTCCTTTCTATTTTTTTTTTTCTAGGTCAAATCAATGGCTGAAACAAAAGCAGCTTTTGATAGGACTCTGGTTAGCCCCCTCTCCCCCTTTAAAATGCACAGCTTTCTTAAACCATGGTTCCCCAATTTTGAGAACAATGTCTAAATGGCTGAAGGTACTTCCTTCTGTTATTCAATTCTTAACCTACAGACAATGCTACGGGGGGGGGGGGGGAGCAATCCAGCATCCAGTGCAACATTTCTCAAAACGTCCTCCACCCCTAGAAATTAGGTATTAACCAAAACCCCAAGGCTCACCTTCCATCTTCCTGTGACACTGTGTAGCCTTCGGTCATTTCTCGAACCACAGCTGTGTTTTTCCAGAACAACAGTTCCATGTAGGCTTTTTTATTGGTCGATGCCAATGCGAAAAATTTGCCCACAATGTATTTGGCAAAGGTCACCAGCTCCTAAAATTTACAGGTGTTTTGTTTTGTTTGTGGTAAGTCCAAAAGCTCAAGAGAATAAATGGTCTTCGCTTAACGTTTACTCATTCAGTGACTATTCAAAGTTTCAGTGAAGCTGAATAACAGGGACTTACAATAAGACCTCATAGTTGCAATCATTGCTGCATCCCCACAGTTACATGATCATGGTTCATGTGCTTGGCTACTGGATTGTAATTAACGATATCACAGCATCCTGTGGTCATGTGATTGCCATACGCAATCTTCACTGCCAGCTTCAGATAAGCAAAGTTAATGGAGTTGTAAATGCGGATCACATGATTACAAAATGTTGTGACTACATGGGATTCACCTACCAATGGCAAGTGTCATACAGAAAGTCAGAGAATCACATGACATTGTGCCTTATGACTCTGTCGCTTAGCAACAGAGTCCCCAGTCCCAATTATTGTTAATAAGCGAGGGCTAACTACATTTCTACAGTCAATATTTGGAAGCATTTCATTAAAGAAAATTCTCCTTTTCTAAAGGAGGTGGGCAGTTCAAAAATGTGAATGAATAAACGAATGAACGAACGAACTAACAAACGAACGAAATGTTCCCTTGCCTTCCCAGTGAAGCAGATTGCTGACATGTATTCTGTATATTTTTTAGTTTTGCTGAGGGATATTGTACTAGATGGGAGAAAGTAGGATGCACGTCCAAATTAAGAATACAGAAAAGGGTTTTTGAGATTTGGAATATACATTTATTTATATGTGTGTGAGGATTCTGGATTAAAAATGTCAATTATCTTTGTAGATATCTTTTCCATAGGTGTTGTGGTCTGATTTCCATATTCAAATAAGGCTTTGAAAAAGAGCTGTATGAATACTGGTTAAGAATTCTGAAATCTGAAATCCCAACATATCCTATCTTTCTCCACTGGAAGAAGCCTATTAGGACTGCAGGATTCTGTGTTCTGCCAGTCTGCATTTATTTAAACCATAGATGGTATCCTGCAGCTTCAGAGCTGCCAGTAAGCCCAGGATAGCATGATTCATGTATTTTAAGCTGCAATTGAAGTCCTGAAATATCTTTTATAGTTTTTTTTTTTTTAAAAAGCACCCACTTTGATCTAGGCCAGTGGTTCTTAACCTTTTTAATGCTGCGACCCCCAACCGGTCGTAAGTCAAGGACTACTCAACTGGTGCAGCACCGTTTGCAGAATGGGACTTTTGGCGGGCTCAGCAGGGCAGAGACAGCCTGGACAATTCCTATTGAATTTGAAAGCCAATAGAATTAGACTCTATTCAAGAGAGTCTATTCTATTGGCTTTCAAAAGCCAATAGAATAAAAGGGGGTAGCACAGCTAAGGAAAAGGGGAAAAAAAATGGCGGACTGCGTTGTTTGGCGACCCCCGTGAAATGGTCGTCCGACCCCAAATGGGGTCCCGACCCACAGGTTGAGAACCACTGATCTAGGCAATTTGTATCACAGGTAGTCCTTGACTTAGAACTATTCATTTAGTGATTGTTCAAAGTTGCAATGGCACTGAAAAAAGTGACTTAAGACTGCTTGGCAACTGGTGTGTATTTACGATGATTGCAGTACCCCAGGGTCACATGATCACCTTTTGCGACCCTCCGATAGGCAAAATCAGTGGGGAAGCCAGATTTATACCTGCATTACTAAATTAACAACTGCATCACTTAACAACCGTGGCAAGAAAGGTCACAAAATGGAGCAAAACTCACTTAACAACTGTCTTGTTCAGCAATGGAAATTGTTTTGCGTGTGTGTGTGTGTGTGTGTGTGTGTGTTTAATTGGTTTATATGCCTGCTTATCTTGTAAATGTGACTCTGGGCAGCTAACAATGCATTAAAACAATAAATACATATGCAAAATGAAAAAAAAAACCCATATATGTCATTAAACATGAATCCAACAGAACAGATAAATAAAAACTACTCAACAGGCCATTTAACTTCCCAACCCTCCAAGCATTGGAACATATCCAGGTCTTCAGTGCTTTATGAATCACTGGCAAAAAAGACCAGCTCTATGGAAGACCAGCAGGGGCCAATCCGACCTTGGAGGTTGTGGGTTTTTTTTTAAGAGGGCAAAGAAAACACATGCGATACAGGCAGTCTTCAACTTACAACAGTTTGTTTACAAAAACTTACAATTCAAATCTAATCTCTAATCAAACTCATAACCAACCCACATCCTGTTCCACCTCACCTTATAAGCTCCAGCGGCAGGGTCACTGAGAAGATGGTTGAAAAGGCAGAAGACCGACAGCTGAAAGAGTAAGGCCTCCATCTTGAGGTCACAGGCGATGCGGTGCAACATCTTGACCACGCAGTGATTAGTGTGGGGGCTGTTCTGCTGGTAATTTCTGAACAGCAGGACGTAGGCCTTGACGACATGAGCACTAGCAAACCTGCACCACAGGATACAGACATGAAGTCATGTTCTGGGAAACAGCAGGGGAAGATTGTTTGTGCATGTAGGCTGGAACTCAGAACGTCAAGGGAATAACAACATTCACTAGTTTCAAATGCATCAATTACTGTTTCTAGTAGTTGTCGATTAACATTGCTTAGCAGCCATTCAAAGTTATGACAGACCAGGAAAAGGGTGACTTAAGATCTGATTTTGAAGTTCCAACAATTGGGCTCCCTCCATGATCACATGACTGGAACTTCGAATGCTCAGCAACACGGCCGCAGGTATGGTCATTTGCACCATCCCACGGTCCCTTGATCAAGCTTTACAATGGTTTTGTCAAAACTGGATACTTACTTCAAGTTTTTGGCAAAAACCGCACTCAGAGAAATCTTGCTTGGATTAAAGATCAGTGTTCGTTTTACAACTGTGGCATTCCCTTAACGGCCGCCGCAAAAAAGGTCACAACGTACGACTGTAACGGGCAGACTCCATTACGGTCATTTGTCAAGGACTACTTGTATGATGGGTAAGGTAAGAATGCACAGAAATTTTTTGTCATCTGAAATACTCCTTGCACAGAAAAGATAAAGAGACAGAGAAAGAACTTACCGCTTCACATAGTCCAGGAAGCTGAACTCTTTTTCAGACACCTGCACAGATGCCAACTCTTCCTCAGCAACTTCCTCATCCTCAGCAGCCTCCTCAGGCTCATCTGGGTCAGTTGCTGCTTGCCCTGAATACACACAGGAGGTTTAAAGGAAACTGTCATTAATCCAACTCAGAAACACAGAGGACTTGCCTGAGAAAATGTGTGTCTGTGCATACATGCATGATACACTGTTGTTATAGCAATATGAGAAATGCTGCCTTAGGGATCTGTAGTGTTGTGTTGCTGTTTAAAAAACAGCCCAGCCAGAAAAAAGACCAAGGTAACCTAAATTGTTGAAGAATCCATGAAGAGCAAGTATAAGACAAAGTCTTAGCAATAGCACTAGCAATAACACTTAGACTTATAGACCGCTTTGCAGTGCTTTGCAGCCCTCTCTAAGCCATTGAGAGAGGTCAGCATATGGCCCCCAACAATTTGGGTCCTCCTTTTACCAACCTCGGAAGGATAGAAGGCTGAGCCAACCTTGAGCCGGTCAGGATGGAACTGCTGGCAATTGGCAGAGTCAGTCTGCAATCCTGCATTCTAACCACTGCACCACCAGGGCTCTTTCAAAGTCTGAGGGAAGTGGCATACTCATGAGGAAGTATACTCACGAGGGAGGTTGGCGAAGAAGATTTGCTTTAGCAGCTCCATTTCTTCAACTGGATCAACGGCGGATGATCCAAACACGTCTCCTTCAGGCCACACCTCCCTTATGGAGCAGAACAAACGAAACTTAGCTAAGTGCAGGAGATGGATAAACTTCTCTTCTCCTCAACATCAAGCACTGCAGACACTACAAGCAGGTTTAAACACAGAGCTACCAATATCTATCTACTACTTACAACTATTATTGTAAAAGTTCAGCAAATGTAACTGATCTGTGGGGGATTTATAAATCTCACATTGATACTATTGAGAAATGCAGTATGTTATGAAGAAGTGGCTTCTGATCGTCTTAATAGCAATTATCAGTACTTTTATATTTTATCCTGTTGCTAAAACTGTATCTTAATTTATTTCTTTCCATAATCTACCCTTTCAAATCATCAAATCCGTAAATAATAATTCATTTTTCTTTTTTTCAGCAAAAAAAGTCCATAAAGGTTTTCCACTCACTGATAAATTTAGTAGTTGTTCTTTCTTTAAGCAAACAAGTTGATGTTGCCACTTCCGCTAGTTCTGTCATCTTCACCAACCATTCCTCATTATAGTACTTCACAGTCTTTCCATTTTTGCACATAAAGTAGTCTCACAAAAGTGATCATATATAAAAATAATATTCTATGGCTCTTTGCTAATTGTCTGTCCCTTAATCCCAATAAGAAAAGTTCTGTTTTCAGTTGAATATTAATCTTTAAATTTTTTTGTGTCCCGGTATGCATTTGACCCAAAATTGTCTGGCTTTTGCAAATCCATCAGGCATGATAAAAAGATCCTTTACGTTGTTCATATTTCCAAGATGGATAGAAGTGCCTTTATACATTCTTAGATAATTTTTCTGGAGTCATATATCAATGGTACACCAATTTATACAATTTCTCCTTTTAAATTATAACAGTGTGAATTTCATTCCTTTCGACCACATGCTATCCCACTGTTCCATCAATATGTTATATTCAAAGTTCTTTCCCCATTTTAACCTACACTCTTTAACTTGTTCATTTATTTATTATTTTTATAAATGCCTCAAGGCAGGGAATATAACTAATACTCCATCCTCCTCCTATCTTCCCCTCAATAACAACTCTGTTAGTGGGGTTGGGATGAGAAAAACTGACCCAGTCATCCAGGCAGGACAAACTCACAGTCTCTTGGTTTCTAAGCTGGTGCTTTCACTACTACACCTAACTGGCTCTTCTGTTTCAAATTTCAACAAAGATTTACACATTTTTAGCACTGATATGTACATCATTTGTACATAATTCAGCTTCAAATTCTGTCTCCTGTCGCTCAATTGTCCTAATGTCTACCTTATCTCTTTAATTGTGCATATAAAAAAACCATTGAAAGTTAAATCCCTCTGCAGTCAGTTGCTCTCATCTTATTATAATAGTTCTGTTCGTTAAATAAGACTGTTAACGGGATTCTTGGGGTTTTTTTTGAAAAAAATAAATAAATAAACAGTCTTAGAGGATGATGTTTTGACGAATCATGAAGCTGGAAGGGTTCGTTTGAGACCATGAGGGTCTCCTCAGTGCAGGAATTCAGAAGATTTGCTTATGCGTTGATGAGCAGACTCTCCTACCCAATCATTCTCCTGGTCCCATTTCCAGTTGCTCAAGAGCAAAAACCTGGCTGAATCAGGATAAGACAGTGATGGCGAACCTTTGAGAGACCAAGTACCCAAAACCTGCCCTGCCCCCCGTCCCTACTCTGCGCCCCTCCACTCACCGCCTCGATGGCCCATAGCATATTGCCCAGGCAGCCCAGAAGCACCATGGTGTCACCCCTCCACCCATGCCCCGCAGTATCATCTGCTTGCGACGGGGCACGAGGGAGGAGTCTTGTCCCGACTGCCATGTCCTTGGCTGTGCTGCTCTGTGCAGGCCACATCCAGGGGCAACTCTCTACCAAGGGGGTTGCTGGTGAGGAGGGGGCTGCGGGGGGAGGCAGGGCTGGGGCGATGGTGTGCGTGCCCACAGTGAGGGCTCTGAGTGCTGCCTCTGGCACGCGAGCCATAGGTGAGCCATAGGCGAGCCATAGCCATAGCTGCCTCTGCCACCACTGGGATAAGATATTGCTCTGAAGTGTTGCATACAGACCTACACATTTTTATCTGCAAGCTAAAAACACATCCACAGATGCATCTTTGAAGTTGCTCTCTTACCTTGCCGAGCGCAAGAGTGAGAGCGCTTCTGGTGCCTGGCCAGTTAATAAGCTGTCCTGGATCCGTATCATGGCCTCAGCTCGCTGTTCCTCTAATGGAACTTCTGATGTGGCGTCAAAAGGAATGACATCATCTGGAAGAGACTCAAAACCCTGGCAAGAAAAAAGATATTGGATGGAAGCCTGTGTCAGCAAGATCCTTTTTTTTTTCCTTTCCCAAAAGAAAGAAATTTCAGCAAGAAATGTTACAGATCCAAACAAAAGATTTTGAATTTTGCTACAGCCAAACCAAGCAAGCTTTACACAGGTGTAAATTAGTCAAGGGTAAGCCGGAAAGGCATGGAATCTACAGGAATGACTTGAAAAGGATAGAAAAGGCAATACCAAGAACCATCGTTCCTCCTTCTAGCCTGCGTTCTGCCCACTTTCATGAAGTTTTGAGAAACAGCAATGCCCTGTAATTATTAGGAGGAACCATTTAAAAAGACCAGTTTGTGGCCTCAAAATGGGCTTGGAGGATAAAAAGAAGGGAAGAAAAAACCCGGCGTTGAAAGTAGACTAGCTAGAGGCTGCTAGAACGAACTATGTAAACAAAAAGGATAAAACCACCACCCACCATCCCACCACTTTAGCGAAAGGAGAGAACGAAGAAAAAAGTGCTACTGATCTGGTGTTCATATTCCTTCCACAAAGAATGATCTGGAAACAAGGTGTCACAACCTGCAGGATCAGCAAGAAAGAAAGAAAGAAAGAAAGAAAGAAAGAAAGAAAGAAAGGAAGGAAGGAAGGAAGGAAGGAAGGAAGGAAGGAAGGAAGGAAGGAAGGAAGGAAGGAAGGAAGGAAGGAAGCTATCCAGGAGAGAGAGCTCTTCTTTTGTCTGCAAGGACCGTGTGCAATTGAAGATTTTTTTTCCCAAAGATGTCACAATGGGTCTTTTTCTATACCTCAACTTACAAAGAGTTCCTACAAGGGTTTGTATGACTTTTAGGCAAAGGCCATAGCTTAGCAACAGGGTATTTGTGCTTTGTATACAGAAGGTAACACATTTCAGCCCTGGTACCTCCAGGCAGAAGGCTCTTCTCTGAAAACCTAGCCCAGTGATGGCGAACCTTTTACAGACCGAGTGCCCAAATTGCAATCCAAAACCCACTTATGCATTGTCGGGTGCCGGGTGGGTGTGGCCCATTGGGTGAGTGTGGCCCATTGGGTGGGCGTGGCTGCAGTGGTAACGGCAGACTGGGTGGGACTAAAAAGTTCAATCAATCAATTCCAACTTTGCAAGATCTTTTTTTTCCCTGCAAGAAGTTGAAATTGACTGATTGATTGAACCTTTTTTTTTTGTACATAGCGGCGGAGGCCTAAAGCGAAAAGGTTTTATAAAACCCAGCTGATGGCCTAGGACTGGGGCGATGGCACGCGTGCCCACAGAGAGGGCTCTGCGTGCCATCCCTGGCATGCGTGCCACAGGTTCGCCACCACTGACCTAGCCTTTGCCAATCGCCTCAAGGAAGTACCCAGCTGGCACTTTCTGCAACACGACTCCTATCTTGTTTTACAAGAGAAGACGCCAGAGAGGAGAAGGACTTCTGCTCATTGTGAGCAAGAAGGAACCCAGAAGCCCTGACTTCTGCACTCTGAAGAGCCAACTTCCTGCTATCCAGCTGGCAGGAGGCCCTCTTCCTGCCAACTAGATTCATCTTACCTTGATGCACCTATCAATTTGCTCCACCAGCTTTGGCCACACCTCCTCTAACTCTTCAGACGATTGGGGTCGCGCACTGGGCCCAGCAGAATGAGCCTTGGATTTCTTTTTCCTCCTGCACTTCTTGCCCTGCAGCAAAACAAAAACCATTTTTGAATCGTGCTTTGAGAAGAGAGAATACTGATATGAGCATTATTTGCCACGTTGATTGGGGTCACTGAAAACCTTACTTCAGCAGCATCTAGAGGACCCAAGATCCTCCAGCTTTAATCTGGTTAGATTCAAACTCCGCTTTCTACGTGACGTTGGCTAAGCTGCTCTCTCCTAGACCAGGGGTAGGCAACCTTGGCTCTTTTATGACGTGTGGACTTCAACTCCCAGAATTCCTCAGCCAGCATGGCTCAGCATGGAAACCTCTCCCTTTGTCCTCAGCATGGCTGGCTCAGGAATTCTGGGAGTTGAAGTCCAAGCCTCATAAAAGAGCCAAGGTTGCCTACCCCTGGCCTAGACCAACCTGCCCCAGTTAGGTCCCTTAGGAAAGAATGGCCCTCCGCTCCATTTCGGTGAAGTGATAGTTCTTTTACTAAAGGTTGCTGGCTGTGGTAAAGTCAGGCCCGAACGAAGATTCCTGCGCAAAAGGTTACAAATTTTTTCCCCTTCATCCCAGCCCTCCCCCCTTGACCAGTTAATCTTCATCCAATGAGGAGCTGGATGGGTGTTTTGAGAATCGCTGAAATGTTTGGGGCAATCTACATCCCATTCTCAGGGTGTATGGCCTTGAGGACTGGCACAAAATTGGACCCATTCTTTCGTGGTCTTCAGCAAGCTGTCATCCCCCCCCTTATTTCCCATCACATCCCCATACATGTTTATTGTCCATTTCTCCCCCCTTGTCCCTCCCCCCTCCCTCTCCATCTTTGATGGCAGGATGGCGGCAAGGCACCAAGCCAAAGATGGCAGAACTGACACCAACCACTTATGGCAGGGGTGTCAATTTCATTGAGGGCCGCATCAACATTGCGGTTGCCCTCAGGGGGCCAGGTGGGTGTGGCCAGGGTGGGTGTGGCCTACTGGGTGGGTGTGGATGGACTGGGTGTGGCCTACTGGGTGGGTGTGGCCAGCTCTACATCGTTCGTGTCAAGGGTGCCTATGAGGGCCTGGGCAGGAGTGGGACAGATCTGAGGGTCTCTAGCAAAAGGGGGTGGGACCAGGGCAAGTGCCGAGGCATGGTCCACTGGAGGAGCCTCACCGTTCCTCTCAGGCCATGCTGGGGGGGAGGGCTTATGGAGCTAAGACTGAATGTGTTTCAGCATAGATGGCCACCACAAAATTGTACATTGGCTCCCTCCCGGCTGGCCTGGGCCAGGGCCAAGGCAGCGGGGGCCGTCCCCTCACTGTTTCCAGGATGGCTTCGTGGGCCACATGAAACCACTTTGCGGGCCGCATCCAGCCCCCAGGACTTGTGTTTGACATGTCTGACTTATGGGGAGCATAACAACGAAGAAAGGAAGCAGTTAGCATCTTGAAGAAAACAAATCATGTAAAGTGAAAAGAACAAATATGTTCACTGACCAAAAGATTCCAAAAGAAATAACTGGAAATTCGAAGGAAAGGAACTCAATTCTCATATCCCAAGAATACCTGGACCACAAGGTTTTTCCTCCCTTTGCAAAATTTCTCCAGCATCTTCAAGAAGAGATGAGTTGTCTCCACCAGATCTCTCAGGAATGACCTGGGTTGCTTTTTCTCATCAAACTTACGGAAAAGAGTGAGGAACAACTCCCGATATTCCATCAAATAGAAAATGTTATCTAGAGGAAGGAAGGGCTTGTCATTAGTTTCATCCAAGCAACACCAACATTCCCTAAATAATGGAGAGGGGAAGTAGTAATAAAGTGGGTAAGATTCCCCCCCCCATGTAGTTTAATTTTGGGCGCTGAAAGGCCACTGTTGCTTTTCTCTTCATTCTCTATTTCAGGGGTGTCAAACTCAATTTCATTGAGGGCGGCATCAACATTGCAGTTGTCTTCGGGTGGGTGGGTGTGGCCAGGATGGGTGTGGCCTACTGGGTGGGCGTGGATGGAGTGGGTGTGGCCTACTGGGCAGGCGTGGCCAGCTCTACATCGTTCGCGTCAAGGGTGCCTGTGGGGGCCTGGGCAGGAGTGGGACATATCTGAGGGTCTCTGGCAGAAGGGGATAGGACCAGGGCAAGTGCCAAGGCATTGTCCACTGGAGGAGCCTCACTGTTCCTCTCAAGCCATGCGGGGGGGAGGGGGGCTTATGGAGCTAAGACTGAATGCGTTTCAGCATAGATGGCCACCACAAAATTGTACATTGGCTCCCTCCCGGCTGGCCTGGGCCAGGGCCAAGGTAGCGGGGGCCATTCTCTCACTGTTTTCAAGATGGCTTCACGGGCCATATGAAACCTCTTCACGGGCCGCATCTGGCCCCCGGGCCTTGTGTTTGACATGTCTGCTCTATTTGTTCAGCAAATATACTTTATTTAGCCTTTCTGGTTAAATCTGATAAGAAAAACATGGAGGCTCCTGAGGTAAAATATTTAGTGACAGAGAACAGAGTATCCGTTCAGAAGACTACAACTTCAATTTATAGTTATGTTCAGGGATGGCTTGAAAGCTATTTAAAATACTTAACATGTTACTCACGTTAACAATTCTAGCCCAGCCAGACCAAAGGCCTGACTATGATCCTATCCCTCCAAGCAAATGTAGTTCTAAGCCTTTCCCTTGGAATTGGTAGAGATTACAATTGGTTTCTCCTTCCAGCAGGAAACCTAGAATGTTATCCCAGGAAATAACTTGGCATATAATGAAAAAAAACTTTACTTTTAAGGATGTGGCTGCTGTTGCGCACAGCTTCTTCCTGGGAACGGTCCATTTCATGCATAGTCATCAGCAATTCTTGGTAAGCCTTGAGAGCCAGATGCATCCTGAGAGACAAGGAAAAGAAGTTGAGAAGCAGGAATTCCTCTGACTTTGCATAGGAAGATGAGATAATAAATGACATTATTTAAGTCTGCACAGGCAAAAAAATCAAAAATTCCACAGAATACTCCATGGTGAGAATGTCCTCTCACCTTTTAGTCCAAGAGGTGATGTCCTTCTTATCTACCAGGCTCATTTCATAGTAGTTGGTCAGACTCTGTTCAATGAAATGGAAGGCCCGAACGCCAACCGTCTCAGAAACCAGCTGAGGCTGGAAAGAAGAGGCCCGGTTGAAGGCCATGAAAAAAGCCATAGCCCATAAGTAGTATGTCTCATCGTGCTGTTGGGCCTTTTCCCTGATCAAGTGATCCTGGGGGAAAGAAAGAAAGAAAGAGAATGTGCAAGGCCATCTATGATCTCGTAGCCTCTGCTCTTTTGGCTCCCTATCAGATGCATTCAGTTTCAGAACACAAGCAGATCTGATAGGCCAAGATACTTTAGAACAGTGTTTCTCAACCGTGACAATTTTAAGGCATGTGGACTTCAACTCCCAGAATTCCACAGCCAGCAATGCTGGCTGTGGAATTCTGGGAGTTGAAGTCCACATGCCTTAAAATTGTCACGGTTGAGAAACACTGCTTTAGAAACTCTAAAATACAAACAGTGGAGATTAAACATGCATAAAATAACATTTAAGCACTTAGAGCAGTGTCAGGACAACAGTCAGGAGCCCTGGTGGTGCAGTGATTAGAATGCAGTATTTCAGGATGACTCTGCCCACAGCCAGGAATTTGATCCTGACCGGCTCAAGGTTGACTTAGCCTTCCAAGGTCGATAAAATGAGGACCTAGATTGTTGGGGGCAATAGGCTGACATTGCAAAACGCCCAGAGAGTGTTGTAAAGCACTGTGCAGAGGTGTTCCAATATCTCAGGGGCTGCCACAGAGAAGAGGGAGTCAAGCTATTTTCCAAAGTGCCTGAGGGCAGGACAAGAAGGAACGGGTGGAAACTAATCAAGGAGAGAAGCAACCTAGAACTAAGGAGAAACTTCCTGACAGTTAGAACAATTAACCAGTGGAACAACTTGCCTCCAGAAGTGGTGAATGCTCCAACACTGAAAGTCACTGGACAGCCATTTGTCTGAAATGGTATAGGGTTACCTGCCTGAGCAGGGGGGTTGGACTAGATGACCTCCAAAGTCCCTTCCAACTTTACTACTACTACTACTACTACTACTACTACTACTACTACTACTACTATATGTCTAAGTGCCATTGCTATAAATGAATTTGAGAATGCTGTAAAGCACTGTGCAGAGGTATATAAATCTAAGTGCCATTGCTATAAATGAATTTGAGCCAATTTAAATCACATATCCCTTCAATAGCAGTTTAAAGGAATGGCAGAATTGGGGGGGGGAAATATTTGATGCCCTTCTAAGAAAGAGAATTTCTCAGAGGAGGGAAATTTACAACTGGGCCGTGTCATCAAGAAATTCCACTTTTTTACTCCCCAAACCTATCTCCAAAGATGGCAGAACATATAACACAGCCTTAGATATTGAATACAATGTAAATGGAAGGGATCCATCAAAATATGCTGGTCTTTAACTTTAAAGAGAATAAGCTGCATTTTAAGAGCATCCAAGAACTTTTCACTGTGGATAAGGAGCAATAATGTTCTTATTCTTCCCTTTGGCACCAGAGGAGGAACAAGAATCATTGAAAAATTTGACTTCTAGTATCTCCAACCTGAGTGCAAATGGGCTCAGTAAAGCCACCCTGATCCCAATGAATCTGACTGCTGCCCAGTCCTATAAACGAGGGTCGTAGATGGCTGACACCTCCCTCTTCTCGTATTATGGTACCCAATTGCAATTGGCTAGCTCCAACACTTGAAACTCCTTCTTCTCACCTTGACCAGGTACATGAGGCGATTGTAGCAGTTCTCCAAGAACTCCACACAGAACTCCTGGAGGAAGCGCCGCACATTTAGGGCAGAGCGGCGAGGGGGTCCTTCACCATCACTGGCGAGCTGCTGCCTTTTTGGCACCCGGCGTACCTCCTTGCACAGATCGTGGCTGTAGTTCTTCATCTGTCCAGGAATGGGGCAGAATGTGAATAAGATGGAAGGGGGGGGGAGGGGGCACAATATGGATTCAACCCCTTCCACATTAGCTCCAATAATACCAGACGGAAAGTTTACCACAGCTCTATGGTTTCCGGCAGAAGTTTCCATTTCATAATAAAGTGCAGAGATAACATTAGACAAACTTGGCAATTATACTGTTTTTCAAGTGATTGTCTCCAGTGAGCATGCAACATATATAAGTGTCATTAATCAGAAACATTTTCTAATGCACATTACAAGGTTTCTGTAAAAATTAGCTTAATCTAGAGCAGGGGTAGGCAACCTTGGCTCTTTTATGACTCGTGGACTTCAACTCCCAGAATTCCTGAGCCAGCATGGCTCAGCTTGGAAACCTCTCCCTTTCCCCTTAGCATGGCTGGCTCAGGAATTCTGGGGGTTGAAGTCCACGAGTCATAAAAGAGCCAAGGTTGCCTACCCCTGATCTAGAGGGTCTAATCCAGTGGCCCCTAACCTTTTGGGCGCCAAGGACTGGTTCTGTAGAGGGTAGTTTTTCTGTTGAAAAACTAAGCACGTGTATATGTGTTTTGCGTGCTGCCTGGAGCTCGAGCACGTGCAGATGGGGCTTTGCAGTCCACGGTCTGCTGCTGGTTCGCATCCCGGGGGCGGAGAACCCGTGGTCTAATCTAAATGTATATGGTCTACTTGGCCTGGAGAATATGGTTGATGATGGTGCAATTACTTCTTTACAATGGTGGATTGATCCACGTTATAATCTGGTAGTTTTATGAGCTAGCGCAGGGGTAGGCAAGTCCACGAGTCATAAAAGAGCCAAGGTTGCCTACCCCTGAGCTAGCGAAAAGAAGTTCGGAAAATTGACCTCAACCAACTTATATGCTAAGAAAACTGGAAGCCAGCTTATGAAAAAGCAGTGATCTGCGCAGGGGCCTGCACTGGAAGAGGATGTCCACCAACACCGGCCAGAAATTTCTGAAGACACAAATGATGGCATAGGGGTCTAGGAAACCCAATAGCTATAGTAGTCTTTTATTAAACTCTTCAGTGACAGTTACTGTAACAAAGACAGGCAGATCTGAGGACAAATAAAAAGCTACATGATTCATGTGCCCATAAAATTCCCATGCTTTCCTTTCTCTGTTTCTTATAAGGGCAGAAAGTAGCGTCACTCCTTTGAAGAAATACCCTCAACACTATACAGATGTGCAGATGCTGCATCCTGAAAAAAAAATCCACTCTCCCCAACCTTGCACCCAATAACTTGAAGTGACTTACATTGTGTAGCCCCTTGTGCATCACCACATCTCTTTCCCCAATAGCTTTCAAGCCCTGAATAACATAACAGCCACCAAAACGAGAGTGTCTAAGGGAAAAGAAAACAGGTAAAAGTGTGACTTTCCTAAATAAGACCGAAAATTATTCAACATATTATTTTATGATTTCAGCAGAATCAATTAGAACAGCCATTTGTCTGAAATGGTATAGGACAGTGATGGCGAACCTTTTAGAGACTGAGTGCCCAAACTGCAACCCCAAACCCACTTATGCATTGTCGAGTGCTGGGTGTGGCCCATTGGCTGGGTGTGGCCAATTGGGTGGGCGTGGCTGCAGTGGCAACAGCAGACTGGGTGGGAATAAAAAGTTCAATCAATTCCAACTTTGCAAGATCTTTTTTTTTCCCGCGAGAAGTTGAAATTGACTGATTGAACCCCCCCCCTTTTTTTTGCACATGGCGGTGGAGACCTAAAGTGAAAAGGTTTTATAAAACCCAGCTGAAGGCCTAGGACTGGGGCAATGGTGTGCGTGCCCACAGAGAGGGCTCTGAGTGCCGCCTCTGGCACCTGTGCCATAGGTTCACCACCACTGGTATAGGGTTTCCTGCCTAAGCAGGAGGTTAGACTAGATGACCTCCAAGATCCCTTCCAACTTTATTATTGTTATTATTGTTGTTGTTGTTATTATTATCATCATCATCAGACTCTTTTACCAAAATACCACCTTTTGAACAAGATTCATCAAGAGGAGGCAGAAACTGACTTTAGAAAACTTTGGCCAACCTACCCAGAGTTGTCTACTTTGATAGCAGCTGTTTTGCTCTTATGCAGGCAATAATTGTACTGTATTCAATTCCCTCTGTCCATTTCTGTCTCTTAAAAATTGTCCAGTGAAGTATTCATAATGAGAACCAACTGAAAGAGTACTGGACTTCATTCTTGCAAGATTCCTTTTCCCCTGCACATCCAACCCCATTTTATTACTGGTATTGAAAGACTCGTTCATGTATTCTGGCAGCATTAATGGGGTGATAATGATAAATGATGAACTTCATCGGACAGTAATTTCTGGTCTACAGGCTACTGCCCTCAATATAGAGCTGTGGGATATACAAATTTGTACCCAAACTTTCCTTGAATAGTATGGAAAACTATACTACAGTTCAGACTCTTTTTTCCTTTCCTTTTCTTCCATTTCTTGATCATCTAAATTTTAAACTTTTAAACCAGTGGTTCTCAACCTGTGGTCTGTGGATCCCTTGGGGGCCCCGATGTCACCACAGATTTAAATCTTGAGTTAAGTCTTGGTGATCCGTGACCATGCTCTGTGACCACAAAAGGTATTTAAAGAGCTCAGTGGTGAAGAAAAAGTTGACAGCCACTGTGATAAACAATATCTCTTCAGCAAATGGGAAGATGAATTATTATATAAGACTAGAAACTTGGCTCTTGTGGGGCTTCTGTTCTGTTGAATATATTCTTCAGAAGAAGCAGTCCCAAGTTCTACCTTGATTTCGCATGAACAAGTGCACTAATTTATGAATCATAACATCAACCATTTGTGAAGAATGATAATTATCTACCCATTTCAAATCAAAGATAACTCCTCAATAATAAATATTTTTTCCAAGTATAATTGATTCTGCTGAAATCTTAACATGTACAAAAATAGGACTTTGGATGTGAACTGGAATGAGTCAGCTTAGAACTCCTTGTTGAATAAAAAATAATTTTGGATATTATTTGGGAAAGTCATCAAAATTAGACTGTAAAAAGAAATTGCAAAAAAAATTGTAAAAAAAAATTGGTTAATGACAACAGCTGTTCTAGATTAAATTTATGAATTTAGCCAGAGAACTAAAAAGTTACACAGACTAAAGAGCCATCTTGTGTAATGGCAAGTATAATTCACACCCCCTTAAACTGCATTGAAACAATTAAAGACTTTCTAAATTGTATAGGGAAAGTTTTCATCAAATCCACACTTATTTTCATCTTTAATGATAATGGACACTTATTTTGGTTTAAGGACTTTTTAGAAAGTGGAAAAATTGTACAATTTCAATAACTAATGCCGGTGCTGCTTTCCATCCAATTTTTCCAGTTTTCTTAAAATTTGCAATATTTTCTTTAATGTTGTTTCATTTTCAGTGTCATTCTTGTGTTCAAAAAGATGCAGTGTTGTTTGCAGTGGTTTACACACCATAAAACAAAGGAGCTCAGAATCCGAATCAAGTAAAAGGTATTTGATTCTGGCACATGCATCTTTCTCCCTGTAAGAACCGCACCTTAAAGAGGTTCTTTTTTTTTTTTGAAGGGGGGTTGTAGTAAAAAATGATTGCACACCGTTGTTATCTTCTTAGTTCAAATACACATTTCTGTGAGCCTATGCAACTGTTCATTCGAGGATTAACTGCTAAGTTCCTTTGCCAGTGCGTATTTTATTGTTCTATTGTTTTACTTCTGTTCTGTTTACACTCTTTTCATTTTTCCTTCCTTTTTATTATTGTAAGCTGTCTAGAGTAGCCCCATGGTGAGATAAGTGGCAAATAAATTTAATAAACAAACAAATAGGTACAAGGAGGGTGCCCTAAATAGATTGAAGCATCCCTGTCTGCTTTGAATCTGAATATTGTACAAGAAACCATGATTGGGACAGTAGTAGCAGCAGCAGCAGCAACAACAACAACAATAATAATAATAGTTGGAAGGGACCTTGGAGGTCATCTAGTCTAACCCCCTGCTCAGGCAGGAACCCTACACCATTTCAGACAAATGGCTGTCCAGTCTCTTCTTAAAAACTTCCAGTGTTGGAGCATTCACCGTTTCTGGAGGCAGATTGTTCCATTGGTTAATTGTTCTAACTGTCAGGAAGTTTCTCCTTAGTTCTAAGTTGCTTCTCTCCTTGATCAGTTTCCATCCGTTGCTTCTCGTCCTGCCTTCAGGCGCCTTGGAGAATAGCTTGACTCCCTCTTCTTTGTGGCAGCCCCTGAGATATTGGAATACTGCTATCATGTCCCCCCTCGTCCTTCTCTTCGTTAAATCAGACATACCCAATTCCAGCAACCGTTTCTTATGTGCTTTAGCCTCCAGTCCCCTAATCATCTTTGTTGCTCTTCTCTGTACTCTTTCTAGAGTCTCAGCATCTTTTTTACATCGTGGTGACCAAAACTGGATGCAGTATTCCAAGTGTGGCCTTACCAAGGCATTGTAAAGTGGTATTAATACTTCATGTGATCTTGATTCTATCCCTCTGTTAATGCAGCCCAGCACTGAGTTGGCTTTTTTGGCAGCTGCAGCACACTGCTGGCTCATATTTAAGTGATTGTCCACTAGGACTCCGAGATCCCTCTCACAGTTACTACTATTGAGCAAGGTACCCCCTATACTATACCTGTACATTTGGTTTTTCTTGCCTACATGTAGAACCTTACTTTTTTCACCATTGAATTTCATTTTGTTAGATAGCGCCCAGTGTTCAAGTCTGTCCAGATCCTCCTGTATCCTAAGCCTGTCTTCTGGAATGTTGGCTATTCCTGCCAGCTTGGTGTCGTCTGCAAATTTGATGAGTTCCCCATCTATCCCCTCGTCCAAATCATTGATGAAGATGTTGAAGAGCACTGGGCCTAGAACAGAGCCCTGGGACACCCCACTACACACTTCCCTCCATGTAGATGCAGTTCCATTGAGGACCACACGCTAAGTACGGCCGGTCAGCCAGCTACGAGTCCATCTGGTGGTGATGCTGTCTAACCCACATGGTTTTTCTATCTTATCGAGTAGTAGGTTGTGATCTACTTTATCAAATGCCTTACTGAAGTCCAAGTAAATTATATCCACAGCATTCCTCTGATCCACTAATTTGGTCACTTGGTCAAAGAATGCAATAAGATTCGTCTGGCATGATCTGTTTTTGACAAACCCATGTTGGCTTTTAGTAATGACTTTGTTTGCCTCTAGGTGTTCGCTGATTCGTTGTTTGATTATCTTTTCCAGAATCTTCCCAGGTACTGAGGTCAGGCTGATAGGTCTGTAATTTCCTGGATCCATTTCCTGGATCCAAAGATAGTAAATTATCTTTGCAAGAAAGAAATATTTTTGGGAAGGTTGCCCAAGTTAGAGATAGCATTTACAAGGAAGGGGAATGGCTTGGTTAAAGATTACAGGTTCAATTCTTGACATTTAAAGGATGACATAACTGGGAACAGAGGGGATCCTTTTTTTCCCAAATCTCCCTTAGTGACAGTGATTGGCTGGGAAAGCCAAGACCTCCAAGTTCACTTCCTCACCTGCTACTCCGCTGGAATATACGAGTCTTCTTCTCAGCCTGTTCCTTCTGCCTCAAGATTTCCAGGCCTGCCACATCTATGCTCTGCTCCTTGGCTGAACGGGTCTTTCCTGTGGCTGCCAACAGCTCTGCATTCTATTGGGAACAATTTTCTTCCAGCAAAGAAAGCTATGTTTATTCCCTCCCTTCCCTCCATGCACCCCAGCAGAAAGCAAACCAACAGAGTTTACACTGGACAAGGAAGCTTTTGCCTCCCCACAATGCTGAAACTTTAAATGTTAATTAAAAGTTCAATTAACATTAAATTAAATGTTCATTTAAAAATGTGAATGACAAAAGCTGTTCTTCGTTAATGAACCACAATATTCCGACTCTGACAGAGGCCAGCCAGAACCAGAGGATGAAACTGTAGCATGGGCTAAAGGGCCACATTTTCTAACAAAAAGTACAACTATCGATCTTGGTCAACAGTTCAACTATCTCTCAACCTTCCTTTTTCCTCTTCTACTTTCTGAAGCTATATAGGTAAAAAAGTAAAAGTTTCTCTGCGGGTTTTTACTCTGCTAGTCATAACCAACCTTAAGGCATAGTGCTCGCCTCTATTTCTTAAGCCAAAGAGCCAGTGTTGTCCAAAAACATTTTCGTAGTCGTGACATCACCATAGCACAGAGTATGCGGCGAAACACAGAAGGCTGTTATCTTCCCACATGCTTATATGCAGTACCTATTCATCTACTTCAGTGGTTCTCAACCTGTGGGTCGGGACCCCATTTGGGGTCGAACGACCATTTCACGGGGGTCGCCAAACAAGGCTGTCCGCCATTTTTTCCCCCTTTTCTTTGGCCAGGCCCCTGGCACCCGGTGATGTATAAGTGGTTGGGGGGTCACCACAACATGGGGAACTGTATTATGGGGTCGCGGCATTAGAAAGGTTGAGAACCACTGGTCTACTTGCATCTGCATGCTTTCAAATCGCTAGGCTGGCAGGAGCTCGGACAAGTGACGGTAGCTCACTCCATCTTGCTGTGCTTGAATTGTTGAATTGTAGACCTTTAACAGTCTAAGGCAGGGAATCCCCAACCCCCAGGCTGTGGCCCACTACCTGGACGTGGCCTATTCAGAACTGGGCTGTGCAGGTGGCGGGCCGGCCGGCGTGCGCCATTCAACTTGTGTGAGTCACAGGCCGACGCATGTGCACATGCATGCACAGCTCAACTTGCGCAAGTTGAGCTGCGCGGGCCTGGGCCTGCAAACCAGCCCGCCACTCGCGTGGCTCAGTTCTCTCCACCACCCTCTGCCAAGCTGCCAAGGTTGGGGACCGCTGGTCTAAGACCCAATGTCTTAGCCACTGAGCCAATGCATTCCCCTTCTGAAGCTATAAAAAATTTAAAATTCCTGGAAATCTCTTTGGAGTTCCAACCTAGAAACACTGTATCCTTTGCTTCTTTCTGCCACCTGCAGATATTTCCCACGCTACCCCAGCCTTCATCTCTGATCCGAACAGACTTGCTTGCTTACCTGGTCACGGAACATAAGGGAGATTATCTCTAGCACGTGCAGACTCCACTGCTGTTCACTTGTGGAGCTGGCCAAGAATTTGAGCAAATCATCCATCCCGCTAATGTGCATAGCCCAGAGCACCCGGTCATGGATGTTGGCATCATCGTCAATGTTCTATGGGAGAGATCGGATGGGATTAACCCATTAGAATACGGGTAGTCCTCAAGTTACAACCACAACCAAGCCCTAAATTTATAATGCTAAGTCAAACATTTGTTAAGTGAATCTTGCCCCATTTTATGACTTTCCTTGCCACAGTTGTTTTAAGTGAATCATCGTGTTGTGTTAGTAACACAGTTGTTAAGTGAATCTAGATTCCCCATTGACTTTGCTTGTCAGAAGGTCGCAAAAGGAGATCACGTGACCTCCAGGACACTGCAACCATCATAAACATAAACGTCAGCTGCCAAGTTTCACAATTTTGATCACGTGACCATGGGGATGCTGCAGCGGTCGTTAAGTGTGAAAAAACGGTCATCAGCCACTTTTTCAGTGCCATTGCAACTTTGAATGATCACTAAGGGAACTGTTGTACATCAAGTGGAATTTTAAATCACAAGAAGCTATAATGTCCATTTTGCTCAACCTCGTGTCACACCACACAATAGGCAAAGTGTCCCACTGACACACTCATATTCTTGGGGAATATCCTTGATAAACAGGATGAGGAAGAGCCACAGCCAGGCAACAGTCAGATAAAAGACCTATCAGTCCACCCAAGAAATGGGGGAGGAATGGGGGAGGGGAAAGCATCCCAGAAAGGACTCCCCTTAATTCTCTGGAAAGTACAGGCAAGGGAGGAGAGACGTGCTGTCAGACTTGCAAGAACTTATTACTGTTAATCTTACAACACGTTCTGAACTACACTGAAGGGCTGACAGAACAGACACCTCCCAGGTCATATAAAAGAAGAGCTGGCAAGGCAGACGTAGTAATAAAGACCACGTTCCCCTCAGAATGTTAAGAAAAAAAGGGAAATCACAGTGAGAGCATCCTGGACAGGAACAATGTACCCCACATTTTTCTTTGATTCTTCTGCTATTATCATTCAGCTGAAGTATATTGGCTCCCTAAATAACAATATTCAAACCATACCGGAAGCAAGGCATTATTTATTAAGCTTCAGACATTCCCACCCCCTAAAATAACCATGGAGAGTCATTCAGCAGTACCGCAGAGAGTTGTTGAGATAATGCAGATGAAACACTGAATAGGAAACTTCCGATGATTTAAATATCGTCAATATCACTGTCAGACCTGCCCTCACTTCTGCCCTTGCTAGTCCCTTATTGTCCAATTACATTTGAATAAATTGTTTCGGGAACTATCTCTTCAACGGAGGGCTGGTTGGTGAGCTGTTATATTCCATGCCCAGCATTTTGACCTTGAGATGGCGTCTCTGGAAGGTATGATGAGTAGTTAGCCTTCCCCCCCCTTCCGACCAGCTCCCTCCTCCCCCCATAGTTCATGGCAGACTGGCAGCTAGCTAATGCGAAGCTCAAGCGAAGGATGGCAGTCCTGACCATCACCTACAACAGCACCAGCTAGTACAGTGGTTCTCAACCTTTTTAATGCCGTGACCCCCAACTGGTTGTAAGTCGAGGACTACTCAACAGGTGCAGCACCGTTTGCAGAATGGGACTTTTGGTGGGCTCAGCAGGGCAGAGACAGCCTGGACAATTCCTATGGGCTTTTGAAAGCCAATAGAATTAGACTCTATTCAAGAGACTCTATTCTATTGGCTTTCAAAGGCCAATAGAATAAAAGGGAGTAGCACAGCTAAGGAAAAGGGGGAAAAAAATGGCGGACTGCGTTGTTTGGCGACCCCCGTAAAATGGTCGTTCGACCCCAAATGGGGTCCCGACCCACAGGTTGAGAACCACTGAGCTAGTATAACTCAATGGGGGAGGAATTTGGGAAGCCCAGATTCCTCTTATCTGCAGGTAAATGCTTGTATGTTTACTCCATGCATCATGCAAGGCTGGCATTTACCAGCCCAAATGCCAGCCTTACACATCCATACCTTCTCTTCATCAGGATCAGCTGGCACATGCAGCACATTGCGCACCAGAAGCAAGATGCGCTCAATTAACAGGTTATCTTCTTCCTGGCGCTGCTCCCAGTCCTAGGATGAGAAAGAAGAGATCATAAAAACACACACACGTATTGGAAGCCCATGAAAGAGATGAACTCAAGGAGGAGTTCACTGCTCCCACTCTAGTCTTGTTTGACAAAATCTTGTCTCTTTTCACAATCCTTTCTTGTCCTCATGCCACCACCACCACCACCCCCCTTTTGATCTGGGAAGTGATTCCAAGTGAAACTCACCAGCTGCAACAATTCATACAGCTTCTCGCTCAGCACCCCAAAGACCTTCTCGCTGGCAAAGGCCTAAGGATTGGAAAAAGAATGTACCGTATTAGGATCCCGTGAAGACAGAGCAACCCCACAAAGCAAGCTACAAAGACTTGGTATGGAAACTGCAACCTGCTTCTTCCCTTCATTATCTGCCTTTTGTTTAAGTTTATTTTTTTTAAAAAAAACTTCCACCCCTTGGTGTTCTTCAAATTAGCTGCAATCCCAGAACCAACCATTCTTTTTACCTTCAAAGATCTTTAGTTTAAGCACAGCAAAACTTACTGTATAAAGCTTCAAGTGTAACTACAAAGAGCACTGTGGCTCAGAAAAGCAGGGTCTATTTCCTCATAATCCTGTTATCCCCCAAACTATGGAACAAGGACTAGAGAGCACCTCCCACTCACTTCTTTATAAGCCTGCAGGTAAGAGACAGTCTGCAGGAAGTGATGGCGGAGGTTAATGTCCTGGGGAATTTTTCCAAAGCAGAGGATAGCTGGTTGAGTTAAATTCACCATTAATCTAGGAAAATAAGACACAGAGACTTTGTCAATGATTGTAACATAAAGCCAACTTAATTGTGTTGCCATTAAACCACTTCAGTATTAAAACACTTCACAAACATCTTAAAAGTTATATTAATTTCCCACTGACAAATTTAAGCAATGAATATATTTCTACACTGGTATATTAGTCCTTAGCTAATTCATTGTGATGGCTTCCTCGGTATTTCATTTTTTTTTTTTGTAAGTATTTTCTGTAGTGAATACCTAATTGCCACTTATATTACATATAGTTCCAGTTCAGGATTTGGTTCAGGTTTAAATTTAAGTGGATAATGGCTTCATCTAGACTTGGATCACCATCTGTGACAAGCATGGGATTTAAAAATATTCTGGAGATTCTTTCTTTAAACCCATACTATATAAAGAGTTTAATTTTCTAAATAGGCTACACTTCTTTTCATTCTAACATTCAATCTAGATTGCCTTCACCTCCAGAGATAATAAAAATTGTTATGACAGCTGCATTGTGTACATTTTAAAATTTGTTTCTTTGAAGGATATTAGTTCCTCCTCCCAGCGCAATTAAAGTATTGATTTAGTTAAAACTCTCAGTCATATATTTCAGAAATATGCACATTATTCAAACTGACTGTGTTTAAAAATTGCCAGAGCATAGACACCCATCATTCTCATTTATATCTAAAGTCCTCAATTGTTTCAGACTAAAATTATCATAATCTCTTGCCACTGATCAGAGAGTTAGGCCTTATGGGATAGGACAGTGTTTCTCAACCTTGACAATTTTGTGGACTTCAACTCCCAGAATTCCACAGGCAGCATTGCTGGCTGTGGAATTCTGGGGGTTGAAGTCCACATGCCTTAAAATTGTCAAGGTTGAGAAACATTGGGATAGGACCAGGGCATGGATTGTTCCCTGATCTCTGTAATGCACACTCCTTTATTCCTATCTGTTACTGATATTCTTCATACTTAAAACCTATAACCAATACTCTTTCCTTCCATCTTCTTTCATCCTGCCATTCCTACCTGATGACAGCATCAAACAGCTGTTTATCTTGGGGGTACTGGACAATAATAGGGATCAGGTCATTTTGCAGAATCTGAGAAGCTCCCAGCTGTCGCCGAATATCCCGGGTCTCATCTTCATGGCGCAGATAGCGGATTAAATCTTTCACGCTCTCTGGAGGAATCCAAGCCAAATGGGAGACAAAAATTCAAATGGGTGCAAAGCTAGAGCTCATAAAATTGCTATCTCAGGATGCATATTAACAATTAACCAGTAGAACAACCTGCCTCCAGAAGTGGTAAATGCTCCAACACTGGAAGTTTTTAAGAAGAGACTGGACAGCGATTTGTCCAAAATGGTATAGGTTTCCTGCCTGAGCAGGGGATTGGACTAGAGTGGTTCTTAACCTTTTTGAACGAATCGCCCCCTTGAGCCAATGAGGAAGTTGTCATCGCCCCCCTCTCCCAACATAACCTCTCAGTCATAACATAGGAAATAATTCTTCAATTTATGCAAACACTTTTTTGTTTTCTTTAAAATTGCCATCAGGACATATTGATGCAAATAATTTATTTCCAGTCTTTTTCCCATATCTCCCATATTCTGGCCAATGGTGCACCACTGTATGGGTAGAGGCTGCTGTGCAACGTGCATGAAGATAAGTGATGCGTATTCACATATGTACGGCGTTCTGTACTGAAGCTAGTTGGAGGAACATTTGAAAACACAATTCAATCCACTAATAGCGATCATCTGATGTTTTTGTATGACAGATATACAGCGATTCACTGTACGAGAAAATCTCAAAAGTGTCCCCAAAACTTCTCACTCCATCGACCCCATATCGCCCCCTTTTCATTCCTTCACCCCCACGTCACCCCTTTTCGTTCCATTGGCCCCTTGAAAAATGAAATTGTCCCCTAGGGGGCAATATCGCCCAGGTTAAGAACCACTGGACTAGATGACCTCCAAGGTCCCTTCCAACTTTATTATTATTGTTATACCAATATACTAAAGAAGAAATGGACTACAACTCCCATCATAGCTGGCTAGGACTGATGAGAGAGTTACAACATCTGGAAGATAACATATTGTTTGATTGATAAAGTTGTAGGACTAAGGAATTAAACAGTTTTGTTGCGCTCTGGAACCATCCAAAGAAGGAGGACAAGAAGATATCTCCAACTTTTTCAAAACTAAAACAAAAAGTTAGAATGTACCTTTACAGAACTCAAATGTTTCCTACTTCATGATTTAGTTGCCTCCATCAATAGCTTGAGACATACACAGCCCTTACACATTCTCTAATATATACTTCCCAGTCTTGATCTCTCACCTATACAGTCTGGTTCTTTATGGTAGGTGTCTCCTTCTAAGAATCCAAGGGCACTGCAAGTTGCTAGGAGTTCACAATTCATCATGTACAAGTCCATAAATCTCAGACTAAGAAAAAGAATGGAGCCTGCAGAGAACAGACAGACAGTTTGGTTGTGCAGTTGAATGTTCATAAAGCAACAGTCATCATTTGATGAAACAAATGAGTACTTGCTTACTATCTCCCATGGAAGTCTGAAAAAATCCAAAGCAGTTGTAATGTTAGAGTTTTTAACTAAAGTCAAGGTATTTTAAGATTTTTACATGGGTTTATCCATTGTTGGTGTTTAAAATTCCAGATCTGGCCTTAAAAGAAATGAGGGAGGGCTAAGAAACTATCTAGTGTTTTAACTGTTTATTTCTTAAATTAAAATTATTTTATAACATCACTTTTTTAAAAATGTCTGGGATAGGCTGCAACAAGTTAGGTCAGTTTCCCACATTCATGGATTGTAGACATGATTAGAGTTATTACCACATATACGTTCTGCAAATAGAACAAGTTCATAAAAGAAGTTTGAGGTATCTGGATCACATATTTGACCTTGAAGAAACAATTATTCACTTCTGTTAGAAATCCCAATTTGCAGTTAAAATACAGTACTGCCTAAACCAAAATATCATAAAATAAACCAGCTTCTTTTATGTCTCTACGTATAATCTAGTTTCCAAATTACAGAGGCAAACAGCAATGTGAGATGTATCCTAGTCTACAGGTCTACACTGACATTCTTACCTGAATTTATCCAGGCACATGTGTTTGCTTATTTTGACTCTAGCAACTGACTTCAAAATCAAGTCCCACTAAAATTAACCTTTAAAAATGCTAACTACTGTACAGGTAGAATTGTACAATACAGCTGAAAATATATGTGAATTTTCTGGAATTTTAAGACAAAGATCTAGAAAATAACTCAACTGTCACCTCAAGACTGGATTACTGTAACGCGCTCTCCATGGGGCTACCCTTGAAGAGCGCTCGGAGGCGCTCTTCAAGGGTAACGAAAGCCGTTAAAACTCTCCTGTTCCGGCAGGCCTGGGGCTGATGTCCCTGGGGGGGGGGGGCGGGATATGATCGGACATGCGGTATGATTGTATTATTTTATTGTATTATTGTTAGATGATTGTTTTAATTTTGTACGCCGCCCTGAGTCCTTTGGGATTGGGCGGCATATAAATAAAATTAAATAAATAAATAAATAAATAAATAAATAAAAAAATAAATAAAAAATAAAATAAAATAAACTGAGCTTACAGATGGGGAAAAATCAGAACCCATTGGATTTATCCAACCTGTTTCTCCTCCCCCCAAAGGATGTTATTAACAGCAAACTTTCCCATTCAAGAGGCATAATACAATCAAGCAATAACGTAGCTCCATGCTGTTTTGCAGAACTTTTCAATGTCTTGGATTTGATTTCAATGCCCTTTGAACTGTGTAGGAACAGGAAGGTAATGCCTGTCTCTAATTTTTGAAAGCAGTTCCCTATTCCCCCTGCAGCTATAACATGACCTAGGAACAAATGCGGCTACCTTAAAAAGCTGCAGTGTGTTATCTTTGTGCCCCTAAATGCTCAGAATTATACTCTGGAATCCAACCCAAAGCATGCATAGCTCTGCACTTTTATTGTCATATTAATGCAGAGCAAATTAGATAAAAACGTAAACACTAATTCATTAAATGTGCAATTGGCTATTTGATAAACATGATGAAACTCCTTCTTTGCACTCCTTATTGAATTAAAAGTATACATGACGCTTATATCTTCTGTCCACTTATTGTCCTAAAAATTAATTATGTGCCAGATACAACATCCTTATTCAAGTCCCCTTGCAAGTGACAAATCTCAGAAGGCGGCTACTGGGTTTATGTAACACATCAAACCAGAAATGAAAGATTTGCATTTTAATCTTACATGCACATAAATACATACAGTTGGTCTATGATTCAGTGTGTCATTATGTGAACACAGAAAACTATAAGTAAGAATGACTTTCAAACTCAGTCAATATATTTACTTTTTTTTTTCCAAAAGAAATTGTCCTTCCTAGTCTGTGGAGAGAAAAGGGTACACAATACTTACTTTCTCCCAATAGAGAATGAAACAAATAAGCAAAATCTCTCCACTTCCAAAGATAAAGGCTGATTATCAAGCCAGCTCAGCCCACCACCAGTTTAATAAAAACATGTCAAGGGCTAAGGAAATCCTGTTTCAAGTCTACTTTCAACCTCAGGTCGTTATATATATAGCAATTACAAATCAAAGTAACAGTCTCAGCCACTGGAGATTTAGGACCAACATTCTTTTAATGCAGCCTTTCTCTCCAAACTGCTATTATGGTGAAAAAATAATGGAGGAGGAAATGCCATGCTATGTATGTCACGTCCTTCTCCTGGGGGAAAAACAAGATATAAATCTAACAGATACTAAAACAGACATCACCTGCAGCATCCTAACTCCTGCGAACCTGCCACTCTGGCTGCAACAAACAATGGCTCCTCCATTCTCAGTTCATAGATTCTTTAATGAGCAAAATAAAAGGAAATCAGCAAACGAGGTTTCCATACGGATTACAAATTACCTGGACTTGCACAGATAGTAGGATAACTAAGCATATATACGTATTTACATTCTGTGTCAAGCAGCTCAGCCGTGATCCCCAAACAAGACTGAAATTTAGGGCAACCCACAGCCTAAAGAAGGTTGCAAGACAGCCAATTATTATCGAGGGCTAAAGATCATAAACAATAGACTTTCCTCCATCAACTCCAGATAAACCACTGCACAACTTATTTACCAGCCAAATCTCCCTCCTGTGACTTTTTATGCACCCAAACTCCTCAGATAAGGTATGGCCGCAATCCTTCCAAACTTCCAGAGCCTATGAGAGACGGGCAGCTAAAGAGAGAGACCTCTGAGGACCAGAGATTTGACTGCATCTAGCAAAACCCCGACTCCTTAAAAAAGGCTGTGTGAAGATGGGGGAAGGGGATGACTTGTTTTCTCCACCCACTTTTGACAAGGCAATTCGTCTTAGCTCCTGCTTTGTTCACACTGCTCTCCAGACGACAGCATAACCCGGTTTACATAACTGGTCCACTTACCCAGCCTGCTAAAGGGATCTAACCTACTTTCCAACAATCCTGGAGGTAATGATAACCAAGGTCACTCTGCACAAATGTTGGGAATATGGTAAATGCACAGATTTACTGCAGAGTGTCTTGTTAGAAATACACGAACGTTTGGAAGATGAGATAATATTAAGAGGTTAAGAGGTTGACTTGGGAAACTAAGATTCAAGACCCTCTAAATTCACCAAATAACTTTGGGCCATTTCTCAATTAAAAAAAAACCTCAATCATTGTGGAAAAAAATCAGGATACTGGCTCTCTGTACAGGTAATCTTCAACTGCCATTTGTTTAGCGACCGTTCAGTTATGTCCCAGAAAAAGTAGACTTACAAATGGTACTTGCACTTAAAATGGTACTTGCATCAAAGCCTCCCTATGGACACATGGTCAAAATTCAGGGGCTTGGCAACAGGCATGTATTTAAGGCAGCTGCAATGTCCAGAGGTTATGTAATTGCCATTTGCAACTTTTACAGCTGGCTTCTGACAAGCAAAGTCAATGGAGGAAGCCAGATTCACTTAACAACTGCCCTAAATACATGCCTGTTGTAAATCAAGGAGTAACTATATTAGGATTGCATACCCCTTTGTAAATCATTTGGAATATAGACTCTAGAGAAGGCAGGAGCAGCAATGTTTTTGACCAGAATCATGCAGCTGCTTTAAAGAGTTTCAGGCAGGATATAGTACAATACAGAAGTGGCACTACCTACCCCTTTGACATCATCTTCTAAAACTTGTCTATCACCAAGAGGTTCATGAAACTCAGCAGCACTGCATTTTTCTTCACAAAAATGCAATCTGTTGATATAATCAACTTGGTTTCAATATTTGACAGGCTTTCAAGATTCAAGATAAAGTGACTAAACTAGTAGACCAGCGAAATGCTGTGGACGTAGTATACTTAGATTTCAGTAAGGCATTTGACAAAGTAAACCACAACCTACTCCTTGGTAAGCTAGAAAAAGGTGGACTAGACAATATCACCACCAGATGGATCCGTAGCTGGCTGGCAAACCGTACTCAGCAAGTAGTCCTCAATGGCACTACATCCACATGGAGAGAAGTACTCTTCAATATCTTCATAAATGACTTAAATGAGGGAAGTGAAGGGGAACTCATCAAATTTGCAGATGACACCAAATTGGCAGGAGTAGCCAACACCCCAGAAGACAAACTCAGGATCCAAAAAGATCTTGGCAAACTTGAACAATGGGCCCTATCCAACAAAATGAGTTTTAATGTGGAGAAAAGCAAAGTTTTACATTTAGGCAGGAAAAATCAAAGGTACAAGTACACATTAGGTGAGACCTGGCTTCAAAACAGTAACTGTGAGAGGGACCTTGGAGTCCTAGTGGATGATCACTTCACTATGAGCCAGCAGTGTGCAGTAGCAGCCAAGAGGCATAGAATCAAGATCAGACGAAGTATTAGCACCGCTTTATAAAACTCTAGTAAGACCACACCTGGAAAACTGCAATCAATTTTGGTCACCATATCACAAAAAAGATGTTGAGAGTTTGGAAAAAATCCAGAGAAGAGCAACTAAGATGATCAAAAGCCTGGAGACTAAAACATACAAAGAACGGCTGCAGGACTTGGGTTTGGCTAGTCTAAAGAAAAGAAAAAATAGGGGTGACATAATAGCAGTATTCCAGTATTTAGGGGTTGCCACAAAGAAGAGAGGGTCACGTTATTCACCAAAGCACCAGAGGGCAGGACAAGAAACAATGGTTGGAAACTGATCAAAGAGAGAAGCAACCTGGAATTAAGGAGAAACTTCCTGACAGTGAGGACAATTAACCAGCAGAACCGCTTGCCTCCAGAAATCATGGGCGCTTCATCACTGGAAGTTTTTAAGAAGAGATTAGACCAGTGGTTCTCAACCTTTCTAATGCCGCGACCCTATAATACAGTTCCCCATGTTGTGGTGATCCCCAACCACTTATACATCACCGGGTGCCAGGGGCGTGGCCCAAAAAGGGGAAAAAATGGCGGACAGCCTTGTTTGGCGACCCCCGTGAAATGGTCATTCGACCCCAAATGGGGTCCCAACCCACAGGTTGAGAACCACTGGACTAGACAATCACCTGAGATGGTGTAGGTTCTCCTGCTTGAGCAGGAGGCTGGACTAGAAGACCTCCAAGGTCCCTTCCAATTATATTGTATTCTGTTCTGTTCTATTCTATTGTTATCATGCCCTACAACAATATAATAGCATTCCTGAAATCCTAGCAGTGTGTCCTGGTCTGTCCTATTTCAAAGAACTGACAAAGTGACAAGGTTCTTGGAACGCAGTGTTTGCCTTTTGCCGAGCATAGTACTTTTCATTCAAACCAAAAGGTTTCATTCATCCCATCCACAGAACATTCTTCCAATAACTTCCTGGCTTATCCAAATGGTCTTTCCCAATGTGTACACACGGAGCAGCGTTCTTTTTAGAAAGTAGTGGCTTTCTCTTTGTAATCCTGCCATGCACATTATTGCACACGTTGTTCAGTGTTTTGATGGTGACCTCAGGACATGTGCCAACATAGGAGAAGTCTTTAGTTTCTTACGTATTACCCTGAAGTTCTTTGAGAGCTCCCAGGGTGTTATGCATCTTGCTCTTGGTATGATGTCGTCTGATTGGCTACTCCCAGGAGGTAACAATGGTGTTAAATTCCCTTCATTTATACACAATCTGCATCGCAGTGGATTGCTTAGAAATAGTTTTATAATCTTTTCCAGCCTATATTAACAACTGTTTTTTAGAAGTCCTCATAAATCTCCTTTATTCTAGCCATGACATACTTCCACATATATGCATTGTGAAGATCCCAGACTTTGATAGTGAATATTCAAAAGCCTATTCTTTAAATAAAGCAGGACGCTCAACACTCACATCTGAGTATCGTCTCATTAAAACACCTGACTCCATTTTCTCCTCAATGAATTGATAATCCTAGAGGTTTGTATATTCTTGCCATATACAAATATGTTGCTTTGGATCATTTTTCTCAATGAATAAATGAACAAGCATAATATTTTTGGCTCAATTGTTTAATTGGGTTTTTCTTAATCTAGTTGTATGGAGAACATATCATGTTTTAGATCCTATTAACTGGCACGTGTTTATAACAGCTGTAGCATTCTGGAGTCAATTATTGCCATTTACAACTTTCCCAGGAGGCTTCCAACAATCAAAGTCCATAGGGGAAACCAGACTTGCTTAACAACTATATGATTCACTTAACAACTATGATTTGTTTAATGACCTCAGCAAAAAAGTTCATAAAATTGGGTGCAACTCACGTAAAAACTGCATCACTTTGTGACAAATTTCGGTCCCAATTGTTGTTATAAGTCCACCTGCACTACTCTCCCACATTTAAAAACAAAATTAAAAACAACTCATGTTCCAACTCACTTTTCATATTTGGAGGGAGCTAAGTTGGAAAAGATTGATAGAACATATTGACTAAGAGTCTAGGCTGTGAACCATCCAAAACACTGGCTGATAATGAAGGTTTCTTGTTTAGTTTCCCCTCTCTAGGGAAAAAAAATGATCACCTTGCTTTATAATATTGTTTTCAAGATCGCCAAGAAAATGTATTTGTATGTGATTCAAGCATTATACAGAAGATTAAAAGCATTAACAAGTAAACAATATCAATTCAAAGCAATACCTGCAACTTAGAAGAAAGAGATAACTAACAGGAGAACAATTAAGAAAAGCTGAGATGTTTTTAAAAAGAAACTGTATTTACACAGTAAAGGCGTAAAAAACATATGAACCCTTATTTTTCCTTTGCTGGCAGGTGAGGAAAGTGAAAACCATGATGAAAATGCTTTTCGGCAGTAATTGGCCTCAATCACAACAATGCGGCTGCATTGATCCATGACTCTCCTGAGAGCCCCCAAGGGTTCAGGAAGGACAACAATTCATGTGATGTGCAGGAGTTTGAAACCCAGTTCCATTCAAGCTTCTGAGAAAAGAGGTCCTCTGGAAATGAATGAGATAGGCAAGAGCCTATCAGAAGACGTAGGACTGAGTTACACAACAAACCTCATTCTCAATCAAACACCACAATGCTCTGCACTAACAATGCCAGAGAAATTTAAAAAAAAAAAATGGGTCAAGAAAGAACCCCTTCCTACGACATTTCCAGACTGGCATCATATCTTTGAAGAGGAATTTACAAAGTGCTCAAAAATGTTTTCTTCTGGGTCCCAAATTTGACCAGGTGCAAGAAACTCATAAAACCTGGACACTGCTCACTTATGCAGTTCTTTACTTTCTATAGCAAAACTTTGATTTAATGAACTATGGGGGGGGGGGAGTATCCACTAAACCTGAATTTATCTTTTATATAATTTATATCATTTGTTTAATTACAGTCATAATTTAATGTATTTAAATGTATTTATATAATTATGTGATTATATAAGTGACTAACTTAATCAAATGACATAAATTGTAGCAACTACGTCGTTGCTTTGGGACATTTTTATCCACTGCTTCTGAAGTCCACTGTATGGATCTTAGGACCTTTCATGAATATTTTCTATTATCACAACAATTTTTCTTTGTGCAAATCAAATCCTAAAATAAGGGATTAAATTCAAAATGTTTCTCTGCTTATAAGGTATACAAATGCACACACACCTACACACAAAAACAAGAAATCTATTTTATATGTACTAATCATATGAATTAATAGTTAAATTAATAAATAAACAACATGCTTTTAGGTGCTTTGAATTTTTAAATTTTATATTCCCAAATAATATTTTGGCATAGATATTGTGAGAAGTAAGTCTTCATCCTGGTTCATCCAAGCCGGGAATAAATAAGGAAACATGGCAACTGCTTTGAGAAGAAGGTTACAGTTTATTGCAGAAAGATGGTTCTTCAGGAAAGACCAGAAGAGAGAAGGGCTGAGCACATGGGGTAGTAGGTTTTTATACCCCCTCTAGCCTTTTGTTTGGAATAGTTTCCTGTTCCTGTGACATGAACCTTGAGGCTGTTTTTGAGTGTTTGTCTAGGCCTTCATTTCTGTGGTTTAATCCTATTATCATATCCTGCTTCCCAGGTGATGGGCTAATGACTCCTAGAGTTTGGGTGGGGTATGCAGATCTTCTCTTTGTCTTCTTAATTGCTCTGGCTCTAACTTTCTGATGGTTTTACATCTGCATTTGTATGGGGCTAAAGTCTTGCTTGGGGCAGAGAGATAGATTTGGGGCCAGGTTTGGTTTTAAAGTCCTTTTGAGGAAAAATATATTTTTCTGCCTTTTTAACATTTCCTTCTCTGGGCTAACTTCCCTCAATATCAAACATCATAGTTGCAGCACAGAACTCTAAGACCCTGTAAATTGCAATGATATCCAGAAAGTAAATTGAATCATATGAAGACACTCTAAATAATTACAATATAGCTAATCTTCCTCATTCAAAATCCTCTAAATGACTCCCTAAGTCAAATAGTTAACCTAATGACCTTGTATGATCTCAATCATTGCCAAACACATCATATTAACTTTGTCACCAGGGTGAATAAGATTGGATACTAAAACCTTTATTCTGACATGGATATGGTCAGAATGAAAAAATATTTTTTCTAGGGCAAAAAAGATTGGTCCCTCTTCCTTCCAAATGCAGAATAGAAACTCAATTCCATTTTTAAATGTGGGGTATTATTATATATCAACATTAAGATGTGAGGTAATTCCATTTATCAAAATAGCTAGAAATTCTAGCAATTACTCCTGTCAGTTCTGATTCAGCAGTCTTTTCAAATGTTGATGATTGTCTAAAAACCTAATGACAGTTAGCTGACTTATAATTACATGTACATAAGCATCACTTAGCCCTTTTATAAAATTATATTCTACAATATTCTTGTGATACTGGATTTTTAAAAAAACTAAATGAGATCTGAAAAATAAATTGATTCAAATTTATCTACTAATAGTCTCCTAATCCCAAGGACATTTAAACTACCAACAATTTGGTTTCTCTCACAGATTATCATTGACATTTCAGGGCAAAAAGTGTACTTGGAAACCATGAATCAGTTAGTCTGACCTAACCTTTTTTGATGATTGAAAATCTGATAAACATTACAAAGCTGATTGGCCAGCACAAATTATGTTATGGCTTTCAAACATGCATTTTTTTTTCTGTATTCATGCTGTGTAAGGAATCAAGCAAGCAGAGCATCCTGTTTTCTGCTGACATTCTAAAAAGATACCTGTATTAATCTCTATTTTTTAATTAATCTAGCTTTTCTGGGCTAGATTATACTTCCTAAGAAAGCTTGAATTGCATGTGAATATGTGACACATGCATATTTTTCAGGGTGTGAAAAGTATATGCAGAGACATTTGGGGAGGTTGCAATACAGGATACAGTACTGTAATAACATAATGGTGATTTAGATATACTTTTATTAATGACAGATACATATTTAACCCTATTGAAGTGTGGAAAGAATCGAATCTCTCAATGAGTTTTTCTTTAGCTCTTTCATGTTGGAGCCTTTGTTCTAAAATTGCCACCAGAAGGTCAATGTCCAAAACAACAACAACCACCACCACCACCTGTGAGTTATATCTCACCAACTCTTTCTTAATATTGCCGTATTTCCTTACAGTCTATTCAAAAAAGACACAAAACTATAAATATGTCTGCTAAACAATTCAATGTGATATATGCCATAATTTACCAGAATAAAAAGTACCTTTCTGTAAAAACCTGTTCATGTACGAGTTAAAACAAAATAATTGGGATCTGGTATACAGCCGTGTCAATTTCCATCATCATTGTTGAGATCATATCTTTGTCTAGATGATTGTATCTTACCTGTGTTCATTTCATTACATATATTGAGTTTGACTCTCCCTCCCCCCCCCCATGTTAATATTTTATTTCTGTGACTGAATACTGCTGAACATAAACTTTTCTGCCTTTTATGACAGGGGAATGGAGGATGACCTAAATTTATTACTCCCTGCAATAGAAGACTCTCAGCAGTTCACAGTAACAAAAGATATAAAAACAACCACAGTAAAAATGTGAAAGTACATATTTATAGTATACTATAGTACAGTCAGCCTAAGTGTCATGAATCACTCCATGGCTTTTAGAGCAGCCCTTTTTCAATGTTTTCCAAAAGGCCAAACTATGGCAACTTTAGTTCATGTGAAAAGCTGTTTCAAAGTAAAAGTACTGCCATAAAATAGCTCCCTGTGGACCTTCTTGGTTCATACTATATAGAGCGATTAATTAGCATATTGTTTATGAAATTATTATCTATTATTTCTTGTTAAACACATGAACCCAGACATTATGCTGTTTGCTAAATATTGAGAATGAATTTGGGAAAACCCTAACCCCAACCCTAATCCTAACCAGAACCCAAATCCCAATACTGATCCCATTTCATTCCTAACCCTATAAAAACTAATAAAATTTATACAATACAGAAATTCCCTATACCATGTCAGCAGTTTATCTCAGACTCACAAGTCTAGCAGATCAATTCTGGTTGGAGAAGGTGGTCCTGAAGATACTTTGATACCAAGTTATATAGATTCATGACTAATGTCATGGTTCGACAGACAAAGACAAATAAAACAGAACTCTGAGGTTTGCGAATTCCTCAAAGAACATGTTTATTCTTACAATGTATCCGCACTTCAAAAGTGAAACCAAGACTAAAGAGATACATAACAATTCCCCAATACAAAGTTAGAAAATCCCACTCCCAAGTCTATGCAAACAGCTACATTTCTCCATATAGCTTGTTGGTGGGCTTTTCATGGCACACCCAGCCAGCAGTCCCGGGAGCAGAGGATGACCTTGGTTCTCACCAGAGAAAGCCCAATAGAAAGTTTGTTTTGACTAGTGAAACACCTGCAACCCCCCTCCCTCCATGCTGAGTGTGTCAACTAAAAATGAGAAAGAAAGGAAAATGGCCATAGCCATTCAAAGTTGACAACTAGCAGCTTGAATTGCACTTGGAAGCTATATGGAAGCCAGTGCAGAGCTCAGAGCACAGTTTTGATCTGTTCATGGTTTCAAGTGCCAGCTAATAAATAGGACATCATATTCTGGACTACTGAAACTTCCAAGTAGTCTCCATGGGCAGTCCTATGTAGAGCGCACTGCAATAATCCGAACCTTGTGGTGATGAGGACATGAGTTCCAGTATTGTGAGGTGTTTCCACTCTAGGGCACATCCTTGTTAAACCCTGTCACCCTAATCAAAGCTTGAAAAAGACTATTCTAGCCACCTAACTGTTAAGCCCAGAGGGATTCCAAAATTATGGATCTCTTTGGGGGATATCAAAGAGACAACAACAGAGCTATTAGACACCTCGATGAACAAATAACAGTTCTATCTTGCTAGAATTCAGTTTCAGCCTCTTTCATTATATTCACACCTCTAAATACACAACAGGTTTTTGGCTAAATTATTGGTCTTTCCCCTTCCATCAAATGTTATGTTTGCTCAAATGATTGTCCTAAAGTTTTAGAAATCAGATACCCCCTCTGCCTTGCGTTCCATTCTTAGAGAAGTTACTTTTCTTTCAACTTCAGGAAATGGATATTGTGGATCAGGCAACTGCAGTACAAACTTCTGAGTAACAAATGACACTTCCAACCCCAAGAACCTACAACATGCATATAAAATTCCAAGTGGGCCCAGTACACTGAAAAGGCTGGGGAAACCATTTACATTAGATGTACTTTAAGGGATATCTCAGTTCTTCATGCTTTTTTTGTGTGTACTTAACAATCAGCAAATGTCAAGCATTAATACTGTAATTCACCAGTTTCTCCCTCAGACTGCCACTCAGTTGCTTTTTCCCTGCCTTGCTATATTCCTTGAAAATCATTAGGTTGAAAGTATTTTATTAAATACTTTATGTTAGTAATATAATTACTACTTGAACTAATAGCACTATATAACAGTAACAAACAATGGTGTTATAAAAATAGGTAATGCTGTATTTAAAATATGAAAAAGATTTAACATGCCTTTACTTAAACTATTGATATCCACTTCATCCTTAGGAACAAGGACTAGAATGAAGCTGTGCAGCGACCCCAAAAGATAAACTGACCCCAAACAACCTTCCATCATTTATTGACCACCTATTGACCACCATTTATTGAACCCTATTTGATCTCTAGCCTTTTGACAGTTGGGAGTTGATATTGACCACTTTGAGGAACCCAGCAATAGTTTAATGGATTGCAGATGATGGATTAAGCCCTGATTTTCTTGTGTTTGCTTTCATTATTGTTGTGACTTGCCCATACTGTAGTTGGTTTTTTGTTTTTGTTTTTTACAAGATGGGTGGCCACATAAATCTTATAAACAAATTGACAAACCAATAGCCGTTCAGATTAGGAATTGTAGGAGTTGTAATCCAGATATCTGAATGGCACTGGACAGGAAAAAAAAAACCCTATAATTGTTTATAAACACTAATTTGTTTATTTATAAACATTACTACAATAAAATTCCCTTCTCTCACTTCAATACTATAGTTCTACACCAGAAGCTGAGAAGATGGAAGAAATGGTAATTGGCTCCGATTTAACACAATGACTAACATCAAAGCTAATCCTGTGGGTGACAGGGACAGGCATCTGGAGTTGCAGGGATAGGAATGATTGGGGGTGGAAGGCACCCAACACTTCTTAAAAGTACTGTATAGGACAGGGGTAGGCAACCTTGGCTTTTATGACTCGTGGACTTCAACTCCCAGAATACCTGAGTTGGCTAGCTCAGGAATTCTGGGAGTTGAAGTCCACGAGTCATAAAAGAGCCAAGGTTGCCTACCACGGGTACAGGATAACTACTTGGAAATAAGAATTGAAGGTTTCCAAAAAGTAAAGGATTACAACTCAGTCTATTGGTTCAGCCAAGTTTTAACAGCCTCATTGCAATGTGTTTCTATGGGGCCCATCCTAAACTCGGAACCTTGTAGAGCCGGGTAAAAATCTGCTGTCCTACTCGTAACTATTTCCACACAGATTATTCAGCTCTCACTCGATTTACTCAACCCGCACTCTCTCACAAAAAGCCAGTTTTTCTAAGCCACGTGTGGCTCACTCCGCTCACGCGTCCCAGGCGGGGTTCTAGAGTCCCCAAAATTGTTCCCAAAAGAATCACGCGACAGAATACCCAATTCTCTTCCTGCTGCACGCACACAAATTGAGGGTTCCCACACACACAGACGAGCTCAGGGAGAATGCGCGGATTCAACCAAAAACAGCCGGCAGACCCATGTCAGCAGCTGAGAACAGCCGACAACTCAGCTGGGTCAGAGCAGAAGCAAAGGCGGACGCTGGTTTGCGATCATGTGCACCTCCTGTCATGAAAAGGAGGGAAAGGGTGGATACAAGCCGGCTCACACGGCCCCTGCAGGTGTCGAACCCTGAAAACAACGCATTGGGACTTAATACCACGAGACCACATGCAGCGTTGAGGAACTGGAGCTCAGTCTCGCTTTAAAAAAACATCCGTCTAACTCAGTGGTGGTGAACCCATGGCACGGATGCCAGAGGCGGCACTTGGAGCCCTCTCTGTGGGCACATGTGCTGTTGCCCCAGCCTTGCCTCCCCCTGCGACCCCCTTCTCTCCAGCAGCCCCCTCTGAAGGAGAGTCGCCCCCGAGCATGGCCCACATGGAACAGCACAACTAAGGACATGGCAGCCAGGCAGCATAGACAAGACCCTGCCCTCACACCCCATTGTGCACAGTTGATGCTGCAGGGCGCAGGCAGAGAGTGTGGCAGCCATAGCGCTGCTGGGCTGCCTGGGTGATCTGCGATGGGCCCTGGAGGCGGTGAGTGATCCTTTGGGCAGGCGGGGCAGAGGATGGGGGGGCAGAGCAGGGGCGGAGCCAGTTTTTGGGCACTCGGTCTCTAAAAGGTTCGCCATCACTGGTCTAACTAAATGTCAGCGTTGTAGACTGTGGCTGCCTTCTCAATGCAAGAATCCAAATTAAAGCATCATCCCGGACAAATGGCTGTGTTGCAGCAGGGGGCAGCACCTCGTGGACCTGGCTAATCTCAAAAAGCTAACTAATCAAAGTTGCAGGGATGGCAAGTTCATGGACTAGAGACCATCAAGAAACATCAAAGTTCTTGGAAGCTAGAAAAACACTGGAGAAGAGAGCAGCAAACTATTGTCATCTTGTTGACAAGAAAATGCAACGTTTAGATCCATTCAATCATCAGGCTCAAGTTCCACCTGGGTTCTTACTGCTGTGGCAAATGGCTATGCAGCCTTTGTTTGAAGACATAAAGTGAAGGAAGGAGCGCTTGTGAGCTCCTTGATAATGGTGTCATTAATGAACCACTATTACTGTTTAAAGTTAGGAATAGATTTCTAGCTGGCTTCTTGTAACTTAAAAGTTGATTATCTCGTGTCCTGGAAGGATAGTGAACAAATCAGGGCCTCTCTAATATTCTTCCATGTCCTGTACTTAGAGGCTGGGTTCATACAACATGCTACTGGGTTTTATAGTCTGGTCTATAGATCAGTACAGACAACAAAGCAAGCCCAAATGAACCAATCTAAATTACAAAACCCTAATTATGGGGAGAAGGGTACATAATAGTTATTAAGTTACACTTTCTTTCAAACTTTCAACACTTTCTTCTATGTTGAAAATGACAATTTCAACTGAAACTATTTGTGCTGTTGGTCTCATGGAATACAAAGGCTTATGAATGCCGGGAATAGGATATAACTTCAGAAATATTTCCAGTGTTATAAACAGAAGTCTGACTCTAAAGAATAAAATGCAAATTGAAATATATATCTAGATTGCCAATAGGGAACTGCGATAACATTCACAAACGACTAATCTGATATCTTTATCTTTTTTTATAAGAATAATGAGTATAAAAGTTACTTTCATTCTACTTGTGATTAATGTGAATAAATTAAGAGAGATGAAGTCAGCAGCATTCAAAGAAGTAAAATGACAGATGTTTTGAATTTGAAAATTCAAATAACAACACACTATAAAGGATCAAATAAAAATATTTTAATTTTTTTTTGCTCCAGTTTAACAACAAGCCCCCACATATTTATCACTGGATATATAAAGCAAGCATAAAATGATGCTTGTGAACTGTATTCCACAGAGCAGTCTTGACCACAATAGACATCCTAAAATATTGGTTATACAGGATGCTTCCAAAGGCATACAATACCTATCATTATTAATACAAGAAAGCCACATTTCTTCTATTTAAGAAAAAGAAAAAAGATGCTTAGACCCTTTAAAACTAATAGGTGAGTCAGCAGCTGTATTTTAATAAACATTATTTGAAAACATACTGGAATCTATTTCCTTCAATAATGTACCCTTGAAATGCATTTAGCTGATAAACTATTAGCTATTGTTACCAACTGCACATCGGTTAAAAGCAAAGTACGTTTTGGCATTTCATTGTAACTTTTTCCTAGATAGCATGCTTAACGTGCAATTCCAGTTATAGACTTTAGCCAACATTTTCAGGGTGGATTAAACGAGACAAACAGATAGCATTACAAGCAACCGTTCATACAATAGCAGAAGCGTGCTATCCTTACCTCAGAATCACCTTGAATATAGTAGCCAATTGAGTGGGAAACCTAATTTCCTATACTGAATCTATCTACTATTGCTATTATTGCTGTTATGTTTATTACTATTAAACATACATTTTCCTGGACTCTGCAAGAGAAAATACCCCACTGAGAAGCTGTAGAATCAGAACACAGAAAGTGGGGCTTTGGATCTCAAAACAGTCACCACTGTGTCCCTTGAACTTAACAAGCAGAGTGGCAGCCAATGAAAAGCCACAGGAGCTAAAGCGAAGAAGCAGAAGTTTCCCTCTTCGGGGTAATGTGTAACTTGGATAAGGATGGAGCTCCACCTTTCCATTACTCTGACATTTGAACTGCTTTGACACATGAAGGAGCACCAGAAGCATTGGCAAAGTCTCATCCTATATTTTCAGCAGTAGGACATACGCACTGTATAAAGGGTGCAATTTTGCCCCTCATGGGGCTATTTGAATCCCTTCACTTTTGAGTTTAAGCAACCTACCTGGATGTGATTTATTGCTGCAAGCGACAGAGATGAATACAATCACTCTTTATGTTCAGGTAGGGTAATACACTGAACTATGGTTGACTCAATTACCCGGAATTGTCAAACCTAACTATACGGGGAAGTCCTTGAGTTACGACCACAACTGAGCCCAAAATGTATGTTGCTAAGTGAAACATTTGTTAAGTGAGTTTTGCCCCATTTTACAACCTTTCTTGCTACAGTTGTTAAGTGAATCACTGCAGTTTTTAGTAACACGGTTAAGTGAATCTGCTCTTCCACATTGACTTTGCTTGTCAGAAAGTTGCAAAAGGGGATCACAGGACTCCAGGACACTGCAACCATCATAAATATGAACCAGTTGCAAAGCATCCAAATTTTGATCATGTGACCAAGGGGATGCTACAACAGACCTAAGTGTGAAAATCAGTCACAAGTCACTTTTTTCAGTGCCACTGTATCTTTGAATGGTCACTAAATGAACTGCTGTAAGTCAAGGACTACCTGTGCTTGCTGGGTTCACACAACACCTTGAACTATAAACCCATTTAAGTACAGCATATTCTGTAAACCCATCCTACTGGAACGACATTAATATTTTTCAGCGATACAGATCCAACTCTTAATTGATCTAGTCCAGTGTTTCTCAACCTTGACAATTTTAAGGCATGTGGACTTCAACTCCCAGAATTGCTGGCTGTGGAATTCTGGGAATTGAAGTCCACATGCCTTAAAATTGTCAAGGTTGAGAACCACTGATCTAGTCAGAAGTAGGAACCCACTACTACATACTTTTTCTACAGATATCTTCAGTGCTCCATTTCAGCTTTCCTTTAATGGCCCAAATCCATCTGATTCAACCCCCGTGAATTATGTGGCTGAATTTGCACACTCTAGCTTACCTAGAGCTACCCATGGTTTACTCTATCCAGTTTCTCAGAACTTTAACTAGAACTGGGTGCATAACACATGCCAGCAGATTTAACAGGTGGTTGGCTAACCGGCAGTCCTGTATGATTTGTAACACAGCCAAGAAGATTTATTTACAATACTGCCAAATACTCTGTAAACATGGACGCAGTGAACTACCTCCTCCCCAGTTGCCTCTTGAAGGAAAAAAAAAGTCCAGTTGCCTTTTGAAGAAAGAAAACACCTTTGAGACAAAGTAAGACCTGGATAAACTGAGAATCTCCATAGACCGTTCTCCCCAGTAAATGTAATGCGGGTGCCATAATTCTGTCATCAAATTAACTAACCAAACCAAACCTTAAACATATTTTAGGCTTATCGATATAATTTAGTCTTTTTAGGCAATGATTCCAAAGCTATTAAAATAGAATTTAAGCGCCAAAGAAGTAATTAACATTCGTTCCCTAATAAATGGCTGCTGAATGGGACGTATATTGTTCAGGAGGGAGAAGCCCCATTAGGACTTTCTCTCCAATAATCCCTGCCCTGACGCCCGTGCACAGATATACCCAATTTACCAAGCTCTCCATTTGTGCTTTTAGCTCCTGCTTTCGCTGCGGGAGAAGCAACTCGATCCCGACGTCCTCCCGTCTTCTACCGCGATTCCCGCCTCCTACACTTGAAATGGCGCGCAAATGAGCTTTAGCTCTTTAAAGGGTCAATGCCGACTAAGGCACTGACTTAGAAGTTGCTTGTTGCTGAGACAAGCCCATCGAAATAATCGCCTTCCTTTTGCCCGGGAAGATTGTATAGACTTGCGGATGCGCCCGACTGAGTGTGCTGCACCCCCCAAGCCTTGCTGAATAAATCACAATTCGCAATGGCCACACAGCACATTAAACCATAATTTATAAAATAATTGCATTCATTGGCAGCGCTAAAATCACAAGCAGAATTGCGGTATGGAATGTTTATTAGGTTCAAGAATTCTAAGAATCCAGGGATTTGAATTAATTCCGTTGTATTTGTTTGCCCATCCGATTCATTCTTTTTATGATTTAATTCGCCCACGTCTCGGCAGTTTTTAGCTGCACGTTCCGGATTATGTTGTAATCCCTGACGCTCTTAAGAATACGACAAATGACTGCCATTTTGCTGATGGAATTTTTTGACCCCACTCTTCCACTTTGGCTATGGCATCGCCCTTTTAAGCGAAAGCTACCTTCAAGCAGCTCAGTGGGTGGAGCAAACTAAGACCAGGAAGTTCGTATACATACAGTATTCCAAGCAGGGAAGCCCCCTCCGCTGGTCGTTCTTGCATTACAATGCTTGCTTATTTTACATATTGTATTACAATACTTGCTTATTTTTTATACTAGCAACATATCAGTCAGACACCGGGTTTTAAGTAGGTTGACCCGAGACACTTAACACCCATCAAATCACGTCATAGCGCAAAGCAGCAGAGAGACTTGCTTGGCCTTAGGGCAGGGGTAGGCAACCTCGGCTCTTTTATGACTCGTGGACTTCAACTCCCAGAATTCCTGAGCCAGCAAAGCTGCAGCGGGAATTCTGGGAGTTGAAGTCCACGAGTCATAAAAGAGCCGAGGTTGCCTACCCCTGCCCTAGGCTGAATAGAACAGTATTTGATTATTGCAGGAATATGTAAGAATCAGAAGTTCTGGAAAAATCCTTGCGCTGCCTTTACTACCGAGAAGCCTTCTGGTTTCCCAAGTACAGTTTCCCTTTAATTACGTTTAGTGGGCGGTACTGCAGCGAGGCCCCCAGATCAGAGAGGACTGCTGGGAGACAGCAAAGCATTGGCTTTTTTGTGGCTGAATAGAAATGATCTTTCGGAGTTAGAAAAAGCGGTAGAACAACAACGGGTGAATGGGGCGGGGGGGGGGAAGCTGGTGCTGACTGGAAAGTGGGTCTGTAAACTCTATGTTCTATTTAAAAAAAAAAGTTTTGAAGAAAAAATTTCAGTTTATTACTTGCAAGGAAAAGAAGAGTGGTATTAGTACCTCATGTGATCTTGACTGAATCCCTCTGTTAATACAATTTAGTATTGCATTGGCTTTTTTGGCTGCCGCTGCACATTGTTGGCTCATATTTAATTGATTGTCCACTAAGATTCCAAGATCCCTCTCCTAGTTACTGCTATTAAGCCTGGTTTTGCCCAATCTATATGTGTACTTTTGGCTTTTCTTTCCTAGGTGTAAGACTTTACTTTTTCCTACATTGAATTTCATTTTGTTAGATAGGGCCCAGTGTTCAAGTCTGTCAAGATCCATCTGGATCTTGAGCCTATCATCTAGGGCAGTGGTGGCGAACCTATGGCACACATGCCAGAGGTGGCACTCAGAGCCCTCTCTGTGGGCACGCGTGCCATTGGCCCAGCCCTGCCTCCCCCCCAACTCCTCACCAGCAGCCTGCCCAGAGGAGAGGCTGCCCCACACGGAGCAGCACAGCCAAGCACATGGCAGCTGGGCAGCAGGGGCAAGACTCCGACCTTGCGCCCCATCACGTAGAGATGATGCTGCAGTGTGTGGGCGGAGGGCGTGGCCACCATGGCGCTGCAAGGCTGCCTGGGCAATCTGTGGCAAGTGACCCTGCGGGTGGGTGGAGTGGGGGGCAGAGTGGAGGCGGGCCAGGGGGCGGGCCAATTTTTGGGCACTCGGTCTCTAAAAGGTTCGCCATCACTGCTATATACCATGTGACAGGTAATTTGATGGACTGCCTCTTCCCAGTTACATCTGGCAAGAGTAGCATGTCTGCTAAGGAGTATTATCTGACAAGGTCCAGAAATACTTTTAGAGGGCATCTGTCCTGGCTCTGACCTTGCTGGCTTTTCAGAAAGCTCAGGCTTCAGTCGTGGATCACAGCCCTTCAGCGATTATGCTAAAGGCGGTAAATGATGTTTATACCACTGCTGCATATGTTTTATACTTTTAATATAGTTTTATCATAGCTTTATATGCTTTGATGGTTTTTATTTCTATTTTGCTATTTGAAAAGTATTCCAATTAACAAGCAGCTAGAAAAGAACAGGAAAGATGTGCTTTATTCTATCATAATAAAAGGAAAGAAAGAAAAGTGATTACAGGAATTAAAAGGGATTAACAGTTTTCATGGTAGTGATCCGTAATGTCTTATACTGCCATTCAGCCACTGCTATGGCAATATAAAGCATTATTGGTATGTTGACATTATGCTAGCTAGACAATGCTATAAATAACTAGAGTAGAAATGGCCAAAATGGGGTACTTCAGTAAGTGGATTTGGGAACCAGTATGTATATGACATACAAAAATTAGTTTTCCAGCCATAATATCAAACGGGAGACCATAGAAATAGAAGTTAAATGAAGGTGTCTGTCTCCTCTCAAGGCTGATAATCTACCTGAAAGATGCACAATTATTTAGAGGATATGGAGATAAACATCACTAGAAGAAATCTAGGAGCTTTGTTTACTTCTTGTTTTTTGATGAAAGGGAAGGGAGGGTGAGGGGACAACAGGGGCAGGGAACTTTAGCTTTTGAAACCTAATAGATTCTAAAAAGAAGCAAATGGTATGACCTACATTCATATCCAAGTTCAGGGGCTGAACATATAACTAAAAAAACCCCACCATATGATTTGACAAATCACACCATGATTTGTTTAGTTACATGTTTCTGTCGTGTTGTGGTACCATAGTTAAAAAGCCTTCTGGATTTATTTATATATTTATTTGATTTATTGTATATAGCTGCCCATCTCATATAAGTGACTCTGGGTGGCTTACAGGATTAAGAACATAAACCCACCAAGTATAACCCCACTGCTCAAGGATAAACAATGACCCTACTCACTAGCAGTAGTAAACCTGACCCAAAACCTGCAGAAAAAAGTCCCCAAAACCAGGGGCTCTTAAACCCACAGTTATTCTGTCTTGCCAGGGTTGAACCTGTTTTCAGACCCTCACAGCATCATTTGGTTGGTCCAGGGAGGAGATGTACAACTGGGTTTCATATGTGTACTGATGACCCTATACTTCCTGCTAATGGATTATCTCATCCAGTGGCTTCATGTAGATATTAAATAGGAGTAAGGAAATGGTAGAGCCTTGAGGCATCCCACAAAGCAGGGGTCTCAGGCGTGACCTCTCCTACCAACACCAGCTGGAGTCAGCTCTGGAGCAGAAGACATAACACAATGCTTTCCACTCCCAATCCACTAAACGTGAGCTGGAAATATAATGAATATTGAAATCAACTGGGAGATTAAGAGCGTTTAGGGTAGATGCATTATGCCCATCTTGAGCTCATCAGAGATAATCCACAAACATGATCAGTGCTGTCTCGGTACTATAATCAGGTCTGAAGCATGACTGAAAAGGGTACAGATGGATCTCTCTCTCTCACCACATAAATATACAGACTCAGAGAATGTGTGTACGTATGTATACTGTATATACTCCCTGACACACATATTCTTTTATTATTTATAGCATCTAGCTTGCTTTATTAATGTTACACACATAGCTTTTAAATGTACAATTACAGGTAGTCCTTGACTTACAACCATAATTGAGCTCAAAATTTCTGTTGCTGAACTAGACATTTAAGTGAACTTTGACCCTTTTTATGACCTTTCTTGCCACAGTTGTTAAGTGAATCACTGCAGTTGTTAAGTTAGTAACAGTTGTTAAGTGAATCTGGCTTTGCTTTTCAGGTCACAAAAAGTGATCACATGACCCCAAGACACTGCAGCCATAATAAATATGAGTCAGTTGTCAAACATCTGAATTTTGATCACGTGACCAAGGGGATGCTGCAACAGTTGTGTCAAAAACAGTCATAAATCATTTTTTCAGTGCTGTTGCAATTTCGAACAGTCACTAAACGAACTGTTGTAAATCAAGGACTACATGTGTTTTATCATCCTCCCAGCAGACACTGTTAAATAATGTAAGAGAACTTGCAGGAGTATAATGCATGACAATAACTATGAGAATATTGTTCATGTGTTCATGCAAGGCACACTTTATATTTGCCAAATATAAATATTTCCATGGGAATTCACAAGAGTAATAAATAAATAATTGGATGCATTAAAAATAACAGACAATGTTAGTATAAATGAGAATGGTGCATTAAGAGACCTTTCTCACTCCCTTTAATTCTCTCTCTTTTTTTCATTTCATTTAATTCATTATATAATATACTTGTGAAAGCCTTTACTAGGGTTTGTGTGGATACACAGCATGGAGGTACTAATGTTTTGTTTGGGATTGTCAATTACTGTTTTTTTTTTTTTACCTAGCAAGATTTTATAAATTGACATCCTTAATGATAGAGGTTAATTTAATTGTATTATATAAAAGTCTTTACAAGAAAATTTTCTGAACATACAGCATTGAGTCATGATGTTTTGTTTGTCATTGTCAATTATGTATTTTAATCCTAGCAACATTTTACAGATTGAGCTGCTTGATCTTAGAGACTGAGGTAAAAAATTAGGATTGTCATTTCCTAGGCATATAAATCAAATGGGCAATACATTGGAATTTAATTAAAATGGCCTCTTTTTATATTCTGATAAGCCATATGTGTGCATTCAGGACAGAATATAAACTTTATGTGTATTTTAAAATACACTCGACTTTGCAATAAAATTCAGTCATCCTGGCTTTAAGGCAGCATTTTATCTTCCAATTTCAAACATAACCGACCAGATAAGAACCCTGCTAGATAAGAAGTAGGATCTTAATGTAGTATTTTGTTTGTGGTGCCCGCAAACAGCCATGGAAACAATCAGTCTCTCTCCAGTAACTGTAGATGCTGCTGAAAGAAACATTCAGCCAGCTGTACATTAGACAGCCTTTACTTGCAAATACCAGAGTGGGCCAGGTTGAATGTTGAATAGCTGTTTCTCTGTTCCATTCTATGCAGTGATGAACCAGTTCCTTTCCTAATATTTGCTAGTATCAGTCCAGCTAAGGTTTTGTATGTGGAACAAGAGAGGGAATTTTGTTCTCCTTTCACTTACATTCAAAATGTATTTAGCTGACCACCCACAATAATTCTGAAACTGAAAGATTGAGTAGTGCATAGATCTGTTTGTAGGTTTAGTTTCCTATACAATTCCCTAGTATAATTGTATTAAAGAAGAAAGCACCATTATATTCAGTATAGATTTTGGAATCAGTGGAAATCTCTGTATTTTGAGTCATATGAGTCTTTGGGCCGAATAGAGACTCGTGCGATTTAGACATGAACGTATAAAATACTGAATTATTTTTCTGCATCATGCTAAGTTCCTCTTCCTTACTGTAATCGTAAATTTGTCAGATTTCTCTGATGCAGAGCTATTAGCAAAAAATTGTAGCATTTAATTAAATAAATAAATTCCAACACAACAACTAAAAGAATTATTTATACCTGTGAAACAGAAAGTTAAACAGCTCGTTGAAAAAGATGAACATCTTGGCCACACGAGTGGCAGGAGAAATAAAAGCAAGACATAAAAAATAAATTGTCATATCCTGTAAATAATCTGAATGGAATAATTTCTAACTGCAGTGCAAATCAATCCGAATAAAATGACTCTGGTGGAGTGATTCCAAGTTAATTTTGGTGACTGACCTTGAATTTACACCATTTTTGTTATAACAGTTGTAGAGAGATTGAGAGAGAAAAAACAGTTCACACCAAAACATCTGAAAATAGGATCTACCTCAAATATTAATACCGCAGAATTCATAAGCATGCCCCAGACATCATCTGCTATACCCTCCCTCCCCACTTTTCTTTTGAGATATTGGTCACCCATTTTTTCATTCCAATAGTTTGTCTGTGAAATCTCTTAAAACGCATCTACTATTAGAACTTCCTGACCAGTAAATAAACCACTTTGTACTCACATTTTGGCCTTTCTTAATTTGGCCCCCTCCAATATATTGGATTGCAACTCCTAGATCTCAGTAAGCCCAATGATATCTGGGAATACTTTGGAACTGCACTTCCAACCTATTTGGTTGGAAAAGCTGCTGTTAAAGATAAGGAGCCTTAAAAAAACCACCCTGCAGGGTAAAATAAATAGTTCACCTAACTACGAGAGAAATTCTGCTGGACCAAATTAGTTGGCATCGTATTTACAACATATAGCAATTAGAAACTTTTGGAAAGTCCAGAAAGCAGCATTCAAGGCTCTTACACAGGGATATATAGTTGTTCTATCTATAAAACAAGGTGATTCAACCCTCCTCCCATCAGATCTTGGTCTCCCGCTTTAAATAGCTGAGTATACGTATGCTGATACTCCCTCCCCAAAAAGAAAAATTAATAGATCAGCCAAAAGCTTCCCTATCCTTAACTTTTTCTAAAAGCCGTACTCATTTTTTGTCAGCAAGAACTGGAAGATTGCTCCAATGTGGGGTGCCTAGTGCTCCCTGAACTTGCAGCCAAGCTTAGAGAGTACCAAGGACCCCACAGTTCAACCCTGAGCTGCAAATATTCTCTTATTGATCGTTCTAATTTTTTAATTTTTAAAAAAATCTTACTCATTTTTTCAAGCAATTTTTCTGAACTTTTGAAACAGATACTCCAGTAAAGATGCCAGATTTCCTGACAAGATGTATATTTTTTAGAAGACCAATAATTTATATGTGAATCTTTTAATATTGGCCAAGCGTGTACACTCTACTAAATCATAATGTGGTTACTTCAGATTTGACATAGCACGGTGCTAGAATCTGGTCGTTCTAGTTTATAGTATAGGACAGTGGTTCTCAACCTTTCTAATGCCGTGACCCCATAATACAGTTCCCCATGTTGTGGTGACCCCCAACCACTTATACATCACTGGGTATCAGGGGCGTGGCCAAAGAAAAGGGGGGAAAAATGGCTGACAGCCTTGTTTGGCGACCCCCATGAAATGATCGTTTGACCCCAAATGGGGTCCCGACCCACAGGTTGAGAACCACGGGTATAGGATGATGTACTGTATGAAACCAATCACTGGGCAACAAATTATGCTTTTAAAATACAGCTTAGCCTGCTGAGTAAGCCAAGCCATAGAGGTATAAACCTGACTTCCATGGAAGCAAGGTGAGCTATGAATGGAAGATTGTAAGATTTTGTATTACTAAGCACGCTGATCAGACCAGAGATTAGTTTTCATTAATGAAGAGGCTGGATTTAGGGGCTCTTGAGTGTATACTGTTTCATTTGTTAATTTGATAAAGAATAGTAGTAGTTTGGTTTGGTTTGGTCAGAGTTTATGCTCTTCCTTATTTTGAGCATCTGAGCAAAATTTTAAGTTCTAAAAAGTACATCATCTTTAATAGCTTTATTGATTCTCCATATTGAGGTCCTAGAGGATTCTACAAAAAAGGACGATTTCCATGCAATGTCTTGATAGCAAATAGGAAAAGGGAGGTGAAATGGTATCAAAGAATATGATGGAATAGACTACGATAGCAATGAAAAATTGAGCCCACAACATTTCACAGGTTCTATGGCTGAGCCTACAGTTTAAAAAGCGATTCATAAAATGTGGTTTTGATGAGGAGAAGATTATAGAGATTTATATTCAACATCAAGTCTCCTTTGTGTTCAATTTATTCTTCTCACCTCTTGCCCTAAATTTGCCTTTGAGGATGAAGTCACGGGGCTTGAAAGTTTAATTTCAAATTAGGCTAAACTCAGACTGATGGAATAGTTTCAAACTGCTTAAAGTAGAATTCCCATATGTGTGGTAGGCTAGCTGACAATTAGATAGCAGCAGAGAGAAACATAAAATACTTTTGATGCCATCTGTTGGCTGTCACGATTTCTGCAGTCCAGATATGGCAACCCTATCCTAAAAGACAAGTGAAACCATGCCCTAATTCTATTTCACTTCATTTTTTTAGCACTGGGATAAATTATGTGGGGTAATGAGGAAAATGAAAGAGCAGTAGCAGTAGCATCTGATGGAAAGAGATGACACATATGTAAACATATCAATAAATACTTTAAATAAAAAGCTAGATTCTTCCCCCCCTTAGGAAACTTATTTTGATTTAGTGATTGTTTGAAATGGGTGTTATAAGGTGTTCCTACCTAAGCTGCTAAATCCCTACCTGGCATTTTGAATTTTATAGTGGAGCTTTGTATTGCGTAGCACACACACACACAAAAAAAAATCCAAAGCTGGCACTAGCAGCAGGTCCAAGATCAGCACTGAGCATATTGAGGTCACTACCCAAGATGCCAGGAATTGAACTGAGACCTTCTCTATGTAAACACATGCTTTATTCAGTGATGTGTGTTCCCTGCTGGGGTTCTGACTCTGGCTCTGCATTTGCTTCCCCCCCAAATTATTTCTCACGTATGCACAAGCCAAAATTATATATGTATATATTCTACATGGCCACAAGTCACTTGCTCTTTCTCAATACTCTCACCATCCTATGTCAATAGGTAATCTGAGCATGATTCCTCCAAGGGGGAAGCTACTTTCATGGAACGAAAGAATTGTTCCTCTTATTCAAGTCCTCAAACCCACTAGAGCCAAGGGTTCATACCTCACTGGCACAGCCCACAAAGCTGGAGCCAGAATATTAAGAGCAGCAGGGGAAATGAAACATGCCAGTGGCAAACTCACAAAGAACTCTAGCAATCCCACACTAAACAATCTGCCTCCCACAACAACTCAGGAGCAGAAGGGAGAGCAGCGAGGTCTGCAAAGGGTGACTCAGCACAAGAGATGTGAAGGGAATGCAAGTTTTGCAAGAATTCAAAGCAGAGTTATTATTCTCTTATACCTTTGGTTTCCCCCCACAAAGCAGTTTTTAAGACTTCTCACTGCAAAAGAAATCGTTTAAAAATCAGGCAATGACATAGTCCCCCTCCCCTCCCAACCGCACTCTCTGCATTCTATTATCCCATTTTTTGTGTTTCTGTTACTTTGTTTTTATGAGAGAGAAAGACTGGATAACATATTTTCCTCCTCTGATTTGTGCCTCCTTTGTGCAACCACTTCCCACTGGCCAGGAGCAATAACAGTCTGTATACTGGGCCAGTTATTCTGCCCCATCTCACCCCAGAGCAGGGGTGTGTGTATGTGCTATGGTTGTGCCACCCTATGGTCATTGTTTATAGTGCTTGGGTCTTCAGCTCAATAGGATCCCCTGGAGGGTCTCTGGATGTACTGGTTTCAATAGGCCGATCACCTTTGAGAATAGACAGACGTTCTGAGATACTACGCATCCGAGGGAATAAGATGAAGTCGTACAAAAAGGCACCCATCAAACCACCAATAATTGGTCCAACCCAATATACCTGGAAGAACAAAAGACAAAAGCATGGAAAGGGGAAACAAAAAGATAGGTTAGGGATACAGAAACAGCTTAGGCATAGCATTGCAGGGGAAAAAAATACTTCAGGGTATTAATCCTAGCAGATTAAAGTCCTCTTCACCCATCACTGATAAATCATAAAGTACTGGCAGCACCTCTAGTCAGCTAATCTCTTCTACTTTATTAGTTCTACTTCATCATTGAGCCTGGAAATGGATTCCTGGGCTCCAAGAGGTGACAAGCAAAGCAACATCTCTTCCATAATTGCCTGATCTCTAATTCCATTGATTCAAGATTGCTCGTAGTTTTTCCACCAAGCTTAGATTCATATGTTGTCATGTACCTGATAATTAGTAGAATCTTAAAGTAAGGTCAAAGAAGTTTGACATTGGGGTGCTCTGACATCTTTGGTGTCCTCTCAACATTTTTTTTTTCTTTTTGAGTCAAGCAATTGCCTGGAGAAGTCCTTTGTTTTTGTTGGCAAGATTTCAGAAGAGATTGCCATTACTTCCTTCCCCAGGATGAGAGAGGGGAACTGACCCAAGGTCACCCAGTTGGCTTTGTGTTTCAGGCAGGACTAGAATTCATGGTCTCCTGGTTTCTAACCTGCTTTTAACCACTACACCACACTGGTTCTCCCCTCTCAACTTACCAACAGAATAAAAATTGGAACTGAGCTCCATTTATTTGGGAGACTATTTAAAAATATTTACTTTTATGGAAAATTAAAATGCTCCCACGTTGCCTCTGCTATGTTCTCTTCTCAACCAAACAATGTCTTACTTAGGACTTCCTGCGAGTCAAATTTCAAGAGTTCGGATGCTGGTTGGGATAAAGATACAAAAGACTCCCCCTTCTGAAGTTGGAATTATTTCTCCAAATTCAGAGAGGGAAAATCAAATAATCATTCAGCCCCTTTGAAACTATTGTTTCAAAGAACTGTAAGATGTCATCATTTCTTATGCTTACAAACCCCTCCCTTACCCAGTGGTTGGTGAAGTTACGGGTTATGACAGCTGGGGCAAATGATCGGGCAGGGTTCATGCCAGCTCCTGTGTAGTACATCTGGAAAAAAGAGTAGGGTTATGATAGGGAAATAATTTTTTTCATCATACAATTCAGGTTTCTAGTCCTAAAGGGTCCAACTCCCTTATTTATATGTTTGCTTAAATATTAGCAATTATATAGTGCCTTTAGGCACATGCACAAGGCAAATAATAAATATATAATAAAGCAACAATAATTTCATTAAAGCACCAAACTCTAACTTAAAAATAATGTATATTAAAAATAATGTATACCCACTGAAAGATAGTTTAAAGGATGCCGTTAAAATAAATAAAAGGGACCAACTGTTACACTGAGTAGATTCCATATAGCAAACTGGAAATGTTCACCTGCATTCCAAGGAGCCCTGAACTCATTTCATGTGGCCATAGGCTTAATTTCAAAAGCTTTCTTCAAATCCATGCCGGCATAAAAGTAGTTCCAGAAAAAGGCATGACCATCCCAAAAGATTCCCTTTGATGGGAAGAAAGATTCCCTCCCCCCCCCTCTACTTTATAGATTCAAAATAGTTAAACAGAAGAAAGATCCGAAGTTAAACTGCTAGTTGAAAAGGATGCAGTTAAGAATGAGGGGAACTATTGGAAGTAAATCTCCATCCAGGCCTGATGAGGTGGCTACTACAGAGACTGCCTAAATATATTACAGCTGGCTATATGTTAGTGCATCTTGCATATTGAATCATTACCCCAAAGAGATGTCCAAGTGTGAGAGAGAATCCAACTGCCAGGGCCACTGATCCCATGCGTCCATTACGTCTCTCGTCGTAGGTGGCAAAAACACAGAGGACAAACTGTAGGGTCAGGATGATTTCCACAATGGTAGCTTGACTTACGTTTATACTAGGGTGCATCTGTAGCCAGGAAGATAGGTGGAAGGATAGAACTATGAGAATAGCAAAAGTTATAATTCATTCAATACCCAACTATACCTCTTAGGGTCTTTGGTTTCCAGAAATTATTTATGCATACTAGGAGGGAGCACTGATTGCACTTACATCTAGCATAGGTTTGTAGAATGAAGATATTACATTTTAATAGTGCCCATGTGATTATCTACCAGACCTGACTTTAGTCAAGCTAGAGGTTCAACAAGGTGAGGCAGGGATAAAGGAAAGTAAGATAGGTCTATAAAGGAACAGGAAGTCTGTAGCCAGGAAGAAAGCTTTAGAGATGCATAGACGAATGAATGAGACAAATCTTGAGAGTCTATTATTTATATCAAGTGGATAAATCAAACACAGCAGGGGCATTTTCTAATGTACGCCTGTCTCTCACATATATAGCTGATTTTCTTCTTTCAGTTCTCTCTTGTTCGTTGGGTGGAGGCTGGACAACTCCCAGTGACATGCTCATCCAGTTAATTAATGCTGCTGTGCCTTTAATTTTTATGAATCATCCTGATTTAATTTTTGGAACCTGAGGTAAACTTATATTTCAATCATTAATCTAGGATATTTAATCACTCCTAAAAGCTATCTAGTCTGACTTTTTTACACTACATTTCTAACCAAGGAAGCAATTGTTTATTAGTACATTAAATCTAATTAGTACATTAAATTAGTACATCCTCATCTAAAACCTGAACCCCAAAATTTTCCTACCCCTTTGTTTATCTCACCATTTACATATGTATATGTGTCACTGGGTAAACAACGAGGGAAAATGTAAGAAAATGTAAGGGACTCTTAAATCCACAAACTCCATTTCTGACGCCAACCAGTTTTAGCCAAATTGTGTCCCGTTGCCGCCACCACTGCACTCTTCAAAATTAGGAGTTGAAAGAGGTTGCATAGAATAAGCCCTCTCTCCTAATAGTAAAATTCAAGCACCAATTTGTGGGTTGTGAATTTGCAGACTTTCTAAATCTTAGAGTCCTGTTTTATTCTCAGCTGACTAGGTTTCAGAGTCAGTTCCCGGCTTGAAATGTGTTTTGATGGCCACCCATCTTTGCTGACTAGTGGATTTAACTGAGGGGAATTTAACAGGGCGGGGATTTTAATTTCCCACAATGCCATCCAAAGTGATGTTTTGGGCAAAAAATTAAAATGGCAGCTAGACACTCCTTTTTGGAACTCAAAGCATAAAGGAGTGAGGTAAAATGTATCTAGCTAATCCCTGCTAGTTTTCCTTCAGTCTACTGTCTTTTTGGCTTGTTGTCTTCCTTTTATGACATCTTTCTTTTGAGACTGGACTGGAATTAACATTCTGTCAGATTGCAGTCTCTCACCAAAGAGCCCATCTCATGCTCACTCCACCCCACAAATTTTTAACCGCCTCTGGATGAAGCCGGGGGTCCAGTGGCATACAATTTTCTCCTCAGAGTCAAGGTCGTGGGAACAGCTGGTTAGAACATTTTGTACTGAAGAGGTTTTATGTACAATTTGGAGATGAAGAGGATGCCCTCTTATCATGTGTCAGGAAAATCAGTGAAATGGTGGAATTTTACTGATTAAAAAAATTAAGCACAGAGAGACTTGAAAATAACAACAACAACAACAGCAATAATAATAATAATAATAATAATAATAGATGTTACCTTGAGTCCTTGGTTAGGACTTGAACTGTTAAGTTTTTACCAGTTCCAGACTGTGAATCGAACTGAAGATTAATAATCATAATAAGTAAATAAATAATGCCCCTGCCGAGTTTCAAAGCAGCAACATTTGACTTACAAGGCAAAATTTATATTGACTACAGGTAGTCCTCATTTAGTGACCACAGTTGGGAAGGGCAACTCAGTCATTAAGCAAAGCGTTTGCTAAGTGACAACCGTGCTTATGATCTTATTTTAGCTTTCCTTTGTTTTACAGACCTGTGAAGGTCATAAATGTGAGGATTTGTTACTTTTTCATCACTGTTGTAACTTTAAGTGGTCGCTAAAGGAAGCAGTCACTAAATGAGGACTACCTCATTTAGACCACAATTAGTGGTCTAAAAATCACTAGAAGTCATACATTGGCTCAGCTGAAGGGCCAGTCCTTCTGCAAAGTAGCCAATGAGCTATTGAAATTTGTCCATGGGACGCTGTAGCTCAATGTGTTATAAGGTGGAAAATATGCAGAGCAGAGAAATGTGCCTTGAGGTTGTTTGGCAGGCAAGTCAGGGATTAAGAGAACCCCTCCAAAAACAAGACAGCAAGACAACCAAGCAATGCTGAGAAGCTCTGAATCAGCAAGGGAATTGGTAGGTATATTTCAGTTTTTCCCATAGCAAAAATGGGAGGAAATCGGTTCAGTTTAGAACTTCTCACTAGAAGACACAATGATATAAATGCGTTACAATAGTGCCTTTTTGGGGGGCATTGTACCTATAAGGTTGCCTTCATTTCATCCCCAGTCTGTGCGGTTTGATGCTCTCTGAGCTTAGTTATTTGCTATTCATTACCAACTACGTAACATCATCAGTGACATTATTTAGTTGGGTAATGAAACATCTGCAAAGAAACAACCAAGCTCAGAGAGGATCAAGTACTTCAAAGTCCAACCCTGAACTATAGAAATCCTTTTGTATTGGCATCCCCAGCCTGTGAGTGAGAAAGTGCTGGTGTTAAAATAACAGTCTAAAAGCCGCCTCATGATGTGTAAAATCTGTTAGGCTGTTAGGCCGCTACAGACAAACCTCTAAATAGAATTAAAATAATTTCATTGTCTGTAAGAGAAGGATGAATACAGATGCCTTCCATTCATCTAGAACAGAATTGTATCACAAGAATTCATCTAGGAATTTGAATATCCATTATTGCAAACCTCCAAAATCTGATATCTAAAATTAGATCACCAGCAAAATGTAAAAATAGGTACAGTACACGAACAAAGACTGTATTCAATACAATCTAATTCACTCAGATTTTGATTATTCCAAGATACATTCCTAGTATAATTTTCATTCTGATAATTGATATTTAAATATCCAGCAATTATTGCTCAAATCCAAAATATGTCAATTCAAAATCCATAATTAAAAGGCTTTTAAACTCAGCTGAAATGCTGGTCTGAGGGTTTTCTAAAATACAGTACTTTTGCCTCCTAAAAACAGTTCATTTACTACAAAAAGGAAATTTATTATCCAAGGGAAGCTTTTGCTATCCAAGGGAAGTTTTTAATATGATATGCCATTACCCTATCGAATGACGAGGATCCTGAACTTTATCTTTCACTTGAAATGTTCCTATGTTTTTGTACAAATTCTAACTTTCTCTTTTTACACAAACAAAAATAAGTTTCAGAATTAGTAATAGTGATAGTATTCGCCGATTTCCATCAGGGAATATTCTAGCAGTACAGTGGGTTTACACCAAGTATGGAAGGGTTTTCACATAGAAAAGTTCATTAGATTTAATACTAACTCACACATATTTTTTTTATTTGCTAAATTTATATGCCGCTCATCTCACTATCAAGTGAATCTGGCTTTCGGGTAATATACCTGAAAACCCTCAAGTTAAGATTGTTTTTGACAAGAACAATGTTCTCTGATATGATCAACCAGCCAGATTTGGTTAGGAAAACAATGCGTGCTTTTCTTTCGAAATGCAGTAGAAGTGATTTACTTCAAAATTAATTGCAGATCTGATTTAAAGTTACAACAACGACAAAATTCTTTCATGAAAAGTGCCTTTGATATCACCTATCCCAAAAAACCTAATTTGCATCTCTCTCATCCTCCCACTCTTTAACTAATCTTCTTACTATATCCAGTTACACTGATATAAAATTCGATCATATTCTCTTTTATGCTCTACAAAGTTTTATGTAGAGTATCCCGGGCAATCTGGCGTTTACCCAATAACTACTCCAAGAGACTTGTTGAGACAAAAATAATTTACCCGTGAAAACATTTCAATTCCTGTTTCAGGTTCTATGCTAGCAGATTCATCTTTCTAGATTTAGGATTAACAAGCTTTCCTACATGGGGTATACTTTGTACCTTCATACTTCTGGTTCCCAATAATCTCCCTAGTAATCCAGATTTTAAAGGGCACAGTGTGCAACCCTTTAGAAAATCTCCTATATACGGCAATGATAACTCATTGTTTGTCTCCAGCTGTAGGGATACCCCCCTCTTAAAAACATTTCCAGACAGCTTTGCATGATTCCATTACCGTGTTGAGTCCCAGGTTACCCCGTAGTGCTGTCGGGGTGACTCCATAAAGCACAGCTGCACCGGCCAGTCCTCCCAACACCTGGGCCACCACGTAGAAGACAGCACGGAAGAGGGAAAGCTGCGAACCCAACAGAAAGGCCATGGTGACAGCTGGGTTGATGTGGGCACCACTCACGTGGCCTAGAGACTGCACCATGGTAGCTGCTACCAAGCCAAAAGCCAGGGCCACTTGTAGAACGTTTAAGGGGCCAACAATCCAGCGAAGGGAAGCCCCCAGCCCAAAAAACACATAGAACATAGTCCCGAAGAACTCAGCAAAAACAGCTCTCCAAAAGGAGAATAAGCGTGCCTCCCACATGGCGGGTCAGGAGGAGGGCAGAGACTGAACAGGGTGCAGCAGGATGGTCTTGAAGCTCACTGCTGCTTGCTGCACCACCCCTCCACCTAAGACCCTTGTTTTCTATTGTGGCTGTGAACTTTATAAGGTTTGCTAGTATAGTCCAGCCCAGGAGGTGGGAACTCAGATTGACTGATTGGGGTCTCTTAACTCTTCATTGTCTGACGTAAAGGTGTAGGCATAAGCCAATTCCTAGCTCCTGTGGCTGCTATCAGAGCTTTAACTCCAATAATTCGAACCCTTTCACTTCCACTTTGCCCTTTTCCTTGCTCAAGTGTTTTTCCTCCTAGCAATTATTGTAGAAAGATTTTTTTTTGATGCAAATGGCTTCTGTGGCATTCATTGGGAGGTAGGGGAGATGGCATGGAATCCTCCTTCACAACCCAAATCAGAGTCTTGGAGGCTAGAGGGACACTTGCATGTTCTTCCCAACGCAGAGGTGCATGAGAGGGAAACTGCCTAATTTCCAACATTAGCAAGCAGCCAGAGTTTTTGACTACTTGTGACATGTCATGGTTGGTTCATGTGTGCGATTGTGCCAGGGAAGCGTCCACTGCTATCATAGGATATTGTCTCCTGACTTTTTTCCATTGCTGAATTGAAGAGCTCTCAATTAATTCATGAGTTGTCAAAATGGAATTGGCTATTTTGATTGATTTTGATTGATCATCACTACTATATTTCTATTGCCTTTGAGTGCATTTCCACTGCCACCTAAGTGTGTCCAGAAAGTGCTGAACATACATCTTTATATGTTGCCTCTGTCTCATTATCAGCCTGCTGTTAGGGGAGCATGAAGATAACTGGAATGGAAGTTTCAAAGTTATGCCAGCAGAAGACCATCCACATGGACAGTCTTAGGAATATGGAAAAAGCTGTTTGGGATGATGTAATCAGAGTTGATCTGCCAGGTTTACATTCGGACTTCCTCCTTTCATTTGGATACTGGGTTCTGTACCTGTGGTGCAGGGCTGCTTTGGCACAGACCAGAAACCAGGCTTCTGCAGCCAATTTGTAGTTTATTTAGTTCTAATAATTCTGTCAACTGAAATGATTGCTTCCTAAACTGAGAGACTATAACCCAAAGCATCTGACGGACAGACATTGCACAGACACGATTTCTATTTCTGAATATCATTTCCATGCATGTTGGATGGGAGATGGGCAGAGGGCCTTCCTCTGATTCTCTATTGCTTTAATTATGAAGAAGATTGGAACCCAACTTCTGCAACTGCTGTAGTTGCTGTGATTTGAAGAATAGGTTGACTTGTCCACTTGCACACAGTTGGAAAACCCCATTCTCAAAATCCAGCTCTTTAGCTATACTTATTCAGCAGATCCCTCTCAGTTGCACAAATCTGGTTGATTTCTAGATGGAAGCCAAGATCTCTCTCTTGCCACTTAAGATCAGTAGCTTGACAGATCAATAGAGTAATCATTTTGGGAAAATGTTATGGCATGTATTAAAGAACCATAGAGTTTAACACTTCTTTTACTTATACCCAGTTCTTAGGAACATTATGCCAGCGGCCGCAAATGAGCAGCACAAAGCAGGAAGATTGTTATATTGTAGTCAAAAGAGACAACTCTTCATTGTCAACTAGTGGTCATTAGACCAACAGATCAACAATCCTTTGGAAAAACAAACAGGAAAAAAAATGGATTGGGCAGAGTGCTGGGACCTTACAAACCTTGCCCCAGAATATATATCCTATACAATGATTAGGGAATGGTGACCTTCAGATTTTGGGCAGTGAGGAATCCAGTCCCTGCCTATACAGCATTATGTAGCACAGATGTATAGTCAGCAACATGGGAAGGTCCCATTGTGGATGCACAGTAAGGATGCATTCTGGGGCAGCAAGATTTAAGGTGATAAGATTTCCTCAAGGTTCCAGAAGAGAAGGAAAGCACTACAGAAACGGATGCAGGGAGATGTTCGTGTCAGTTCTCTGCTGCACCAGATTTACTTCCAACATCATACCTACCATAACAGCCTGATAGAGAACTAGTTTTGTGTATGGCTAAATGGTTAGAGAAATCAAGGAGACCACTGTGAATTCTAGTTCTGACTTAGGCATGAAAGCTGGCTGGGTAGCTTTGGGCTAGTCACTCTCTCTCAGTCCAATTCACCTCAAAGGGCTGTTGTTCTGGGGAAAATAGGAGAAGGAAGGAGTATTAAGAATCTTGGCCACCTTATTTATAAAACTAATAGAGGTGGAATATCTAATAAGTAAATAGTAGCTTTTGCATACCTTGTGACTGTTCTTGGATAAATAGGGAGGAGGAGGAGAGAAATGCTGCATTAAGAAAATGTTAAGGCTATCTCACTCGTGGGCTGGGGGCAAGGTAAAGGCAGCATCTTAGAAACTCAGCAGAAAATAATTGTTGTTAAGAACAAGTTTGTCCTAGAGTTAGCTGTGAGTAGGAAAAGACCCTATGTTTCGTAAGACTCTTAATGATATTATTTCTGACTAGGACTGGAAACTGAAGGCATGTCAGATGTTTTATGATTTTATATTTTCTGTGTTTTTCCTCCTAGATTCAGCATCCCATAGGATACAGTGAGGTAAGAGCTGTTCCACTACTTCCAGCCTAGTCTGAGCACAGAACCATCAACATGTCATTAGCAGGTTAAAAACATACCAATATATTGATTGCTTTGTTTTGAAGCTCCGAACCAAATAATTTCTCTTTATATCATTGGACATTTTTCTCCTAGAAGATAGAGTGGGCAGTCCTATCATGATCACTGCATAAAATCAGATCAGACGCTGAATGTTTTTGCTTCTGATATTTTTCCTAGAGTTAGGTACAGGTTTGAAAAGCCCCCGTTTGACAAGACTCTTTGTGACATTGTTTTGACTGGCACTGAAAACTGGAAGCACGTCTAATCTGGTATGATGTTCTTGTGTTTTCTGTACAGTATTTCTCCCCCAGCTATCTTCTTCTGATATTTTTTTTAAACAATTCACTCATTATCAATCCCAGAATCTATGGCATCTTTAATACAGGATTGCACAATTGATTGCACAGTTTGGTTGAAATCAAATTCCCATAATGCTGGTTCAAACAGTGAGTTGATACAAGGTGGTAGGAGCTATCAATATAAACCACATTAGTTTATCTCAGGGATTCCCGCAATTATACACCACCCATTTCTCCTCCACTATCTCCCACCCCCCATGAGCTATTTTTAGACTGAGATCTAACAATTTAGCTCATAAACTTGGGGACAGCATTATTGAACTATGAAGGATGATAGCTATTAGCTGTAAATATTATCATTATTAAAATAGAACAAAACAAACTGGTACTCACTAGTTAAGACAGAGTGGGATGGGATAGGATAGGATATAGTCACAACAGTCAAGATATAATGATGGTTCCTGAGTACTAGTTTGGTGATTAAGGCTTAATTTAGTTATAGGCAGTTGCTGCTAATGCTACCCTGCTAGCTGATGCCATTGGAATAAGCAACAATAAAGAGCTGTTGAGAATGCTCTGTAGTATTTCAGCCTTCCCAAACTTACTGCTCTACTGATGTATTGAACTTCAACTCCTACCATATCACCAATAATTCCTACCAACGAAATATGTTGCAGATAAACAGCTCTTTGTATTCTATCCTCCATCATCATCCCTGGAGTTCAACTATTATATTGAATGACACCACAGATCTCTCTGTGAACAAAAAATGCCATCCATTGCCTGCCCTAAAGCAAGATAAGCAGGCTACATGAGTCTCTGTCACTTGGCTGAATGTCTCTTCTGCAACTCCAAAGTGGTATTATCTATGATTTTTCAGGGGGAAAAAAAGAAAAAAACCCAACATGGAAGCCCTGCCAAAGGTAGTCTTCAATCTACAAAAGTTACAGATAAGGAAAATATTGTCTGGATCTCTGTAACATTTCTGAACGAGGCAAGATAATTGTATAATAAAAAATTTTAACAGGAAGCACTAGGATGTATCAGGAAATACCTTGGCAGAATTGATTCTGCCCATCCAAACAAACTATCAAGAGAGAGTCTGTTGCAGGTCCTTTCTCCTCCCAAGATACACAGAGTATGAATCAGGTGTCAGGCCTTCTGAGGGATGGCCCCTATTTTATGGAATATTCTCCTCCTGGAGGTCCAAATGACCCCGGCCCAGCTTAAACAAGCTAAAACAATTCTAATCCATGTTATGTTCAGCCCTTAGATTATTACTGTAGATTTATGGGTTTCTATGATCTTTAGTTTTCAGATGGTTTACTATAATTGTTTATTATTGGTTTTATTATTCCTCTTGACCTTGTTATACCCTGCTCAGAATCTACTGGAATTGATGCCAGTTATAAAAATAAATGAATAAATAAGTAAATAAAGTTAAACTGAGAGAACAACCAAGGTAGAAATACATCTGTGGAGGTGAAGTCTTAGGGGTTAACTGCTCAGTGAAGGGATGGGAATAAAACCATAGGGCCCTTGTGCTTCAAAAGAGGCCTCTCTGGAATATTTGTCACCGTAGCATTTTGGAGCAGCTATTTAATCAGAACTGTTCAACAGACTCTAATTCTCTTTCTGCTCTAGGGGATTTATCTGCCTGCTCTGGGATTGGGCAAGTTGAGGAAAAACTGCCAAGTCGGAAAGAAGCAAGGACAATGGGATATGCTGGGCTCAGCATTTGACCAGGGCCAGCATGTTTGAAGGACACAGGAGAGGAGAATCAGCATATGCATGCTCAATCACAGTCTCGTATTTTATTGCACATCAGGTCCAGGGATGGGTGTGAGTACACTGGCTTAGGCCTCTTGTCAAAGTCCATCCATGTGGCAAAGAGAAACACGCTGCTTTTCCTGAAATGTTTGCTCATGAGGGTTCTTAGGCTTCCAGAATCTATTCTGGCATTTACTAGAATTCTGGTTCTGCTAAGTAGAATTTTAGAGGAAAAAAGTTCGCATAACATTCTGAAGGGAAGAATTTGGAACCTAGAAACTGGTTCTGAATACTGAGTATCAGCAATCTAATTTAGGAGTTGTTGTTAGTTGCGAAGTCGTGTCAGACCCATCACGACCCCATGGACAACTTTCCTCCAGGCCTTCCTGTCCTCTACCATCTTCTGGAGTCCATTTAAGCTCACGCCTCCTGCTTCAGTGACTCCATCCAGCCACCTCATTCTCTGTCGTCCCCTTCTTCTATTGCCCTCAATCTTTCCCAGCATTAGGCTCTTCTCCAGTGAGTCCTTCCTTCTCATTAGGTGGCCAAAGTACTTGAGTTTCAACTTCAGGATCTGACCTTCTAAAGAGGAGTCAGGGTTGATCTCCTCTAGGACTGAAGTAAAGGAGTAATATTGTGGCTGGTTGTCAACCAATCGGAAATTAGAAATTCTTAACAATTAACTTTTGATTGCCCATAGATATATCAGTACACAGTATAGTATCATACGGTGTTATAATACAAATGAGACACAAATGTGGGGAAAAGCTTTTGTCTAAGATCATGCAATAAAATTACAAGTAGAGTTTGGAACAGAAGGCAGGAGGCCTTGTTCCAATCTATCTTGCAGATTATTATATCTGTCCTTAGAACAGAAACTGGAACAACCATTTTTTCTTAGTTTTTTTTAGATCTATCTCACTAGATCAGCAAACGTTTGGGGCCAAGGGCCCATCTGGAATTTCTAGAACATGTCATGAGTACCCCCATAAAACCTGTGCCATCACAGGAATGATCAAAGACAAAATACTCAACTACTGGACAGTAGGACTCTTGCTAGGCCTTCCCAAATCGGGAGACCCTGCCACCATACCTTACTTATATCTCTTTTCTGGCAGGCAGACATACTTCCAAACAAAGCACTGGGCTCTTAACCTGCAACCATTTTTAGTTTCTAAAATCTATGTGAGATCTATGTGGGGTTTTCATTAGCTTTCCATTTACATGGGTTTTAAATTAGGTGTATCTCAAATCAGAGACTGATGGTGGCAAAGGAGGAGTCACCAAGTATAATGAAGCTGATGACCATCATGTACTAGGTCTTATCTAAAAACTATGAGAATCTAGGAATCCTGGCTTCTATCCTTCCTTGAATTACTCTATTTGACTCTATTTTTGTTGTAAACTGTGAACAGAATCAGAATTCTGGTAGAGTCATGATGGCAGCACTGCTTTAAGAGCACCAATCTCAAAAAACACATAATGTCAGTACAAATATAAATACATAGGAAGCTGCTTAAGATGGAAGGAAGCTGGAAGCTGAAAAGAGGCTTTATAAGAAGACGAAGAGATGGGGAATTGCTGTAGCTTCCTACTCAGTGCCATGTTCTTCTTTGTCAGGTGATTTAGCCTGAGCAACAGCTGAGAGTGAAGACCGAGACACGCTGGCAGCCTCCACAATCTCAATGTCACGACACGTCAGGCAGGCCACAAGCTTTTCCTGGGAAGCACTGTCAGCAAAGAAGAATTCATAAGATACTCCAGCCAGAACGGCACCCAGAATAGGGCCGAGCCAATACACCTGGAAAGTGGGAATGAGAGATCGGGTGAGAGAGAGTCATGACGTGGTTTCTGAAGCAGTATATATATCAGCCCTTGGAAGGGTTGGGAGAGATCACATAAGTTCCAACCGATTGGCAAGAATGTGGTTGTAAAGTATCCTAGCAAGGCTCAAGCAACATGCTGGTAAGCCTAAGGGAAGACTAGTATAGAGAAAAAGACACACACAGAGAGAAGCAGGAAAACGCATATTGGAGTGGGGGGGGGGGAAATACCTAATCCTGGCTGAAATTAGTAAAGATGGGAGTGTAAGGTCAACCTAAATACTATTTTAAAAGTTCTGCGTACTTTGTAGTCAACATCTCGGCTGCAGAAAATTCAACATAACAGCAGATAAATATTAAAATGTTCCAAGTTACAGATTTAAATGCTGAATATAATCTTCCATTCAAGGTCGTCCTAAAACTGGAATTTCCAGAAAGTTATTTGACAGGAAGCAAGGGAGTTTCTCTTGGGTAGGCAATCCAGAGGTAGCTACCAAAATTGCCCCCCCTTCCTTCAGGGCATCCAAGAGATGGAAAATCTCAAGCTCTTCCTCTCCATAGAAATAAGCTATTCCTCTCCACTGCAGTAACTACTTACCCAGTGATGTTCCCAGAATCCTGTGATGACAGCTGGACCCAAAGATCGGGCTGGATTCATACTGCCTCCAGAGAAGGTACCCTAGGAAATATAAGTTTGAGACCAGCTGCAATTGTATTTCAATTCCTCCCTTGGCAGATTGTTCTATGAAAGTTTCCCCTGTTTATTATTTTTTTAAAAAGGGGGTCTTCCTTCTAGCTGTTGCTGGTGCGTTGGCTGAGCTTCAGGACTATTTACTGTCCCTGAAATTCTTGGCTGGAACCAGCTTAGGGTAGTATTGAAAGTGCTAGCCTAGGAACTGGAAATTACAAGTTCTAATTCCACCTTTGACATGAAAGCCAGCTGGGTGACTTTAGGTCAGTCACTCTCTCTCAGGCCAGCTCACCTCATAGGATTGGTGTGGAAAAAATAGGAGGTAAGAATATTTGGTATGTTCTCTGCCTTGTTATACGGAAGAAAGGTGGAATAAAATAACAAGAACAACAAAACCAATATTCCACAAAAAGTCCAGTAAAGAGGATGACCTTACCAGAGAGAGAGAAGAACCATTACCGAGACTACAAAGCGAGAGCTACAGTATTTCTTGATCTACTCTACCTTCTAGGGCTGACACTATATTACACATTGTAATTTTTAATAGGAGGAAGGAATTTATTAAATACGTGGGTAGTAATCGTATTAACTTAATGGCCTTTTTCAATGAACCCGTAGCTGAATTTAAACAAGTTTAGGTTTTGTCCTGGGGAAACACATTTCTTTGCTTATGCCAATTATATTTGGAAAGCTCACCCCAGGACCAGGCGTGGCATACACATAGAGAGATATAAAACTCTCAGATTTGATCTATTGTATGCAGTTATTTTCCCCCCAATGTGTGAGAGTCAGTCTGTTGAAATTCTGAAGCATTTTTAAGGTACTGATGTCAGGCTCTGTCCAAGAATAACACAGAGCAATTCAGCCACAGTTCAGTATACAGAATCTTGCCAGAGTAACCCTTATTACTCTTACCCTGATGGAGATACCCTAGGACAGTGTTTCCCAAACTTGACAATTTTAAGGCATGAGGACTTCAACTCCCAGAATTCCACAGCCAGCAACGCTGGCTGTGGAATTCTGGGAGTTGAAGTCCACATGCCTTAAAATTGTCAAGTTTGGGAAACACTGCCCTAGGACAGGGGTAGGCAACCTTGGCTCTTTTATGACTTGTGGACTTCAACTCCCAGAATTCCTGAGCCACCATAGCATAGTTGGCTTAGGAATTCTGGGAACTGAAGTCCACGAGTCATAAAAGAGTCAAGGTTGCCTACCCCTGCCTTAGGAGATTCCAGGGAGTGGCTGTCCTGTCTCTCTTCCTCTGTCTCCTATCCAGCTCTGTGCTGTGCTGCCTTTTGTCTTGCCCCAATCTTGGAATATTCTTCCTCCTTCCTGAGAAACTGCCACTTCACTGTAACTCATCATACCAGTTTCCCCCTTGCAGGGACCCTTCCTCACAATTCATTATTTATTTCAGCTTTGAGTGAGGCTGTTAGCTCCAATACCTTCCTTCTGCTTTTTCCTACCATAGCAATTCTGTTGGGTAAGTTGGGTGGAGAGACTGAGAGAGAGAAAGAGACTTGCTTAAAGTGACGCTAGGAGCTTCATGGCCAAAGTGGACCAGAATTGGAATTTACCTGGTTCTAGCCTGTAATGGTCTGTGGGAATGACCTTGGGAGACAGGACAGACTGGATAACTATCATGTAACAGATTTTTATTTTTATTTTTTTTAAGGAAAGGGGGTTACTTTTAGTCTTGCGAGATTTTTTTAATGTAACCTTACAATAAAGATAGAGCTAGTACTTCTGCTTACACTTCTTGTCTGGACTATCTCACCAGGCTAACATAGCCTAACACTGTGGGAGATGAACATTTTTTTTAATTACAGCTAAAGGCCAGCCACTTAAGACAGCTTCTTAAAATATCCAGATAATAAAGCAGCACACAGTATAACACATAGGAATGTAAAAAGCAATAGGAAATTATATGCTACAGTTGCTGAGAGAGATGGATTACAGTTTTGCCGCTGACTGTTCATTATCCGTAGCTGCGCAAAGCTGCTGTGCAAAAGTTTACAACCATAGAAGTAGCAGGAAACTGCCTGTACCCGGGTAGTTTAATGGGCAAAATAGGTTTATTTAGATCTCTATAAAATTTATAATACAGCAAGACGTGCTCAACTGGTTTGACCAGCCATGAAGGGCAGATGTGCTCCTGGTAGGGGTTCCTATTAAAGCTGCCTTCCAGCTGTGCAGATGAAAGTGAGTTAAATTAAGCTTGAGAAAAAGCTCTGTGATAGGCATTTTCAAGGTGGCAAGATGCTTGGTAGGCTGCAAGTTTCAGATTCAGAATACTAAAACTCTCAACAACCTAACACCAACAGAAGTAGGTTTGACTCATTTTTGTCACTTGCCTTCCAGGACTTTCTGTTTAAGAATCATTCTAGTTTCGTTACTGTCCATGGATAGCAAAACAACAACAACAACAACAACTGTGGATAAAAGTTGTAATTGCACTTTTTACAAGAGGATCCACTTACAGAGGATGAGCTCCACTGAACAAAAATCCTTTAGACCAGGATGTCAAACTCAATTTCATTGAGGGCTGCATCAGCATTGCGGTTGCCCTCAGGGGGCCAGGTGGGTGTGTCCAGGGTGGGTGCGGATGGAGTGGGTGTGGCCTACTGGATGGGTGTGGCCAGCTCTACATCATTCATGTCAAGGGTGCCTGTGGGGGCCTGGGCAGGAGTGGGGGTCTCTGGCAGAAGGGGGTGGGACCGGGGCAAGTGCCAAGGTATGGTCCACTGGAGGAGCCTCACTGTTCCTCTCAGGCCATGCGGGGGGTGGGGTTATGGCGCTAAGACTGAATGCGTTTCAGCATAAATAGTCACCACAAAATTGTACATTGGCTCCCGGCTGGCCTGGGTCAGGGCCAAGGCAGAGGGGGCCATTCCCTCACTGTTTCCAGGATGGCTTCGCGGGCCACATGAAATCATTTCGCGGGTCGCATCCGGCCCCCAGGTCTTGTGTTTGACATGTCTGCTTTAGACCATGATTAAAGATCACCAGCCGAACACAAGTATCTAACTTAATTAATCTTAATTAAAATCAACCTTAATTAAAATTTGCTACTTGGAACATATTTGGGGGGGACTGAAACTCTGGTGTCAGAAATTGGGTGCACTTTGGAGCATTTATTTATCTGTGCTGTTACCGCAGCTAGAGCTCCTGCTATCACAGAGAAACCAATAGCCAAGGTCCCAGCAGGCTCCCCTCGTTCATGCCTCCGGTGATCTTCTACAGCGAAAATGGTGAGAGCCAGCTGGAAAGTGGAAAACAGCTCCATCCCCAGAGCCTGTCCTGCATTCCCCTCAGTGTTGACCTAAAATGAAGAAGGGAAAGAAGGAAGGGTTCAGAGTGAGAGCAGAGATCTTCTGCAAGTCATCCAAGGGCTTGCCATATTAACTAGCGTAAGTTTTTACTGTCCCATAAAATATTGTGCGGTCCAAATATTAACGGTTGAAACTATGCACAGGCTACTCGGATGCAAGACTATTTGGGGTATACATCGTAGAAGAAAGCAGTGGCAAGCTATTTTCATATTGTTGCTAAGAAATCTATGAAGTCAGCAGAAATCAGGGACAGTTTACTCGTATGATTTCAAAACAGTTAATCTATAATATTTTTAGACAGCTTATATCAAAGTGACCGTATGATTTTAAACATTTATTGTTTTTATTTATTTTTGTTATTAAAATAATAAAAGCAGACTTTAAATGACAACCAAAACTTGATATAACAAAGATTTAATTAAACTCATACAAATATGTTTGTTCCTTGTTTTGTCATTATAACAGGACAGCTAACTATTTATTCTTTGCTATGCTTGAAAATACCCGATGCCCATCTTATATTAAGACTAAAACGTAACCTTTTTTTTTTATTAAAAGTTTTACAAATTTAATACATTATAACCCAAACCCCTCCCACCCCTTCCCACCCCTCCCTCACTTCCCAGAGCTGATTACAGGGTAAAAATAAACAAACATAATCTAACTAACATAACCCGACTATACTATCAATCAAATCCATAACACACTTTAACTCCTTTTCAAAACAAGTATTAACAAATTAAAAACAAAAATAATAATATAATTAAACCATAATACTAAAGATAATATAAATTCAACCATATTGAACTATTAAAAATAATCTAAAATCTACTCATAAGCAAGATAATACTTTTTAGTCTCATATTTCTTTTGAATATAATCAATCCATCTTCTCCAAACCGAAATATATTTTTCTTGTGAATGGTCCTTCAAATAGGCGGAGATTTTTGCCATTTCTGCTAAATTAGACACCTTAACTATCCATTCTTCCATAGTAGGCAAAGAGTTTTTCTTCCAATATTGCCCCACAAGTAATCTTGCAGCTGTTATAAGGTTCAGCATCAAATCAATTTCTTTGACATCAAAATTTACAATAATACCCAGCAAAAATAATTGCGGAGTAAACTTTATCTTTCTCTTAAAAACCTTTTGAATATTCCACCAAATCTTAATCCCAAAAGCTTTTATATCTCTACAAGTCCACCAAATATGAAAATATGTTGCGTCTAAGCTTCCACCTCTCCAACATTTGGGCTGTAAATTAGGATACATGCGGGACTAGACTAAAATGTAACCTTTATAAATTGCACAAATTCATAGGAAATAAGGTATACTGGGCAAGGCAGAGGGAGTATTTCTGTCAGACTTTTCCCCAGCAAGCTAGACTGGAGCCATTGAAAGGTAAAAAGGTAAAGAAGTCCCTACAGATTTTACTCTGCTAGTTGTTGCCAACTATAAGGGGCAGTGCTCATCTCTTTCGAAGCCATTGAACCAGCGCTGTCCAAAGACATTCTGCAGTCAACTTGCCAGCATGATATCACAAAATGCTGTTACCTTCCCACCAAAGTGGTACCTATTTATGTATTCACATTTGCATGCTTTTGAACTGCTAGGTTGGTAGGAGCTGGAGCAAAGATGGGAGCTCAACCTGTCAGGTAGTGCTCAGATCTTGAACCTGGGCTGCCAGCTTTTCCAACTGACAAACTCAGTGTCTTAACCACTGAGCCACTAAACCCACAAAAATACTGATACTTATTTTAATTACAAAAAAGCAAAACAGGTACAATATTTCAAACAACTTCCAGTGACTGTTGTGTATCAACCGAAATTGTTTTACATGTATGAATGTCAATGCTATGGTCCTGGATGAAACCCAGAGCATCCAGGAATACATCAATAAGATGGCAGCCAAAGATGAGCTGCTAAGAGAATGCCTGAGGCAGCAGAATACATGAAGGAAGACCAGTAGCAGCACATATAGGAGGAAGATCAAGCAGAGGCAATGCAATGGCGGAATAAGGTGGTGCATTAGAGGTACCATTGACAATGAGCTGAGGTGGCAGATATTGGGAAATCCTATCAGTGGCTGGACTAAAAGACAACATTGAGTCACTGACTGTAGTACAGGGGTAGGCAACCTTGGCTCTTTTATGACTTGTGGACTTCAACTCCCAGAATTCCTGAGCCAGCCATGCTGGCTCAGGAGTTCTGGGAGTTGAAGTCCACGAGTCATAAAAGAGCCAAGGTTGCCTACCCCTGCTGTAGTAGCACAAGAATAGACACTAGGCATCAAATCCATAGAAGCACAAGCCTACTACACTAAACAAGAACTGAGATGCAGACTCTTCAGAGGTCTCAGAGACAGTCCAACACATAATGGCAGGGTATAGGTGCAGGCAGGAACAGCATACATTGAAAGATATAACCAAGTAGCTGGCAATTGTATACAGGACCATCTGCACAGTGTATGGGCTAGACCCTCACAAGTCCAGATGAAAGATTCCACAAAAGGTCATGGAGAGTAACAGGGCTAAGATCCTATGGGACTTCCAGATCCAGACAAACAGGCAGGTACTGGCTAATCAATCAAAAATTGTGGTAGTTGACAAAGAACAGAAGATGGTGGTGGTGATGGATGTAATGGTGCCAAGAGAAAGCACCAGTAGGAAGAAGGAGATGAAAAGCTGGAGAAATACCAGGACCGAAAGGCGGCTCTGGAGAGGATGTGGAAAGTAAAGGCCAAAGTGGTCCCAGTGGTGATAGGAGTACTTGGCTATGTACAGGGGGTTGGACTAGATGACCTCCAAGGTCCCTTCCAACTTTATTGTTGTTGTTATTATTATTATATTCCAAGAATAATATCAGAACTCTCTGTCCAGAACAGTGCAGTGCCAGGAATAGCTTCCTTGAGTTATATAAATAAAGACTGGATAAAAATCTAAAATTAAATACATTTCCACCCTTTGCTACAGCTAATTACTTTGCACTTTGATGCAATAGGAGAAGCACAAGAAGGCAATGGGTTGTCGAAATGGGTGAGAATGAGGTTAGGAAGCAGCAGAGAGTAGAATAATTTACAAATGTTATGTGTAGCTAGTAAAATCAGGCTTCCCAAGCGTAGGAGTTAGATTTTCTACAAATCAAAGAACATCTGGTAGCTGGTGGGTAGCAATTAAAGTAGTAGATTTGAACCTGTGAACCACAAATTCAAGTCCATCCTCAGCTGTAAAGATGTGTTGAATGGGATCAGTTACTCTCTTACATCACTCTATTTTATAAGGTTGTAGTTGAGGGAACAGAGGAAAGAGAGATCCCACTGTAAAGAAATAAATCTAATGAACAACTGACAAGAGTAGCATGCTTTGACTCAATGAAGGAAGGTGACTTCTTCAGCTTCGTTTTGCTTTAGCCAGTGATAGCAATACTGAACCAGGTACCTTAGTAGAGAACAACCACTGTGGGCTCCTGGCATAGAGCACTGGAACACGTAATAAGTTTCATTTTTGATTCTTGATATTAGCAGGCAATGTTAATTTTCATCTCCAGGGATGTCTTACAGCAGGGGTCCCCAACCCCCGGGCCATGGCCCATTGGGAACTGGGCCACGCAAGCGGTGGGTGAGTGCACAAAACTCCATTACTGCAAGTGGTGTGCATGTGTGCAAAACCACCCCCTCTTCTCCCCACCATTGCCAGTCCGCAGAGCCAGAATGGTTGGGGACCGCTGTCTTACAGAAAGGGAGATCAACAGAAAGAGAAAGAAAGAGATGTAACTAGCTTACCTTTGTGACCAATTGCCCAATGGCTGAGCTGGGCAACATGAGATAAAAAACGCCTGATGCTAAGATGGCACCCAGACACTGGGCTAGAATATAGCTTGAGGCATGCAGAGCATCCAGTTTACGAGTGCACAGGAAAGCCATAGTGAGTGCAGGGTTGACTTGGGCACCACTGATCTTACCAAAGCAGTGTGCCAAACTGATAGCTACCAGCCCTGCAGCAAGGGCTGGCTGGAGCGAAGTAGGCAGCACATCTTTAGGACCTGCAGGGGATGAGGCACCCAGCACTATCCAGACAAAGATAAGGGTGCCTGTGCCTTCTGCCAATAGGCTACACCAGAACTGACGGCGCTGCAGTTCCTGGAGAAGAAGAAACAAAGAAAAAAAATAGATACAAATTGACAAAAAAGATATATAGGTTGTTGAGATATGCCACTAAAATAACCCATTTCAGCCAGAAATACAGTGAGATACAATGCTACCAATCAAAATACCTATGGCCAAACAGATTCGAAGAGATTTTTAAAGAAAAGATTGTGATTTCTGTCTCATAAGTGGACTTGTCCAGCAAAGTAGGTGCATTACAGAAAGACATCCTGGCAGGACCTCAGGAAATGCATCTATTCTGCATAATTTCTGCCCTCTGGAATGAGCTCTCTTCAGAGATTCATGAGGTTCCCACCCTTACATCATATGGGAAATCTCTAAGGACCTGATTATTTTCCCACACTTTGAAGACAGAATGAATATGGGCTTTCTTTTTGTTTTCTTCTGTTTCAATGATCTGGATTGTTTTTGTTTTGCTTTGGTATCATGCTCTTCTGATTGGCTGTATTTTTTATATATTGGTTTTATAGTTGCAAGCTGTCCAGAGTTGTTTGGGAGTTGGGCAGACTGTTAAATAAATGAATAATTAAATCCCCAATATAACAGAATAACAATGCAATGATCATTAGAAGGGACCGTGGAGATCTCCTAGTTCAACCTCCTGCTCAAGCATCAAGCATGATATCTAACATCAACAGAGGGGTGTTACATTATTATCTATCAATGGTATCTGCCCTCAGTTGTCATCATTCCAATCTTTCAAAGGAAGCATTCTCTACAGAAACTCTGATGGAGAATCAGAACATCCTCTTTTCTGTTCTAATTCTGTATATCACAAGCAAACCTTCTAAAAACCAACATTTCCCTAGCTTTGTGGCCAGAATCCAATGAGCATCCTTTTGAAGAAGTCAGTGGTATTATTTGTTGTTGTTAGTTGCGAAGTCGTGTCCGACCTGTCGCGACCCCATGGACAACATTCCTCCAGGCTTTCTTATTATAGAAAGCTGCAAAATCTTTAAAATGGTCAGATGCAACACCAAAAAGTAGAACCTCAGAAGTAGTCTTCTCCAACATGGTCTCTTCCAAATATGTTGGAACTACTACTCCCAGAATTCCAACCAGCAGGGAAAATATTTAAGCTATCTGGGAACTGAGGCACTAGATTGGGAAAATCTACTGTAAATCAGTGGCAGTTGGCCTAGGGCAGTGATTTAGGAACTTGTCTCATTTCTGTTTCAGATGCAGTCTTACTAGCTGTGCTCCTAGAATCTAGCCATTGGCCCTACACTATCAAATTAATACAGGGTTCTGCTTCATGTAATTTCTAATGTGTAGTTTCACCTATTGCTATCTTCCTTCAGTTGTTCCTACCCTCTGGTAGCAGATTTTTTTTTTATGGATCGGGGAAATCTTTTTTTTATTCTCCAACCAGATCTACAATATGAGCCTCTCTGACATAGTTGGCACAGGTGGCATCCAGGCTTTTTCTTAAAACAATCTTCTTCAACTTGGATCCCACCTAATGTTTTGAGCTACAGCTCCCATCAATCTTGACCAATATGACCAATAGTCAACAATGGCTGGTCTCAGCCCAACTCACCTCACAGGATTGTTGTTGTGGGGAAAATAGGAGGAGGCAGGTGTATTGGATATGTTTGCTGCCTTCTCTTGTTTGTAAAAATAATAAAGGCGGGATACCAATAAATAAAATAATAAAAATAATGTAGTCTAAAATATCTTGAGGGCAATATGTTGAAGCTCTTTTTCTGAATAATGAAGACAGATTCAATTTTCAATTCAACTAACTTTCAGTTCTAGAGACATCAGGACAAGTATCTTCTAACCCATTGGTTTGCCAATGATAATCCAGAATCTAGCTAATCTATAACATAACCCAGCATAAGTCAAATCGGTATCATGGAAAGAAGGCAGGAAGAATTAGATTGTATAATTAAAGAATCCTTCCATACTTGATTTTGGAAAACATACCGGTATCTGCTATTATTTCTTTTAACATCTTTGAAATTGCCTCACCACATTAAAAAAATAGCAAAACAAAATGAAAATACACTTTGACTCTCTGAAATAGCTAGTATAGAAATATTCTGATTAATAAAACTGAAACATCCATTTTAAAAAATGTTTGACAACTTTTAAAAAAATTCACTAGTTGAACTTGAATTTACATAGAAAATGAGTTTTTTCACCTTATTTAAAAGAGAAAAATTTCTACATTAATTCTAAATAATGGAAAAGATTGTCTTTAGATGGGAAAAATACAGTACAGGAAAGAGGATAGAATTTCTTAGGAAGAAAAGAACCGACACTAGAAAGAATTCAGAAAAACAGCCAGTAAAGTAGATTTATGAACAAATACATTTTTATAGAAAAAGCCAGATGGGCCAAAATTTAAAAGAGGTTTGTCCAATTTATTTGCTGAGAAATATTCAATCTGTCTATGTGGTTACTAGGAATCAAGGTAAACTTGATGGACTCTTCATCATTACAGTATCTCAACATTTAAAGAGGGATCGCCTTACCTGTCTGATGCCCATGGTGTCCTCCTTCCAAGTCTGATCTGAGCAAAAGAAAGTGCATTGCTGCTGTCATCTAGTGGTTGACCAAATACTGTCCTCTTCCCACATTTACCTCCGTTCTCATCCTTTCGTGTAATCAGCTGAAATCTAAAAAGTGAAACAAAAAAGAAAAAATTTTCAAGCAGCAATCCAGCGATCAGAAAGACTTAATACTGGAGTTTCTGAGATAGCTCAAGATATTCAAGCAACCTTTTTTTTTTTCTTTAATCAGTATCAACTTAACTCTATGTCTTTGATGCAGCTCCACCTATAACCTATAATTACCCTCAACTCTTCCCCTTCCAGCTTCTGGAGTAAAAGAGAGAAATCACTTGGGACAAAAATGTTAGAAATAATTAAAAAAAATAAATAAATAAAAAGCAAGCTACCTGGATGTGTGAGTAAGGAGTTTCTGGCACATCTCAATAGTAAGAATGTCAAGGCAACGGGCTCTTTGAACTTAATCAGGAGGTCATCTGAAGGGGGTTGTCACAGTTACCAGTGTTCCAGCATGGGATTTATTTTTGTATGATCAAAGGAGGCTGCGATCACATTTAAATGAATTTGCATGGAAAATGAGTGTTTTCACTTTATTTAAAAGAGGAAAAATCCTACATTAATCAATTAAATAGGCTGCAGGTGTTAGCATAAAAACATGTCTAACCAAAAATGCACAGTAGGAATTGTTTGTTTGTTTGTTTGCATTCAAGTTTAAATACAGCCTATTTTCATCCCCAGAGAGTGCAGAAAAAGAAAGTCAATCTGGGAATAATGAAGCAGTCTCAATGGACACACCTAAAATTGCAATATATTGCCTTGAAATAGTCCAGAACATCTACCTTCCATATGCATTCATATAGTATCCACTTTCCCCCTGATCTTTTGTGGAAATTGACTACATAAGGCTTTTTCTTGGCAGCATTCTGTTCTTATTTTTATTATATAATTTCAATATTCATGTTTTGTTTCCTGCACATTCAAGAAGTTCCAATTGTTAACTTGCATCAGTGCTTGTTCTTGGCTGTCTTTTATGTAATTAGCCAATGCATGCCTTTCTTCTTTGACAGTTTCTTTGACTTGAAGTAAACCTTTGCCTCCATTTCTGGTGAAATCTATCAATATTGCTATGGGGATGAGGGAGGAGAAGGCTTGGGTGCGAGCTGTAGGTGGCAACCAATGGTGTTCTATATTTCTGTTTTTCTGAGCTGTTCTTTAATAGGTCCTCCTTGGGAATTGATCTGACTATTGATTGATCCCACTAGGTGGGTAGTTCAACGTCCTGAATATGGATTTAATCCCATTAATTGAGCATCTCTGTCTAGTGGGTCAGAACAAACATGATTGTTATATAGGGCCTCGGTACAGATCTGTGATGGCGAACCTATTAGAGACCGTGTGCCCAAAAACTGGCCCCATCCCCGCTCCAACCCCTGCCCGTCCCCCACCCCGCCTGCTCGCAGGACCCCTCACCGCTTCCAGGGCCTGCCGCAGATTGCCCAGTAGCGCCATGGCAGCCACACCCTCTGCCCGTGCCCCACAGCATCGATTGTGCGCAATCGGGCGTGAGGGCAGAATCTTGTCTATGCTGCCTGGCTGCCATGTCCTTGGCTGTGCTGCTCCGCATGGGCCACACTCAGGGGCGACTCTCCTCCAGGGCGGCTGCTGGTGAGGAGGTTGCGGGCAGAGGCAAGGCTGGGGCAACAGCATGTGTGCCCACAGAGAGGGCTCCGAGTGCCGCTTCTGGCACCCGTGCCATAGGTTCGCCACCACTGGTATAGATGATAAGATTTCATTGTATGTTAATCCCATGCTAGTCAAATCATTTTGTACATCTGATGAAGCAAACTGAAATTTATGCCTTGAAAAACTGGTTAATCTTAAAAGACACTACCAGACTTTTCTGATTCCTGTCTGAATCTATTTGGTATTCTTTTAGTTTCTATATCATTTCTTTGGCTCCTGTCCCCTTCAAATAATCAGTTTCTCAGAAATTGGACTAATAGCAAGTTATTGTACTGCTTTCTTTTAAAAATAAATAGCTGTTCTTCAATGGACTAGTGCAAAGTTAATGTCGTTTTAAGATCTATTGTTGATGGTTGTCACATGAATGGCAGTTCTCATATGTTTTCATATATGATTTCCTCCTTATTATATCACAAATCATAAGATACAACACCGAGTATTGTATCTTATGATTTATGATGATTGTATTTATGATTATGATTATAATTTATCACTTGTTGCTAGTATATACAGGTAGTCCTCGACTTACAAGTTTGTTTAGTGACCATTCAAAGTTACAATGGCACTGAAAAAAATTACTTTTAACTATTTTTTACACTTATGACCATTACAGCATCCCCATGGTCATGTGGTTTACATTTGGATGCTTGAAAACTGACTCACATTTATGATAGCTGCAGTGTCCAAGGGTCATGTAATCACCTTTTGCAACCTTCTGGCAAGTCAGTGGGGAAACCAGATTCACTTAACAACTGTTATCAATTTAATAACTGCAGTGATAATAAATTTGGCAAGAAAAGTCATAAAATGGGGCAAGACTCACTTAACAAATTTATCACGTAGCAACATAAACTTTGGACTCAATTGTGGTTGTAAGTTGAGGACTAGAGTACCTATACAATGAGAGCTTATGCACCAAAGATAAATTCCTTATGTCCAATCACACTTGGGCAATAAAGAATTCTCTATTCTATTCTATTCTATTCTATTCTATTCTATTCTATTCTATTCTATTCTATTCTATTCTATTCCCAGGCCATTCTTAAAACTCATAACAAGCCACTTCAATTTTCATCTGTGACAAATATTTTTTTCCATAGATCAATTGCGAAGTGAAGTTGGAATTATGCATCTGTCCACAGAATGTAAGATCATCTTATATTTTATATTATCACTAACATATTTTTATGTTGAATTCTGTTGTAAACTCAAAATATATTTTTTGTTCCTATGAGCATTTGACTTTTATTTGCAAGCCAACCTTCCAAAATTATTTTTAGCCACTTGAAATTACACATCCTGATCTTCAGCTTCATTAATCTATAGCTTTATAGTTTTCATTGCGAATATGGTACCATGATGGTTGAATCAACGTCCGAATCTTTTTCAACACTAAATAGGAAGGTACAACTAAGTGCATCTTCCAACATAAGGACTTCTCCTGGACAGTATCAGTTCTCAGTTTATTTCTATAAGTGTGTGCCATCATATCCTGCATTTCAGTGTGCTAAAGAGGGGCAGCTGTCATAATTATATCTAGCAACGTGATCTGAAAGCACTATTACAACTAACCATAAGTATATCAGTGAGAATGCTCTGTTCCAAACAACTTTTTCCATTTCTTTGCATTCTTGTTCTGTTGCTGACAAGCCTGTTTGCCTGTTCACTGTATTGCTTCTGGTAATTATAATGTAGGAAGTATTTTAGAAGAGGGACATTAGAGACCTAAACTCTCTGCTGTAGGTCTGATTGTTCCCACTGTATATATTGTCTGTTTTGTCAGCTGGTTATACTTTGGGAGCTCTTCTTTGATCACCAAACAGAAGCAGAAATTTGGCAAGAAATTATGCGTTCCATAAAGGAGAGTACAGTATCCCAATTATATTGGTAGCATATTCTAAATTGCTTCAAATTGATTTTATTTATCAGTAGGTGCAGTACTTATTTATCACAGGAGTTTTTATACTATGTTAATAATCAAGACTAAGCAATTCATAACAGTAACATAAAAAGCATTAGAACCAAAATCATGCAAATCGTAATATTTAATAATAATAATTAAAAGTTCTTTTTATTGTTGCATGCTGCCCAGAGTCCTAAAGCATTTGAGTGGCTTATTATAAATACTGTAAATAAGTACAGGCAGTCTCTGAGTTACAAACAAGATCCATTCCTAAGTCTATCTTTAAGTCAGATTTGATGGTAAGTGGAAACAGTTATTTAGCATTAGTCAAATGTTTGCCTTAATATATATTTTACCATTTTATGCACATAAAACACTTAAGAAACATTTTTGGAATCTTTTAATAACTAATTCTTGATAAAGACCAGAAACCCCTTCTGGAGCAGCCATTTCTATAGGAATCCATCTTCTGAATAATAGGAGAGTTCTTACTTTTGACAAAGTATATTAAACTTTGTCTAGCACAGTGGTTCTCAACCTGTGGGTCGGGACCCCATTTGGGGTCGAATGACCATTTCACGGGGGTCGCCAAACAACGCAGTCCACCATTTTTCCCCCTTTTCCTTAGCTGTGCTACTCCCTTTTATTCTATTGGCTTTTGAAATCCAATAGAATAGACTCTCTTGAATAGAGTCTAATTCTATTGGCTTTCAAAAGCCAATAGGAATTGTCCAGGCTGTCTCTGCCCTGCTGAGCCTGCCAAAAGTCCCATTCTGCAAACGGTGCTACACCAGTTGAGTAGTCCTCGACTTACGACCGGCTGGGGGTCGCGGCATTAAAAAGGTTGAGAACCACTGGTCTAGCAGGTTGCTATAAGATAGGGAAAAGAGTCAAACTTTGGTAACCCCAACCATGCAATCAAACACCTTTTTATGTGGATATTAAAAAGGAGTGGGATCATCTTATCTTCTTTAAAACCCTCCTGTTTCCCAGTGCAGGGGAAAGAGGGAATGGCCTTGAAGGCAGGAGGAAGAGCTGCTGTTAAGGCAATAGTCAGATAAGAGTGGATTGAGACTGGGCCAAAAATACATGAGAAAACATCTCAGACAAGCCCCTCCCAAGTTCACATCAAGATAGAGGGAGGGAGGGAGAAGCACATTCAGACTTGCAAGATGGTTTTACAGTGCAATAAAAATACAGTAGTCCTGACCTACATGACATTGATTTCTTAATCTGATATACCTTGTTAGGCTGACATCTGGAGACCTCCCTGCTTCCCCCCCCCTCCAAAAAAAAAGAAAAGAGTGTGGCTGCTTCTGTTTTAATTGAAGGAGGAAGGGAACGTACTCCAGTATCTGATGTGCACTATTAGGTCTGTCCCCAGAGGAAACCTGTACTTGAGGGCAGCTCAGATTAGACAGCAACAGAATCGTTTACCTCAACAGCTACTGGAATCTGAGAGGCTCCAGCCTTTGCTTTGCCATGTGTTTGCTGTCATGTCAGCATCTGACTCAGCAAAAACAAGGTCTGGTGCTGACCTCTGGCTGACCTAGGTTCCCCCCCCCTCTCTGTTTGTCCCCTTTCTGTGGCTGATCTTTGCTGACTTACTACAAACAGCTAGAACAATCCTGTCAATAAAAAGCTAGCAACCAAAGTCATCCATCCACACCCTATTTCAGTCATGTGTCCTTGTTGCATTGAATTAGGGTTTAGCGGAGACTTGGAAAGCCACAAGGAAAATGAAGGGAGCAATTCTGAAATTACCCACAGGAAAATAGAGGCAAAAAATGAGGTTCCCGAACATTTGCAGAAACTTGGGAGTAATATTTCCCACATTAAATTTGTAATACTTGGGAACACCAACAACAGATTTATAAATCAAAAGCTGGTGTCTTCCTGGCAAAGGTGAGTTCTGATACTCATGAGAAATGACCCTCATCGCTGATCATTTCTATAAACTCAACACATTGCTGTATATTCTTTCAGGAGGATCAATGCTATTCAAGGGGTAGGAAAAAAAGTAATGTGCCAAAGAAATTAAAAGCATAATACAAGAAAAAGAAACCTAGCTGAATTCTAATTTATTCCCCATGCCCTTCACTACACCTCTACATATCAAATGTTCTTCAGCACCATAATTCCAAGGTACAGTATTCATCTTCTTTGCTTAGTCTTTTTGATGATCCAGCTTTCATAAGCACATAGTAAAAAGGATAAATTATGGTTTTGATAATAGGTACATTTATTGTCAGAGTGATCTTTCTGCAGTTTAATATTCTAAGTTGCGTACACACACAATTACCATGTGTTTTATTGCAAATATTATTTATTTCATTTGTATGATTTAGAAGCCACCACTACCAAATTACTTTAGGTGGCTTACATTTAAAAAGCAAGAAACAATAAAAGCAAAAATACAGAAAACCTGCTCCCAGAAGGCAAATCATCCATAACAAACAAAAGATCCTACAGGAACTTAACGACCATCCTACCTCAAGGCCTAGGAGAATAACCAGGTTTCCAGTGACCTTCTGAACATCATACAGATCTCTGGGAAGATGCTGTTCCAGAGGGCAGGTGTTGAAACAGAGAAGGCATACTTCCTAGGTATCAATTGTTTAATTGACAGGACTTGAATCATACCCACTCTGCCTGATCTTACCAGAGAAGCAGAAACTATTGACATGGATGGTCCCTCAAATAATCAGGCTGCATGACATGAAGGGCTTAATAAGTGGTAACCAGCATTTTGAATTACACTCAGAAGCTGACTGGAGATCAATGTATCTTATGGAGCAGGTGCGGTTATGTGGCTATTCTAAGGCATTCCCCTTATTAGCTGCACCATCATGTTCTAGATCTGCTGTAGCTTCAAAGTGGTCTTCAGGGACGGTCCCAAGCACTTTGCAGTAGTGCATTTGTGAGGCAACTGGAATCTGAAAGGCTTTCTAATCTAGGAACAGGCACAATTGGTGCTTTAGATGAATCTACTGTATATGGAGGCTTCTTTGCTATAGCTGCCACCTGCTCTTTGAGTTGGAGTTGCAAATTCAAGATGACCCTCAATCTCAAATGGAGAAGTATCACAAGTATTACAAGAACTACATGTACAAATTCAGGTGAAGCAGATTCATTTTGCAGAAAGCAAGAATTCTGTTATTTTCTATACAGTATTGTATTTTAATACTACCACACATTATAGTGTAAATGTAATACACACACCCATATTATAATGTACTGTAACAGTGAAACCCCAAATCCTCTAATTGAAAATGCATGCACTGATGCATAAAACATCTGCATATCTTCATCATTTAATTGTTTAGAGGAGTGGGCAAGGGAAGCTGGAGGAAGATTCATGAACCTCAGAACTACAGTACCATACTACACTAAGTATGTAGAACTTTTGTTGGGCTATTGTGCTTTGATTATCTTGGATAAGGGCAAAAATATGGACTAACAATGTTTGTCATTTTCATACTAATGATTTATTGCATCCTATAGAATTCTCCAGCCATTGCTGTACCAATATATCAGTAATGAGGACAGGCTTTGTATCACCTTGGTATTGGCTAGAGGATTCTTTGTTAGACATCTCCAGTGCCTTGTCAAATTATTATAATGAAGCATGCACAATGAATATTAAAAGATCCATCCAAAAGATGCTGCTGCTTTACCAAATTATTTCTTTCTAGAATGACAGGATTAATTATTCTTCATACACAATACTGCTTCTTGCATGCAACCCATGAGAAAAAGGAATAAGTTGCTGTTGAATTAATTTAACACTAGTTTTGCTAGCCAAGCAAGAGCAAGCTGCACATTTCTAGTTGTTGATTCAGCAAGAAACCAGTAAAAAAATTGTAGTACAATCCAGTCCCTGAAATCCAGGAAGATTTCTCTATGGCTGCCAAAAGTAACCATTCTTTTCATTAAAAGATTGGTCAAAAAAGGATCACTTTGTCCCACACCCACAGAAAATAAACATCTTGGGAAAGTAATTCATATTGGAAAAATAACATAAAGGAAAGGCTTATAAAGATCTCATAGTGCAACAATCCTAGAATATATGAGTTGGGTTGGACTTTATAGGTCATGTACTCCAATTTTCTACTCTATGCAGAATAATTCTATTGGATGATCCTTCACAAATGCTATCCAGTTGTATTTAACAACCCACAGCCATGGAGTTGATCCCTAGTCTGTGCACAGTAGATCAGGGGTCCCCAACCCCAGGCAGCAGATGGGTACTGGTCTATAACTTGTTGAGAACTGGGCCACAGAAGTGAGTAAAGCTGCATCTGTGTATGCAAGGGAATTAAGTAGCACACAGAACCATCCTATCTGTGGAAAAATTGTCTTCTTCAGAAACCAATCACTGCTGCAAAAAAAGTTGGAGACTGTTGCAGTAGATAGTTCTACTGCTTAATCAGGAAATTCCTCCTAATATTCAGCCTGAGTGCCCTTTTTTGTTGCTCCTTGTCCTGCTTTTGATTTCAACACAGAAAAAGACTGCCTCTCTCTTGCATATAATAGCCTTTAGATATTTTAAAGTAATATTTTCCATTAGGCTTCTCTTGGGCAAGCTAAACATACTTAGGGCTTTTAATAGTTGCTTGTAAGATTGGATTTCCAGAGCCTTGTGGCAACGCTCATCTGGATCCACTCTAGTTTCTCCAAATCTTCTTTAAGGGATGGTGTTCAATACTCCAAGGGTGATCTAACCAGCACACTTTTCAAATGAATAATTCTGGGAATTCAATACTTTTTTTATAAGGCAGCTGAAGTTTTTGCTCCATCACACTACTTCTTCATCTTGGCTGGGGTCCACCAGTATTTCCTAGATCTTTTATATATAATTCAGTCTCTTCCCTTCCTTTCTTTATCCAACACACATTCCTCCTATTTTCCCCATAACAACAACCCTGTGAGGTGGGCAGAGAAAGCAACTGGTACATTTTAAAATCATCCCCAGATTTGAATTACATAATCTTTCTAAAATATTGCTTTAGGAAAACAAAAACCAGACATTCAGTTTCTTAATGAACTTACAAGATGGAAATTGAGGTATTGGGCAATATATTTTTGGCTATGAGACCAAGGATCAACTAAAAAATACCTTTGGTTCCCAAATTTAATCATTCTTTATACAGATTTTTTTAAAAAAAACTTGCCATTTCAATAAATGTGTTTTTTACATTTGTTATATTAATAGAACTGCTGGATTTTCAGGCACATTATAATTTTTTTCTGATGCAAGTAATCCTTCCTTACAACAGTTTATTTAGTGACTGAAATTACAACGGCACTGAAAAAAGTGACTTATGACCATTTTTCACACTCATGACCAGTGCAGTATCCCCATGATCACGATTCACATTTGAAAGCTTGACGACTCACATTTATGACAGTTGCAGTATCCTGGAGTCATGTGATCCCCTATTGTGACCTTATAACAAGTCAATGGGGAAGCCAGATTCACTTAACAATCACGTTATTAAAGAACTGCAGTGATTCATTTAACAAATGTGGCGAGAAAAACCGTAAAATGGAGCAACACTCACTTAACAAAATTCTTACTTAGCAACATAAATTTTGGGCTCAATTGTGGCTGTAAGTTGAGGACTACTTGTATTCCAAACCATAGTAAAGTGGGAAAGAAATAGAATAACATAGAATAAAGAAGAATAAAGTAAAATAATAATAATAATAATGAAAAATCACTAAAAGCAAAAATCATATGTCTGCATAATCTCTGAAAGAAAGCTGTGTTAGCCAAAAGCTGTATTAACAGTACGTGAATGACCTAATGCATATTTAGAAACATTGTATAAAAGTAAAAACTGCCTTCATTGTATTCCCATGAGAAATGGACCTAACGTGTGAGAAACTATCTGAATGTTACACAAAAGTAGATTCCATATACAATGTAAGATTCCATCTATGCTTCCTTTGTTCCTGAGAGAAAGAAACCTATAAAGCTTTAGTTTAGACCCTCCCCCCTTGTTCAGAAATTTGCTGATTGTTAAATCACTTCTGAACCTTTTTGCGCAAAAATAAAGATCTCTCTTTCACCCATGGAATTTCGTAAAAGCCCTTTATTTTTTTAAGGCTTTATTTTTCCACAAGATTTATGGCGACTTCGCCGGGACATTTTTAAGGGCTTTTAAGAAAAAGGATTTAACCTTCCAAGACGGATTGCCCTGGTGGACCCCCCCCCCTCTCTCCTAAACGACGACAGCAAAGCCGGCTTCGTAGCTTTTGACTATGAGGAGACTTCGAAAGGGAAGGCGAAGCATTCCAGTCTGAGGATGAGGGTGACAGACAGATCTTAAATCAACAAAGGAGTCTGGGAAAACGCCTGCAGGCAAGTATTGTAAAACAGGGGAAACCTGATCCCTTTTGGATCGGAAGAGGGGACTGATCACCCCCTAGAAGGCAAAGGTGGCGTCCTTAAGCCTTCAATAGGCAGGATTGTGTGGGAGGTTAAACCATTGTAGCTCATGCTGAGTGATCGATGGTAGTGTATTAGAGAAATGGGTGGGAAAAAGTCAAAGGAGAGCGTTGACCAGACGCCACTCCAGTGCATGTGCGAAGTTCAAAAAGAGTTTTTCTAGGGATTATGGAGATCCAAAACCAAATCCAGCCATGTTAAAAAGATTCTGTGAATCTGAGTGGACTGCCCTGGGCGTAGGGTGGCCAAAAATGGGATGGGCGAATCCCGAACTCGTTGCACGGGTTCATCAAATTGTGACTGGAAATGGTTATTGGGATCAGTACCCCTATGGAAAATCAACATTGCACAGAGACCCAGATGGTTAGCAAAATGTCAGATAGAGTGTGCAAAGATATATTTGGCAACCCAAAAAGCCAAGCCTCAAACAAAAGCTAAGATTTTCAGCCAGGAAGATAGGGAGGAAATTGCCAGACCACCCCCCTACGTTCCTAGAAGAGAAGAAGGGAGAATAAATCAGAAAATTCCACTCCCTCTGCCTGAAAGAGAAGCCCAATTTCAGCCAGAAGCCGGTGAGAAAGGAAAATTAGCAACAGCTGAATCCCTTCAAGAAACAGATAAAAGCTTGAATAACTTTGAAAGTGAAACCTCAGTTTCTAGCCGCACCAGGAGCAAGTTAGAAAAAAAAAACCAGAAGAAAATATTGCCCCTCTAAGAGAGGTGTTGGTTCCTGGACCAGATAACACTAATATTTCAATGCTTCAATATGTTCCGTAACTGTGACAAGGAGGAGGAACGCAAATCAGATCAAAAAAAAAAAAAAAAGAAAGTTGAAATGTTATCTATGGCATTGGGAGGAACATGCCTAGTACCCAATCAGTGTGCCACCTGTAAACAAGAAGGACACTGGCAAAGGGAGTGCCCCCAGAGGAATGGCCAACCCAGGGGACAATCTCGCCAGTATGGAAGAGGAAGAGGATTTAGAGAGACTTTCCAGAGAGGCTTCAGAAAGAGCTTCAAAGGAAGAGGGCATCCAATTTATCCCAATCAGACAGAGGAAAGAGAAGAAAACATGATCGGCTTAGCTGAACTGGAATGGGAAGACTGAAGAGGACAGGGTTCTATCGCCCACCCCCAGAGCCCATTGTTAAAATAAGGGTGGGAGGACAGGTTGTCCCGACGCTAGTTGACACGGGAGCCACCAGATCTGTCCTAAATAAATCTATTGGCAAGCAATCAAATCCTTGTGGTAGCCGTATATTTAAAAATTCGCCAACGTGCTTTAGTCAAGCCCTAGCCCAAGATTTTGCTTATCTGAAGTTAGTCAGACAAGAGGATTGTTGCCTTCAATATGTCGATGATGTCTTAGTAACTGGCCAAAGCAGGGAGGATTGCTTTGAAAACACGTCCAGACTGCTCCAATTGTTACAAGACTGTGGTTATAGAGCATCCAAAAAGAAAGCACAATTAGTTCAAGAGACTGTAATGTATTTAGGCTATGAACTTTCACAAGGACAAAGAACTTTGGGCCCCCAGAGAAAGCAAGCTGTGTTACAGATTCCCATCCCAGAAACAAAACAGGAAGTTAGAGCCTTTTTGGGAATTACAGGCTTCTGTAGAATTTGGATTCCTAACTTCGCTCTCACAGCTAAACCATTGTACCAAGTTTTAAGGGGACCAGAAAAAGAACCTCTTTTGTGGCAAGAGGAACAAACCCAAGCAATGAGACAATTGCAACAGGCTCTCACCACAGCCCCCGCCCTAGGACTACCTGATATATCTAAGCCATTTTCACTTTACGTGGATGTAAGACAAAATGTAGCTTTAGGGGTCCTTACCCAAAAACAGGGAAGTTGGAATCACCCTGTCGCTTATCTGTCAAAACACCTGGACATTTCTTCACAAGGCTGGCCCCAGTGTTTAAAAATTCTAGCAGCAGTTATGCTATTACTGCAGGAGGCAAGTAAGTTAACCTTTTCAGCTCCAGTGACTGTTTATACTAGTCATGCCTTGCAAACAATCATTGACAATAAAGGACATTTATGGATAAGTAATCAACGAATGCATAAAATACAGGCTCTTTTATTAGAAAATCCACAAGTTACACCGCAACAATGTTCAACTTTAAACCCAGCAACTCTAATGCCAATTCCTGATTCTACCAAACCTGTTCATGACTGCATGCAAACAATAGAACTACAATATTCTTGCAGACCTGACCTTACAGACCAACCCTTGCATAATCCAGACTATCAATGGTTTACTGATGGTTCTAGTTTTATGGATAAAGGATGTAGATACTCTGGTTACGCAATAGTTTCTCAAACTTCTACTGTTGAATCAGCACAGTTGCCTAGTCAAGCCAGTTCACAGTTTGCAGAATTATATGCCTTGACCCGTGCATTAGAAGTAGCAGCGGGAAGGACTTTAAATGTATATACAGATAGTAAATATGCATTTTTAACAATACACGCACATGCGGCTATCTACAAAGAGAGGATATTTGGATTCCACAGGCAAAGTTATCCAATATGCAACTTTGATTAAAAGACTTATCAAGGCAGCCCAATTGCCATCCAAAGTTGCAATCATCCATTGTCCTGGACATCAAAAAGACTCAAGCCTTATTACCCAGGGCAATAGGAAGGCAGACAAAGAAGCAAAAAGAGCTGCATTAGAAGGTCCCCCTCTCCAATCAGATGTCACAAGGTCATGTATCTAGACACTTACTTAGAACAACTTGATCCTACATATACGAGGGAGGAAACTCAAAAATTACAACAAGATGTACAAGCCAAACTAGTTAAAGGCTGGTACATTTTACCTGATGGACGCATTGCTGTCCCTTTGGCACTTGCTCGCCCACTTATTTTTCAGGCACACAAGCAACATCATTTGGGAAAAACTGCATTATTACAGCAACTTGAACGATTTTTTTATATTCCATTTGCTTCTTCGTTAATAGCAGATGTTTGTTCTCAATGTACCATTTGTGCCCAAACCAATGCACGCCAAGGACCAGTAATACCACCTGGCAGACAACCAATCGCTTATTTTCCTATGGACTATGTTGTTGTTGATTTTACTGACATGCCTAGAAGTAAGAAATATGTAGCATTGTTAGTAATAATTGATACCTATTCAGGATGGATTGAAGCATTTCCAACTGTAAATAAGAAAGCTATACAGGTTGCCAGAATATTTCTTAAAGAAATTATTCCTAGATTTGGTTGCCCTTCTAGGATTTCATCAGATAATGGCCCTGAATTTGTACACCAAATCAATCAGGCTTTAGCCCAAGCATTAGGAATTAAGTGGAGATTTCATTGTGCTTTCCGCCCTCAATCGGCTGCTAGAGTGGAAAGATCCCATAGAACAATTAAAACACTTATTACCAAATTTTGTTTGGAAACTCATCTACATTGGCCAGATGTTTTGCCTATGGTTCTGTATGCAATCAGACTGGCCCCCCGCACTAAATTACAACTTAGTCCTTATGAGCTCATGTTTGGCCGTCCTCCTTGCCTGTTTAAACCTGACAGTCAAGGATGGCCCGATTTGGCACATAAGGGGGGAGTAGATCAACAGAAATTGTTACATCAGTTACAGCTTCATAATTTGGCCGTTTCAAAATTGCGCCATTATATGATGGAACAACAACCCCCTCCAGTGGTTACAGCAACACATGGGTTCAAGCCTGGAGATAGAGTGTGGGTAAAGAACTGGAAATCAGATCCCTTGAGCCCAAGATGGAAAGGACCGTATACTGTTGTCATGTGTTCTCCTTTGGCAGTGAAAACCCTGGAAGGAAAATCTTGGATCCATTGGAGTAGAGTGAAAGCAGCTGCACCTGCAGATCCGGTGACCTACAAGGTGGACAAGACTGACAAGCCTTTGGTGTTGAAATTTACAAGAAATACAGCAACGGGTTCCCAAGACACGGTGTGATCAACAACCTTGCTGAGACACCCCAGGAAGCTGTCTCTCTACGCACGGTGGAAGATATGAGGAGTCTACAGCTCATAATATTTGTTAATTATTTAATATGCACACACATTCCTACACGGATCGGTGCGGTGGCTGCACGGGAGGTCATGGTGCAGGGACCCTCTAGTGGGGAATTATTGAGTGGCACACGCCGGGGGGGAGCAGGGACACAGGGAGACCAGGGCTGTCAAAACTGTATCAAAGCTACAAAACAGGGAAACCAGATGGCCAAGACTTTGATTTGCCGTGCAGTTGAACCAGAGGGGTGTCAGGATGGTTCTCCTGACTCTTGTGCATACAGTGGAGCTATATATGGGGTTTGTAGAGGGGGTGTCCAATATCGGTGTTGTGGCCCGGGGTCTGATCCTGGTCGTTGGGCCTTGCAGGTCAGGGCGCATAGAGCGGGAACTGGCTGTGGGGACCGGGCACTCTTGGGGATCTCCCAGTGGAAATCCAGTCCACACTCCAGTTTTGGCGTCACCTTTGATGTTTGCGAGGCGGCTGGTTGTTGGGCTCCAACGTGTGGTTGCGGAGGGATCGGTGATGTTCACAGCTTTGTCCCAGAACGTGGATACTTGTGCCCACCAGATGGATGTGCGGTCGGGTGTGGGTGGTGGTCGTGTGTTGAGTGGCGTGCCCGGGACCCGGAAGGGATGGACCACATCTTGTTTGAGAGGAATGAAACGGGGGCAGGTTCCTGTGGAACGGATAACTGTGGTTTGGTGGCTCTCGCAGTCAAGAGTGGCGGTTGGTTCCTGGGGCAGGGTGGGTGGGAGGGTGGGGGGTGGATGTTTGGGATGGGAGTGGATGCAGGTGGCTGTGACCCAATATCAGAAATGGAGGTCAAGATTGTAGCTGCGGCCAAAAGACCAGAACAAAAATCATTGTTTTGGTCATATTGTGAGGAGATGGAGAGCCTGCATGTTCCTGGGGTGTCTAGACATGTGGCCAATGCCTTTGTTGGGTTAGCGGAGGACATTGCCCATGCTTTGGGCGTGTCTGGCCGTGGGAGGCACAAGAGTTGGGTTGTGCCAGGGTACTGGAAATGTCTAGGGATATTAGCTTGGCCTATACGGGTGGGAGGGATGGTGATTGGGGTCTCACTTCTAGCTTGGTGGGACATGTGTGTTACTCAAGAAACAAAGGGGATCTTGTGTAGCGGTGGGTGACCTCCTATGCACGGGGACATGGGAGGATGGTGGATGGTGGTCTGGAACCAATGAGGCCACTGCTGTGGATCTTGGAATTGGCGGGGCTGCTGTGGCTGTGAAGGTTTGTAGGCCTGGGAGTTTTGTTGATTCTAGGATGTATTTTGGTTCCTTGCTTGATCCCCTGCCTTGTGGCCATGGTTCGGAGAATCTCAGAGGGTGCAGCCCAGTTGGCAGCGAAGCATGGGACAGTGTTGGCCTTGTGGGAATGTGAAGTGGTGCCTTCGGGAGATCCGGAATCGGGGGTGGAGTGATGGAAGTTTAAGCTGGAAAACTTCCAAAAGGGGGGAGTAAAGTGGGAAAGAAATAGAATAACATAGAATAAAGAAGAATAAAGTAAAATAATAATAATAATAATGAAAAATCACTAAAAGCAAAAATCATATGTCTGCATAATCTCTGAAAGAAAGCTGTGTTAGCCAAAAGCTGTATTAACAGTACGTGAATGACCTAATGCATATTTAGAAACATTGTATAAAAGTAAAAACTGCCTTCATTGTATTCCCATGAGAAATGGACCTAACGTGTGAGAAACTATCTGAATGTTACACAAAGTAGATTCCATATACAATGTAAGATTCCATCTATGCTTCCTTTGTTCCTGAGAGAAAGAAACCTATAAAGCTTTAGTTTAGACCCTCCCCCCTTGTTCAGAAATTTGCTGATTGTTAAATCACTTCTGAACCTTTTTGCGCAAAAATAAAGATCTCTCTTTCACCCATGGAATTTCGTAAAAGCCCTTTATTTTTTTAAGGCTTTATTTTTCCACAAGAATAGAAGCATGTTCTTCCTTCGTTCCTGTCCTTTTAGATTTTTAATCATTTTGTCTAATGAAAATGTTACAAAACTCCGTTTGCATTTTTAACGTAGTATAGATTTAAAGTCGATATAAACTTTTTTTTCTTCCCTCTCACAGTAAATTGGCCTACTTGTACAAGCCGTTAATCAATCTAGGCACGTGATACCAGATAGTCTATATTGGAAAAGAAGCTTCTTTTCAGATTAAAATGGCTCCACGGGGATGTTTTGTGAAGATGCCGCGCCCTAAAATAAGATGGCGGCCCCTAAAACGCATTCGGTATCAAACAATCCAGCCCTTTGAATTTCAAGATGGCGGTCGTCATCTATAGGTTTGCTTAGTTATGCCCTCCTCCAAGATGGCTCCTCTATTTATCTTCAGACCGCCAGTTTCACGTGACCTATGAATGTCAACATGGCGGCGCCCATCCTGAGAGGCATGAGAGGTCAGGGTAGGGATTTGTGCAGTGTCGGCTACCGCCAGATGTTCCGGAGAGGTAGATTTTTTTTTCCTTTGCGTAATAGAAACTGGTTGGTCTCAGTGAGCGGCTAATGCTGCAGCCAACACTCCCAGGGCTTCTTTCGTTCCTTCAAGACTTTGGCCACCTGTTTGGCGCTCAGATTTACTACTTTAAGGTGGTTCTGTGCCTTTTGCTATTTCGGGAGCAATATAAATTAAATAGTAAAAATATCTTCAATTTCCATAAAAGAAATTCAGTTTCTGTTGAATTTTCCAGTCACGCTGCTATTTAAAGATATATGCAGGATTTAAGATCAGGATGTATGGACGTTTTTCTGTTAGTGGGATCCGCTTTTTTTTTTTTTAAGATTAAAGGACCTGATTCGACAGTACTTTTTGTTGAGGCGATTATCAGTTTATTTCTTTTAGTAGCGGAATTATTGGCAGGGGTCCAGGATTAAATAGGCAATCGGGAAAGTGCAGATTTTTCTAGCTTGGGAAAATGTGTATTTTTCAAGTGAATGCAAATCCGAGCATGAACTGAACCTACTTATAACCATCTTAAATTTCGTTGAGATTGTTTCCAAGGAAACTTACTTAGAGAGGTTGTATGAATATTAAAGTCTTTAATTAAATATATGCAATAAACGGGAGTGATACATATGTTTTAAAAAACTTTCTGATGCTAAACTGTTCCTTGAGCTGACAGCTTTTTATTCTCACATAATTCATTATATTCATTATATGCACTAGAAACTTATTTGGGAGGGCAATTTATTTTTTTTCAATTTTTGTTGCTTTACCAGTGGTTCACTTGTTTATATTTTGCTCCACTTTGTTTTTATAATCTAGTTCATTGCTATGGGTAACAGTTTTGCCTAGAAAGAATGTTAGAATCAGTAACAATTGGCAGATCTATTCCCAATTAGCATTCAGTATATAGCCTTCAAAATTGACCTGGAATCAGATGGCCACTAATTACTATTATACACTATTATTCTGCCAATTACTTGTCCATAATAAAAAAAATATTCCATCTTTATATATGCTGACATGGAAAAATAATTATTACAAATAAATTATAGTTTCTGCCTTCTGAAATGCCATCACTCCCCCCTCCCCCTTCAAGATTAGATTGGCCTTGATCTTACCATCTTTTAGTAAAGCATTGAAGAAGTGGATGTGTTCCAGAGCATGGGAACAGAATGTTAGATAGTCCAGCTACTATATCAGTTTTTTAAATGTTCTGTTGATACTGTTCTCTTTTATTTTTTGTAATGTGTTATGAACCACACAAAATTTCATCTGTAAAGTGGATGTCCATAAAAATTGATTTACTAAATAAAATTCTTTATTTGGTGGCAGGTGAAATTCCAGTGAGATGTAACTATAACTCTTTTTAAATATTGTTTGTTATCAGATAATGTCTTGAAATTGCTTCTCAATACTGCTACATTTTCATAGGTTACACTTTTCTGCTCTACATTTCATCTTTTAGATTGCAAGCTGTCAAGAATCGTTGAGTCAGTCAGCATATAAGTTTTATAAATTTATTTATGAAAGATTTGGGCATAGATGGGCATTCCACTCCAAAATACTGAATTCCCTCCAAATTAGTATATTAACAATTGCAGTACTTGTGGGAATCAGTCCTACAGGAGATATATGTCCTTGATAAAGCTTGCTATTAATGTATTGTCATTTACAGTAGTTGGATGCCATTTTCAGACATTTGGAATAATTTTAATTATTAAATCTTTAAAAATGTTGGTTACGTATGTACATATTATAGCAACCCTTTTCTGAAACAATTCCAGTTATAAAGTGCAGATGCGTAATTTAAAGGAAAAATATTTTTGAACTATAACGGTATGCAAACTGATCCAAGTTTAACTTAATCAGCTAAGTATATTTAACTGAATGAAAAAGGTACATTTGCTAAACTAATCATCATATATTACAACTTTCCTGGCCCCATACCTTCCTGATACTTTGAACTAGAACTCTTGGCTTTTTGGCTGTGTTAGTTGGGAATTCAAGGTGTTCTCAAAGCATCTGAAGGATACCAGATTGGAAAGACTAGTTAGCCAAAATATAACATGTTTAAATGATTAATAGAAATGTGCCCGTCAATAGGAGTTGGTAAATTGTTTTATCGAGTTATGAAGACAATTCTTAAAAACAAAGGAGTCACATGTAAAGGTAAGGCAATTGTTTGGTCCTTATACATGTTTTTCTTATTTCAGAGATCAGTTTCAAATTAGATGAGAAAACAGCCCATAGCAGCTTGGATTTATTCAAAAAGGACACTGGTGTCCTCTATCGCATGCTGGGGATTGACCCCACCAGAGTGCCTCGAAACCCTGAACGCTTCAGAGACTGGTCTGTTGTTTTGGGTGATACCACCATCTCCAGGGGCTGCCATTACTGGGAAGTGACGGTGAAACGATCACAACAGTTCCGCATTGGGGTGGCAGATGTGGACATCTCCCGGGAAGTCTGCATAGGAATGGATGACAATTCCTGGGTCTTTGCCTATGGGAATCATTGCTGGAATGCTATGTTTGCTAATGAAACCACTCCAATCACTAACATTGGCCAATCGGAAAGAGTTGGTCTGTTCTTGGACTATGACCGCAAAAGATTCAGCTTGGTAGATATACGACAACACATGTTCATCCACAATATGTCGCCAGAGTTCCGAGGTCCTGTAGTGCCTGCCTTTGCTCTCTGGGATGGTGAACTGCTCACCCACTCAGGCCTGGATGTACCTGAGAAGCTCAAGCAAAGTTGAAATCTATTCAAGAGTGTTGATACTGAGATTTTTTTTCTTGGAAGAGCAAGTTCTGCCAAAATGCTATTGCCATATTACAATCCAGAGATTTTCAGGTTTTCATAATCTGACTCCCTCTCCTTATAGGAAATACCATATCTCTTCCTAGCAGATTGAAATATATTTCATTTTGCCATGTCGTAAGATTTGACTCAGTAATGGACCAACGCATTTAGACATCTTGTTTCCTTGCCTTTTTGAGTGAAATTTGCCATCCTTTACCTATGTCACATTGATCTTGCACTGCTATTTTGGTTTTGTCAGGAAAAGATTTTCTTAGGGTTGCTTGAAAAATATGAGCTTTTTAAAAGCAGCTATTATCTAAGTGATCAGCTGCACCATTTGATACCTTAGCTTTATGCCTTTTAATTATATAAAATATCCTTTTCCTGTTAGAAATATGTGCTCAAGCTTTGAAATATTTGAAGAGATTTCCATTTTGATGAGAACAGTGATTTTTAACACAAATGAACTATTGCTTCGTACTGGTGTGGTGGAAAGATTAGCTTGGAAATAAGCAGATGGCATCTCATGACCAATGGAAATCCAACTCTCCTGAATTCATAAACAATAGGGTACACATATTAATGTTATAGGAATTACTTTATTAATACCAGCCCCAGATCATCCTGTACTAGATTGGTTGAAGGAACAGGAATCAACCCAATATACATCTGCAGATATATATATTCATGAAAAAGGAATGATAAAGAATTTGCCACAGTTTTATTACAATCACCATAGATAAAATTAGCTGAAATCAACATATTTAAGCAGTGTTTTCTTTTTCTTGGTGTTGGATGTAGCAAGAGCAGTTCTGTATGCTCTGTTGATCATATTGTAATAAGTAAAAATAAAAGCATCTAAAACAAAATGTTATTTTATCTGGACTTCTGATTGAAAATATCCACCATTTGGAAATCTTGTGATAAAAAAAACACACACAGTAATTAAAAAGTCTAGATGGATAAAGTAGTCTACCAACCCTGCAGGAATGTCAGGTTGGCAGCAACAGTGAAACATAGCATTGTACTGCTTCAAGGTTTCAGTTTTTCCTGTTCCATAGTGACTGATTTATGATGGATATTTTGCCATTCTGCTCTAAAATAATGCTTTTATTGGAGCAGTAGAGTGGTTGCTGAAAAGATACGTGCAGGAAAAATGACAGTGCATTTCAAGCAGCTGATGGAATGTCTTTTGCCATGTTAGGAGGACATTGCAAGATTGCACTTATTAGCCCTCTGGAATTCAAGAGGGACTTATTTCCTGTGTGGCAATGCATGTGCTTAGGATCTGGCAGTAGTATTCTACACATGGGGGTAATGACTGAATCTTTCCCTATACGTGATTAATTTTTAGGAGAGAAGGAGAGAAATGAATGATTGGAGTGTGAACAAGTGTTTGAAGTAGTGACCCAGAATATGAGAGAGCAAAGGTGTAGATAAAAGTAGAAAAGCTATTTCCCCATTTTTGCCTTCCGTTTTGGTGCTTGTGTAAATTATTTTTAACCTCTTGAGTTTGGCTTTCTCAAAATAGAGGTTTGGGAATAGCTGCAAGCATCTTAGCAGTCATGTTATGACTGTGCATGTAATATGTTGATGAAGATTCTCAATCATCCAGTAGAGTTGTCTGAAGTTGTCTGGTTGAATCATTACAACTGGACTAATTTTTGTTGTTAGTTTGAGAGACGTTTGTGCATGTAACACCTTCAGCATTTCAAATGTTGAAGGGATTGGAGACTTGGAAACTCCCTACTGCTTGTTACTTAGTCATTGCAAGTTAATTTCCTTCTTAAGCCCTTGGACTTCCCTTAAAAGCTAGGGCAAGGCTTATTAACTACGCCTTCTTGATTTAACATCTTTATCAATTTATTATCTCTTGAATATGCCAAGAATTGCTTGAGATAAATGTGTACAGGTAGTCCTCGACTTACAACCCAATTGAGCCCAAAATTTCTGTAGCTAAACAAAACAGTTGTTAAGTGAGTTTTGCCCCCTTTTACGACCTTGCCACAGTTGTTAAGTGAATCCCTGCAGTTGTTAAGTTAGTAACACAACTGTTAAGTTAATCTGGCTTCCCCACTGACTTTGCTTATCAGAAAGTCGCAAAAGAGTATCGCATGATCCCCAGGACACTGCAACTGTCATAAATATGATTCAGTTGCCAAGCTTCTGAATTTTGATCACGTGACCATGGGGATGCGGCAACGGTCATAAATTACTTTTTTCAGTGCTTTGTAACTTTGAACGGTCAGGTAAACGAACTGTTGTAACCCAAGGATTACCTGCCTCTTTTTGCTGTATGCACCGTACATCACTGTAATTCATTTCTTAAATGCCACAATGAGAGTACTAAATGAAAAGAAGTTGTGCAGTATACTGAAAAGTTTTGCTCCCAGGTACAGAATATATTGTATGGCTTCTAGCAAGCAAGGCAGATCTGGAAAACACATAGACTGCACCCCTTTTTTGTAGCCCCCATCATTCTATCAAATAACACGACCAAAATTTGACATCATGCATTTTTTTTATGAAAATAAGCAAAATAGATGCACTACATTTTTGATTTGGTCATCAGCTGCTGCACTTTAAAATTCAATTCCCTAAAAAGCAACAGTTGTATCTCCACACCCTCCAGTGGCATAACTGTATTATGAGATAGCCCTGCAGCTTTCCCGGATGGTGTGGGTGTAGGAAAGGGAGTGTAAGCTGTAATAGCAGGAATGGTTGGCTATTTTTGAAGGTGGGGACAGACAAAAGTCAGAATTCATTAAAAACATTAGAGACAAGTATGTTTTCCCTTCTTGCTTAAGTACCTATTGGGGGAATGGTTGGACAAGGGAGGATGGATTCATAGTAGAGGAAATGTTTTGTTAAGTTACACAATTGAAGGAGACAGAAATTGAAGAACCCTTTTTCCTTAAATGCATTCAGCCTTTATAGTGATAGCTGCTTGGATTTTATCAGGCAACCCAAAATGGCAGTTGAGCATTCTTTTTCTCCTTTTTCTGAAGCTAAAATTGGTTTCTCACCAAAAGTTACTCGGTTCCTGGGGACTTTATCAATTTTACTTGTGCTGTCAAAGGGCATACTGAACTTTCATACAAGGTTCACCAGAGAGCATCTCTTGTACAAGACTGTTTTGGAAAAATACCAAACAACTCCGCATTGCTCAAGTGGGTGGAAGAGTTTGGAATGAGTTCTCTCTTTATACATCTCTCTTATTCTTCAAGTCCTTAGCAATAGTATGTTTACTGTTACACTCCTTTCAGAAGTGAGATGAACCAGTCAAAACAGGGATAATAAAGCAGCTATAGCAACTACCATTCTCACACCATACTTTCCAAATTCTCCTTGGAGAGATCCTCAGCTGCTTCCTTGGCCTGTCTGGAACCCAGTATGTAGTTTTCTTGATAATCCTTGAGCAACTTCACCACTTCCAGATGATGAAACTGGATGGCATCATCCAAGGCAATGTTTCCCCATCTGCAAAGAAGCCAACACTATGAAGATTTGTATATTGTAATTGCTGTCCATTGAGAGCAGCTTTTCTCAACCTGATGGTCTCTAATGGGTTGAGGCTACAAATCTTATAATTTCTAGGCAAAAGGCATAGTGCAGGGGTCTTCAAACTTGGCCCTTTTATGACTTGTGGTCTTCAACTCCCAGAATTCCTCAGCCAGCATGCCTGGCTGAGGAATTCTGGGAGTTGAAGTCCACAAGTCATAAAAGGGCCAAGTTTGAAGTCCCCTGCCATAGTGAATAAAAACCCTGAGAACTCTGTTCCCAACATATGCTGAAGATGCCAGAATGGAGAAGAAGACTGTTCTAGGTGCCGAGGAACAACTGAAAGCTTGAATCACCTCTTTCTCAACTAAGCAGATCAAAAAGAAGTGTTTGTGGATCAGGTATCCATATTGGCTTCAAATTAGGACAATGTATATGCCCCTCCCCAAATTACTATGTTATAAAGATTACTAGAATATTTTATACTGTGTTACAAAATGAAGATTACTACTAAAACAAGCAGGGCTTTATGTTTCTGGGGTATCAAATCATATTGCATGCAGTAGGAGAATGTAACTTCTTAGGCCATCAATGTTCAATGAAAATCTTTCTCCCAAAAACATGATATGTCAGGTAATAACATTTCCCCAAAGTTATGGCACACCTTATTGAGACAAGGAATCTGACAGTTTTTGTACTGTTACAGCAGTTCCTGATGTACCAGGGCAAAATATAGAGACTGGTCAACACTCTACTCTGAATTTACAGAGCGTGCTAAATTGAAACAACAAACTAGATCTAAGTTTAGCAATATATGAACCTTTTTCCTACTCTGGATCATCAACTGTATTACAGCATCCTTTTCTCACACCTAAAGGAGAGAGAATCTAAATTACAACTGAGGCCTTTAGGTATATATGGATATCTTGATAGTCACATTGCATCAGACTAAACTTTTATTTTTTCACAATTCTGTTCCAACAGAGGCCAATCAGCCCCAAAACAAGTTATGAGCATGCAAACATCTTGAGTAACAAGATCAAGAAACTGATTTGATCAAGGAGTACTAAACAGAGAAACAGGAAATATATTATAGGCAGCTGCTGTTGGAAACAGTTCCTTATGGCAAATAAGGTCCCTGTCATTAGCTTAGACGGAGAAGCTGGGTCTAAGATTTTATAATTCTGAGAGTGAAAAGCAAGATCTTGAAGCTGTAACTGTCAGCCCATTTATTCCTCACCTGTCCTTGACAAAAGGATTGACTCTGCAGGCCTCCATCAGAAACTTCACAACCTCCAGATGTCCTGTGGAGAATCATAAAACTGGAACAATTTAAAAAGAGGCTCTTCCTCTCTCTTTCCAAAGATGAGCTTTTGAACCATTCCCAATAGATCATGCGACATGTAACCTAGTCTACAGAGTTCTTCAAGGTGCAGGACTGCAGAACAGGAGTTACCAAGAAAGTCACAGTAGACATTTCAAGGATGGAAAAAATTGTTTCTGTTCAGCTATGTAAACTCTCTTGTAAGATGCAGATTTCCAAAGAATCTCTTGGTGTTCAGCAATACAGATCAGGAGAATTGACAAATCAAGAGTTATTCTGATACATATATGTGTTTCAGAATGCTTACGCCATCTCTTACGAAATGTACTTCGAGGAAATTATTGTGATTGTGCAGTTAGCAGTCCCATGCTTGCTGTAAGAGTGAGCTTTTTTTATTTTGGAGGTGAGACAGCATGATTTATTTAAACCTTTACTTTTAAAACTCTTTTAAAAACCCTTCCGTTTACTATAGCAATGTTTGGAAAAATTTCTCCAACCTGGAGACAGAAATACATAGCATCTAAATTTGCTTACCATAAATCTTGCCAATCTGAGTACAATTTGCAGTTGGAGGAATAAGCATTGAGCTTCTAGGAGTCTCAGTCATATGGCACTGAGCGGTTACTTAATTTTTCCTTTCTTTGTTTTGTGGTAGGGGAAAAGATGGAAAAGATACCAAGAAAATGATGACACCCATTTAAGGCAATTACATAATAAATGTCTGGGAGAACATAGGATTTCCTATCTTTACACCTGAAATTGCTTTGGATTTTTAGAGAGATCTAAATGTAGGGAAATTCATATATTGATAGAATTCTCTTCAATGTATTTATCGCGTACTAAATACTTTTCACCTTTTACTGATACTTTTCATACGGCATCTTCCCTCAGATCCATTACGTTGTTTTTATGATGGCTTGTTTTAAAGTGCACACTGATCAATGGTGATGGATCAATATTATATTGAACTTATATGAATGAGAGCATTGCCTTCCCTTCACAAGCCCCCTTCCCCATTTTTGTTAGAAATGAGCCCAGGTGAAGCACTAATTACATGTATGTGTTTCTACCATGCCACCCTGCAGATGCAAATGTGGATAAAGAGCAGGTGCCTAGAAATCATGGCAGATTTGCATCCCGAACATGATACCTTCAGCTGCAGCAACATGCAAGGCCGTGCGAGAATCATAGTCTTTCTGTTCCATGTCCATAGCTGACAGAGCAAATCTAGAAGAAAGCCAAGAGGACAGAATTAAATGTTATGGAAGGGAATTTCACTTATTTCACTTATACTCAACATCTCTCTTCAGCACCATCTTTCCCTGGATAAGTAAAGTCATACCTCCGAAGAGCAGAAATATCTCCACTGTGAGCAGCAAACAGCAGATTCACAACAGTTTTGTTCTGAAAAAATATGAAGTATATTAAGCACATCTGGCCTACAATAACTCATCTTCATGATTCTGGAGGCTTTTAAAAACTCTCACAATGAAATATTCTGAATATATACCCCCCCCAAACAAAAATATTCTACAACTGGGTTAGAATATAGCTAAAATAAGCTTCCAGTTGACTAGAATAGAGGAAAACATCTTCATTGCAGGCAGTGCTGGTTGCTGTTTCCTTGCAGTTTTCCTATACACCATGACTGATCAACTCTTTGTGCAACTGTGAACTGGGCGTGAAAAAGCATCCCTGCATATCCACTTCTCCAGCTTATTTGTAGCAGCAAGAGCACAGCAAAGGTTGCAAATCAGCTACAACTGGCATCCAGAGTAGATGGTCATATACGTTGAAGGAGTGAATGAATGAATGAATGAATTCTTTTTTTTTTATTGAAAATTTTTAGGTTTTACAAAAAGAAAAGATTCCCCTCCCCTACACCCTCCCACCCCTCCCCTACCCTCCCCCAATCTTCCCAGAGCTGAATACAGGCTTAATTAAAAAATTTTAAAAGAATCTTGAAACACTTATAAACCATAAACAAATCTAAATACGTTAATTAAACAAATTATAAAATAATTAACAACAATATATAAAAAAATACAAGAAGAAAAGAAAAAACAGAAAAAGAAAAAATAAAAAAAAATAAAAATAAAAGAAAATATCTAAGAAATATCTTAAACTTTAATTATAAATTATTCAAAAACTAAGTAATATTTTTTTATATCCAACTTATATTGTATGAAATCTATCCATCTTTTCCATACCAGGAGATACTTCTCCTGCGATTGATCTTTCAAGAAAGCCGAAATTTTTGCCATTTCCACCAAATAAGAAACTTTAAAAAACCATTCTTGCAATGTAGGGAAAGATTCCTTCTTCCAACATTGTCCTACTAACAACCTGGCCGCTGTAATTAAATTTAACATCAATATAATCTCTTTACTGTCACAATCAGAAACAATACCTAACAAAAACAATTGTGGGGTAAATTTTATCCTTCTTCTGAAAATTCTTTGAATATTCCACCATATTTTAATCCAAAAAGCTTTTATATTTTTACATAACCACCAGATATGGTAATAAGTAGCATCCAAACATCCACATCTCCAACATTTAGGCTGCAAGTCAGGATACATACGAGACATTTTTTGTGGATCAAGGTGCCATCTGTAAAACATTTTATAAAAGTTTTCCCTTAAATTTTGGACTTGTGTAAATTTAACATTCCTCACCCAAATAATCTCCCAGGTATCTAATAAAACCGGTTCCTCAAAATTTTGTGCCCATTTAACCATACATTCTTTAACTAATTCTGCTTCTGAATCCAACTCTACTAACACCCCGTAAATTCTCTTAATGTGAGTTCGTCTTTGATCTTTTATTTGTTTTAACAAATTCTCATCTTCTCTAAGCAAACCCAAATTATGATCTATCTTCCACCTCTCTACTATTTGTCTATACTGAAACCATGAATAAATAATATTTTCTTGTGTTAAATCTTCCAGAGATTTTAATTGCCAATTTTTACCATCCCATCTAAGTAATTGTGCATAAGAAACACTATCCATCTTGACTCCTCTCCTTATCCCTTCTGTCGCATGCCATGGTATAGCCCATAATGGAATTTTAAAATCATTTCTATAATATTTCTTCCAAACCCAAAGTAAAGAAGTCCTTATAATATGAGATTTAAAAACCCTGTCAACCTTTTTATTGAAAATTAAATAGGCATGCCATCCGAAAAGCAAATCCCAACCCTCTAAGAGGAGTACTTCTACATTTGTTAAATTAACCCAATCACTAATTAATGTTAAAGCCACAGCATCATAATACAATTTCAAATTCGGTACCTTGAGTCCACCCCTCTCACGAATATCTTGTATAATTTTAAGTTTTACTCTTGGTTTTTTCCCTGCCCAGATAAATTTATTGATACCTTTCTGCCATTCATTTAAATTAACCTCATTCTTTAAAATGGGTATCATTTGAAATAAAAAAAGAAACTTTGGCAAAACATTCATTTTAATCACCGCAATTCTCCCCAAAAGAGATAATTGCAGCTTCTCCCAATTTTCCAAATCTCTTTGTATTTTGACCCACAACCTTTCATAATTATTTTTATACAATTTGGCGTTAGAAACAGATAAAGTAACCCCCAGATATTTTACCTTGTTAACAACCTCAAAATCTGTCAACCTAACCAAGGTCTCCTTATCCAAATTAGTCATATTTTTAGGCAATATTTTAGTCTTATTATTGTTAATTTTAAAACCCGAAACCTGTCCATACTGATGTATCAATTGTAATAACTCTATTACAGAATAAGTAGGTTGAGATAAAGTAACAACAAAGTCATCTGCAAAAGTCCTTAATTTATATTCTTTTTTGTTAACTTCTATTCCTTTTATTTGCTGTGATTCTCGAATTTTAATCAACAAAATCTCCAAAGTTAGAACAAACAGCAATGGTGACAATGGACAACCCTGTCTAGTCCCCTTCTCTATTGAAAACACCTCTGACAAACCCCCATTAACTATAAGTTGTGCCGTTTGCTTTTGATAAATAACACAAAGAGCTTGTAAAATTTTTTCTCCAAAGTTCATTTTCTCAATTAATCTTAACATAAATTGCCAGTTCAGCTGGTCAAAAGCTTTTTCAGCATCTAAAAATATCAATCCTGCAGAAATTTGATTATTTTTATCTAAATATTCTAATAAATTAATAATTTGTCTAACATTATTCTTCATATACCTTCCAGTTATAAAACACGTTTGATCCATATGTATTACATGATGCAGGACCCTCATGAGTTTATTAGCTAAAATTTTGGAAAAAATCTTATAATCTACATTTAAAAGAGATATAGGTCTATAATTCTTTGGTAAAGTGAGATCTTGATCTTCTTTTGGAATCAAGGATATAAAAGCTCTACCCCATGACGGGGGGATCTTTGAACCCTGTAATATATTATTAAAAAGCTCCCTTAAAGGTTGAATCATCTCTTGTACCAAAGTTTTATAATAAATAGATGTCAATCCATCCGTACCCGGTGCTTTACCTAATTTTAATTCTTTAATTACTGTCTCAATTTCCTCACTAGTAATCAGACCGTTAATTTCTTGTTTCTGATCTTCTGTTAGTTTAGGAAAATTAGCATCTTTTAAATAATTATCTATATCTAAAACCTGTACTTTAGTACTCATATATAATTTTTGATAATAATCTAAAAAAGATTTCTTAATCAACTCCTTCTGATATACCAACTTACCATTGTAATTTATTTTATCTATAGTTCTCTGTCTCTGCTTCTTTCTCAATTGATAAGCCAACCATCTCCCTGGTTTATTGGCATTACAAAATGTGTTTTGTTTCATATACAATAAATTAGTTGCAGTTTGATCAGCCATCAACATATTAAATTGTGATTTAAGCAATTTTATAGATTCCTTAATCTTCTCATCTGTGGGATTTAAAATCAGAGCTTTTTCTTTTAATTTAATCTCATCTTCCAACTCTTTACGTTTCTGCACCTGTTTCTGTCTATGAACCTTATTCATTTGTATCAAAATCCCCCGCATATAAGCTTTACCTGCATCCCAGACCATTGACATTGAAGTTCCCTTATACATATTTAAAGCAAAATAATCCTTTAATTGCTCCTTTAATTTTTGAACATTCTTTTCTTGTCTAAATAAATTTTCGTTCATCCTCCAAGATCTCCTCTCCTCTTTTTCATCAACCAGTTCCATCCAAACTGGACTATGATCCGTCAATGTCCTAGGGAAAATCTTAACATTCTTTACCCTAAAATATAAATCGGTTGTAATCAAGAAAAAGTCAATTCTTGAAAAAGACTGATGTCTGTCCGAAAAGAAGGTAAAGTCTCCTCCAAGTTATGTTCACGCCAATAATCTCGCAGCTCCCAATCCTCTTTCAAGTCAAAAAAAGCTTTAGGTAATTTAGCCTGTTTAAAAGAAATAGAGGGTCCTTTTTTGTCTCTTTGTGTATCTAAAACACCATTCCAGTCTCCCATTAATATAACAGATCTATAATCCAACAAAGTTAGTTTTTGATGTAAAAATCTATAAAATTGTTCCTGATGTTGATTTGGTGCATACAATCCCACTATAAGTACTTTCTTACATACAAACCCACTTCAATCATAACATATCTCCCTTGAGAATCAGATTCTACTAAACAGGCTGATAGATTTTGCTTAACATAAATAACTACTCCCCCTTTTTTCCCAGGAGCAGAAGATACAAAATGAGATCCCAATCGAGCGTTAACTAGATATTTTTGATCCTTAGAAATAATGTGTGTTTCCTGCAAACAAATAATATCATTGTTACGTTGCTTTAAGTAATATTTCTTTCTCTTTTGAGGGGAGTTGAGGCCATTAGCATTCCATGTCAGGAGCTTTACCATCTCCCTTGACCAAAAGCCTGGAGAAGACTGCTTGAAGATCTGCCATTGAAGAATGTACTGCAGAGCTCTTAGGTCTTGCTCCTCCCACAGGCACCGAAGCCATTTCTTGTAGAACCTCTTTAACATCTTTCTTCTGTTGTTCCTTTTCCTTACGTCTATGGGCTGCCCGGGTCATTCTTTGCTCTTTCATCTCTGCTTGTTGCAACCACTCAGCCTGTAATTTTCCACTATCAAGAATGAATGAATTCTTGAAACCAAGAAAGCAAAGATCTCCTGTGCTTTTAATAACTGCACAGTCCTCCTGAATTGAGAGCTTCACCTCTCTAGGTTGGCAACTCTTACTCTGTGCTCTCTAAGACTTCAGGTCCATCATTTCTTGATAAAATCTCTCTTTTATGCATCTTAAGCCCTGGGCCATTCATCTACCTCTGCTATTCTAACTCTCTAAGACTTCTGAGTTTCTCTTCCACTCTAGTTCACTTAAATCAGTAGTATCTTTCCAATACAAGGGCCCTTGGTCTCTTACCCTAACTTCATCTCCTTCACGGCGTGGGTCCATCTTGCGGGTACAATGCAGCAAGTTGTCATAGTTGTGAAAGTTGAAGAGGGACACCAATTCCTGAAGAAATAACAGTCAAAAGACAAGAATAAGAATCAAAAGGGAACCCAAATGAAAAGTTATAAAATAAACTGTGTAATGCTTTCTAGTAATTGGTTCAAAGTAGATGAAAGCAACGTCAACATCCAAGATGCCACAGAACAGTGGTTCTTAAACTCTGGGCATTTTCCTCCAAGAGGCTAATTTGAACATATCCTGGGAGTAATTAAACAATTTGTAGTTGCTTTTTAATGACTTGATGTTCCAGTTTGAAACTCCTGCTGCAAAATGCTCATGTAAAACAACAATCTGGGGATTTTTGTGTGTGTGTGAGAAAGGTAATGACGTTTGAGACCAGGAAAAGGGGTAATTGGGTTAATCAGTTTAAGAATCATTGCATTAGAAGATATTCCCTACTTACAAAAATCTCTACATTAGAAGATGAAGTCAGATCAGCACCTGGGTCATTACCAAGTCTGAAGACAATAGGAATTGATGGAATAGCTACAGATATGTGGCAAACAACAGAAGAACAGTCACTTCTAACTTAGCTCTAACCAAACTATGCCAGCAAATTTGAAGTGTGAGAAGATTCAGTCTTCTAATACCAATACCAAAGAAGGAGGACTTAATAAAATGTGCAAACAATTGCCTAGTATCCTTAACATATGCCAAAAAATAATGCTCAGGACCATCCAATGCTGATTGGAGCCCCTTGTGAAAAGGGAAATATCAGATGTTCAAGTTTATTTTAGAAGAAGCTGAGAATCAAGAGGCAATACTGCTGAGGCATTCTGGAAAATCTAAACATCCAAAGAATATCAGAAAGAATCAATTATTTTTTATTTATATCCCATTTTATTTTTTTTTATAAATAATTCAAGGTGGTGAGCATAGCTAATGCTCCTTCTTCCTTCTATTTTCCTCACAATAACAACTCTGTGAGGTGGGTTGGATTAAGAGAAAGAGAGTGCCTATCCCATGGCTGACTCGGGAATTCTGGGAGTTGAAGTCCATGAGTCATAAAAGAGCCGAGGTTGCCTACCCCTGGCCTATCCCAAAGTTACCCAGCTTAAGGCAGGACTAAAACTCACAATCTCCTGGTTTCTATCCTGATGCCTTAACTAGTAGACCAAACTGGCTTTCAGTTCATGTTTCATTGATTACAGAAAGTCTTTTTATATTATTGACCTGAGTAATATCCTTAGGAAAATGGAATCTCAAATCAGCCATATCCTCATGTGAAACTTATATATAGGACAGAAAGCCACAATCCAGAAAGAACATGACAAAACAGAATGGCTCCAGACTGATATAGAAATGAAACAAGGCTATCGACTCTCTTCTTCATATTCACCCTATATAATTAATATACAGTGAAGGAAGCTGGATTGGAAGAAGATGACAGTGATTTTAAAACTTGAAGAAAAAAATTGATGACACTACTCTAATGGCTGACAATGCAAATGATCTAAAAGCTCTACTAATGAAAATCAAGGAGCATGGAGAAAATTGGATTAACTATAAGTGTAAACTATTAATAAGTATAGCAACCAACCTTCATACTAATTGAAGACAGATAGGTTCTGTCTTTTAGGATTGGCTGTCTAGTAAAGGAACTGGCAATCAAAAAATAAGTCACTAGTTAGCATTTGGTAGAAGATAAATTAAAGCCTTGGAAAAGATTTTCAGATATGACAACGTGTCTACCTATAAATATCGGAAACATGCATGAAATTCTTTTCCCAGGGGCAGTCTATGGAAGCAAAAGTCAAACTCTGAAGAAACAGGATAGAAAGAGTATTGACACTTTTGAATATAGGTGTTAGAGAAGTTTCCTGAGAATACCATGAATAGCCAATAAACAAATGGATCAAAGGACAAATCAATCCAGAATTCTTATCTGAGATTCAAATTACCATATTTTGGATTTATTATGCAAAGACTTAGTAGTCCCTTGAGAAATCCAGGATGCTAGAAAAAGTGGAATAAAAGAGAAAAAGAAAAAACAATCAGTAGCAAGGCTGATGGATCTGATTTCAGAAGCCATGAATGCATCACTGGAAGACCTGAAGGGCCATGTTGGGGACAGATCATCTTGGAGAAGTTTTATTATGTAGTTACTACTGTGTTTCCCCCAAAATAAGATCCAGCATTACTACTACTACTACTACTACTACTACTATTACTACTACTACTATTATTATTATTATTATTATTATTATTATTATTATTATTATCACCTCCAAAAGAGGCACCAGGTCTTATTTTTTGGGGGGGTGTCTTATCCCCTGTCTCACCTTGCACCGGTGGCACCGACAGCCCCACCGAGCCGTCCCACTTCTTCTGCAGCCATTAGCCGCTACTCACGTGCGTCACCCCCGGCCTCCATTTCACTGTCAGAGGCCTTCTGGAAAGACCTCTGCAGCTGAGAACAGAGCTCCAGACTGACATGCATGGCGCCCCCCGGGTTCCATTTCACCATCAGAGACCTTCAGGAAAGGCCTCTGCAGCCGAGTGCATCAATCCGGAGCTCAGTTCTCGGCTGCAGAGGCCTTTCCTGAAGGTCTCTGTTGGTGAAATAGAGGCCAGGGGGTGATATGCGCAAACGGCAGCAAGCAGCTGGAGAAGAAGAGGGCGAGGCAGGTGTTGGGGCATGGGAGGCCTGGCTACAATGGTAAGCAGGTGCAGGGTGTATGGATCAGCTCCACCCTCCCCACCCCTGCCCTAGCTTGATTTTTAGGCATGCGCCTCGCCCCAAAACTAGGCCTTACTTTTGGAGTAGGGCTTATATTAGGCCCACCCCCAAAAATCAAGCTAGGGCTTATTTTCAGGGTAGCTCTTATTTTCAGGGAAACACAGTAAATATCAACATCAACTTGATTATCAATACCAATATAATCAAGAATTTCAAAACTTGGCATACAAAAAACGTGGGACTTCAGCAGTTCAAGCGCTTCACAGTAAAACTACTTGTATTTTCTCGTAGATGTTAATTTTGATATGTTTTCATGGTTGTGACATAAAATATAGCCCATAAATACCTCAAATACATCAATTATGTTGTCATTTTCCCCCCAATTACCCTTTGTTTAATATGGAGAGTGCTTTTCATATTTATCTTTATTATAGCGTTACTCTTAAGAAATGGAGACCAGGAGAGTGGCTTGCACAAAACCTCTGTGCCCACCCATCAATCCAGTTCTGTCATCATTCCATCCATGGTTCTCACAGGCTCTTTTTAAAAGGTTCATTCTGTCATGTCTATAGTTTCATGAAACTTGCCTGACAAAACCCAATTCCTCTTGTACTGTTGCCAGCTTTATCCAGAGGGGGCGATAGACACATCACTCCCATAACATTGGGCACTACCAGCAGGATAGCCCCAGAGACTGCAGATTTGGCAGGAAGACCAACCTGGTAATGAGAAAGAGATTACATGGAGGATACAATGAGTCACATTTTAAGTATCTCAAAACTCTTCCTCTTATTCAGTTTTAAACCAAGTAAGTATAATTGAGGGACAAAGAGATAAAGTTGATCACTGCAAATGGCAAAGCAGATACCCAATTTGCAGTATATTCCAGTTGTATTATTAATTCTGGAAGCTCTTTGCAGGTGCAAATTAGGCTTTGCCTGCTGCAAAATTACATTTCATGCTGGGCTGGGAAAATGAAACTGGTGGCTATTACCATGCAGATGAAGCAGGAAAGTAGCACTAGAGAGAAGAATTTCTGAAAGCAGAAGTGGATCTGTATATAAGTACTGTAATCACATTTCTGGTCTGCTACATGCACACCTATTTTTAAGAATGGTGCATTTTTGGTTGTCCCTCTTTTGCAAAACATCATGCCAAGTGTTAGGAGATGACTGAAGAGAGTGAATAGGTGCTACTTATCATTCAGAAACAAGTGCCCAAGAGAAGAGCTTGCTTTGCATAAATCTAAGAAGTGTCCTATATTTTTTCCAGAGAATACCGATGTACATCTGTCAGAAATGAGCTGAGATCAACACAGGCCAAGAGGTATCCTACAGCATCTCATGCCTCAGCAAAATGTCTCCCTCTGAACCACAAGTCTCCAGCATGTACAAAAGCTTCTCTAGACAAAATTGTACCATCTCCTGATTATCTTGAATATTTGTGTGAGGCAAATATAGGATGAGGTAGCTGGTACAAGCTTCCTAGATTTAGTTCATACATCATATTATGATATAATGTGGCTTATTTAGTTTTAGTTGACTATGTCATTTGAACCCAGGCAATTATACAGGTAGTCCTTGACTTATGACTGCAATTGGGGCCCCAAATTTCTGTTGCTAAGTGAGATAGGTTGTTAAGTGAGTTTTGCCCCATTTTACGACTTTTTGTGCCATGGTTGTTAAGTGATTCACTGCAGTTCAGTTAGTAACTTGGTTGTTAAGTGAATCCGCTTCCCACTGACTTTGCTTGTCAGAAGGAATCAAAAGATGATGACGTGACTCTGGGACGCAGAAACAGTCAGAAATATGAGTCAGTTGCCAAGCGTCCGAATTTTGATCATGTGACCATGGGGATGCTGCAACAGTTATAAGTGTGAAAAACAGTCATAAGTCACTTTTTTCAGTGCTGTTGTAACTTTGAACAGTCGCTAAATGAATGGTTGTAAGTCGAGGATTATGTGTACTTTATTAAATGAGGCAAGCCATGGCATAGGCCTCAGCATAGTACAGGAACTTGCAAAAGTGTTGTTTCTGCTTCAGTAGCACCTGATTCATCTGACCATTTCAATGGCGAGGAACGCCTTTAGAAGAGAATTCTCACTGAAATCAGCTGTCATGAAAATAGTCCCACCCTCTTTCTGGATGCTCACTGTTTCTTCCAACCCACCCAAAACACAGCAGAAACTTACATGGAAGGCAAACTGCCCCGAGAAGTCGTACATGCCACAAGAATGCATGAGGCTAAGGGTGTTGCGGATGGCTTCGTCACTGAGGACACACTCGCCTGTGATAGGGCAGATACCACCATTGGCAAGTGTGGCTGCCATGACACTGCCAGACTCACAAGTCACTTCAACAGAACACAACTTCATAAGGGGGGGAAAAAGTTTTTTTTAAAAAGAGAAATTAGTTATAACAACATCTTAGTAAGAAGCCCAGAAATTGTTCCTAACCTCTGCTTGGAGTGAAAATTTAGGGTCTATACACAAATGTGGTTTAACACAGAGAAAACACCTGATATAATATTTCTTGAAAAATGACAGATTGCATATGTGAATTCTGATTATGTGAAGGTCTCTTTTCAGGTGAAAGAGTAACATATAATGGAACAAAAAATAAGGTTCTGGCCAAATATCCAAAATCAACCTTTTTGACCTAATGCCAATTATACGCATCAGTGTAAACTGTCAGTCCCAAGAATCTGCTAGTTGAGGATGATGGGGAGTATAGCATATTGCAGTTTGAAGACACCGGCCTGTGGGATATTAATCTAAAGTAGGAGTGGGGAACGATGGCACCTTTATGATCTGAGGACTTTAATTCCCAGAATTCTGGAAGTTGAAGTCCTCAAGTCATAAAGGGGCCATAGTTCCCTACCTCTGATCTAGAGGAATAGATTTAGAAGAAGAAAAAAACAACCAAATGGCTTTTTTTTTGTCTCCCTCAAACTCAGATGGATTTGTTTTGTACCCAACATACCACCTCAGCTGCAGTTCAAAATGCAACTTACCTGGAAATACAAGTCAAGAGCTGCCATCATGTCCACACCACGTGGAAAGCACTGCCAAGTAGGGATCAAAAGAAAGTAAAGTTGGGTCAGGTCTTGGCAAAGTTGGTCTTTCCCAGCATGAGGGGTTTCTTTCAACTTTCAACTGCATTTATCCTGATCTGCTAGAAAGCCCAGGGTTTCTCTTCCCACTTTCCTCTTGTTACCTTTTTGTCTTTGAGATAGTAGCCAATGGCATAATTCCGATCTCCTGTTTCTTTCTCTGACTGAAACCTGCAAAGAAATGTGCACAAATCCTCATTTCTCTCAGCCTCTGGATTACTCCATTTGGAGAATTATCATTCAGATTAAACCTGACATGCTGCTAGGCACTCTAACTGCAAGCCCATATATAAACACAACGCATGTGCCTTACGTGGTATTGCTGAATCCCACGTATTCATTTCCAGCCATCTTCTTCAAATAATCCACCACCTAGAAGAGAAACAAAACTGCATTTGGAAGAGACCTCTTTATGATCCAGCTCTTTTTTAATTTCAATCTGGATTTTTCCAGTCTTTCAGTAACCTTTCTTTCTTTTTCTCTTGCTAGTCAATTCTTTGTATGCCTAACTGCAGTATTTTTTAATTTCACACAGAACAGTTTGGTACCTATTTTGTTGATTATCACCCATCCTTCAAAATAATAAAAAAAACAAGCACATTAAAAAAATAGGGATGCTGGACGACTGAATGCTCCTGTAAGCTGAAGCTTCCCCATTCTTGTCCCTAATTGAATGTATCAGAAATATTGCTTGTCACTTTGTCATTTAGAGAGCATGCCCTTGTGTTCTGCATGTTTTTCCCCTTTCATCGGTAAATATTCTAGGGGATTTTTAAACAAATGACTAAATCAAATGTCAGGATTGTATTGCAAGATGAATGACTTGATCAGCCAGCCTTTCCAGAAAATCAATTTCCCCTCCAAGTCCGAGAAAGGGCAGACTCACGTAGTCAAACTTCTCTGCTTTATTGCAGCCCATCTGATGAAGAAGAAAAAAGAGATAAAAGAATCAAATGCATTCTGAGACCCAGTTTAATCTTTGACAAATGTAAACATCCAGGATGATTGTTGTTAGAAAGTTTAGAAATACATTATAGTTTTAGCAATGCATTCTAAAACTTCTAGTTAAGATAGTTACAGGGGTCCCAGATCAGTTCTTGAATTGGATAGAACAGCTGTTAAATCTTGTGTAGAACTTCAAGGACAGAAGAATGGAGGAATATTCATCTTTGAGAGAGTTTTGGGTAGATGAGAAGAGGCTTGAGCTCCATATGCATCTGCCATATGAAACAAGGGATCCCTCAACTTTGGTCAAGAGTGAGAGAGTAGGGCAGTTGTAAGTCTGACTAAGGAAGAAAATCATAATGGGAAGATCACTGTAGTGACAGCATATTATAAATGCAGCAAACAAACCCAAATTATCTGTAATCCCACACCCTAGAGATAAATTGGAACCAGAATCTACATTTGTAGGACAATATCAAAGGTGATCCTTATCAAATAGCCCAAATGTTGTTTCTAGGGTGGGAGGAGTAGATGTGACAATGTGTGCATTGCAATATAGACTTTGCACCTTATCTACCATTCCTTATATGGGAGTTATTCACACAGAGTCAGATCTGCCATCACACTGCTGCAGCCCTGCTTCGCTTTGATGGCATCCTGCCATAAAGTATGGGAAGGGGAGATGGGAGGATATAGGGCAGTGGTTCTCAACCTGTGGGTCGGGACCCCATTTGGGGTCGAACGACCATTTCACGGGAGTCGCCAAACAATGTAGTCCGCCATTTTTTCCCCCTTTTCCTTAGCTGTGCTACTCCGTTTTATTCTATTGGCTTTTGAAAGCCAATAGAATAGACTCTCTTGAATAGAGTCTAATTCTATTGGCTTTCAAAAGCCAATAGGAATTGTCCAGGCTGTCTCTGCCCTGCTGAGCCCAGGAAAAGTCACATTCTGCAAACGGTGCTGCAAGTTGTCTGCAGTGAAGGCGAGCTGTCTGGAAGTTTCCACCCCTCCCTGCTGAGCAAGTACTAAAAATGTAAGTAAAAGAGGGCCAGGGGTGGGAGGTGGGAGGCTGGTGGGCGCAGGGAGGGTTGCTGGTGTGCGTGGGGCCCGGCGGGTGCCTTACCTCCCTTGGACTGGGCCAGCTGGTGGCCCAGCCGGTGGTTGGCCTGTACCGTCTCTGCCGCTTGCCAGCGATGCCTCGGCCGGCACAGGGGGCGGCACCACGCATGCGCGACGCTCCCGGGCAGGGAAAGTCCTTGACTTACGACCAGTTGGGTAGTCCTCGACTTACGACTGGTTGGGGGTCACGGCATTAAAAAGGTTGAGAACCACTGATATAGGGAGTGGGGATGACAAGAAACAGAAGTGCCAACCAGAGACAACAGTTGAATGATCCAATGGACCACAGGCAAGGGAATGGAATGCGAATGCCACCAAAGAGGTGCCAAACTTTAGAACTGTTACCAAAACGACTGGTTTGAATCTTATTGGACACTAAAAAAGATGACCGAGGGGAGAGGGCCTGGGAGAAGAGAAAGTTACGGGTTTATGTGGGAATCCTCAGATCTAGCTTTGCTTACACTGTAACCACTTGGCCCTTAGTAAAAGTATACTTTTCACTACAAATGGAGTCGAGGGTCTTTCTTTCCTAGATGCCCAAGCTGGGACAGGCCTGACACATAGTATACTAAGTCATACTGGTAGTTTACCAAACACAGAAGCTACTGGGTTCAAGTTACATGAAAACCAAGCAAACCACATTCCAGTATTTGTGAAGTGAGTGTTGTCTTTAATCCAAACTGTATTATACTCTCCATTTGCTGGGTGACTCCAGCCCATGTCTAATACCAGTACTATAGCCGAAGAAACTTTACCTTGATAAGAGAGCTCACCACAATGGCTCCTGCATTCACCATAGGGTTGTGTGGAATCCCTGAATGCAAAGGAATGGATTAAAACAGGATTCTTTAAATTTTGCACCTTCCTCTTCTTTAATTAGGTTTCTCTAAAACACTGGCCTTTTCAATATCAATCTGTGTTGATTGGAACTGCCAATCAAATAATAGTCACGTAGGCCACCATCTTTCTGTTTACATTCTAGAGAAAAACTGAGGAATTATGAATTTGGGAGGTATAGGTGGATAAATCCGAGAAAGGCTGAGAGTTTTAACCCTAGAAAACCTCCATCAGTCAGGGAGACAGAATTAGAACTAGTGCTAGAGTAAACAAATTGTGATTGGCTATAACTACACCATTGAATCAAGTTAACTTATTTAATGAACTATTTAAGATTATTTAATGTAAGTCCATTCATTTCTTTGCTTTGAAGTTAACCAAGTAAGAGTTGTCCCTTATCTTACCCGTGTTCCATTTAGTCATATTACCTCAGAAATAAAGGTTAAATAAAGCTGCCTGGAGTCTAAGAAAAGAAGAAAAAAAATTTTCTAAACCTCAGCAGGGTTATGATGGCAGCAAGACAAACAGATCTTGCAGAGATCTTGCACAGTTTATGGGATCCACTTTAAAATTAATTAATTTTAAAATTAACAAAAAGAAAATAAGAAAAGTACACTCTCATCAAAAGGTCTAATTGGTGCCAGGTTTTTGTTGTTTTTAATGTTTTAATTCAGAGGTGTCAAACTGCCGGCCTGCGGGCCAGATGCATCACACAGAAGCTGCGCCCATTCCAGCTCTGGCAAGGGGAAAAAAGTTGTGATACGTCGTGACATGTGGCAAGTTTGACACCCCTGCTTTAATTGGTTGAGTTTTATAGCTTTGAAAGTGATTTTATATGTCTTTTAATTTTTCATTGGGAGCTGTCCAGAACTGATTGAAAGATGGGATACTTTATAAATGTTTTAAATAAATAAGATGGAACCACAGTTTCCAAATCTTCACTCAGTACTGACCAACTTTTCTGGCTGGACTTTTTAGGAGCTATAGAAGCCATTGATCTGCACGACCTCTGAATTGGGAAAGAAACATGGTGGTGCAGTGGTTAAAGTGCAGTATTGCAGGCTGACTCTGCCTACAGTGAGGAGTTCAATCCTGACTGGCTCAAGGTTGACTCAGCCTTCCATCCTTCCAAGGCTGGTAAAATGAGGACCCAGATTGTTGGGGGCCATAGGCTGACTCTGTAAACTGTTAGAGAATGCTGTAAAACTCTATAAGTCTAAGCGCTCTTGCTATGCTTGCTGTAGTCATGTTAACAGTATAATAAGAACTATTGTTTTCATTTTTTTGTGTGACCCTAAATTATTGTTTCTTCATATGCCATTATGCAGGCTTTACTGAAAAAGAAAAAAAATCTACAATTACTTTAATGAAGCATGCATACTTTTTCACATGTTCATTAAGTATCATTCACTTAATATATAAATATATAAATCATAAGAAAAAATAGGACCAATGAACTAATGGACTGTTAAACATATACCCAATGATCAAACACACAGAAAAATAAACATAAGAGGTAAACAGTTCTCATTCCCCCCTTGAATATTTTCTGCGGGAAGAACTGCCTCAGTTTTGCAAGGAACTTAAAGTGGACTGAAAGAGAAAACGTTTTAATGGGATAGATGAAGATTCAGAGAAAAGCTCTCCTTCTTACTTTCCATGGGAATATTAATACGGAAAGTACAGATATTTTATGACCTGCATTTCCATACAATCTTTCAGTACACCAGGGCCTGAACACTGTTGCTATCCTAGAAGTTTAAAGCAAGTATTTCGCACATATTACACAACAACAAACTTTGGTTTGTCTTTCAACAGAAGTTGCACCCTGGCTCAGACATGGGAGATATAGATGTTTTCATCACAACTGGAATGGTCTCATTCAAACAATAAGGCTTTTAGTAGTCAAAGGACAGCATCTGTGTTACAACTGGATCAGCAAAGATTTAAACTGCGGTCTCCTGTTCCTCAGCACACGTAGGCTCCTCTCCCCCACTCACCTTCTTCGTTGAGAGACAGTTTGTCATAACGCAGCCCACTGGGCTCTTTGCCCACATACTGATGGACTCTCTCTGTGCCCAGTTCATTGATAGCAATGGCATATTTTAAGGGCTTGACACATGACTGCAGGCAGAAGGGAGACTTAGTGTGGCCCATGGAATGCCTAGGGGAGATGGAGGGAGAGAAATGATGTGTACCCAATGACCCAAACATGGTGACCTGACACTTGTACAAAGCGTTGGAATGCTGTTCCCAAAACATTGGGGCTGGACCTTCTTCTGGTTTTATACTGCTAACTGACTAGCGGAAACTTCAGAATTTCTAACAAGAGGTGCCAAAAATTAAACCAAAGGACTCCTATACGTGAAGAACTCTGATCTCTGAACTTCAGGAAGTCTCTCAACGCTCCAGGATGAGATAATTAGTGACACAGCAGAGTTCATAATTCAGAATCTCCAATATTAAGGGAGCTAAGGGTACACATGGAAGATGGAAAAGCTCTTTTTGCGTATCCCCAAAACTTGTTGCAGGGGTTGTGGGTCATCACAGAATATCAGGAACACCCTCTATTCTCTCCTCTGATAATCTCTTCTGTCTGAAAGACCAACACCAGCATCTTGATGAAGAGGTAGGCGGGAGTTTATCCCCAAGTAGTTCATGCCACAGCCAGTCACAAGGACTGATTCAATCAAAGTCATCATTTGATAAACCTGAAGCAGCCACAGTGGCTGGGCTGACAATATCCTAAGCCCAAACCAAACTGACTTCCCTGCTGTTATCCAGAACTACAATACAGGTAGTCCTTGACTTACAACAGTTCATTTAGTGACCATTCAAAGTTACAATGGCACTGAAAAAAGTGACATGACTTTTTCATGCTTACAACTGTTGTAGCATCTCCGTGGTCATGTGATCAAAATTTGCAGCGTCCCAGGGTCATGTGATCCCCTTTTGCAATCCTATGACAAGCAAAGTCAATGGGGAAGCCAGATTCACTTAACAGTTGTATTACTAACTTCACAACTGCAGTGATGTACTTAACAACTGTAGCAAGAAAGGTCTTAAAACGGGGCAATACTCACTTAACAGAGAACGTGACTTATGACAGCAAAAGAGGGAAGGAAAATGCTAGCAAAATAACTGCTCTGGGATGGAGATTTCAGAGCCGAGGTGGCGCAGCAGTTAGAGTGCAGTACTGCAGGCCACTTTAACTGACTGTATTCAGCAGGTCAGTGGTTCAAATCTCACCGGCTCAAGGTTGACTCAGCCTTCCATCCTTCCGGGGTAGGTAAAATGAGGACCCAGATTGTTGGGGGCAATGTAAATATATATATACATTGCTTACTGGTGTACACCGCTTAGAGAGTGCTTGCACTTAAAGCGATATATAAGTCTCATAAATAAATAAATAAATAAAATCTTGGCATCCATCCATGCTGTGCCGACACTCTGTTACACAGGAATAAAGGCTTTTTAGGATAAACAATGCGTGGAAGTTCTTTGAAGTGTTTCATTAGTCGGAACCTTGACAGTCTCACTTAGCAACGTAAATATTGGGCTTGATTGTGGTTGTAAGTCAAGGACTACCTGTATTACAATCCCATTGAATTTGATTTGGTGGTTAAAGCACCAGGTTAGAACCAAGAGACTGGGAGTTTTAGTCCCCCTTATGCAGGAAAGCTGGCTGGGTGACTTTGGGCCAGTTAGCCACTCTCAGTCCAGCTTACCTCACCGGGTTGTTGTTTGGGGGAAAATAGTTTTTCCTATTCTGTAATATTCACCACCACCCCTTTTTTGCCTCTCAGTTCTTTATACACACCGTTGTCCGTCCACTGTGCAGAGAGATACACCCCAGATGTCTGGATTACATTTGGCCATTTGTGGAATGTAATTTTCTACCTATATAAAAGGAAAGAGAAATTGTTCAGACATGAGACGAGCCCTAGGGAACAGTCATTAACCATTTGCAACCCATCTAACTGAGGGCAGTAGAGGAAGTTTCCCTTGGCCTCCGTTCTATACCAGTGAGATTGTGGGAATAAACTGAAACTAAGAGAAGCAGTCTGCACGAGTGCACTAATGAACAAAATCAGCAGCAGAGGAAGATATCTTAGACTGCTACATACATTTGTGGTTTTATTTTATTATGATATAGCCCTTGACTTACAACCATTTATAGTAACCATTTGAAGTTACAAAAGCACTGAAAAAAGTTTTGGGGGGATTTTAGTAAGAGTTAAGGGTACTTAAGGGGAGATATTCATGTTTCCTCTTCCCATGCAGGTTGAATAAGACAACCTCTCTCCTTAATTCTAAGGCCAGCCAACCACCCTCTTTACCTTCTTATCTGCCACTCTCATAGTCTACCCAAGCACTGGGAAGCTTTCCATACATATTAGGTTTTTTGAAGGTAGCAGAGGAATCCTATTATTTGCCCTCTGCTATGTGCAGTCAGATCATTTTTACCTTGCCCTCCCGAAGTCCTTTGGTACACTCAAAGATCTGCTCCACATGAGATGTAAACTCCTTGAAGTCAGGGATGACAAATTTCTTCCGGAAAGCCTGGGTCAAGAGAACTATATTGCTACTCACACACCTGAAAGCCAAAATTATAGGTGAAATATTGAATGGCACATAGGGGAAGAAAGTAGGATGCCTTATTTGGAGACCAAGCAGACATGAAAACTGTAACCACTATTTTATTTTCTTGTATCTTTGCCTTGAAAAGCAGCTGACTTGGCAATATCAACCAAATGACTCAGAAGCATGCTTCCTCTTTTCTTGCACTTTGAACATCTGAACTTAACAAGTTAGCCAATTGTTTTTTTAAAAAAAAACTTCCAGCTTTTACGTAAATGCTAACTGACTTATCATCTCTCCTATCTTTCTCTATCATTCTTTTTTTTGGATAACCTCCTGTAGTTTCTAGCTGCCACTTGTAAAATCCACAGCAGAAAGAAGCCACAGAATAAACTTTCCTTTCCCATATATTGCTTGAATTGTATAGTGCATTGTGGTATGGTTTGCTTAGTTGTAGTTTGTTTGCTTGGCCACAGTTATCTGGGTTCGCACAATGGACTATGTTGTGATTGACAAAACCCCACGGGTTGGATCCATCCAACAAAGAGCCCAATCGAAAAAATACCACATGAAAACTCAATATGTTGCTTGAATGCAGCTACCATTAAATCAGATGTTAGGCATGGAGTAAAAATTCAAGGTATCTAAATAAAAACTTGAGGTTTTTCCAAAATAATTGGACATTTCTTTTAACATTCTGAAACTATCCCTATTTCATATTTGCTGTTCCTGAACGTGCAAATTTAAGTATTGTAGCATGTATATTGCTTAACCAAAGTAGCTCTCGTGTTTTTAGGCTATGAAAAATTGTGGTGGGCTGAGGGGAAGAAGATATAGTGAGGTAGGAAGAGATGCAAACAGGAGATATGTGGGAAAAATGACTACAGAAGGAATTCTGTGAATCGGGGTGCGATTGTTTACAGAACAAAATTTGTGTGCGACAGGATGAACGAAAACTAAATTTGCCTGCAGGAGCTGATACGCTTTGTTAAACAAACATAGATTCAGGGCTCCAGTTGCAAAGGGGCAGCCACAACACCACCAGGTGCAATTCAGTGTAATTCCTACCTCCGAAAAAGTTCTCGACTCAGCATTCCTGCACTGCTAGCTCCTTGAATTGCAGTCCGCATCAGATTCATGCAGTCGCGAAGACGTGGATCTGAGGTCCAAAGGCCAGTGCGCTGTAAGGCCTGAATGAAAAAGAACAAGTCAGGGATGAGGGTTGTAGAACTGGATGTGGTACCCATTAGAGCTAGGCCTCGACTTAGGACCACAATTGAGCCCAAAATTTCTGTTGTAAAGTGAGACATTTGCTAAGTGAGTTTTGCCCCATTTTACGAGACCTTCCTTGGCACAGTTGTTAAGTGAATCACTGCAGTTGATAAGTTAGTAACCTGGTTGTTAAGTGAATCTGGCTTCCGCATCGACTTCGCTTGTCAGAAGGTCACAACAGGCGATCCTTTGACCTTGGGGCACAGCAACAATCATAAGTATGAGTCAACTGCCAAGCATCTGAATTTTGATCACATGATCATGGAGATGCTACAAAGGTCACAACTATGAAAAACAGTCATAAGTCACATTTTTCAGTTTGAATGATCGCTAAATGAACTGTTGTAAGTTGAGGACTACATGTACTTTAGAACTTATCGGTATGAAGGGTGAATTCTTAATTAAACTTTGGTACATGTCTTTCAGAGGGTGGATGGGTCTCTCTTTAATCAAGAACTAAGAGGAAATTGAAGGCTCCAATGAAAAATTATGGATATTGCCCAGAAAAATTAACTGTGAGAATAAATTGTATTATAGGTAAAACAGAACCCATAGAAACTCCATTTTTATAGGTATCAGAATAGCAGATATTATTGCAATCTTTCTTTCCTACAGGGTAGCAATTATGACAGTAGCATCGCTACTGTCAATGACAGTAGCATCGCAGACAAGGCTCTTTGCAAAGGATGTGCCCAGTCTTCCAACCCAGAGACCTTTTTTTGCCACATATATAGCAGTCATACAGAACAGTTTTCAGTAACCCTCAGCAGTGACCAAATTGGCTGAGGCATTTGGGAACTGCAGTTCAGCAACAATTGGAATGATGAGTGAATTCATGGGACTATGACAGGGCTTTGTTTTCAGACACTTGCTCCAGAGAGATTAAATATCTGCTCCAGAGAGATTAAAGCAGGGGAGTGGTGTTCTCCCTGACTTCTTAAAGCAGGGGTCTTCAAACTTGGCCCTTTTATGACTTGTGGACTTCAACTTCCAGAATTCTTCAACCAGCATGCCTGGCTGAAGAATTCTGGGAGTTGAAGTCCACAAGTCATAAAAGGGCCAAGTTCGAAGACCCCTGTCTTAAAGCTTTGCTAGTTTAAATCCAATTATATACTGCCATTTGTTTTACTACTTGTACAATTTTTTTTTTAAAAAAATCTGGAATTAATCATGCTAGCCTTCACTTTTGCATTTCTATTTTATCTTCACATTGTCACGGGATTTTTTTTTTTTAAATTAAATGCACACTATTATTTTCAAAATAACTGTACAAGATCTAAAGAGTTTGTATGATAGGTATGGCATAAATAATGCAGCATTTTACAATACTAGTGTTTCCATTTGTCTACAATGAACTGTAGAAGAATAATCGCCCTTTATAAACCTAGAGATGCAGCATGAAAACTTTTTAAGCCATTTGAAAGACCCGTTTTAAATAATTTTAAACAACCGTAGCCATTCTTAAGGTCATATCTTACAGTGGTAAATTTGTGAACAGAGATGCTTTCCTGTCCTTCGGCTATTGTGTAAAAGAGCAGATCACTGAGACGTGGCAGCATCCCATTCACTGAGGAGTCCCTGGAGAGAGATGGGAATGACATATCTATCATCATCATCATCATCCCATAGCACTATGTAGGCTTCTTCATTGAAGATGACAGATCATAATATCAATGATGGAGAATATTTGTAGCTCAGAGTTGAAATGAGGGGTCCTTGGTGCTCTCTGAGCTTGCTTGTTTTCTTGCAGACGTTTCATTACCCTAACTAGGTAACATCATCAGTGCTGATGATGCACTGATGGGAGCACTGGTGATGTTACCTAGTTAGGGCAGTGTTTCCCAAACTTGACAATTTTAAGGCATGAGGACTTCAACTCCCAGAATTCCACAGCCAGCGTTGCTGGCTGTGGAATTCTGGGAGTTGAAGTCCACATGCCTTAAAATTGTCAAGTTTGGGAAACACTGAGTTAGGGTAATGAAACGTCTGCAAGAAAACAAACAAGCTCAGAGAGCACCAAGGACCCCACATAGATCATAATCTACTATGGTGGTCCAATGTGGTTTGATAGATGTTTTTCAATTTCCCAGTCTAGGGCTTAGAAAATGTGACTGGCCAAAGTCACCTAGCCAGCTTCCATCCCTAAAGGAGGACTACTGTAGATCTCTCTGCTTCTATGTACCAAAATTAATTAATTCCTGGGAAGAGAAGTATCTGCTAAAAGAAAAGAATATGGGCAAATTAAAGCCATGCTACCAAGAGAGACAGGAAACATTTTCCCCACAGGAAAACATAATTCCACACTCAATTTATTCTCTTCATTAGCTCCTACAGGTCTGCTTCTCAGTGCTCAGACAAGAAGAAAAACAGATTTCCCCTTACATCAGGGATGGTTTACAGCAGAGTTGATGGGACTGTACAAGGAATCAATGTGAATGATATTTGTCATATCATTAAAGTAGTATTTATTACATTATTTTCATAGAATGAAAATTTGAGGTTTGATGAACATCTGAAATTTCATGGGGTCGAAGTTATCTATGTGGACTACTTATCAGGATCCTTCTGACTCAGGAATTCTGTAAGTCTACACCAGTGATGGCGAACCTTTTAGAGACCGAGTGCCCAAAAACTGGCCCCGCTCCTGCCCCGCCTGCCCGCAGGGCCACTCACCGCCTCCAGGGCCCGCCCCAGATCACCCAGGCAGCCCAGCAGCACCATGGTGGCCACGCCCTGTGCCCGACCCCGCAGCATCAACTGTGCACGATGGGGTGTGAGGGCAGAGTCTTGTCTATGCTGCCTGGCTGCCATGTCCTTGGCTGCGCTGCTCCACGCGGGCCACGCTCAGGGTCGACTCTCCTCCAGGGGGGCTGCTGGTGAGGAGGGGGTTACATGAGGAGGCAAGGCTGGGGCAACGGCATGTGTGCCCACAGAGAGGGCTCTGAGTGCTGCCTCTGGCACCCGTGCCATAGGTTCGCCACCACTGGTCTACACTGTTCCAAATATTGAAATGCCTCATAATCAGGATTTTCTGTATAATAATGCTGGAGTAACTCTCCCAATCTAGCCATTTAGTTTCTATTTTCTCCACTGTCATGGGCCATGGGAACATAGAAAAGACAACAAGATAGTTAAGGGAGGAAGGAATGCTGGCAAAGAAGAGATTCTTGAATCCCAGGGAAGCATTAGAAAGAGAGTAATTCTGCCTTAATTACACTAGACATAAGTTATGCAGAAAAATTACTGTGCTATGCCTTTAAGATTCTGTTGTATTGCTATACAAACAATAAATATATTTTTAAAAAACTCAAGTCTTTTTGTTTACTATGGAACTTGACATCTACCTACAAAACTCTAAACTGGCTTTTGCTTTTTAATCATAAAGGTGGATTCAAAAATATCCCCGTATTTTTTTATTCCTGAAAAATCCATTATACCTCATTCAAATTCACGTTTAATAATTCTTTGGTACTAACTGATGAGGCCTGTTGTTTTTAATCTTCTCCACTTTATTAATTTATTTCTGGCAAGTATTTGGTATTGTAAATTTGATCATTATAACTCTGAAATACATTCAGTTCCAGCATCTTATTTAATATACAAAAATATGCCAGAATCAGGAGAAAAGAAGAAAAGAATTATTTAAACCTTAAAGATATTTGAGATATAAATTGTACAGTGGATAATAATGTTCCAATGCTATTATTTTATTAATTAAAATTAATCTGAAGGAAAAATAATTTCTAGATAAATGAATTTAAAACAAAAAAAATCTATTTAAAATGATTTTCAGAAATGGATGGGTTCTAAAAAGTAAAGAAGCATGCCACCATAATATTGATATAATGGACACTAATCAATATACATTCAGGTACCTGCACATTGAATTGTACATCAAATATGAAAAAAGGAAGACAAAACAGCAAGAATAACAGCCTTGCGTCACAAGTGGCAAAAGAAATATTATGTACAAAACCCCAATATTTCCCAACAACTAGAAATGTTATTTGAGTGTTAGAAAAATGCATTCAAAAGTAAAATATGTATTGCTATGTTTGAATCTACAGTGTCAAATTATGATCAGATCAGGCATCCTACAGAAACACAGTCGCCATCATTTAGGACTTGGTAGATATTTTCTGCCCTGGAAAAAAATTTCCCCTCAATATTAACCATGTCCGATATATTTTAGATCATAAAATAGGACCAAGGCTCAGTTTGTTTTTCCTTTTCCATAGTTGCATTTTGGAACAAGTGCAATTCCGCTACTGAGGGGATGTTTCTATGGCAGCCAGCATTTCTGCTGGGAACAGCCTCAGATCTCACCCCTCAGACTGGCAGAAGTGAAGATGCTTAGCAGGTCTCTAAAAGTATTACTGGCTATAAATACAAAAAAACATAGAACATGAAAATGCCAAAACCCAATAGGTACCAACCAAAAGGCAGTGACAATGACTTCTGTATATTTAGAGAATTTAGTCAGAATGTTTCTTTTGTGTCTTGGATTGATAGAAAACTCTCCGATTGTGGCTGCACAGGCAGTGTGAAGGTCTAGATCAGTGGTGGTGAACCTATGGCACAGGTGCCAGAGGCGGCACTCAGAGCCTTCTCTGTGGGTACGGGTGCCATCGCCCCAGTCCTAGGCCTTCAGCTGGGTTTTATAAAACCTTTTCGCTTTAGGCCTCTGCGCTGTGTGGGAAAAAAAAGAATCAATCAATCAGTCAATTTCAACTTCTCACGGAAAAAAAAAGATCTTGCAAAGTTGGAATTGATTGATTGAACTTTTTAGTCCCACCCAGTCTGCTGTTACCACCGCAGTCACGTCCACCCAATGGGCCACACCCAGCCAATGGGCCACACCCACCCGGCACCCGACAATGCATAAGTGGGTTTTGGGTTGCAGTTTGGGCACTCGGTCTCTAAAATGTTCGCCATCACTGTCTAGATGCATTAAAAAAAGAAAAGAAGCACTGAATGAAACAAATTAAAAGGCTGACACCCTGCTCTGGGAAAGGTTTCTTTTTCAACGCCATCTCCTTTACCTATCTACTTCATTTACTTGATTGAACAAATAAAGCTGGAGTACAGGTAGTCCTTGACTTATGATCACAACCAAACCCCCAAATTCTCTTGTTAAGTGAGACATTTATTAAGTGAGTTTTGCCCCATTTTTCGACATTTCTTGCCTTAACATTTCTTGTTAAGGGAATCACTGCAATTGATAAGTTAGTAACCCAGTTGTTAAGTGAATCTGGCTTCCCCATTGACTTTGCTTGTCAGAAGGTCACAGAAGGTGATCACATGACCCCAGGACACAGCAATGGTCATAAGTATGAACCAATTGCAACGCATCTGAATTTTGATCTCATGACAATGGAGATGCTGCAAAGGTCGTAACTGTGAAAAACGGTCACAAGTCACTTTTTTTCCAGTGCCATTGTAACTTTGAATGGTCACTAAGTGAACTGGTGTAAGGCGAGGACTACCTGTAGCTGGAAAGCAGCATTTATCCTTGGGTGCCAATGTGAAAAAAAAGTCTGGACTCACACCCCTGGATCTATCACATGGAGAAAGTTCGCTAGTAGAAGCAGGGGGCTGCATTCTAGGAAAAGGCAAAGATTGGGATTAAAGTGATCTTGCACATTTCGCCATTGGAAATGGCCAGACGACCCCCTCCCCTCAATTTAAGATCCTCCAAACTACAGCGTGACAAGCGGTAGCCCACGCCTCCCTTACTGGTCTGCGAGGCGCTGTTTAGGCGGCTGCGGCTGCTGGTGACGACCATTCATCACCGCCTCTCTCCCTCCGGCGGAGTAGAGGGCTCTGCTCAAACCCATGGGAAGGACCAGCTCCAAACCGCGTCCCGACGACCCTCTCCTCCAGTGGCGCCGAATCTCCCGAGGCTGCAGCGCTCCTGTCACGATCCTGAAAGCGCCCATGACTGCAGCCGATGCGTTCGGGTCTCCAGAACGGGAGCGCACCTTGAAGGTACGGCACGAAGCGTGAAGGAACAGCGCGGCCGCCCCGCGGCTCCTGGCCCTTTAAAAGGAAAACATCAGGCCGGCGGTTTCCAAATGGGGAGGGAGGGGCGAGGGGGAGCTCCAGCCAATCAGCAAAACAACAATTTTAAGGAACTATAGAAAACCAATGAGGAATGGCGGGAGGAAGGGTCTTTGCATGGACTTTGCATTCCTTACCCTCCAAAGGCAGGGTAGGAAAATATAGACAATGTTTCTTGGGTCTCTAAAGGCAGTCCCCCTTTCAGTGAACTGAGGGACTACACAGTATATGATATAAGAGTCTTCCACTGGCTTTGTATTCACTGTTTGGGATAGAGAGTACTACTAACGTGATTCTTCCCTGAAATGTTAGGGGGGAAGATTGTAGTAAAGCTGTCCCTTACACTAGCTGGAGAGTAATTAACAAAGTGCTAATTTTGATACTAGTAGAGATGCAGTGATTGAAATTTATGGGGATAAAGCTTCTATACTTTTTTAGACTTTTTTATTCAGATTTTGTTGTTTTTATAAATAACTCAAGGTGAGGAACTTACCTTATACTCCTTCCTCTTCCTATTTTTTCCAAAACAACAGGTAAGTTGGGCTAAGAGAAAGTGACTGGCTCAAAGTCACCCAGCCAGCATTGCAAGCTGAAGTTCTCTTCTTTGAAGGCTCTGGACTGTGCTCCATTATGCTGGTTCAGTGTGGGTTGATAGACAGGTGTTTTTCAGATTTCTAGGCTATGGTTGAGAGAAAAGAATTGGCCCCAAATCATCCAGATTGCTTAAGCAGGACTGGAAGCTGGATTTCTTTTTCTTTTCTTTTTTCTTTTTCTTAATCACAACACCATATTGGTTTTTATATACATATACTTACAGATCTATTAATATGGGTATGTTAATCATGGTTTATGGAATTAACATCTTCCTGGGTTCACGTGACACAAGCAATCCTATCCTAACCTTATATCTTCAACCATGTAGCATACAACACTCATTTCTGTAATATGATGGACTAAATGGTGATTCAGTACGTGATGCGGAACCTGTTTCCATCTGTATAGAATATGTTAACATTCTTAAATTATCAGGTTTAGTGAAAGATAGAATATTATATAAGGTTTCATGTGGTGCCATTTCCTTATGTGGCCATTTGTGTTATTGAATAATCTTGATACCTACCTTCTTTTCTTCAATTAAACACATGCTAAACTATGTGTTTCATTGTTCTACCAATTTAAAAAAAAGTCAAATTTTCTTCCATTATTTCCAAGGAAGCAGCTTTGTTTTTTAACTTAGATTATTGAATATGCAATACAGTTAGTCCTTGACTTACAACAGTTCATTTAGTGAACTGTTCAAAGTTACAACAGCACTGAAAAAAGTGACTTATGACAGTTTTTCACACTGATGACCACTGTAGTTTCCCCATGGTCACATAATCAAAATTCAGACACTTGGCAATTGACTCATATTTATGATGGTCACAGCGTCCCGGGGTCATGTGATCACCTTCTGACAAGCAAAGTCAATGGGAAAGCCAGATTCACTAAACCATGTTATTAACTTAATGACTGCAATGATTCACTTAACAACTGTGGCAAGAAAGGTCATAAAATGGGGCGAAACTTCACCTAACAAATGTCTCGGTTAACGACAGAATTTTTGGGCTCAGTTGCGGTCATAAATCAAGAACTTGCACTGATACAAAAGATAAGTGAAAAGATCAGAGTTCGGATCAGAGTTTTGGCTTTAAAAAGTAACACAAAATCTTGCAGTTGCTTGTAATCAAAATGGCCATTCCTGAAAAGATAATTCTGTCTGAATGGTGTTATTTCCAGTACTATGCTAAGTTGCTTTAGCTTCTTATTCATAAAGAGTTATTCAGATCATAAAGTTTAGGAGCAATGACATACTCTAATGCAGTGGTTCTCAACCTTTTTAATGCCGCGACCCCCAACTGGTCATAAGTTGAGGACTACTCAACCAGTCATAAGTCGAGGACTACTCAGCTGGTGCAGCACCGTTTGCAGAATGGGACTTTTGGCGGGCTCAGCAGGGTAGAGACAGCCTGGACAATTCCTATTGGCTTTTGAAAGCCAATAGAATTAGACTCTATTCAAGAGAGTCTATTCTATTGGCTTTCAAAAGCCAATAGAATAAAAGGGAGTAGCACAGCTAAGGAAAGGGGGAAAAAAATGGCGGACTGCGTTGTTTGGCGACCCCCGTGAAATGGTCGTTCGACCCCAAATGGGGTCCCGACCCACAGGTTGAGAACCACTGCTCTAATGAGATTCAACCAGTGTTTATAGCTTTACATTCAGGGAAAAAAACATTATTCCTTGCTCTGGCCTTAGGGAGAAATACTGTATAAAAACTTAGCATCTCCTCACAGTCATTACATTCATTAAAGGAATGTTTTTTTTTTTCTGTCATGAGACCCATTTCCTTTGAGGAAACCATGTTAGCAGTGGAGAAGGCCAAAAACAGAAAAAGGGATGATCTAATGTAAAAGTGGTTGCAACCCTTCTTTTCATTCCCACTGCCACAATATATTGTGTTTTTCTATCGTTTTCTCTCTTCCCATCTCTTATTTCCATGCTTCCCTTTTGGCTGCCAGAGATCAAAGTCACTTGGTCACTCATCCCCTGAAGACAGATCTTTGAAATTAAGATAAATTGCTAATCTCTAGCACAGTGATGGCGAACCTTTTAGAGACCGAGTGCCCAAACTGCAACCCAAAACTCACTTATGCATCGTCGGGTGCCGGGTGGGTGTGGCCCATTGGGTGGGTGTGGCCCATTGGGTGGGTGTGGCCCATTGGGTGGGTGTGGCTGCGGTGGTAACGGCAGACTGGGTGGGACTAAAAAGCTCAATCAATCAATTCCAACTTTGTAAGATCTTTTTTTTTCCCCACAAGAAGTTGAAATTGACTGATTGATTGAACCTTTTTTTTTTTTTTGCACACAGCGGCAGAGGCCTAAAGTGAAAAGGTTTTATAAAACCCAGCTGAAGGCCTAGGACTGGGGCGACGGCGCGTGCCCACAGAGAAGGCTCTGAGTGTCGCCTCTGGTACGCATGCCATAGGTTTGCAATCACTGCTCTAGCATATAAATATACATTTCACATAGTGAGCTTTACAGGTAGTCCTCATCTTACGACCAAAATTAGGACTAGAATTTTGATTCCTAAATTATGCAATTGTTAAGTGAATCATCACATTACCAAACCCAATTGTACAACAATGTTAATTTTGGTTGTTAAGTGAATCACATGATTGTTAAGAGAATCTGGCTTCCCCAATTGACTTTTCTTGTTGGAAGCTGGTTGGGAAAGTTGTAAATCACAATCACATAACCATAAGATCTGCAGCTCTTTTAAATGCCAGGTGGTTGCATGTGCCCAAATTGTGATTTGTGTGACTATGGGGATGGTATGACAGTTGTAACTTCAAGGACAGATCATGTCAGTTTTTCTGAGGCTGTTGTAAGTTTGAGCCATTGTTAAATGAATAGTAGTAAGTCAAGGATTCCTGTATTTAATCATGGTTCTTTCAATCCATGATTGATTGGGTTCACACAATTTGCTAAATGTAAAAGAGTAAACCAATATTTAAACTTAGCATGTATGAACTAATATTTAATAATATTAAATATTTTAAAAATCATGTGGTCATTCACTACTGCATTGAGACATGCCACTAGATGGTGATAGTTCTCCTGCTTCCCAATCAATTGACAAGTATCTTTTATTAAGAGTTCTGAAGAGCACTATCAGTTTGGACAATATAGGGCTTCGGAGTTATATGAACTAAATGAAAAATAGTTAAGCAATTACAGAATAACAAAGTTGGAAGGGACCTTGGAGGTCTTCTAGCCCAACCCCCCGCTTAGGTAAGAAACCCTATACCATTTTAGACAAATGGGTGTCCAGTCCCTTCTTAAATGCCTCTAGTATGGGAGCACTCACAAGTTCTGGAAGCAGGTTGTTCCACTAATTGATTGTTCTAACTGTCAGGAAATTTCTTGCTTGACTAGTTTCCATCCATTACTTCTTGTCCTGCCTTCAAATGCTTTGGAGAATACGTTGACCCCCTCTTCTTTGTGGCAGCCTCTTAGATATTGTAACGCTGCTACCATATCACACCTAGTTCTTCTTTTCACTAGACTAGACATACCTAATTCCTGCAACTGTTCGTTGTATATTTTATCTTCCAGTCCCCCCTAATCATGTTTCTTGCTCTTCCCTGCACTTTTTCCAGAGCCTCAACAACTTTTTTATATTGTGCCGAGTCATTGGCAACCAGAACTGGATGCTGTATTCCAAAGGTGGTCTTACCAAAGCATTATAAAGTGGTATTATCACTTCACGTGATCTTGATTCTCTCCCTCTATTAATGCAGCCTACGACTGCATTATGCTCCATATTTCATATTTTCACGAAAATCAGAAACTTTGTGCAGGATAGATCTATGATCTTTTTTGAGAGATGTGTTGATAAATCCTACATAGTCAATGACATTTTATAATTCAGTATGTCTTGCAAATCTAGCAAATTGAATAAATCTTGGTTACATTATATTGATTTGACTTCGGTACTTCTCTAACCTAGTAATTCTTCTCTGTGATCAGAATCTATACTGCTGGCACCATCTGTGGGGAAAAGGTCAACAATGAAAAGGTGTCTATTGTAACAAGTGTGTCTGTGTGCGTCTGTATGTGTCTCTGTGTAAGAGATCTCAAATAGAGAATCATCCTTGTTCCTTTTTGCCCATCCTATTTGGATTTCTGTTTCTTGGGTTTTTAGACACGATATGAACTGACACAGGTGATCCTCAACTTACAACTACAATTTAGCCCAAAATTTTTGTTGCTAAAGCAAGACAGTTATAAGTGAGTTTTGCCCCACTTTATAACTTTTCTGCAGTTAAGTTAGTAACATGATTGTTAAGTGAAACTGAATTCCCATTGACTTTGCTTGTCAGAAGATCAAAAGAGATAATCACATGACTCCAGGACACTGCAACTGTCATAAATATGAACTAGTTGCCAAGCATCTGAATTTTGATCATGTGACCATAGGGATGCTGCAATGGTCGTAAGAATGAAAAATGGTCATAAGTCACTTTTTTCAGTGACATTGCAACTTTGGTCACTAAACCAATGGTTGCAAGTTAAGGACTACCCGTATTGCTTTTATTACCCTTTTTTTTCAGTTGTACTTTGGTAGCAATTATTTGGTCAGATTGTAGCAGAAAAAATGCTACACTACTGTAGTTTCATTGAAAGACCAGGATCTCTTAGCTCTTCCTTTTCCTGAATAGGATGAACTCAGGGCAGTTCTTAAAACTAATTCTCAACCTGCACATGCTTTTTTCTCATCCCTCTCAACTACTTTTCCTCTTGTGATATATCCTTTAAAATATATACCTAAAAACAGGAACTGTCTCATTATTGCTTTTTGCACTTTCACCGCATGCTAGGTGTTTAGGCTTATACAAATTATAGCCAAACAAACTGGAAATATTATAGACTTTTCAACCAGTCCCTGTCGATACCACTTTAAAATCATTAACTCTGATAATTCTGATTTTTTTTTTTTTTTTTATTGAAATTTTTCAAGATAATTCTGATTTTTATGCTGCAGCCTCCTTGCTGATCTTTGCCTCCAAAGTTGTGGTATGACACAATAGCCAGCCTTCCTTTTCTCTTTTTCAACTCCTGTGAAGACCTCTTTCGGAGCTGCAGCATTTGGAACACACAGCTTTCAAGAGGAAACATTTGAAAGGTGTTTCTTCTAAGTTGACAAAGTGCTTAATTTTATAAAAGACTTTTTTTAAAAATTGCTGTCTCCTTTTTTTGCCCCTCATCTCAGGCAAGCCTATACAGTGCACATACCAGCCTTTGCTTTTCCACGCCAAGAAATGCAGACAACCAATAATATACTTTTTATAAAAAAACAGCAGTGACTCCTGGCCTGGATTTCCTTTATCTGGAAGCAGTGCAAGTGTAGAGGGATTAAATAAAACAACGGCTGGGGTTCGCCATTATTTTGCTGTTGCTCCCTTGAAGCCAGCTCCTCCTCAAGTCCCGTCTCCAGCAACATATTGTGAAGTCAGCCGTTTGGGGTCACTACAAAATAGGACCCACCCATCTCTCTCTCTTTCTTTCTCTCTTCTCTGCCTGGACAGAAAACTGATCCTTCAGCCAAAACAAACTGGCTGCATATTTCCCAGCCATTTTGCCCCCACCTTCATGAAGAGTTGGGCTGGCATCCAACACATCTGCAGTTTACGGTCAGTCTTGCCAGCTGGAAAACCAGAGGCTGTGACGCTAGCAAAAGCTGCTTGGCCTGACAGTTCCCCAGATCTCACCCTTTCTACTCTAGGGGGAGGAGGAGGAGGAAGAGGCTTCCCTTCGAGGTAAAAGCAAGGACTTTCTTGGGACAACACGCTGCCTCCAGAGAGATTAGATTGGCTTCAGCACCACAACTGATTTAGGGGCACATTAAAAGATCTGTAAGAAGTAATAACCACCAGCAGATCCTAGTATGTTTCCAGCTACACCATCATAGCCAACTCTCACAAATCAAGAATGAAAGGCAGCACTTTCCAGACAGTGTCTGTGCTTCTCTTTAGCTAAGAAAGATGTGGTTTACTCACCCAAGTTATGGGTCTGCATTACACAACAAACCATAATGTAACCACAGAGATTGGGTTCATAAAATAGCCTAGATTGGAATGTGGTTGACTAGTTTGTGAGCCTGCGTCATGCAAGCCTGAAATAATTATGTTTTTTTTTAAAAAGTAAAGGTATAATTAAAGTTTGTGTAACTCACCATGCAAATACTAACATTGACTTAATAGTTATTTCCTTCTCTTCCCAGGAAATACTGAGAACTGTAGTCTTGAGAAACAATCTTGGTCTGCAAACCCCAGAAGTCTGCAAGTTAGTTTCTAATTGTAAGATAAGCTTAAAAAAAAATAGGGGAGAAAGTAAACCATATTTGGTGAATCTGTCGGATTTATATCCCACTTTTTGCTACTGTATTGTTATAAGTTAATCTAAAATCTGATGGTTTACTTCCAAATCCCTATTCCACTTTTATAAAACTTAAAAATGGGTTCACCTCCAGTGTTGCATTCTTTAAAAACTGAGATTTCAGCAGCTGGCCAATGAAATGGTCCATCCCATAACATGTATTTAAAGATACTCAGCTTTAATCAAATTTATTTGGAAACATTTGTCCCATAATGCTGATTCATCAGTCATGCTAATCCATAATGTGGTGATTTGGTTTTGGTTTAGCATCCTGGGCAAATTAGCCATTATAGCTTGTAAGGGAATTCATCATTTAATGGGAAAAAGGCAATCATTGTTTATTTAGTAAACCATGGCTTGCTGGAATCTGTCATGTATGTACCTAGGAATGTACAGCCAGATTTAACTAGAGTATAATTTTAGTCTAGCATCATTCAATCCAAAGAAATGTGCATAACGTTGCTTACAGTAGTTGCTTACACATGTCTATTTTTTCAGTATTAGGTTTGCTTCTGGTATAATAAACTAGGTTTATAATCATCTCCATATTTGCTTACTGGTAAATCTCACTGAATGCAGTGGGATTTATTTGAGAAAAAAAATACATAGGGATGCCTAGTGACAACTCTCTCTAACACAGCATATATCTAATTCTAAAAGTAAAATTGTTTGCTTTCTACAAAGGGGCTGCTATTCTGATTCTACAAATATAAGTCTTGGAGTCAGAGGCACACACTGAGTTAGCTGCTTATCCTGATGAAAAGGAAGGTTTCCCCCCCCCCCCAGCCCACAAGATTTGTGTGTCCCCCTACTCTCACCTCATTCAAGCAAGCCTTTAAAACTTGGTTTTGCCCCCAGGCTTTAAGTTACATTTGGATGGTGGGTCGCTGGTGGGAATGCTGTATGTATGTATGTTGAGAGGGTGCTGCTTTTATCTTTCTCAATGTTTCATTAACTTATTTGAATAGTTGTTTTTAAAATTTGATTTTAATGCCATATGCTGCCCAGACTTGCTTTTGAATAGGTGACTTATAAAATTTGATAAATAGTGTGAGCAGAATTGGGTGCAATAACTAGATCCTTTTATCACTTTTAAAGCCCTTTTGATATAGGGCCTGGATACCTGAGGGACTGCCTATCTCACATGGTTTCTGCCTGTAATGTATTGAGTTAAACTTATAGGACAAGTGCAGAGAGCTGTGTAGGGACCATTAGCTGACCAGTGGCCTGCTAGCCAGACTTGCTGTCTACAAGGCTGATTAGTATGCATTTGAGCGGGAGAATACATTGCATTCATTGGCTGACACTGCCCAAAGCTGAATGTATAAATAGGGGCGGAGCCATCTCTGTTAGTTCTTGTTTTGACCTTCAATAAAGAAGTACTTGTTTAATACTACTGCCTCTTCAATGCGAAACCACACAGAAAACAGAACACTGCCCATCCAGTTTGGTGCACCAGGATGTCATCTTGTGGGACCCAGGAAGCACATCTACACTATTCAGTTGCAATTCCTGCCTTCTGGAATGACCACTCCCAGAGATTCATCCCACCCTAGTTGTTCTTCCATAGGGTGACAGGGGAGCCTGATTTTATCCTTTTGCTTGTTTAATTTTGCATAGGTGTTGGTTTGGATATTTGATCTTACAGTCAATTGTATCTTTCTCATATATATTTCACATATATATTTTTATATGCATGTTGGTTCCTGGTTATAAGCTAACCAGAGTCATTTGGGAACCATAATGTAAATAAATGAACAACTGAGCCACAGGCAAGAAATCGGTTGTTCAAGTAAATGAGAGGAACAAAGCCTGCAAATGCTTATAGATAGTCCTCAATTTACAACCATTCATTCAGCAATTGGCTTTCCCAGCAACTCCTTAGTTATGGGATTATAATCTGGGCAATTAGCAAACTGTGCACACTTATGACTGGTTTCCAAGCACCTCAAAATCAAAGGTTGCCATCTGCAACCTTTTCTGCTGGCTTCCCCAGAAACGCAATGGGAAAGCCAGCAGGAAATATCATACGTTGCTGGGATCTATGTACTCTCCCCAACCCCTCTGCACTCGCACTGGCCATTCATGAACCACCATGCACCTCCCTGACCCTTACCGTGCCTCCTTTGCACACCCTGTTGCATCCCTGTTCAACCTCCCCAACCTGTCCTGAACCCCATGCAACCTCCCTGACCTGCACAGTATCTCTCACACATATTTGTACTCCCTTCTAACCCACGTAACACCTCTCCTGCACCCTTTCTGAGCCACAAGGTGCCTCTCTCTCACACACACACACCTGTGCACTTCTTCCCTGCCCTACCTGGCAGTAGCCGCTTACCTGCCTGTCAGTCTGGGATTTGCAACTTGCAGCTGATTTCTCCACTGACTTTGATTATGGGAAGTTGGCAGGAAGCTGTCTCACATAATGACTGTAGTATTCATTTAATGATGGCAACCAAGATTGCAGGGATTGCCATCACTGCAGTGATGCAGTCATGTTTTATGACTGCATTGCCTAATAATGGTAATTCTGGTCCCAATTGTCATCATAAGTTGAGGACTATCTGTATTGCCATGCACAACCATGTCCGTGTATTAGCAAGAGTGGCAACAAACTAAATCAGAAGTTCTTAAGTACCCAGCTTGAATTCAGTGGTTGGATTTGGTTCACACACTGAGCCTCTCCATGCTCAGTCTTGCCCCGGGATAAAGATGCTCTACCTACTGTTTGCTGAAAGTTTTCCTCACAAATTTGCTTCTATCTGTCAATGTGCTGCTAAGACAGTCCAAGGGTGGTTTAGATCAGTTTTTCTTATTTTTTTTAACCTTTAGGATATCTCCCCACTTAAAAAAAAATATGGAGTAGCCCAAAAAAGGTTTTGTTTGTATGGATTTTATATATATTAATAATTACCATATTAAAGTTTTAAAATGATGCATTCGCTACCACTACTATACTAGTCTTACTATTGTTTGATGGGATTTTAATATTGTATTACAGTATTTTTCAGTCTCGGCTGGTAAATGATTTTGATTTTATGCACTTCTGAGTGAGTTTTTTGGGTCCTCAGACCACACTTTGAAACTCACTGGTTTAGATATGCCAGGTAGAAATTATGTTTTCTGTGTTATGCCAGCAGAGACATTTTAAGCAGACATTAGAATGGCATTTTCTCCTTTCTGCTAATACCATCTACCAAGGATAGACATAAGGTCCATTAAGATCAGTTAGCCTTTGTGAACCATTTCTTGGAGGAAAATAAAGGACTGTAATGGTTTGAAATGAGGCTGGATGGGAATTAGCAATATTTTCTGCCAATTTGTCTGCTAGACTTGTTTGAAACGAGATGGATGACAAATAAATTTAATAAATAAATAAAATAACTCTAACATGGCTGAATAGTGCTGCAACTTGACGGGGGGGAAAGAAGTCTGAAGTGTGAACTGGCCTTAGATTGGGCTCACAAATTAAATCTGTTGGATTTAAACCATCCAGGATTGTTTAAATCATGGACAAAATCTTTTTAGCTAGGGGTACAAAATGGTTGTCAATGGTGATTCATTGATCACAAAATGGCTGCTGTAGTAAGCATAGCCTGTCATTAAAATACCTGTTTCCTACAAGGTGAAGTGGTTTCCCAGGATATTTACTATCGTTGCAGTGAGATCTTTGTTAGAATCCAATGTTTTTATTTTAAATAAATAATTAGCTGGGGGAGAGATAATTTAATTTTTGATTATATTTAAAAGAACATTGTGGATATCAATGGAAAGCCTTTGTAGATATATTGGTGTCTATGTGTTGCATAGGCCTGTTTCATGATTAGCTCTTTGAGATAGTCCAGGCAAGAAATATATCAAGGCATAGTAGCTCCATTTTTATTGTAAGATTTTATTTAACAGACTCTTGCAAAACTGAATGTAACTCCCCCCACCCTTTTTTTAGTCTCTGAGTGAAAAACTTGGGAGGATCCCTTCTGAAATGCTTCCCATGCTTTCCCCTCCACCTGCAGATCCAGTTGCCCCTTATCAGTTTATTGCCTAGGCCAGTGGTGGCGAACCTACGGCACGGGTGCCAGAGGCAGCACTCAGAGCGCTCTCTGTGGGCACGTGTGCCGTCGCCCCATTCCTAGGCCTTCAGCTGGGTTTTATAAAACCTTTTCGCTTTAGGCCTCCGCCGCTGTGTGCAAAAAAAAAAAAAGTTTCAATCAATCAGTCAATTTCAACTTCTCACGGGAAAAAAAAGATCTTGCAAAGTTGGAATTGATCGATTGAACTTTTTAGTCCTACCCAGTCTGCCGTTATCGCAGCCACACCCAGCCAATGGGCCACACCCAGCCAATGGGTCACACCCAGCCAATGGGTCACACCCACCTGGCACCCAACGATGCATAAGTGGGTTTTGGGTTGCAGTTTGGGCACTCGGTCTCTAAAAGGTTTGCCATCATTGGCCTAGGCTGCAGGCATTCTTCCTTTCTCCCAAGGTCATTCCCACATATGGTCACATTTATGGAACAAGTCAAAGTTGTCTCGTTTGCACAAAGTTACACTATGACAATGTGTCAGGTCTAAGTTACATTATAATTTTGAGGAGATGTACAGGCTTATGCTTTGTGCTAAACCATCATGTGTGTTGTTGTTTGACTTGGCACCACTGTGATTCCCAGTGTTGTTAAACTTCCAGTCCAGTGGCTCAGTCCTTGTAAAGGCTGCATCTCACAGTATGCCCACCTTTGTAAGTTCTTCCGTTTGACTCTTATTTTGGTTACTTCAAGATACTCTGCTTTTAAAGGTCTGTATTGTGGGGAAAAGAAGAAAAAAGGACAAGAGAATTCCAAATAGGCTTTGGAGGTGGGGTTATAACAGTCTCCTCCCACACAGACCTAGAGAAGCTGTAACCCCTTAGTGAGAAAAGAAGAGTGAAAAAGCATGCTACTATGGCAACCCTGTGTAGAGGTGAAGGAACAATGGGAATAAGAACATGGTTGCTGCAATTATTAGGGGTCATCAAATAGTTAATGGTAAGGTGTGGCATCTTTAATAATTAATTTGTTGGTAATATGTGTGAATGCTATATTTTCTCTTCTTTTTTGTAAACTGGCCTGGGAATTCTGCTAAGAGTGACAGGAAATGAAATATGTTTCTGGCAGAAAAGATAGGTTGCCAATTATTAAAATAAATATTAATGAGGTCACTACAATCAAACCAGGCCACGTTTTCTATCTAACTCGAGGTGGAGCCTCTCTTTAAAATGGTTGAAACATTTTCTGCCTCCTTTTGCATCAATTCCTGTCATTGTAGGCTGTTCTGTTGGGATTTCTCTGGGATTTGATGAGCTTTGTGGATAATTTTACCCACAGCAAGAGAGCTTTGTCTTGTTGGTAAGTTTATAGAGCAGCAGAGAAAAAGTACTTTCAACTTCATGATTTCTGTTCTTCCAGCAGCTGGGCCTTATTTCCACAGCATGCTAAATCATAATGTGATTTAATTAATTTTGGCTTAGCATGTGAACCAATTGTGGCTAATTCAGCAAATTGTAGCAGATTCAGCTCTTGAGTGAATCTTTAGGCCTCTGGACCAAAGATGGTGTCAGGTAATATTACACTAAAAACTATATTGTGGTTATTTTGTTTTGATTTAGCTCATAGTGTGTGAACTAAATTGCTTTGTCTTTTAAGAAACATTAATTAAGGGAACCACACCTGAATATGATAATGATGAAAAGTCTTCATCAATAATGTGACCAGGATCTCATTCTATTCAGTTTGATCTTCCTGATTGTTAAAAGTAGCATGTCCTGTGGTCACACCCGCTAGCTCAAAATCAGGACTTACACTAGAAGACTTAACAGAAAATACTAAATTTTCAAAAAAAGTCGGTGGGTGGTAGGTAGAGTAAGAAAACCAAATATCAGAATATGCATTTGCCACATGGTACATTGTTGAATCACTCTAAAGCATTTTCCCTTTTTTTCTGATCCTTATTTTTATAATTTTCATGAACTTCAACAAACTAAAGGTTTGTTTGCGTGACTCCTGACTTCTCTGTCACATTTTAGTTTACTTCTTGATTTCCAAATGTTTTCTATGTTTTTCATATTTTATTATTCTTTTACATTAAAATATAATGTAAATATATTTTTTTTAAAAACAAACTCTCCTCAAAGCTTCTTTCCTCAGACTTTGTGTCTCTCTCCCCCCCCCCCCACTTCTAAAGCAAGTAGCACTGACTAATTTTGGGAAATAGGATTTTTTCCAAGGATGGAATTTCAGTGGGACATTTAAGCTGAGAAATAACATCAAACCTAGCTTTTTAGCTTCCAAACCTGTTGAGAATGATATGATCTGGATGGAGATATTCAGATATTGCTACAGCATTGAGTGTTTTGAGTATCTGATGGAGAGAAATCAAGTCACGTAGAATAAAGGATATCAGAATGGAAATTGAATTTGTCAGTCAGGCTCAATATGAATTTGCGTAAAAGCAAAGGCAGAATTACGTCCTCGAATGAATTAGTTTTAAAATGAGAGTGCTATCTTAAATTCACCAAAAATATAATTATATCGATAAATGAGATTTTTCTATTTTATATCTTTTGGGGGGAGGGCTGGTCTTAAATTGAGGGTTATTTTCTTATTCCTTTTGGAGCAAATATGGATATGTTTCAGAATGTGCAGTTCTTTGTATACTTTCTTCCTACGGTTTTTATGTGATTATGGGTACTGGTGGTGCATTTCTGACACTCCATTTCCAAAAAAATATAAATTAAGGAGGTGATGTTGAATGCTTTGTCCCAGTGGATAAAGCCATAAGGTGAGCAATGAAATCAGTGGATGCAACTGTCCTTGATTCAACTGCTTATTGCCATATTAATTTCTTAATCTAGTATCTACCTTAATTAGACAGTGGGGGTTTTTCAAGATTCTAAAGAACTGCTGAAGGTCAGAAAACTTCTATATTTCAGTATTTCATTAATTTGGATGAGGAAGTGAAGGGAACGATTATTAATATATGGTAGTCCTTCAAGTCTGAAAAAAACATATTGTTGTTCAGTTCATCTCTGGACATGGAAGTAGCTCTGAAGTCCCAGCCTGGACAGTGGGGCCATTGGTAGTCCATTGTTGTGGTAACTGAGTGTTACTCTGTGATGTTCATGTTTTTTTATTAGTTTTGCATGGCACCTGTCTTCAAAGATAGTAGAGCCTTAGTTGCACAGGGTTCCTCAGTGGCATCAATCAGCAGTTGCAGCTTCTAGTTTCCTTGGCTGAATGTCACAGTGGCATAGTGCCTCTTTCACAGTGTCTTTGTAGAGGTTGCATGGTTAACCTTGCAGTCTCTTCCTAGACTCCATTACATTATGGAGAAATTGGTGAGGCATATGGCGGACATCAATTCTGATGACATGCCCTACCAATCTTATCTGGGTTCTGATAATTAGGGACTTAAAGCTGGTGAACAAGACCTCCAGGTTGTACACGACATGCAAGAACTGTAGAAGGCTTCCAGGGACTTCCTATCACATGTGGTGGAAATGTTCAAAGGCGCAAAATTTTTGGAATCGGATCAAAAATTGGCTGGAAGAAATATTATTACAAAAAATTGATTTAAAACCAGAAATCTTCTTATTAGGGATAATTAATGATAAACTCAGCAAAGCATCTTTTTACTTACTACTGCATATTTTAACCACGGCAAGATTGGCATACGCCCAAAAATGGAAAGGAAAGGAAACCCCCACTGAGGAAGAAATAATAAATAAAATTTTATCCTGCGCTGAAATGGACAGGTTAACCCTAGAGGTTAAAAATAAAACTGAAACAGAGTATTATGAAATTTGGAAAAATTGGTACGATTGGTTAGAGGTAAGGAGGATCGCTGAGATGATTATCGATTGACTAGTTGATATTATAAGGACTTTTTATTAGTACTTATGTTAGGACACAACTGAATGATATGTAAATACAACATTGACAATTGAAAAATGGTTTATCAAAAAATTTACAGATGTTACACGCATAGTCTGTTATACTCTGTCCTGTTATAGAATGTATTTTAAGTTTCTGTCTTTCTTTCTGTAACATAAGGTTTTTAAAATGTACATTTAATAAAATTTGAAAAAAAAAAACCCTCCAGGTTGGAGACACGGTCTTGTCAATGTATGCCAAGAATGGAGTGGAAAGCACGCATGGGAAATGTCTTTGGTTATTGATGGGTCTTCAGTACAGAGTCCAGGACTCACAACCATATAGGAGGAAAGGCATAACCAGAGTTCTGTAGATTTTCAGCTTTGTGAAGATACAGATATTGGGTTGATTAAGCATTCTAATATGTAGTCATCCCAGTGTCTAGCTCACCTTGCTGATCCTGGAGTCAGTTTCTTTGTCCAAAGATCCATCGCTTGAGATGATGCTTCCCAAGTATTTGAAGCTGTTTACATTTGTCAGCTAGGTATCATCAACAGTGATTTTAGGTTCAATGAGCTTGGTATTTAACATGGACTGGTAAAGTACTTCAGTCTTGTTCAGGACATTAGGCCAAAGAGAATAGTTGTATCTTTAAAATTTGTTAAGCATCAACTGTAGATCACTGTAAGGGTTTCTTGAATGACATACGGAGGCACTTCATACATTCAACTGGCGAAGGGCAGAGAGAAAGCTATACATTTCCTCCTTCAGACCCTGGCTCAAATTTGACAATATGCAAACGAAGAATAGATTACATAGGACTGGGGCTAGTACATAACACTGTTTTACCCCATTGGAAATGGCAGATGTAGCTGGTGTATCATCGTTGTAAAGAACCTGTCTTGTCATTCTGACATGGAGTAGCTGATGGTGGATACCTGGTTTGATAATAGTCCTTATGAAAAAAACACTGTCATAGTAGTTGATTACGAGCTGAATTGACAGAGTGGCGTAGCTGCAGAAAAGATGAATGCATGTTGCATCAGTAAAAATGCAGCTCTCTAATCCAAGAAAGTAGCAGTTCAACCCAAACAGTTCAGATGAATTGTAACAAGGTCACAGAAAGGGCAATAAGAACTGAAGCATATGACTGAAGAAATGTTTAGACTTGAGAAGACTATGGAGGAATATGATAGTATCATATTCAAATATTGGAAAGGTTGCCATCCAAAAGAAGGCCAAGACTCATTCTCTAGGGTTCTTGATTGCAGGACACAGAATAATAGCTTTAATTTCAGCAATGTAGGTGGCAATTCAATATTAGGAAAAATGTCATAATGATAACTTAATAATGGGACCCGTTTTCCAGAAAGATGATGGTTTCGCCTTAATTTGATTTCAATCAAATTATCTTTGCACTGAGCAAAGAGTTGGATTCCTTCTGTGTCCAGTGATAATGTTATCAGAAGGTACTGAAGGCTTAAGTCACAATCAGGAAACTACCTCTCTCTCTTCCCTGGGCTAAGGTTGTTCTGCTCTTTGCTATTTCAGTTGTGTTTCTGCCTGGGAACAGCTTCCAGGGTAATCCGCTTCTGTTAGAGGGAAGATAGGAGACAGTACTCATAAAGGTAAGTGATGAATCCCTTAATTCTGAAGGAGAGCATATGAGTAAGATTCAGCATTAACAAATCTGGGGCGCAAAGGGCATGAGATAGATGTTTTGTGAGCAAGGAGTGGGATGTGGACCAAACCTCAATCAATCAAGAGATCTGGCAAGATTGCCTAAGAGTTCCCACATCATTTCCAAGGAGAGAAAAGAGAGGGTTTTTTTAAAAATGTTTCTTCCAATGGTGCCAAAGTGTGTAAGAGAATACCCTTATTTTTTCAATGAAGATTAATAACTACTTCGTATTCTTTAATCACTCCTTCCATTTTACTCATGATTATCTCTTATTAAATAAGGAGGGCTGGATTTGTATGCTAATAAGGGAGCAAGAGTTGCCAGCCAATGAGAAAGAAAAATATCACGGCCTGCTCTTGGGCTTTAAAAAAACACCCACTTTAGTTTGCAAAGCTTTCCTTAATATAGATATATAGTGTTATTGCCTAATAATGTGTGGATGTCACATATTATACTATAGTAAATGTAGGTTTAGATTCGGCTTATTGTGTGAAAGCAGCTATAGTTGTCTGTAAATCATGATTGATGGCTTATAAAATGTGGGAATCCAGACATTGTTGACATCAAGCTGGTTTTAAAACAGCTTTGATGAACCTGTTTTTGATAGTGGCACATGAACATGTTTGTATATGTGCACTGCAAATATGGCCATGCGCGCATGCACACACACACACAAGCTACAAGAGATTTCTTTATTTATTTTGTATAGCTGACTAAGGGATTCTGTGTGAGGAACAAAATTTTAAAGTAAAAACAATTACAGTAATACGAAAGATAAATACATAGCAGCTGAGAATACATCACTCATCGTAATCACTAAATTAACCATTAAATGGCTACCGTCATATATTCGGGGGCCCAGGACCAAGCATAGAGCTAGGCCTTTAAGGACATACCAAAAGTCAGCAGATTTGGGACCATCCTGATCTGGAGGGAGAATTTCATAAGATGGATACTATTTTAGTTTTGTTCAAACTAACTAGATACTAACTAACCAATATCTAGTTGATACTAGACCCATGTGGTTGATGTTCTGTGCTCAGATGACACAGTAAGTTAAAGAGGCATGTGTATTAGGATCTAAAATGGCACCCACTATTAACCATACGTTTAGTAGAACAGTAAGCAAATGCAGCTTTTATGAAGAAAGATAAGGACAATTTCCAGCCTATAGTATTGAGCTAATTCTGGCTTATTATATTTCTGGTTTAGGGGCTTAACTCATATTTCTGGTTACAGGGAACCTATTTTTATTTTGGTTTACCATGCAAATAGATTTGAAGTGCTATAATTATCTGGAACAAGATGAGCTGCTCAGGAGGAGCTTGTTGCCTTTATGAATTGCGGGAAATCAAGTCTCTGTGGAGTTTATGGTAGCAAGAAGAGGGCGGATGCCTTTAGGCTAATGGTTTTCATACTGTGCTCTGGATAAGTTTTGAGATTCTTCAGATGCTTAGTAAGGGCTCCTCAGAGCTATATCAGTAATAGAACATAAGGTTGCCCCCTGGTTACCCATGTTTCTACTTGGACTAAAACTGAGGCAGAGCACAAATAACATTATCCATTCAGGTAGAGGAGATGGAAGAATGGCTTAATAGTGCAACATGAGTTAGATGAATTCACTTCCCATACTAAGCCATACTGTATGTTTCAGTTTACTTCTGAATCGGTATGTTATGTTAACCCAACCACTTATTCATACAGCACGCACCACATTGGCTTAATACACTGTGTGAACACAGTCCTGCAATGCTTCCCCAAATCCTTTGTAAGATGCTGGAGTTGTTGAAACAATTCTATGAAAGCTGAACCTGATTATTGTAATGCTTTTCTAGATAACATCCTAATGCAGGCAGGGAAAGAACCGTGGCTCTTCCAATGTTACGGAATTATAGTTCTCTATGTCCCTCATAGTTGGTATCCTGCTGATGTTGCTGAAAGTTGTAACTCAGCCAGAGGTTCCCAACCTGGAGGAGATACTTGAATTCATATGATTAGTCCAATAAAGTTTAGTAACGTAGACCAGTGTGGGAGTGGGAAGGCCATGGAAAATCTCTTCCAAACTTTCTCTAAAGCCGCAGCTAATGAATAAACTTGAAATCCTTTTAAACTTGTGCAGTGCTAGAGGTACGTAAATTTTCTGGAATGCTTTGAATTGGAAAATTTTCTTGTGGAAATGAATAGGATTTAAATTATCCCACCTGTCTCAGTATCCATGATCTGGTCAAAGATTTGGATTATTTTTTGAAATGAAAATAAAATTAAATCTAGCATCTTATGTAGTCTGCATTTAAAGAAATTAAAATCTTTATAGGGAGCAAAAATACTTTTCTTGAGAAGTTGAACCAATATTGGGCAGCGGGGCAGTAAAGTAGTATGGAGTTACCATGCGTTTTTAGCTTTTTTTTTTTTTAGTTTTTTTTTTTTAACAAGCACCTGAATAACAGATCTCATACAGCTTTAAAACTTTTGAACATACCCAAAGTGGAAAATCTCTGCAGTGCTGATCTGAAGAAACTAATGCTTGTAAGTACTCACTTATACTGAATTTGCATATTGTTCTAAAGTTTTTGTTGGCTGACTCAGGAATTCTGGGAGTTGAAGTCCACGAGTCATAAAAGAGCCAAAGTTGCCTACCCCTGGCTTAGGGTATTGTGAAAACCAGCCAGTTGTGGTTTATATAGTAAATATGGTGAAACAAGCCATGCATTAGTATAATGTATGAAGTTGGCACCTGTGTGAGAGTTCACAAAAATGAGAATATGAATGTGATAAATGTGTCCAGATAAAGGGAGGAGAGTCTGCTTATTCCTTTGGTGTTTTTTCCCCAATCAGTTTGAGAATATGATGTTGAAATGCCTTTCTAGATGATATTCTTGCATACTTTACTGTTCCTTACACTTGAATGTCCCAGCAGGTCAAGCTCTAGCAAAGGGAGGTCTCCAAGATGAAAAAGGATCCATGCTCCTTAGAGATTTATTCATCTTAAATATGAATCAAGAGGCAACTGGAAGGAGAAGGCAAATGAAGAATGTACCTACCATTGGCACATTGTTCATAGAGTTGTTTTTGAGCCTTGGTGGAATCTCTAACTGATTGCAGAAGTTTTGTGGACGAATCATCAAACTGCTGTTGATAATAATTAATGCAGAATGTATCAGAACGGGAAAGAAAGGTAGGTGAATAAACAGATTTCTGGTTAGTTATTGCGGTGAAAGTTTTGCAAATCACTTTGAATTTTTCCAAAGTGATAGAAATACATGAACTAGAAAATGATGACTTTTAAAACTGTGAAATTAAGCTATCAATATAATCAGATCATACAAGACTGACCCATTAAAGAACTGCAATGATTGATCCCGGTAAGTATTAATTGGAATCAAATTCATAAACAGAAGGGCTGTTCTCAAGAAGGCCGTATTCCTCATGTCAATCAACTGATCTTTTTGCCAGGCTGGTGTATACTATAGAATCTGTACTACTGAAATTCATCAAGTGGGCATAAAAAATTTTGGACTTTAAAGCCCAACACCAATACATTTACATTGGAAATATGAGTGTAATCATTGCAGCCAATGAATAATATCCACGTCCAGTTGCTTTGCACCTATCAGTATCAATACAAATTTTCTGAGCTAGCTGTAGAAGGAAGCTTTACAGAAATATGGACCAATTTCCAGAATACTTTAGCCAGCAATAGGCTGGGATTGTAATGTATATACTAGTCAGTTTGGAGATGATTACAATAGACCGTTAAAAACTGGAATAAAGTTTATTCTGTCAAAATGTTATCTCAGTATGCTGCTTAATCTGGTAAGAATTATGAATTATTGCAGGCCCCATAGATTTCACATACTCCAGGAACTTATCAAAGTCTCATTGTAAGCCACCATCCTTGAAATGTTGGGCTTTTTACACAGAGTTCTTTCCTCTTGCCTGAGTTAAGTCTTAGTTGTGCCCAAGAAGCAGCTCCAGAGACCAGCTCAAAAGTTGCACAACAGAAAATGGAAAGAGGTGAATGTCAGTCCAAAGCTTTTAGTGATTTCATGCAGATAATAAAAGTTGAAGCAGATAAAACAGACTATTGTGGGGTCATCTAAGAACCTTTAACACAGTTCTACTTTTAGAAGTCATTTCTCCAGGCAGAGCTGGAACCATCATGTTACTGTGTTTCTCAAGACCAAGATTAGCGGCCAGTCCAGGAGTATCAAAAACTGCTAAGGGATCCTTGAAGATAGCTAGGAACTTCAAAATTTATTTAATAGCAGTTGCCTGCCCCCAGTTGTCTCTGCCGGTTCTGAATATTCAGTTGCAGCAGTTACCATACCAAGGAAAGAAGGGAAATGTATTTTCCCAGCAAAAGCAGGGCTTTGTTTCTCATAGAACACCCAGAACGGAATTCTGGCACCCTTTTTGGATGGAACCTTGTAGGATAGGCAAGGCGGGTTGCATGACGTGTGAGTTCCGGCACTTTTTTTTTTTTTTTTTTTACAAAAAACACTGAGCAAAAGTATACTGATGTGAGTGAGGCATGTCTATTTGTATATGAAATATCTGAATGGACATTTAAAACCCCTTAAATGTGCAAAAGACAGGCTCCAGTTAAAATAGCTACACATTTGTTGGTATGAAGAGAAGGTATTTTTCCCTAGTGGAGGGCAATAAAATTCCTGGAGAATTTTGCACTCTTAATGTTATAGAAACACAGTGATGGACATTTTATACTTTTTCTTTATTTTTCATGACTTGCTAAACCAGTGGTTCTCAACCTTTTTAATGCCGCGACCCCCAACCGGTCGTAAGTCGAGGACTACTCAACCGGTCGTAAGTCGAGGACTACTCAACTGGTGCAGCACTGTTTCCAGAATGGGACTTTTGGCGGGCTCAGCAGGGCAGAGACAGCCTGGACAATTCCTATTGGCTTTGAAAGCCAATAGAATTAGACTCTATTCAAGAGAGTCTATTCTATTGGCTTTCAAAAGCCAATAGAATAAAAGGGAGTAGCACAGCTAAGGAAAAGGGGGGAAAAAAAGGCGGACTGCGTTGTTTGGCGACCCCCGTGAAATGGTCATTCGACCCCAAATGGGGTCCTGACCCACAGGTTGAGAACCACTGTGCTAAACCCTCTGATTTCCTTTAAAACAGAAGTGTATGTGTGTGTGGGGAGGTACCACTTGTTCTCTTTGGAATATTTGCACAGATAGGAGAAACTGCATTTTTTTGCTATCCTGCCTTATTTATTTTTATTTATTATATTTTATTTATTTAATCCCACCTTTATTATTTTTACAAAAAAACTCAAATAGCATACCTTCCTCCTCCTATTTTTCCTACAACAACTCTGCGAGGGAATGTGGGGCTAAGAGCGAGTGACTGACTCAAAGTCATCCAGTTGGTTTTCATGGCTAAAGTGGGACTTGAGCTCATGGTCTCCCACTTTCTAGCCTGGTGCCTTAATCACTAGACCAAATTGACTCTCGATCCAAACTGGCTCTCTTACCCACTATCCCAGGGGTAGGCAACCTTGGCTCTTTTATGACTCGTGGACTTCAACTCCCAGAATTCCTGGGCCAGGCATGCTGGCTTAGGAATTCTGGGAGTTGAAGTCCACGAGTCATAAAAGCCAAGGTTGCCTACCCATGCTCTATCCAAAGCTCTCTGAATATTGCTCAGTTGTAATATTGTGAAGTTGCTGAGTTTATACACATCAAGACGTGGTTTACTTTAACCATGGTTGGTTAAATACAGTGGCTAGATTTATAAGTGTACTAGGACTTGATTTGTCAAACATAATGTCTTAGTTTATTTACCGCTAGTCCTTGACTTACAATGGTGCTGAAAAAACTGGCTCTCGCACTTACTACCATTGCAGCTTCCCCCTGGTCACAGGATCAAAATTCAGGTGCTTGGCATGTATTGTGACAGTTGCAATGTTCCAGGGTCAAATAATCGCCATTTGTGACTTTCCTAGCTGGCTTTCAACAAGCAAAATCAATGGGGGAAGCCACATTTGTTTAATAACTATGTGATTCATTTAACAATTGCCATGATTTGCTTAAAAACTGCAGCAAAAAAGGATGTACGATTGGGTGTGATTGATTTAACAACCACCGCACTCACTTAATGATGGAAGTTCTAGTCCCTATTGTGGTCATAAATCAATGTAAATAACCTGTACCATAGTTAACGTTTGCTCATGGGTGTAGAAAGGTATATTTTTAATTTCTGTAGAATGCATTATAGAAATTATACATTACAACCAGAACTTTCAAGTACACTGAGGTTACTTTTTGCTCCTGAAACAATAGTACAGGTGGTTCTCAAATTACAACCATCACTGAACCCCAAATGTACGTTGCTAAGTGAGAAATTTGTTAAGTGAGTTTTGCCCCATTTTATGACTTTTCTTGCCACAGTTGTTAAGTGAATCATTGCAGTTGTTTAAATTAGCAACATGGGAATCTGGCTTCCCCTTTGACTTTACTTGTTGGAAGGTCGCAGAAGGGGATCACATGACCCTGGGACACTGCAACCGTCATAAATACAAACAGGTTGTCAAGCATCCAAATGTAAATCCCATGACCGTGGAGATGCTGCAACGGTCACAAGTGTGAAAAACTGTCACAAGTCCCTTTTTTTCAGTGTTATTGTAACTTCGAACAGTCACTAAATGAACTGCTTTAAGTCAAGGACTACCTGTATACAATTGTGGAACGCAGTTCAATATCATGAAAGGCAACTACTTCATTTGTTTTCAAGTCAATTGAGCTGAGAGGAAGTTGTATCTCTGTATGGTTACATGATCTTACCTTGCCTCTTTGCTTCATCTCCACAAGAGGGTGAGTAATTCATTTGAAACTTATCAATGAATGTAGCAGAAGAGTGTTTAATTGTTCCGCATACTGGGAGGGCAGAATTATTGGCCATCAGGGAGAGCTATCCCCATAAATGAAGCTGTGGTCTTGCTTGTGTTTCAGACTGAAGCTACCTCCAGAGCAATGCATGGTCCACAGTCAACACAGAACAGCTTCTCTCCTCTGACTCCGAATCTTGGTTGTTAAGAGTAAACTTCCTTTGATTTTCCCCAGGTAGGAAAAGAAAACTTGTTCTAGAATTTGGAAAACATGTGATGGCTTTAATCAATAAAATACTCTGAGACTCTGCTTACTCTCAATTGTAGAAATGACACATAGGAATCGGTTTTATCCAGGAAAGAAAGGCATGGTCCAAAAGACACAAGAGTGTGTTGGAAATTGGTTATCCCAGGAAATCCGGAATGCAGCATATTCTTCTGCAAAAACTCCTACCGGTGTGAGGTTTTAGTTTGGATCTGTGTAGGGTGTCCATTAGTCACGTAATGTGGTTTGGGCAATTATTGGCATATAGCATCCTGTGTGGTGAAAAGAAGGGGCATTGCCAGTGTTTGTTGGACACCTGATAAATAGCTTAGCCATATGACAGTTCTATTTTTTAGGGCAGCCAGAAGCCGGAGTCAGTGACAGGAACGCTTTTTGGCACGCAGGGCTGCTTATGGTTTAACTTCTGCACTTAGTTTTCCAAATTTCCAGTTCTTTTTGAAGGAACCTCTCTTGGTTTATGCTAGTGTAGGCATTAGGACCTGGCGGAATGCAGGCACCCTAGTCCTAGATTCCAAGCTGGCTTGCTTTGGTGACGTAAGCCAGAAGCCCTGTCTCTCTCTCCCTCTCTCTCTCTTTTTTCTCTCTCTCTGTGTGAGTGTGTGTGTGTGTCTCTCTTTCTCTTCCCCCCTCCCCTCCCTTTCCAAGCTCTCTTAACATTTAAGCGAAAATGCTTCTTTCTGTGCCTCCTCGTGCAGGAATTGCCACTTTTGGCTACAACAAGAGCAACAAGAAGGTAAGGAAGCCGTCCACCCCGTGCCCCCCCACCCCACTTCCTATTTCCCAAGATCTTGGAAACGTCCTTGGCTTAAAGAGGGAGGATAGGTTAAAAAAAGGAGGGTTGTGAAGGTTTCCCCCCCAAGTCTTCTGAATATCCTGGTACCGCAGGGGAGGGGGTGGTGGCAGCGATGAAGGAAATAGGGTCTTTCCAGTTTTGGGGAGATTAGAAGGTTGCCTTCTTCAAAGAGAAACAAAATCTTTGGGGTTGGCTGATTGTAGCTCCGTTCCCTTGCTGGAAACCACCCCCTTGTCCCCATTCGGCTAGCCCTCTTGGTCAGGCCAGAGTGTTCCCAAGGGCGAGTTTCAGTCTGGAGTAAAAAAAAAAAAAAGGGGGGGGAAGCAGAAGAGCCCAGGAGACGAAACACAGGCAGTGAAATCCCATTTCACAGCACTTGCTGACTTTCCTCAGACATCGATAGTCTCTACGTTCTTCTCAGCACCCCTGCTTCAAGGACTTTGCCTGGGGAAGCGAAGAAGGAGGCGACGGATTCCCCAAGAGACTGGGGGTGGTCTCTCTGTTTCTGGAAAGAAGTCGCAGTAGAGATTTTAGACATGGGCTTCAAGTCAGAATCACGCCAAGGGCCTGGTTTTTAACCCTCTCCTGATGCTCTCCAGGGTGAGACAGACTTCTGAGCCCACCCCTCACTGGGTGTTCTTGAGGGTGGGGTTCCAGGATGTGGTTTCTATGGCATCCATGTGTTCTCAGGCAGCCTGTGCCATAAACAAGGCTCCTCTTCTCCCCCCCCCTCTTTCTGTTCCCCCCCCTCACGTCTCAGGAACGGAGACAGGAGTGTGTGTGTGCCTAGGAAGATGGAACCTCCAGCTTGTAAGAAGCTGTAAGGGAGTTGTAACAAATGTGTTTGCCTGGGGTGGGAGTTGTATGACCACCCCCACCCACCAGCAAAGCTATCACTGGAAACCTGAAAGGCCTTGTCAGCTAGGGAAAATGCAGGTTGGCTAGCCTGGTTGGTTGCTTTGCTTGAAGATTGGGGCGTGGATTAGTTTCCCCCGTGGCAAGAAGTGTGGTTTAGTGTGGGTACAGGGCGTTGAGGCACCTAAGTTATCTTTTCCAATGGGGTTAGGAAGGTGGGGTGCAAAGGCAGGAATTGAGAATCAAGACTTCCAGCATTTTAAAGCGCTTATCTCTATTGTTGATTCACTGAATGACCTTGTATGCCAATGTTGTGAATTTAAAAGAAACGGGGGTGGGGGTGGGGGGAGTGGAGAGGAGGGGGAGGGGCTCTTTCTGCTTTTTTTTTTTTTTAATTCCTCTGTGTCCTCTCCATAGCCAAAAGCAGGAGTTGACAGTTTTACAATCAATGAATGGGCACATTAAAGCCTCTGTAATAAAGAGAATGGGTAGGAACCTGATAAGAAGGAGGCAGGCTAAATTTGGATTATTAATTGTGTTTGTCCATATTTGGGATGGGTATGGTAGCGGAAGGATTTCTAGTTTTTTTTTTATCCTCCCTGTGCTTCCCTGTCCGCTTGTTTTTGAACCTGGGTCCCATTTTTTATTTTCTCATTCTGATTTATTGGATTATGGAAATATATACAAGTAGGCAGGCTGAACTTACAGGATGGTGATAGGCCTGAAAAGATCAGAGAAGATTTTTGTTTGTCATATACTGTTATGAACATACATATCTGTGTGTCCTAAAAGCCCACTTAAGGACAAATCACCAGGCATCTTTTAGATTTGAAGTAAAGTTGCAATTACTTCTGTAGGTTTGTGTATATGGATGTACATTTTTCACTTTTCCCACCGCATGAATCCAAATTATATGTGTAAATGGCATATGTGAGTTTGAAAACATCTTCATTATATTGTTTTATTTCTAAAGTGTTCTTAAGTGAATTTTTTGGGGCTAAAATTATGGATTTTGTGTGTGTATAAGGGCTGGTTTTCTAGTATCTAGATTACCAACAGTAAGTATGGAGGAAATTCATCTTTCTGTGCACTGATGAACAGGTGTACCTATGATAATAGGTGTGTAATCCCATTTAGGTATTTACAATATTGAATTTGTATGACAGCAAAGATATGGGCATGCATATCTGAATATAAATAGAATTTGATCAGGCGAAGTGTCACAGTATAGGTATACGAATGCATCTCTACAAATGAGTCTGATGGTATCTGTGCATGGTGCTGATTTGGATCTACAACAGGAGTGCACAGTCTGTGGGCTGGAGGGTTGCAGGCTTGCCTGGCATGTCAAGTGCAACACTCCACATGAGCTGAGCTAACATTCCCTGGGGATCTTGTGAATCTGAAGGAGTCTCTGCAAAACTTGAAGAACCAATTTTGCCCCTTCGCTTTTCCTCTCCAAATTACTAAAAAAAAAAAAAAAAAAAAGGCCACATGTCATGCTCTGGCCGCATCAATAGGGAAGGCTGGTAGGCTGTAGATAGACAGCTCCTTGGCTGTACCTTTTGCTCCACTGAGATAGAATATACAGATTTTACTTCAGCTGAAAAACTTCAACTTCCCCATCACAAAGGTGCTCTTTAGAAACAAATTTTATTAAAATCAATGGATTTCTGTTTGATTTCAGAGCCAGAGGTAGCCAGCAGAAGCTTTAGGTGCAATCCCCAGAGCCTTTGCAAAATTTGTGACCAAATTCCAGGTGTAATTTGTTACAGAAATGGAAATTATCAAATACCTGGGGAGTAATCCCATTAACTGTTTTGAATTTACATTGAGTTAAATTGGAATTAAATCCGTTCTTGTCCTAATTGAGGGAGAAAGAGGGGGGGAAGCATGTTTAGGATTGTAATGGTAGCCAACGGGTATGTGCTGGTTTAGGCACCAAAACTTGAGTTTAAGAAAGCTCTGGGTTTCATCCTGTGTTTCTCTGAATCAGGTCTCATATTAAGGTTCTTTCTATTCTGAATCCATGACCACGTTTGTGTGAACAGTATTGCCCTTACGATGTATGTGGATTGTAGAACCTCCCTTGAACACAAAAATATGGCTCTCAGATTAGGAAAGCTATTTTAACTACAGGTTCTCCCATTTGCATTGTTTACCTGAATGCAAGTAACAGAAATAATGCCGTTGTATGGAAAGGAGGAGATTTCAGCCTGCATATCAATGACACTGGCCTTTTGTGAAATAAGATTAATAATGAACTTGGTGGACATGTTTCTTTCATTACTCTGTTGTGGAAATTATACATTCAGCTTGCTTTACCATGGATCCACTGTGTCTGGCATTAGCATCAACATGAGTCACAACTTGAGCATCCATCTGAGTTTTGACCATGTTGTGTTGACTCAATGATCTTAATCATGGCTTAATTGTGAGTTGTTAAATAATCCTTTCCCTCATAATTTTAAAACCACACAAACTACACAATGCCTTGGTGCAAGGTACAGATTCACTCTACTATATATATAACTACCCTCTCAGTGAAGCAGATGGTACAGCAAACTTGGTTATTCCTTGCTGGTGAATTGAAATAGTCTTTCCTAGAAATTTAGATATTTGGACCTGACTGGATTTCTCAAACAATTTGGGCCCGAAAAAGGGTTTTAAAATTAAAATTCTAAAAATAAAATTATATAGCTGTTGGTTGATTGGTTGGTTTTCATATAGGAATATCCTTATTGGATCTAAAAGATGTAGAAGTTTGTTGTTAGCTTCTTTGTCCAAGTATACATCTGAAAGAAAGCAATGGATTGGTATCTAGTGGTAGATCTTGATGTAATCTGAAATAAATGCATGAGGTTATCTAATGGCAGTAGCAAAATTACCTATTCTGGATATATGAACAAACTCTGAGATAAAATCTATATTCAAAATTTTTGGTTTGTAATTCAATTATCGAGACATGTCTTTTTATACCATCTGCTTGTGAGAGGATTTCAGGGCTTTAATAAAGTTAAATCAATAAAGTATAACTTCTTCAGCTTTGAAGACCTGAAACAAGTGGTTCTTCTCTGCCCCGTTATTAAGCTGATAGCGTCTCTTTTATAGAATCAGCTCTGTCCTTTCTCATTTTCGGACAACATCCTGTTTGCCCACTTGTTGGAAAAGCCATGTGATATTTTGAGATTTTTCTCTCTGGACTCCTTTTTGAAATTGACTTCCTTCAAATGAGGTACAGCACTATACAGAGTCCAATTGGGTCAATTTTTAAAAGGCTCTTAAATGTATCTGTTTTTTCAGCTTGTTTTCAGAAACTCGAAGAATGAGTCTTTTTGGCTGTAATATGTTATGGTCATGCTGAGGTTAGATAATTGTTAAATTCATGCATTTATGTTTGTGTGCTCACTTAATTGTTGTATGCTTCTACTACGCTTAGATATAGAAATTTTGTTTGCTGTCAGACAAAAGTACCACTACCAGTACTACTGGGGAAGCTAGATTGAAAGATAGTGATTTTCATAAACACCATGGTTGAGTAGGGATGTGCATGGTATATGTTTCGCATGTTGAATATTAATCAGTTTTCAAGCCTTGCCTTTCATTTGTTCGTGAACTGGTCTGGTCACTTTCTGTTCTTCTCCAAGCATTGCATTGCATTGCATTTATTTCTTCATCTTATAGATGCATTCTTCACGTAACTGCTTTCTTTGATTTGTAATAAATGGCTGTTGTAAAACATCTATGTTAAAGATGGAGGAGTGGATGGGGTGCATTGTAAAACATCTATGTTAAAGATGGAGGAGTGGATGGGGTGCCTGGTGAATACTATTTAGTAAGTACTGTAAAACATTGAGCTTAGAATCCCAATCTCTCTCTGACACTTACTCGGTGTCATTTCTTTAACTTTTCATTTTTTAGACCTATTGATTAAAATTAGTATGATTCCCAGTCAGCTTGGCAAGAGATTTGGAAGAATTGAATTGGGCATTTTCCTCATCATTCTCTTCTCTGAAATTGTCATCTTTTTGTTCATTTACTTTTTATGGTACATCGTCACAATTTTCATTTTATTTCATTTTAAGATTTCTTATGTTATCCCTTTTCTTTCACTTTGTTATTGTATTTATGGCATTTTAAAAAAGTAAAACAAAGTGCAACCACAGCCCATTCCTATCTAGTTGGTATGGACAAAAGCGTACAAATTTTCTAAGCCTCTTGTATCTTTAATTAAAACATTCCCTATTTTCAGTCCATTTGATTGAATTCAAATGGATATGGGTGAAAGATTAATGATGAATCTACAACCGTATTGCCCCTTGAACAGTCTCTGTTAAATTACCAACATCCAGTGGAGAAAGATTTAATTACTGTTTAATTTAGTTCATTTAAGAGTGGAGGAATCCTATTCTGACAAGAATGAAAAAAGTAATCTGAATAAAAGGGTAATACAGTCTTCCATTTTCTTGCAGGTCAAAACTTACAGAGCAATTAAAAGAAGCTAGTGTATCACTATTTTCTTTCTTACATTGTCCTGGAAGTCAAAAAAACTAGTGTATTTAACAAGGAGGAAGCTATTAATTAAAGTTGCAGTGATTTGCTTAGATCAGCGGTTCTCAACCTGTGGGTCGGGACCCCATTTGGGGTCGAATGACCATTTCACGGGGGTCGCCAAACAACGCAGTCCGCCATTTTTTCCCCCTTTTCCTTAGCTGTGCTACTCCCTTTTATTCTATTGGCTTTTGAAAGCCAATAGAATAGACTCTCTTGAATAGAGTCTAATTCTATTGGCTTTCAAAAGCCAATAGGAATTGTCCAGGCTGTCTCTGCCCTGCTGAGCCCGCCAAAAGTCCCATTCTGCAAACGGTGCTGCAAGTTGTCTGCAGCGAAGGCGAGCTGTCTGGAAGTTTCCACCCCTCCCTGCTGAGCAACTACTAAAAATGTAAGTAAAAGAGGGCCAGGGGTGGGAGGTAGGAGGCCAGTGGGCGCAGGGAGGGTTGCTGGCGCGCATGGGGCCCGGCGGGTGCCTTACCTCCCTTGGGCTGGGCCAGCTGGTGGCCCAGTCGGTGGTCGGCCTGCGCCATCTCTGCCGCTTGCCAGCTATGCTTTGGCCGGCGCAGGGGGCGGCACCACGCATGCGCGGCGCTCCCGGGCAGGGAAAGTCCTCGACTTACGACCGGTTGGGTAGTCCTTGACTTAAGACCGGTTGGGTAGTCCTCGACTTACGACCGGGTGGGGGTCGCGGCATTAAAAAGGTTGAGAACCACTGGCTTAGATACAAGAAGGTCTTTATACAAAAGTTACCCATTGCTAGATAGTATTTTAACAAATGATTATATTGAGCTTATGTTTTAATTGTACTTTCTTATAGTTGCAGAAAAGCAAAAGTTGTAGGAATAAACTAACAGGGATGTTAGTATCTCCATGTTTGTATTCTCACTGTGAGATTTTAGGAAATAAAAGTGGTAAAGCACTTTGTATGCGCTAATGATTTATATAAACATGAAGTGGTGATGGAGTTGTCAGCTTTATGAGTGATAACTAATAGGTAGCTTCCATAGTCAACCTTTCTTCAGTTTGAGTTAGAAATGCTGAATGTTTGCAGTATCATTTCTCCCCTTCAAATTTGTTCCAAGATAAAAGAATACACAATGTAGATTTTTTGTCCATTTGCTCCGAGTTCTGTTTTTACAATCCTTGCTAGCAGAAAGGAAATTTAAGCACTCAGTTTGTGTGTGTCTATGTATGTTTGTGTCTATGTGTTACACATTATTTTGACCCATAGTTTATTTTAATATGGGTTGTTGACTAGCCAAAGAAACTATGTTATGCCTTAGGGCAGGGGTTCTTCAAACTTAGCCCTTTTATGACTTGTGGACTTCAACTCTCAGAATTCCTCAGCCAGGCATGCTGGCTGAGGAATTCTGGGAGTTGAAGTCCACAAGTCATAGTACTAAGTTTGAAGACCCCTGCCTTAGGGCAAGAGTAGGGAACTATGGTCCTTTTATGACTTGTGGTCTTCAACTCCCAGAATTCCTGAGCCAGCCATGCTGGAAGTTGAAGTCCACAAGTCATAAAGGGGCCATAGTTCCCCACCTCTGCTTTAGGGTAACGTGTGCACCTAGGCCCATGAAACATTAAAACTACAGAGTACTGCTCTTCAGTGGTTCTTTAGATGTATTATGTGGCATAAGATTGTTATATATTCTGCCATTTCCCACAACGATTGGTCCCCACATTTCAGTGTTAATCTAAATAATCTTTTCAAAAAGTTAAAGATTGCATTAAAGAAAGGTTACTGTTCAAAGAGTGTACATTTAATGACAATGGTGAATAGGTTCTTCAGTTTTATTCATTGTTTAAGAAGATTGTTTGAGCATAGGCCTACAAAAGTAATATATGTGAACTGATGACTCTCTCAGGATACATTCATTCTTGGAAAGTCTTGGTTGTCTTTGGCTTTATTTATTCACACCCACTGACTTCCAAATGGTTATTTCTCTGATGTCTCAGGTCAGGGGTAATTAAGATGCAGCAAATGGTTATTCTTATGGAGCTTTGAATGGATTGCTTTTGGTATCTTGCTTTTCCTCTTAGAAGCTTAGAGATAGGAAAGGAACCTTTGTTTGGACTCTAATCGTACCAGTAGCAATCCATTCACTTTGATGGAAAGATTGGATCTTCCCTAAGGCCACTTAATAGTTTCCTTTTGGAGAAATCAGCTTTCATTCTGCCTAAAAAGTTCCCAGCCTTCAAAGCTTTTAAGACAGTTTAGGGAATGCAGTTCCAATTTTTTCTGTGAGAACCCAAACATTTTTTGTTTATCCTAACTGATTTAGTGAGTTGTCTGTGCGATTGCAAAACATGCTATTTAATTTATATATTCATTAGTTTGGTAATCTATGTTCTTTCTCAGGGAGATCAGGATATTGTTATTTTGTTATTTTATCCAGTTTTTATATATGGTCAACACAAGGTAGCAAACATACCCAATATTCCTACAACAACAACAGTTGGGATGAGAGAGAATGACTGGCCCAAGGACACCCAGCTGGCTTTCATGGCTAAGGCAGGATTAGAACTCACAGTTTCGTAGCATCTTAAGTGTTACACCAATGTACAAATTGTACATTTTTATTATATAAATTATTTTATTATATTATTATATATAATTAATATAATTATACAGATTATTACACAACGATGTTTGTGTGTCAGTTTGTTTACATTAATTATCAGATTGATGTCCCGCCTTTCCTTCAAGAAAACAATATTGCTTCATAATGTCTTCCAAACAATCCCGGGAAGATAGTCATAATTGCTGAAATAGTATTTGATGGTACCATCTCAATGTTTTAGGTTATCCAGAGAGGAAATCCCAATGCTCTATTCCTTTTTCACTATGAAAATAATTTTTCTTTAACCCAGAAAATTTGGAAAGTTACTTCATGTTTTATCTTTTGGATTGAGCACAGCTGCTAAAAAGTAATAGGTAGGGCTTAAGTGCATGAATTTTGAGTTGCATGGGCATTTTGTATTTGAGGACCTACTGGTTGAAACAGTACTATGTTGTTCATCCATATGCTTTGGAGGTACAGCTCTTCCTATAATCCACTGAAAAAAGTACCTCATGACCATTTTCACACTTAGGATAGTTGCAACATCTCTATGGTTGGCTGTGTGGTTGATTTGGATTCTGAGGGGTTCCTAGGCTGGTTGTGTGTCTGTTGATGAAGCTGCTTGTGGAGTGCCAGGCTTCAATGAACTCACAAGTGTGGCGGGTGGTAGCCGATGATTTTCATGTTAGCACTGTCCTAGTGTTGTTGGGATCATTATTTGTAACCTTCCCAGCTGGTTTTTGACAAGCAAAGTCTGGGGGAAGCCAGATTCATTTAACAACCACATGATTCATTGAACAGTTACAGTGATTCACTTAACAACTGTGGCGAAAAGGTGGTAAAATGTGGCAAAACTCACTTGACAACTGGCTTGTTTAGCAATGGAAAAAAATGAACACAAAAATAGATATTTGGTTAACCTCCTCATCCAACTAAGATTTTACTATTATGTCGCATACTTCTCCAAGCTATATGTGTTCATGTTATCCATTATTCTGTATTAAACTGGCATCTTTCTTTTTAATCCTTCAAAAATAGGGTATTTAAATAGGTATGATCAATTTCTAATTAGCACTTTAATCTGCAAGATACGGGTTAGTTCACTCTGAATATGAATATGCAAAAATCAAATTTCTTAAGCATTCCTCGAAATAAACTTGTCTACCTAACCTATATATCTGCGACATTGCTTTTGCATTAAGTGCAAAATATTGGAAAAATGGAGCAACACCCACCCAATGTCAGATAGATGAACCTCTGGGTACATATTTAACTCTTATGGGCTTGGTTAGCCACTTTTGGTCCCCACACAGACTTCACAGGCCTTTTTAGAAAAGAAAATGGATGGGTGACTGTTTAAAACTTTGCCTATTGGCCCAGAGGAAAAAACTCAAAGGTCAGCCCCAGTGGTAAAGAACATGGTGTGTGTGTGTGTGTGTGTGTGTGTGTGTGTGTGTGCAGTGCCCCAATAATTAACAGCCTTCTGATAATTCAGAGTTGGGTTGACCAGACATGCCCACTATAGCAACCATTTTGTATCTAGGCAGCCTTCCCCTCAGCCATCATGTTTTCATTTTCCAGAAGAGCTCACTAATTCCAAAGAAATGGGGGCCTGTATCTGAATCCTATCAGATCTTTCTTGCTTTTTTGCCTATTAACCCCATCAATGGGAAAAATAGATCTCACTAGCCTGCTGGAACCAAGCCAAGGATTTTGTTGTGCTGAATATTTCATAGTATGTCTCATTTTGTGTGATCATTACAAACCTTCCTTCCTTCCTTCCTTCCTTCCTTCCTTCCTTCCTTCCTTCCTTCCTTCCTTCCTTCCTTCCTTCCTTCCTTCCTTCCTTCCTTCTCCAAAAATATGAGGGCATCAAAACATTCTCTAAAACTATCCAAAGTAAAACACAAATCAAAGATTAAAGGTTCTCCAGTAAAACAGAAATCAACAACAACAGCCAACAACCACTGATTAGCCAAGGATGACAAATCAGTCGGAGCCCAAGGGCCTGCATCATAAAACAGTTTTTGTAGCTTTTCTAATTATTTGGGGCCAGATCTCTTGATGGGACATTAATTGCTGGTGTCTTACCCCGAGCATTCAGAGAGGGAGAATCTGAAGCATGTCTTTTGTTTGTTTGTGGCGTTTGGTCTTCAGGGAAATAAAGATTATAAATAAAAATCCTTGATACAGGTATTGTATGTGGGTTATCACCATCTGGGCTGTGATCATTTCTCAGAAGAAGGAGAAAGGATAATCCCAAAGGGGAAGGAGATTTTTTTTAAAGTGAATCCCTTGTGCAGTAAGTAGGAATGACCTTGGGAGGGAGAGTGGAGATGGTGTGAGAAATGTTTAAGAAGGGACCCTCCTTAGTTTTCTGGAGAGTGAAAGGAAATGAGGGAAGAAATACTTTCACTCCTGGAAAATTATGCTAAGGTAAATTTACAATGAAGGTAGAGTGGTACTTCTGATTATGCTCCTTGTCTGGACTACCTGAGGAGACTAACGTAGCACTGTAACAACAATTAGGGATTGCTGCCAATATTAGGAATTTGTGTGTTTTGTTTGTTTACACAGGTTACAGGCTGATCTATCAACTCTGAGCAGTGTGCAACTCCTCAGTGCATAATTGGGATTAAAAAATATATTACCTATCTAAAAACAACTACATGGTATTCCTATGAAGCGAGGAATCATGAATACAGTGACAATAATAACAAGCCCAATCCATTGAACTGAGAGGTAATCACAACAACCCAGCCCCTGAAAGTTGATGGAACACCCAGGTTTTTGCCAGTTTTCTAAAAGCCAGGAGCAAAGGGCTGATCTGAAGGAATGCTAGATGGGGTGGGGCGAGGTTCTGTCACAAAATGTCTGCTGTTGGAAAGTGGTATGAGGTGTTGACTCCTTTGTTGCACATTCAGTTTCCTGTATATTAATTATCTTTATTGAGTCTAAATGAATCTGCATTATTAGACCAGAACGTCTTCCAAACCTCGATCCTCTTGTACAATTTATTTTGAATCCAAATGACTATGATCTTGAGATAATTCGCTTTTTTGCCCTTCTCCTTCCCAGTTCTTTCTCTTCTGGATCACATCTTTTAGACTGTAAATCTGAAGGCTTGTAGAAACTTACTGTAAATCAAACTTATTGTAGAAATGTCATTAAAATGTTTAAAATAAATATTTGTAGAATAAAGTTGTGAATCTGGGGAAGTTTTTTTTTTTACTAGATTATACTCAAGAAAAGGGCTTAGTATTTATTTGTTAGTATGCATTTGCCCATAAAATGATGTGTCCAAACACGAAGTGTTATGAAACATATTAAACAGAGGCAATTGTGTTCAGAAAGAGTCAATGATAGAGAGATCTTGATAAGAGAGCTTGATTTTAAAAATCATAGCTTTTCTCTAAGCACTCTGGGAATCCTAAAAAAAAAACATGTTTGACACTTATAATAGTCAGCTTCTCATTAAATATAATTCTAAAGTAGGGATATAGCTTTTAAAGAAAGCTAAATAAAATGCTACACAAAATATTTTATTGCGCAAAGAACTACATGAAATCCTTTTTGTCCATACTTGAGAATTTATTATATATAGACTTGAGAAGAGTTCAGAAGGCTGATGCTGGGCAGTTAGGATCAGATCTCTTATCTATGATGTGAAAGATTTTGCAGCCAATAAAAATGCATGGCTCATAGGAGAACGGGAAATGGCATGTATTCAGCCATCTCTTTAGTCTCCTTCCAATCTGATGCCTCTCGTCGGAATCCCCAAAGGTGTTTTTCCAAAAGGCAACTGGACTTTCTTGGTTAACCAAGAAAGTCCAGTTGCCGTTTGGAAAAGCACCTTTGGGGCACTAGTGATTCGGATGATTGAGAATCTCCATAAACATCTCTCATTGGAATGAGCAGAGCTTTTTTTGTCATAGAACGTCCAGAACGGAGTTCTGGCACCTTTTTGGGATGGAACCTTGTAGGGTAGGCAAGGCGGGTTGTATGACGTGTGTGAGTTCCGGCACTTTTTTTTTTTTTTTTTTTTTTACAAAAAAAGCATTGGGAATGAGTATGCAGTCATGGTAGTTAGAAGTTTCTTCCTAGTCCTAGGAAGCATCACTGACACTTTGGGTTGGGAAAAAACTGTTTTCTCTCTTTTGAAAAAGTCCAGGTAATTTGAGAGACTCCCAAACAGAAGCTGCTAGGGTATGAGTTGGGGATGGGGAACAGGGATGCTTCTTCAAAAGAACCTTTATTGCCACCTCTCCTCCAACTGAACCCATTCTGAGAAAGAGGTACAAGGTCTTTTTCCCATCTCGGAAAAAAGTTCTCTCCATTTTCCATTAGCACCAAAAGATATCTTGCTGCTCTGGGGAATGTCAAGAGGAGCTGAGGAGTCTTCTCCCCTTCTGCATTAGGGGAATTAGAATTCCTTCTGGCTGTGACTTCGGTGACTCTTTTAGGTCTCAGAGAGCAAGAAGAAACAAACCATGATAAAAGTTACAGATCATCCTCATTTGCAAAACGACCTATCCATTTAAGGATTGTAGAACCAGGGTAGGCGATGACACTGCGCTTTAAAACACAGCCACAATAGATGGAGAAGCCACAATAGATGGAAAAGAAGATTTAAAAAAAGGAAAAATACGACCTGATCATTGTCTCTGCCTAAAGACTGAGCCAAAGTTAACCACGTCTCCTACAGGCGAAGACCAAGTCGAGACTGGGTCTCCTGGTCTAAGGGAAGAGGCATGGCAAAGAGTTGATTGACTTGGTCTCTGGGCAGGAAGACAAGGATCAACCCATCTAGTGTGGATTCTCCATCGTCATGCTGAGAAAAGGCAACGCCCCTTTCTAAATGTTTTGAGTTCCAGGCACTTGCTTTTGTGTTCAAAACAGTGGTGTTTACTGACACCATTCTAGTATTCTTACTACTCCAGAAGTATTCCAAGCTTGAAATAGCTCTATATGTGTGAGAACAGCTTGAAAGAGACTAATTTGCATTTGAAATGTTCAAATTTGAAACATTTTGCATGACACAGTGAGGAACCTTCCTGATTTCTCAATTCTTCCTTTGCCCTTAGGAGCAGATCTGGGGTATGCAAAGCCCTGGGATGGGAGGGAAAATTCAGTCCATTCCCTCAATAATGGCATGCTCTACTAATGGATTACCAGATTAGAATTTCTGATTGCTTACTATAGTTAATATGTATAGTCAAGGCCATGGTTTTCCCAGTTGCAATGTATGGCTGTGAAAGTTGGGCTATAAGAAAGGCTAAGCGCAAAAGAATTGAGGCCTTTGAACTATGGTGCTGGAGAAGACTCCTGCAAGTCCCCTGGACTGCAAGGCGATGAAACCGATCAGTCATAAAGGAGATCAACCCTGACTGCTCTTTAGAAGGCCAGATCCTGAAGTTGAAACTCAAGTACTTTGGCCACCTAATGAGAAGGAAGGACTCACTGGAGAAGAGCCTGATGCTGGGAAAGATTGAGGGCAATAGAAGAAGGGGACGACAGAGTGAGGTGGCTGGATGGAGTCACTGAAGCAGGAGGCGTGAGCTTAAATGGACTCCAGAAGGTGGTAGGACTCACTGGAGAAGAGCCTAATGCTGGGAAAGATTGAGGGCAATATGCTGGGCTCAGCATTTGACCAGGGCCAGCATGTTTGAAGGACACAGGAGAAGAGAATCAGCATATGCATGCTCAATCACAGTCTCGTATTTTATTGCACATCAGGTCCAGGGATGGGTGTGAGTACACTGGCTTAGGCCTCTTGTCAAAGTCCATCCATGTGGCAAAGAGAAACACGCTGCTTTTCCTGAAATGTTTGCTCATGAGGGTTCTCAGGCTTCCAGAATCTATTCTGGCATTTACTAGAATTCTGGTTCTGCTAAGTAGAATTTTAGAGGAAAAAAGTTTGCATAACATTCTGAAGGGAAGAATTTGGAACCTAGAAACTGGTTCTGAATACTGAGTATCAGCAATCTAATTTAGGAGTTGTTGTTGTTAGTTGTGAAGTCCTGTCCAACCCATCGCAACCCCATGGACAACTTTCCTCCAGGCCTTCCTGTCCTCTACCATCTTCTGGAGTCCATGGGGTCCCGATGGATCGGACATGACTTTGCAACTAACAACAACATAGTTATGAGAAATTGAAAAACTTTTCAGGGTTGAGTATTTTTAGTGGTTGAGCAGCAGATTATGAACAAAAATCAAAACCAGGTTATCCTCAAATTCTTATATTTCATTCTAAAATTTAATTAGATGTTGGTGTTCTTGCCTGACATTTTGTGAGATTCTTACTTTGAACTCTAGCATTTTATTAGATTTTTCACCATTATAATTTTTTAAAATTTAATTCTGGCATGTCTGTGAATCACTATCTACTGGAGATATATAAAACTATCAGTTGAGAAACACAATGTTCCAGAGCAATCTAGAACATTCCATTCCCCCTCCAGACTATGCTAAGGCTTTTCTTGAATGACGTTTGCCAGGACTAGTCCAGAGGTTTCCAGAAGTCTTCCTGAGAACAGCCAGATCCTGATTCTCTGGAATGATTCTTTTCCAAATAATGAGTTTTGCATAATCCTACTACCTGCAAATGTCTTAGAATAATACTTTTGCATCTGCAGGTGTGGTTTTTCCATCCTCAGAGAAATCCCTGCTGTATTTGTATCCACATTTTTGTATGTGTGAATGTAAAATATATTCATGGATTATAGATACCGTAACCCTGGTCATATAATACACACACGTGCCTTTTAATGGTTCAGGTCTTACTTTGTTGTAAGGATTCTGTCACACTATTATGTTTCTTTGTCTACCCTAAGAACAAAGAACTTTTGTGTGATGGGGCATGTGCCCTCAAGGAACTGAATGTCTGCGCTGCTGCACACTTCAAAGCACCTTCATGGTTATTTGCCCATTTAGGAAATAAACGGCTTGTTTCTGCACAGAACTTGTTTTAGACAAAAGCGGCTTTTGCTAATCAAACCTGCATGGCGGCTGAGTCCTGTCCTAATGCAGAAAGCATTCAGGGGCGCTGTGTTAGGCTTGGGATTACACATAAGATCAGAAGGCATATCCAGGTGATGATGTGCAGGAATGACAGGGATTTTCTAGGTGACTACAAAAAGGAAATAAGAGGGAACAGATTCAATAGCTAGCTTTAATGGGGCAAGGAAGGCAATGGAAAAGGGAAAGTTGACAGAGGTTTATCAACTCAGGAACCACTCGGAGTAAATTGATTTGGCAGGAAGTTTAGGAAAGGGGAATTTTTTTTATTAATTTTGGAGATTAAGCTCTCCTGTTATAACACCGTCATGATTAAAAATTAAATATAATCTAACAACCTAAAATTGAATGCATTGAAGGGAATCAAACTAAACCAAGCAGTATTAAAAGTATAACTATATTTTTAAATGCTTAAGAATAATTTTCTTATTTTTAAATAGTCTATGCAAATACTGCCTTGGCCACAGAAATACCAAGCCAAAATATTTTTAAAAATTGGAACAAGGAAACAAAGGTAGGTTAAGGTTCCAAAATGTTGTAGAAGTGAAAAATGATCATATCAACTCTTTTCAAAGCCATGGTAACTTTGAATTGTCACTAAACAAACTGTCGTAAATTGAGGAATGCCTGCAATTAAGCTGGAGATCTGTTAAACAGATGATCATGAAGGTCACTGAATAGGGAAAGCAGCATTCTTTAGATCCAGAAGGCCTGATTCTACCTGATCCAGAGCACCAGAAATGACATTGCTTAATCTAGATCACTATGTAAATATAGCATAATCTGAACTGAATCCTGAAATTTGTGATTTGGAAAAAGTGATCTCTTAAAATTCGGCAAGGGAGGGACTCTTTTATAAGCATGTAAAAGTTAGTAGAGAGCCAGTTTGGTATAGTGCAGGGGTAGGCAACCTTGGCTCTTTTATGACTCATGGACTTCAACTCCCAGAATTCCTGAGCCAGCCAAGTTTGCCTACCCCTGGTATAGTGATTAATTCAGTAGGCTAGAAAACAGGCGACAGTGAGCCTTAGTTCTACCTCAGCTGGGTGATCTTGGGACACTCTCTCTCAGCTGTAGAAACGGAGGCAATGGCAAACCGCTTTTGAAATCTTCCTAAGAAAACTGCAGGGATTGACTTGAAGGCATGCGTCGCACACAAACACACACACAGAGACACACGCACACAATATCTGTGCAGCTTTTTAATGTTTAAAGTTATATTTTTTTTAATGTCCATAATGATGTTCTGGAACAGAAGGTAATAAAATATATAAATTATATTCCCAATCAAAGCACCCACGCCAAATTTCAAAGAGATATGTTGATTTTTTTTCCTCAAAAAGGAATAGGTATTTTCAAGTAATTCTATAGCTATGGTCGGGCTGATTTGTGGGATATGGTGCAATTATAAAGGATTAACTCAGTGTTTTTTTTCATGAAATAAATCAATTGCTAGATCAATTAGTTTATGCAATTCAGGAAAAAAAAACCATCGTGCTACTCACTACTCAAGATGAGAGAGTGCCAGTGATATATCATGAAGCAAATGGTCTTACCATCTACAAATTCTCCAACTCCAAGAGTGGTAAAGGCTAATCGGTGGGATCTGATGGGAAGGATCAATATGACAGAAAAGCAGATCTCTCAGTTGTTGAATCCAAGATTTATTTTCCCAGTCTTTTCCCGCATAGCATATAGATGCCACAAAAGGCTTCACAGTACCCCATAGTTGGATCAAGACTGGAATATCTCAGAGGCCCAGAATTATGGTGGGTTCCCATTCTTGGATTCAGACAAATCTGATCACATGCCAGTAGCGGTGGGGAAACTTTAAGCATATAAAGCAGGGGTCCCCAACCTTGGCCTGCTGCCCATTACCGTGCCTTGAGTCTTTCCAAACCAGGCCATGTGAGCGGTGGGTGAGTGCATGCACATGCGCTCCATTTGCATGAGGGGCAGGTACGCGTGGGCGGCACTCACACAAATGGAACTCCGTGTTTGCGGAACCATCCCTTCTCCCTCCCTCACCCAGTCCATAGAGCCGAAAAGGTTGGGGAACTCCGATAAAGAAACTTCTTTTCTAACCAGAAGAAAGACAGATTCGTGTGCACATTATCTGGTTGGCAATGAATTGTTGAAAACTGAGGGGAAAGAGCAGTGTGTCTCAGAATGTTCCACTGTTTTAGGATTGTTTAGTCCCAGCTTGGATCAGTGAGTGAGCATTCTTGATTGCTGTCTTACTCAGCCTGCTGCGATAGCTTTTAGGGTTGGCTTTTGCTTTAAAACCTTTGCTTCAGACCTGGGAGGCAAAGAAGAAGCCATAAGCCAAGAATGTCCCGGTATGAGCCATTCCACACCACACCTTGACAGCATCACCACACAGGAATCTTGTGAGAACCTGTGATGTCATTAGCTATTTCCTCTGCTGACCAGATTTTCTTCTCCTCCAAAGCAATTGGAGTCTGTTGTGTGAGATCGTAGGACATTGTCCGTCTGATGTATGAATCATCGCACAGTCATCTTGGAAAGTGATTTAGCAAAGCAACTTTCATCCTGGTGTGGGAGCTCTGATTCATGGTGTTTTTTTTTAAGTTGGCATAAATGTATGTATATAAAAGTTTGACTGAAAAAATTAAGGAAACCCATGGGAATCACTGGCATGTGGGATTTAGAGGGTACCTAGGAGTATTCAGCCATTCAGACTGTTAAGTTTCACTGGTGATCCTGGACTAATCACACACTCAGCCTGACCCATTTGAATTGCTATAAAGGTAGGAGAGCTTGCTTTCCTTGGGGAAGAAATGCAATTTTTCTTGTGAGCTATACATAATTTTTTAAGATCTAGTTATGGAAGCTAGAAATACGCTTCTCTGTACCCAAGGTTCGCCTGGTGCACCAGTTGCGGCCTTATCTGGACCGAGAGGCTTTACTCACAGTCACTCATGCCCTCGTCACCTCAAGACTGGATTACTGTAATGCGCTCTACATGGGGTTACCCTTGAAGAGCGTTCGGAGGCTGCAGTTGGTTCAGAATGCAGCCGCGAGAGCGATTGTGGGCGCGCCAAGGTACGTCCACGTGTCATCTATCCTCCGCGAGCTGCACTGGCTTCCTGTGGGTCTCCGGACGCAATTCAAGGTGTTGGTTATCACCTTTAAAGCCCTTCATGGCACAGGGCCAGGTTACTCACAGGACCGCATACTGCCGCACAGTTCCCAGAGACCAGTGAGGTCCCATAGATTGGGCCTCCTTCAGGTCCCGTCGGCCAGACAATGTCGACTGGCGGGCCCTCGGGGAAGGGCCTTTTCTGTGGTGGCTCCGACCTGGTGGAATCAACTTCCCCCCGAGGTTCGAACTACTCCCACCCTGCCGGCCTTTAGCAGGCCTGGGGCTGATGTCCCCGGGGGGGGGACATGATCGGACTTGCGGTATGATTGAAGTATTTTATTATTTTATTCACGATGATTGTTTTAATTTTGTACGCCGCCCTGAGTCCTTTGGGATTGGGCGGCATATAAATAAATTAAATAAATAAATAAATAAATAAATAAATAAATAAAGTTGCTGCTGTCAAGCATATAGGACTTTGCAATTGCATAGGAAGTGATTTTAGATCATCAATATATGCAAATATGTATGTGTACATATTACTCACTTATTAGAAAACCCAGAGAGAGATGAAGCTATAAACTTTCTGAGCACATGATTAAAATATAACTTGTTCAAATGTGTGTATGTCTACATTACGGAACGGATCCTGCTTGCTTATCATTCATTGCTTAAAGATCATCTTCGCTCCGCTGAGAAATCCCCAAAAAATATTAATGTTTTTGAGGGTGTGTGGAATTTATTAACTTTTATCTCATTCATAATATCAGAAAACTCCCAAACATAAATACTTCCATTTCAGTTGGATTATATGCTTTCCCATCTGAACAATGCACTCTTAGATTCATCTTGCTTACATTTTAATACTGACAGACCAGCGTATAAAATCCAAATTAACAGTGGTTTTTCTAATATCAATTTGTCTAAAGGAAATGACGGAGGGCCAAAGCAAGTATCTTTCAAATTTGGGTCATGTTGCATGATTTAAATAAAGGGACTGAAGAACAATTTAATTTGCAAGGTTATCTTTTTTTTTCTTACGTTGAGAATTTTAAGTGAATCATAGGAAATATGCTGTCATTTACGCAATATTACTACAGCTGTCTTCATGCTTGCCTTTGCTATAATTATCTGATGAGTGTTCATTTCAGTGAAAATAAATTAAGAACACTTCCAGTTCACTCACTTTATACTCCCTGGTCTCTTGTTTGAAATGGACCAGCAGTTGCCCTTGATTTTGTCAACTTTAAAATGCAGAAAACGTGGAAAAATCATCATGAGGCAACTAAGGTTCCCTCCAGCCAACTAATTTTAAGAGTGTAAAAGCATTCATTCAGTACCATATCACCCATCCCCTTGGCCACCACTAGTCCTGGGTTTAAAAAGGAAACATTCAAGTTGCCTTTAGTTGCCCAATCCTTCAGTTTAAACCCTCTCTGTGAACCTTAATGGTGAAGTGAAGCGATTTTGCAATGGAGAAAAATAAAAAGGAAGACAGACAAAACTTCTGGTTAGGAAATTGGAACTCTCCAAATTTTGCAGAATTTTGCAAAGAAAATGCTACCTCTAGAATTTTCCAACAAATAGAATAGAATTTTCAAACAAATCACAGAGCAGCCATAAAAGAGCCTAGCCCAGCTGTCAGAAGCAGAAGACAATTGCCGAGACTTGGAATTGGCTCCATAATGGCATAATTTTCTTGGATAAAGATTCCTCTAAGACCCAGAGGTGGTCTCGCCAAAAGCTACATGATAAGTCTGTGGGAGAAATGGAGCTTGTCTGCAGATCTCTTACATTGGACTTAATTCCTATATTCGCTGGTTAGAAACACAAAGCTTTCTCAGAAATGCTCTCTGAATTATGTATTTCCTGTTGCTTTTGGAGCTGGCCTTTAAGAAAGTTTTACAAATGTCTTTGTTCCAAAGGGCCTTTCACAAGAAAGGCACTCCATTCTCAACAATCTCAGCTTCAATTTCCTCAGGGATTGTGCATTTTTATATATGTGTGTATGGATCCATCACTTTGGGGAAGCCGTGACTCTGAAAAGCATGTCATAAATGTTCTAGTGAAATGAATAGTAAAGTCCTTGTGAATATTGGCTTGTGACTGTCACTCTTCTCCTATCCTTTCTCTGGTTTAAGTATTACCAATTCATGTTCTGCTTCTTCCTCAGCCAAAAATGCCACTGGACTTAGTGCATTTCTCCATCGTAACATGATAAAGTGGCACATTTCTTCATTACTTCTCCGTGACAGAAAATTCATGCGTTATTAACTGGCATGAAAAAAGACCAAGCCATCTTCTGCCCTGTTCTTTCGTATTTATTTTATTGAAGGACTGGGCATGTATATCTTAAATTTAGGAAAGAACAAGAGATGATTGCTGCTGCTATTGCTATAATTTCTCTCTTTTTGTTTGTTTTTCCTTCAAGTGTTTTGTAAATTAGGATGATTGCAGCTTTAACCATTGCCAAGGGGACAAAAGTAGGTAACTTGGTTAGGGTATCTGTTAATAGGAGCCAGAGAGAGAGAGAGAGAGAGAGAGATTAGAAAATTAATACTTTTCTTTAAACCTTTCCAGAATGTGTACAGTTCTGTAATAAAAATACAGTTATTTCTGCCCAGAAAGACTGTTTTTGCTATCAGAAAAAAATTGCAATATATTTCATACCTTTTTGCATAGCTATTTCTTAATGAAGGTTCCTGGTGAAAGATCACTTAAGGCTGCACCACCTGGGAGCATGTCCTGTTCAGCTACAGGGACTTCCTTTTGCAGGGAACGTATGTGATTGCGCAGTCAAATTATACTTCTGCTTCTTGTCGTGTATGTATGAAATTGCCTGCTAAAAATGAAGGTGCTCGTAGGAATTAGCCAGATTTTTTTGAGGAGACAAAATGTCATCCTTGCGTAGGCTGTTCCTAAACTGAGACACAAAACAGGTTGTTCTCAGCCGTCCTGAGAGTTCTTCAAAAGTGCTGTCGCTGGGGGAAGACTATCTAATGCAAGTTTGGCTTTCTCTTCCTTTGTGTCGAAGTCAATGTGGTCTTGAAAGGTTGAAAAGGAGCACCTGACATTCTGGAAAGACACTGCCAGATGGAGAAGACAAAGCAAGGCTAGGAGAAATTATCCCAAGAAGTAATGGCTTCTTTCAGGATTCTCTCAGTTGATCCCAAGTGACTGTTCTGTAAGGTAATCTCGAGTGGTCCCAAAAGTGTTTTTTCAAAAGGCAACTAGACTTTGTCTTTTCCTTGAAAACGTTTCAAGGAAACACTTCTTGGATGAGAAGCGAAATGTCTTCAAGGAAAAAACAAAGTCCAGCTGCCTTTTGAAAAAGCACTTTTGGGACAACCATGACCTGGATGACTGAGACTCTCCATAGATATTCTTGTGTGGATTTTCTTTTGACTCAGCAGTGATTAAACCTCTAAAGAATGAATCACCAGTTCAACCAATGGAGCTTTCTCAAAGCCACAGGTTAGAGAGAGAGAAAATTATAATAGCTTACTTCTAATATTAGTAGTATGCTTGTCCTGTCCAGTTAAGGATAACAGTATTTCAAGACTGGTCCTTTACAGAACTATATGCATTAAACCAAGTCTCAACTTGGAGCTATTGGGAAATGCTGAATAGCAATTCCCAGAATAACTTTCTAACACTTCTGGAAGTCAGAACTTGTTGGAAAAAGCTATGCTGCACAACCAAACTGTACACTAGATAGTCATATATGGTAGAGATGAGGTACAATTTGGGAATTAATGAGTGATGCTGAGCTGGAGTTGTGTTCCATCATATTTCTCATTTTAGAGATCAGAGCCATATTTAATTAACTATAGAGAAAACTAGTCAGCTGCTTACAAGATGTTCTTTTCCATTCATTTGAAATTGGGAAAATTCCTTTCAGTGAAATTTTATGTGTGTGTATATTGACAGCCTGGACGGAACCGAGTGTCGATCTGAGTCAGTCTCATGTAACTCCTTATATCTCTGCCCTTGACTGAACATTTTGTTTCCAAGCTAAATCCATGCTTTCAAAGGTGCTTGCTCCAAGCCATTCTTTCTCAGCATTTTGCAGATTTTTATAATCCTAGACATTGTTCCAGAATTTGGCAGCTTTGCATATTCTTGTCATGTTGGCAAAAAAAAAAAAAAATGCTTTGTGGTTGTTGAGCATGAAGTACATCAGAAGGCCACAGCTGCTCCCAGCTGCTGTAAAAAGAATAAAACGGGCACTAGGACCGGAGGGCTGACTGGCACTCCAACCTCCAAGGATTTGGCAGTCTTTGTGGCTAAGACTGAACCGAAAGCCAACAGCAGCAGCAGCAGCAGCAGCAACAGCAGGTTATGAATCATTTCCTCCTGTTGCCAACACCCCCTGCCGCAGGGGCTGCCCTCTTTCTACCTTCAGCCCCAGCATGTTTCCTGAAGGAGCACATCCTCTTTTCTTCCCCTCAGCCCCGTCCACAAGTCCTCCCAGTCACTCTCAATGAAGAGGTCTTTGCAAGCAGGAATAGGTGAGTTGAACCGACGTCCACGGAGTTTTCAGGGTTTTGCCAGGAAAGGTCCTACGCGAACATCTGGTGTTTCAGATAAACCTTTGCGTCTTCTTTTGGTAAACTGCTCTCACTGAAAAAAACAACACTGCTGTCACGATGCTGGAGGTCAGGATTTTCGGTCACTGGTACAATGTCAAAATTCCCCTCTCCCCCCCCCCCCGGCCGTTTGTACTAGCCTAAGTACTTCAATGGTTCAGCTCTTCAGTATAATAATCTAAACCAAACTCTCCCTGAAGCGGTAACAACAGAAGAGTGGGGTAACCAATTAAAGCATGTTGCTGACTCTGTGCATGGTGTAAACTTTCTGGAAAGAGCTTATTATTTTTTGCTGCTGCTGCTACAGCTGCAGAAATGACTGCTTTTCTTGCAACAGACTTGTCCTCAAGCGAAAAACAGATGCTCTGCCCTTGCCCAGAACTGACTTGCAGGCCCTTTAACTGCACGAGGGCTGGGTGGAATATGACTCTCGTGAGCAGCCGGTGCCATTGTTCCCATGACTTCATTGGTGATGAAAAGCCAGACTCCCTACCATGCCTGCTTCCATTCACACACACTTGTGATCTATTGTAGATGTTGTTGTTTTTTTTAGTAATTTTAAAGCACAGGAGAATTCAGGTAGCCATTAGCAGAATTGAAATGCTCTGTCTGGTCGACCTTTTCCTCGCTCTGCCCAGCAACAGGGACTCCTTGTGTTTTATCTTGCTAACCTTTGCATTTTGTACGTCTGCTTTCCTGAAACAGAGTTTGCATTTTGCAGAATATTAGTTTCTGCACAATGGAATTGGTTGGTTTCCATATATGTCAAACCAATATCCTTTCAGAAGTGATGGGGGGGGGGAACATTCATATATAAAACACTAGTCACAGTATGAGGTGAAACATCCTTGATAAGAGCTCATGACATCCTGTGATCAAGACAACAGTGAGTGCTGAAGCCTAGGTAGTAAAAGCACCCCTGTCCACAGCTGCTTGACCTCTAAAACAACTTTTAGTCCATCTTCATTTTTTTAAAAATCTAACCATGCCATATAAGTAGGACAGAGAGAGATCTAGGTATAGCAATAACACTTAGACTTATATACTGCTTCACAGTGCTTTGCAGCCCTCTCTAAGTGGTTTACAGAGTCAGCCTATGGCCCCCAGTAATCTGGGTCCTCATTTTACCCAGCTGGGAAGGATGGAAGGCTGAGTCCACCTTGAGCCGGTCAGGATTGAACTGCTGGCAGTGACCTGAATTAGCCCACAATACAGCATTCTAACCACTGCGCCACCACGGCTCTTGGAATGCTTTTAGTATTGTGTATGGTACAGGAATTAGTAATTCAGTTCAGTTGTGGGTGTATCACAACATTCACACCCAGGATGCCCTTTGCCGTGTTCTGATGTTATCTTCATTGCTTTCTCACTTGCAGCCTTACTCTGCTACGGATGGCTCAGTTTATTCCCTTAGTTTAGAATACTCATCACTCACTGGGACACCTACCAATTGTAATCCCGTAGATTTCTGGACATCTAGGATCAGTTAGGTGATTAGAACAGGAAGAGGAAGTTCACCAAGAGAAGGGCCATTATAGCAGTGTTCACCCTTAGGCCTATTGGCTGCCAGAAGCAGGATTTCTGCATGGCACAGGTAACAAAATTAAGGAGGGGATAAGTGGGTGTAGCTGGGGCTAGCTATGTTACTGTATGTTGCATTGTGTGGTTTTAGTAGTGGCAATGATCATATAACCGGCAACCCAGTACGAGTAGTGGCTGCGCTCATATAACATCCACCTAATATTTGCCTGTGGTTTACTCAACTTGGCTTTCTAGATTTTATCAAGACATACTCCATTGTACTAATCACATGGGGTGGGTTTGTCCAGGCTAGGCTAAATTGTTGCAGGCTGGCAGTCAGTATTTCTACAACAAGGAGCTTTTACTCAGTTTCCAGATTGGAATATGGCAATCCTATAACCATCTAGAAGGCTTATTTGTATATAGGATGGTGATTTTTGTCAGAAGGACCTCTACCTTTTTATAGCTACCTACAATTGTTTTTAAAAGAAGCCCATAACACTGGAACTGGGAAACTAGCCTATTTTTCAAATGTCTCTGCAGCGTTTTATAGTGGATGACAAAGGAAAACATATGACAAGCAGTCTTAAAAGATTGAGAATTTGGAGCATTCTCATCCATTGTAAACAACATTCCTGTCTAGCTGACTTCTTATTAAAAAATACTGAGAATCCTCTAGCAACTTAAAGACTAATTAATTCACTGCCGTATTCATATTATTCACATCACTTCATCAAATGGACAGCTTTCTCTGTAATAATTGTATTACTCTTAACGTGCCTTGGCTCACTCCTATGGAAAATTATGGAGCTGTGTCAGTAGCTGAATACAAGGGTGTGAAATTGGACCAGGTATGTGACCACTATAAGAAAGTGACCAGTTTATGGGCACTTCCATATAAAGGTGATCCTCGACTTACAACAGTTCATTTAGTGACCATTTGAAGTTACTGGAAAAGTGACTTATGACCGTTTTCTGCGCTTACAACCGTTGCAGCATCCCCATGGTGACGTGATCAAAATTCAGACACTTGGCAACTGACTCATATTTATGATGGTTGCAGTGTCCCGGGATCATGTGTTCATCTTTTGCAACCTATTGAAAAAGCAAAGTCAATGGGGAAGCCAGATTCACTTAATAACCATGTTACTAACTTAACAACTATGGCAAGAACGGTGGTAAAATGGGGCAAAATTCACTTAACAAATAGCCCACTTAGTAACATAAATTTTGGGCTCCATTGTGGACATAACTCAAGGACTACCTATACAACCCAGCTTGACCTTTTATTTCCTTTGCAGCAGTTTTGCCACACCCATGATTTTGCTGTTGATTATGTTCTATCCCCCCATGGGGCTTATCTGTCTTCCTTCCAGCAAATCACTACAAAACGTGAAATAATTGGTTAAAAATATAAAGCAGCCCAAATGGCCAGTATGTGGGATGGTAGCAAAGTCACTCCACAGAAGAACTAGGAAGGGCTCGGCAACCTAGAACTAAGGAGAAACTTCCTGACAGTTAGAACAATTAACCAGTGGAACAACCTCCCTCCAGAAGCTGTGAATGCTCTAACACTGGAGGTTTTTAAGAAGAGACTGGACAGCCATTTGTCCGAAATGGTATAGGGTTTCCTGCCTGAGCAGGGGGTTGGACTAGAAAGACTTCCAAGGTCCCTTCCAACTTTTTATTATGATTATGATAACAACATTGCCTTTTTATGCTGTGGAGGCATAAAAAGCGTGATGCCAATCTCAGATTGATGCAGGCAGCTCTTGCATAGGGAAGGAGCTTATTGCACTTGATGGTGATTTGCAAAAACTAGTAGATTAATTTAGTGCCTCTCAGGCTCTAATTTCCTGGCAGCTGGGTAGCACCTGAGGTTTAAAGCAGGGCTTTTCAACCTTTTCACCCATTGTACCACTTTTAGGATATGGCAATATCCGAATACCACCAATCACCTAGCAAGGTGTCAAAAACTTGATGACAAAAAAAAGGAAAGGAACAAAGTGATGAAGTACAGGTAGTCCTCAACTTACAACAGTTTGTTTAGTGACTGTTTGAAGTTACAATGGCACTGAAAAAGTGCCCCCCAAGCCACAGCCGAGGAAGACACCTGCCTGCCCACCCGGCAGCGCTCTTCCTCCTGTCCGAGGTTTTCATTGTTGTGAGCATTTCTGTTGAGGATTGGCAGCAGGGGTGGGGTGGGGGGTGTTTGGTTTTTATTCCCCCCTATCTGCTGGGTGGTTGCAGCAGATTTTGGTCATTTCACATGACCCTGGGACACTGTGACTGTCATAAATATGAATCGGTTGCCATGCATCTGAATGTAAATCACAAGACCCTGGAGATAAGGCAACATTCCAGCTGATTGGTGCTTCTTCAGGACTCAGCAGAAGTGCCAGGATCAGTGCTGGGCTCCAGCTGGAAAGCGGCACTGATCCTGGTGCTTCCGCTGAGCCCTGACAACCCTGCAGCTCCAGCCATCTCTCGCTCAGGCTTGTGCGGTGCTGCCACCGGTTGAGCTCATTCCCCTTCCCCACTACCACTTTTCTAGGATGGTTGCGTCCCACCTGCCAGGTGCCAAGGTACCACAGGTGGTACCCGTACCACTGGTTGAAAAGCCTTGGTTTAAAGAATCTCAGTCTGAAAGACTTTTAGAGAAGGATTAAACCTGTGGAGGAGAGGAGGATCAGCCATAATAATGAAAAACTCCACACTGTCTGTGGAAAACGTAGAATGATAATCTGTACCTATTGCTATCCAACCATTCTTGAATCGGCAGAAGTCTACACAAACAGAAGGTTTGCTGTTCCCACTCTCTGCCATGTGTCAATTCCTTCTTTTTTTGATTTGTTGTTGATTGGTGTTGTCTCGATAATGCATGTGCATGGCACGTTAAGTGATTTGTTAAACCTTCTGGATTAACTGCCGTTCCCTTTGCAAATGTCACTAATCAGTGGGACACCTCTTCTAGTCATGATGCAGAGATGGGGCCTGGAGAAGGGTTGAGTTTTAGCAGGTGACTTGGCTTGGCTTTCCTGTGCACAGCAAAAAGAAGCACAGAGCTTTTCTCACCCGCTCTGCAAGCCCACTGGACTAGCGTTTGGGTGGCGAGCTTTGCAGGTGGCTCAACCTGTGTTTTTGTACTTCCTCTCGGGAGAGTGCAGGTGAGTGCTCTTTCTGTGCTTCTGCAGGCCTGCTCAATGGTTGAAGAAACTCTGGGAGACATGGAGCTTTGAAAGAACAGTAAAAGGTCTTTTAAAACCTGGCATCTTTGCAAGCCCACTGAATTTGAAAGATCTGCAGTCTTCAACTTTGCCACACTCTTGGTAGAGAGTGACTCTTTTCAAAACCTCTCCCCTTTGCAAATGCACTAAGCAGTCAATGGCAGTCTTCTGTGTTTTGGAAATAAATTCCCTGAGACCAGAGGGAGGATTGTGTGCCTGCACTGATTGAGGTGACCAACAGGCGCTTGGTTGATCCAACACTTTACAAGACATCTGACTGCATTGCCCGCCGCATGGATGGTAATAATAATAATAATAATAATAATAATAATAATAATAATAATAATAAAGTTGGAAGGGATCTTGGAGGTCATCTAGTCCAACCCCCTGCTCAGGCAGGAAACCCTATACTATTTCAGACAAATGGCTGTCCAGTCTCTTCTTAAAAACTTCCAGTGTTGGAGCATTCACAGCTTCTGGAGGTAGGTTGTTCCACTGGTTAATTGTTTTAACTGTCAGGAAGTTTCTCCTTAGTTCTAAGTTGCTTCTCTCCTTGATTAGTTTCCATCCATTGCTTCTTGTCCTGCCTTCGGGCACTTTGGAGAATAGCTTGACTCCCTCTTCTTTGTGGCAGGCCCTGAGATATTGGAACACTGCTATCATGTCCCCCCTCGTCCTTCTCTTCGTTAAACTAGACATACCCAATTCCAGCAACCGTTCCTCATATGCTTTAGCCTCCAGTCCCCTAATCATCTTTGTTACTCTTCTCTGTACTCTTTCTAGAGTCTCAGCATCTTTTTTGCATCGTGGTGACCAAAACTGGATGCAATATTCCAAGTGTGGCCTTGATGGGGGTCAGACCTGGGAGGCCTTGAAAAAGCCACTGCTTGCTATTGGTTGAAGGGGAAAACTCTATCTTTAACACTGGTGTAGTTAGAGATTGCATATGGTACTTCTTGTATGGGCTGCGTACAAGATGAAGGTAAAACATCATGAAGACATAGCAGAGTAAAATGTTGCCAGGGCAGTGTTCAGACAATGGTAAGATGCAAATGGGGAAAGGCTCTTTTTCTGAGGCCTACTCTTTAGAAACCCGTGTTCCTTGCTATATAGTAGGATAAGCACCAGGGTTTATAGAAACCTAGAATGAAAGAACTGGAAGAGCTGTTGGAGGGAGATCAAGTAATTTAACCTGCCATCTCTCTAAATGCAGAAATCTCCTACAGCAGCATCCCTGACAGATGGCCACTCAGTCTGTTTATATATCTGATGCAAAGGAGAGGCCACCACCACCTCCAAGGGCAGTCAAACAGCTTTTGCCATTAAGATGCCTCTTCTGATACCTAACCAATGTCTACTTCCTTGTGACTGAAGCCTACTGCCCTGTTTCCTGGAGCAACCTGCTTGCAGCAGTCTTAAATCCAAATGTTTGTCTATTTATAACACTTCCAACCTGTTGCAGTCAAATGACTCTAGGTGGCCTAAAGGCTACACGAACAAGTCTCGAAACATGCACAAAAAACCCAATTTTAACAATAACTACATCAGCTCCCATGTAGAAAGAAGGAGACAAAAACAAATGAGAATCAAGAAGCAAGATGGCATCGGACATGGATTTGAGGAAAGTCCTGCCAGAACGATCCAATTTTTAAAGAGTTTCTGGAAACCTGAAAAGGCAGGGACCAACCTTATCTCTATTGGGAGGCTGCCCCAGAGCATTAGCATAGCCAGAGAAAAGCTGTCTAGCCCCCACCCCACAAATCTTTGAGAAATGAGATGTAGAAGAAATTTCTCCCAGCTGTTCGAACCAGTGAAAACAAATACAGTACTGGTTGGATCAGATGATCCTGAAGGTAATATTTAGTGTTGTTGTTGTTGTTAATTGCGAAGTCGTGTCCGACCTATCGCGACCCCATGGACAACGTTCCTCCAGGTCTTCCTGTCCTCTACCATCTTCTGGAGTCCATTTAAGTTCGCACCTACTGCTTCAGTGACTCCATCCAGCCATCTCATTCTCTGTCGTCCCCTTCTTCTATTGCCCTCAATCTTTCCCAGCATTAGGCCCTTCTCCAGTGAGTCTTTCCTTCTCATTAGGTGGCCAAAGTATTTGAGTTTCAACTTCAGGATCTGGCCTTCTAAAGAGCAGTCGGGGTTGATCTCTTCTAGGACTGACCGGTTTGAACGCCTTGCAGTCCAAGGGACTCGCAGGAGTCTTCTCCAGCACCATAGTTCAAAGGCCTCAATTCTTTTGCGCTCAGCCTTTCTTATGGTCCAACTTTCACAGCCATACATTGCAACTGGGAAAACCATGGCCTGGACTATACGCACTTTAGTGGTCAATACAAAAGGCAAAGATTTAAGATAGGAAGAAGCAGTATAATTTTTTGGTTTCTTTCTCCCTTTTTACTCTCTCGCTGGGCAAAACTTTGAATTAGGATTTCAAGATGACTACACTATGTTGACTGGAGTCTTCAGTGGAAACATTTCTTAAGGCCACTACGGGTCCTCACTTCTACAAACAAATAGAACCAATTCCTTGGCTAATTTACCTTGTTCCCTTTGCCAGCTACTCAGGCAGCAAAATTCAGTTCAGCAATGTATTTTAACAATATTGGACCTACTGAAGCGCTACATTTGGCAAAGGCTGTTTTCAGGAGACTGTTTGACCTGAACAGATAGCAACATTATGCCATCTCCAAGTCACTGGGCCCTGCTGAGTTTTGATGTGTGGATTAACAAACATCCTTTTGTTTGTCTGTGAGGTATAAAAAAAAGAGGGAACTTGTCAGCACCCCTCACATATGCGTATGTCTTTCTTTGTCTGCATGTGTTTGAGTATCTAGTAGTTTGGGGGGGGGGGGAGAAAAATCTTGAAAGGCTGGTATAGGGATAGGAGTGGCAAAGGAGGATTGGTAGTAAAAATGTAAACAGAGCCCTTGGGATTCTGTATGTTCACAGTGGCTCCAAAATTACAGCCACCTGAATTGTGTAGCTGACCTTGTTTTCAAAGGTCTTACTTTTCTTATTTGCTGTGTTTGTGGTTGCTTGTTAGTAAACTAGGAGAGTGAAAGATCTGCTCTGTGATACACACACAACCAGGCTATTGGAAGTTGATTTTCCAATGCACAACTCCATTCTTTTCCCATAGTAGTAAAATAGCTGAATAGCAATGGAGGCAAGAGGAGTGCAAGAATTTCCTTCAGGGTGAAATAGATCATCCACATTGGCCAAAGAAGTCTGGATGGGCTTCCCTGCCTACTAGTAATGGCAGCCTGTGATGGATTTTAAAGTAACAGTGATATTTCCTTGTTAGAGAAATTGACAGAGAAGGGAGCCGCATACATCACATTAGCAATGGCATAATGGCTGCATGGTTCAAAGTGCCAGCAGATATGTATTCTGCCAGCTGATTAAAAAGGGAATCTGAAAGGGTCCTGCCTGGTACATTATTTTTGTAGTTTCAAAACTTGAAGAAGAAGAGTGTATGATTGCTGCGTATGCGCATCATGCTTTGTCTTCAGAATACAGTCTGTACAGCTGGTTGCCGAACATTGTGCCTGTTGGCTCCTTGCCTTATGCAGAAAGAAAACTGCCAGTCCTTGGCGTCATTTTGATTTCCAGGAATACCTGTGAGCCCCATAAGCTTTCTTAGAAAGTAAAACTAATAGAGATTTAAAACTCAGTGCTTTGAAAAGTGCTTTGAAATCTCCCCATGCCTCCAAGGATAAAGCTAATCGGGAGCAGTAGAAAGAATCCTGCAGGAATAGACGCAGGTAGCAGTTTGGCAAATCAGTGCTTTGCAATTGTTTATAACTGCCCCAGCAGCAGTTTTATGAAAAGGTAGAGTATCCCTCCACGACTTCCAAATTCCAAATGTGCTCAGCTGCCCCAAAGGTTGTGGACTCCTGGCATAAATGTAAGTCAATTATATTAATTTGAGTCACATTCCTAATATAGCTTCCCATGTTTTATTTCTAAATAATACCAGCTGACCCACTGCAAAATTTAGCTTAACCTTGCAGAGGACAAGCTCATGCTAAGAGCAGTGACTTAAGCTTGCAGGGATGCTCTTGTGCTTGTCTTTTGTTGCTGTCAGCAAAGTTGTATAGAGAGGAAAGCTCCTAGGATTAAACTCGACAGAAGACCAGGAGATACACTTGAAAATGATGCTAACAAAATTCAAAAGAGAAAGTAGATGCCTTTCAATGTTTATCTTCCGTAATTTCTATAGATCAAGAGAAGGCAACCTGCTGTCCACTAAATTTTAGTTTTTGGGGATAGTAGCTTCATTAGCAGCAGCTACTACAGCTGATGGTGAGGAATTTGAAGAACTATAATCTTAAGTGCTATGTAGTTCACGTTTGCAGGTTTGTGGACTAGCACTCCTTTCTGATTCAAGTAAAAGCATTTAGAAGAGCCACCCATTCCATTACTCCTAAATCGGAATATTTCTTCAAGTAAGAATAAGATTCTGTTATTCTAGCACAGGAGTAGGCAACCTTGGCTCTTTTATGACTCGTGGACTTCAACTCCCAGAATTCCTGAGCCAGTATGGCTCAGCTTGGAAACCTCTTTCTTTCCCCTCAGCATGGCTGGCTCAGGAATTCTGGGAGTTGAAGTCCACGAGTCATAAAAGAGCCAAGGTTGCCTATCCCTGTTCTAGCAGAACAAGGTTTGTCTCCCTTGGGACTCTAAAGCTCAGAGATCAGCAGGCAAAAGCTGGAACAAGACCAATCCAAGAGCCCTAGATTAGGAAGAGTCACATATTTTTAAAAATTGTATATGTATTTTGTTTTATGAAGTCGTTAAACATTGTGGGAGAATACACTTATATTGAATATGCAGAGTATAATTTACAAAAAAAGGAAAAATGTCTACATCTATTTTTTTCAGAGGTTTTGGATTCTTGATACTGGTCTCAAATTTAAAGTGAGATAACAAGAACTAATGATAGAATCTATCTTCCTTCCAGAACATGAGGTTTCTTGAGTCCTGAAAGACCTGGAACCAATCAGCTGGGGGAAAAAACTTGTGCAAGTTTTTACAGGCCAGAGTTATGATGTTTTACTAATAAGTTGTGTGAATGTGTTCTTTAGCACTTCTGTAGACAGAAGTTGGAATGGTGGAGTTGGACCTGCTTTGGAGTGGTGTTGTTTTAAAAAAAAAACTCTTATCCATTTCTCTAAGAAAAATAGTCCCTTTCCTCAAAGCTACTATTAGGAAAATGAATACACAATTTCTTTTCATTACATGCATTCATATGAAACTAAAAGATGACTCCCATAAGACATTTGGATGACTGTCTGTCACTGGGGGACACAATAGAGCAGGGGTGTCAAACTGCCATACCGGAGCCGCGCCCACCCCATTGCCAGCAACGGCGAAAAAGCTGATACATTGCGCGACGTCACGTGACATCGTGAGTTTGACATGTCTGCAATAAAGAATCAGCAGAGCAGGTTGGAACAGGCACCTTGCCAGCATGTGAAGGGGTGGGCCAAGACAGCTGAACTAGCATTTCATTCATCTATACATCTGTCAACTCCATTGGGAAGATGTCTGCAATTAAAGCACCTGTTAAGAGTTCTTTTAGATCATGGGTATGAAACTCGCTGCATCATGTGATGTATCGCGACTTTTTTTGCATTGCCGGAGCTGGGGTCGGCGCAGCCTCCATATGATGCAAACGGCCCACAGGCCAGCAGTTTGACATCCCTGTCTTAGATGATCCTCTATTTTTGCTCTGCAAGAGAACTGGTCTTGTAGGTCTCCATCCGGTGGAAAATTCCACTGTAAGAGGGGGGGAGCCATCACTAGGAAAGCCCTGTAATTTTTCTTCTTCATGGTATTAGAGTTCATATTTATTTATATATTGGAGCAAATAGGCTGCTATTAGAGTTGCCACCCCTCAAAGTACCTGTGTTAGTGAGGCCCTCATTTGTTCACTTGGAGCAATGCTTCCTTTTCATCCCATTGGGTTAATTTATCTATGCATCCATGCACCCGTTGAAAATGTAAACTTTACTGGAAAAGAAATCTTGTAATCCCCAACAGCAAACTTCTCCAAAGGAGAACGTTCCATTGGGTGTGTTTACAATTTTTTGAAAAAAACAACAACAACTTTTCTTTGCCATAACACACACAGGTATCTCATATTCTTTCACGTCCTTAGGGTACAGATCTTGAATATAAAGTGCTCTTAACAATCTTGAGAGTTAGGTAGAGAGTAGTCCAAGAATTTGAACAACAGATGGCTGCCCTAGAAATGCATCCAGCTAGCTGGTGTCCCTTTCAAGTTGAACCTCCTACATCTGTCTAATGCTCCTTCTTAGCAGCCACTGATCAGTCTGTCTGTCCATCCTTCCTGAAAAGGGGGTATTTGTGTTAGCTTAGGCCACTAAGAGCAAGACATGCAGTGGGTTTCTGGTTTTGCAAGACTATTGCCCCTAATAAATGGTCTGATTTACCAGGATTAAGATAATAAGTTGTTTCAAATGCCTTAGTCTAGAGCTCAAGCTGCTTCATCAAAGCTGGCCATCTAGCGACTGCTCAGGTGAGACGGATCTATACGGCTGAGAAGGGGAATTTACACTCCTTTGAGGAATACTAAGCTGTCATGCTAGTGGCTGATCAACTAGCTAAGCATAGATCTGAGCCAAGTCTGTCACATATGCGATATAGTTGTGATGTTTTAGAAAACGGGTGACCTTGTGGATTTTCATTTACTCCTCATCCTATCCTTGGAAAATATGGATTGGCACAAGAGAGACCCTGTCCAACACTATGAGCCCGGACATAGGAAATCCAAGACAGAAAGAGGAAAATATTGGTTGTATCTTTTTTTTTTGTACAGGCCTAGTCTGAAGATTTCATAAAGCTCTGGTTGGCCTCCTATCAGAAAGCTGCAAGGCTTCCCAAAGGGAAAAAAAACCACCATTTGTTCCATTTTAAATCAGTCACTAAGCTTTTCCCACACTGAGGCAATCAGGATGTGTGGTGGAGATGGTACCTTTCTGAATTACCAATCAACCTTCTATGAAATGCTTTACACCAGATGTCCCCAACCTTTTGGGCACCAGGGACCAGTTCCATGAAGAAAGGTTTTTCCACGGACTGGAGAACGCGTGGTTTTGTGTGCTGCCTGCATCCCACGGATGGAGCTTTGCTTGTTTGTGCAGACTGGTTGCTGGCATGCCACAGACCAGTACTGGTCCACAGACTGAGGGTTGGGGACCCCTGCATTACAGCACATCTAGAAGTAACCTAGATAGATCTTTTTTAATGTCAGTGTACATATATAATGATTTCTTGCAGATTGGAAAGTCTTCTCTTCACTGGGGGAAAGGCATGAATGATCTCCTTCCCTCAAAAGAACCTGGATTTATGTGGTACTTTTCTGAATGAATTTTGCTTTTGGAATAAAACCAACTTTTCTGAGACTGCAGGCTAAATCTTGTCGGTTGGGTACATAAATTTTATTCATACAACACATCCTACATATAACTTGTATAATTTTGTACACAGTCTGGGTTTAATGCCTATTACGCACTGGAATAGGAAGTTTTGCACATTTTATATGCTTCTATTTTCACATTACAGGTAGTCCTCAACTTATGACTACAATTGAGCCCAAAATTTCTGTTGTTAAGTGAGACATTTGTTCAGTGAGTTTTACCCCATTTTACAGCCTTTCTCCCCACAGTTGTTAAGTGAATTACTCCAATTTTTAAGTTAGTAGTCTGGTTAAGTGAATCTAGCTTCCCCATTGACTTTGCTTTTAAGAAGGTCGCAAAAAGAGATCACATGACCTTGGGATACAGCAACCGTCATAAATATGAACCAGTTGCCAAGCGTCTGAATTTTGATTACGTGACCCTGGGATGCTGCAAAGATTATAACTGAAAAATGATCATAAGTCACGTTTTTCAGTGCTGTTGTAACTTTGAACAGTCACTAAATGAACTGTTGTAAGCCGAGGACTACCTATACATTTTATTGCTATTGCTTTACTGGTTTTCCCCTCTTTTTAAATATTGTAAGAAATGTGAATGTTTCATTTACTGAAAGAACCTCAGCTGGATTTGCACACTTCTCTATTAGCCCGCGGTCTAGCAGTCAGTATAATAGATACCAATGTCACCATCATTCTGGGACTTCTCTCGCTGCTGAATTGAAATGTTCTCTGCCCACTCTTGCGTCAGCAAAAAACTATGCTTGTGTGAAATATGCATCCTATTGGCAATCCCTGTCCTGTCTCTATTGTCTCTGTTTCAAGTCTCTGCAGTCCCCTGCCTTCCTTCAGCCTAACTAACAGGTTTTGTACACCTTGAGGCAGTTCTTGGACAGTGCCGGGTCAAGAGGGAAAATATTTCAAAACCTGTTCAGCTAAGGATCTTTAAGCCTGCCTCCCTTGTGGGGTGGGGAATGAGAGGAATGTGACATCATGCAGACATAGCAGGAAAAAGATGCCTACAATCTCCCATTGGGGAGTTGCAGAAATTTGCTGAATTGCAACCCTCCCCATCACTTGCTGGAATGGACTGCTAGGAGATGTAGTTCATGTTGACTTTTATAGCAGTAAAAACTGGTTGAAGAACTAGAGATGGTGGCACACTGACAAAGAAAGGGTATTATCCAAAAGACTGATCAAAAGAATAGAGAAATTGGCTAGCTTTTCAAATAAAAATAAAAAACGTTGTTGGCTGTAGCTTCTCTCTACATATGATTGATTAATCGCCTTCTTCATCAGCACTGAGAGGGCATTTTAAATATTCCTTCCTTCCTTTCTTTTAAAAATTAGGAGAATTTCTCCAAGCAACACGCCCAGGCTAACTTAGCAAAAGCCATAGAGAAAGGCTGCACTTCTTTTAATTTAGGCTTCCTTTTGATCTGATTGTTCAGAAACATCTTTTAAAATAGTTTCATAGCATGCTGGAAGAGATTGTGAGAAATTATTTGTGACAAATCTGCAGTTGTAGCTTATATGACAAATGGAGACAGTGGTTTATGGTAATTTTGCCGCCTGATCAATAATTAGCATTATTCCTCCATTGTTAATGGGAACGGGCCTGATGCGAGGATTATAGTTTACCACAACCCTGAAATACAACCCATTGTTACAGTTTGGGGGATTATGTTTGGAAAGAACAAACTTAATAGTCGGTCTTCAATATATTTGACCATTAAGATCTCAGTCAAGTTCAGGCACGGTTGAAATACATATCCCCTACACCATGGGTGTCAAATTCGCCTTGTCACGTGATGTGTTGCGACGTATCGCGATTCTTTTTGCATTGCCAGCAATGGGGTGGGCACGGCTTCGGTACAATGAAACTGACTCGCAGGCTGGCAGTTTGACACCCCTGCCCTACACCATCATAATTTCACCTTATTCAGTTGCCCCTTATATTTCCTAATTGCAGGCCAGCTAGCATTATCAAGAAGAAGCCTCTTGCTCCACTGATCTGAGGCATAAGATTTTATATATTCAAAAACAAAAGAACAATATACCTTGGATATTATATGAATGGAATAAAGGCGATCAGTTCTGTCAAAAAGCTAGGGTTTTGTACCTGTGATACAAGTCTCACTGCGATTCTTCCATGAGATTGAATTGCTCTCCTAGGTTATGTAAAAACTCTGTATCTCAAGCCTGTATTTTAACTGTTAAGTCAGACATGTCAAACTCACAACGTCACGTGACGTCGCACAACGTATCAGAGCTTTTTTGCCATTGCTGGCAATGGGGTGAGTGCGGCTCCAGTATGATGAAACTGGCCCGCGGGCTAGCAGTTTGACACCCCTGTGTTAAGTAATCCATTACTAGGAGCCATGGAAGCACAAATATATCAACTGTATATTCAGAAAATTCATGCTTAGCTATTCTATTTTTTCTAATTTATTTTATTGACCACTAGTTTGATATGCTGTGAGATTATTGATTATATTTGTCCACTATGCTCAAGCTAATCTTATTGATTATCCAAGATAACTATATGTGTTTATGGCTAATAGAAATTAAGCCTGATCTAAATTTTCTCAGATTTTCATGTAATATTTGGTCCTGATTGGCTTTGAGAAAACTTTTGTCTTTCAAAAGTAAAACAGATTCTCAATCTAGATTTATAAAAGAATCCAAGCTGTACTCCAGATATCAGTAATTTCTGCATGCCAAGGAGTGTTCATCATGGCCAAATACTTTATCAGCATTTTGTGCCCCAAACTTAAAAAAAAAAAGCATTAACCAGGCAAACTGTCTTACTTTTAGCTCCTTTAAGAAAGGATCCATATAAAATGGTTTATATCCAAGTTCCTTGGAAAAAAAATGAATCAATAATACATATCCTTCTGTATTGACTTTTCTGTCAAATTGGCATTAATTTTTTTAAATTTAACTTCTTTCAGCATCGTCCTAGCAAATCAAAGGCCAGTTTTGCTCTATCCCAGGGGTCTTCAAACTTGGCCCTTTTATGACTTGTGGACTTCAACTCCCAGAATTCCTCAGCCATCCTGTCGAGCAGAACTTTAGAGGGCCTCCAGGAGTGGCCTGTAGGAATAGCAATCCTGCTTACCAGGCAGTTGTTTAGTTTTCCCTCTTTAGAATCTTATGGCTGGAATAGAATTTTAAAAATGTAATCTTAGTATTTTACAGTGCTAAATAACAGTCAGTGATAGATAATAAACTTGTATTCATTCATTGGTAAAATTAAATATACTGACTCATCAGAAAAATAGCTCAAACTTTTAGTTGCAATTGAATTAAAATTTAGATATTTAATTCTGTTTATTTTTAATATTTTATTCCTTTTGTTTTTGCTAACTTGTGATTTGTTTAATAATTATTTTAGCCAGTTGACTCTTATATATTTAAAAGTTCTATTTTGTTTTATTTTATTGCAGTCTGTCTCTATCCTATTTTGAGATTTTATTTGAGTTGTTGTCTCTAAGAGTAAAGGTACCATTGTTACATTTATTTATTTAAGTCAAACTTTGTTTTTAAGGTGACCAACTGCCCTCCTTTAGGGAGGACACTCCTCCTTTTTAAGTTCTGTCCTTCCTCGAAAAGTGTCCTCCTACATGTCCTCCTTTTCGATATTTGAAGATTAATCTGCAGGGCTTTTTTTTTTCTTATAGAATGCTCAGAATGGCGTTCTGGCACCTTTTTTTTTTGATGGTTTTTTTTCAACTTTTGCATGAGCTGTGCTACTCCCCCTATTGGCTTTCGAAAGCCAATAGGAATTGCTGTTGAGCGCGCCAAAACACCCGGCCAGCAGACTTTGCACATATAAGTTGTCTGCTGCGAAGGCGAATTGGTAGGAACTTTGCACCCCTCCCTGCTACACCATCTCCTAGTTAGTCCCAAAGATACCTGGAGGAGACTGGAACGGAGACGCCATGGTAACTTTCTCTTGATCTTCAGCCCTGCTAGGGCAATAATGGCTGCGGGCGCAAGAAGCAGGGGCGGCGGGGCTGCTGCGGGCAGGAGTGTGAGGAGCGGTGGTGGCCGGCTGCCCCCCTGTGCTGTGGGAGCCGCGGGGCCTGCTCTACATGGGGCTGTGCAGGGTGGGCGGTGGTGCTGGCGGGGCGGCTGCAGGTGGGGTATGTTGATGACGGGCTGCCCCCCCCCGGGGCTGGAGCCAGCACAGCTGGTGCTTTGGGAGCTGCAGGGCCCGCTCTACACTGCAGGGCAGCAGTGCTGGCGGGGCGGCTGCGGGCGCGGCATGTAAGCATAATTACAATATAAAATGTTATTGTTACAAATGTTTTTTATTATGCATTTATCATATTATAGTGTATTCTGTATTATTGTTGCAATGAATAAAATGTTTCTTTTATTTACAATATTTTTTCTTCAATTTATTTGTGTCCTCCTTTTCATTGTAAAAAAATTGGTCACCTTATTTAAACCATGGCTTTAGTTGGAAATTTAAAGTTGTCATTTTGGTACAGTGTTAACAATGGAGTATCCATTATTTCAATCTATGGTTGTAAATTAAAATAGAAATTAAAGATCCCGGTTCTATTTAGTAGATTTATAGGCATGTACAAATAGTCTTCGGCTTGCAATCGTAATTTGAGCAAGATGGTTTTAAGTGAGTTTTGCTCCATTTTATGAGCTTTCTTGCCACAGTTGTTAAAAGAATCACTGGAGTTGCTAAGTTAGTATATATTCAAGATGGACAGTATTTAATATTTATTTGCTATGTATATGTAGGGGTGTGGGTCTATACATATGTTGTATATAGTATGTTTTAGGTGTGTGTCATGTACGTTTCACTTTGAGAGCGGGCAACTGAATTTCATTTTTGATGTGTGCCGTTGTGCCCACAGTAAAAAAATGACAATAAAGGTTATCTTATTTTAGTAACCCAGTTGTTAAGTAAATCTGGCTTCCCCATTGACGTTGCCTGTCAGAAGGTTGCGAAAGGGGGTCACATGACCTGGGGACACTGTGCAACCGTCGTAAATAAATACACGCTCGTTGCCAAGTGCTTGAATTTTGATCACTTGACCGTGGGGATGCTGCAACAGTCGTAAATGTGAAAAACGGTCGTAAGTTACTTTTTCCCGTGCCGTTGTAACTTCAAATAGTCGTTAAACGAATGATTGTAAGTCGAGGACTATCGGTAATCAAAGTGTGGTAACTAGATGAGAAGGCAAAACTGGGCTGCTTTTGTTTTTGAATGTGGAGCAGGACACATACCCCGGCCTACTTCTCTGAGTCTGGTGTCCCTTTCTGGTTTTGCTCTGCTTCCTTTAAAGCCCCTTCTGATCCCAGCCTGTGGCCTCTCTTGAGCGTTGAGCCAGGCCTGCTGAATAGCTGAGCAGTTTTGCAATGGAAGTACTCCACCCCGAGTGTCCCTGTGGGCAGGGCAGACTCTGTGACTTCAGCAGCAACTTTGCAAGGGAAGGTTGGGAATACAGCCTCTTCTTGCACAGCCAAACATATGTACATCTGGTCATGTCCTGCACATGCCCTGGAGCCGAGAAATAACTTGGAAGAGCTCCACCTTTTTCCCTTTGCATCTCCTCCTCTGCTTCCCACAATCGGAGGACCTTGTAAAAAAAAAAGTGCCTGAGGAATCATGGGATATAAAGGGATCTTAGAAAGACTGAGTGATCCTTTGGGTTAGCAAGTTAGCTTGGCAAAATCTGAAAATACTAACTTGTTTTTCATTGATGAAGAAAGTAAACCAAAGTATATAAGAATGAGAATGAGAACTCTGCTTCTGGGCCTTTTAAATCGGTCTGATTTGCAGACGTTAGCAGGCACTGCTAGGATTGTACTGTGAAAAGAATAATCACCTGACTTTTGAAGCTAACACTGCTAGATGTCTGGGTAGACACAAAATCTTCCCCCCCCCTCCATACTGCCCAGGTGACCAGTTTGGATATGAATTTTTTTTTTTTTTTTTTGCATTTTCAGGTCTCCAAGAGATTGTCAAGATTTTTTTTAAAAAACGTAAAAGTATATATTGTATTTCTACTGTTAAAATCCCCACCTCCCCAAATCCTGGAAATTGTAGTTTGAAGTGCTGAAAACTTTGTTAAGTGATGGTTAGTCCTCTTCCTTAAGAAGCGCAAATTCCCAAAATTACCTGGCAAAATAAATTTCTTTCTGTTAACTCCCAATTTAGTGCCAGTCACATGCTAGTGGCAACAGAATGGTGCATCAGAGTATTTGCTTCCTAAAACTGTAGAGATGGTCACATAAACAGTATGAACAAAAGGAAAAGCTGCATCCTTTGGCTTTATAGATCATATTGAACATTAACCACCATACCTTGCATTAAACTAGACTTGATTTAAATCTAGTGTCCTGAATCACAATTGGATAGATTTGCATAAGATGGGAAGCCAGAAACTATGGCTTACAAATCAAAATTGTTGAATTTCTACAATGTGCTAAATTAAACGTAAATAGAGCTTATTATGGTTTGGTGCAAGCTCACTATATTAAAGCAAAAACATTCAATGGGGCAATCACAGTCACCAATAAGGATGAATACACTAGTTAGAAAGCTAAAATTCTGCAACAAAATTGTTGTTTGGGTACTGAAAAATGGGGTGGTTTTGGGATGGAACAGCCCTTGCTCTTCTGAAACATGAGCAAAGACTCTACAACAGGGGTCTTCAGACTTGGCCCTTTTATGACTTGTGGACTTCAACTCCCAGAATTCTTCAGCCAGCGTGCCTGGCTGAAGAATTCTGGGAGTTGAAGTCCACAAGTCATAAAAGGGCCAAGTTTGAAGACCCCTCCTCTACGAGTTCATTGCAGGGAGACAGGAATTGTCTATAAAAAGAGTCCAAGCTGAGAATGTTCTAACCAAATTTACTTGCTGGCTGTATGATTATGACATCAAAGGTGTCTTGACCAATGATAGCAAGGCTGTTTTTTCCCCCTTCCTTTTATACTAGCCTCTCTGATGGTGGCAGTGTTTGGGGGCCTTTGTTACATTCAGGGGTTCAGATCCATCGGGAGGGTGGAACTTCTGATCATCCTGGATGAGGAAACCTCTTTACTTCTCCCCATCCGGGGACTGAAGGCAATTGATCAGGGACCCCTTTGGGGCCTAGGATGGGTGGTGTGAGGGGATTCTAGCCCTGAGAGGGGGAAGGAGCTTGAAACTCTCTGCCCCAATCTGATCTTACAACTGCATGTTTTAATTTTATTTAACTTGTAAAGGCTTCCACCTCTAGGAAGCAGAACAGGCGAAATCTTTGTCTCAAGGGTCCCTCCCTCTGATGCAGATCCATTATGGGGTCTTTGTACCAAAGGGAGACAAGACAATTCTTCTTATCTTCCACCTTTTCAGCAAGGCATTCTGCATATATAACTTACAGTTCCTTTATACTCATACTGATTAGAGGTCAGAGTTGCCCATTTATGAAGAACTGAAAGAAAAATTAGACCAAGTGCAATGGGAATTCCACACGGCTCACTGTGTCTCTGTCATCCACAATGGAGCGTTGTCTTGCTAGCTGTCTTTGCCTTGCCTGACCCAACAGCCATTTAACAAGCTCTCTCTTCTTTGCCATGCAGCCTTATGTCTCAGTGGCCCAGCAGATGGCACCCCCAAGCCCCAGTGGCAGCTGCAACAACAATAGTAGCAGCAGCAGCAGCAGTGGGCCAGGTGGTGGCGGAGGTGGCGGGGACCAGCTGAGCAAAACAAACTTGTATATCCGGGGCCTGCATCCTGGTACCACCGATCAGGATCTTGTCAAGCTCTGCCAACCGTAAGTTACCATCATCCAAGAAACATAGGGTGGGAAGTAAATCCAGGTGGCCAAATGTTGTGTACTTACTATTTAGACCTTGGTCTGTAGTATTCTGTTTTCAGTAGGAATTGAACTTAGCGGTCTTTTCCAGTACCGAATGCTATCCACACTTCCTGAATTCAGCAAAAAAAACCCCTATACTGGCATGTAATGTGTGTCCCCATTGCTAATCCCCATCCTGCCTGTACAACTGCTCTTTCAAGCCATTGCAGTCCCTGACTTCCTCCAGGGGACAAGTCCTATCAATCCTCTTGAAGAGGCCCTCGGATAGAGCTGGGGGGGGGGGGGGAAACAGAAAATAGTTCTGTAACACTAGTAGTACAGGTAGGGATGAATGAAGTCTCATTACGAGGGCAACATGAAGGCAGTCGTATGAAACATAGCATGTACTAAAATGTTTGTATATGTTTGGAGGCAAATGGCATGGTTGTGCATTATTGGATCAGGGTTGGCTCAGGCTCTTGGAGAGGATACAGTTCCTTCTGGCAGTGTTTCTCAACCTTGATAATTTTAAGGCATGTGGACTTCAACTCCCAGAATTCCACAGCCAGCACTGCTGGCTGTGGAATTCTGGGAGTTGAAGTCCACATGCCTTAAAATTGTCAAGGTTGAGAAACACTGGGCTAGTAAATAGATGGGCTGTGGTGGCGCAGTGGTTAGAATGGAGTACTGCAGGCTACTTCTGCTGACTGCTGGCTGCCTGCAGTTTGGCAGTTCGATTCTCACCGGCTCAAGGTTGACTCAGCCTTCCGTCCTTCCAAGGTTGGTAAAATGAGGACCCAGATTGTTGGGGGCTGATTCTGTTTAAACTGCTTAGAGAGGGCTGTAAAGCACTGTGAAGCAGTATATAAGTCTAGGTGCTATTGCTATTGCTCACGTGATGTGGCAACAAGCCAAATGTATGATTTACCAAGAAATATGGGCAGTAAGCCACTTCTGCATCATGTGCCTATGTTGATTATTCATATTGATTATTCATGTTGATGAAGCAGAAAGAGACTTAGCCATATCACCAAAATCAAAGGAGAAGTTTAAGCGTTCCACAAATCTGGAACTCTCAGAGACTCAATGATCACCCAGTTATTGTCAAGTGTGGATCAGGTTTGCCTACAGATTTAGGGGCTTTTTTCTGAAAAGAGACAGGAATCAGGAATGTTCATTCCTTTGCCCTATTCTCCTATCTCCTCACTGTGGTTCTTCACCCATTTTCCTGTCTTTTCCCCATTCCGCAACTTAAACTGGAGCCAGACTTGAAAGTGTATGGATGACAGTTTGGCTTTCTTCTACCTGGCCCCTTTAGGATATTCTGGGTGAGAAGTAAAAAAAAGAAAGAATAAAAGAATAAACGTAAGCTATCCTAGCTCTTTCCAGCACTTTGGTGAAGGACCATGTCCTTCTTTGTAAGGATGGGAAGCTGGCAGCATCAGATGCTACTGCTGTGGCTCACCTGCTTCTTGAATCCTCATGGAAACTTGTAATTCAGTGTCCTTGTTTTAAGGATATCAGAAGCCTAAGACCTTAGTGCTATCTGCTGTATGGAACTCCCACATCTTCCAGAAGCTCAGTGCAATACTGGAGCCTTGACTAATAATCAGTGTTGCCTTGGTATCCCCTAATTTGCCAAGTTATCTAAAAAGTGATGGGAAGGCGTCTGATTCCCAGCTAAAGAGTTCTGAAAGTGACTTCTGGGGTAGGGGAGAATTGAAGGGGACTAAGTAGAGTGCAGTCACGTACACATTGCCTGCAGCAACCTATTGACGTTGTGAAGTCTGTGGCTCTCTAATTGCCTGCCAGGGTTTGCTCTACTCTTCCGTCTCCTAGCCTTGCCCGAAGGAGACTGAGCAAAGCTATAGTACTTGAAGCCAGGAGGCCAGGAGGGGTGGGTGGGCAGGGGGCTGTTCCTCGTTTACCTCAGCTCACCCCAGTCTGGAATGCTGGATCTGGCCCCAAAGCCACACTTGACAAACACGCCTGCTTCGTACCAGGAATGTGTGAGAGAAGGGATCATGGATGAGAGCTGCAACCAGCGGTGGAGAGTTTGGGGAGGACCAAAGGGAAGGGAAGGAAACAAGTCCAGAGACTAATACTGGGCAGGAGCTGGGAATTCTGGGCGGCGTTCCTGGTTCTGCCCCTATCTTGCAACATTTATGTGCAGTGCCCTCCTCCTCCTGTGCCTTAATTCCCACATCTGCAAAGCAGTAGACCCCCTCCTTCCTCCTCCCCCCCCAATTAGAGGTCTGACCACAACCACAGCATTCAGCATGATTCATCTCACTCTGAAACCCTGCAGCTGTACTCCCCTGAGTCCTGGCTGGGAGGCGCCAAGACTCGGCTGTTCTTGGCGCCGGTCGGATTTCCTGGGCTTGTCCTTCCCTGGGCAGGAAATCCTGCTCAGGGTGAACAGGAAGCATTGCGGGTGGGGTCAGAGGGCAGCTGGGATGGACTCTGTAGGGCTCAGCACTTGGGGGAGGGGAAGAGAGCCAGAGTTCGCTGGCTATTTTTAAAGGGAAACTAATTCAGGGCTTGCAGTGTGTGTGTGTGTGTGTGTGTGTGTGTGTGTGTGTGTGTGTGAGAGAGAGAGAGAGAGAGAGAGAGAGAGAGAGAGAGAGGGAGGATGGAGGAATTTAAGGGTGTCCTAGGAAGAGTGGCCCAAAGAATTGCATGCATTACTGTGACTTCCTTTGCAAGATAGTGATAAGGAAGCTAATCAAGTGGTTTACAAGAAAAGGGCTATTAGGGCCACTCTTAGCAAATGATTACACCACCAAGGCTGTTTCTAATTGTTCCAGTACTATTCAGAGGATGCTGGAATAACCATTACCTCTTTCTTCACTTCTGTGGGAAACTGTGGCAGGAGCATATCCTAGTCACCATCTTTTCTGGCCCTGTCTTGGTGGTGCTGCTTTCTTTTCCTCCAGGAGCCGTACCTGAAGCAGTTCAAAATTGTCCTTAGCTGTTCCAGAGTTAAAACCTTACTTATCTCTTTAAGCATTCGGTAAGTTCCCATGGTTTTGACACGGGAGGTGTCTGGTACCTTTCAGCAGCTATTTGGCTAGTGTTGCAGCCAGGCCACCCCTAAAGGGCGAGATTGGCCAGGGACCTATGGCACATCCACTTTCCCCTGAGCCCTGGGCGTTCTCTTTGAAAGCCTTTCCGCTTAAGCAGCAGGAGAGCTCTCATCCTGTACCAGCCCTCCGATCCCATGCTTGGTGATCTGCATCCGCTTAAATGGTAGAGGTGGGGTAGGCTTCACAGTGAAGCAGGAGAGACAGCCAGCCCTCTCTCTGCTGCTTTCCGGTGTAATTTTCCCCTTGAACTATTCTTCAGGCCACTTTTGAACACAGTTTTAGTGCCCTGCTAGAATAGCTCTGAACCCCTATTTGAAATGAGCTTGAGCCAGTTGATACTTGGGCTCCCTTTGACGACACCTGTACAAAATGTGCGCGCAAAACCAAAGCAAGTTTTGACAGGTAGTGCAGCTCACTGATTTAGCCCTCCATCAAAAAAGTTGCCTCTGGCTCATATCTCACGCACATTAACCTCACCCACATTAAGGAAAGCGTTTTCCCACCACTTTGTGATGCCCTGCTGTTTGTGTGTGTCCTGCTTGCTTATTAATAAGAACAGCACCATTTGTCAGTATCGTATCTGTGGCAGGATAGAGATCATCATTGGGGGCAGCTTATGTTATGCTGGTAGAGTTTTCTGCTAGCTCAAGGACTGGTGGGAACCAGCCAAGGGAATAGCCATGGCTATTTTAATATTCCCAGCTCTCACCTTTCGAGGTTTTAATGTAGGCTCCTGTAAGGACAACATTCAGGCTTTTATATGTGTCTGTGGAAGTTCTACCACCCAGACTCAGCGTTCTGTACTTCTGAGACTGTATTGTGCAAGACTGGAATTTCAGATCTGGTGAGGAATTGCACATCTTCCAGAGTTCGACATTTTATTTGCAAGTTATAATTAGGAGCGTGCAGTTTCTTTTTCTTTTTTTTCTTTTTCTTTTAAAGCTGAACCTCAGATATCACAAAGGTCATTCTTCTGTGCACAGTATAAACTGTTGGATGCACCAATGTTGACTGTTCTCTAGTGCAGTGATGGATAACCTCAGCGAACGCAGTTTCTGAAAGGGTTTCTTTAGGCTCTCAAGCCCATGTCTGACCATGCTACTAAATACTGACTGCAGGATTATTAATTTGAGCAACACGATTTCCCACCATTTGGAGGCACTCAAGGATGGGAATAATAATATAAATAGGAAAAACACAAAATTCCCACTCAAAAATGGAAGTTTAGCTCCATCCTGGTTCGTATCGCTGAGCTCTCAGTAGTCCTCACTCCCCAAAAGTCTTTGAATACGGCTTACATCACAAAACTCGCCTAGCCTTGTGATACAGGTAGCCTTCAATTTTGCAATCCCAATTGGGATCATAATCTCATTGCTAAGCAAAGGGGTTGTTAAGTGAGTCGCATCTGAGGTTACGACTTTTTTTGGCCCACAGTTGTTAAGCAAATCACTGCAGTTGTTAAACGAGTTATGTGGTCATTAAGCAAATCTGGCTCTCCCCCCCACTGACTTTGCTTGTTGGAAGCCGGCTAGGAAGGAGTGAGTGACAATCAGGTGACCCTCCCCCCCAAGACGCTGCAATTGTTGTAATTCCATGCCCGTTGCCAAGCACCCAAACTTTGATTGCGTGACTGTGGTGATGTTGTGACAGTTGTTAGCGTGAGGACTGGTCATAAGTGCCTTATAAGTGTCGAACAGCCACTAAATGAACAGGTGTAAGTTGAGGACTACCTGTAATGATTCACGTGACATCCAGAGTTACTTTGCCATTCATTTGCTGTCAGAACTCAGCTGTGGTGCCTTTGAAATGGGAAGAGTCTGCAGTTAATCTAGGGATGCCTCTTTGACACTGAGTTATGTTGCTCCATGTCTGCAAACCGACTGGGCTCTTGACCAACCACTGGTCAAGATGAGCCACCTCCTATCACCCCCCTGATACATGCCAGCTATATGTTCTGATAGTTTAAAATGTCATGGCTGTCCCTTTGGAGACCCAGACCCTTTTTTGCCCCCCCAAAATAAAATAAGTAGCAACCGGCTTATTGTCAGGTTCTGTCCAAATAAAGGCACCTTATGAAGAGTTTCACGGTGGTAAATGAGAGCTGTGCTAGATGATCAGTTGTCTTTTTTGTCGTTGCTTCGTTCACCTTCCTGGCTAAGGGTTCCTTCACAGAGATGGGACATCACAGCTTACAAATATGTGACAGAGTTGTCCAGGGGATTTACACAAGTCTGAGTAAAGTTTTCTAGACACTTTCAGCTTCTTGACTGTTAAGGTGAAGAATTTACAATTCTTCTGTAGGATTTGGGTGGGAAACCAAGGGCCCAATACAGCCTGCGAAACATTCTTTTCTCACCGGTAGTGGACCCTGCTTGTTCTGCAATTAATTGAAGGGCAGCTCTTAATTCCTGAGTAGAGAAAAACTTTATTTTTCAGTCTTCTCGGGTAGAGGGTGGGGGAGCAGAGAAGAGTCCATGAAGGAGAAGCATTTCCGGGGATGATAGTTAGGACTATTATAATCCATTTCCCAAACTTGCTTTAACAGCTGTGCTTATTCCATCCCTTATCTTGACACTTTTCTGTACTTTTATAGATATGGCAAAATTGTCTCCACCAAGGCCATCCTGGATAAAACAACTAATAAATGCAAAGGTGAGCTCAGCCTGGGTTTTCCTCCCGTGTGGAGTAATATTGTGGTATCCACAGGATCTGAATCGGAGTCTGGATAACAAGTGGGGGTTTTGCTTGGGGTTTCTCAAAGGGGGAAGCGCAGAGCTGTCCTGTTTTGCTACATCCTTATCGCCCACAGACTCTTGCAGCGGTCCAGAGAATTTAATCTCTCTTTCAAAAGAGGGTTTCTTCCATCCACAGCTTTGAGGCTGGCGAAGTTTGAAACCTAAATGTAAGGCTGGGGCACAAGGCAGGTTCAGAATCTAGAGCCAAACTTCCTGAGGAAGATGGGCTTGGTCTGAAGGTGGGGATGGTTTATTGGCATGAGGGTGATGGTTGTGTGGGGGAGGAGCTGCATTCCTGAAATGCCAGACATTGCTGTGGAGAAAAGAAAGATGGAGCATCCACTCAGAGTACAAGCTGGAGGAGGAGGAGGAGGAGGAGAGGGGAAGAGGAAGAAGAGAAGGGGGATCCTGCAGTCTGTATGGCTTAACAGGGAGACAGATCCTCCCTCTCTTGCCTTCCTGCCAATGTTTGCGAACCCCGCCAGATAACATTAGTCTTGCCCCTCAGAATGATTGCGGGTTGTGGTGTGCTAGAGGGTGTGGTGCAGCTGAGAATGTAAAGGAGGTGAGGTGAGGCAGGAGGGCTTTGCTCCCGCTGCAAAGGTAAGTCTCTTTGCTGCTCACCCAGAAGCAGAGGGCTGGAGGAAGGATCCTCTATACAGGTAGTCCTCAACGTACGGCCACAATTGAGCCCAGCATTTATGTTGCTAAGTGAAATATGTCTCAAGTGAGTTTGGCCCCATTTTACAATCTCTCTTAAACCACGGTTGTTCAGTGAATCGCCGCAGTTGTTAAGTTAGTAACAGTGGGGAATCTGGCTTCCCCACTGACTCTGCGTAAATATGAATCCCTGGCGAAGCATCTGAATTTCAATCATGTGACCAGGGGGATGCTGCAGTGGTCATAAGTGTGAAAAACGGTCTTCAGTGACGTCGTAACTTTGAACGGTCGCTAAATGAACTGCTGTGAGTCGAGGACTACCTGTCCAAGCTAGAGATGGAATCTCCAAGGTTAACAAGATTAATCTTTCCTCTCCTTGAACCTTCAGGTTATGGCTTTGTGGATTTTGACAGCCCCACAGCAGCTCAGAAGGCCGTGACTGCACTAAAGGCCAGCGGGGTCCAAGCCCAGATGGCCAAGGTAAGCCTTGAGCTGCAGGCCTACATGGCAGAGCCGTCCTCCTCCCTTCAACAAATGAGAATGGGAATCTTCCTGAGTAAGACAACCACGGTTAAATTTCTAGTGCAGGGGTAGGCAACCTTGGCTCTTTTATGACTCGTGGACTTCAACTCCCAGAATTCCTGAGCCAGCATAGCTCAGCTTGGAAACCTCTCCCTTTCCCCTCAGCATGGCTGGCTCAGGAATTCTGGGAGTTGAAGTCCACGAGTCATAAAAGAGCCAAGGTTGCCTACCCCTGTTCTAGTTTAACCTTGTTCCTTGTGATTTAGCCCTGTTGAAGCGAGATCTTTCTTATATCCTGCCATGATGGAGAGGCTCTTCTTCAGAGTGTGTTTTCCAGCATTACTGTGTTGCCCAGGGTTTCAAGGGTACCACTGATGCTTCATGCCATGTGCTTGGAGTGGGTGGTGCTGGGTACAGTCATGACAAGTAGGTGTGGTGGTAAATTTTGCAGGAACCTGGGTTTCCTATGCAAGCCATCGTTCAGACAAGTAGACAAGAGCAGCACCCAGAGCTAATGTATCTTAGTGTTATATGTGAATCAGACCCCAGCAGTTACATGAGACTCTACCATAGCAGACTGAATTATGTATCCATTAAGTTCAATATCCTGGCCTTAGAATCCCAGAATAATTCCAGTATTACTCAGTCTCACTTGGTCAGGCGATGATTCCTTTCCCAAGTTCTCTGGGAAAAGAACACTCTCTTTTTTCCCCAAAACATCTTTAAAGCTAGAGATGTTAATGATTGAAGATAAACTGTTCAGTTCTATGATGTATTAATTCCTCTCCAAACATACACCTTGTTTCTTGCTGATCACTTTAATTCCACTTTCCCCAAGCTGGTGCTCTCCAGATATAGTGGGAAATGTTCTGCAAATTACGATGCCACCATTTGGTTGGGGCTGATTGCTTGAACCAGGTGGCAACGTGGATACTGACTTAAGCTGCAGATCCTCTTTCTCCTGAGAGAGACAGAGAGAGAGAGAGAGACAGAGAGAGAGACACACACAGAGAGAGAGACAGAAACAGACAGAAAGAGACAGAGAGACAGAGGCAAAGACAGAGAGAAAGACAGAGACAGAGACAGAGACACAGAGACACACAGAGAGAGAGAGACAGAGAGAGACAGAGAGAGCCTTCTCTAGCAAGGGGTCCTCCCCCCCTCCCGCTGCTGGTCCACGAAGCCAGAAAAGTTGAGTACCACTGTTCTGTAGGCCAGTATCAGCTACTACTCAAAGAAGCAGAGAGCATCATTGTGGTTCCATGTAAGAAATAAGTAATGCTCTCTTAGCCCAAGAATATCTACACATTCAATGGGAGGCAGATGTTGTACTCTGGTACTCCAGTAGATTTGGATTTACTCAGAGTAAATTACACTCTAATCAGGGGCTCTGGATTGGGGATTGAGGATCCCTGCTAGAGAAGGCTTTCTCTTTCTCATTTTCTCTCTCTCTCTCTCTCTCTCTCCCAATATATCCGCTACATTTTCATAAATTAAAGCCATGGCCAGTGGTGGGATTCCCTTGAAATGTCTTTGAAATCTGAATCTATCTATTTAGAAAGAACACACAGCGTTCACACATGCACGTAGGGCACGTATGTCATTCCCAGTGTGCAGCTCTTGCAGTTAGCACACTTGTATATGTGCTATAGCCAACAGTACTATAGAGGCCATGTTTGCTGCCTCACTTGCTCTCCTGGATGCTGGATATTTCCAATGCGTCAGCTTCTCTTCATTCTACTTCACAACAGTGAGTCTCACTGGTGGGGTTGCCTAGAGCAGAAGCTGGGCTCTCTACCGAGATAATATGTTGAGTTCTCTTCATAAATGGAACGGCCTCAGTGTGCCTAGAGAAAGGGAGGCAGCAAGCATCTCAACAGAGGCAGGTGACACGTTCAGGAAGGGAAGGGAAAGGAAAGTCCAAAGGAATGCGTCCTCGGGATGGGATGGACTATTGCTAGGCAACAGCCTGACTTCTTGTTTCCATAGCAACAGGAGCAGGATCCTACCAACCTCTACCTGTCAAACTTGCCTTTGGGCATGGATGAGGCTGAATTGGAGTCGATGCTGAAGCCATTCGGACAAGTCATCTCTACACGTATCCTACGTGATGCCAGCGGCACCAGCCGAGGAGTTGGCTTTGCCAGGTCAGGCAGGATGGCTGGGACAGGGTTGGGGATCCTTTGGTTTAATGATACACTTCTTCAGTTATATACAGTAGTGCTAGCTTAAAAAGACAAACAGACCTAGCCTATGTTCACTCAGGGAGCCCTCAGAAATGTGGTCCATTCACATCCCGTAGGTGAGCAAGCACCTTGAACCATTCCTTTGACCAAGGATGGTCTTCTGTCGGAATACCTGCACAGAGATTTGCTTGGCTAAATATTCCCTTCTGCACGGAGCATGTGCAAATATGCTGAGCATTTGCAAATATTTCCCTCTTGGTTCAAGGTGGTGATCGGCATTTGCCTTTTTTAAACTCTTCCATGTCCTATTCCTACGTTGTAGGGTTGGGATAGCTATAGCTACACTCTTCTGAGTTGGTCCACTGGGAACTAGATTATGGACATTTGGATGTTCTATGGAAGCTTTCTACATGCCTCTGAAACCATATTATTTTAGCTGACTGTGTGTGTCTTTCAGTTTCTTTTTCCCTAAATATGCCATCACCAAATGTTCCTAAAAGATTAAGATAGGCTGGGGCAAAAGAGGGTTGAGCACTGACACTCAAAATGATTCCTTTCCAGGTTTGGCAGGCGGAAAAAGTTGAACTTCAGTGGCACTTTGTCTGTCCTAAAGCCTTATAACAAACATGTGGTTAGCTTGTGGGCCAAAAAAATGTCCGAGATGTTTTGATGCGGAGTATAAAGCCCTAGGTTACCTCCTTCTCTTTTCCTATGGCACTCAGCTGCTGTTCAGTCTTCAGTTTAGCCTTAGGGAGAAGCAAGATATTTAGCCAATTGCTTGAGAAGGGACGGGAAGAAAACTGGTAGCAGAAAACTGGTGATTTAGAAAATGGCTTGATGTGGAACAGGAATGCTGAAAGACAGAAGCACCATTGATCCTAGAATTTCCCCTATTTACAATGACGTTTAGCATTGTTGCTAAGAAAGAGGAAAATACATCTGTGTGCATTTGGTTCCTAACCCAAGATCCCTGCTAAAGATTTGTCTAACTGTTGAATTACTTTTAGGCATAGAAGGGTACCTCCTTTGCTGTTCAGACCTCCACCTGGGTGGGCAGTTTTGTTCTGTATTCTCCCTTTCCTGTGCCAGCTTGGGCATTCTTTTCTATCCTACACTGCCCTCTACTGCCAAATGTTCACATTGCAACAGACAGCTCCTGGCTCCTCCATATTTATTTTCCTTCATACCTGAAAAAGTAAACTTGGTCGAATTGGCAATGGTTGGTTAATTATATATCCCTGTTTCCTATAGCTGGTTATAATGGATGAGGTTGGTCTTCCTAAAGAGAGGAGAGAACTGAAACACTGATTTCCCTCTCTGTCAAAACTGATTTGCTACCCCCCGCTTTCTTTCAAAGTCTCCAGCTCTAAAATATTTTCCCTGAGTCCTAAGATGTAGCATTTCAAAGCCAAAAGGGATAACAAGCCAATGAGATGTTTAATCATCATAGCAGAGCCATGTGAAAACACAGGCCAGCATCAGGAAAGCAAAGGCTCAGAATGAACAAGGACTTGCAACAAAAGTCAAAGGTATTAAAAGTCTCTTTCAACATATAAATGACAAGAAAAAAAAAATCAAGAAAACAGTCAGTCCACTAAAGAGAGAAGATGGAAAGGAAGTAACAGGCAGTAGAGAAAAAGCAGAGCTGCTTAACTTATTCTTTGCATCAGTCTTCACGCAAAAAGAAACTATAGCCCAACCTACTAAAAACATAACTGTAAAAGACAGACTAGAAATAAAAATTAAAATAAGCAAGAAAATGGTAAGAGAACACCTGTCTGAGCTTGATGAATGTAAATCACCGGGACCTGACAGATTACATCCCATAGTTCTAAAGGAGCTGGCAGACTCATCTCAGAACCACGGTACCATATCTTTCAAAAATCTAGAAGCACCAGGGAACTACCAGAGGACTGGAAAAGAGCTGATGTGGTTCCTATATTCAAAAAGGGGAAAAAAACAGACTCAGAAACTACAGACCAATCAGCCTAACATCAAAAAACAGATCTGTGAACATCTAGAAACAAATCAAGTAAAAAACTAGAAGTCAGCACAGGTTTGTTAAAAACAGATCATGCGAAACCTATCCTATTTCGTTATTTGACAAAGCGACTAAATTAGTAGACCAGTGAAATACTGTGGACATACTATACTTAGACTTCAGCTAAACATTCAACAAAGTAGACCACAACCTACTTCTTGGTAAGCTAGAAAAAAAGTGGATAGATAGCATCACCACCAAGTGGATTTATAACTGGCTGACAAACCGTGCTCAATGAGTAGTCCTTAATGGTACATTGTCTACATGAAGGGAAATAAGCAGTGGGGTACCACAAGGTTTCGTCTTAGGCCCAGTATTCTTCAATATCTTCATAAACGACTTAGATGAGGGAATAGAAGGGGAAACTCATCAAATTTGCAGATGATACAAAGCTGGCAGGAAAAGCCAACACCCCAGAAGACAAACTCAGGTGGATCTTGACAGACCTGACAAGACCTGATACTGGGCCCTATCTAACAAAATGAAATTCAATGTAGGGAAAAGTAAAGTCTTACACTTAGGCGAGAGAAACCAGAAGTACACATATAGATTGGGTGAAACCTGGCTTAATAGCAGTAATTGTGAGAGGGATCTTGGAATCTTATTGGACAATCAATTAAATGTGAGCCAACAGTGTGCGGCGATAGCCAAAAAACCAATGCAATCCTAAGTTGCGTTAACAGAGGGATTCAATCAAGATCACATGAGATATTAATATCACTCTATAAAGCCTTAATAAGATCACACCTAGAATGCTGCATCCAGTTTTGGTCACCATACTGTAAAAAAGATGTTGAGACTCTAGAAAAAGTGCAGAGAAGAGCAAGAATGATGATTAGTCGACTGGAGGCTAAAACATATGAAGAACAGTTACAGGAACTGGGCACGGCTAGTCTAGTGAAGAGAAGGACCAGAGGTAATATGATAGCAGTCTTCCAATATCTGAGGGGCTGTCACAGAGAGAAGAGGGGGGGGGGGTCAACCTATTTTCCAAAGCACCTGAAGGCCAGACAAGGAACAATGGATGGAAACTGATCAAGGAGAGATTCAACCTAGAAATAAGGAGAAATTTTCTGACAGTGAGGACAATCAACCAATGGAGCAGTTTGCCTTCAGATGTTGTGGGTGCTTCATCACTGAAAGCTTTCAAGAAGAGACTGGACAGCCATCTGTCAGAAATGGTATAGGGTCTCCTGGCAGGGGGTTGGACTAGATGACCTATAAGGTCCCTTCCAACTCTGTTATTCTATTCTATTTTGAAAGCTCCTTGCAATATTGGAGCTATTTGGAGTCATAAATTCATATCCAACTAGAGATTCAAAACCAGTGGATTGGTTTGCATAGTCCAGGTTAATTCTGATGTCAGATTTTGCATTCTTGGATTCATTTTTAGTAATCTCCCCAAAGAAATGTTGCCTAGGAACGGGCTATCTCATAAATTTTCCAGATTTGATCTGTTAGCTTTGATGAATCTTGATTAGGAGATTCTAGGAGAATCACGGGCTATTAATACCTATCTAATTTTTCCAAATACTGATGCTCATCACAAGTCTCTGAGCTTAACAGAAAGTACATGTTCTCCCTCAAGAACTCACCCCAATGCCCCTGTCCCTTCCTCTCTGCAAAGTCCTCTAAATCAGTGTTTCTCAACCTTGGCAAGTTTAAGATGCGTAGATTTCAACTCCCAGATTTCCCCAACCAGCGTGTTGGCTGGGGAATTCTGGGAGTTGAAGTCCACACATCTTAAAGTTGCTGAGATTGGCAAACGCTGTTTTAAATGGAAGCAGCGCCATTTAAAGGACTGTTTCTCAATCTGGACAACCTGAAGATGAGTGTTGACTTAAACTGGAGTTGACACGAAGCTGTTTTTCGTTCAGATCGTCAGTTCAGCCAAGTATAAACCAATGAATTTCTCCATAGGAATTTTGAGTCGGTAACTCTCACATCTACTATATTTTGAGCTGCAGGTCCTATCAATTAGGAGCAGGTTGCCTAGATGTCTTGCTGAGATTGTCCACATCCCTTCTCATGGCTGTGTTGCTCATGTCTGAGAGACTTGGAATTCCACAGCACTGGGTTAACAGAGCACATTCTTCTCCCTACTTATTCCTGCATAGAAACATTTGGCATTTTCTCCATCCCAGCTTCATGGACACTTTCTTTTCATTGCTTCTCCAGGATGGAGTCTACAGAAAAGTGTGAAGCCATCATCACCCACTTCAATGGCAAATATATCAAGACACCTCCTGGGGTCCCAGGTGAGAGAGTACTATAAGAGGGAGGGTGAATTGGTTCCTTTCCAGAGGAGAAAAAGTTTAAGGTAGTAGACACAGCAACAGCAGCAAGACTAGTAGTGTCTTTCTTGCATCTGTAAAAGGGCACCATACAAAATAATAAAACAATATTGAAACATTAGTACAGTAACTTCCTATACTACAATTAAGGTCACAACTACTATATAAAGCAGTGGTTCTCAACCTGTGGGTCGGGACCCCATTTGGGGTCGAACGACCATTTCACGGGGGTCGCCAAACAACGCAGTCCGCCATTTTTTTCCCCCTTTTCCTTAGCTGTGCTACTCCCTTTTATTCTATTGGCTTTTGAAAGCCAATAGAATAGACTCTCTTGAATAGAGTCTAATTCTATTGGCTTTCAAAAGCCAATAGGAATTGTCCAGGCTGTCTCTGCCCTGCTGAGCCCGCCAAAAGTCCCATTCTGCAAACGGTGCTGCACCAGTTGAGTAGTCCTCGATTTATGACCGGTTGAGTAGTCCTCAACTTACGACCGGTTGGGGGTCGCCGCATTAAAAAGGTTGAGAACCACTGATATAAAGACTCGAGTTAGCCAGCAATTAAAGTTGGTACTTTTCATAAATTCTAATCACTGATAGAAGGAAGAAAAGATTCAATCAGGGAAGGATCGGAATAGCACACACTGTGCTGTTCTAGATCCAGATCATCAGATAAGGAAAAATGTTAGGTGACCTGCTAAGAGACTGCTGCAATGATCCAGCTAAGGAAAGATCAGGGCATGAAGCCATTGCTTTGCTGTTTCTGTGATGAGGAACTGATAAAGGCAATGAATATTCTTTAAATAAAATCTCCAAGTTTTTTTTTATTATTATTATTACCTGTTCACAACAATGTGAAGTCAAAGCTGCCATTTTTAAAACTGTGTTAGCCTTCATACACACAGAGATCTTCCCAAGAACCTAAAAAGTCATACTGTTATCAGTGTATAGTATATGTGTGGATCCAAGCAGTGGTCTTTTTCAAATGACAGGTGGGAATTTTGTGTTAAGTGCAGATTTTTTAAGTTCTGTCCCAGATTTTTTGGGTTTGGTACCCAGTATGCCAATAACCACTGGGATGCCACCGGGCCTCTTTATGCCACATTCATTCAGTTTTGATGATTAGTTCTTGATACTTTGTGACATTCTCCAATTCTTTATCTTCTATCTACTATCCCTTGGTATTGTCACATCAGTTATCCACATTTTCTTTTCAACCACAGTTAAATCGTTGTCAGTTTGTGTCCAGAAATCTCACAATATTTTAACCTACTCATTTTCAACTACTTTTTCAGCTCTGTGTTTCCCCCAATTTTTCATGGTCATTTTTACAGATATTCTAGCGAATTGTTTTTTTGTTGTTGCTTTAAGTTTTTATCCAGCCTTTTAAAAAATTTCGTCAATTCAAGGGGGTGAACATATGTTCAGCTCCTATTTTTTTTGTCCAGAACAAAATTATCACTGAAGGTTTTTTTTTTTAATGAAAATGGACCATTGAGTTGGACTTGCTGGTGGCAACTGGCTACCCAAAACCAGAAACAGAGAGAGAAGGGTTGAGACACAATAGTCTTCCCATTTAGTTTGAGTTGGAGGGAACCCATCCAGCCCAATATCAACATCCATCCAGGCATTTGGAAAGATACCCCCCCTGGCTGCCTCACTCAAAAGTACACCTGTGTGTTGTCTATGAAAAAGCTAGGATACTGTAACGTTCCACATCACAGAAAAAATGTTCTGAGATAAGTAGGAGTAAAACCATTGAAATACAGTGTGAGCAGTTCCAAGGTAACTTCAGAAGAGGGCAGTGTGGCTGAATGGTCAGGATTTCAAGTGCAGCAGAAAGAAGTTATAGCCCTGAAACTGGAGCTACGTGGTTCTCCATTTATAATGTGTAAAAATGTGTTGCTGTGGGTAACCTGACTGAAACAGGTCAATGAGATGGCTGACGGTGAGACAGGGAAGGAACTGAGAGCTACTGCTAATTTTAGCAGCCCCATTTGACCAGAACAACCCTTCTGATCCAATTCCCTCCTTCCTTTATTTACTACATGGCCTTTCCCCCTGCCTCTACTCATTCGGCTGGTAAAAAGGAAGGAGGGAATTGGATCAGAAGGGTTGTTCTGGTCAAATGGGGCTGCTAAAATTATTTTGGCCAGAGGCCCCCAACCTTTGGGGCACCAGGGACCAGTTCCGTGGGGAGAGGTTTTCCGTGGACCGGAGGGGGCGTGGTTTTGTGTGCTACCCCATCCCATGGATGGGGCTTTATTTGTGCAGACCGATTGCTGGCATGCTGCGGCCCGGTACCGGTCCATGGACCGGGGGGTTGGGGACTCCTGATTCTGCCTCTTCCTGTGAAGTATGAATTAAGTCATCTAAATCTGACCCAGAGCTAAAATTGTGGCCTGAAGAGGAGGGGTAAAACACTTCAAGCAGGAAGAGACACGACTGGAGTAAGCAGATAAACAAGTTAGAATAGCAGGACGCTCTTAAGAGGCATGTGTGGCGAAAGGTTTGGAGTCATTTCCTATGTACAGCAGAGTTAAGGAATCATATTTTTCCCATGGAGTAAATTTCACAGCGTGGTTCTTGTGGAATAGACTTCACTCCAACAAAGGTATTTATAAGAGGGGCATTTTTATTTCCTTATTTGTGTCCAGCTCATCACATCTCAAATAAGTGGGGGCGCTACCAAAAGAATTAAGGGTTTCTTGCCATTTCCAGGCTATGATCAATTAATCATGTCTGATAAATACAATATTGCACTGTCTTCCATTCCTTTCCCTTAGCTGCCTTCTCTAGGTTGCTCCTTGGTGGGGGTGAGGCTGTTATTATTGCATTTGTGTCCCCAATTTTGTCTGAACACTCCAGGAGCTTAGATAGAGACTTGACCTGAATTTAATTCCCACAACAATAAAGATGGATTATGTTGAAAGAAGATGACCGTCCCCAAATCATCTAAACCAGGGGTAGGCAACCTTGGCTCTTTTATGACTCGTGGACTTCAACTCCCAGAATTCCCGAGCCAGCATGGCTCAGCTTGGAAACATACCAAGTCCACGATACTCATCCAGTGCTGCAATGGCTACAGCTGCAGGCTCTCCAGTGCAGGCTGCGATAAAACTAGGCTGCATAACAAAACTGAGCTTGAGGAGAGGGAACACAACCACTCCACTCAGAGGAAGTATATATGATTGGGGCATAAAAAAGCATGTCTGTCCAACTATTTTTTTTTGCCTTCTTTTTGACAAGCTATTTTAATAATCTGCTTTTCCAAAGTGCCCATATCTTGTGCCCTTCCCCCCCTCCCCCAATAATTCACAGATTAGCAGTTCCTTGGTTTTGGTGCATGTATCAGCTGGCCCTTCTGAGTTGTTGGCCAAGGGCCCAGTGGAGGGAAGTAGGAGTATCCTCTTGTACGTAAGTGCTGCTCGTGTGGTAGTAATTCAGAATGCTATGTAGCTCTGTACACTCTCCCAGTTGTGGGAGAAGAGAGTAGTTGCTTGGCAACAAAAAGGAAGGTTAACCACAAGAGCTCAAGGAAAACAGTAGCATGACACTGAAGTCTGCGAGTCTTTAAATAGAAACCTGCCTGGGCCACACACAGTATGGATGGAGGCTGTTGCATTCCCGACAAAATGCTAATATGCCTAGCGCTAATGTGAAAATAAAAGTCTGCTGATGGTCTCACAAAAGTCACTGAATTGATGTTAATTAGCTCTTCTGGACACGGCTGGCTCTTGAACAACGGCAGAAGGTTTCATTCTCTGTTCTAGCCGTGAAGGGTGAAAAAAGAGAAAGAGGAGGATATCCTCTGTGGTTCAGAGGTAGGATGAAGTCAAGGAGAAGAAGAAAGGGTGAGCAGCACTGTGTCCAATGTGATCAGCCACGGTTGTCCATTTTGGATCTTCAGGTTGATGTAACAGTTACTGCTACAAAGCAAAATAGCCTCCAGTTAATGAGTGCACCAAAAATGGAACAGTGTGTCGAGTGGAATTCAGTGTATCAAGTCAGCTGTCAAGAGAAGGTTTAGGGCAGGGGTGTCAAACTCAATTTCATTGAGGGCCACATCAGCATTGTGGTTGCCCTCGGGGCCGGGTGGGTGTGGCCAAGGTGGATGCAGCCTACTGGGTGGGTGTGGATGGAGTGGGTGTGGCCTACTGGGTAGGCGTGGCCAGTTCTACATTGTTCATGTCAAGGGTGCTTGTGGGGGCCTGGGCAGGAGTGGGACAGATCTGAGGGTCTCTGGAAGAAAGGGGTGGGACCTGGGCAAGCGGCAAGGCATGGTCCATTTTTTCATTCCTCACAAAGGGTGACACCTCCCCAGCATGCACCCAGGGGGCGGGGCTGACACAGCAGGGGCTGGTTCCTCGCTGTTTCCAGACAGCCTTGTGGAGCTAAGACTGAATGCGTTTCAGCATAGATGGCCACCACAAAATTGTATATTGGCTCCCGGACGGCCTGGGCCTGGGCCAAGGCAGCGGGAGCCGTTCCCTCACTGTTTCCAGGATGGCTCCATGGGCCACATGAAACCACTTCGCAGGCCGCATCCGGCCCCCGGGCCTTGTGTTTGACATGTCTAATTTAGGGCATTGAGAGAATACTGAGCCCTAGGAATATCATTCAAACTAGGGGCGTCCAGATCTCTTACAACAAAAGTCCCAAGGCTAATCCCAGGCTTATTTTTTCTGCAGCTCCTCCAGATCCACTGCTTTGCAAGTTTGCTGATGGTGGCCAGAAGAAGCGCCAGAATCAGGGCAAATATGTGCAAAATGGACGAGCCTGGCCAAGGGAAAGTGACACGGTAAGTGTGAGGGTCATCAGGAGATTAGAGGGCTTCAACAGTCACAGAATACCCTTTGGTCATATATGGGGGCCCAACGAGAACTTGACAAAAAAGTTTATTTGTCATGTTCACTCCTAGCATGGAACTTCCTTTTTTGCAATAATTGTATTAAGAATTGCATTGTAGAAATAAGACTAATACAAACTACAAAAAAATCAAAAAGCCCAGCAAGTATAGTTAACATTAACAACTTTTCACTCTCTTCATCCTCTATTCCATCCCATTCTCTATCAACAAATCTTTAAAACCGCACCACTCCATCTCCGTCAGTGAAAGTCCATTAAGATTTAAAAAGTAGCAACATAACTATTATAAACTATGTTCAATAAATCCATTTTGAATCCTTCTTTTTACATATATTTCTGATTTTCTTTAAACAAATCCCCCTGTATCATTCTTTCAAATATTTATTTATATCCCACTTTTATTATTTTTTTACAAATACCTGAAGGCCGCAAAGTTATCCGACACATCTTCCTCCTTCTATTTTCCCCACCACCAACTCTGTGAGGTGGGATTGGGCTGAGAGAGAATGACTGGCCCAAAGTCACCCAGTTGGCTTTCATGGCTAAGTTGGGACTTGAACAAATGGCCTTCCGTTTTCTAGCCTAGACCAGGGGGTAGGCAACCTTGGCTCTTTTATGACTCGTGGACTTCAACTCCCAGATTGCCTACCCCTGGCCTAGACCAAACTGATTTGTAAATAAACAAAACTTTTAAAACATAAAACAGTTCTAGTCCACGTTAGTCTATTAAACGTTACCAGATTTAGCAATCCATCTCTTTTAACCTTGGTCAAATAAACCAACTATGTAATCTTTCCCCTTTCTCATAACAACCTTTAGCCTCCTCAGATAATATCCAAACATCTGTTTTCTTTTCATGTTTTCTTTATGTCTTCTCATAAAATCATTGGCACCTTTTTCTGTAGATCCGGTATAAAGAGGTTATCCACATCATTCTTCATATTCTCCATGTTTCTTCTCACAAAATTGTTGATAACTTTAACAAATTCCTTTTGCAAATCCCATATGAAGAGATTATTCACATCACTCTTCTGGTTTACTATTTACGAGGTTTTTTTTTTTTCAATCAACCAGTTTCACTTGTATGTCCAATAGTGTTTCCACTATTCACCTTTCCCCTCTGCTTATAATTTTTAAATCTGCATTTAAATCAATTTCAACTTTATTCAATCAAATCTGTTTCTCTTCCACAACAACATCCAATTTATCTTATCCTGGCAAATAATTTTAAAATTATTTTTTTTTGCGCCCAAAAGTCATATACCTCACTCAGTAAACCGCTTGATACATTCATTTCCTTCTTGTGCCTTCAAAGTCATCAATTATTGTTTTCAAATATAAATACTGAATGTTTCTCACGAGGAAAATCCTTTTAATTAATTTCAAAGTTTTAATTCAAGTTCATCTAAACATTTAATCTATTTGAAAATTTCTAGAACCCAGCACTAATCACTTTTTTGCTATATTTTCAAAAAAAAAATTTCTACAAAATCTTAAATTCATGAATTTTTCCTAAAGAAAAGAAAGAAAATTGAAGAACAAAACCCTTGCCCAGTGAGTACAATAAAACTTGTGTTTCTGAAGATTTTCAATCTTTAAAAAAAACCTCACTTTAAGAAGTGAGGTTTTCTTGAACCTTGAGTTCAGAAAAGGCTTCAGTAATGTCTCTGGCTCGTGTACAGATAGTCCTTGACTTACAACCGTTTGTTTAGTGACAGTTCGAAGTTACAAAAGCGCTCAAAAAAGTGACTTAGGGCTGTTTTTTACACTTACGAGCATCGTACCACCACCTTGGTCACGTGATTAAAGTTGGGACGCTGAGCAACTGGCTCACATTTATGACGGCTGCAATTCCCGGGGTCACATGATCCCGTTTGGTGACCTTCTGAAAAAGCAAAGTCAATGGGGAAGACAGATTCACTTAACAGCCACGTTACTAACTTAACAACTGCAGTGATTCACTTAACAACCGAGGCAAGAAAGGTAATATAATGGGGCAAAACTCACTTCCCAACTGTCTCGCTTAGCAACAGAAACTTTGGGCTCAGTTGTGCTTATAATTCGAGGACTACCTGGAATCCCATTACTCCCAGCTGATTGCAAGCAGCGGCAAAATCCTTGGTTTCTGCCTTATACTCACAAAAGAAATAGCTGTCTGGAATACATATGAATAATCTTAAATGTCTCTCCTTTGTCCGGAGAGATTTTGGCTGTTTGGATCCTGCTTCCTGTTACCATTTTCAACCGTAATCTCTCCCACTGCTCCGTGGTAGGTCAGTGTGCTATTTCTTCACTGGAAGTCTACAACTGCATCTCTGGCATGGAACTTCCTAAGCAAACTGGTTTCCCATCTCTCCCTTTGGATTTTGTGAACTGGCCACAGGTTGTGCAGGCTAAGCTTAGAGACAGGAAAAGTTCTTTAACAGCTTGATTGGCTGTACTGACATGTCACACTAAGCTGGTTGAGAGAACAGGCTCTCTACTGGCCTGGGTAAGGCTTGTGACGTGTTCCTGGAAAGTTGAAATAATAACTATGGCTTCACTGAGCTGAGAACCTGGTGCACTGGGGGACAGGAAAAGGCGTGAGCCATATGTGAATTAACTATTGTTTCCTGCAGGGTGGGATGACCTTGACTTATGACCCGACAACAGCGTTACAAAACGGGTATGTCTTTGTTCTTGTGCCTTCACCTTTTATTGGTACAGTAATATTTTCATTAGAAAATGGGGCCTGGCAGAATTAAGCTGGCATGGCAACCAGTGGGAAGAGAGGTCTGCTGAGCGCACTCTCAGTTTTGGGACAGACTTCTAACAGGCGGCTTTGCTCCCCCTATTTTCTCTGCAGGTTTTATACAACGCCCTACAGCCTGGCCCCAAACAGGATGATTGCCCAGACTGCGCTCTCCCCTTATCTCCCATCACCTGTTTCCTCCTACCAGGTATGTTACTTTGGCAGCTAATACTGGAGAATGCAAACTGGGATCGGAGTCACAACAAGAGATGGAAATGGCTATGCTAAGAATGGGGAGGAGAAGGAGGCAACCATTCTTTTTCCTCCTCCTCCTCCTCCTCCTCCTCCTCCTCCTCCTCCTCCTTCTTCTTCTCCTCCTTCTTCTCCTCCTCCTCCTCCTCCTCCTCCTCCTCCTCCTCCTCCTCTCCTCCTCCTCCTTCCTCCTCCTCCTCCTCCTCCTCCTCCTCCTCTTCTTCTTCTTCTTCTTCTTCTTCTTCTTCTTCTTCTTCTTCTTCTTCTTCTTCTTCTTCTTCTTCTCCTCTCCTTCTCCTTCTCCTTCTCCTTCTTCTTTTGTATGTGTTGGCCACATACAATAACAAGATTCCGTGATTAAAATGGCTTGGGTCACTAATAACAAGTCAGAAATGGCAAGAAATGATGTGATGGTATTATGATGCATTTATTCAATCCCTTGTGTTTCTCCAGCAAGGGGGGGGGGAATGAGAACACATGTCTGATTTTTAGAACAAATGGAAGGTAATTCTGGTTAACTTTCCTGTTGTACCGCCTATTCAGCTAGCAGAAGTCACCTTGTTTAGATGAAAAGTACTTTAACGAGAGAGAATGCAGCTAGCCCTGCTACTCCTAAAACCCCTGTTCGCTGACTCTGTGTGTGACAGGAAAGGTCTGCCTTTAAAGTGGCCTTCCAAATTGCATGACCCGTGTTCAAAGATTATGGGAGTCGTAGTTCAAAATCCAGTTTTTAGGAAGGAACCCAGAGTGGAGCAAGCCAGATTAAGCAGAAAGGTCTACAAGGATGTGAGCTGTGAACCAGAAGTCCTTGGTTGAAGTCTTATCTGCACTACTTGGATATTGTTTCTCAGCCTGCTTCATGACAGGGAATTGAATAGCTCAATCAATCTACCTTTTAGGACTGGACTGTTTTGTTAAGATACCATGTATAAAACATGCTGCCTTATTCTAGGTCCACAGTCCATCTTGGATGCACCATCAGTCATACCTCATGCAGCCCACGGTGAGAGCTGTTTCTGCCTGCCCGCCTGCCTGCCTACCTGCCTACCTACCTACCTGCTTGCCTGCCTACCTACCTGCCTACCTGCCTGCCTGCCTACCTACCTGGAATCCTCCATTAAGGAAAACGTTGCAAAAGTTCTCATAGTGCTAATTAGTCCTTTTAATTGTGAATTCAGATGGAACAGTGAAAGTTGGACTTGGGTGGTTGTTTTTTTTTTTTTTAACTTGCAAGAGTTTGGGCTTTCTCCCTTTCTAGTCCAAATGACAGGAAAAATTATTAAACTGTGTAACTGTTTTTTGTTTTCTTCGTCTTCCTGGACCAGGAGGGTAAAAACACTTATGTATTAACTAACGACTGATATACTTTACTACTCATTGGGAAGACTTTTTTTTTTTTGCTTTTAATTCAAAGTGCTGTGTGGCCTAGAGTGCTAAGTCAGTATGTCCCACCTTTTCTAATTATCCTCCAATTTGAACTTTTGGGAAATGCAGTGCTTTCATACCGGAGTCGGTTGTAATGCACATTGTTCTTAGGATGTTTCTAGACTCATTCCCTTCATTACTTTCCGTTTTGTCTCAAACGGTGCCCTCTTTTACTCAGTATTTTGTTCCCAAGCAGGGGACGATGCTCACACCTACCATGGACCACGCCATTTCCATCCAGCCCACTTCCATGATGGGGCCTCTCACCCAACAGCTGGGCCATCTGTCCCTCAGCAGTGCTGGCACAGTAAGGACCCCTTCCCTCCTTCCCTTTTTTTTTTGTGGGGCTGAGACCCAGTTTTGCTGTGGCCTCTTGACATTTTCTCTCCTTCTCACCAGTATATGCCAGCGGCAGCAGCTATGCAAGGAGCCTATATTCCCCAGTATACACCGGTGCCTTCCTCTAGTGTCGCAGTTGAGGTAAGAGGCCCTTTTCCCCTTCCTGCTTAAATTAGGGAATGCTTCCTTGGTACAGATTTATGCCTTAAAAAAAAAAAAACACGCATGCTGAGTTCACATAGCATAGTGTTTCTCAACCTTGACAATTTTAAGGCATGTGGACTTCAATTCCCAGAATTCCACAGCCAGCATTGCTGGCTGTGGAATTCTGGGAGTTGAAGTCCACATGCCTTAAAATTGTCAAGGTTGGGAAACACTGACACAACAACTTTGAGTAAGCTAAAATGGGGATGGGAAATGTGTGGCTTATTTTCTTCCAGGGTCTCAACCTTTGCCTTAGCAACTGGCTCTTACGTCAAACCATTAGGGGTGAGTGAGTCACATAACATGTTATGTGACCCATTAACTTGGTTTTGGGATTTGGCATTTTGTGTGAACGCAGCCTCCGGACTGTATATTGTCTGGGGTAAACTACATGCCTATGCAGAGATTGTTTATCTTGCACTGATATACATTTTGGTGTTGTGTGTTTCCAGTAAAAAGGAGGGTAAGATGATGGGTGGAAATCCAGAGCATGTCTTATAGATTTTGGAAATGGTACCCCATAGATGGAAGAGGATTCCATATTCCACTGCCACCCAATTGTCCATAGGAGCTATGGCATACATGCTTCGATAATGAAGTTTACCAAACTAATTTAAATTACTCTGGGAAGTTGATTAGCCACTACTCTTTAATATAGTGGTTCTCAACCTGTGGGTCGGGACCCCATTTGGAGTCGAATGACCATTTCACGGGGGTCGCCAAACAATGCAGTCCGCCATTTTTTTCCCCTTTTCCTTAGCTGTGCTACTCCCTTTTATTCTATTGGCTTTTGAAAGCCAATAGAATAGATTCTCTTGAATAGAGTCTAATTCTATTGGATTTCAAAAGCCAATAGGAATTGTCCAGGCTGTCTCTGCCCTGCTGAGCCCGCCAAAAGTCCCAGTCTGCAAACGGTGCTGCATCAGTTGAGTAGTCCTCGACTTACGACCGGTTGAGTAGTCCTCGACTTACGACCGGTTGCGGGTCGCGGCATTAAAAAGGTTGAGAACCACTGCTTTAATAGGTCCTATTCCGAAATGAGCTCTTGCTTCTACACACTGGTGTCTTCCCACAGAGGCCCTTGAATGCTTTTTCTTCCCAGCCACATAGAGTCTTTCAGTGCCGAGCATAAAAAGCAACACCGGGGAAGCCTCCAAGTCCCATCACAGGGTTGGGGATCTGAGTCCGTGTGGTGGGTAAGATGAGGCGTCTCTGGAGATCAGTTTCCTGTTGGTGGAGAAGGCACGTGGCCGGCTGCTGAGCTCTTAATGAGGGAAGTGGAGAGGTCTTGATTCCCTGCCCAGCCACGTGGCGATTTGACCTTGCTCATCTTAGTGGGGCTGAAAGGTTTGGGGAAGATACGGCTACCATCCCAATTCCCCCAATGGGTATTTTGTCACAGGAGAACAGTGGCCAGCAGAGCCACGTGACAGTGGAGTCTCCATCGGATCATGCTGCCTACTCGTATCAGTACAACAAGTAACAACAGGTAAGGACAGGAGGGGAGGGACTGGCATATGTATCTTAGTCTTCTTCTCCCAGAGATAGCTCCGTTCTTTTTGTTTACTCAATCCTTTGCCAGTTCCGGAAAAAATAACTGAGTTTGGAGCGCATGCTTGGTGCCTTGGGCAATAGCCCTTGACCACCGGGGGGGGGTCCTTCTCGGGGTCATTTGAGCCATCTGGGTAGATTCACCCCCCTTTTCTCTCCTCCCAAAAGGAGGAAGAGAGGTGCAAGAGAAAGAAAGATAAGAGAGAGCGGGAGTTAGGAGTCCATTGAAGGTATTTTCTCCAGCAACTCCAGAAACCTAGATTTAGCTCTGTTTGTCTTCTCCACATGCCAGGAAACTTCCTTAAAAGAGGTCAGCGTGGCACTTGAGAACTGGGCCACTGACGAGAACTGTGAATGAGTCACGGGGGGTGTGTGTGACTTGTTAGAGCATTCAGTCTTGGCCAATTGGAAAATGAGATCCGGGGTCCTCCCCTCCCTGTTCTTTATTGTGGAGGGGCAGCAAATGTGGCTTGGACATTAAATCACACTCCCTCCCCTCCCCAAAATCAAAACCCACCCCATGTGATTTAAGTAACTGCAGGAAACCGGTTTGTGGACTTGTGCTTAAGCAGGGTTTAATTTCTAAAAAGAAGAAAAGAGAGTTGCCAAGCGCAAGGCTTGTAGCGGTGCCCTGTGCGTCTTCCTGCTGCTTAATTTAAAAGAGGAATAAAAAGGGTTTTGAGACGCTTTTAAGGACCGACAGGAGGCTGAACTACTCCGTTGCTCCTAAATAAGGAAAAAAGGAAGCCAGGAGGCTAGACTTGAGTCTCCACATCATGTTCCACAGAGCATTTCTGCAATGAGCTGGACGTTGTTCGAGCGTGTGGCTTTGTTCCCAGAATTCATAGCAGTAGCTGTGGTGACTGGGGCATTCTGGGAGTTGAAGTCTTCACATCTGGAGGTCACCTAGGTTGGTGGAGGCTGTCCTGTTCCGAGAATGAAGAAGGATCAAACGTCTCACTGACCTAGGATGCAGAATCTACTTCTTGTCCCAGGAACAGGCCCAGTTTCTGTGTTGGCTCCAGCTTTTTTCTGTCAGGACCCTCAGATATGGACCTTGGGCACAACCGCAAACTGAGTGAGCAGAGAGTGGAATCTCAATGAGACTAATAAGGATTCTCCCCCTTGCCTAGCCTGGCAATTTGTGACCAAGTGATCCCTTCATCCCTTCAGGGACTAGTGAAAGTCCCCTGCTGAACCTTTTGCATGTTCAATGAGACCTATATTATATATTGATCTTCAAAGTGTCACAAAACACACTTGTTTGTTCTCCCAAGCAGGCTAATGTGACTCTCTTCGCTTGGAATTCTGAGACCAACTCTCAGAATGACATTTCTTGAAGGAGCTCCTGGTGTGACCTCAACATTTCCCACAGTGAACACTTGAAGGAGGCCCATGTTCTGTGTCTCCTTCGTTCGCTGCAGGAAAGGCAGGGCAAGGCTTCCTGGAGCAACTGTTCAGGGTGGAGTTGCCCTAACTAATTCAGACCTAAGCTTTCAGCCCAAAGGCCTTCTCCCACATAGGTAAGCAGCTGAAGGTTGAGGCCAAGTGGCTGAGAAAGTTGCGTGTGCTCAGATCGATTCTTCAAATGCTTCCTAACACATTGGACACCAGGGCAGTTGCCAAAAGTGTGGGTGGGGAGAGAGGCTGAAGGAGGAAGGCTTGGGGCTGAGACGGTTTCTCTTCTTGCTTACTACTTTGTGTGCCACAGACACACTACCTCCACGGATGTCTTTGTTGCCTGCTCTCGTAATTCCCGCCATTTTTCATCCCTTTAGTGCCACCGAGCAGCTCAACTCTGAGCAATCACTTCGAGGGAGACAACGTGTTCTTTTTTTTTTTATTGTTGTTAAAATTTTGTGCTGCGTTTAGAAGATGTTGGAACCATTTTTGTTTTTTGTTTCTTTTTTCTTCTTTTTCTTTTTGGCAAAGAAAAAGGTTGTTTTGTTTTTTTAAAAAGGAAATAACCGCAATAGACTTTTGTCACCGAGGAACCAAAGGAGGTTAGAATGGGGGTACAAAAAAAAAAAAAAATACCCCCAACCCTTAGATGTACAGATGGACTAAGGACTATTTTAATACGAGAACATTTGTGTGTGTATGTGTGCGCGTGTGCGTGCGTGTGTGCGTGCGTGTTTATTTTCTTGATAACAGCAAAGTCAAACGCTTTGGATGCCCCAGAATTCCCCAGAGAAGAAAAGGAATTTTTTTCCCCCTTCTTTTGGAAAGCTGGTTTGGTACCTCTGGGAGGAAGGTTTTTTTTTTTTTTTTTTTTTTGCTCCTTTGAATTCATTTTGTTTTCTTTGGTCATGTAAAAGATTTTCTAAAGGACAAATATGCAAAAGTGTTTGAATATTTTTTTTGTTGTTGTTTTATAAGGAAAAAAAATGCTCTGAAAAGCCCCACCTCGCAGCTGTAGGATAAAAAATCAGTGCGGAGTTCTCTTTTTTTTTTTCTTTCTTTCTTCTTCTTCCTGGGGGTGGGAGCGGGGAGGGAATTTTGCTTTGAAAGGATTATTTTATTATTTCAAGAGGGTATTTTTTTTCTAAAAAAGACAAATTTACAAAAAAATAAAAAAGAGGAAATTTACAAAAAAAAATTCAGAAAAAAGGAAATCTTAAAAAAAAAAGTTGAACTTTGGCGGCAGCAAGAGGGGTTTGCTTAATGCTTGTCAAGTTGGAATGAAATGATGCGGCTGGAGGCATCCGATGAACTTAATCTTTTTGTGGGTTTTTTTTTTTTTGGCATAAATTTTGCCTCAGCTGAGAGAGAGAGAAAAACAGAGTTTGCGCCAGACCTCAATTTCTGCCCTCTATCCAATTGGACTGTTTTTTGCTGGATGTTTTGGACTCTGATTTGAGCTTCTGTGCAGACCCGTCTTTGCTTCCACGGGGAGGCCTCCCCCCTCCTCGCCTGCCCTGTCCTGCCCTGGACCAGAGGAATAATAAACGGACTAAGGAATCTGTCGCCAGTGATGCGTCATCACCTCTGGACTCTCGGACGTTGAATGGACACGTTGCCAGCAGCAGTGCTTCACCCCGTCCCCATCCCCAGGATACACAAACACACACACACACACACACAGTGCCTTCTGCTGCCTGCGGTCTGGACTGTGCTGCCGTAAGCCCCCCCCCCTTCCGCCCCCCAGTTCCTGCATGCCTGCCAAGCCCAGGTCCACAGTGCGTCCGTCCGGTCTCTCGACCAACTCAGCTGGGAACAGGTGCTTCTCCTTCCGACTGGTGGGGACTGCAGGAAGCCCGTCCCAATTGCTGTGAACCAAGCAACCAAGGAGCATCGAGCACCTTGCAAGGGGATGTTCCAGCTCCCCGCTCCCCCCCCCCGCTCCAGAGATCCTAGTTACTATGCACGTTATCCCTTCCTCCCCCAGCCCTTGATTGCTGGCTGCCCCCTGAGATTTGCAATAGGAGGAGACTATGTGCAATAATTCAGCCTTTCCTACCTTGTGTTTCCCTGCAGGGCCTCCTGAAGTGCTTTAGACACCTCTGCATGTTCCCTTCCCCTTTCCCCCAACCAGATGGTGCTAAAAGTCATCCTCTCTTCCACCATAAAGTCACCCCCCAGCCCAGCTGGCATGTAGCTGACCCTTCCATCCTCTTGTCCCCCGTCCCCCCATGGGCTGTGATCACCTTGTCCCCTTTTTCTCTCCTCCCCCTCCTGCCTGCTGGCCCCTTCCTTTGAAGAAATGGCTCTTATGCAGCTGACAATCAGGAAGGAGCAATGGTGGAGGCCATACGGGTGTCACGTGAGTCTAGGAAAGCAAGAGTATGTGTGCATGTGTCCCTATCTGTCTAGGTTTGTGTGTGTACCATCCATGTCTTTGAGGGAGGGGAGAAAGAGCTGTGGTAGGGTGGCACTGGAGGAGGTGGCATTAATATATCGGTGTAATTGGACTTGTGCACTGCTCAGGATCCTTTTGTTGTCTTAAGCCACTTTTAAAGCATGGTCCTGACCCAGCAAGAGCAGGTTGACTTCCTACTGGAGATTTGGGGAGGATTCAGTTCACTCCATCCTCATAATCCTTCAGTCAGGCTTGTTTCGATACCTTCCCACATTGCTCGTGAGAAGGGACGACCCACAGACAGGAGACACAACTGTGATGCCCCCCCCCCCAAAAGAGAGGCAAGACTGACAGTGCAGGAGCCCAGTGGATCCAAAGGCTGGCTACGTTTGGTGCCCCTTTCTCTGGCCTGGCCAGACCCTTGGTTGGCATAATCACCCCCCACCCACCCACACCTCCCCCTAGTGCTGAGAGAAACTGAAGTGCCTTTTTTGGGGCATGCAAGCTTGCCTTCATCATTATGTTATGTGATTTTCGATGGGCCTCATCCGTAGCCTAATGGAGTTTTGCAGAGTCGGGTCCCAAAGAGGTTGGGATGGCCAGAGAAACAAAACAAAACCAAAAATTACAGCAACTGAGATTCTGGTTCCAACTGTCCCTATTTGGGAGGCAAAGGCAGAGGAGCACACAGTCTCTGCAGGACTAATAAAGGAACTTCCCAGATAGGTTGGGGTTTATACCCACCCACCCTTCCCTGTCTTACTTGCCTGCAGTGCTCACATGCCAAACTACAGGGAAACTTTGAAACACCTCACATCTGCAGCCAGAATAAATACAAGCTATAACAGGATTCTACTTGAGAAATTGATTCCAGATGTGCTCCAAATATGGGCTGCAACCTCAGACTACATCGGGGTACACCTGTTCCTTAACAGGCCACTCTCCTGCCTTCCCCTACCCCATTTTTTTTTTTTTTTTTTTGAGCAGCTTTTTAGAAAGGATATAGCAGAGAAACTCATTTCCTTGAATTTTCTTTCTTTAACCCCCTAGGACCTCTTCTTACAAAATCCCACGTGGATTAAAGCATAGCTTCACATCTGGAAGACACCAGGTTGAGGCAAGGCATCCTTTGAAATTTTCTTGGGACACTTTCTTAGAGTGAGTGAGTGAGTGAGATCTGTAGAAATCTTGTTTTGATAGGATTCATGCTGCCAATTTTTTTTTTGCTACATTAGGATTTATAGCTGCTTGTTCGAATCCCCAAGATCTTACTAAAACAACTAACCTTAGGTGGTTAGTGAAACCCGTGTTTTTTTAAAAAAGATAAAATGACGGGGATATTGTCTATAGGGATCTTCTGAGCTTTTAGTTCGATTCCTACAAATGAATGAGTTTACAATTAAGATTCTCCTGGTTTGTGTTAATAGACTTAAGTTCAGTCACCTCCAAGCACCCCTGCCCCTACCTATTTTAGATTGGAGTGGGAAATATGCTAGATATTTAAGCATTTGATGATGGCAAGAATCTTGATAGGTTTAAATTAAAATTTAGTCTGTGCTTGTACAGCCTTTAGAGTGAGGCCATTTTTAAATGTAGCAGTAATCAAAAAATAAAATTAAAAAGTCCCTAGTCCTAAACTCTTATCTGGAAAACTGTTAGAAAATAAACATCAAGGATTAGGCTTAACCATGTTATGTTGCCTTTGGTGTAAATTTCAAGCAGGTAATGAAAACATGAATTAGCTTTTCAGCCCTTTCATGGCTTAGGTATTCAGGTGTAATCATTAAAATCAGGGTTACTGTTTCCTTAAATACTAGGAACATTAAAATTAATTAAATTATATATTAAAAAAAACCATTCAGATAATTGATTAATAAGTAAATAAAATTAGCAAATCGGGACTTTAAAACAGACCTTTAGACTTAGTGTGTCACTGTTTTCAAGTGGTAAAACACAGCAGCCCTCCAAAGGCATCACTCCCAAAGCTCTGTGCTGCAATCTAAGGAGAATTTTCTTTGAACCCAAGCTAATTTGGGAGATCAAAGGAGTTTAGTTAATTAGCTACCAAGTTTATTTTGCCCCGTATATGAAATGAGAAGTATCCTAGCTTTCTCAATTTTGTTTCTTCCCTCTAGCACTCGGGGGGGGGGGGGGGGAAGCAAAGAAATTCAGGATTACAACTTGGTAAAATTCAATTATGATTAAGAGAGCAGCCTTCACCAAGAAGGAAATTCCCATAAATTCAGGAAACTTGACTTTTAAGCAGATGTGCACATTCCTGTATTTTGTAGCCTTAGTGAAACCTTAAACCTCCATGTGAGTGGGGAAATGTTCAGGGTGGGTGGGGGATGTGGATTTGTAGACCTGCCCCCAATATTTATGTACCTCTAGTGCAGGGGTGAGGAACCTTGGCTCTTTTATGACTTGTGGACTTCAACTCCCAGGATTCCTGAGCCAGCTGGCTCAGGAATTCTGGGAGTTGAAGTCCACAAGTCATAAAAGAGCCAGGGTTCCCCACCCCTGCTCTATCTAGTGCAGTGTTTCTCAACCTTGACAATTTTAAGGCATGTGGACTTCAACTCCCAGAATTCCACAGGCAGCATTGCTGGCTGTGGAATTCTGGGAATTGAAGTCCACATGCCTTAAAATTGTCAAGGTTGAGAAACACTGATCTAGCGCAATACTAATCTGACCCTCATTGAACCGCTGGGATGCTTATCTGTGCACAGAAATAAATGTCTGCATTGAAAGCCCCCAATGGCTCTGTAAAAATCAAGTGCCAGATCAAGTACTGCTTTGGAACAGAGAGTTCCTTCTTTTAGCGCACCTGCCTGCCTGGATTGCTTTCCTGAGCTCTGCATTTGGTATTCGGCTGCCATTAAACACCTAGCATTTCCTAATCAAGTTCCCACCCAGAAAGAACATGAAGCTTTCCTCTGGGTTGGCTGTCCCTTTGACAGTGTTTGTCCCAGGCATAGGATCTGTTTATTAAAAAAATAAAATAAAATCCCACAGCCTCTCTACCTTATGACGATGCATAATGGATCCTTGCATGTCTGTGGCAAAAAGCATGTTTCCCGGCAAGGGGGCAACACACTTGTGGTCCAGTCTATGTGTATCCTGCTCACAGAATCTTGAACCCATAAGACAGAGCACGCCCACTTGTCCAAACCGCAGTACTCATTTCTAAATGAAGATGAAAGCCCAGTTTCCTCTTTTTTTCTTCTGATCTCTGAAAGCCGTTCCTTTCGAAGCGTTGCTGGGTCTCTTTCTCTTTTAGAACCAGAGATTAGACTGGCTCACTGTTTGTCATCTTGAATGTGGAATAGGAGACAGCATTTGGCAGAGCCAAAGTCCAAGCTATAGGATGGGGGAAATCGTAGGGAGTGGTGTTTCAAAGCCAGTTCTGAGGATGAAGATGTTGGACTCGGCGTGGTCTATCAAATGCGACTCCTTAGGAATCTTAAGAAATCTCACACCATATTAGAAACAAAAGTAGACCTGACTCTACAGCACAATTGGCACCCAGGAATTGCCACCCAAAGGCATTGAGACTATTGGGACAAAGGTAACAAGAGAGGTGGAGATAGAGTAGCAGCGGCCAGTGTGTGGTGTGCATGCCAAGACAGAGATTGCTAAGAGTTTGGAAAAGAGGACAGCTGTAGATTAAAAATGTTTTGGAGGAAGTCTGCTGTGGGTAAGATTGAAGAAGATCAAAGCTAGAGATGGATGGATGTAAGAGTGAATGTAAGCTGCTAGAAGAGAAATAGACATGCAGATATGTATTCTTTCCCACACATTTTGCCCTAGCAAAGATTCCTTTTAAGCCTCAGCTCTAGTCTCATTCCTCTTCCAGGACCACTGCCTCACAACCCTTTCATCCAAGCTAGACATTAGGTTTGTGCCACACTCTGGGTCTAGTTCCAAGCAGGTCCCTTGGAATGCAAGAGTGCACAGACATAGCATCTCTCTACAACTCTTTACAGCAGCCGGATTTTTATCTAGGAACCCAGGGCAGCTGAAGAGGACAAGTGTGTTATCCCAGGCAAAGAGGCAGGGGGTTAAAAGAGTTGCCGACAGGTGCTAGTTGCCCATTCGAGATGCTCCTGTGCAATCTTACTAGATGCGTGCTTTGGGGCAGCAACATTGTGTTATTTTGAGTTTATTCCATCATATCCATACGGAACGGACGCATAGTGGGTGATGAAAAATGCTAGGCTCCTCTTTCAACCGCGGTAGGCTGCAGAGGGCACCTTGGATGGCGGCCTTTCTGCTCCAGCCCCATCTCATGGTATCCGCTGAAAGCTTACAGGAAGGTTCCAGTTTCCTGGCAGACTGCAAGTCAAGTCCACAGCTACAACCCACCTGCGGGCTGGGAAGATCACAGTTAACAGTGCTTTACTATATATAAAACCATCCCTTGCTTAAATCACGATATGGAAGCCTGCATGCTTTGTGCAGGGACCAAACACAAGCAGCTGGGACCTTTGGAGCCCACACCTCTGAGCTGCTGGTTTTTTTTGTTTTTTTTTTATCTTGTGCCTTGATTTCCCCTGTCCCATTCTGACAGTGGGGGAAACCAGTCCCTGCACTTTATAAATGCCCAGTCCTAGTTCAGCTTTTCTCCGTGTCAGTTTTCAAAGCAAGGATGCTGTAGTCTTGTCCTTCCTTTCTACCTGGCTGCTGCTTCTTATTCCAGCTCCCCCTAACCCAGCCTTTACCCATCTTTCCACCCATCACACTGGAGGAGAATGCAGCAGGCTGCCTCCCAAGGCTAATAAGACGAGCCTCTCACATCTTATGTCCATTTCCAATGCGGATAGTTTAGAAAGCGAGCACCATCACCCCGAATTCTTTAGCTGTATCATGCTGGCATTGAAACCTGAACTCCTTGGAAGTTGGTGGTGTAAGGGGAGGTGGGGGAGGGTGGAGAGAGAGAGAGAGGAAACCCGGTTCAGAATTTCCCTTCATTTTTATGCTCATCAATTCCAGTTTTTGTCATTCTTAGCTACACATCTACCTCACATGCACTCGCAGTTCATCCGTAGACCCAGAACCGGCAAACTGCACCTTCTCCAAAGGGATACGTTCCCCACCTCATCCTTAAAAGAGAAAACCCTTTAGGCTCCTCTGCTTTTGGGAAGGGGGGGGGGGAGAGAGAGAGAGAGAGAAGAAAAATGTTGGTTTGAATGAAAAATGACCCGTGTTGCTGCTAATTAATACAGTTTTATGTTCAATGTACTCGTTTTTGCTTTGCTTTTCTAATTTTCCTTGTAAAATGTTATTAGTTTATTTAAAATGGAGCAGAAGTGGTTTTATCTAGAGAAGCATTTTGGTGGCTTGTTGTGAGACCCCCAACTGGGCAACAGTTGACAAGACCACAGAGTTGCTTCCCTCTTTCTCCCTCTCCCTTTTTTTTTTTTTTTGCCACAGTTCTCCAGTTTTCCTAGGGCTTCACTGCTTGCACTGGAGATCAAGGGAGGTTCCAGAATGACAGTGGGCACCATCAGTTTTGTTTTATAACGGAGAATGGTGGTTAAAGTTTTCTGGCAAAAGCAAGACCTTATCCAATTTGGAAAGTATCAAAGCATAGAAGAGGCTACTGTCCTCCTAAGAGTTTTACAGTAGCCAAGTACAGTCTTTGCAAGGGATTGGTTTCAACAACAGAATCATTGCCCTAAGATACGCCACACTTTCTAAACCACCAATACCTGGTTCTCCTGTAAAAACCACTGAGAGGTAGAATGCAGACAACAAAAACCGGCCAGACCCTGTTGACAAAATTAGTGGAAAGACTACTTTTGAGTGAGGACTTTCATCATCTGTAAAAATTGTATAAGGTGATGTATGAATAATATGGCTTTGGGAATGATAAGGGGAGGGGGGTAAGAGATATATTTAGTGCTACTATACTGTTAAATTTTTCCAAAGATCAAACTCTGGTTCATTGTAAAGAAGACGTTATGTGGATCCTTCGTTTGGCCCAGGATGGCTGATCTAGAGCTCACCAAAAAGGATTACTTGCTTGATACAAACTTGCTCCCAGTAAGAGCTGTATAATGGTAGCCCACGTGCCCTGGGAAGCCCTGTCCCCCCAGGAATGTCAGCTCTTCGCGCCCCCCCTCCCAAAGCAAGCATGCAAGACAGCACACTCGGCAGAGAGGATGGGCTTCAGCCATTCCAAATCGACTTGTAATTAACCAGAAGTTGTACCCGGCCAATTATATTCCAGGACTCTCGGTGCTATGATTTCCTGCTTCCATTTTTGCTGCACACTTGGGTTTTCTAGAGACGGCCCCAACAGAACAGTGAGCAGCTGTCTCTGGGATGGGTCAAAGGTAGGGCAGAAGAGGCAATGTTTTTTTTCTTCCAAACTTACCATGCGGGTGATGATTTGAAACTGTGTGACTTAGAAAAAAGAAAAAAATAATAATGAAATCAGAACGGCCCCCTCCCACTTTTTGACTATTGCTGTGGAATAAATGTGTACAGTTGCGGACTATTTAGTGTTCTTCCATAGTCTTCCCATCCCTAGCAGGAAGGGCCTGTGCAGATGAGCTTAAACTAGGATCTCTGATTCAATGCAACAAGGTTCAACCTAACTTGTCTTGAACAAATCTCTAGCTTGTCTGCACTTTCCTCTGGAGCAATATGCCCTTAACCTGGGGGTTGTGATGGTTGCACTGATGCCTTGTCCTATAGCAAATTGCCCTTAAACAAATAGCAATAGGCATCCACCCTACGCAACGTCCTTCTCATGCTGGATCATGGCTATAACAAGCTACAGGCTATTTCATGTGCTTCAGTGTATTTGTACTTTTTCATGACTTGGGAACAAGTTAGCTAAATGTTTGCTTTAAGAAAAAAAAACGTCATGGATGTAAAAATGTATTTTGTTAAAACACATTTGGCAGTCAACCCAACTTGAGGATGGAACCTCGTTTGCCTTTATCCCATTTCTTACTCAAGACCTTCAGAACTCCCATTTTGAAGGTACTGGAATTCTTAAAGGCTTCCATTCGCCACAAACCAGAGGAAAGTTCCTGGCCATTTCTCCATTCATTGTACTGACTAGTTTTATTTATATACTTAGGGACTATTTGTACAGGTTTTTTTAATTGAGAAGTTTCTATTGTTTTGTATCCTCCATGCTACATACCGCCAGACCTGTTTCTCTCTCTCTCTCTCTCTCTCTCTCTTTCTCTCTCTCTCTCTCTCAACCCTGTACAATTGCCCCCTCTGTGGAGCTCTGACTGGTCTCATTTTGAACAAATTTTTGTTTTGAAATAAAAGATGGAAAAAAAAGTGCTATGCCTCGATTGTTTCAAGTTTCACTTTAAAGAGGGAACATGCACCTGACGATCATCATGTTTTAGTGGGATTTGAGCCATTTGTTAATATGAGAGCAATTATCAAGATTTAATAGGGATTATTTGTTAATAACAGCTTCAGGTTATATTCGAGAAAGCCCTTTTGCCCACTGCTGTTCTTCCATCAGCCATGGAGTTACAGGAAGAAGTGGTTAATTCTCCAGGCTGAAAACTGGGACATTGTCAGTTCTAGACCCGCCTTTGGCACAAAACCAGTTGGGCGACATGAGCCGGTCCACTGTCACTAGAAAGGAGGCACCGACAAGCCACTTCCGAAAAACCTTGCCAAGACGACCAGAGGGACTTGTCCGGACAGTTGCTAGGAGTCAACACTGACTCAAAAGCATGCACAAACATACATTGTGTTCACAAGGAAGATGTATTTTTATGTGGCCAAGGAAAAAGGCACTGTTCCTAGGCTGGGTGATTCAAGACCTGGGCAAAAGGATGCAGGCTACTGAATGCCTTGTTCTTTAAGCCAAGGGGCTAGCAAAAGCCACTCATAGCAGCAGGAGAGATCCTGAAGCAAAGAGCCAAAAGCCAGAAGCTATCGGAGACGTGAGGAACACTCTGCCCCCTAACAGCCTGTGAATTACAATTGGGTACCATCTTAAAGCCGACAATTCCTGTTTACTAGTGACATACCATTGCTACACGCGGCTAGACTATTGCAGTGTGTGAGAACTTAAATTTCCAGCTGAACCAAAGCTTTATTAATGTACTCTTCTTTATAAAATTCAGCTATGAAAATGTTTCAAATTGCTTACTGTATGAAGAATGTCGATAAGAAAACCTAGTCATAGGAACATAGGTGCTCAGATAGTTCACATATCCTTTCAGGCCAAATGGAAGTACTTTGCCCCAAGCAAATTATCGACGTGATGGTAATACCCACCACTTTTAAAGGGAAAGAACAGCTATATTTTTGGAGCTCTTTTTGTAGCTATCAACTCTCTATTCAAAGCCAGCAGGCCATTAAGTATTTGCCATAGGAAGAAGGATCTTTTCTTTGCTGGCAACTCTCCAAAGGTTTCCTGTATAAGCCATTAATTGGAAATGAAATGGCAAGATGAGGAGTTTGGGTTGCTCTGGAAGGGCTTTTCCTGTAGGACAAAATTAAGCCACTAACAATTTGTGGTGAAAATACCTTTCTCAGAGTAAAACCACCCATCGTTAAATCTGATCACTTTGTAATTGGTTGCCTGATTCAGCTTTTCTTGCCTGGAAAAGTCAGCTAGCCTGTTCTGCAGGCAAAGGAAAACGGACTACAAAAATGGAGCATTATTTTGACAAAGAACTTTTATCTCGGGTTGGGAGAAGTCAGATAGCAACCTGAGGTGTAATGGAATAGCCTTTCTCCCATGCACAGGGCCAGATTTCCAGGTTTGGATTTGTTGGATTGGAACCAGGGGACTGGGAGTTCTAGTCCTGCCTTAAAGCACCAAGCCAGCTAAGTGATTTTGGACCCATCCCTCTCTCTTCGCCCTGGGAAGGAGGCAGGGGCAAGCCACTCCCAAAACTATTTGCTCTAGCAGTCTCTGGTCAGGGGTTGACTCAATGGATAGTAATAATACTGACAACTTTTTTTCGAAAATCAAAAAATCCCAATGTGTTTATATCCAGAAAACTAATCCACCATCTGGGAAACAGTTGTGAGGGGAAAAGGCAATATTTGACCGTTTTTGTGTTGACAAACTCTTACAATAAAAATGTTTTTAAATACATAACACTGCCCATTAAGTGGAACCCTTCTCAGAATAAAAGGGCAAAAACAATGCTAAAAGTAGTGCCAGTAACCCCTTAGAGAAGGTCAGGTTCCAGTCCCGAACCTTTCCAATCATTTTAGATCCCACTATCATACTGTTATACACAGCTTTACTTGTGACATGCTTGGTACAGATTCTACACAACAAAGGAGGTTTAATGGGACATTTAAACAGCCATTGCTCTACCTGGTATCTTTTCTTGTGGGAGCAATAACATGCGAGAACACGTCTACTAACACAGCCTGAGATTTTGCAACGACAGCGAGCGAACCGGCGTGAGCTGTGTGCAGACATGGCAACACAGAGGGTTTAGCTTTTGCCAATCTTAAAGCTGCAGATTTTATTTTGGGGGCGGTGAGGGGACTAATTTTTAGCACCTGTAATCGGCCATGTAAAATCTGAAAGATGAAGACGAAGTCTGATGAAATTGGAGAATTTAAAATAGGACTTGAGTTTAAGTGCCTATAGAGAAAATCATTTGTCTCTGAATTAAAGTTACTCGCGCTCTTCCTCCAAATCTTTTAAAGCAGTTGTAGTATACTGTAGTGAACAGTGCCAACTGATCCCCAAGCATTCAAAATGAGCAAAAATTTGCTATTTACACACTTTTGTTCCAGGCAACTACATTATTGTGAGATGAAGACTACAGTTCTGATCCCAGTTCTGTAGTTCATACTACAATTTTGATATCATTGAGAACAGGTGGAGAACTGGAGGCGCTGCAGCTGCCTCTGGCCAGACTACTGAAATTCAAGGTCAGAAAAGTAGAAAATGAGAATTGTGATTCTTTACCCGTTCCTAGCAGGGAATGCAGAAGAAATGTGCCTTAAAGACTAACCGGTGCATTGCATGAGAGCGGAGGAGGGGAGGGATCCAAGGGGGATGCATCCCCCCCCCCAAGCAGGGATGATCAAGAGTTCCTATGAGAAAAGACAACATTCTCAGGCAGTTTCTTCTCTATCAAACATGGGTTGTTTTTGTTTATTCTTTGAAACTTGACAAGCACTCTAACATCTGTACTTGTGGAAACATCACAAGGAAACAAACAAGAATTCTAGACTTTTTTTTTCTTCCTTTTAAACCTTATTAAAAATGAGGTTGGTCCTAAAAATATAGAAAGAAATCAATTTAAATTCACAAAAAACTGTACATTATCAAAAATTCACTAAAACAAACACATTTGGTTATTTCATATAAAAAAGTTTTGATTTCCCCCCTCCCCTTCCTGCTGTTCAGAACATCTCACAGGATGATGGGTTAGTTGGTTCCTTTCCGATACCAAATTAAGATGAAAGGGGAAGAAAAAGCCAGTGGTGAATGATAAGGCCAATTCTAGTTGCAATTCTTAAATTAAATTCCAAAATCCATGTAACTTTCAATAAACATGTTTTTTTTTTAATAAACTGATTGAAATGACCGTATCCCTTAATGAAGATCAAGATTAGGTCAAACCTGGATTCTTTCTTCTTAAGATGTGTGAGGCTTTGAATCCAAAAATCGAATGTTTCTATAACAAAAAAAGAAACCCCAAAAGCAAAACCATGAAACTCTAAATTAAAAACCAAAAATTAACATCTCCAACTCTAGTTTTCTCATGACTGATGAAAAAAAAAAAAAACCCAAATGTTCCAGAAAAAAATACTACTAAAAACCCACCAAAAGAAGTTTTGTTACAGCACGCTTAGATAAAATATAAATATTTATGCATAATATAAAGTCAGTTTCAAATAGACTTCAACTCTACCTCTTTATTTTAAAAGCCAAAAAACAAAACAAAACAAAAATCCCCAAATTTAAAATAAAATAAAGATTGAGGTTTATTTGATATAAAAAGGCTACTACGTTTTGTGGAAAACAATTTGGGAAGGAAAGTGAGGTTGGGGTGGAGGAAGCACAGTTAAGGGAGGTTTCCGTCTGCAGGTTATATCACCTGTGGTTACATTTTACTTACATCAGTGCTCTTGCAATTGGATTGGTTGACGCGGATTAAGGAGAAAACACCCACACATGTGCACGCACAATCACACACACACACACACACACCCTTACGTCACTCCGATGTAGCACAGATGGATATCGGGGAGAAAGCCATCTCCTAGCAGGACCCTGCCAGCCAAGTATCTGCCCCAAGTGATACCCGTAATTATAATGGTTTGAGGAGCCAGGCTGGATATGAAAGCAGCAAGGGAGGGAAGGTTCCAGGGGGTGGCTTTCTACGCCTCTGATCCACCAAGAGAGATGGAAGAAAAATGGAAGAACCAAGCTGTTTCCTCTGAACAGACGTCGAGACCTTCTGGAGGGTGCGTTGGAATAGGGCTTGCTTAGCCCCCCTGCTTCTGGGAGCAGGAACTGGCCCAGGGGCCGAACAGCAGAGGCCCCTCGTTGTAGTGTGCCTGGGCGATGGGATTCTCCCAGTCTGCAGCTCCTGAACGGAGGCCAGGCCAGTGAACAAGTTCTCTGGCAACTCTCACATTCTCAGCAATGGTGGGAAATGGGATCTCCTGGGTCACGTTGGAATACAGGTTGCAAACAAGCCTTAACCTATCATCAAGGAATGACTGAGAGAGGTTACACTGGGACTGAAAAGAACTGGCCAATTTATCTTATCTTTTGTTCAATAAAACTTCTCGGGGACAGTTTTTTTCTTTTTCTTTTAAAGGACCAACCAGCCAACTGGTGAATGCACTGGCATGCATGTGTGTGTATAGACACATATGCATACACAGGCAGGTATGGAGATGGAGCCTTTGTTGTGACCACAATCTACTTCTTGCTTCAATAAGAGATAAACAAGGGAGGGAATGAGTTAAAGAGGAGACTGGCTTCAACCACTATTTCAATCTGGCAAGTCTCTAGGACAAGACACTCAAATGCACAGGACCAAATGACAAACTGGTAAAAATGATGTGCAGGAAAACTATTATGGTTGGACTAAATCAGAATTTTGCTTCCTCCTCTCAAAACATTCAGAACTACGTTCAAATATAAAGTAGATTAAACTATTCACACGTGGTATGTGTATAAATTAAATACTATATAGAAAATGTCGACCAAAAAGAAAAGGAAACATGTATAAACAGATCTGGATCTTTAAACAAGTCAGCTATGGATATTACACAAAGATGTCCAGCTGAGCACTGCTCTATTTCCAATTTTTGTGCTTCCTGTGTAGACATATGAAGCAATAACTTGTAGCCCACCTCATGAAATACAAAGATTTCGACTTTGCCTTCACTTGCCTTCACATCCAAAGCTGCATTTAGGCTAAGTCTCAGCTTTGATAATCAAAGGAGGCTGCGCTTTAGATTACATATATTAAAATATGGTCAGGAAATAGAAACCTAACAGAAGAAAACGGTAACAATCCTCTTATCATCTTGTTGAGGTCCAAATAGCTACTGAAGAATGAAAGGATTGTATTCCTTCCATTACAATGGAGACAATCTCACAACTTTCTCATAAGGGAAGCAACCTTACAATAGGATTATGGTAGTCACATGCCAAGGCAAGAAACAAACAGTCCTGCCACACATACACAGAGATGGCAGATCAAGCTTTGTAGACGGAAGCTATCCCTGAGGAATAACGCAGGGGCAGAGTTGGATGGGGGGAGCTGTGGACATTCAAATAAGGCTGAGTCCCCATTATATGATCTTCAGAAGAACTAGCATCAAGCACCCAAAAGCCAGTTCCTCTAAAGATACCGATTGGAGCACCCCAGTCTTGCAAGCTTGCGTACTTTGGTCCCTCATAGCCCAGTGAGTCATTCCAGCATACTGCCCGCTATTGGAAGGGAAATGAACTGTATGATCATTAGACAGAGGAACCTCCTCCCAAAATACTATGGAATTACCATTGATTGCCCCTGTGGAGCGATCTGGAAGGGGAAAGAGTGCAAAGATTAGTCCGAGTCAATCATCGTTTGCACACCTAGAGAAAAATACAATCTGGGTGATACTGACTGCTTAGTGGATAACTGCTGTGGGTCATTTCCATTTTGTTGCATTATTTCCTTAGAAATAAAATCTGGAATAACTCAGTAACCCTGAGCAACTGGGGCTTAAACGTGATAGCTGATGGCAATTAATCTGATGGTGGAATATAACCCCACCCACCCTTAACTTTTCACACAGAGGCTCGTATTTGGATACCTCTCCAGCGAAGGGGGCCATCTTGTCTGACTAGAAGGACTAAGCACTTTCAAAGGGAGCTCACCCTGCACCCTCACGGACAGAGTCCCTCAACTTCCTTTCCCAATGCACATACCAACTCTAAACTCTACTCTCGGGTGTAGAAAAGGAAATCAGGCTAGAAAGAAAAGGTTGGCCACAGAAACAAAAGCTCTTCTGAAAGGGGAGAAGCAGGGGTGAGGCAGAGTTGGGAGGGGCAAGGGGAAAAGAAGCAGCACATTTTAGTTTCGTCAAGGTTGTCATTCCTAGAGGCAGGAGTGATCTGATTTTATACATTTCAATGAGAATCTAAGAAGGAGGAAAACTTAACGTCCACATTACTGGCCATTAATGTATTGTACTGACACTGCACAGAAAAAAAGTGTTCTTACACATTCACTAAGAACTATTGCTATTATTAAATAGCCCCAGCTAAGGTGGGGATGTGGGTGGTTGGTTTTTTTTTTCCATTTTGAAAAAAGGAGAGAGATATATATTTTATTTGGCTTATACAGTCAAAGTTTGTGTTGCTTGGAGTGAAGAGAATCAAGGCGTGATGTTAAATGCCAATCCAAGTCCAGTCATTGTGAGGGGGAAAAAATTAAATCAGCAGGTAACAAGATGAGCTCCAGAAGAGACAAGTGTGCAGCCCAGGGTAAAAGGGGAGGCACTTTCCCCTCTGGCTCCTTGCACTTCTTCCCGTTCTGCCAGCTTCATGGGTTTGTCTCGTGTTTTCCCTGATAAAATTCCTCCCACCGGCTCTCAAAAAACTGGCGCATAGCCAGCCCCGCCTTGCCCACCTCCGACTCATCTTCATTAAAGGTCCGGCAGTTGTCAAACACCAGGAAAGCATCAGCAGCAAACTCCTCACAACTGCTGTATCTGTGGGACACAAAAAGCAGGGGTGAGTGTAAAAGTAGGGCACTGAGACACACGTGTCAGTTGTTGAGAATTTCCTTTTTTTTCAATAGCTCCATTCTCCTCGTTTTGTTTCTTCTCACAACTGCTGCCAATTTTTGGCATGTCTTTCTGAATTTAATACAGGCCATATATAATTGCATTTAGCAACTCCTCGAAACCATCCCAGTCTGATATGCCTCTCTTCAAATAAGCATTAGAATGTTCTCTCCACGGCATCCCTCTTTCCAAAAGCTCTGAGCTGGACTGCCGTGATGGCTAACCCTCCCTCTCTCAAACTGAGAGAAATGGAAATCCCCACCCCCGTCCTTATAGGAAGCAGCCCCAGCCATTTGGTCTCATCATACCCTCCATCCTCCACCAGTTGCACAGCCCTGAAAAAGATGGGAAGTGCAAGTATTTTTTGAAGGAACAGCAGTTAATCGTTGACTGGGAACAAGCCAGCAGGTGGAATGTTGCATGGGATCACAGTATCACTCCTTACAGTTGGTTACTTAAATGGCCGCTTACTGACAGCTACTTATTTACTGACAGTTGTATCTATTGATAGAGAGGGGGAAGAAAAAGGAGGGTCTCTTTGCAATTCCAAATGCCTTGCCCTGGCTTTATTCACAAGTCCTGCCATGTACTCACCCACCACGCAACAACTGGGCCCTCATGGTAGCAAAGTCCATGGGGTTCTTGATGACCTTCCGGTAGCCAGGCACTAGCCGGGGGTTAACAGGCTCCAAGAAAGGCCAAGCAGCTTCATGGGACTCCATCTCCATCAAGATGATCCTGAAAAAGAAGAGCCAAGTGGCACTGAAGGGAATAATTCTGGCCAGAAGCGAGGACCGTTATTTGGCCTCTTTTAATCCAGAAAGTCACTTTTGAGTGACAGCTCTCTCTCTCTCTCTCTCCCCCCCCCTCTCTTCCTTATTAACTTTTGCCAATGCATACCTGAATCCCTGTTCCCACCTTTTCCAATTCTCTCTGGGAAAGGTCCCATAAATCTCTCTCCCTGACCCTAATTTACAGAGAGGAAACACCTACTCGCAGAAAGTCAGGTCAGCGCTCTGGCCTCGGGTAGACACTCTTCTTCGTTTGGAGGGAGAGAGGCCTTCACCTGAGTAGCGAGGGGATGTATTTGCCTGGATAGTAGGTTGTTGGGAGGCGGCTGCGGCGGCTGCCCGAGATCGAAGGCTGAGCTCTTCCTTTCCCCCAAAAGGCCCGGAAGGACCACTTTTCCGCTTCTTACCCCGCCGTGGAGAGCCATACTCATCTTGATATTCCCCTTGCATCTGCATCGTGAAAACATTGGGGGACAGAAAGAGAGAAGAGAGAAACTATCATCAAGTTCCTGGATGAGGAGTCCCTTTCAGTGAAGTCAATGCCATCTGCTAGTAAACATGCCAGTTTCCCGATAGGTAAGCATCACACTGCATCCCGCCCTTTCTCCCCTGGAACACGAAGGCACTCAGTGAGAACAAAAGAAAAATCTTGCCAACCCAGGGAAAAAATCAGGGACTTGGAGACAAGACACGCAGTGGGTACCTGAGCGATGCAGAGAGAGCAGAACCAATCCCCATCTGGCACCTCCGCCATCTTGGGTCGATGGCAATAGAGATGGCAGCCGCGGTCACAGCTATCACACAACAGCAGATTCTCATCATCATCCCCTTTTCGGCACACAAGGCAAGTCTGGAAAACAGAGAAGACAAAAACGGATCACCCCAAATCGCTTCACGAGATGAATGCCACACTCTTAACAGGATTTCCTATTCTCTTTCTCTAAAGTGAAACATCTTCTCACCCCAAAGGTGAGCTCCTTCTAGATCAGACATGTCAAACACAAGGCCCAGGGGCTGGATGCGGCCCACAAAGTGGTTTCATGTGGCCTGTGAAGCCATCCTGGAAACAGTGAGGGAACGGCCTTCTCTGCCTTGGCCTGGCCCAGACCAGCCGGGAGCCAATGTACAATTTTGTGGTGGCCATCTATGCTGAAACGCATTCAGTCTTAGCTCCACAAGGCCGTCTGGAAACACTGAGGAACCAGCCCCTGCCACATTGGCCCCGCCCCCTGGGTGCATGCTGAGAATGTGTCACCCTTTGTGAGGAATGAAGAAATGCACCATCGCCTGGAAGTGGCCAGCAAATGGCCCTCGCCTACTTCACATATCCGGCTTGATGGGCTCCAGGGGAGGGGTTTCGGCAGGCAGTGGGGCGCTCTCCTCACAGCACTGAGAGGGCATTTGACCTCTGCTGTCCAGGGCTCCCAGCAGCCTGTGCCACCATCCAGCCCCCCCCCCCGGCATGGCCTGAGAGGAACAGTGAGGCTCCTCCAGTGGACCATGCCTTGGCACTTGCCCTGGTCCCACCCCCTTTTGCCAGAGACCCTCAGATCTGTTCCTACTCCTGGCCAGGCCCCCACAAACACCCTTGACGCAAATGATGTAGAGCTGGCCATGCCCACCCAGTAGGCCACACTCACCCTGGCCACACCCACCCAGCCCCCAGAGGGCAACTGATGTGGCCCTCAATGAAATTGAGTTTTTCACCCCTGTTCTAGATGAAATTCACCCAGGCTAAATCTTTGCTTGAGATACACCACTTTCAAACAGAGATACCATCCCATACATCCAATAACTTTTTTTTTTTTAATTTCTGGTTAGTATTAGCTTAGCCATATACATGTCTATAAGCAAGCCAGAAGAAGAATCATTAATGCTTTTTTCTGCACCAAGCATTTCACGGGTGACTTAACTGGCTTGGATATCTCCTTTAGACTTGGTTACACTTCCTACCCTAAAACTCTTTCAGCCCAATGCCCCTTTCCTCACCGCTCTGACAACCGATTTCTCCCATGCTATAGAGAGCTCCAGTTGGTAGATGCACAAGGAGACTTGTGCTGCACTATGGCATCTTTCCAAAGTCTGGCGCCACGTTCGCATCCGTGGTGTGATTTCGTATGTGCTGTAGAAAAAAAAAATTGTTAGATAAGGAATATCAATTTCAGTCAGCAAAATATATGACTAGTGAAGTGACATCAAAGAACCTTTGTAGAAGGTCAAGTCTAGGGGACCGACATCTCAATCTTTACTTGTATGGTAGTATTCTATCTCAGCCTATAGACTAAACCCCTGTTGATAAAATAGGCTGGAGACTTTAAAACAAAACAAGCCCCTTTTAATATGGGTGACAAACCTGCCAAATAGTCCAAAACACTAACAGCAAAACTCAATCCAAATGAAGGAAATAGTCCACAGGAAACACGATGCAAACAGAAGAGTAGTCACAAGCAAGACGAACAAACCAGGATTCAAAGAAGTACTTTGCAAACGGTTGCCTTCAGCAACCAGCACCGCCCATACCTCCTCTTTTTATACAGCAGTCCCAAGGCGCTGCCTCTTAGTGCCTTCTCCTTTTACCCTGGAGTTGCCGTATTGACTGCTGCTGATTTACTCTCGCAAATTGACGACGTGTGTGAGCACCAATTAGCATGTCCATCAGGTGTGAGTCCTCTGAGTCTGACTCATTCTCCTCACACAGCTGAGCTTCATCAGGATCACGACTGGAGGGCCCAGGCTCTGCATCAAACCGTGAGTCCTGTAATTCATCAGAGCCTCCCTCTGCCCCTGATGGCCCTTCAAATGCCTCCTCCGCTTCCTCCTCAGCTGTTGGGAGCACAGGCTGGCACGGAATCACAACAGGTAGATACGCATAATGGTAATAGGATTCAAGTCACTAGGAGTTCAAATAGGCTGGAAATCAGGTGACCGAGAACCCTACAATACCCATGTCCTAAAAGTATGTCCTTAGGAGCTTTGTTCCAGAATGCCAATGAACCCAGTAGATGAAATGGGTACCAAAGGGCTCAAGCCTCTTATTCTATCAGAAGATATGGAAAACTATGATGATGTTTACCTCTGACTAAAAGCTGAGAAAATTGGGCTCAGAATCTCAATAATAAGAACACCTAGATGAGAGGAGACAAAGAAGTAAACTAACAATTTTCTTCTGGACGGTCTTTGATTAAAGTATTTGCTTTGACTGAACCATCTGCTCCCTGGAACAGAATTCCTTTGGGGATCTGTAGGGCTCCCACCCCGCAGCTGTTCCACAAATTGGACTTCGATTTAGAGAATGCCAAAGTCCAAGAGACGGGTGACTTCTGCTGCTTGAAGGCCACATTCCAAAAGCAGAGGACTTGAAATTGTGGGGATTTAGGGAGCTGATTTTTTAAGGAGTACAGGTAGTCCTTGACTTACAACCAATCATTTAGAGATCATTCAAAATTACGACAGCATTGAAAAAGTGGTTTATGACCTTTTTTATCACTTACAACCATTGCCGCAATTTGGACACTTGGCAACTGGCATATTTTCTGATGGTTGTGGTGTCCTGGGGTCATTCACCTTTTGTAACCCTCTGACAAGCAAAGTCAATGGGAAGCCAGATTCACTTAACAACTGCGTTTCTAGCAACTGAAGCGATTCATTTAAGAACGGTGGCAAGAAAAGTTGTAAAATGGTCCCAAACAACTGTCTTGCTCAAACCAAATTTTGGGCTCAACTATGGTCGTAACTACCTGTTGAGAACTATCTGTAAAATGGGAACCGTAAGCCTTTGCAAAGCTCAAAGCACCATTTTTTGCCCCTTAAACCTTCCCCCAACACCCCAAAATGCAAGAAAGAATCAAACATTTTGGCCCCACTATTCCTGGGAGACCTCTAAGAGGTAATAATGAAAGGATGCTGCTGGGCTGCCCACAGCCTGAGTACAGTTTTTACAATCCTACTCTCTTTAGATGCAGCAATACAATCTGTCATCCACAGATCACAAAGAACTTCTAGATCAGAGACTGCCTTTTCTGGTCACTTAAGCTCCTTCTATTTTTAGTTCCCAAAAGATTACTGTAGTTCCTAAAATGCCTTAGCTCGTGAACATGTATCTTTTTAGTAAATTTTAGCCATTTTGAAGAACGCTGACATTTTCTGGCAAATTTAAAATATTACCAAATTAAATGCTACACTCCACTAACATACATTATTAACATGCAAGTATTATTTTCATACATTCGGCAGAAAAGTTCCATTGTTTTCACCTGGTGCTACTGTACACTACAAAGAGACCTCAAAAACAAACTAACAAAAAAGAGCAAGAAAAATCTTCCTGAAGCTTCTTGTGGCCAACCTTGGGGTCTTTGCTCCTTTTAACACAGAGATAGATACAAGACAGGGAAAGTCTCAAATCTCCCCAGCCCATCTTTTTTTTTTTTTCATTTATCTTCTTTTTATCTTTCCATTTTTTTTTCCTCTATGACAGGGCTTTTCAACCTTTTCACCCATTGTACCACTTTTAGGATATGGCAACATCCGAGTACTACCAGTCGCCCAGCAAGGTGTCAAAAACTTGATGACCCAAAAAAAAAAAAAGGAAAAAAGTGATAAAGCACAGGTAGTCCTTGACTTACAACAGTTCGCTTAGTGACTGTTCGAAGTTACAATGGCACTGAAAAAAGTGCCCCCCAAGCCACAGCTGAGCAAGACACCTGCCTCCCCTCCGGCTGCCCTCTTCCTCCTGTCCAAGGTTTTCATTGTTGTGAGCATTTCTGTTGAGGATTGGCAGCGGGGGTCGGGTGGGGGGGGGGTGTTTGGTTTTTATTCCCCCCCATCTGCTGGGTGGTTGCAGCAGGTTTTGGTCACTTCACATGACCCTGGGACACTGTGACCGTCATAAATATGAATCAGTTGCCAAGCATCTGAATGTAAATCACAAGACCCTGGAGATGCTGCAACAGTCCAGCTGATCGGCGCTTCTTCTGGGCTCAGCAGAAGCGTCAGGATCAGTGCTGAGCTCCAGCTGATTGGTGCTTCTTCAGGGCTCAGCAGAAGTGCCAGGATCAACGCTGAGCTCCAGCTGGAGCCTGGCGCTGATCCTGGCGCTTCCATTGAGCCCTGACAGCCCCGAAGAAGCGCTGATCCTGGCGCTTCCGCTGAGCCCTGACAGCCCTGCAGCTTCAGCCATCTCTCGTTCAGGCTTGTGCGGTGCTGCCACTGGTTCAGCTCATTCCCCTCCCCCACTACTTTTCTAGGATGGTCGCGTACCACCTGCCAAGTGCCAATGTACCACAGGTGGTACCCGTACCACTGGTTGAAAAGCCCTGCTCTATGAGATTGGAGGTTATAGGCAAAATGCTGCTTTTCTTTTTTTCCAACAATGTTTTTGCAGCAAGGGTGCTTTTATAAAAGAGAAGGATAAGTAAATATCAGAGGATGGATAGCAAACAAACTTTACTTCTTGACAATAACTGAGCCCGGAATTACAGTGGTAAGTAGTTATGATCATAAGTTGAAGCACTCACATACCCGGAAGTAATTTTCCAACCTGCTTTGCAACAGTTAAGTGATTGCCATGGTCTTTCAGGGACCCCTATTTATTTGAACTGTCATTTTTTTGCTGGAAACTAGTAAAAACCTTCATGAGTTGAAGTTATTTGATTGCAGAACTCCATGATCATAAGGTTAACATGCCTGACGTGTGGTCACGTGACTGTGCTGGGGTGGGGTGGGGAAAACAACCATTTATGATGGATGTGGATGCGTTGCAGGCCATTAAGAACCCATTTCATGGTCATAAAAGGACCAGTTGTTAAGTGAGGACTACGTGTACTTGGCTCTATCCCAATAAAACAAGTTTTCTGCTCCTCTTGAATTAACTGCCCTTGCACAAACAACAGCAGTATTGTCTTATCGTATCCTACTGTAATCTTCCATCTGGCAATTGGCCTGGAAATCAATCATTCTAAAAAGTTCATATAATGCCAGTCTCCCGAAATGTAAAAAAAACAACAACCAATCAACTGATTTTGGGGTTCCTAAGCCACTCTTTTTAACAACCTGGGATACAGAATCACGGATATAAATTTGCCGATTCAGCCATTAAGAAAAGAAGACACTCACATTTCTGTGGTATCCTGCTCCAAGGTACTGGGGTTAGTCAGCAAAGCTTTTTCTACCACCACCTCATGCGGGGGCCAGAGGGGTTCTCTGAGGTATCTCCGTTCCAGGTTCTGCTCCAGGTCTGCAAGATGGAGCACCGCCAGATCAAGAGGGTTGTTAGAGTCACGCTGCAGGACAGGCCCCTCGCGCTTGTTTTTTACAGTGATGTCTTCCAGGAGTTCTAGTTCACGTTCACAGTACCGCAGGTCTTTCCTAACAGAATCAGGATCTGGGCTTGTCCAACCCTAGAGAAAGGCAAAAGATCAAAACCAAAATGATAAATGGAAAATATTCAGGATTACAGCCCAAGCTGTGAACACTCAGAAGCCATTTGGAATGTTTCTCCAAATAATGATTCAAAGCAGTCCTTATAACTACTCTTTGGTATTTCAGACTATGCTGTTCCTGCCCCCGGGAAGCTTCGTGTCAAATGGTGACGATACTTATGGGACAGAAGTTCTGAGTAAGAGTTAGGAGTTCCGGTATTCTAGAATGAAGAACACATCCAAAATAAAATCTTCCTATCCTATCTAAACAAAAAACCCTAAATTATGACTACAGGGAAGCAGTGTTCATGCAACTGTAATTTGCCACAGAAAGCTAGCTATATTCAAAATACTTACTATCTAGAATCAACTAGTATTTTGCAGTTTCATTTAGCTGCCGTTTCCAATTCAGTACAATTGTCCCTTCAGGAGAGTAACATCAGTAAGTTAAAAATGAAAATGTTACATCCATCCTACTGTTTTAAGATGGCCTACATCAGTGATGGCGAACCTTTTAGAGACCGAGTGCCCAAACTGCAACCCAAAACCCACTTATGTATCGACAGGTGCCGGGTGAGCATGGGCAATTGGGTGAGCGTGGCCCATTGGGTGAGTGTGGTTGGGTAACGGCAGACTGGGTGGAACTAAAAAGTTCAATCAATCACGGCGGCAGAGGCCCAAAGCAAAAAGGGTTTATTAAACCCAGCTGAAGGCCTAGGACTGGGGCGACGGCGCATGTGCCCACAGAGAGGGCCCTGCGTGCCACATAGGTTTGCCACAGAACCTTGTTAATGCAGAGACCCCCAACCGGTCGTAAGTCGAGGACTAAACCGGTCATAAGTCGAGGACTACCCAACCGGTCGTAAGTCGAGGACTTTCCCTGCCCGGGAGCGCCACGCATGCGTGGTGCCGCCCCCTGTGCCGGCCAAGGTGTAGCTGGCAAGCGGCAGAGATGGAGCAGGCCGACCACCGGCTGGGCCACCAGCTGGCCCAGCCCAAGGGAGGTAAGGCACCCGCTGGAAAAGGAGAAAAAAATGGCGGACAGCCTTGCTTGGCGACCCCCGTGAAATGGTCGATCGACCCCAAATGGGGTCGCGACCCATAGAGAACTGCTGGCCTAGATGATTTCTCTAGTCCAGTGGTCCCCAACCTTTTGGGCACCAGGTACCAGTTCCATGGAGTTTTTTTTTTCCATGGACAGGAGGGGGGAGCATGGTTTCACATGCTCCCTGCATCCCACAGATGGGGCTTTGCTTGTTTGTGCGGCCCAGTTTCTGGCATCCCGTGGCCCAGTGTCGGTCCACGGATCGGGGGTTGGGGACCCCTGCTCTAGTCGTCTGAGTTCTAATCTTCAAAACTTAACTTCATTTAGCATTGAATGATTATTTTCAGGATGACCTTTGGAATCTAAACCTCCTTCAACATCCTGGTCAAAGGGCACACCACTGTCAACAGGAGAGCAGATTCCACAGAACCTTAGCACTTACTCGAATCTGCAGATCAGCCATTAGCACCCGCTGCTCAAGCTCCTCCACCCACTGAAGCACTGATAGGTCTGTCTCAAAGGCACGCTCAGACATGGACCACTGCACCAGGGCTTCTTGAGAGATCAGGTGGCTGGCAACCTCAGAATGAATCTTGAAGATGGGATCTAGGTAGGAAGGTCATAAAAGTCAATAAAAAAAAAAATCAAGGTCCTGCTCACAGGCACCGGACCACAGAATGGGAATTTCTTACCATTGGCAGCTCGAGCACACACATCCCGTAGGTAATCCTTGTGCTTGCTAAGGTGCTTCTGCAGGGCTTTTTCCCGGATGCCTCGTGGGTGTAGTACCTCCACCACAGCTTCCAGCTCTTTTGGATCCTGCAACCACCACCAGCCACTCTGCATCTCTGCAAGGGAAGAACAGAAGAAGCTCAGAGCCTGACACCTTCCCAAAATTACCAATTCCAATAGAAGCTAATATTTATGGCTCAGGTTTGAAGCTTGCGTGGAGATCTTGGCGCTCGCTGAATTTGGTTGTTTCCTTGCAGATGTTTCATTACCAGACTACATTTCACCATCAGTGTGCACTGAAGATTTTACCTACTTAGCAAGCAATTACTACCAATTTCATCAAGATGCTTGACATCATGGCATATCCAGTGTATCCACAGTTTGAGTATACCGGTAGTCCACGAGTTAACGAGTGTAATGGAGCCTGCCCATTCCACTCATAATTCATAGAGTGAAGCTCCTATCTCGAAGGAGATCACTCCCTTGCTTGTTAAAATGCACGTGGCTCATTAAGCGAACATGAGGTTTCTCAGGGTGGGGAAGGCCATGAAGGGCCTAGTGGTGGAACAGGTCCCCAAGACCTCCCCGATCCACTAAGATACCTCAATGCTTCCCCCTCCCTTTCTGCCGTGCCGGACTCACCTGGAAAAGATCCGTCTCCTCTCTGCCAGTTTCTGCTGCCACCTGTATCTGAGGCCAGGGGATGCTTCTATTCCGCCCCCCCCCCCCCCGTGGCCCAATCTGGGCTCCGGAGGCCTTTTGCAGGCTGCTGCCACCTGAACGGGCCACCGGAGAGCTACGTAAGCGTTCCCCGGCCTCAGATTCGGGTGGTAGCGGCATGGAAAAGGCCTCTGGGGCCCCAGTCCAGCCTCTGGAGGCATGTGGAAGCGTCCCCTGGCTTCAGTTCCATTCTCTGTTGCAGAGGCCTAAAGTACCATGAGATCACGCGAGATCACTAGCATGAGATATCACCCCACTGATCTCACGTGATCTTCCGTTACTTTAGGCCTCCATTCTCTGTGAATGCACCAAAGGCTTGGAGCAACCAAAAAAGCGAAGTATTGAAGGCCTGGTGCCTAGGGAGATCCGGGGCGGGGGTGGGGAGGGAGGGAATAACCAGGATGAATGTTGCAAAGCCACTGTGGTTGTTTGTAAGGGCGAACGACTGCTGTGGTGCTGCAATATTCGTAACTTCTGGACTTGCTCGTAAGCACTAGGGGGCGCTCATCACATAATTTTGAATGAGCGTTAGGTGAATGCTCGATTTTGACCTGTACTGTCAAAAATGTATACATTTGTATATATATTAAAAAGCATGCTCCATCATTACTAAAAAGTTTCTTGTCCCTTAATTACTGAATGGCTCATAACTTACTTGTGCATCACCTACACATGAAACTGAACTAATTTTCCCAGCTGTGCTTTTGCAAAACATAAAACATTATTTTTTTTCACTTTCCCTTCCTCTCCTCCCTTCAAAGAATCCAGCAGACGGACCAGGAACTCCCAATGTGTTTGTCACTTACCAGGAGGTATAGGCTGTGCTGTCAGCTGGGTCAAGTATTTCTGCTCAATTTGTTTGAAAAGTTTAGTGGGGGGACGCCCCCTTCGCCTCGGCTGCCCTAAAGGTTCAAGCATCTTTTTGGAACTATCCTTGGCTCTGGAGCAAGTGCTGTGGACCCTGGAGCTGGAATGCAACGGAGTAGAGGACAGTGGTGGCAATGCTGGGCTAGAGGTGGAATAGCCATTCAGCTGCGGAAGGGAAAATTCAAAAACCATTTGCATCAAGCATTGCTACAGGAAGCATAACAACATTTAGAAAAGAATAACATCATTGGAAGGAAGCTTAGAGGATGCCAAGTCCAAACCCTTGATCAGTACAGGATTCTCTAGAGCGGGTCTAGGCAACCTTGGCTCTTTTATGACTCGTAGACTTCAACTCCCAGAATTCCTGAGCCAGCATGGCTCAGCTTGGAAACCTCTCCCTTTCCCCTTAGCATGGCTGGCTCAGGAACTCTGGGAGTTGAAGTCCACGAGTCATAAAAGAGCCAAGGTTGCCTAGACCTGCTCTAGAGCAGTGGTTCTTAACCTTTTTGAACGAATCGCCCCCTTGAGCCAATGAGGAAGTTGTCATCGCCCCTCTCCCCCAACATAACCTCTCAATCACAACATAGAAAATAATTCTTCAATTTATGCAAACACTTGTTTTATTTTCTTTAAAACTGTCATCAGGACATATTGATGCAAATAATTTATTTCTAATCTTTTCCCCATATCTCAACTGTGTGAAAAATTTGGGTGCCACCCGTCACTTTATTCCCAAACTTTGTGATACATATATTCATTATTATCTTATTTATTCAAGACACTTAAATGTAATGACCACTTTGCAATTGCAAGAAAGTGAAATGCCCGAAAAGAAAAACAGTAATATTTAATGATTGAATTACAAGTGAAATTTAAGACGCAAAAAGAAATATAAAAAGGGTAGAGGCTGCTGCGCAACGCGCATGAAGATAAGCAATGTGTCTTCACATATGTACGGCATTCTGTACTGAAGCTAGCTGGAGGAACACTTGAAAACACAATTCAATCCACTAATAGCGAGCGATCTGATGTTTTTGTACGACATACAGTGATTCAGTGTATGAAAAAGTCTCAAAAGTGTCCCCAAAACCTCTCGCTCCATCGCCCCCATATCACCCCCTTTTCGTTCCATCGCCCCCCTGAAAAATGAAATTGCCCCCTGGGGGGCAATATCGCCCAGGTTAAGAACCACTGCTCTAGAGCATCTTTGACAGATGACCATCTAGTTTCTGTCTGAAGACTGCTACCATGTTTCCCTGAAAATACAACCTACCTGGAAAATAAAACCTAGCTTGATTTTTGGGGGTGGGCCTAATATACGCCCTAACCCCCAAAATAAGACCTATTTAAGACCCTGCCCACTCTGTCCCACCGTGGGTTTTTTGGCAGGCCACATTGCATGCCTCCCCCCCTCCCGCCTTGCCTTCTGCCAGTGCCGATGCTGCGAGATGGCCTGAACGTTATGAAAGCCGGGGCCTGAGGCAAGCAGAGGCTGCCTCCTTTCTATCCCTGCCCTGGATTAGGGAATCCAACGGGCAGGTGGGGGTGGGGACTGGCCGGGGCCTCAACCAGCAGCTTCTCTCTTTCGCTCTCATCCCAAATCAGCCTCCGGAGGCGGCCTGCACTGCCCCCCCGCGGGCTTTGCCGGCTTTCTCTTCCTCTGCAGAAGGGCGAGAAAGAAAGCTGGGCGTCCCGAGACATCCCACTTTGAGAGAAAACTCAGGTTTCCCTCGGTGGGGGAGGAAGGCTTTCGAAACTGCCTTATCATCATTATTGTAATCCGTCCCTTTATTTTTTCAAAAAAATGATTTGTATTTACCACGATTAGCCTCCTTGATCGCCAATGGGAAGGCACGGTGTGAATTCTGCGCACGAGCCACGGAAATACAGACACTCGCACCCTCAAAGCTCACCCCGCTTCCTCGCTCGGGGCGCACCACTGCTTTACGTGAGCGTTCAATTTTGTGGCTCAGCTAAACTCTTCAGCTGTGGCGTGGCACAGTTCCCATCCGCTTCAGGAAGCCTGGGCGATGGAAACCTTAAGCCAGGATCTTGGCAGCTGAAGCAATCTGACTCACTTGGGATCAGGTTGGCCGTTGCCAGAGACATGGCCCATCCCCCGTCCTCCAGCTCCGCCACACATGCAGGATGAGCCTCCCACAACGGCCAGCCTGGCCCTGGGCAAGCCGGATTGCTTACAGAGAGAGGCTGTGCGTTGGAGGAGGACAACTGCAAAGGGTGCCTGCAGATCCCTACAGTTCCTGGAGGCTCTGGCACTGTTTTTGGTGCCGCTTGGTTTCCTATCCTGCTAGGCTGATCTGGTGGGCGGGACTGCCTTCCGCCTTCCCCACCACTGCATTGGCAGCTGATGCTACCCTCCCGAGAGGCGGCGCAGTGATTGGACGGCAGCTACCCTCCGAATGGGAATAGACCATCCCCCAAACCTCAGCCATCCTCTCCACGGCAAGCTGCAGCTGATCCAAACCGCTCCCTAAAACAGCGAGGCAGACACGCACACAAGCACGGTGCCAAAAACAACACTCGGAGCCTCCAGGAGCTGTGGGAATCCACGTGTGCCCTTTGCAGTCGTCCTCCTGCAATGCGCTGCCTCTCCCTGTAAGCAATCTGGCTCGCCTGACCCCGGGCGAGCCGGATTGCTTCAGCTGCCAGGATCCTGGCCTAACTTTTCCATTGCCCAGGCTTCCTGAAGCTGATGGGAACTGCAGCCCGCCGCAGCTGAAGAGTTTAGCTGAGCCACAATGCTCACGTAAAGCAGTGGTGCGCCCCGAGCGAGGAAGCGGGGTGAGCTTTCAGGGTGCGAGTGTCTGTATTTCCGCGGCTCGTGCGCAGAATTCACACTGAGCTGTCCCACTGGCGATCAAGGAGGTTAATCGTGGTAAATACAAATCATTTTTTTTTAAAAAAATAAAGGGACGGATTACAATATTGATGAATGTAAATGAAAAGGCAGTTTCCAAAGCCTTCCTCCCCCACCGAGGGAAACCCGAGTCACCTGGTCAGGCGAGGCGATGGCCGAGCCGGGCCTTGTGGTGAAAAAAATAAGACATCCTCTGAAAATAAGCCCTAATGGGTCTTTTGGACCAAAATAAGACCCGGGCTTATTTCCGGAGAAACACAGTAGTGATCATCACCACCACTTTATTCGGTGTTTTGTTTCACTTGCTGACAGATTCATAGATTCAGGAAGTTCCTCCTGATATTACTTTTAGCCCCCGTTTAAAGTCTTACAGAAAATAAGTTCTCTCCTTGTCCTGTTTCACAGCCCTTTCATACCTCATCTTTTCTCTAGGCTAAAGACAGCCACATCCTTTAAGAGTTCTCATTGGGTTTGGTTTCCAGGTCCTTTGTCGTCAAGGTAGCCTTCCTCAGAATTTGCTCCAATTTGTCAGTCCTTTTTGACCTGTTGTATGTAGAACTGGACTCACTACCCCACATGGGGATCTAATCAAGGTAGAGTAGAACAACTACTTTCTGTTATCTGGACTCTCTGCTTCTGTTAACGTACCCCAAGATAGCATTTATCTTTTTAGCAGCTGCATGAACTGTTGGCTTATGTTTAACTTGCAGTCAACAAAGACACTCAGAAGTCTTTCACATGTGGCACTGCCAAGCCAAGGCTCCCCCATTCTACATTTGTGTCATACAATTTCCCTACTTGCTTTGTTCTTCTAAAAACATTTTTTTTTAATGTTTTCCCTGCAAAAGCCATACCATTCTTAAGGAAATGGATCTTACGTGATTCTAATATGTGATCTCCAAACCCAAAAAGTTCCAAGCCTTTGTCTCAGAAATGAATAAAGCTTTACTCCCCAACTCCTTAAGATCCACAGGAACAATTTCCTTCTGCCGATTCAAGGTGAAGCTTTTAACCTGGTGTTGAAGCACTCACCTGCTGAGCTGAAGTCTTTGACTGGTCCTTGGTAGATGGCTTGCAGAGCTGTGAAGTTCGAGAGGGTCGCTCGGTGGAAGGAGCAAGAGAAGAGTCATTACATGATGTCCTAGGCAGCAAATTGAACCAGGTCACCTGTGTTTCTGAGATACTTTCATCATCTGCTGTAGAGTCCGGCAGATCATCTGGGGGTAACTGATCCCCTTTGCCAGGGCTACTGTCTGGGGTGAGCACAGAGCTGTTAAACAATGAAGAGGTCTGCTGTGTCTGGCTGAGCCAAGATAGGAAGGCTGACTGACTGAGGTCGTGCTGAGACTGGCCCAGGGACACTGGATCTTCCAAAAACCCATTGACAGACAAGGGCGTGGGCTCTGGCAACTTGGATTCCAGATGCTCTGGCGGTGACATGCCTACGTTGCCTCTCCACGGCCAACTCCACGACCTTGAAGTTGTGCAGTTCATATAATCAGGATCTGAGGGTGTGTCAGCATTCTCCTTTTTGATTGATGGTGCTTCGTGTTCTTCCTCTTTCAGAGCCTCTCCCTTTTCCAATGAGTTCTTGGACACTGGGAGGGACACTGCTTGGGGGGGGGGGAGGACAACAAAGCAGAGAAAGTTGGGTTTCACCACTAGATGGTGCTCAAACCTACTGAAGTGAAAGAAGCAACAGAATCTAATGTCCCAGTGAAGCAACACAGTATACTACCAGCAGCATCTAAACTCCCTTTTTACGATCCTGTAATCCCTTAATCTGAGGTAGAGTCAGAGTGACTGGATGGAGCTGAGCATTTACTGGCCAGATGCCCTTCCTCACGCCACACGAAGTTCGCAGCAGCTACCTTGGATTGAACTCTCAACCTTCCAAATGGGAGGCAAGTGTCTTCACCACTAGGCCACCATGCCACTCAGTACCAAACGTATCTACGCCACTGAAAAGTAACCCCCACTCTCCAGTTGCCAGATACACATTGTAGATATCACACTAGAAAAATGACAGAGGATGTTCTAGAACAGTGTTTCCCAAACTTGACAATCTTAAGGCATGAGGACTTCAACTCCCAGAATTCCACAGCCAGCAACGCTGGCTGTGGAATTCTAGGAGTTGAAGTCCACATGCCTTAAAATTGTCAAGTTTGGGAAACACTGTTCTAAAAGAAAAAAAAAAGGGAACAAAGAAAATAGTACTTTCCTCTTCCCATTATAAATTATCCGGCTCACAAATTTTTTTTTAACTGACGGCATGATGGTCAAATTGTATAACCCAAATTCAGACGGCAAGTTGGTCAACAGATACTGTAATTCAGTGCTGGAGTTATTAAGGAAGGCTTTGTAAAAGACTATTCTTTATTTTCTATTCTTCTACTATCCTAAATAGCAGACTGATGTTACACTTCTTTAAATTTGTCTTATTAGTTGTTATCTATTGCCAATGGGTAACCATCCTGCTCCTTGGATGCTGGTAATGAAGGTGTATTGTATATAAGTAGCCTTCAACTTACCACTGGTCAATTAATAACCATTCGGGATTATGACGGACTTGAAAAGTTACCTGTCCTTGAAGTTACATCTGTAACTTCTGTGGTGCGGATTGCACTTCAAGAGCTTGGCAGTTGGCTCATATTTATGACTGGTTGCAGCATCCCACGGTCACCTGATAGCATTTTGTGGTGCTTTTTGCCATTTTTCAGCAAAAAAAAACCCCAATGGATAAAATGGATTTGCACTTACAACCATGTGGTTCACCGAATATGTGGCTTGCTTTAACGACTGTGGCAACTCACTTAACAACCACCATAAAGCAGTCACATAGTGCCTCAATGTATGACTGTAATGACTTACAATCAAAATTCCAGTCCTAATGGAGGTTGTAAATCAAAGACTACTTGTACTGAATGATACCACTTAGAACCCAAACCTTCCTTCCTTCCTTCCTTTGCAAAGAAGGAACCACCCACCCACATTCTAGGCTCTGCATACCTTCTGAAGCCTCACAGCCTTCTATGAAGATCCCACCTAGGTGGGGCAGGACCCAATACCGCCGTCGATATCGATCTTGCCCAAGTGATGATGCGCGTAACAATTGTGAGGAGTGGAGCAGCTTTTTGCGAAAGAACATCTGGCGCTGCAGGAAAAAATCGGAACACCAAGAATGTAAAAGGAAAAACCATTGTTTTAAACTTTAATGTTTACACCTATCACCCTTACAGGAATGATAACCACTGCTCTATCTGGCAGAAGCTTCAACTCTTCTATTTTATTTTATTTTTTTTCAACAGCAAACATTTACCTTGGAAAGTTTTTCAATTTGCCTCTCTAGCTCTGGCACGCTGGAAATCAAACTTTCGTTCTGTGGAAGGAGGAGACACATTAAAACCAGATTCCTGATTACCTCCCCAACTAAGTTTTGTTTTGAAAACACTATATCTCCCAAAGGTAAAACATCAACTCTTCTGCTTCTCTTGGCAGTTGAAATGTTTCTCATTAAAAAGCCAAGAGGGAAGTATGACAAATGTACTAGTTGATAGCTGTAACTCTTTAGGAAAATGCAAACTTCATTTAAAGACAAAGAAGATGCAAAAAAAAAAAACCTCTTAAGAATTTTTAAAAAGAATATTGCGATGCTTACGATAGAAATCCTCAAACATCCTTCCTTAAAAAAAAAAAAACATTTTATGCCAGAAGTTGCAACGTAAGAGCCGAGGTGGCGCAGCAGTTAGAGTGCAGTACTGCAGGCCACTTTAGCTGATTGTGTTCAGCAGGTCAGCGGTTCAAATCTCACCGGCTCAAGGTTGACTCAGCCTTCCATCCTTCCGAGGTAGGTAAAATGAGGACCCAGATTGTTGGGGGCAATGTAAATATATATATACATTGCTTACTGGTGTACACCGCTTAGAGAGTGCTTGCACTTAAAGCGGTATATAAGTCTCATAAATAAATAAATAAATAAATAAATAAATAAATAAATAAATGTAGGGTTCCAGTTATTCATTATTTGCTGTGTTAAGAGATTAACATATTTCTGTCCAAACATGTTATCATTATTAGATGACAAGAACACATCATATTCCTCACTGACTCAGTTGGGCTAAGACCTACTTCATTATCTCTCCGGGTTTTGCCTGTCCTTCTTCTTTCCTCTTCTTCTATTTCTTTGTCCTCATTTTCCTCGATGATGCGGGAGCTCCGTCGCCATCGTCCTTCCTCCAAACCGGTGATTTCCGATTCAGGACGCCCAGTCTTCTTAGCTAGGGCAATCTTTAATCTTCAATACAAGAAGAAGAACGGGAAGTGTGAAGAAAATGGGGAAAGGGACATGTTGCCTTACTACGAAGGGCTTAGATCAGGGGTCCTCAACCTTGGCAACTTTAAGACTGGTGGACTTCAACTCCCAGAATTCCTCAGCCAGCAAAGGAATTCTGGGAGTTGAAGTCCACCAGTCTTAAAGTTGCCAAGGTTGAGGACCCCTGGCTTAGATGATCCATATAGTAAAGGGGAAGAACTGGTGAAAAAGTTTTTATTCCTAAATCCTCTGGTAAATAAAAAGTGGTAGAAGCCTAGAGTCACAATAATATTCCATACTACGGTGATTTTCACATTAAATACATTTATGATCAGCATGTTTTTGATTCTTCTTCTTGTCATGGCATTCCCATAGAGAGAATGCATAAATTAATTCTACAGATACATACCTGCGTAACTTCCCCTCAATGATCCACTTGTTTCTCCTATGGTTGGACATGCTCTCCAGAGTCTTGTCAATTTCACTGCAGGATGCAGAAAGAATTGTTAAGGAAAATGGGGAGGATAACAGAGGAATGACGTTCCTTTATCAACATCTGTGTGTAATGCTAATTTCAAAAGACATCTGAAAATGCAATCTGGCTTATAACAATGGAAATTCACCATTCCTTCCTTTAGGACAGCTATCCCCAGGTTATACGGGTATAGTGTTTGGACCCTGCTTCCACTCCCATTTCATCAATACTATTTTACTACTGTTTCCTAAGTTTGAGTATCAGTGGCAACACGTCTGCATTCTCTACCTGTCTCAGAGAAGGCCATCGCAAGTACCTGCACAGGTCCTCCTGTGGATCAAAGCTGCATCATGGCAGCCAGAATTCTATGGCCAATACATATGTCTAAACCCAAACAGCACATACGTTGAGAAACTGAGGCCGAGGGCCATGTATGCATGCCTGCCCACCCTGCAGCTTTTGAATGTGGCCACCTTGGAATTTTCCAAAAGTTCTTACCAAATTGTAACGTTTTAAGCTAGTATGAAATGGGAATTATTACATTCAGGTCCTGCAAGCTGGTGGCTACAGCCACACTCCAAAGCTGCTTTTTGGAGAATGGTGTGTGGCACTACGCTATAGGGCTCTCTTGCATGCCTTTATCCTCCATCTCATGATAACAACAGAATTTTGAGACTCCCACTCTACCCCGATCCATGTCAATATTAAATGTTCGATGCCACACGTAAGATGACACGTAAGTCACGCCTAGCGGTGAGAAGCACAATTGCAGGAGTCACCTAACCTTGACATCACTTACTTGATGATAAGGGTGCTGCTGTTGAGCTCATTCACCAAGAAGGCCAGGATGGCAGCCTTTTTATCTGGAGGCAGTGCCTGGAAGGGTTTCGTTCTCAAGCTGTCACACAGGCTCTCGTCTCCCCCATAGGCTATGAGGAAGCAGCGCAATACCTCAGACACGGTGTCACGGTTTAGGCTTATTTCTGTGAGTTTTTCACCAAGGATCTTCAAAGTCTGGCAAGCAAAATAAAAAAAAGGACCATAGATATTTTGTTGTTGTTGTTGACACACATATATCCCAATTCCTCCTGTCAACAACAGATAGTTTTAAAAATAATTATCACCTTTGCTGAGGAAGCAAGTTCTTATGTGACAACTGAGCAAGCATTTAAAAATTCTACAATCTATGTAACTTGTACTAGATTGCATTTTCTGCAATAAATGTAAAATAGAGCAATGGTGAAAAGTGTGTGTGTGTGTGGGGGGGGGAAACAGATATTTAACCTGGATCTTGTAAACTCTTCAGTTATGTTATACTTTGTAGTTCAAGGTCTAATATGGATAAACAAAGTCCAGCAGTCTTTAAAAGGCCAACTTTCACTTAAAAGAACAAAAGCTAAAACAAACTGGCTGGAGAGATAGATATGAAAATATGCTGACTGCACCTGGTGAAACCTCAAAGCCAGTGGTGGGGTGGAAATAAATTTCCAAGTTATCAAGGGAATTGCACATGTTGCATAGTTTCTCCCTATGTTACTAGAGATATATGAAAAGTATAGTGGGCAGTTAGTTTTTGCACTATTCTTGTTTATACAGCATTGTTATTGTATTATCTTTCTCCACCACTTTTAGTGATGCACAGCTTACGGCATCACGTAGCTGGGATTGGATTAATACGAAGGAATACAAAAACAACTTGCAGCACAATCAGTCAACCTTCCTTTTCAAGGATTCCTCTCATAAAACGCGTCTACGTTTCGCTCTGCAACCTTGAAAACTAACAACAGGTTCAGGGAAACTGATGGATGCCTTAAGATTTCCTTTGTGTCAGAACTGAATCCATAAAGCAATGGTTCCTACAAAAGCAACATTCCAGTTTCTCTTCATTGTAAAACAGAATTTGTATTACAAGCAAACATCTCCAGTATCTGAAAAGAATCTGAAAACTATCTGAACACTAGCCAAGGACTTCTTAACGCCAACATTTAAAAAAACATGCCTTTTCCCCTTTAAACATACATTTTTCCCCTCCTTTTTTATTTTCTGCCCAACCTGTCTATTGTGTTGGCTGAAAAAGAAAACTTGAAACTCTGGGCTTCTAATGAGGAAAACAGCAGAAATGCTTGCCACACTTCTGTAGCCATTTGTTAGCTCTTTGTTTCAGTATGGCAACTACCAAGTATGTTTGTGCATCCAATAAGCTTTAGCTTGTTTAATTGTAGTTTACTGAACACACCACAGCTAGCTAGGTTCATATGTAATAGTGAATCATAAACTATGCAAAGTGTAAGACAGGTCATTCGATTCAGACTTTTGCTATTAGCTTAATCTGCATAGAAATCAAATTATCAATACAAAAGTATTCCCTGGATACAGAGATTTTGTAGGACTGTGCAGCATTTTGGATTTGAAGGGGGGGGGAAATGTTCCGGAGGATACAGAGGCACTCAGATAGCTGTTGTCAACAACTCCTTAAAGCCACTGAATCTCTTCATGGGATTGTTCATGGGACTCTGCAGCAGAAACTGGGAAAAGACCGTTCGACTCAAGAACCAGGGTTATGATAGTGCTGCTATGTGCTCCAAAACACTTTTCCCCCTTTGAATCCAAAGCATTATACAGCAATCTTACTCTGAACTTGGGATTTAGGTCAACTGGTCCATGTTAGTATGTAGATCTTTTCAGTGGCTACAATTGGACAATCCCTGTTAGTCTACAAGGCTGACTTCCAGTGTTGACATTTGGTGACAAGCCGTCTTAGTCCAGATCCTATTAACAGGATATATGTTGAAATAAAGCCAACCCTGCAGGTATTCCTCATTTCCACAGCAGAGCAAAAACCAAGTACCGGTAGGTGCAGCTCTCTCATACTTGGCTCTTCCTTATTTCTAACTGTTAGGACTCTGTTATCTGCTTGAAAATGTGGCTGTAGTATCCTTAAGTCCTAAAGGTTGGCTAAATAGGATGCTCAACATTTTAGTTATAGCTTCAATTCTTTGCAAAATCCATTGACTTGCCTGATGATAAAAGAAGTCAGTTTTTGCAGCATTATGCAAAGTAGGAAAATTATTCAGCATTATCTCATTTTTCTTGGTAAAGAATTTGGAGTGCTTGAGGGTAAGGGCATCCTGACCACACATATACATCCATACCTGACAGCATGAAGGAAGGCCAGGGTCATACAAGGCCACTTTCACCAGCTTTACCAGAAGATCCAACACTTCACCCAAACTATCTCCTACATTGAAGAGGCCTTCTTGGAGGGTACTCAAACTGGGAATTTCCCTGGCTACATCAAAACCCAGCACTTTGCCATAGTTATGTAGGAATTCCACAATGGCTAAGCAATCTGAGAAGGCTTGGCTGGGCAAAACCAATCCAGGAATGCGAGAAAATTCTGGCAGAGGCTGGAGAAAATGGAGAAAAGGCAAAAATATTAACACAATACAAAAGGGAGGTGTGGCACAGACTGACATAAGAAGTAATAGCAATTACTGGTTCCAGTGAGGTAGAGCCCAAGAATATTTATATATTAGCAAAAATCTTGTTCCCACAATCTTTAACTGGTCAAAATGTATCATAGGGCAACAATTTTTGAACCAAATGGACAAACTTACAGAATGTGTCCAACATAAACATAAAACAGTTTATGACATAATACAAAACATAAGACATTTCTGTGCCGATGTTCGACTGTGCTATATAGTTCAATATGAGTTATTTTTAAAACAGATATATCACTGAACGCATCGCAACTTTTCCAATGAAACTCAGTATACTAGAAACTCAGTCACTGATAAATGCATTGAAGAATCTGGTAAGAAAATATTTCTGAAATGAGGACCCAAGGAATCACAGGTTGCCTAGCAAAGTGGTCCCCAATCCCCAGGCCATGGCCCACTACCTGGGTGCAGCACGTTTGGAACCGGGCCACACAAGTAGCGGGCACGCACGTGCGCACATGCAGCTCCAATTGCTCAAGCGGGGGACACTCGTGCTCACACACGAAGCTCCACTTGTGCAAGCAGCGGGCGCTCATGCATGCAGCTCCACTTAATAAGTACTTTCATCCTGGTACTAGCTGATAGGACACATTATACTATGGTCTGTGCACTGCACATTTCTTCCCACATATTATCTGGGAGAAGATATTTCAGTTCTGGCACTTTTTTCACTGGCTGCTGCATGAAGAAGCTGAAGACACCTTCCAAATTAGTAAAGGTTCTATTCTAGGTATAGCTTTAACAATTTGCATAGGTTAATCTTTCTATTACTATTTTTTCCCATTTTTCCAATCTGTTCATCCTATATTCCCCAAAAGTCAAGTGTTTTCCAAGAACCACAAAGACTACAAAAGGCATTCGCAAATATTCTAAAGATTTAAAAATTGAAACAAATTAAGAATTTACACGTGACAAATTGCCAAAGGTACTTTTGATGCAGCATTCACGTTCTTCTGGTGCAGAAATCCCTTCTTTATTGAAAAAGATCCCTTTGAAACTGAAGGGTGAACTAGTAGTACCTTACAACGTGAATCTAGCCAAGCAGACCAACCTACCTGGTGGTCTCCTAAACACATATCCTCAGTGGGCTTTTTCATTTCCTCCAAAATCATTTGCTGCCGCTGCCGTTCTTCCTGACGGCGCTGAGCCAGGAGATTCTTATCAGCCTTCCGGGGAACCTTCCCTGAGGGCGCCGCTTGCTTTTCCTTGGGCTTTTCCTTGGGTTTTTCTTTCAATTTCACTTTCTCATTCGGCTTCTCTGGTTTGCTCTTCTCTGGCTTGCTCTTCTCCTTCTTGATTTGGGGCTGGAGGGGGGTGGGAGAGAGAAGGTAAGTTGTTAAGCTTCGCATAAGGTTATTCCCAACCTGGCAGCTTTCCTCTTTTCCAAGAAATCCCTCACAATCACTACCTACCTTAGGTTTCTTTTTTGCTTCCTTAGACTTGGTCTCCTTGGACTTCGTGATCTTGGCTTCCTGCTTCTGCTTATTTTGTACCTAGGGAGAAAACCAACCATGCTGAGAACACAAGGAAAAACACCAAGGGTGGGGGGAAAAAAATAATTGCTCCATGTTTTAAATAAAACAGTGGTTTTCCCCAACTTCTACAGCAGTGTTTCCCAAACTTGACAATTTTAAAGCATGTGGACTTCAACTCCCAGAATTCCACAGCCAGCATTGCTGGCTGTGGAATTTTGGGAGTTGAAGTCCACATGCCTTAAAATTGTCAAGTTTGGGAAACACTGTTCTACAGCATAGATTTATCCATCGTATTTTGCCTGTTTCACATTCTAACCAAAACATTCTAAACCCCCAAGATTCTGCTAACCAAGACGTGATCTACTTCACATTGCTTAGATTCACCAGGAAGTGAATTGCAGGATTTGGCGTTTTAAGTGCTTTGGTTTTAACAAATATCAACTCCCCTTTCCCCCTACAACTGTAGAGACACAGCTGTAGAAATACTGGGGCATTCGTTCCTTCCCAATGTCAAAATTCAGGTAATTTTGGTTCTCAATTCTCTTTTGCTGTTCTAATCCTTTCACTAAAACCACTCCCCCCCCCCGTCACATTATTTTAAAATATGAAAAAGGTATGTGAACATAACTTCAGTTTTGGATTTTCTCCTGTACAACATGGAAGGCTTATTAAACCTCTGCATATCTGCAGCCTTACTAGTACCCAAGAAAGAAGGTCTTACAATATCGCCTCCATCCTCTACATTTTTGAGTTCACGAATGCCTTTTCTCTCTCAAAAACTGCCCACAAGGATGACCGAGCCTTCTAAAAGCAGAATGCACAAGCTTTTTCTATTTTGTGTACCTTTTGTCTCATTTTTTTCTTGATCTTGGTCATCTTCAGTTTATCTTCATCACTCAGAAACTCTGCAAATATAAAAAGGGAGAATGAGACTAAACTAGCTCTACATCTGATGTCTAACAATACCTTTATTCTTTACAGGAAAGTATTAATTTTCCAAAAGACATTGCTGACATAGGCCAGAAGAAATATACTCAGCATGAACACAACACAATCTTCTTTCATAGCTACAGTTTTGTTCCTTTCTCAGGTTTAACTGTTTCAGCCATTAAACAAGCTTTCGTGATCATGAATTTTTTTTTAATATAAGTTCCATTATGAGGAATGAAATCTGCAAACTCTACCCACATATAAACGAATGAGCTGTTTTAAAGATATTTTGTGAACTGCAAGAATATAAATAATCTAATCACCAAACACTGAGCAATCTACTCACAGGTCCAACAGCAAATATGAATCTATTGCATGATTTTAGTGCTGCTTAGTAAATAAAAATAATAATAAAATACTTTCTGTGGACTATAAGGTCAGATCAAGTGCAGACAAGATATAATGTGTCAACATGTGGCACTGAGGATTTTAGTTCATTGTGTAATGAATAAAAAATTCTTCCTATTTTCCTCCATCTCTTATGTATTCTACACAGTGGCTTCACCAGATGAAACTGGCAGCAAGCCCAAAGAGTCATAATTAAATCAATGTGGCTAAATTGCTCCCTCCCTACAATACCCAGGCAGAGCTGTAGCTTTATTAGGAAGCATTCAGTATTCATGGTAGTGAGAGCATGTTACTGCTTAAAAGTATAATAATTATGGAGACTAGAACACCTTGGATACTTCAAATTTCTTGCAATTAAAACAAAGGTAGGCTATCTCTGCCCCAGAACAGCATGTGACCTGTAAGTCCCTTCTGTGTGGCCTCAGAATATCCTCTGCTCATATTTGCTGAAGAGTAATAACATAGTTCCTCACCATATTGAGTCAGAATGGAAACCGTAGTGATGAATCCAACAGGGGCTTAAAATAGATTAAGATATAAAAAAACCCACACAAAATCCATTCCCCACCCCAACAAAATTTAGCCCAACCCAATTTACTATGGTCCTAAGGCTACCAAAAAATATTCAGTGACCTGATTTGAAGCTACTTACAATAAGACAGGACTGATAGAGCATCCATGGCTGCACTCCACAAAGATTCTATTTAGACATCTGATCCTAAATCTTTCAGCTTTTTAAATAATAACAAAAAAAAAAAAGTTCTAGCCCCCACTGCAGTGGAAACATAAGTGAGAGCTAGGAAGAAGATGGTACCTGCAAGCATTTCCAGTTCTGAAAAGCACATCTCTTATTTTCTGTGTAACTACCTGCCCCTCCCCTCAAGTTCTCCAGTCATGTTCTCTTACCTATATATTCTTACTGCCCCTTGCTTATCCGTTCCTCTCTTCCTGCTGCCACACCGCTCCTTGACAAGAAATTCCAAATTTTGCAAAAACTCACACATCAGTTTCCAGAAAAGGCATGCAAATGAAAAATAAGCAGATTTGCATGCATCTTGTCGATTGGCGTTATTTTTGAGAGCAAAAGTTGAATTTTCTTGCTGCACATAATGAACAGCCTTTCCTCCAGAAACTGACAAACAACCACTGCCACAAGCTAGAATGTTTTCTTGTGAAAGCTACAAGCATGCAAAAAAAAAAGGCTGGTCCGACTGGTACCTTGGGTTTCCAGCTTCTTCAAAACTCTGACGTCCGTCTTGCTCAGCAGGTCAGGCACTTTCACTTTGGGAGGTCGGCCCCGTCCACGTTTCACTTTGGGCATTTCCTTGGCCTTGATTTTCTCGGTATTTCGAGGGCGGCCGCGCTTTCCCGTGATGGCCTGGATACGTGAAGGGATTTCTTCATGTGACAACTTTACCCACTGCAAGCCCTGTGAAATGAAGAAAAGGATGCTGCAGATGTTGTAGCTTACACAGGTCAGTATCCCTTTTGCTGGCCATACTGGTTAGTGCTGATGGAAACTGAAGACCGCAATAACTGCAGGGCAAAGGGCATATCCTCAGAATCCACAGAAACAAATCCTTCCATACACTCCTGTAACATACTTTTGGTCTAGAAGCAGAAAAACAATTTGGGGAGAGGATGAAGAATGGACTAGCGATGTGTTTCAAACTCAAGTTTACTAAGCCATTATGCCAGATACAAACAGACCTTGACCTGCAACCACAATTGAGCCCAACACTCCTGTTGCTTAGCAAGTGAGTCTTGCCCCATTTTACAACCTTTCTTGCCACAGTTGTTAAGTGAATCACTGCAGTTGTTAAATTAGTAACCTGGTTGTTGAGTGAATCTGGCTTCCCCATTGACTTTGCTTGTCAGAGGGTCGCACAAGGTGATCACATGACTCGGAGACACGGCAATCATCATAAATACGTTATCAGTTACCCAGTGTCCAAATTTTGATCGTGCATTCATGGGGATGCTGCAATGGTCATAAGTGTGAAAAAGTCACTTAAGTCACTTTTTTTCAAGTGCCACTGCAACTTTGAATGGTCACTAAATAAATGGCTGTAAGTCAAGGACTACCTGTACTATGCTTCAAGAGATACAGCTGTTTACGAGAATGTCCTCCCTTATTTAAAATACCGAAATTAGGCTCTATGTAGATACTCTGTTGTTACATGGCCCCAGGATTGTTAGCACAATTTTGACAAAAGAACAGATGCTAAAAAAAAAAATCACAAGATGCCAATGATTCCTCAGAAGAGGAAGATTTACCTCAGATGTATCTCGCTCTTCAAAGAAATCGCCCACTGGCATTCGAGGACTGAAGCTGAAGTGTTCACGGCGGACGTTCCGCCCATCATTTCTGCTCAGGTACTACAGGAGAATAAACCACCAAAACATTAATCAAGCACTTAGTTTCTTTTTAAGATGGAGGTTCTCTCTAAAGTGAGCATAGTACCTTTGGAACTACTGAAATACTCTAAATCGGTGTCCAGATAAGCATGTAATCTAAACAAGCATATTGGATAACATCCATTATAACTGATCAACAATCTTAGATTCTGCTTGGTGTCTTACAAGAAGCATTCAAAAAGGGCAAAGCAAATCTTATTCCAAGACCAAGACAGGAACTATATTCATATTCTGACAGAGAAGATGATGAAGGTAGTTACATGATAATAAAAGGCAGGGGATGCTACATGATAGGCCTGACAGCAACTGGAGTTTACGAGGAAGATATGAAGGAGTCTTCTATAACAAGAGGCCACAGTCTGAAATAAAGGATCAAAGAACGATAAGGCAGGCAGATGAATAGTATTGAACCTCATGCTACAGTTCTGCTTAAGAAGCGGGAGGGGAGCCATGGTTCGGGGAGGCCTTTGAAAAAATTTACCTAGTGTGGCAATTGTGCCCTTTCCTAGACCGGGAGAGTTTGTTCAGGGTCAGTATTCCTTGGTCACCTCCATCTGAATTACTGCAACGTGCTCTAGATGGGGCTGCTCTTGAAGACTACCCCAAAACTTCAACTGGTCTAGAATGCACCAGAACACACAGTAATTTTAGGCCCCTCGTAACACCTCTCTTGCGCAAGCTGCTCTTGCTTCCAGTTTCTTTCTGGGTACAATTCAATGCTAGATCATCACCTTTAAAACCCTGTATTTCATGGGATGAAGTTAACTAAAGGACTTCCTTTCCCTAAAGACATCTACCCATCCTGCCAGGTCAGATGGGGTGGGCATACTCCCAGTCCCTTTCCCTAAACATTGCCCTCTTATGGGAGCTAGGAAGCCTGATTTTTCTCTGGCAGCCTGTTTCATGGAACATTCTTTACCCTCGGACTGTTTGGGAAGCACTGAAGTGACAGCAGATCAGAACTCTGATTTAGCACCAAATGTTTCTAAGAAGGAAGGAAGGAAGGAAGGAAGGAAGGAAGGAAGGAAGGAAGGAAGGAAGGAAGGAAGGAAGACCAAATGAGTGTTCTGACACAGTATTTCTTTTCTTTGGAAATAGTGAAAAAAGAGGAACTTGGGTCTGGGCTGGAAAAAAAGCAACATTATTCTCAGCAGACAAAATAAATGTTCAAGAATGATTTTAAAACTGTGTTGCAGAATAGTACATAAAATGGAGAAGTCACTTACAAAAGAAATCAGCCACCACCACTTCCTATCTGGGAAACTTTTTTTTTTTACCTTGATCACCTCTGGAAACTGCTTCATCCTTTTGCCACAGGGTCCATAGTACCAGGTTTCTCCCTGCCATCGGTTGCTCCCTTTCTTGATGCGCACCTCCCTTCGCCATCTGAGTACAAAGATAGCCTATCAAAGACTTGAAACCTGCATCCTAACTCAGAAATATTATTTGCTGTGCATGTCCTAGCACTATACAAAAGCAAAAATCCTTCCTGCCAGGAAAATGGGAAAAACTTACCCATGTTTCAAGGGGTAGTACACCTCTTCTACTGTGGCTATTCTCCTTCTTGGAACATCACCTGTCAGAACAAACAACCATTACCAGTGCTATCAACTAAGTTAGATTTAAAGGCAGCCAAGTAGTTTAGAAGCATGAAGAAAAGAGTTTACTTACTTTTGGCAGATACATTTAGCTGTGAAGCTTCTTTGCTGTCCCTGTCTGTTACAGATATAGCATTGTCTGGACCACTGCTCCTGACCGCCTCTTCCAAAGAGGCATTTAGAGATTCTGGTTCAAGGGACGCCTGTGAATCCAGAAACTCTGTGCCCTCTTGCCCTACTTCATTTACACCTGTCAGCTCCAGGCTGCTCTCTATAACAAAAGAGAAGAAACAGAGAAATAGAATGGCACAGAGAAAAGAATGAACACACAATGAAAAAAGTTCGTTGAGCATTGCAGAGAATAAGACATTCCTTACTTCTGCTGCATTCCTAGTCACTTAGTGGAATGCTACAAGCTGTTTACAGTATACAGTGTAAGACTTGGAATACAGATTTCAAGTACTTAGCCTCGTCACTTGGAAGCTCTTTTAAGAATTCAAACCTTCACATGATAATTACAATTGTTATGTGAACAACATAGTCCTGCGTAACTTACTCAGGATTAATATGCAGTATTGTCTTTTCTTCTAAACACTGTTAGAGAAGGATTTTCTACACTTATTTTTAAAAAATAAACTTCTAGCTGAATAAAATAGCTACCGAGGACTCCGGTTGTACTGTATATGGCATTCCAATATACACCTTTCCAAAGTTCTATACAGTTAGATTTGATTTCTCTCCTTCTAATTAAATTCCTAACTATACCAAAAGTTTATAATAGCTTCCCCTCCCACAGATCTATGCAACTTATTACTTGGAAATGTGTACCTCTGGATCCCACAATTCCCTTTGCAAGTACTAAGCAAAAGCTACTGTATTTGAAGATAAGAGAATGGATCAATGATGAAAAGGGAGCAATGGGTGGGTCTTGCTTACCTTGCAAAACAGACTCTCCAAGAACAGGAGGCAAACTGGCACTTCCAAAAAGAGAGGTATCAGGCTGACTGTCATCTGCCAATAGGCTGAAGGAGTCAGAGTGGTTGAGAGAGGGACTGCCAGGACAATCCAGGGCAGAAATGTCAGGAGGATCCTCCAGTGGAGACTTGCCACTCACAAGTTCAGATGTATCCATTTCATACAGATCTCCTGTCCCTGGGTCTACAAATCATATATTTGTAAAAGTTCTTACAAGCTATTCAAACTAGCAATTTAATTCCACCAATGTCTTTGCGTTACTATCCATAATTTAAACACTAAATATACATAGTGCTCCTTACACTTCTCTGTGTAATTAGACTGGTCCTTAGAAATGCTACACTAAAGAAACATTTCATGATATTTTAAAGAAATTTCTTGTTATTTTTAAGAAAACAGACTGCCACCTGCTTGGGGCTTAGCATCCTAACCATTTGTTAACCAACTTCCAAATCTGAGCCATTGTGCATCTTTTAGAAATCCACTTTAGGAAAGGAAAAAAAAATTAAGAGCCAAATAGAAAAATATGGAAGTTAGCCTGTTACTAGCAACATTTAGATGAAGTGTTTGCATCTGTTTCTGCTGCTTACATCTACAAGTCATATAAGCAAAAAGCACAGTGGTTAAAATGTTGGACTAGGAACTGGGCGACTGCAATTTCTAGTCCTCCCTTGGACATGAAAGCTAACTGGGTGACTTTCAGCCAGTCATTCTCTCTCGGCCCAATCTCCTTCACTGGATTGTTGTTGTAGGAAAAACAGGACATGGGAATATTATGTATGCCATCTTGAATTGGACAAAATAAACATAGGATATAAATCTAATAAATAAGCTGAATGTATAGAATTGGTTGGACAGTATAATTGAAGGAAAAGGCAAACAGGTTGTTGGGTTGGAACTTGTATATTCACATAATAACTGATATGTACATGACCCCTTTATTTATTTGCCCATTCAAAAACACTACTAAAAACATTTCTTTTCCCCTTATTCTCCTTTCTCCCACTGATCCCATATTACTGAAACTAAAAGCAACTATTGGAACTGGAGATCATTTAGACATAAACTGGGCAGAAATCAGAACTAACCATTAATCTTCTGCCTTCTAAATCTAACTAGTTGCCTCCATCATGGTATTGGTCTCTTTTGATGTTTATAATTAAATTATAAAACTAGATTTTAAATCTATATGCATCGACACAATACAAAATATAATTGAATAATAAATTCATGAAGGAGACTGTGCCTCTACTACTAGTCAGCAAAGTGTTTGCTTAAGCCTCTAACCATGAACAGCAATAAGATGGGAACAGGGCTGCAGGGGAATTGTTTGCTTGTTGTTTTGTATATTGCTAATTAGATCTAAATATAAGTGTTTACATTTCCAAGAAATGCTGCTGCTGGAGAAGTTGCACATCAACGACAAAAACAGCAAACATTGATATAGAAGCTACATTTAGGCAAGGTAGTTTTCTTCACTGTCATTAGTTATAAGACTTTAAGAAAAACATTGCCAACAAAACAGTTTTCACAAGGTACCATGTTAATTCATTTACAGAAATATTAAAGTCAACGTACATCTTAATCCAGTTTACAACGGGATAATCTTTTATGTCTCACAGCGGCCTACTTCCTACCATTCCACAAGAAATGCATGGAATACTGTGACGATTGGTAAAACATGGGATACCCAGATCTCTGCAAAAGAGCTCTTGCATTTTGAATAGTAGAGAGGGAAATTTCACCATGAAGGGCTTGTATAACAAACTACATTTGCTGAAATTTTCTTATTTACTCAAGTATGTGGATGTCTTATATTTTTTCATATATTTTTTTTCATTCTGCAAGGACATCATTTCTAAGAAACCACCAGCTCAAATTGTATATGCAAAGAAGAAAATTTCACCCACTTACCTCTGTCTAGTGACTCAAAAGGCTCCAAAGAGTCTTCCAGAGGAGGAGGGATCCGAGAAGCATCTTCAAGGCAACTAGCTCCAGCATCAGGTTCCAAGACAGAGGCCTCTTGGCTAAGAGGCTCAACAACTGGAGAAGAACCATTGTAGCCACATATTTTCAATTCTACAGGAAATATTATTAAAAGTGTCACACGGAACTTTCTAAATTGTGATTTTAAAAATTATATTTCACTTCAGGTCTTGAGGAAGCTTTAAAAATAAGCAGAATCTCGCAGCAAACACACATGCACACCATTTTAAATTAATCAAAGAACTTTTCATTCCTTATCTCAGTAATTCTAACCCTATCGCTACATTTGTCTGGAAAAAATACTTTTATCATTATTCTACAAATGCCATTCATGTCCACGGTACCTGGCAAAATAAGAAGAAAACTGGCAGATCCCTGCCCCAAGTACAATAGTCTGCAATTTAGATTTAAAAGACGGCCATAGTCCTTGATAAATCCAAAAATCATGTTACTAGTCAAATTTGGAAAAGCAATATATTACAGTAAAGTAATCTGACTGTTGGTAGGTAAAGAACCGAGTATTGGGAATTACTATCGTAAGATGTATTTCAAGGCCACACAGATGCCAAGGTGGATATACTACTACTGTAGTGAAGGGTAGGAGGCACAGTTATTTATTTCTAGAAATTTAAAGAAACAATTAGAAGTGGCAGATACTGAAATCTTAACAGTAAGCAAGACTTGTACAGTACCTACTCTTCCAGCTTAAGTTGGAATTAATCATAAGGTATTACTGGATTTAAGATAAGTTAAATTTCAGCATGTCCTGAAATATTATTGAATATAATTCAATAGTAAGCATTCTGAATAAAAATTCCGAGGACCATTTGTGAGTTATACCTGGCTGTGCATTTTCCAGCTCCATGCTGCCCAACAATCTGGTGCCATTTTCTGCAGCTGTAGATGGTGGTTCTTTCACAGCCTCTTCATTGCCTGGCTCATCCTGCTGTGGTGAGAAGTCCTGATTCCCTGAAGCAAGCATGGGAGAAGGCTGAGATGATGTGTAGAAGCTTGTTGGGCCATTTTGTAGGATTTCAAAGTTCTGATCATCAGGGAAAGAGTCGTAGAGCTCTGCTGAGTCAAAATTTAATCCCATGGTCCCTGGGGTACCATTGGCCCAGAACTCTTGCCCACTGCTTCCCCTCAGACTGGTGTTATGTCCAGGTGAGTTCTGCCGATTGTTCTCAAGGGTACCGTTCAATGGATACTGGGAGAACAGCGGACCATCTTTGAGATTGTTGCCGTTGCCAGAGGGATACTGGGAGTAATTCCACAGATAGTCATAGGGATGATGGAGGTGAGAGTTGTTTGAGGAACGGGTCCCTGAAGTACTAGCATGAGATACAGTAGATAAGCCATTGACATTCATGTCTCCATTTAAACCTGCCATGAGGGACAGAAGAAGAAGAAAGAACAAATACTGAGAGCTAGTTTGGTCACCATCAAAGTTGATACCAGCCAGAGCACAGAAAAACTCAAAGAAGCAATGCAATATCGGTAGATTGGAAAGACTTGGCCCATGGAATGGCTAAGAGTCAGAACATCATTGTCAGTTTGATGCAGTAGTTAAGGTGCTGGCCTAGAAGCCAGGAGACAGTGAATTCTAGTCCTGCCTTAGACATGAAAGCTGACCGAACAGGACTAGACTAGGACTTGGGCCAGTCACCCTCTCTCAGCCCAACTCACCTCACAGGGTTGTTGTTATGGGGAAAACAGGAGAAGGAAGAAGTTATGTATGTTCACCATCTTGAGTTCCTTATGAAGTAATAAAGGTGGTATTAAAAAGATCTAATAAATCAATAAAAAATAAATACCAGGAACAGTACTAAGAGAGAGATTATCTTCTTCTTTTAGGCCTGCCTTCTTTTTCAAAGTAGAACCAGCAAAATGAGAGAAGACATAATAAAGCTGAATACTCTACTCCGTTAATGCAAGTCAGCATCCTCTCACATTTTCTCAGCCCACATCATTTTCTGGCTATTTCCAACTCCATCCTTCAATTTCTCCCACTACGGAGTTGCTTGAAGACATAAAAAAACAAACGCACGGATACAATTGTATTCTCATTCTTTCTTTTTGCACTGCATTTTGAACCACAGCCATATTTCATGCACTTCTGGCTCAATTCACTTTCTGCTACAGATATGCTTATCCTTGCAATGTACACCACAACAAGAAAAAAAGTTTCCCCATGTCTGTCACACAAGGAACAGTCAGAAAGGGTATTTTTATTCTACTTTTATCTTGCATTACAATGTTAAGGGTGGAAGTTGTTGCTGAAAGACAAGTATAACATAACAAAGAATGTAGGCAAAGAGAAGAGTGATGAAGGCAAAGAGAAGTAAAAAATGATTCTAAGTGAATTGGGAAGAGGAAGAATAAACACTCAGTTTTTATGTTATGTTCTAATTTCTAAAGATTTGTCACATTCTACTGTATGTCATGGTTTTGACGATAACCATGAATGATGAAATCTCCTGCTCTATGCAGTCAAATGGTGTTGTTTCAGTATGAAAAAAGCTAGAATCAAGCTGTGGTTTATGTTCTACCATTTTCCCTTAATTCATCCATAAAGTGAATGGCTTCAAGGATTGTGCTGATTTTTATAGTACAAGTAGTCCTTGACTTATGATCATAATTCAGCCCAGAATCATACATCATGGCAGACATTAAGAGGATCATCACATGACCATACCCAGTTTTACAACCTTTTTTGTGGCGGTTGTTAAGCAAATGCCACGGTTAAGTAAACCTGGTTTCTTCAATGGCCGTTTTTTGCCAGAAGATGGAAGTGAATGCTGGAAATTAGGGGAAAAAAAACACACACACACAAAAATCACAGTCACATGATTGTGGGACACTGCAAACAGTTACAAATGTGAGTCAGTTGCCAAATGCCCAAAATGTGATCATGTGACCGTGGGTGAGGGTGCAGCCATTTGGGATTGTTTACCTTTTAGCAACAAGACAAAACAACAGCAGCAATGTTTCCAAACTTTTCAAAATAATGTGAAGTTTAACATATGGTAAGGAAAATTACATTTGATTAACAACTTCTATTCACAGCAAGCAGATTACCTTTAGAGGTTCACTGGACAACCTATGACTTGTCAGGTCTTTGTTTCAGAGATATTTCCTTACCTAACACTTGCACATCCTCCTCTTATCACAGTGGTTCTCAACCTTTCTAATGCCGCGACCCCATAATACAGTTCCCCATGTTGTGGTGACCCCCAGCCACTTATACATCACCGGGTGCTAGGAGCGTGGCCAAAGAAAAGGGGGGGAAAATGGCGGACAGCCTTGTTTGGCGACCCCCGTGAAATGGTCGTTGGACCCCAAATGGGGTCCCGACCCACAGGTTGAGAACTACTGTCTTATCACATCAGTCTAGTATCCTGACACATCTTCCACAACATGCGCCCCCTCGCACACACCCTCCCCATCTCCCGCACTGCATCCTGTGCAATCTCTCACACACTTGCACAATGTCCCCAACCTGCACTGGGCTTCTTGTGAACTCCCTTGTATTCCTGCAACCCACATGGTGCCTCCTCTCCACAGGGAGATATGCAGGGATATGGTGTGGGTCAGGAAGGATGTGCAGGGTTGCATGAGGCGCCCCACATATCAGGGAGGGCACAGGGCATACATGGGGATGGGGTGCAGAATGGGTTAAGGTCCAGCACACGTACAGAGAGGTTGGGGAAGCTGCAACGGTGGGGGAGACTTAACCAAGCAACCTGCGATCTTCCCTGCCAGCTTCCCAATTGCCAACACTCCCTGCAAGCTTTCCATAAAAAAAATATTTTTCTTGTGGGAGGTGGCAGAAGTGTTGGCAATCACAATCGAGTTTATACTTCTGGCTGGCTTCCCCACTGACTTAAGAAAGAGAATGGTGGAAATAACATCATGTGACATGGCTGACTGCAACAGTGTGGCAGTGCTGAAGCAGTCCCTTCCCCAAATTTCATTCCCAAGGAAGTAATGGGTAGTTTGAGGTAGTTTGGTTCAAACATTGTTGCCCTATGATGCACCATTTTGCTCAAATGAAGGTTTCAAGCAGACACAAGAGATTTTGTGTATATAGATATTTTCAATGTAAACTAAAAAAAAAATCATATACGGTCTAGGCCTTTTTCTCCCCTAATAATAAAATTAGGAAAGCTCAGACTTTTTGTGCACCAACTCTACTATCTGCGTGGATGTAACGATACACAAAATCTTTTTTTATTACTGAATTATCCATCTCTATTAAGACCTTCTGAACCTCACATTTCATTGCAAAGTAATAAAGTAATAATTCTGTACCCAAAGAACCGTACACCAAAAAGAAAACAGCTGGTAGCATTAGTAACTGGACCGTGTATAATCAAGGATCAAGTCTACTATTAATATCACCATAATGGTCAGGTCCATTGGTCTTCACTTACTTTTGCCTTGTTGGGGGAAGTTCATAGGAGATCCATTTGTGTAGACATTGTCCCCTGAGGAAGGAGCAGGTTTCAGTCCTGAGGCAGCAGGTGAAGAGGGAAGGCCAGTGAAATTAAAATGATTGTTTGCTTCCATTTCTAAAATAAAAAGACATTCAAGAAAGACTTAAAGGCAATAGAAAGATACATTCTAAGTGTGTATTAGTATACTGCCTATACCCACCTAGTTGATGGATGGAAACAACAGTATGTTGGTTTCCATGGTAAATTAGAGATTTAAAACCTTAACTTGCATAGAACAACAGGAGCACGCCTGTGGTAAAACTGAGTTTTGGTAGAACATTTGACGTACTAGCCTACGTCTGCCAAAATTGATTGATACTGTAGTGTAGAAAGCGTTAGCAATCAATGCAGCATGTGGCACGGGTAACCTATTGTACACCCTCTCTATCTTACTAAAAACCATTAGGTTGAAACCCCAATTGACAAAAGCTGACAGGCAGAGATGAACAGGCAGAAATCAATATCTATGGATCTGACTGGGCGATAAACACCTGGAATGAGTTTTAAATAAGTTTTCTCTTCTTGTTCATGCCTTTAATATAATTCATTTATTGTTGTTTTTTGCTATTCTATGCTTTTATTAATGTTGCTTCTCCTTGAAAAGTTATGCAAGTAGTCCTCAACTTACGTCTGGGAACTTAGCAAACTGTTCTATGTTATCAGAAGCCGCCCCCACCCCCAAAAGATACTTATGACCTGGTCCCAAAGTTCTAATGGCTGACTTGCCCCCTGTGGTCATATGATCGTATTTCGAGTGCTTGGCAACCAATCTGTATTTATAGCAACGTGACTATGATTTATTTTTTTCCCCAAAACCAGCACTTATTTTGGGTTTTGGTAAAAATGCCCCATAGCAAAAATGGGTTTGTTTAATGACCACAGTGGTCATTTACTGACTGCTGCTAAAAAGGTTTGAAAATTGGGTCGGTCATGTGGGTGATCCTCTTTACAGCCATCACAACCTACGACCATAATGGGCAGGCTCCACCACAGTTGTAAGTCCTTGCAGTTTTAAGTCCATTATGGTCATAAGTTGTGGTCGTCATTTAATGATGATTCAAAGTTACAACCATACTCAATTAAAATCCTAGGAGCACACGTTTGCAATTTGGGCAATTCTATCCAACCGATATAGGATTTTTTTTCTCTCTTATATTTTAAGAGGAAAATGTTTCAACTACTAATGAAAGCAAACCAGGCTTTAGTCTACTCTGCCAAAAGAGGCAGCCCTCGGCTTATGTTCATTTGTTCTACAACTGTTCAAGGTTGCAGCAGTGCTGAAGAAAACGGAACGTATGACCAGTTGTCCAAATTCCGGCCATTGCATCATCCCCATGGTCATGTGACCATGATCTAGGTGTTGGAATCGCAATTACAATGTCCTAGTGTGAGTCATATCATGTGATAGTCATTTGTTATCTTCCCTGCCAGCCTCCCACAACCCAAGTTGTTTATTTTTCACATTTCTGTATTGCCCATCTCCCGGAAAGAGGGACTTTTGGCAGTGTATACTAAAATGTTAAATTATAAAACAGTTTATATAAAAGTTTTAAAAAATTAAAAAGTTTAAGAAGAGGGAAGAGATTAAAATTAGTTAAAAGGTGAAGGGAGGGCTTTCAGGTTACTGAGGAAGCTGGCAGGGAAGGTTGGAAATTGTGTCAATAAGTCGCTTCCACTGCTTTTTTTCCTCAGTGAATCTGCCATGGACTATGCCAGAGGTAGGCAACCTTGGCTCTTTTATGACTCATGGACTTCAACTCCCAGAATTCCTGAGCCAGCCATGCCAGGTGAAGTCCATGAGTCATAAAAGAGCCAAGATTGCCTACTCCTGGACTATGCGATCCAAAAGATCTTGTACTAAGTAGGGCCCCCTGCCTGCTCATACTCCATAGTCTGTGCCAATCATCCTACAGGCCCTCTCGTAGCTTCTGCCAACCCTGGTGCACTTTCTAGCACACACACACCCAAAGCCTTCCCCTATGCTCCTTACCTAGGACTCCTGCCTTTTCCCTTGTAACAATGTGCAAGTCCTAAGCCAGCGGCTCCCAACCTTTTCTATACCCCGCATCCCCTAGAACGCTTCTGATATATTCTTGCACCCCTTACAAGAATTTGAAATAACGGCAACGAATTATGCATATACACTATAATTTTGAAAACCCAAGTTTTCACATCACCTGATATATTGTCTCACACCCCCGGTTGGGAATCCCTGTCCTAGACTTACAATGGCCACCACCCTGCTGGGATTTCTGACAGTAAGTGATGCATGTACAAGTAATCCTTATTTACCATCTACAACTGGAACCAGCAGTTCACTACCATTAAGCAACATGGTCACTAAGTGGAAAATAATGAGACTGTGCTGGACTCATGCCACTTTCACTCCCATTGTTAAGCAAATCACCATTGTCAGTAAGTGAGATATCACGTGACCATGACTTTCAATTTCACTTCATTGTTCTCCATTAATTCTGCGTATTGGAAGCCGGTTATGAAGCTCGCAAATGGCAATCACATGACTACAGGACACTGCAATGCTTGTAAATGTGCACCAGCTGCAAAGTGCCTGAATAGCAATCATGTGATTGTGGAATGCTACAGTGGCTATAAATGTGACTATTAATTACAGTGCTTTTTTTTCCCCAACCATAACTCTGAATGGTTGCTAAACAAAGCTATCGCTAAGCGAGGACGACCTCTGTCAGTAAAGTTAAAGGTCAAGAACTGCTTCTTTTTTTCATCTATTTTGCAAGATGAAAAATAAATAAACTAGAACAAAAAAAATCAATAATGCTGTAGAATTAGAAGGAATAACAGTTAAGAAATCCAATGAGTCTACTTAAAAAAAGGAGAGGGAAATAAACACATTCATGTAGATAAATAAACTTGAGGATAAATATGAACATTTTCAGATTTCCTGTCAAAATTGTATTTCTACATGTGAAATGAATCAATTTCTTGTGAAGGGTTGACATTTGTTAGGAAATATGCTAAGTAAATCAGCCTCAAATTTCATATACCGGTAATATATTGCGAGTGATTTTCTTCAAAAATTCATGCTTAAGAACTTAAAAAATGTTAGTAATATGATTTTTAACTCGTCCTATGGCACAATAAAGATGATTTACTGGAAAATCTCACTTCATCCTCCACCAAGAAGCTCAGCTTAAAAAGTGCTGTCTGTGACTCCTTTGGAACTTAGTTGTGTCTGTAGGATAATTCTGTGGGGGTTTCCATGGGTTGTTTGGGTTTTCTACAGCAAGGCCATCTGATTAGCTGCTCCTAGAAGTAGACATACAGTAAATTCTAAACAAGCCACAAACAGCAATTATCAGCAGAATTTCCAGCAATTTCTCTATGATCTGACAAGTACTTGGGTATGTTTCCCAATCAGCTATTTTTATAGGTTACAAATCATCTAAGCTATGCTTAATAATTAATTTGAGAGTCAATGAAAAAAAAAAGGCTGGATAATCCCCAAAAGTAAGAACAAACTCAATCAGAAACTGATGAATTTGGTGAGGGTCACAGCTCTATTCTGAATGCAACAGCAACTTTAGAGCAGGTTTATATATATTATTCAGATTCTAAAATAAACCAAGAACATGTCATGAATGAAGTACATACATACTTGTGTGTATGTGTACTTCATTCATGACAAATTCTTAGTTTATTTTAGAATATGAATAACCAAACTGTGCAAAAGAAATAATTAGAAGAAAAAGCAAATAAGAGTCCCGTTTCTCAGTTGCTTATTCAAATAACACGAGAATCTATATATACACATATATACATGTGGTGTGTGTGTATGCATAATTGCTCTGCTACTATATTTACATAGTATTTGTTAGAAAACAATGCTTCCAAGCTATCTGTGATTGCTAAAAGTTGAAAACAATTTGATGGTACATTATCATTATCATTATCACATACTGGAAAGCCACTATTACTTAAAAGAAACTGTCAGGGGATATTTAGGGGGAGGGCATTCCTTAAAGTGAGGGTCATTATAGAGAAGCATCTACTTCTGATTTTTACATCTTAATATCATAGCGATTACTAGCAGAATTCCCAGGAATTTCTTTCAGGATGTATTTACTGGACAGACTGATTCTAGCAGCAGAAAGTGCAGAAAGAGCAATGCTACCTGAGTCTCACAATCATTCTGTCTAATCTAGTAATTCATTTTTTTTGTAACTCAAGTTCTTCTTTTCAAGATTAAAAAAAAAATTCCCCATGAAAGCACATGAATTATTTTAATCATAAATATTCTAATAGAAAGTATAAGTACGGTATTGCTTGTTTGGTATGCAGATCCAATGGCCACCAAGATTTCCTTAAGAGACAGCAAATTGAGGTTTCAGGCAGATAGTGGCCCCAGATGATTTTCATATATTGAGCATAAACTGGTTAGATATATGTTAATGGCCATCATTGAGAATGAACTTATACTAATTTGGAGAAAGCCACTGGACAGAATTATGTAGACTGAAAATTCAGAGATATTATAAAACAAAGAGGCTTTCAGAACTGCAAGCTGGAAAGTATTTTGGGTTCCCATACTGGCAAAACACATTTCTACCACATGTGATTCAAAGACAAACTGGTTCCATATTGTTTCAAGAATTTTAGGAGTAATAATAAGTGTACACTACACTGTATTTCCCCCTAAGACAAAGAAAACAGCAAAAAAGGCCATCTGTTGTGGAAAAATTTATACCTCACCTTTTAATTTTCTTAAATAAAAGCTCTTCTACCAAAAAGATGCTGTTGGTAGCAATAATGTAAACAGAATAAATATACTATGACCCAAACATATAAAAATAAAAGTGCAAACTGTCAGAAAAATATGGGGATAAAAAGGACCAACTATTCTAGATTAAATTGATAGAAAAGATTGTTCTTGTTGCTGAATGATGAGTGAAAACTATATATAGGAAAACATGGAATTTTCTCTTTAGGTATGTGCATTTCTTTTGACAAGCAGATTCCACACTCAATTCTAGAAGGCACAGAAAATCATCTGCACATAGTCAAATACATGAAAAAACCAAGTTTTAAGGGCCCTTACTCTCAGGCACAATCTTATGAGGATTTCATATACTCACAAGCATAGGAAGAGATGAGTGATTTAAAAAGGGGACAATTTTAAAGGGAGAAAACAAAAATGTAGAGAATTTTAGAATATATTTTTCCTTGCCATCCTGAAATCTATTCATGTGGTTGATCTGGTCTAAATAACTATTCCTTTGCAGATTCAATAAATCTCACATTAGGGAGCTTTTTTCTCATACACAAACACGACCTTCTATTCCTGCAATGTCATATCAAGCTTTATCATCTAAACTAAAAAACTTCTATAACTGCAAAGAAAAGGGGAAAAGGGCAACAGCTAGAAGGAACACAGGAAATATTGTTCCCTACTGTATATCTTCCAAAACTATATTAAGGACATCCTATGCCACTTACTGTTTTCCCTTCAAAAAAGCAATGGATAATATCCCAACAAGTGTCCTAAGTCATCACATTGCTTTGAATATCCCTTTAAGGGACAGGATATCAGGAGAAAAAACAACTGCTGTTCCAGTACAGAGAGCTGGGAGTTGAGTTGAAGGGAGGTGCTAGGAAAGCATTGTAATTAAAGGGGAAAGCAGAATGGCTTGCTAGAAAAAAGGCCAAGCAAAATGGTTGAATTAATTGTGGTCAACATAGGGGGAAAAAGTGTAAAGGGTGTGTGTGTGTGTGTGTGGTTAAACAGAAACACTGGGATAATGCTGAACAGTTGGTAAGTCAAAGAGGCTTCATTTATATCAAAACTATATTTCTTTTATGACACTGTAACAGTTCATGTTTAAATATACAAGAGTAGTAGTAATAAAAGTGTGGATAGTCTAAAGAGGGCTAAGAGATAACACCGTATTTCTTTCACATAGTATTTAATCAGGTATAATTGTTTCCATGTGGAGAGGAATGGCATTTGCAAATAACTTAGGTGAGGCATACTCTTGTGTAGTTATAACATTTTTCATTCTTAATTATGCTTTAACAAATGATTTATAGAGTTTATATAATCCTGCACATCCTCAAAGAAACAAGGAATTGTGCCTAAAAACCAGAGAATTCCTGATTTAAGCAGTGTGAACTTATTTTAATGTGCTCTTTTCTCCTGGCCAATCCTATCCCCAGACTTGTCTTGAAATGTTATGCTTTCCTGTTCTAGCAAAATTAGCATTTCTTAAAAAGGATACTTAAGAATTGTAGTTAAAGGATCTGTTTGGTCTTGCAAAAATCCTAATGATCTGACCAGATTACAAAGAACTAAAGCTTGAAATGCCCATCAACTCCATATTTTAAAAGTATTACACAATATCAGGTTTTTAACCAAGAAAATATCTGATAGACAATATTTTATTGAAGCTTTCCTTGTATGAAAGATAAGGAAAATCCCAGACATGTAATAGAAAGTCAGAACTTTCTTAAAAATCAATAATCAGCTTTGTGCAGTGCAAGGCAATTTACCAATAATGCCACATCCAAAATGAAAGCGTACAAAAAGAACATACAATTTTTTAGGCAACAACTGTTCTCAGCCACTATGAACTATGAAACCTCTTTATCTATTTAACTGGATTCTTTTAAAAAAAATCTCAAAAAAAATGGATGTCTTTTTTGTAGCCTGGGGCTTCATTTTTGTTATTGTTGTTAGATGGAGCAAGGAGCAAGATTTTGTTAGCTGTAAAGAATCAGGACCATTAATAGAGTTGCAGCATAGAAAATTCATTCAAAGCTTAAATAGGAATCTAGTCAACTAACAGTACTAAATTGGCGCTAGATAAGGGTCAACAGAACTCAAGTAGGGCTGGACTTGGATCGCTTGTGGCAATTCAACAACTCTAAACTGATGATTTGTTTAACTCCACTCCCAGTTCTGCCTGCTCTTCTACAGATTTTGAGCCCCCCCCCCTTTTTTTAACTCTCCAAAATTTGGGGATTTCCCAACTTGGGGGCTGGGGGTAGCTGTCCACATGTAAGTTTAAAAGTTTAAGGCACCTGGTTTATTTGTCTTTATTTTTCATAAGTTTGAAGAAGAAATAAGAGGATCCATTCTTTTAAATGTGATACTAACCAATAGGGATGAGCAGTGAGAACTTTGAAAGGAAGTAACCATGTCATCTTCTGGTTCATGACATTACAGAAAGACAAACTGGAACCTAGTCATCTATTTAATTAATTTCAAAAGCTTAGAGAAGTATTTTAGCATTCATCAAGAGAAGTCCCTTGGTGAAAGAGTGCAGAATGGTTGGGATAAAATAAAAATAAAATATTGAAAGTACATCACACACCAGTTTAATGAGTACTATAAAAAAGAGAAAATTTGGGAAATGGAAAGTGAGTGTAATAAGGAAAATGCAGACCGGACAAAGATGGATGGGGCTGGGGAGGGATGGTTTACAAGTTAGTAACAAGATCCATCCTGACAACTTGAAACACTGAGTAGAGGACAGTAAGATGAACTTCAAAAGGGACAAATCCAAAATCCTCCACTGGATAGGAAAAAAATCAGAGGCATCAGTATAGGATGGGAGAACACCATACTATGTAGCAGAGCAGGTGCAATTCTACATGCAATTCTTGTTGTGTCAACAGTTGGTTGACTGTATCTAGATTATGTTCAAATTTTAGGAAGAACACTAACAAACTGGAATATATCAAGAACAACAATCAAAATAATAGGATGCTTGGAAAGTGAGCATATGAGGAACAGTTGGTATGGTTAGCCTAGAGAAAACTGCAAAAAGGCACAATAATTATCTTCAATTATAAAAAGGCCTCTTATATAGAAGACAGGACAAAATTGTTCAAAGTTTTTCAAAAAGACAAGAAATAGATCTAAATTACAAGGAGATTTTGATTGGATCCCAGGAAAAATTTCCTAAGTATTCAACAGCAGAAGAGATTGGAGATAATAGATTCTTCTACACTGAAACTGTTTAAACAGAGGCTGCATGGCCACCAGTCAAGGATGCTGTCTATACTCCTGTACTAGATAGGACAAAAGCTGGCAATCTTCCTCTCCATAGGAGCCAGAGGCCATGCTGCCGCACTGTTGTTTCTTTCTCCTTTTCTGCCTCACAGTTTGTTCTAACTAGGGGACTTGTTGCTCCACCTATGCCAGGGCAGCTGGTGATACTGTCACCAAACCAGCTGTCGGAGGTGGTGACCTGTCACTGTCCGTGAATAGCTGCTCTTCCTTTCTCTCTTGTGGGCTGGGGGATGTATTTCATTTGGGGACTATAGACAAGTTGATTTCAGGTGGTGGCTGCATCTGGCCCATGAACCATAGATTCCAATCCCTGGAATACAGAATTGATGATTAAGATTTCCAACTTTGATTATGATTTGCACTTCCTGCAAAAAATAAAAATAAAAAAAATATCACACCACAAAGCTACAAAGAAAGGAGTTTAGATCACATGGGTTTTTCCATCTCTATTTCAAAATATGGCTCAATTTAATTTTCAAGAAATTTGGGGTTTCTTTTATTTGCAGTATATATAATTTACCACTGTTAACAAAATAATCCTATAAGTGTTTGCCCCACAAAACCAATTCTCTTCAAAATGCTTGGTGAAAACAAATAACCTGGAATGGTCTACTAACAACTACCTATAAGAAAATTGCTTATTCTGGGCTAGTATTTTCTCAACCAGTAGCATGCATACCAGTGATGATAAACAAAAGTAATGTAATTCCCCTCCACAAATATGTGATAAGCCAGGTAGAAAAGAAGGACAGAGCTGCCATTTTTCAGTCAAGTGGCAAAGAAAAAAGAAATGAGCATTCAGGCCAAACCAGACTGAGAAGTTTGGGCTTAGGAGCAAAACAAAGTGAAAGAAAATAATTCTGTGTTAGCTCTCATTTGGATTTTTGTTAGGGTATAAGGGAAAACTATTCTAACATTGCTTCAGTGACGTTTCATTTATTAGTGTACAATTATGGTACAAGTAGTCCTCAATGTACAATCATTTATTTAGTGACTGTTAGAAGTTATAATGGCACTGAAAAAAGTATAAGTTGCTTTACAACTGGTCTCACACTTAAAACTGTCACAGCGTTCCCATGATCACTTGAACAAAATTCAGGCACTTGGTAAGTGGAATGTATTTATGACAACTGCAGCGTCCCAGAGTCATGTGATCACTTTTGTTACCTTTCCACCTGGCTTCCAACAAGCGAACTCAATGAGAGAAACCATATTCACTTAACAACCGCAGTGATTTGCTTTACAACTGTGGCAAAAAGTTCGTAAAATGAGTTGTAATTGACTTAACAACTGGCTTAGCAACAGAAATTTGGGCTCAATTGTGGTCATAAGTCAAGGGCTACCTTTAGCAGTATTAGCTGTATTATTGAATTTTCATGCAGAAATTTAAACAGGTATATTTAGGCTTTAAATTACTTGAAATTATACTTCAGGCTGACAAAACCATTTTTCCTTTGCTGAGAAATAATAATAAAAAATTGCTGGGAAGAAAAATAGTTTTCTCCAAACATTACCTATCCCGATATAATAATAATAATAATAATAATAATAATAATAATAATAATAATAATAATAATAATAATAATGATGATGATGATGATGATGATGGTTGAAGAAGAAAAAATGGCTTTGGAAGAATATCTGAAGAACTATGATGAAGATGCACTGAAATTAGTATATCAGGAAGGCTTACTGACTACTGGAGAGACCAAACTGGCCTACAAGAAAGACCAAATGAAGAACAGAATAGAGGCATGGGAAGACAAAGCACTACATGGCCAATACGTGAAAAAAATAGCTGGGAAAGCAGATAATAATAAGACCTGGCAATGGCTAAGAGCAGGAAAATTGAAGAAAGAGACCGAGGGACTAATTCTGGCTGCACAAGACCAAGCCTTAAGGACAAATGCATACAAAGTCAAAATTGAGAAGACAGCAACAGACAGTAAGTGCCGCCTATGCAAAGAAGCTGAAGAAACAGTGGACCACTTGGTAAGCTGTTGCAAGAAGATTGCACAGACTGATTACAAGCAGCGGCATGACAAAGTAGCAACAATGGTGCATTGGAAGATCTGCAAAAAATATCATTTGCCTGTAAGCAAAAACTGGTGGGATCATAAAATAGAGAAAGTCATAGAAAATGATAAAATTAAACTGCTCTGGGACTTCAGAATTCAAACAGACAAGCACCTGCAACATAACACCCCAGACTTAACAATTGTCGATAAGAAAGACAAAAAAGTCTGGATAGTGGACGTGGCAGTGCCTGGAGAAGCAGAATAGACGAGAAAGAACTGGAGAAGATAACAAAATACAAAGACCTACAAATAGGAATAGAAAGACTGTGGCAAAAGCAAGCAAGGGTAGTACCAATAGTAATAGGCTCCTTGGGTGTAATCCCAAACAACGGGAGCACCACTTGAAGACCATGGGCATTGATAAATTCGCTATTAATCAATTGCAAAAGGCGGCCTTACTAGGAACTGCTTCCATCCTGCGACGATATCTGTAATACCATCAAACACCCACATCTGCCTATCTCAGGTCCTGGGTAAGGACTCGATAGGTAGACAAAATGCCAAATCCAGTCTGAACATCTGGCTGACTGTGCGATGATCCATAATAATAAAAGTTGAAAGGGACCTTGGAGGTCATCAAGTCCAACCCCCTGCTCAGGCAGGTAACCCTATACCATTTCAGACAAATGGCTGTCCAGTCTCTTCTTAAAAACTTCCAGTGTTGGAGCATTCACAACTTTTGGAGGTAGGTTGTTCCACTGATTAACTGTTCTAACTGTCAGGAAGTTTCTCCTTAGTTCTAGGTTGCTTCTCTCTTTGATTAGTTTCCATCCGTTGCTTCTTGTCCTGCCTTCAGGTGCTTTGGAAAATAACTTGACTCCCTCTTCTCTGTGGCTGCCCCTGAGATATTGGAACACTGCTACATGTCCCCCCTCGTCCTTCTCTTCATTAAACTAGACATAGCCAATTCCATCAACCTTTCCTTATATGTTTTAACCTCCAGTCCCCTAATCATCTTTGTTGCTCTTCTCTGTACTCTTTCTAGAGTCTCAACATCTTTTTTACATTGTGGTGACCAAAACTGGATGCAGTATTCCAAGTGTGGCCTTACCAAGGCATTGTAGAGTGGTATTAATACTTCGCGTGATCTTGATTCTATCCCTCTCTTAATGCAGACTAGTACTGTGTTGGCTTTTTTGGCTGCTGCAGCACATTGCTGGCTCATATTTAAGTGATTGTCCACAAGGACTCTGAGATCCCTCTCACAGTTACTACTATTGAGCAAGGTACCCCCTATACTATACCTGTGCATTTGGTTTTTCTTGCCTAAATGTAGAACCTTACTTTTTTCACCATTGAATTTCATTTTGTTAGATAGCGCCCAGTGTTCAAGTCTGTCTTCCTATGTAAGATCATTTACATGCATTTATATATTCCTGGTTATTCTCCAAATTTATGCACTGAAGAGCATATGTAAAATATTAAAAACTGTAATAATAAATAAAAAAGGATATAGTTTAGTTAGTACAAAGCCCAATTTAGGGCACCCTCTAATACAGCGGTGTCAAACTGCCGGCCCACGAGCCGGATGCGTCATGCTGAAACCACGCCCACCCCATTGCCAGCAATGGGGAAAAAGTCATGATACGTCGCAACACAACACGTCATGTAATGTTGCAAGTTCGACACCCCTCCTCTAATAGATATCAATGAAGAATTAAGACTCCTTTTCAATTTGAGCTCAATTCCTGGTCATATTTATACAGTTTTTATGCAGTTTTCTTAGCAGCAATGTAACAATAGTTCGTTAATATCTTTGCCCGGAATTATTTTCTGACTCTCTAGTCTAGCTTAAAGCATAGGCATTCTTTGAAAGTCCCTCCAAATTAGAGCCAGGCTTGACTGTTTAGCTCCTGAAATCAGACTAAGTCAAGGTCAAGTCAAGTGCTGCCACCTGCTGAGACACCAATGAAAGGGTTTCAGTATCTCTTCACTTCAAATGTAAATTATTTGGAAAATATTATTTTCCAAAGCACCTGAATGCAGGACAAGAAGCAACGGGTGGAAACTAATCAAGGAGAGAAGCAACCTAGAACTAAGGAGAAACTTCCTGACAGTGAGAACAATTAATCAGAGGAACAGCCTGCCTCCAGAAGCAGTAAATGCTCCAACACTGGAAGTTTTTAAGAAGAGACTGGACAGCCATTTGTCCGAAATGGTGTAGGGTTCCTGCCTGAACAGGGGGTTGGACTAGATGACCTCCAAGGTCCCTTCCAACTTTACTACTACTATTATTATTATTATTTAAAGTATATTTTTATTGAAAATCATTAAAAATCATTTAAATCTTTGGAGCTATGTTTATGCAAGGTTATGTTCTTCTCTCTTAAAAACAACTCCAAATAGGAAGCCATAAGAAAATATTTATGTTTGAGAAACATAGCAGTTAATCCTTTAAATTTAATTTTAATTAAGTACAGAAATATATGTCTACATGAAAAGGGTTAGCGTCTCTGAGCAAGTCGCTAGATGTGGATCACACTGTAGGATTTGCCATTTTGCTAGATTAAAAGATATGCATATGACTGCCTAAATCTTATATAATATTTTTAAAAGGCAATATCTTCAAACTGCATGAATTTTATTTACTTCCTTAATTCCTTACAGAGAAACAGGGACAATCTAATCAAGGAGCTTAGAGAAAGCTATAAAGTGAAACCATTTCTGGTTAAAAAGAAAATTTCAAAAAGCAACAAACACAGCTGCCATTTCCAGGCAACTTCCTGCAAGGATGGGGGAGGGAGTAGAAGAAAAGGATTGTTTGCATCAGGTTCAGCACACGTGATTCAGCAAGGGAAAACAACAGCTCTGAGCATTCATTCACCCTAGAGCCACTTAAGGCTCTTTCACTACGCTTTGCATCCCACCTCCACCCACACAAAAGACTCTCAGCCTTAGCCATTATCTACCTGAACTATTCTCTCAGTCTCCAAAAACAGGTATATTGGCCTGTCCAAGAATTTAAGAGATCGCCACTAAATATCACCTCAGATTATCTACAGGCAACACTATTTCTCACAGGCAAGATACGCCCATGGAAAAAAGGAGATTCCCCGGCATCAGACTGCACCTCCCCCACTAAGTATGCCAGCGATGATGCCAGAATCTCAAGCTCTGCTACCGGCAAGAAACCCAGGTTTTCTCTCATATGTCCAGCAAAAAAAAGCTCCTCTTGCCAGCGCCAATCACACACGAGGCAGCAACGGACGCCGACCAGCCAATACAGAAGCTCCGGGTCCCGTGCCTCGCTCTTTTTTTTACCCGTATCTCTTTTCCAAAGCCATTTTCTTCCCAGCAGGGAAGGATCCAAAAAAGCTTAGTTAGACGAGGTTCTTCGGCTGGGCCACCTCCTCCCACCTACCCCCCTCCCTCCAAGAAAGACTTCCCAACCTCGTCGGATATAACGCTCTTCCTGCATCCCCGGGAGCCCTCTCCCCGCAGCCCTCCGCCTCCTTTCTTCAAAAGCAGCGAAAAGATGGGAGTTCTTCGCTCGCGTCTCAAACTCCCCGCTCGAGGCCCATCACTGGCCTCCCCCCCCCGCGCAGAAAGTGCGGAAACACCACCCCCACCGCCCAAGTTTTCGGGGTTCTTCGCTTCACAGGCGAGGCTGCGGTGGTGGCTAATGATACTCTCCCTCGCCTTTTCTTCCCCACCAGGCCAGGCCTCCCGGCCGGCTTCCCAACGCTCGCCGCCGCCGACCTTCCCTCGCTCACCCCTAGAAAGCTCGTTGGTCTTTTTTTTTTCCCCCTCCCCCCCCCGCCAAACCCTTACAAGAGCCGCGTCCCAGCCGCCCTTTAACACGGGAGAAGCGCAGCCGCCCTGGCTCTACCCCACCCGGCTGGGCTTTCCCACGAAAACGTCTCGCACCGACTCCTTCCCCAGGAGGCAGCTCTCGCCCGGCCCTTCTCCTCCCCACCCCTGAGGGATGGCCGCCAGGACTTCCCATCCCGCCGGGGCCATTACCGCTCTCCCCTCACACCCACCCCCCGCGCCTTTCCTCACCGTGCGGGGCGAGGACGGAGTCGTTTCCCGGCGGTCGCCAGACCCCTCGCCCGCTCTGCCGAAGTAGCGCTGCTGCCGCCGCTGCCGCCGCTCCTCCTCCTCAGGGATCCGGGCCCAAACTTCCTTCCCTCACTTCCTCTCAGAAAAAAAACGGGGCCGCGTCCCAGGCGCCCCGCGGCCTCCTGGAGGAGCTCTTTCCCCTCACCTGTGGGAGGTGTCAGCCGGCTCCCCTCACATGGCCCACCGAGGAGCGAGGTCGGGCCCTGCGGGGGCAACCTGGCCGGGGCCGGCGAGCGGAAGGAGCCGCCGGCCGAGGCGAGCGAAGGCAAAGGCAGGCCGGAGCCAGGCCAGGCGGCCGTTGTCGTTGTTACACTCTTGGTCGTCGTCGTCGTCCCTGGCCAGGAAGCCGAGCCAGCTTGCGAAGGACCAAGAGAGCGCCGGGACCACGGTCGACGGCAGCCTCCGCCACTGCCGCCGTTGCCACCAGGTCCTAACGCCCGCCCGCCCTCGAGAGCAGCGCTGAAGATGGAGTAGGAGGCGCGAGCGCCACCTCCGCCGCCAGAGGAGACGCGCGGCCTAAAGGAAGAGCGAGTCGGTCCGAGATCGCCCTCCCCGTGCAAAAGCGAAGCTGCTGAGGCGGAAGAAGCCCTGCAACGAATACCAAGATAAGGTCTACTTCCTTCTGCGAGGAGGCGACGTAGGGATTGGGATTGCCAGTGGAGGTCAGTCTAAGGCTATGGACTCTTGCGGGTTCAGCGAATGCTCTGCATGCACACACGTACGGTTGTACCCTCCTCCCCTTAGGGCTGGGCTTGCTCTCAAACTCTGGACAATCTTCGCCAGGAAATACGACGAGGATGATTAGCCTCAGGCAACTTCGGTTTGGAAAGGGTTTTGTTTTGCGATTAAGTAAAGGCACCCTGGATACGATTCTCCATTGCCTCATTCTATTTCACAACAGATGTCAGGATGACAGAAAGGAACTGAGTGAGCCACACAGTGGCTGAGGAGCTAAACCAGCACTTCCTTGACCCATTGTGTCCTTTTGCAACCTGGCTCCAACTACTGTCAGGTTATCAAAGGATAAGAAATAGAGTACAGGTAGTCCTCGACTTACAGTTCATTTAGTGACCAAAATTACAATGGTACTGAAAAAAGTGACATGATCATTTTTCACACGACTGTTGCAGCATCCCCAGAGTCACATGATCAACTGACTCATATTTATGATGATGCAGTATCCTGGGGTCATGTGATAACCTTCTGCAACCTTATTAAAAGCAAAGTCAATGGGAAAGCCAGATTCACGTAACAATCACGTTACTAACTTAACAACTGCAGTGATTCATTTAATAACTGTGACAAGAAAGGTTGTAAAATGGGACAAAATTCACTTAACTCTTACTTAGCAACAGACATTTTGGGCTCAGTTGTAGTCATAAGTCAAGGACTACCTGTAATTTGTTGTGCATGGGCCATCAAGCTAGCTTCAATGTGAAGCATCTTGTGGGAAGTGAGGGAATGCGTGTGCTTAAAAGCAATTGTTTGGGAAAACAGAAAGGGCTTAATTTGAAACGGAGAAACATGTAGTTAGAAAAGATGATGGGTGCTGATAAGTTTCACTATATGACAAAACATCAATTCTTTGATTTTACAAATGTGTGATTGTCATAGAGCAGGGGTCTCCAACCCCCGGTCCGTGGACCGGTACCGGTCCGCGGCATACCAGCAACCAGTCTGCACAAACAAGCAAAGCCTCATCTGTGGGATTCAGGCAGCACACAAACCCACGCACCCTCCTGTCCACGAAAAAACCTTTCTCCACGGAACCAGTCCCTGGTGCCCAAAAGGTTGAGGACCTCTGTCATAGAATGAATTTAGACTGATGTAGGCTGATGCAATAAGGAACAGAAAAGAATATCACAAAAGGCTTATTGCACAGAGACAAGCTAAAATGGGTTTCTAGTGACCAAGGGTGCTTAGTAGAATGGTGACTATCAGACAATGGGCAACTGACTGCTATAATACCAGCAATAAAGAAAAATTCCTTAAACAGAAAAAAGGCATACAAAGCTATACAGGGAGAGGGGGATTGGCTCCTGGCCTGATCTAGGATCTATCAAAATAAGAACATGGTACCAATGAAACAAATTCTTAATGGAAATGAAGAGTAGTTCTTGGAGGTTAAGATTGTGTGGCCATGGGCCTTTGACTACCATGTAGAGTAGCCTGTTTTGGGGATCAGTGTGGAGGCATGTATATACCATTTAATATGCCATTTATTATTTATTGTCAGAGAATTGAACTGTAGTAACAGGAAGAACAGGAAGAGTATGGGTGTATATAGAGACATACAAATCGGTAGATCTGGAGAACAAGCATCCTGGGAAAGAGCTGTTAACACAAGGATTTAAACTGAACAGCAAGTCTCTGGTGTCACCATTCCTAATCTATAAAGAATTAAAGGGATGGTAACAGAATTAGACAACTGCCCACTCATAGGCTCCACGTGCTCTTGTGCATCTTTAGGAATACAGTACTGGAATATTCTCTGCTACAGAATCAGAGCTCTCTTTAGTTGCCATAAAAGAAATAAAATTGTATACTTCTGTCTTCTTAACTAGGGTGTGGGAATCTGTGAAACTTTCCTCCCAATGTTACCAGGCTTTGTTTCTATACTATAACAATGAAAACCTGGGGGGATCTGGGAACACCCAAGGTTGATCTGCTGAGTAAGGGGACAGAAAACCAGCAGTTTTAAGTAGCTGTAAACCTGTAGATAGCCAGTTCTGTTATTTAAAAGACAGTGGAATGACTCTCAATCTGTCCTAATTATATTCCAAAATCTGGTTTGTGTTTTTGTAAATCTACTGTAATGACAAAGGAGTATGTCTGCATTGAACCAAGTGTCCTATTCTGGCAAAAGTATCAAGCTATTTTGTTTTAGAAGAACCCACCCATTATTCCCCATCCTCAAAAATTCTTCTTGTTGTTGTTGTGCCGTATCCGTTATTGGATGTTGGCGATCATGTTGGCAATCCTGTTTTTATCAGCAGCCGCACGAAAAAGTGCTGCTGAGTTTTGTCCTCAAAACTACACATTTCAACTTTTTTTATCATTCTGTTTTCCTTTGAAAATTATTGGCCCTCACCGGTGCATGCAGCAGCATATTTCATGTTAAGTGTATAGCGAATGAGGAATATTTTTAGCTGTTTGTTTGTGTGTATGTGTGTACCTTTGAGTCAATCTTGACTCAGGCAATGCTTGGACAAGTCCATGCAATCTTTTTGACAACACTTTCAAAAGTGGTTTGTTGTTGTTGTCTTTGTAGCACTGAGAAAGAATGGCTAGCACAAAGTTACCAGCTAGCTTCATGGCTAGGCTAAACTAATCCAAGGCTAGAATTTAGTGCACCCTGGTTTTTAATCCCATGTCTTTAACCATTACACAGAACTGGCTCTCCTTCATAGCATTATGAAGAGGGAAATCTCTACAAATAATTGTCTGGATGTATGGAATAGATAGCTGTGTTGGTGCATGAGCAGCCAATTCAAAAACAGGGAGGGGGTGATAATAGCTATTTTTGGATCAGCTGAAGTGTCACAATCATTCACAGTAATGTGGCAATTTTGTTGGTTCCAATAAAGCAAGAGTAAGCAATCGTGCCCTTCGCATATTTAATACTACAACTCCCACAACCTTTTATAATTGGTCATATTGATTTGGGCAAAGGGAGTTAATGTCCAAAATGAAGTGAAAATCAGGTTATCTCCTGCTGTAGTAAAGATAGAGCTCTATTGTGTTTTTTTTTACTAAATGTAGATGTGTTATACGAAGTCAGCGCAAACTGGTCTACTTGGACTGGCAGCAATTTTCTAGCATAGCTTTTATCATGAGTTTATAATGACAATTTCTATGAAAGATCAATCAGATCTTATGTGTAGCTATGGTCCCCTTAGGTTATTTTATTAATACAAGACACTATCCCTAAGCCTGTTGCTTTTCAGATGTGTTGAACTAACTTGATTATGCCCAGTTGGTATGGAGGGGAATTATGGGATGGATCCACTCTGAGAAGGGCTTATGAAATTGTTGTACTTCATTTATGCAGTCTAACAGTATTTCTTCCTGATGCATTTCTATTAATATTAGCAATTCTTTTATAACAATAACATGGAAAAACTGTAGCTGACAACAATTTGCATTTTTCTCTTAATAAGAGGGGGGAAATCAAAAACACATCTCTTGCAGACCCTTACTCTTTCAGCTACAGCTATCAGAATTTCCTCATCCACAAATTTCTTATCTTTTTTAAAAAGCAAATGAGGGAATTAAATTCTCCTTACAGAGTGCAAGATTCTAAAAATATAAGACCTCTAATCCCTGTTTTATGAATGTCTAGTTTATTTTATGGTATGCTCGTCCATAACATTAAAACCATTCACAAACTTGGAGGAGCAGGGCACAAGATTGCTTAGGACAGGACTATACAGAACTCCTTTTTCACAAGCCCACACAACAAGAGGCACGTAGTATATGTCAGACTACAAAAGCAGCAGCTTCCCCATGCAGATGCCCACTGCTAAGTTCAGCTTTCCCAGCTGCTTGTGGTGTGAGGAGACTGGAACTGCTACAACTCACCCACCCCTCCTTTTCTGACATACAGAAGCTGACGCCAACAACGCTCACAAAATACATCTCTTGTGGCTGCAGGAAAAATCTGAACCAGAGGGCGGGGGATGGAATCAGAGGGCAGCTGGAGGACACAGGGAAAACACGAACATAAAAAATCTCGCTAGCAAAGGGACGAACGGAAGAAGCACCCATGCTTGCACCCCACCTGGAGACTGTAATGGGGAAAGACTACAATCTATAGGGAGTGGGACCTAGATCAAAATGGATTGGAAGAAAAGGAAGCAGAATGCATCTTCCTCTCTTCCCAGTTCCCTCCATTCTGTGCTGAATCCGGCTGGTTGAGTCAGCCAGACGCAGCAAAACAACTCATTATTCTTATCTTCCCTCAGCTCAGCCTCCCACCTCGTATGCTGAAAGACACTTATTAATTAACCACTGATAACGATTTAGCTATACTCTGCAGTTGGGGAAATAAAGAGACAGGACGCATTACTCTCAAGTAAGTCAGCAGAGGAGAATACATCAGGGCCAAGCAGCGTTACATGCTCCCTCTCACAGCACGTTTGTATTGGCTCTGCTATCTCCCTTTAAAACAATGTGCTTTTAAAAACCTTAAAGCGTGTTTCAAGCCTTTATGGCCAAAAGCACCCTTTTCCCTTGGAAGAACCTGCCCACTCTTCATTATCATGGAAGCCATTTCTGCCATAGAAAGCTTAGATATCCTTCATATCATTATAGTTTATATTAGGTCTGTATCCAAAGGTTTGATATGAAGAAGGCAGGCAGGCTGGCCACCCTGAAGAATATAACCACTACCCATAGCATTTAATGTCACAGATTACTCATGACACATACATTTTCTATTCCACAAAACATGGAAGAATATAATTGCTAAAATTATGTTGTAACAAATCTGACACTGGTAAAAACTATAATAAAGCTATTAACAACACTTATGTTTCTACAAAATAAATGACTTGAAGGTTGTGTGCTTAGAACTGCAGTGAGAATATTTGATATACCTCTGGATAGATACGAAAGGAACAGCTAACATCCTGTTCCAATCGAGATAGGAATTCCTTACATGTTTTGCCCAAAATGCAGTACAAAAATGTCGGTATAAAGCCCCATCACTTTCCCACAAGGCCTCCTCAGGGCTCCCCTATGTAAGGGGAGGCTGAAGGACTTCACTACTATGGGAACGGAAGCCTGCATGCAAACATTAGATGCATAGATTTCAAAACAATGCTGTGTATCCATCAGCTTTTAGGTTGAAATAATCATTGATACTTGATCAATTCCATTAAATGTATTCTTAACACATATATTTCCTAAATTCTTATGCTTCCTAGGGGCTTAGTGGATAATTACAAGTGAAGTTAACAGTACAGGAATTAGTCTCAAAAATACTACACTATTGTCTGCTTACTAAAGACATGGCCAGGCTGGTACAGAATATCTAATTACACAGAGTTCCAATCACTTTGCAGACCGGAAAACAAGAACAACAATGATCACTTTAGGAATGCTAGCCTAAACCAGAATCTGATCACTTCTGCTTCATCGGGACAGATATTGTAATCTATGATGAAAGCATGCTGGCTCATCTTTCAACCTGCAGCCAAACCTGCTTGCAGCTGTTTTCCAGTTTGTCCAGCATTTTCTGAGCCAGACTCTGCAGGAGCGCATCAGACAAACCCATTAACTAAGAGCTGCAAGCTCTCAAAATCCAGCGAGTGGAAGGGAGGTTTTCCCTGCCCTGTTTTGCTGGGAGCAAAAGTAGGTTAGAGTGTGTTGCAGGAACCTTTCTGTGCATTCAAGCATAGGGTGGGGGATATATTGGATCTGAGAGGCTGTCTGACAAGGAAATATAAAGACAGCTGCCTCATGTTTAGGTAGCAGTAAAATGAGTTCTCATTTGCCAGCACTTTTCCTTGGAAAAATACTTGGTCTTTACAGGAATTGAATTCTGAGGTTTTTGTTTTTTTTTTTCTTCCAAGTTCAAGAAATCTGCCTAGGAACTGTCCAGAAATAATATAATCAAGTAAGGAAATAATTGCTTCACAACTGAAGCTACTGTCCCTCAGCGCCCCCTTGTGTAGTACAAGGATAATTATAGTGTCCTATAAACTCCAACACAAACTTAATATAAACTTAATATATGTGTTATGTAAAGTTGGATCTGAATTCAAATTCTTATTCAGATATATAAGCTACTAGGTAACTTTGGGGCATGTCAGATCTGGTCCACGCTTTGCTAATATCCCGCCTTAATTATTGCAATATGCATTATATATGGATCTATCCTTGAAAAGTGTCTTGAGGTTGCAGTGTAGCAAGTCTGCTAAAGGTTAAAAGGATCATATGATGATGATAAATAATAAAGGTTAAAAGGATCATATGATGATGCCAATATGGAAATATCTACTCTGTTTGCCAGATGATAAATTAAGGTTTTTATACTGAACTTTTAAACCTCTAAAATGATTAGGGCAACTATCTGAAGGACTGCCATTCTCTTTTCAAATCTGTCCACTCCTAAGGATCTACAAGAGAGGCCTTTTGAAGATGCTCTGCTGTCAGAGGCTTATCTATAACATACATGGATGCACTACTTGCATTACTCCAAGGATGCAGAATGTACCACCTTTAAGGAGTTTTGTCTGGACCCTCCTTCTGTATTTGGAAAGTCTCTGAAGATGTACTTTTTAATCAATCTCTTAATTGGTTTTGTGTTATGGTACTACTTAATCTTTTAATATTAATCTTTTGTAGTTTTGCAAACTTGCTAATTGCCATACTTATCTGAACAGAAAAAATGGTATAAATTCAGTATAAGCTGAATTAATGAATATATATATATATGTGTGTGTGTGTGTGTGTGTGTGTGTGTATACACACACATACACACGTTCTTACTCTCACCTACATTATAGCTTAAGATGATGAAATATACATTATCTGTGCTTTTTTAAGTGAAAACCAAGATTCAGCAGTGACAAATTTGAAGTGAAATAATACATGGTGAATATCTCCCCCATGGTGATTTTATGCTTTTATTCTGCTTTCTTCATTTAACACTCTGCCCTCGTAGATTTGCATCTAAGAACTCTAAATTTAGTATTTGTGCACATCTCTCTCCTGTAACACCATCAAGTTCACTGCAAATTATTTTTAGTTGAATAAAATACTGCAGTGACATGGTCCCTGTGTAGAAAATGTATGGGTTTTCAGATTCTGCCTTTGCTTTTCATAGCAGAAAAGAAGAAAACAAAAGCAGGAATTCAAGATGTGTTTACTATAAAATACTATCAGATCATGGCACGACATTGCTGTTGGCTAAAACTTATTCAAAATCCAACACTTTGAGCAGTTGGGAGTAACAGCACCATTTGCAAATTCATTAAACATCAGAAAAGAAAAATAAGAATTTATCATATGTCCCTGTACCTTACACAACTATAGTCTTCATGTACATTCCAAACATATAGATATTTTTGTATGCAGATTTTCCTTTGCAGATGCCCACACATCTGCTGCATAAACATTCAGGGTAGCACCATTGTGGCAACCATAGAGACTGAGTAACAGCATGAATCCTCAGTGTAATTCTATGAAAGGACCTATTGTATTAATTAGAGGGCTTGGTATGTGTGTGTGTGTGTGGTGTGTGTGGGAGAGGGAGAGGGAGGGAGGGAGGGAGGGAGAGAGAGAGATGGAATCAACTTTTTAAAATAAAATATGAGACCAATTCCTTTAAAAGTGGAGATAGGGAGCCATTGTTTAGACTGATCCTCTCGTCTCACAACAGTCCTACACTAAAATCTATACAGGGCATCATGTTGAAAAAACAGATCTTTGAAATCCCAAAGATCTGCACAAACAGGAACCCTGCCAATGGCTGAGTCTGCCTGTAGACACGAGTATCCTATAAATCCATTCACCAGCAATAGTCTCTGTCCTGTCAGTCTCAGAAGCGTCAACAAAGGGTGAATAAAGCAAGGGTGTGGGATGTCACAGTGATTGGACAAGACATGGCAAGTTTCTTCTGGATGTTGAATGGACAAAGTTGCTGATGTATTGTTTCTTTTTTTATACATTTCAGAGAAAAGACCTTCCTTTTCTCTGAGAGATCCCAAGCTGAGGGAAATGCATCTCAAGCTAGAGCGATTGGAAACAGTGACCTGGAACTCTGTAGGAACCAGCTAGGTTCTGCAAGGACCTCTGTGGGTCCTTGCAGAAGCTCAGGCTGAAGGGCCTCCAAGACTATGAGCCGGGGGAATCAGTTGTTCAGCTTGGGCCCCACTTCAGGCCTCCCTTTGACCAGCTGAGGTAAGCCAGTAAGCCCTGGTTTTCTAAGCCTCAGTCTTCTTAGCAAAATGAGGACAGCAATACTTGAGCTCCCTACAGAACAAGGATTACTCAAAGCACATACATGGAGTCAATGGTGGAATTCAAATAGGTGAACAACCAGTAATAATAATAATAATAATAATAATAATAATAATAATAATAATAATAATAATAATAATAATAATAATAAAGTTGGAAGGGACCTTGGGGGTCATCTAGTCCAACCCCCTGCTCAGGCAGAAAACCCTATACCAGTTCTGGTGGATGCCATTTCTGGAAGTCCATTCTGGGCCTGGGCAATGAAAACTACCTACCGGTTCTGCCGAACTGGCTGAATCCCATCACTGCATGGAGTGCTTTGAATATTAAGTATTATTGAGGGGTCCTTGGTGTTCTCTGAGCTTGTTTTCTTACAGACGTTTCATTACCCTAACTAAGTAAATCATCAGTACTGATGATGCACTGATGGGAGCACTGATGATGTTACCACCAAGGACCCTTCATTTCAATCCTGAGCTACAAATATTCTCTTCATTGGAAATATTAATTAGCAGGCCATTTCTTTTACAGCCAAAGACTCGGAATAGGAGTACATTGCTCATCTCGTTCTGCAGGTTTGAAGGCATTTCGTTTCCGAAGGGAAATATGCTTCTTTCAGAATTTATCCTCCTCTGCGTGAGGAAGCCGAGAGAGATTTAATGCTCATTTAGCAGACAGGGGAAACTGCCTCGGACTAGCCCAGGCAAGGCCCCCGATTGCAAACTGAAATAAACTCGCTGCGCCAGGAGTGAAAACATAGAGGTCAAAGGGATGCCAAACATAAGCATTCAGGGACGGACTCTGAAGTTTGTATTTCGGGACGAGGGGAGACTTCTTCCGAGAAAGGCGCTTCGCCTGGAGCCTTTGGCACGTCCTTCATCCGCTCCGCAGTGACAACCCAAATGCCCTTCTCCGAGGGACCCCCGGCGGCTGTGAGACGATTTTCTACCTCGCCTCCCCTAGAAGGCTCGAGCTGCAGGCGGGAGACGCTCGGGAGAGGACTGAGAAGCAACTTCCTCGAGTCACGAGGGATATAAAACAGTGGGGCGGGCCGCGCGCCCAGACAACACAGAAAAGCACGCAGCGGCTTCTCAGGGAGTTGGCGGGGGGGGGGGGAGGAGAGGTTGGTAGATAGCTGCTCCCAGGAGGACGGCTGGAAGGGGCCGGGATTGGTTCTCTGAGGCAGCTGGGAAACTCCCCATCTCTCTTATCTCCTCCTTCCCGCTCCATTTCGTTTGTCGCTCCCAAGATCTGTCGACACCCATCCACAAACAAGAAAACAAACCTAGAGGCCATTAGAGGCTGCGTGCGCTGCACGACGCTGCTGCAAGGTGCAGGCTGGTAAGCAAGGAGAGGCAGATGGTTTGGGTTTTGCGAGTCCCTCCTCTCTCCCCAGCCTTTCCCAGCTGCAGCCGCCAAAGGCTTCCTTTTCCACCCAGCGAAGTAGCGGCAGAAGCGGGTGGGCGCTCGCACTCTCCCCCTGCCTGCCTCCTTCTCTCCCTCCCAGGGCCTTTAGCCCAAACCACCCTGTTCTCCGCCAGCGTGTGAGTCATGCTCAGGGACTGACTAGCACAGAAGCCTTTCCCGCCCTCAAGTCAGGCGGCTTGGTAATTATCCTCACTAGGGAGACGGGCAAGAAGAAAAGGCGAGTTTGAATCCAGCATTATTGTCCTTCTGATTCAATTCCAGCCCAGTCCAAACTGCCGTTCACCCGGTAAGGTGGTGACTACATAACAGCCAGAAGTCTCAGCCAGTCCAGCAATGAGTTTTCAACAGATTAAAGAGGGGACCCTGTATTGTGGAAGACTGCACTACATTTATAGAAATAAGATGAGGAATCGTCCTTGTAATGACCTCAGCAACTCCAGCATATCTATAAGAATCCGTGAATGCATCTGGGTTATTTTTTAAAATGTAAGGAAGGATAGGATAGCTTTCTAAAACACCTTACACTGATGAAACAATTTGATGGAACCACAGTCATACAGTGCAGGAATCCCCATGCCTGCAGAACATGGGGATGGTTAAGTGACTGGTCTGGTATAAAAGCTGCCTAGATGACTTTGAGCCTGTTACTCTCTCAGTCTGATTTACCTCAGGGTTGTTGCCATGGGGGAAAAACGAGGAGGCCATGCCATGTCTGACATCTTGAACTCCTCAAAAATGAGATAACAAACTAACCAATAAGGAATCAAATGATTGCTCATTTGTAAAGAAGCTGAGAAGAGACTTTGGACATCATATAAAGCTAGTCCTTGACTTACAACAATTGACTCCAAAATTTCTGTTGCTAAGCAAGCCAGCAAATGTTAAGTGAATTTTTCTCTGTTTTATGACCTTTCTTGCCACGGTTCTTAAATGAATCTGGCTTCCCCATTGACTTTGCTTATCAGAAGGTTGCTAAAGGTGAGCACATGACCCTGGGACACTGCATAAATATGAAGCAGTTACCAAGCATCTGAATTTTGATCATGTGATCAAATGCTGGAAAATGGTCATAAGTCACTTTTTTCAGAGCTCTTATACCTTCAAATGGTCACTAAACGAATTGTTATAAGTCGAAGACTACCCTGCCTAGTACAAGGATCCACTTCTGCAACAATCCCTATAGATGTCCATTTGGCCTGTTTAAATATTTTTAACAAAAGAAAAATGTCTACCACTTTCAAAGCATTCTGTTCCATTTGAACAGCTCCACTGTTATGAAATTCTTCCTGTTGTTTAAATGAAATAAACAATACATGCATTACATTTATATGCCGCCCAACTCCCAGTGACTATGTTCCTTGTCATTTAAATCAAGTATTTGTCTTGTCTCCTAAAACAACAGTGAACAAATTTACCTTGTCTTCTACATGGCAGCCCTTCAGGAGAAGCTATCATGTTTCCCTGTTCTCTTAAACTGAACAAACTCAGTGCTTCTGGCCTTCTAAGTTTTTTCTTCCATGCCCAGAGCTAATTTTCTTCCTGAAAAATGGTGCTCACAACTGGCCATAGCATTTAGGTGCAGATCAACAAAGAAAAGAATGTTAACTTCTCAAGCATGACATATTTCTATTGATGTAGTTAGGATTGCATTTTCCCCCTAGCTTTATTACACTATCACCTCATATTCATTTTGTAATTAACTAAGATGCCCAGATCCTTTTCACATACACTGCTGTTCGACATAATGTCTTCCATCCTAAATTCATGCCTGTGATTTTTCTACCCAAGTGAAGGATTTTGCATTTGTCCTTGATAAATTCATCTCGCTTGCTTCTCCCCATTGTTCCAACTTGTCAGGGCTTTCCTGAATCTTGATGTGGTCCTCTAAAGTGCTAACCTATCCACTCATTTTGGTGTCATCCACAGATCTGATAACTGTATTTTCTAGCCTTTCTTCCAAGTTAAATATAAATATGTTGAACGCAGAGCCCTGTGATATGCTATTCAACTCCTAGCCTGATGCAGTGCCACTAACGTATAATCATTGGGTAAACTATTCAACCAGTTCTATATCTATCTAATGGTAATATAATCCACCCCACATTTTCCCATCTCTGCCCTTAGAATTTCGTAAAAGGCTTTTTCAACAAAAGTCAATTTAAGCAATCAATAACAGTTGTTAAGGAATGGATAGAAAAGCTTTGGAATTTGGAGCAGTGAACTGCCAAATTTGGGTTAAGTGGTCATTCAAACGTCTTCCATTGCCTTGTGACCTTTGAAACTTATTGGGTCTTCCATTTAAGAAATCCTTACCTAATCTGTAAACTCTTATGTCATTACTTCAGGTGCAACCCTAGATTCTGGAACACATGTTTCTGAAAGAAATTCCAGCAATGCATAAACCTTTGATTTATCACTGTTTTCTGAAGGAACAACAGTTGACTGGATTTACAGAACCGACAAAACCACAAAGACTAAGTTCCCACAGCTCGCCAAGTGATTATTAGTATGGCTTGTGTGAAACCAGTCATATTTTCTTTTTCCAAGCCACTGCATCTATTGGCTAAGGTAAGTAATCCTAGAATACTAAAGGAACTGCCCTTCAATAAGTCAATGGAAAGAGAGTAGCTAGTGAGTTTATATTAGTGGCATAATAGAAATCTCTAGCCAAGAATTGCATTGCTCTCCTGAAACCTGAGAACTATTTTACCACATCTAAGCCACTAAAGAAATGATTACATGTAGTTTAGGTATCCTAAAATAATGTTTTGCTGGGCTGATTAATAAACTATGGTTAAACAAATGAGTGAGCCCAACACGTGAACTCATTTATTGGCTCAGCTCTGATGTCATGTCAAATAATGGCTCAAACTAACCATAAAGTGTGATTTAGTTCTACTAGTCCTGATTCTTGACCCAAAATCCTTCCAAGCTGAATGAGAGTCAATTTAAAATGCAAATAATGGATTAATCTTCCAAATCATATTTTCTTTCTGTTTTAGCCGAATCACAGTGAGCTTGACTATTTTCAATTTCTTTCTACTTAGCATCTTGCATTCAGAGATTAAAGTAGATCAGACTTATTGTTTCAAGCCTGAAAATTCTAACCTGCAAATATTACAATCACAGCAAGCAAACTCAATTCAGACCGTAATTTCTAATGTAGATTTGCTGGCTGGTTGCAATCCATTTCTGGTCAGGTCATGTCCAACTCTGATTAAAATCTCCTTAGCAAGGAATAAGATATAAAAATGTGCTTACCTCTTTAAGCATAAAGAAACACCTAATTTGGGGCACATTTTTTTCATAATTTAGATCTATTACATGCCTTACAAAATCTAAGTGCTGAAAAGGAAACCTAATTCCAAACAAAAATAAAGTCCATAAGATTTTATTTACATTATTTATTTAAATTTATTGGCTGCCAACTCCGGTGAATTCCATTTTTATAATAGAATTGAAGTTTTGGTTCAAAGAGGAGAATGGTTGCACTTTTTTTTCTTTGCTGTGATTCTGTTACAGCTTGAGTAAAACGTAAATATTAATTATTTATAGTTACAGGTAGTCCTCGACTTACAACAGTTCATTTAGTGACCGGTCAAAGTTATAACATCACTGAAAAGTGACTTATGACCATTTTTCACACAACTGTTGCAGCACCCTCATGGTCATGTGATCAAAATTCAGACTGTTGCCAACTGTCTCACATTTATGACAGTTGCAGTGTCCCAGAATCATGTGCCAACCTTCTGTGACCTTCTAACAAAGTCAATGGATAAACCAGATTCACTTAACAACTGTGTTACTAATTTAACAACTGCCATGATTCATTTAACAACTGCAGCAAAAAAGGTCGTAAACCTCACTTAACACGTCTCCCTTAGCAAGATAAATTTTGGGCTCAGTTGTGGTCGTCTGTCGAGGACTACCTGTATTTTTTTCTTGTGAGCTGCCCAGAGCTGTTGGAAATCAGGCAGTAAAAAAAGTTAAATAAGAACTATGTTTGCACTTCGTACTATGCTAATGTTGTAGCTTGTTTGGTTTTGTTTTAGCTTTTCTATTCACCCATCCAAACATGGTTTATTGAATAAACCCGTCTTAAACCATGCCTTACTCATGGGTCTTGGGAATAGAATACAACTTTGAGAAGTCCTTTGATCCTTTTTAGGATTTAAAATGTAGTTAAAAATATCTATCCAATATTTGCTGAAAGAGTAAAAATTGTTTGGGAGAGACTTTCAGTGCTAAGGTTAATTTGCCATCCCTCATCTCTAGAAAAACCAGAATAAGTTATGAGAAATGTTAAATTTGCACAAAATAAAGTGCCAGTTTCTGTTCTCTGTCTGGTTTTGCATAATTCTACATTAAAATGAATGAGAATTAGGTATATAAGATTCAGCTTTTCTCATTATAGAAGTTCAAGTTTTCTTATTGCATGCATCTTTTTAAAGATCCTGTAGTCTACTGGATATGTTTCTCAACAGAAGAATAGACTAAAACAAACAAACACAGGAACATTTAATTCATGGAGGAAGTGATCTAGTTTAGGAAGCACCGTTACTAATATTCTGAGCAGTGAATCAAACCTCATTACCTGAAGAAAGAATTGCTCTTTTTCCTGCCACACTGTTTTTTTCAAATCAGGATGCATGCACTATAGAGATGTATTCAGACAATGCAAAGGCCAAGGTCACAAAGGGATTTTCAGGGTCAGACCTGAGATTTGAGAGGGAACAGGTATGTGGTCATCCCGTGTAGATTACTATAGATACTGTTAGACTATAGACTATAGCATTCTGTTGTTATAGGTAGTCCTTGACTTACTACAATTCAGCTCAACATTTCTGTTGCTAAGAGCTGATTTTTGCCCCATTTAGGACCTTTGTTTTGCCAGTTGTTGTAAATCACTACAGCTGTTAAATTAGAAACACAGTTGTTAAAAATCTAGCTTCCCCATTGACTATGCTTGCCAGAAGGTTGCAAAAGGTGATCTCATGATGCCTGGGTCACCGCGGTTGTCATAAAAATGAGTCAGTTGCCAAGCGTCAGAGTTTGGATCACATGACCATGGGGACGCACCAGTCGTAAGTTTGAAAAACTGTCATAAGTCACTTTTTAAGTGCCGTTGTAATTTTAAATGGTACCACATGAAGTGTTGTAAGTCGAGGATTACCTGTATTGCATTTATTTCATCTAAGGACAAGGAGAGGAATCTTGTGGGACTTCCTGTATTATGGACCAAAACTCACAACTATCATGAAGGAGTATGTGAAGCTCTGACTTGGGTAGGCCAATACCTTGAGCTGAATCTGTAGCCATGCTGTTTGCACAAATCACAAACTAGCAAGCCATGTTTCAGTCCAGCATGCTGGCTAAACCCAAACCATGTTATCCATTTATAGTTCATTGCATTATATGAACCCAGGAAACACTATTATTAAGATTGGTTAAGAACGTATGCAGTGCCCTGCTGGATCATACACTTGGCCCAACTAGTCCAGGAGTCTGTTCTCACAATGGCCAACCAACTGCATAAGGAAACTCACTAGTGTGCCAGGAGGTGGCCTTAAGAGACAGACACACTGCCATTGAGCTCCAGAACATTCATGAATTGGTCCAGCCCTTTCCTGAAGCCAGCCAAGCTGGTAGCCAAGTTAAACCATGGGCAAGTATGTTATATGATTGTAATTAAGTTACATGGGTTGTGGGTTACACCTATTGTCTACATGGATTAACAAGTTACAATTAACTGTATTCATGCATTTCACCAAAAGACAAATGATTTATAGACCCGATGTGTGAATTCACCCAAGACAAGACAAAATCAAGCACAACAGATTATGACTTAATGTGATATGTTGATCTAGTCAATCAATAGCTGCTCGTTCATCAGTTTGGAAGTAGGCTAAGAACCAGCTAGACCCCATTCAGGAAGATTGGGATTTACCTGGGACCAAAACACAAGGTCAACAGCAGAAAATTCTAGAGCAAAAGCATTAATCCGCCCCCCCCCCCCGACTTAGCCAACCCAAGCTTCAGAAATGAAGACTTTTGCTAGCGCTTGAAATGAGAAAAGGGCTGTCCAGTCAGATTTCATTCCCCTTCTTCCTATGAAGGTGAAGAAGCTAGCTAAGACGGTCTCATTAGCATACCCACCTCCTCTTCCAGGATGAACCGGCTCCTCGGAAAGTGCTTTTCATGAAGACTATGAAAATCCAGGAGCTGCAAAGCAAATGCATTTATTCTGCAAACTCATTCACCTTCTTATGGGATAGGAATACCGTCTCCCAATTTCACCTGAGAGTCGGAGCACCGCCTCCCAGAATAGCTTTTCACCCATCTCTCCCCAGAGCTGAAGGGTTGTTATTACCAATATCCTTTTTTAATTAAAAAAACCCCAGCCCTGTGTTCTGGATGCCCAAATACCTTCATGGGTCTCTTCAGGCTCTATTAAAACACCATTCTCGACTTAAATGTTCGTAACAGAGGTCAGAGCTGTGCTTCCCCCGTTTCTAATCAACTGTGGATAAAGCCAATTCACGATTAAGGGAAGTTCCGAAAAGGAAAACACCCAATGGCTCACTTCAGGATCTTAAGAGAATTGCTCAGGTAGCCTAAGTACTAGAAAACACGTCTTTCTAGTTGCTTCGTTTCATTCAGGGGACTTGTAGAAGCCAGGATTTCCTCTAAGCCGCCCGCTAGCCTTCCAATTTTAGATCTCTTTTCGGATTTAATAGGAATTTACAGTTTCTTAAGGGGTCTAAAGGCTCGGTATTGGACTGCAAGAAGAAAAATGAACACTCGGGGAGAACTTGCTTCAGAGAGAGCCCCCCCCCCCGTTCGAATCCTTCTTCTTAAAAGCGGGGAGGTGGTGTTGTCGCCCCCGCCAGGACTCTCCGCGGCTTAAAACAATGTCAAGGAAAACAGAAACCGCACGGAATCGTTCTGGCTTTGAGACCCGGGGGATTCCGAGCGGCGGCAGCTGCCGCAGGCAGGGCATGAAGGACGAGAGAATAAGGCGGGGGAAAAGTGATGGTGAAGCAAGGACTCCCAGGCTCCGCCTGGATCGGATCCGATCAACTCGGTGGGATCGCCTGGGGTTCCCCCCACGCTCCCCCCGCGCCACGCGTCCTGCACGTCCCGTGCCTGCTTACCTGGTGGAGAAAGCTTCTCCGGAGGCAGAGCGGGTCTGGGGAGCCGGGCTGGAGGGCGGCGGCAGATCCGACGGGGGTTCCCAGCCGTTTCCTCTCTTCCTTAGTCTCCGTCGGGGAGCAGGTGGCTGTTGAAACCCTGGCGCTGATGTCACCAGGCTGCTGCTGCTGCTGCTGCTGCTGTCTCCTCCCCAGCCCCATGCAGGAGGCAGAGGCGAAGGCAGGACGATGAATTATTTAAAGGTGCAGGAGCCTTGCAGGCAAAGGCGAGGGAGATCGCAAACGGGGGGGGGGGGGGCACTCCCGTTTCCTAGTCCAGTTACCGCCAGCCTCCCGCTGTACCCAGAAATGGGGACACGGGGAGATCCCTCCGGCTAAGGAGCGAGTCGGGAGGGGGCAGAAAAGATCCTTAGTAATAGGGATTTCTCTCTCTCCCCCCCCCTTCTTCGTGCTCCAGGTCGTCACTAACGGGTCTATGTCACGCGGTTGGTTGCAGGCGGACGCACCATCCTGGGTATCTTAATGCACCCTGGGGAACAAACAGCCCTGAGTTCTTTCCCTACAGCCCTCGGATGAAGGCACCGGCCCTCCCTTCCTCTCTCTCGCCCGCTCTCTGGGAAACCACGAAGGCTGCGAGCGTACACGGGATCATCTCCGTGGATAGAAGTAAATCCTACCGCAGCCAAGAGGATTTATTCCAGCGGGAGAAAGACGCTTTACGTTGGGCAGTATTAATTGCGCCTTGCGGAGGGGGGAGTAAAGCATACGAACTGAAAGAAATGCCCTATCCAGACTTCCGAGTCGGACTGAGTAACCTTGTCAACAAGCTACTCCAAGCTCACAGTGGGGGGACCTAAGTAGGACACACATTGGCCCCACCCCGCTTTTATAACTCTTTTGGCAGGACCAGCTCCAAAACGGACTGTGGTCCTATGGTAATGGTACTATACAATCCCCTCCCACAGAACGGCCCGTTTCGGTTAATGCTTTTTTTTTTCTACATTCAATTGCTGTGTAAGAGATGGGGTGATAGTGAGAGACTTAATGAGCATCTTGTTTCTTCCCATTACTGAGAATACATATATGTCAATCACCTTTTTCAAATAAGCGTCGCTTGTATTCATTGCTGTTATTTCTTAGCTTCGGCTTTTAACAAATTCTGCAGCCTACCTGAGCAACTAGGGTTATACTGGTGCTTTAGCATCAGATGTAGCTTGGCCACCAGAAGTGCTGCAAAATAAGGAAAATCTTATAAGAAGTTATTAGATTCTGTACAACACCAGCACCATTGCCATCACTTTCCTCAGGGAGGGTTCTTTTTTTCTAATTTCCTAGTCTAGTCTGTAATTTATACGAATGACAGGTTAAATGAAATTTGCCCTTTTTTGTTTTTCTTTATTTAAAAAAAACCCTGAGACAAATTCTATTTTTATTGACTTGAAAAGGGATACTATATTTTAAATCAAATTCAGAAAGTGTAGAACGAGGGGCAAATCTAGCTGAATTCCAAAAAGCCTTTATAAGATTGGATCCTTTAAAAAAAAAAAGGTCTAGGGGATCCCTGTCTTATAAGTAAGTTGGGGTTGCTAAACAAAATTGGGGTTCACCATATTTGGGATGCAAAAATTCAGACAACCACTAGGTCACTGTTTCTCAATCTCAGAAACTTTAAGATGTATGTACTTAAACTCCCAGAATTCCCTGGCCAGCATGGGGGATGGTAGCAAAGAATTAGAGATTCTGTATCACTTTGTTGTCTAGTGGCTGTCCAGATGTTTGCAATGTGACCTACAATTGGTTTTGCTGTTCACGTTAACTGTTTAAGTGGGAACCTGTAACAGAAGCAAAACCTCCATCAAGATAGTTCCAGAGCAGAATGACCTCAAAATAAACTGGTCTAAGGAAAATCAGTGGCAGCATCACAAGTTCAAGGAAAACAGCAGAAAGAGTAGGTTGGCCCACAAATGCGTAAAGCCTGGATTATTACATACCTGAAATAATGAAGTGCTACCCAGTCAGTTAAAGAAAACATATCTGGAGCATTGCTAAAATGAAGGGCTAGCATAGAAAAAGATGTTAAAAAATTGGGCTGTTGGGGTGGCAAAACTAGATGAAGGCTGCAAACAAATCAGATGACCACTAGATGGCAGCAAGGATATGCAATACCGCAAACTTTTAGTCCTTGGCAGCCACCTAGTGTTCCTCTAAATTCTTGTTGCCCAAGTCTGGGAACCCTGCAAAAACTACAGAAAACAACTAACTTCTGATACCCCATGCCAAGGGGAGGGAAGACCTCCAAGCTCCCAGTCATTCGTAGATTTGTATTAGAATGTATACATTCAAAGTACATTTTTAATAATCTATATATTGAAAAAGTAATTCAGAGATTTAGGAGCTTTTCCAAAGTTGAAATATCAAAGCTCTGCCAACCCATAGTTGGATTGATAAATCATCTAAAATTATTTATTGCTCTGTCAAACAGCCAATCAGTCTGCAGCATTTTGTAATTAACAACCACACTTGGCCAATGCTGTTGGAGGAGGCTGATTTTATAGGTGCATTTACAGGCATGGTCTGATGTCTGCAGTTAGTTACTAGAAAGGGTAGCTCAAGAAACAAACTGGGTGTGGCTTCAATACTTAAAAGTTTCTGTTCCCAAGGGCACATTTTTCCTTGTACTGAGTTATCATCAGTGTGATTAACTATCTTTTGCCAGGCCAAATCAGGATTATTTGCTATATCAGACAACAGAAGAAGGAGAAACAAAATGGAAAGAAGAAGGGGGAAATGCAATCATTTCTTAATTTCTTTAAGACAGTTAGTAGGCAGGTATGGGACAGCAACTTTGCATCAGGCTACATTCTCCAGATAAACATTCTTTAATCTTTCCTGCCCTGATATCTTCTAGGATAGGGGTCCCCAACCCCCAGTCCATGGACCAGTACTGGGCCGCAGCATACCAGCAACCAGCCTGCACAAACAAGCAAAGCCCCATCCACAGGATGCAGGCAGCACACAAAACCACGCACCCTCCAGTCTGCGGAAAAACCTTTTTCCATGGAATCAGTTCCTTGTGCCTAAAAGGTTGGGGACCTCTGCTCTAGGAATCGAGTGAGTGAGCTGGGAAAATGATGGGACCTATAGTCTAATGTGCCTGGGAAACAATAGGTAAGAAAATACATTTCTATGTATGCCATCATATCTGGTAAAGAGGCTTTGGTGGTGGCCGGGGGTGTTGATATCCCTGTTAAAGATATTAAATTTTTAAGATGTAGACTTGCCTTCTTGGTAATATCTCTCTTGCCACATTGTGGAATCTTTCTGATGAAAGCTCACTTGGGCTATCTTTTAAGCAGTTTAATAGAAGTTTAAATGCCAGCTAAATTGCAGTCCTATCTATGTTTACTTAACAGTTGTAAGCCTTACAATGGGGCTTACTTTGTGTAGTCATTCCCAGAGTGAATCTATGGAACATTTTTTGCTTCTTGTTAGATTTGACTGTGATTGTTTTAATTCTGGTTTGTTTTGTTTTAACTGATTTGATAGGCTACCCTAATGCATTGGCTTTTATAAAGAATTCCAGTGCACAAATTATAAAATAACTATAATGGAGAACGTTAAGCATTTAGTAAATGTTACTAGAACTTTCAACACATTCAGAATGAAAACTAAGCTATTAGTTTGGACCTCATGGGTTGCTTTGTAAAGAAATGAATATATATCACTAGGATGATAAAACCAGCACATACAAAAACATGGTAAGCCTCTGAAATGTGTGGTAGATACCAGTTTATCTAGCAGCCACGGCTGTGAAAAAGGACTTGGATAATTAACCAAATTAATCAAACTGAACCAAAACTCTTCCCCCCCCCTTTTCTTGCTCTCATTTTTTGTGCTCTTGTAGCTGCCTCTTAACTACAATGGTTAAAAATAGGAAAGTCAATTTCCTACCATTTCAAGAAATCAGACGGAATCTGATAGCACTTTTTCCAGCTAACAAATTGTATTTAAAGACATAAGCTTTCTTGAGCTGCAGTGTCAAATGAAGAAAGTTATAATCTTTTAATAACATTCGTTAAACAGAAATGGCACTCCCAGGTTTTTGCTACTGTAAACTAATGTGGCTCTACCGTTGTGGGTCATTTTGAGGCAACTAAAACATTCAAACTGTAGCGTAATTCCTAAAATAGACTTCATTGTTGCAATGTAGGAGAACCTCAAAGACATCTCCAAACCCAAGAAAACTCCCCCCCCCAATCTTGGCTTTCTTTTGATAAGTCATACATGGTTTTGCCTACTTTGCATAATTGCTCAGCCTTCTGCATCTCTGGGTACCTTTCCAAAATTACAGGTAGCAACTATGACCCCAAATTGCTCAGTGCTATGTCTAAATCAGTGGTTCTCAACCTTTTTAATGCCGTGACCCCCAATCGGTCGTAAGTCGAGGACTACTCAACCGGTTGTAAGTCGAGGACTACTCAACTGGTGCAGCACCGTTTGCAGAATGGGACTTTTGGCAGACTCAGCAGGGCAGAGACAGCCTGGACAATTCCTATTGGCTTTTGAAAGCCAATAGAATTAGACTCTATTCAAGAGAGTCTATTCTATTGGCTTTCAAAAGCCAATAGAATAAAAGGGAATAGCACAGCTAAGGAAAAGGGGAAAAAATGGTGGACTGCGTTGTTTGGTGACCCCCGTGAAATGGTCATTCGACCCCAAATGGGGTTCCGACCCACAGGTTGAGAACCACTGGTCTAAATGAATTCTGAAATGTGAAGCATTTCCTTTCATTTTCTGTGTCAGTTCCAGAGAAAGTTGCATTTTGGGTGAGCCCCCCCCCCAAAAGTTACTGAACCGGTGCTATTCAGGAAACCTTACTTCCCATTTCCTATCATGTAAAGACAAGTCCCCAGTTACTCAGTGGTGAAGAAATGATACTGCACATGCTCAGATGCACCCTTGGGTCTTATATTATTGCTGATATATTCTGTGCAGAGACCTGTGCTAGAAAATAATCTTGAAATCTTGCGATATGTTAATCTTAACTTGAATTGAGCATTCTTCCTTAGATGCTCCATTGTTAGGAACAGATCTGCTTCTACATATTCCTTCTTCTGCTTTAAAGGGAATCAAGCCAGGTTGGAGATTTCACTTCAGGTAATTCAGTGTGCTCCCTGGGTAGGTAATTAGGTGCTTGGTGAGCATGTAATATTATACACTAATAAGGACTGAAATTGCCAGTTTGAGCAGAAATAGGGGGAAAAAGATGTGAATCTCATGGGAGGTAAGGTAGGCTAGCTGGGGCAATTGTTAAAACATGAGTCCGGTTGCTTCAGGGCGGGTCGGATGCTAAAAGGCACTTAGGTGTGTTATCTTGCAAAGACCAGGGCAATGCAGATTGCTAATATCACTCAGGAAAGCTGTCTAGGTTTTGTTAAATCACAAAGAATACATACTGTCTCTTTCTGTCTTGATTTCTGCCTACACTAGCCATCTAGACTAGAATCCGGCTGTAGTGCTTTATTTTTCAACATGTAGTAAGGTTAAATGGCCATCATTTTATTTTTTCACTCTTCAGTTCCAACCTGACTCCTAAGTAATGGCTTAAATGGGACAGGAAGTGATGGCGTGATTGTGATTCATAAGAATTGCATCTTATTGACTAGAAGCTCCATCCAATAGCCTGCCGATTTTCAGTATCATCATTAGATGGCTAGAATAGTGTAAGAATACTGTTAGTGTATTGTCTGCCCTACTGCACTCCAGTTAGCTGTGGTGATTTCTAGCTTAGCATTGGACTATCCTGGGTTTATGTTGAGGAATTTAATGACCTTCCAGAGACTGCCAATCAGGGATTACTCAAAGTTTAATGTTCACTATGATGACTATGGACTTTTCCCAAGCAGTATCTAGTGTTGCAAGATTCCCATTGAATGGGCTATAATACCATTTGGTTGGTGTTAATGATCTGAGAGTGGAGGAGCTTTCTGCAAATCTTGTTGCCATAGGCAAAGTTGATTTTAATCTGACAAGAGCTACAGATCTCTGCAGGAATAGTGGAGTGGTTAATCAGAATAGATTCCTAATTAATTTGGTCAGTCTGTAGGATAGAAATATTGACTAGGTAGGGTGACAATACTATCAGGTCTGCTCAACTACCCTTCAGTCAGAATACTGTCAAAAGGCTTCTCAAAAAAAATATTTTTGCATTTATTTTTACTAGTTTCCCCTATTAATGTAATAATAGCATCCTCCCAATTGCCAGGCACAGAGGCTTTGCACATACATTAAACAAGTTGCACACCACTTGATAAGAAAACTAGATTCATTTTTCACCATTTCTTCTGTAATGTAAACTAAAGCTTGACTTACAATTTCCCTTTTATCATCGTGTTTTCCTGAACACTAGGATTTATGTCATTTGTTTCAATTTCACTCTGTGATACCGTAGAAATTTCTAAAATTCCAGCATGCATTTATTTAAATTTAATCTCAAATAATTTCTCCACTTATATTTTTAATTCGATTCACTGCACTGAATAGGATTCTTTTTTCATATTTCAAACTTCCTCTTTTCATGTTTCTATCCAATTCGCTCTACATGTTCCCAGCCTTTTAAAACTTTAACTGTTCCTTGCTCTCCCTAATTACATTTGCAACTGTATTTTTTTCTATAAGTATTGTAGAATATCTTTCTCTCATCTTCAGTTTTTGCAACTATAATTCTTTTGAATATATATTATGTGTCATCCACAGGCTCTTCCAGTTCATCATGCCACTCAGTTTTTCATACATTACAGTAATGGAACTCAAGAAACTTCTGGAATATTTTGCAGAATTTTTTTTTACTCTGTTCCAAATAGTTTCTATATCCTCTTTCCCTATGTCTACTTTGTGTTCATTCTTTGTGGATATTATCTTCTGACACGTCTTTATACAGGAATCATATGTGCACTCTGCAGTTATTCTATTTTCATTTCTTTTACTTGTTCCCTTTTCTGCATTGTCCATTTCATCTCAAGATTAATTCTTGGTGCAGTAAAAAAAATGATGTTCCCACAATAAGAACTCTCATCACCCTATTTCTATAACTGAATCAATCTTTCATTATAAATCATGATATTAGCCATGCTATTACATATATATTTATACCTTTGCCATCTGTACCTATGAACAGACTTAACTATTTCTGGCTATTTGGAAGCACAAAACAATACCCTAATCAGGAACTACTAAAGACAAAACCACACTCCCACCAACACTGGCAGGGCAAACTACAGTATATAAACAGGGAGCAACCCCCCCCCCAGTCATTAGCACTGATGTTGTTACCTAGTTGGGTAATGAAATGTCTGCAAGCAAACGACCAAACTCAGAGAGCACCAAGGACTTCACAGTTAAAAGCAAATCTTTCTTTCTAAGCAGATACTCATTCTTAGGTCTCCAAATGGCTCAATCAGTTTTTCTGTTCTCCCGCCCATTCCCATCTACTCATGTCATTTAACAGTATAGTTTTCTGGATCACATACAATACTGTACATTCCTTCCCCAACTAATTCTTATTTAGTGGTAACTGTTCATTAGAGCACATCATGTGACTATCACCGTCCTATGGATTCCTACTTTCATATACAATTACAACAACCTTGATGACTTTCTGACAGACATGTTAGTTCTTTCATTCATAATTAAACCATTTCCCTAAATGTGTTCATTAGCTGTACTCCACACAATCTGGCTCCTTTCATTCACATCAATTACACCCCTCCCCTTTCTCTTAGCTTCACAGACATAACACATTTTTGTTTTTCTTCTGTAATTTCATATGTTAATTCATCTTCTTTACCATTTAATCCTCTTCCATTCCTAGCCATGTTCCATATGCTGTGATTGGGCCCCCACCATGAATCATTATGGCTTTCACATAACACTGTTTTGTAAGGACTGAGTTACCTGCCTAAGTCATTCTATATCACACACAATATTCTCTACTAACAGAAAATACAGAATAACAGAGTTGGAAAGGACCTTGCAGGTCTTCTTGCAGGAGACAGAGGGGTCAATTCAGGCACATTTTGACTAGAATGCCACAAGTGGAAACCAAGCTGTTTGCTCCAGCATACTTATGCTGTATTATGCAAGTTAGGCTAATAATTACCTTACAATAAATATATTGTTGCCCACAGCCCATTACCGGTAATTAAGGAGCACATGGAGTGTACAGAAACATTCTCAGCATACAAGTGTGGTTTGCGGTTTACTCTATATATGCATGTACAGAAGACACTCAGAATTCAAGTGTAATTTACTCAGTAAACTATGGTTAAACAAATCATGAGTCAGGATGTTACATAAATGCAACCACTTTATCCAGTGCAGTTTCCCAACACTCGCATATAATAGCAATTTTTTTTTTCGTTTCTGATTTGAAAATATCATAAAAATGACTGAACTGTATCCTGTGGAAATAATTGTGCATAAGATGAGAAACACATTTCAGATATTCAGCAGAGATCCAGCTATAAAAATACTGAAGATTCCACTTTTCATGTTGTTCTTCTTATCTGATAAATGCAGGTTGAAAACAAACAGATTGGAGGAGGAACAAAGCAGATTGACTCACCCCCCCCCTCCCAAATTTGGGTTACAGTAGGAGAAGAGAAATTAAAGTTGTCTTTTCTTATTCCTGTGCTTTTGATCCAGATGTTCCCTCCATATGTACGTACACAAAATTACATTTGAGTAAGGAAAGGACAAATATAGCTGCAGGGAACATCCTAATATATGATTTAACTCTTAGGTGTGTGCCTCCTAATCCTTCATATCAGAAGTAGAATTTGAAGCCCACAGATTCCTAATGAACCAATAAAATAGGAGCTTCTTGCATCAGAAGTCTTTGAGTTTGATCAACCAGGAGTATCATCTTAATGGAATGAAAAACCATTAGCTCTGGGACAAAGGAGAAATTAGATTTTTTTCCTATTCTACTGAGGAAGCAAAGGAGGGAAGTTCCATAGTCCTGCTTCAGATTATTTATTAAACTTCTATGCCAGTGATGGCGAACCTTTTAGAGACCGAGTGCCCAAACTGCAACTCAAAACCCACTTATGTATTGTCGGGTGCTGGGTGGGCGTGGCCCATTGGGTGGGGGTGACCCATTGGGTGGGCGTGGCTGCGGTGGTAACAGCAGACTGGGTGGGACTAAAAAGTTCAATCAATCAATTCCAACTTTGTGAGATCTTTTTTTTCCGCGAGAAGTTGAAATTGATTGATTGATTGAACCTTTTTTTTTTTTGCGCACGGCGGCAGAGGCCTAAAGCAAAAAGGTTTTATAAAACCCAGCTGAAGGCCTAGGACTGGGGCGATGACGCGCATGCCCAGAGAGGGCTCTGCATGCCACCACAGTTCTATGCTGCCTGCCTCATCAAGGCAACTCTAGGTGGCTTATAGTCATTCAATAAAAATACTATATAAAACATTAGAACAATAAAGTCCATAAATGTAAAATTCAGTTGACCAAGTTGACTAACCACCTCCAAGATACCACTTCCCCATTGGGGCCCCAGGCCAGCTGGCAGAGCCAGGTCTTCAAGCCCTTTCCGAAGGGAAGGTGCATATCTCATCTGGGGAGGCATAATGTTCCAGAAGGTGGGCACCACGGCAGAAAAGGCTCTTGTCCTGGACTCTTGTCAGCTGAAATTCCTTGACTGACAGGATCCGCAGCATGCCGGCATGGAGTGGGGGGGGGGCAGGCTAATTGCATCAGGGTGAGAAGGTTCCTCAGATCAGGGGTCCCCAACCTGTGGGCTGCGGCCCAGTAGTGAGCCATGGTGTACTGGCCACCGGGCCGTGAGACAGGCTGGCCAGTGCGCGCACATGCATGCACACCCCCTCACTTGCGCTAATGCTGCGGCCATGGGGCAAGGTGTAAAAATGGACGATGACACGCCGCGGGGCACGGAAGCAAGGCACTGCGCCATGCAAGAATGGGGCAGGGCTAGTATCGCGCGCACGCTAGCCCTGCCCCGTTTGCGGTGCGCGCATGCACGCATGTAAAATGCTTCCCCCTCCCTTTTCCTCCGGTCCACCAACTGACAAAGGTTGGTGACCTCTGCCTCAGCTAACCTGGGCCCGTGCCATAAAGGGCTTTAAAGGTGATAGCCATCACCTTAAATTGGACCCAGAAGCATACTGGCAACCAGTGCAGTTTGCAGAAACTGGAGGGAGGGGCTTTGAAACTATTGAGAACCCCCTTGTCCTCCATTATAGTTTTAATGAAAGGAAGCAAAACATGATGCTGCATTGTTAGGAAAGGGAGCGCTTCAGAGAAAGCAACAACTCCCTCCTCTGTTCTACACCGAATCATTCCAGAGGCGTTGGTCACAGGTACATATTCTGCCGATTTCAGGGCTTCCGTTATTTTGCATTATTAAACTGATCAGGATAGGGAACTTCTAAGGACCCAAATCCCCAGGGACAAAAACTAATGAACTAGAGCAACGTAAATAAAGGAAATGTGCGTCAGTTCTGACATGCTGCTCATCCTTTTCATTTTCTCCTCCTCCTCTTCCTCCTCTCTGCCATTTCCTCACTGAACAAGGGGGGGGGGGAGAATAATTAACAGAGGACGCTTTCTCTTATTCTTCTAGTGCTCAGCGGAAAAGGTTTCAGAAACTGGAGGTGGAAGGGGGGGGGTTGAAAAAAAAGAAAAATAAAAGACAAGATTCGCTTTTTCTGTTGCTGCTGCATTGAAGACAGCGCACCCTGACCTCTCCCCACGGATGGGAATGACGCAGGCTTCCTCATCTTGCTAATTAAAGGGGAGTGGAGGCGGAAGAGAACCACGTGGCACCCCCACAGCTCTGCCTGCAATAAGCCAGGATTTCGCAGACATCAGGCGGAACTGCAGGTTGAAGGCTGCCCTGGCGGTTAGATGGTACCCTAGCAACTCCCTTGGGGAAGAAGGAAGAAGACCTTTTGAGGTCCGCAGAAAATTTGCAAAGAACAGGAATGGACCACAAGGGAATAAACAGGACATTGCATCGGATGACCGGTAGCTATATCCATCTCAAGACTGCATGGAACAGCAATCCCAGGGTCTTATATTTTTGCCTGGGGATTGTGTGTGTTTGCCGCACACAGCCAGCTCAAGCAGCACTGTCACATTCCCCACGTCAAAATTTGCACCAATCAGACCATTTTGAGAAGGGCAGTAGCTTGCAGTTAGTTGCAGGGTGAACTAATCTGCAAAAGGCAAAAGGAGGCAGGCATTTAGGTTGCTGTTTTAAACAAAACCAGAGCTGTCTAATTCAGTGCAGTATCAGCTACTGTTAAGAGCAGCAGCTCTCCAGGGAAGGAGGGAGGGAGGGAGGGAGAGAGAGAGAGAGAGAGAGAGAGAGAGATGTGTGTTTCTAAAATTGTATACTTAGAAATTCATACATGGCTTTCCATCCTCTTTAATACTGCAAGAGTTTACGGTCACCTCAACTTCTTTTGTGATGGGTTCAGAACAGGCATGATTTAATTGTGGCAGTTTTCATTCAGTTAGCTTGCTTTCAGAAATTATTAGATCAAATGAAGAAATACGGGGCTATTCACCGTTACAAATCTCAGTAAGCAAATGGGATTTATCTGATCTAGACAATCGGTGACTGGAGACAACCTCATGGAAGAGAACTTGACCTTTGGGTGCTTCATGGAGATAAAAACAAGTCAAAATGATCATAACTGGCAGTAAAGTGATACAGAAAGCTCAAACATGTTGCTGATGCTAACAACTGTCCAGATTTTTGCAGTAAGTATGTGTGTGTGTGTACACACACACACACACACACACACTATATCTACCTCTGGTCCCCATAGTGTAGAAGACTTCAAATGAAAAGCCATACAACCTTTGTTAAATAAAAATAGGTTCCTGTCTTCCTTCAAAAAAGGAATGTGAGCAGCTTATGTGGCCTCAAATCCACTTTGTAGCCTTCAAGGAACACCCACTGTTTTTCAATAAAAAGACATCATTTAGCTATCTTTTAAGCCTTCACAATACTTAAGACACATTAACACCCCCCCCCCCCAGCCAATGGGGGAAAGGATATATTTGTCCCTGGTTACTTCAATAACACAATCAATTGAGAAAAGTCACTCCTGTTGGTCCTCAGAGAGCTCTTTATATAGGACTCCAACCAAAGAGTGAGGTCATATGGATCAGGACATCATCGGATATATGGTGCAATGTTCATAACTGGTGTCATCTGGGTAATTATGTCCTATTTTAGAGGAAGGCAGAATATGGAAAGAAAAATTGGAAAGAGGAGAGAGCATGAAGGGGAGCTGGGGGAATGATGGGGAAATTGAGGAAGGGATGGCAAAATGGGGTTTGAAGTGGTTCTTTGCTGGGCATCCATGCTGGCATTGCCAGGATTTAGCAAGTAAATAAATGATTTTCATACCTGAAATTGTAGAAGTCTTGTATATACAAGGTTCTACATATTTGTTACTTCATTTATTTTAAATGTAATGATGTTTTTAGTGCACGATCCTGTATTCCAAGGATCACAAAAAGTGATGTTTAAACCTGTTTCATCAGTGGCAATAGTGATGCTGCCAGCAAGCTGGAATTGCTGCATTGAAATGCTGTAAATACCCTGCTGGCGAACGATGCCAGACCCAAAGCAAGAAGCAGCGAGGCTAGATGAGACAGCCAGGAGTGAGATTCATCTTTTGAGCCTCAGCAAAGGCTCCTTGTAGCCTGAAGACATAGGATGGCACCTTCTCGGTTTGGAAGGAATGTCACTCATTTTTCTCAATGAAGTTGATGGAGGGAGGGGGGACCCCACCCACTTGAAAGTGATGGTATTCTATGTGGTGCGTCTCAGCAGCCTAAATAACAATGCACTATCATGTATATATATATAAAGACCAACCAGAGGGAATACCGGTCAGGTATCCTGCGGGTGCTTGTCATTCGTCAGACTCAAGGAGCGGTGATGCTGGGAGATTCCAGAAAAAAGGAACTTGTAAGGTAAGGGAGCAGCTTGCATTCAGTCCTCCTCCTGAATTCCCATGTGAATTTGCGTCCAGTCCTGGCACTTACAGAAAGCCTGTATCCTTCCTCCCAGCTCTATTTTCCCTCTCCTGAGGGCACCAGGAAGAACATCTCATATGCATAAGCAAAGGCAGGAAAAAAATCATTCTGCTCCAGTTAATTGCTTGGGAGTTTTCCTGCCTCCATCTCCCCCACCTGCCTTGCACTAAAGAAACACAGCATCTTGGCTAAATGTTACTGCTTTGCACCTCTCCTTTCAGCAATTGCTTTGTTGTATCTCCTCCCCCTTTACTTAAAGAACATGCAAATTAGATGCCAAGCATCCTTCCTACACACATATATATACAGATGACAACCATTTGCTCTGCTCTGCACTGGTGAAACAAAAGGTGGGGGGGGGGCAGTTTTTTTACAAATCCATCAGGAGTATGTCAGGGAACAGTAAGCTATCTCCACACATGCCAGTCTTTCATAATGCCACACTTCCAAAGGGAAGGGCGTTCTCACTTATTTTTCTTTTCCAAAAGCAAGAGGCTGTGGTGTATGAGTAAACTACATATAGTTGACTTGGTTGTGGTTTACTCCATTCACCCAATTGCTGAACTCAGTACAACACAACATGCTATCTGCTTAAACAAAGCAGATTGTAGCTTGGTGCATTGCATGGTTTTCAAACCCAATGGCCTTTTTTTTTTGGCAGCCATTCAAGGATTGCTATTCTTAATGGCTCACTTATAGATCAAGTCTCCTTTGAGTTCCTCTCCTGGTTAAGTTCATAGACATATTGATATAGTTTTCTCAACAGAAGGCAGTAATGGTTTATTGTCATCTTTTTTAGGCCACCTTTTAACCTACAATTCTGAAATCTTTTATCCAAAGATTAATCAGATTAATCCCACTTGGCTTTCTAGCTCAGCCAAGGTCAGCTAGCTGATCTGAATCATTATTCCAGGGCTAGAGATGAGAGGTTAAAATCAGAACTGCAGTTCCCAGAACTCCAGCATCGTGGACCAGTATGTCAAATACTTCAGCAACATTTGCACAGAATAATTCCCTTTTCCTGTTTTATCCCACATTCTGCTTCAATGGCAACTACCAGCAATACCCACCACCCACCCGCTTACATCACTACTTTAACATCCTCACTAACAAGTTGTATTGTAGTTGATGTTCTTATGCCCCAGACCAGGCAATGTGCAATAGATAACATGATGTAAAAAACACAGCATCTGTCACCTGTCTTTACACTGGTTATCTAGCTAGCCGAATAGCTCTCCTATAGTGATTACTTGGCATCTTGCAAAGCCTTTTTCATTCACGTTCATTTGGCTGTAAGATAGCACAAAAGAGATGCAAAGAGGCTAGAATGTACAGAAAGAAAACTGGATCCTTTCCAGGACCATTAGGTAGCAAAAGAAACCATTGCAATGTGTACAAGCAAATTCTGCTGCTGGAGTATGTAAAATTGCAAGATTAGTGTGGTTAGATTTGCTATGCCAGTAGTGCCAAGTAGAATCCTATTAGGCATGGGAAACGGGTGGTGCCAAAGGACTGGTTGACCCATACTAGAGTTAAGTTACTGATCTAAGTCAGTTGCAGACAACCTGTCCCATCCAGCTGATTCTAGTCAGGAAATTAGCTACTACTGCAGTTAGATGCAAAGGTGACCCATTAAGATGTGCTGCATTAAATAATAGGATATCAGGTCACATGGCATCAAACTATTTGAAAGGGTGGCAAATGAATATTTCTAGGTTTATATGACAAGGAGAAAAAACCCCCCAAAATAGATATAAATTTTTGCAAGATACTAAAGGAGTTTGAGTTTACTAGATTTGAAATTGTACTTTGATACTTGCTGTTTGGCCTAGCTAAAAGAATGAGTGACTCCAAAATAAAAAGGTTATTCGTTTTGGAGGGCCACAAATTAAGATTTGGATGGCATGCCTGCTTATGATATGACACGATTAAAATAAATGATTTCAATAACCACTTTGTTAGATGTGCCATCCTAAGTATTTGGAATAGAAGGTTCTCTGCAAAGATACCTCTCTGGGTGTCACGCCAGAAAGCTTATCTTTAGAAAAGAAAGGACAGTGAGGTCAGACTGGTGGACCTATGGTTAAATAAATTTTTAATCAAGGCAAACCTACTCCCAAATCTAAAGAAGAGTTGGAATCAGAAGTTATGTATCTGTCACTTGTTTATGTATTTACAGTTGAAAAGGTAGTTTTAAACTAGAGGAAAAAGATATGGATCTGACTTTGCAAAAAATGATTTGGAAACACTTATGTGGTAATGATGAACATATTACCAAGATTTATAAACCGCTACTGAAATTGAAGAATGAATATGTAAACCATTGTATGATCCGATGGGTAAATTTTTTTTGAACAGAATGGTTGAACAATGGGAAAATATGTGAAGGGTTTAAAACTTACATTAAATTATACTTCAAAACAAACATTTTATAAGATGATGTGCCAATGGTATTTAACACCAGATAAATATCCCAAAGATGCTTTTTCACGAGGCAACTGAACTTTGTTTTGCTTTGAAGACTTTTAGCTGCTTCTCATCCAAGAAGCTTCTTCAGCTCTGACTGGATGGTGGGGGATGAAAGGATTTATATTCCTTGCAGACAGCTGTTCATTTGCATTCTTTTAGCAAGTCCTGGAAGCTTATCTATGTCCTCAGGGTTACCTGAGTGGTGCAAATGGAAAAGACTGTTGTAGACCGGAGATGGATGATATCAGATCCCTCCCCCTCTGTTGAGCTCTCTGCAAGGAATATAAATCCTTCCACTCCCCACCATCCAGTCAGAGCTGAAGAAGCTTCTTGGATGAGAAGTGAAATGTCTTCAAAGAAAAACAGTTGCTGAAAAAAGTATCTTTGGGATAACTATGACCTGGATGGCTAAGACTCTCCATAGACACCAGATATAGTAAAAAAAAAAAAAAAAAAAAAAAAAAAAAAAAAATAGAGGTATTTTAAATGCATGCTGGAAATGTAAATGAAAAGGGACCTTTTACCATCTCTGGTGAACTTGTGACAAAGAAAAAAATTATTGGAGTAGGATTGGTATCTTAATACAGAAGATTCTCAAAGTGAATATAAAAATAAAATCAAACTTGTCTATTAGGCTTAATGGACAAAGAATTTGAAAAAAAAAATAGAAGTTTGGTGTCATACAATGGTACCTTGGTATTCCTCATTAATTGGTACCAGGAGGCACAATGAGTACCAAAACTGATGAGTACATTTTTCCCATAAGGAATAATGTAGTGAATCACAACGCAGTCAATACTTGTGCACTGAATACCAATGAGCACCAGGACAATTTTTTTTGCATCAAAATGCATTGAGTACCAAATCTGAGGAGTTACAAAATAGTTGAGTACTAAGGTACCACTGTATATACCGAAAGCAGTAACTTTTGCCATGGATCTTCTGCTTGTCAATTCTAATTGCAGCAGAGTAGAAATGTAATAGCACATAACTATCAAATCTGTTCTGCAGGACACAATCTACGTGTGACAAACCCTCTCAGCCATAAAGGACCCTCTGATAAGTCTTTTCCTAATGAAAACCCTACTTGCTTTAGATCTCTTCATCACAACCAACCTCTGCCGCCACATTGACTTGTTTTGTGTTTTTGAAAAGGCATCAGGAGATTCTGTAACCAAACACCCCCAGACATAGGCAGAGCAATAAGCTTGAGAAATTGATACTAGAGCAATTACCGATCCCTTGAGTCTTAGCCGATTAATCCCGATTACTTTCATTTTACAGCAAGTTATTGATTTCTATTCTTTCTTTGAGCATCCAGGCATAACACCTTTAAAATGAGTTTCTGATGACAAATTGTTTATAGGTGGCAACCATGTCAAGGTTAATGTTACCCAGTTTCCTTACAGCAGGCAAAGGAAGAGAGAATTGCTGTCCTCCTCCCTTCCCAAAGGCAACCTTAATGGCTGTGGTAAGGGAAAGAGAAACACATCCCTATGTGTAGTGTGGGAGTCAGTTAATGAGATTCAGGAGGAAGTTGCTCAAGTACTTAAAAAAACCAAAGCTAGCTCAAGAGTGAAAAAGCCAGAGTGGATAATATCTCTTTTAAACATACTTTTGTTGCATCAGATTAACAGTGGCAGCCTTCTTTTTAGGTTTATGTAGTAAGGTACATAAACTTACATATTACTGAACTGGATTGTCACATAATACATTAAGCCAGAGGTGTCAAACTGGCAGCCTGTGGGCCAGATGCACATCCACGCCCACCCTGGCTCCACAATGGCAAAAACCATCACGATACATCATGTGACACAATCGAGTTTGACACCCCTGCATTAAGCCGAAACTAGATAGGTAGTGTTATGACTTGGTACGAAGTTGTGGAAACACAGAGGGTTTGAATGTCCATGTTTCTTTAAGATTCTATTCTAGGATTAAGGTTTAGCAACATCTGAGCATTCTTTCAATAATGATTTTTTTCAGAGACTTACGCAGCCAAAAAATTTCCATTCCAACTTTCCAAATTGTATCCATTCATTTGCATTAGAGAACACGGCACTTAACTTGTCCAAACCTGGGTGAAGTTGCTTACAAAAAACTGAACAGAGTTTTGGAATTCATGGCAAACATGCCTGTTCTGGGAGAACAAGATTTAAATGCATGCTATCTAGAATATTCAGAGGCATTTCTGGACTGCTATCCAAGGAATCTCCGCCTGCATGAGTGGCTGGCTGTAGGCGAGCATATTAACTATGCTAATCTGTCTTATTTGGCAAATGCTTTGGAGAAGAGGAAGGAATCATTAAGTGCCAGCACTTAATGATCTTTACAGGGTAGAAGGATTTTCTGCATCAATCCAGTTCCCATCAATTCTCTGTGGAATATTCTGGGCAATCACCATATTGGAATTAACCCTAAACAGCACAATCTTGCTTCCCAATACAGTCAGCAAGAATGCCTTACTTGTGGTCAGCGAATCCAGAATCAGCAAATTTGGTCTGCTTCAAGCTATAGCTTTTCTTCCTGTTCCTGATGCAACAGTACCATTAACTACTTCTATAATTGCACCAGACCGTTTATTGGAAACTTAAATATTTTCAAGAAATTTCCAAGAGTTTCAAGAACTGTGAGGTGGGACAAAGTGAACCACTGGACATTTGAAAGCATACAGGATTTGCCTCAAAGGTAAACTCATGCGAGTTCTTCCGCTAACTTGTCAGCCTTGGCCACAGCTTCCTCAATGGGCCCCACCATATAGAAAGCCTGTTCTGGGAGGTGGTCATATTCTCCTGCAGAGACAAAAAGTCAAACACTGAAAATCAGTAAAATCGTTAAGAAGAAACAGATCACGACTACATGCCTTTCCTGCTCATTCTACCGTCATCTAAATAACAAATAGTAACTGAGGCAGAGCACGGTGAGGTTGGGGATGGCTGCTGGTGGTGTGGGAACGGTCGCAATAGCCGCTGTAGTGTCTCACACTTCAGGAAGGGTGCTGTGGGCATGTGTGCACAGAACAGAGTACAAGATTCTTGAGGCCTTGTACCCCTTAGCCAGGCTCCTCAGGAGAAAAAGCATCAGAAGCAACTTGTGACCTTTTTTGCCACCTTCCCCTAAATCAGTGGTTCTCAACCTGTGGGTCGGGACCCCATTTGGGGTCGAACGACCATTTCACGGGGGTCGCCAAACAAGGCTGTCCGCCATTTTTCCCTTTTCTTTGGCCATGCCCCTGGCACCCGGTGATGCATAAGTGGTTGGGGGTCACCACAACATGGGGAACTGTATTATGGGGTCGCAGCATTAGAAAGGTTGAGAACCACTGCCCTAAATTGACTTTGTTTGTGGGAAGCTGGCTGGGAAGGTCACAAAGTGATCATGTGACTGCAAGATGCTGCAGCCATCATTAAGCACACACATGGCTTGCCAAATGCCCGGATTATAATCGCATGACCTTAGGCAATGCTGGGACCTTCAATGACCAGTTGTTAAGTACTTGTTCAGCACTGCCCTAACTTCAAACTAACTTCAAACTATCGCTGAATGAGGGGTTGTCAACTGAGGACTACCTGTAATTATTTGTAATCTCATTACAGGCAGCTATTATTTTCCTAGATTTGAATGGAATATTGATGGCAATCACTAGACAATTACTTGGAAAAATGCCTATATTACATCTGAAAAGCAATTAGATTGTAGTGCGGTAGATGCCTTATGAGTAGAATAGGGAAAATTATCAATGAGAAAAGATGACAACAAAAGACGGCCAGCAGCTTCAGGGGGGTTTTCAATTCCAGTTGTCATACATACCTATCAGAATCTGTTGGAATCCTTTGATTGTTTCTTTCAGAGGCACCAGCTTGCCTGCATGGCCAGTGAAAACCTCAGCCACCTGGAAGGGCTGGGACAAAAATTTCTGGATCTTACGGGCACGTGACACAGTCAGCTTATCCTCTTCAGACAATTCATCCATACCCAAAATAGCGATAATGTCTTGGAGGGATTTGTAGTCCTAGAGAGGAAGCCTACAGGTGAGTTGAGACAGCAAGGGCATCATGGAGTAGATCAAGCCATAGGCCACCCTCTCTACATTCTGCCTCTTCCAAGCGGCTGTTGCTGGTTTGCAGTATCACCAGTCTCACTTGCTATAAAAATGTGCTAATATTCTACATACACAATTAAAAAGAATACAAAAAGCATTCACTAATTTGTAAGTTAGGATTCCATGATTTTCACGCCATTCACCTGCAAAATCTTTTGCACCCCACGGGCCACATCGTAATGCTCTGGTCCCACAATATTAGGATCCATGATACGTGAAGTCGAGTCCAGAGGATCTACAGCTGGGTAAATGCCCAGCTCTGCAATGGCACGAGACAGCACAGTGGTGGCATCCAAGTGGGCAAATGTGGTTGCAGGAGCTGGATCTGTCAAGTCATCAGCTGGTACATAGATGGCCTTGGGAGAAAGATAATGATTTATAGGCAGTTTTAATGCTAACCATTAGAAGCTTTGTGTAGCTCTTTATATGGAAGGGGAGCACTTCCATCAGATCCCATGGGGAATGATGGAGATGAAAACGGAATCGCCTTCCAGAAATGAGACAGTAACATCGTACACCCTGAATTGGTAGACAATGTAACTGGAGAAACACATTTATAATAGCAAATTACCTGCACAGAGGTGATAGATCCCTTTCTTGTGGTTGTGATTCTCTCCTGCATGGTACCCATATCAGTAGCCAGGGTAGGTTGGTAGCCCACAGCCGAGGGGATTCTACCCAGCAAGGCGGATACCTGGAAGAGAAAATTAAAATCATCTGCAGTTGCCAAGGTTGTTTCTTTTATACATAGTTTCTTTTATACAACACATCTATGCTTTCCTTGTCCACAATTTAGGAAGATCCTAATCTTAATATTATTAATCTATTCTGGTTTTTTTTAAAATTTTTTATTAAGTACAAAGAAAAAAAAGGATTAAAAACACCGAACATGGTAAATCGTCTTTGACTGACATCTCAGTCCATATTGTACATTAATTACATATAATATACCTATATACAACTATACATTTCTAGTCTCTATCTCAGTTTATCTCTTTACTGTGACCTCCATTTCCCCCCCTCAATCTGTAAAATTTATTCCATATTCGATAAAATTCTGTTTCTTCCTGATTTTTTAATCTTTTAGTTATCCTATCTAGTTCTGCGCAATACATAATTTTCTTTATTAGTGCTTCCCCACTCGGTACTTCCACTGCTTTCCACTTTTGAGCAATTTGCATTCAAATCCTTGCTGCTGTGACCACATGGATAATTAAATATGTGTCCTCTTTATTTACATTTTTCTCTAGTATTCCTAATAGTAATGTCTCCGGTTTGTATTGAATGTTTTGCCTAGTCATTTCTCTTGCCCACTCCCAGACCATACGCCAGTACATCTGTGTTTCTCTACATGTGCACCATACATGAAAAAAGGTGCCCTTTTCTTTTTTACATTTCCAACACATAGATGAATATCCGTTATACATTTTGACTAATCTGGCCGGAGGGAGATGCCATCTATAAGCCATCTTATACAGGTTTTCTTTATATGATGTCGCCACTGTGATTTTGTTATTTCGCTCCCATACTTGCTGCCACTGATCCATATTTATATTATATCCTAGATCTACTGCCCATGTCACCATTGTTTCTTTAACCTGCTCCTCATATAGATTATGTTCCAACAGATGTTTATAAATATTCTTTGTTTTTTTTCTGGGCCTAGCAGTATTTTATCTAACCCCATATCTTGTCTGTTAATTCCCCACTCTTGCTTATCCTTTATGTATCTTGCTTGTATCTGGAGATAAGACCATCCCTCCATGTCTATTCCTTGTTGTTTTAGCTCGTTTTTGTTTTAAATAACCTTCTTCTGTCAAGATGTCTTTATATAAAATAGCTTTGCCTGTCCTGTACAAATTGGGGTATGTGACTGCCTCCAATGGCAATAGCCAAGCCGGGATCTTTGTGTAATATTGATGTTTAACTATATTCCAGCTTTTTATTGATTCTTGCCAAACCTTATGTCTTAAAAAATATTGGTGGTTTCTGCTTTGCCCCATCCATATGTGAGCATGCTAGCCCTGCTGGAGGTCGTAACCTTCTAAATGTAAACATCTTTTATTTTCTAAGGTTATCCAGTCTCTAATCCATGTTAGGGCCGCTGCTTGGTAATATAGCTCCCAATCTGGGAAACCTAAACCTCCACTCTCTTTGGCTTCCTGTAGTGCCTTTAATTTTATCCTTGCCTTCTTACCGGACCACACAAATTCTAAGGTTAATTTATTCAGCTCCTTGAAAAAATTCTTGTCTAATTGAATTGGAATATTCTGAAACAGGAATATCATTTTAGGTAAGATGTTCATTTTCACTGTGGCAATTCTCCCGAGTAATGAGATGTAAATTATTCCAGCGGTCTAAATCTACTTTTATATTCTTGACCAATTTGCCATAATTGTCTTCTTTAATTGATGATCAGCGAGCTGAAATAACTACCCCTAAATATTTTAATTTGGAAACTACTTGTATACCTAATTTTGCCTCGAGGTTTCCTTTTTGTATGTTAGTCATGTTTTTTGTGATAATCTTTGTTTTGTTTCTATTTATTTTCAAACCTGCCAGATCCCCATACTCTTCCAATATTTCGAATAATTTCTGGCCTGATTGTTCTGGGTCTTCTAATATAAATGCTAAGTCGTCTGCATAAGCTTGAAGTTTGTATATTTCTTTCTTGATCTTAAGTCCTTTAATCTGCTCTTCTTGTCTTACTACTCTAGCAAGAATTTCTAATGTATATATGAATAACAGTGGTGAGAGAGGACATCCTTGTCTTGTGCCTTTCTGTATGTTGAATTTATCAGTGGCCTCTCCATTTATTATGATCTGGGCCTTTTGTTCAGAATATATTGCGGTTATCACGTTTAAAATTTTTTCCCCAACATCCATTGATTTTAGTTGTTGGATCATAAATTGCCAATTAACATTGTCAAAAGCCTTCTGTGCATCAAGGAACAGAAGTGCCACTTGACGATCACTATGCGATTCATAAAATTCATGTTTTGGTGTCTAAAATTGTTCTTATATTCTGCTTAGTCTGCCTGTTTGGTAAAAACCCATTTTGATTCGAATGTATGAAATCAACTAGGTAGTTTTTGAATCTCTCCACCATTATTGAGGCAAAAATTTTATAATCAGAATTCAATAATGATATAGGTCTATAATTTTGTATCCATGTTTTTTCCGCTTCTTCTTTTGGAATCAATATTATATTTGCCTCCGACCAGGACTTAGGTATTTTAGCATCGGTTAATACTGCATTGAAAACTTCTAGTAGGTATTGATTGAGTGCACTTTGTTGTTCTTTACATAGTTCCGCAGGTATTCCATCTGGACCAGTCGCCTTATTGATCTTTTGTTTATTTATAGCCCTGATTATTTCAGCCATTCTTATTTCCTCATTTAACATAGATTTTATTTCCTCCGGAATCTTCGGTATGTCTACCTTCCCTAAGTATTCTATTATCCTTCTTACATTTCCCCCCCTCATTTCTCTTATATAATTTTTCATAGTATCTTTGAGCGATTCCCCTTTTTATAGTCTTCTCCCCCTGGGTCTCTCCTTTCTCATCTTCCAAATTAATAATCCATTGCTTCTCTTTCTGCCTTCTTAGTTTATACGCTAGCCATCTTCCTGGTTTATTCGCGTGCTCAAAGTTATTTTGCTTAGCTGCCTGTAGTTTTTGTGCTAGCTTTTCCGAATCCTCTATATCAGTGGTTCTCAACTTTTTAATGTCGCAACCCCAACTGGTCGTAAGTCGAGAACTACTCAACTGGTGCAGCACCGTTTGCAGAATGGGACTTTTGGCAGGCTCAGCAGGGCAGAGACAGCCTGGACAATTCCTATTGGCTTTTGAAAGCCAATAGAATTAGACTCTATTCAAGAGAGTCTATTCTATTGGCTTTCAAAAGCCAATAGAATAAAAGGGAGTAGCACAGCTAAGGAAAAGGGGGAAAAAATGGCGGACTGCGTTGTTTGGCGACCCCCGTGAAATGGTCGTTCGACCCCAAATGGGGTCCCGACCCACAGGTTGAGAACCACTGCTCTATACAGAGTTTATGTTTAATTAAATCCATTTTGTTTTTCAATCCTTTGTTTTCAGGATCTCTCTGAAATTGTGTTTCGGCCTGTTTGTATTCTTCCTCTAGCCTCATCCTATATTGTTTTTTCTCTTTGTTTCTCTTAGCCATGTACGAAATTGCTACACCCCTCATGTATGCTTTTGCCGTATCCCAAATGTTCTGCAAGGATGTATCCTCATTGTCATTCGCTTGAAAGAAAAAGTGCATTTCTTTCTCCATTCTTCCTTTAAATTCTTTTTCTTTAAGAATCACTCTTTGGAGAGTCCATCTTGGCCTGCTTCTTTGTCCTTTCAAGTGAAAACTTATCGGATTATGGTCTGCCCAGAGGCTAGGTTCAATATCAATTTCTTCAATTTCCAAAGCTAATTCCTTGGTAAACCATAGCATGTCTATCCCGGTCCATGGTCTATGTCTATTGGAAAAGTATGTGTATTCCCTCCTATCATAATTCCTTTCCCTCCAAACGTCATGTAAGCTAAGATCTGTACACATCTCAAAGAAGGTTTTGGGAAGTATTTTTTTTTTCCTTTCCTTGCCTCTGTACTTTTATGGTCTTTTGTTTTATCTGCAATCGCATTAAAATCTCCAATTATACAGAAACCATCTCCCTCCATATCACTCAGCTTATTAGGAAGATTTTTAAAAAAGGATACTTGAGCTCCATTTGGGGCATATATTACAACAATTATATATTTTTTTATTCAGCTTAGCTTCAACTATCAAGACCCTTCCCTCTTTGTCTTTATTTTTGTTTTGAAATTATCTTCTGCTTAACATAGAGCTACTCCTCTTTTTTTTTCTCGTCTAGTGAAATATATAGCCTACCTAATTTAGATTGTTCTAATAGATATTCTTGATCATTTTTTATGTGAACCTCCTGTAAGGTGATAATGTCTGCATTTAGTCTAATAAGCTTACTAAAAACTTTCCTACGTTTTACTGGTGCGTTCAACCCTCAAATATTTGTTGACCAAATCTTATACTCCTCTTCTATTGTCCTGTTTTTGTCGTGTCTTTGTGCTTCTAGTAATTCTTATTTCCTTCGCCTCCTCTAAGCTTCTCCCCTGCTGTTCTAGCCTATCATGACCTCTTCCCCTTCTCACTTCCTCCATGCTTTGCTCTGTCCCTCTTTTCTCCAACATTCGTTCAATATCTCTTCTTTTTTCAACCATAACTCTTTCTTCTCCGAGAGCCCTCAGGTCTTCCTCTGAAGCACAATATTGCCTGTAGAAGTCTTCTGCTTTCTCTACTGTATCCAATCTAAACCTCTTCTCTTGCCAAGTCACAATAAGTCCCTCTGGTGTTAACCCTCTAAAATTTACATTGCTTTGATGTAACCTGGACGTCAGGAAGAGGTAGTTCTTTCTGAGGTCTCTCATCCTTTTTGGTTATCTGTTTTAATACAATAATTTGTTTCCCTCCGTATTCTAACTGTTCATCACATGTTCTATATAATAGTTCATCTCTAATTTTCTTTTTTATAAACTTCACATGGTCCTCTCTGGGAAGGTTATGTCGTCTCCCATAATTTGTCTGCACCCTGTATGTCTCGTCCATTCCAGCAATCATCTCTTCTTTGTCAATCTCCAGAGCTCCTGCCAACAAACCCGCCATCTTGTCTGGAAGGTCTTCTCCTCTTTCCTCAATAACATTTTGGGATCTAAGATATTGGGTCGCCTTCTCCGCTTCCAGTAACTCTTTATTAGCTTCAGTTAAGTTTTGTCCATCTCTTCCACCTTCTTTTCTTCATTATCCAATCTTTGCTCTACTGCCAACAACTTCTGTTCATTTTTTGCGATTTGCTGCTGAAAAGCTTCAAATCTTCCGTCCATTGCCTGAATTTTCTCTCTCATTTCTCCAGTAACATTCCTAACTACTTCTAGTTCTGTTTTGATTTCCTCATGGTTCTTCATCATGACTTCCTGGATTGCCGCATCATTGCCTGCAATTCTTTAAGTGGATTGGAACATTCTCTCTGAAGCATGTCATCTAATGATCTTTGGCTCATAGGGCTGGAACCTTGTGTTACGTTTTTCTTCCCCCCACCAATCTTAGCTAAATTTGGATTGCTTGCCATTTTAAACAAACTCTCCCACAACTTACTCTTCTTCCAAAATATCTACTTTCCACTTCCCTCTTTTCGTTCTTCCACTTTCTTCTCCTTTATGTTATTCCCTTTCCAGATGTTTAAACAACAATAAAACTGGTATATTCCATCTATGTAACTCTATCAATATAATACTAATACAAGTACAGGTTCCAATAGTTCAATCTCAGCCGTTAACTTTAAGCTTTCCCAGCGTTTTCCTTTTTTCTTTATATAATCCAATAAACCCTTCAATCTCTCTTTAATATCCCTTCTCTTTTCTTCTTTCTTCTGTCTCACACCATTCCATTCTATACATCCATACAAACACCTGCTATCTCCTTAACAACGCATTCCACAGTTGTCAATCTCTATACCGTTCCAGTTCCTTCTATCATACAGTCTCTATCTCTTTCTGGGGAGGAGGAAAAAAAAAAACAAACACTAAAAGAGAGAGGACAGACATCTTTCCAGCCGGCCAATCCGCTCAGCAGTCAAAGGCAAAAGCCTGAGGCTATAAGACAAGATTCTTAGCTTAAATGAATGTTGATTCCTGTCTTTTTGTGTGGTTTTTAAAATGTTAGGTCTTTAATCAGTGCAGCCTGGCTCCTCCACATCAGGCCCTTCCGGGCCTTCCTGCCACTTTCACTCGCCGCTGACTTTCCACTCCTTCAGCTTCTCTTTTTCCAGGCTTCCCCTTTCAGCTTTCTCTTTTGATGCGTCTACCAACACCGCTCACAAAGCTTTGGGAAAAAGTCAATTTAGTCAAATCCAATTTACCGTCGTTCCACTATTTCCTCACTTACTCCGTCCAGCTGTCAGCTTCAGCGGCCATTTTTGGCCGTCTTCTTCCCGATCCGCTCGGTACCAGGTTTATCCGCTACCCTTCGCCAGTCGCCACTGACGGCAGAGCAGCAGATCGCCCACACCTTCTGTTGCCCCCACGAGGCTTCTTTCGGCTCAGAAGAGCCTCACGGACCTAGGACGAGCGTTTGGCAGTGCCGGAGAAACCATTCACACCGCCGTCCGCTCTGACAGTTGGCTCCGCCCCTCATTAATCTATTCTGTTTTGATCGACAAATTGGTTTAAAGCTTACCTCAGATCCAGCCTGTGTGAAACGGAAGATGTTATCGATGAAGAGCAGCACGTCCTGACCCTCCTGGTCTCTGAAATATTCAGCAACAGTCAAGCCTGTCAAAGCAACTCTGGCACGAGCACCGGGTGGCTCATTCATCTGCCCATAAACAAGAGCAACCTGTGGGAGAGCAAAGAAACTTAAAATAACACAATGTTAACAATAACACACCATTTCATTAGCATGTGGCTAAATTTTTCCTGCTCCATAGCAATAAATTGGTGTACTATGATCTATACCCAGAAATATCCTAGCTGATTTCTTATTATCCTACCAACTCTAATATGTCTTTCTGAAACATAATGCAGATTTACTTCTAATAATGTACTACTTCTTCCAGCCTATGTAATTCCTTCAATAGAGTGACTGTCTAATATCTGTACACTTCGTATTTTGTTCAAAATATTCCAGGTGCACTAGAAATATCTTCAGTCCTTGAAACTTTCTCTAGTACTGTCAACCCATGACCCAAAATCAACATTGGAAATTCAGAAGTGCACACCCTCAAGAATAATGGCCAATTTTGGATGCAAGCAAGACAGATTAAGCCAACCCATATCACACTTTTGGAGTCTAAGGCCACAGCTAAAGCCTGACTAGTTTGCTCACCTTGGAGGTGGTGTCCTTCAAGTTGATGACACCGGACTCTATCATTTCATGGTACAAATCATTCCCTTCACGGGTTCTTTCTCCAACACCAGCAAATACTGAGTAGCCACCATGAGCTTTGGCAACATTGTTGATCAGCTCCATGATCAATACAGTCTTGCCTACACCAGCGCCACCAAACAGACCTGAAGGAAAAAGCTGCTTCAGTACTAGAGAACGATCAGGAGCTCCTCTACAATTTCACATTTTCCTTCTCAGAAGATGAATTGCTTCAGCAATCTCAGAAGAACGAAAGTCAAAGAGTTTTGCTCATCAGTGAAGGAAAGACAGCTAACATAATGTGTACATAAAACATTGAGACTGGTAATGATTTAAAGTCCATGCTGTGGCAAGGGCAAGGAAGTGGCAAAAACACAACCGGTCACCATTCTACCTCACTTAACTTACCAATTTTACCACCCTTTGCGTATGGGGCAAGAAGGTCCACAACTTTAATGCCAGTCACAAGGATTTCCTGTTCAACGCTCATTTCCACAAACTCAGGTGCTTCTGCATGAATAGCAGCAATCCTGAAAAAGGTGGTCATATGTTAAGTATATCTTTTTCCAAGATGACCCACACTACACTGTTCTCTAAATGCAGACATATATTTGTGTCATATTTCATATTAATGTTCCCATTTTTATTTTCTATTTCTTTTCTAATGATCCCTAATATGGAATATTCTTGTCAACTGCAACTATATACTAAGTCAACATTCACTAGGACTCATCTAAGACCATTTTTCTCAGTTAGGCAGACCAGGGTTCCTCAACCTTTCTGGCTTTGCAGACTGGGGAGATGGTTCCATGCAAGCAGCTGGTAAGCAGATGAGCTTGCCCGCTTCTGCAACCTGGTTCCAAATGGTTCACAGCCCAGTAGTAGGCCACAGTCTGAGGGTTGGAGACCCCCGAGGTAGATAATTGAGACACCACATACGTGCAAAATTTTTCTTGCCCCTTAAAACGTTTGGGAAGTGGCATGGAAATCAGTGGGTACACCTGTCTCTCCTTTTTCATTTTACTGATGGGATTTTGTGGTTAAAATATAGTTCCCTAGGTGGAGAGGAACATCAAATAAACAAGGCAAACCAAATGATGAATGAAGGTTGCCTTACTGCTTCCTCCAAATTCATGCTTACTGTTTGGTTTTTATTGGACCTCTTTCATCTATTGGCTCTCCAATCACATTCATGATTCTGCCAAGGGTCTCAGGTCCTACAGGAATTCTGATTGGTGCTCCGGAATCCAAAACCTTTTGGCCTCTCACCAAACCTTCAGTACCATCCATAGCAATGGTACGAACAGTATTCTCACCTGGAATAGAAGAAATATAATAGAAGAATGCATTTGAAAAGTTATTTTTTACCAATGGGTAAAAATAAAGAATCCAAATAACTTTTAGGAAAGTTGGTAGAAAGTTGTTTATAGACACAACATGCCTTCTATTATGTAAGTAATGCCAGCTCTAAAGATACGCAAAATTCATGCAGTCAAAAAAATATTTTAACAGAAATCATTTTGGCTGAAAAACTAACTGATATCGAATGCCCAGTTAGACATGCAAAATTTTAAGTATTCTTTTATCTGAGAGCTTCAGGGACATACTGAGCCTTGAAACATAACAGGAGGCTCATAAAAGCTGCTCCACAATATCAATCAATAATGCTAGCCTAAAAGACCTTCCTTTTCAGATCATAAATATGACTTCATTAGGTTCAGAAGAACGAAAGTCATTTTTATTGATCATCACGAGGAGCATTAACAGACTTAAAGTCAGGTTTATCAATGTCATTTACCTAAATGCTGAGCCACTTCTAGCACCAAGCGTGTATCTCTGCCTTGCACCTCAAGGGCATTGAGGATTGGTGGCAGGGCCTCATCGAACTGGACATCAACCACAGCACCAATGACTGCCACAATATGTCCAGTGGCAGTTCCAGCTTTAGCTGCAGGAGCTGTTTGTGCGGCATAGTTCCGGCCTACAAAAGAAAGTACAACTATTATCAGGCAAATTAAGATTCTTAATTATACAACTTCACATTCAGCAACTTATAAACACCTTCCCCTTCCTGAAAAAGATTTAAGATTGAGATTCTCCTCTTTGCAAGATAACATCAAAGAACTTCAGTTTGTAGTTTCATTCCCAGAGTTGTCAGGAGTTGGGCAACATACATTTTATAAATAATTCTGGCAATTATGCAAAATCACTCACAGCAGCAATCCAGTCAAATACAGAACCCTGGAGGAAAATGAGTCTCAGGTTTCCGTAATGTTTTGAAGAAATTTTATTCTAACAATCTATTAGTACCAAGCTTTAAAGAAAAACTTAGAAATAACTGTTATATGAGACACCTTTACGAGCTATAGAAAGCCAGGCTTTTGCAGTGGTCATCCAGGAGAGTCCCTTGAAGGAAACATTTCCTTATCACAACTGGAATGCTCACAGATCAACAATAAGCTCTGAAAAAATTCAAAATGCAGATGCATAAATAGCTTCCTCCCTAACACCAAATTATTGATAAAATAATTTCCTCCTCACTAAGTCTGGATTGTAATACCTCCGGGCCAGGTTATATTAAAGATCTTATCCACTCAAATCCACCCAGGTTATATTGAAGATCTTATCCACCCAAACCAATGATGAAGCATTGTGGAAAATTCGTGTTTTTTTTTTAAAAAAAAAACTCCTAGATCGATCAAGCATTATTGATTCTTGTAAATCGTTCCTAAATCCTGTCCGCGCAATTTAAAAATTCATGGAGAAAGGTCGATGCCTAGATCTTTAGAGAACCGCGTGGCAAAATCCCGTTTTATCTTGCTCGGCCATTCTGCCCTGCCTTTCTTTCCGTCTTCGCCCGGCTTACTGTACCCACAGAGGAGGGGATGGCAAAAAGGCGTCCAGGATCTGAAAAAGCGCTCCGCAATGCCTTCCCATGCCCTCTAGTGCCGAAGGACGCCATCTTTGTCCTTGGCAAAAGAGCGACGGCCTCCGTGGTCCCCAGGTCGTCTTCCTCGCTCTTTCTTCGGAGGCGGCGGACATTCATCGTCCCCGGGCATCTTATAATACGGAAGCAGAAGGTACTGCGACACCTCTGGGGCCGCCGCTCGGCGTCTTCCCGCCCACGCAGAAAGGCCGGACCCGAAACCATCGGTTCTCCCGTAAATCTAACGGGGGGTGGGCAAAGACTGAAGGATGAGATGATCGTGGCGAAAGCCCATCCGCGCGATCGCTAAGAAGAGACACCGCCAACACGTAACCAACGACCGGGGTTTGGCATCTGTGCGATTCTGCAGAGGAAGGCATTGCGGGGGGGAGGGGCAACACGCCGTCCCGTCTTTTTATTTATATATATATATATATATACACACACACACACACACACACACACACACACAAAACGCAGAGAATCAAACTACGTTCTGGGCTCTCACGGGCGCATGCACCCTTCTAGGTCAGGTTAGCCAAATGCGTGGCTCGATGAGCCGTGAGAATCCAGCAGAAAAAAAAAGGGCAAGCGACAAATCTGCTTCCCCTTCTTGGAGGGCAGCACCGAGGAGAGACGTGGCAGAATTACGACGGGGGGAAGGAAAGCCTCCCATCCGGGCCGAGCAGCACCCTCGGTGCAGAGGCTTTTCTCTGTACTCCTGAATCCTCCCGAAGCCAGTCCCCGCCACCGCTAGGCCGCAAGGTGACCCCGCCCTCGAGCTCCTACTGTGCTTCGCCCACCACTTACGGGCCTCGGCGGCAGCGGCAACAACACCACCCCGAAGTTGCAGCAGATCCTGGAGGGGACTCGACGCGCCTCGCGCACCCCTCAGTAAAAAAGAGGCCGAAGAGGCGCAGCAGCGACCCGCGAACCCCAACATGGCGGCCACCGGCGAAGTGGAAGAGCAGCCCTACCACCAACCTGGATCGGCTTCTAAACGGCTCGCTTTAGAAATTCTGGATCAAGATTGGCCAACGACCTTGCCTTTCTAAAGTCTAATTGGGTACCCTCCCGTCACTCACTCGCTTGAGGACTTGCTGATTGGAGAAGTTTTAACTCCCTCTGCGCCGCTCAGGCTTCAAAGGACGGAACTATGGCACATGCTGAGCTCTCCCAATGCTTAGCTTCCTGGGCGTGAGCTACTCGCTTCACTAACAGCCTCTCGTATTGGATAGCATCGATGCGCTTCGAAGAAATCCTGCTTATTAATTGGACAAATTTTAAAAGCCACGCCTCTAAAGGAACTAATGAGTAGAAAAAAGCGGTTAGAAATGTATGAGGCAGTGTTTTTTTTTCTAGAGTGAAAGCTGAACAAATGTCCTAGGTTTGTCCTTGTGTAAAATGAAAGCTTCGGTTGTTTGGTCAGGTCATAGAAATGATGGGGTGTCCAATTGTCAGCTATGAAAACATTGCGAAACGTAGAGTGCATTAAGAATTATTCGGATTAGATTTATATTTAATTGAAAAGTTATGATCTTGTGCAGAATTAACCATATTTAAACCCATTGAACTAATGATATAAAATATGGTTCTGATTTAAGTTAAATTAGTTCATTAAGTTTCCAGTATAACCGTACAAAGGATTGCAATGTAAGAATATTAACTCTCAGTAGAATCAGGGGAACATAAGTCACAGGCACACTTCTGAGTAAATATGTGTAAACTGGATAATGAACAGCTACAGTCTCTATTTAGGAAGAAGCAAGCTAGCTGTTTAAGATGGGGCATATATTAGATTTTAACACTTTTCCGTGAGATTATATCTACATTACCAAGATTCCTTCAATTTTAAAGATCTGTTGGCTCATGTTAACACTGTAGCAAAACACATACCTAACATCTGCATTTTGGGGTCAATTTAGAGCAGTGGTTCTGAACCTTTTTAATGCTGCGACCCCCAACCGGTCGTAAGTCGAGGACTACTCAACCGGTCGTAAGTCAAGGACTACTCAACTGGTGCAGCACCGTTTGCAGAATGGGACTTTTGGCGGGCTCAGCAGGGCAGAGACAGCCTGGACAATTCCTATTGGCTTTTGAAAGCCAATAGAATTAGACTCTATTCAAGAGAGTCTATTCTATTGGCTTTCAAAAGCCAATAGAATAAAAGGGAGTAGCACAGCTAAGGAAAAGGGGGAAAAAATGGCGGACTGCGTTGTTTGGCGACCCCCGTGAAATGGTCGTTCGACCCCAAATGGGGTCCCGACCCACAGGTTGAGAACCACTGATTTAAAGAATAACTCATACCTGAAACTATAGGACAGACCAGGGCATCCTGCTTTCCTTTCCATATTAAAGCGGATAGTTGGTCTTACATGATAATTTGAGGAATATTTCCTTATACCTATTAGTAACTTTACAGAACTATAAGGGTCTCTTCTGTTATCATTTAATTGTCCTTTAGCAAGGTAAGTATTGGTTTAATATCTTACTTTTTCCCCCTTCCATTTCATCATGTTTGATTCGGAGAGACTGCTTGAACAAGTCTCTGAAGTTTTCTTGGCAAGACTTGGTTTGCCATTGCTTCCTTAGTGTTGAGAGAAAGTCACTGACTCAAGATCATCGGGCTTTGTGCTTAGGGTGGGACTAGAATTCAGGCTGTCCTTTTTCTCCTGATGCTTTAACCACTACTCCAAACTGGCTCTCAATATCTCATTAGAACTCATTATTTCAATGGACTAAATAACTAGGGATAAATCGAATTAAGGGGTTTAATTTTCCAAGGCATATTTCAGCCTTGCCTGTCACATGTTGTCCAAAAAGGTAAACATAATTTTCTAAACTCAGCGATTAAAATGTAATCTCAGTACTATTAATGCATTTCATGAAAAGAGAAAGATGCTTCTACAATGTCTATGGAGATTCTCAGTAATCCAGGTCATGGTTGTCCCTTTTTCACGAAGCAACTGGACTTTCTTTTTTCTCTTTGAAGATGTTTTGCTTCTCATCCAACAGAGGGGGAGGATACCACATCATCTATTTCTAGTCTACAACAGTCCTTTCAACAGTTCCTCCACACTCATCTGCACTATTCAGGTGACCCTGAAGGCATAGATAAGCCTCCAGGTGGCATCAGTGATTCTCTAAAAGCAGGGCTTTTCAACCTTTTCACCCATTGTACCACTTTTAGGATATGGCAATATCCAAGTACCACCAGTCACCTGGCAAGATGTCAAAAACTTGATGACCAAAAAAAGAAAAAAGTGATAAAGTACAAGTAGTCCTTGATTTACAACAGATTGCTTAGTGACTGTTCGAAGTTACAATGGCACTGAAAAAAGTGCCCCCCAAGCCAAAGCCGAGCAAGACACCTGCCTGCCCACCCGGCGGTCCTCTTCCTCCTGTCCGAGGTTTTCATTGTTGTGAGCATTTCTGTTGAGGATTGGCAGGGGAGGGTGGTGTGGGGAGTGTTTGGTTTTTATTCCCCCCGTCTGCTGGGTGGTTGCAGCAGGTTTTAGTCACTTCACATGATCCTGGGATACTGTGACCGTCATAAATATGAATCAGTTGCCAAGCATCTGAATGTAAATCACAAGACCCTGGAGATGCTGCAACATTCCAGTTGATGGGCACTTCTTCTGGGCTCAGCAGAAGCGCCAGGATCAGTGCCGGGCTCCAGCTGGAGCCTGGTGCTGATCCTGGTGCTTCCACTGAGCCCTAACAGTCCCGAAGAAGCGCTGATCCTGGTGCTTCCGCTGAGCCCTGACAGCCCTGCAGCTTCAGCCATCTCTCACTCAGGCTTCTGCGGTGCTGCCACCGGTTCAGCTCATTCCCCTCCCCCACTACCACTTTTCTAGGATGTTCGCGTACCATCTGCCAGGTGCCAATGTACCACAGGTGGTACTTGTACCACTGGTTAAAAAGTCCTGCTCTAAAAGAATGCAAATGACTAGGAATATAAATTCTTCCATTCCCCACCATCGAGTTAAACTGAAGAAGCTTTTGGATGAGAAGCGAAACATGTCAAAAAAAAAAGCCCAGTTGCCTCGTGAAAAAGCACCTTTGGGACATGCTTCTACAATGTATATACTTGGATAAACGGGGTTAATAGCTCACCTCATTATAATGTAAGTATGTGTTATTTGGATTACCATATCTACCAATATATTCACAATCCAAGTTTTTAGTGGGAAATAAATCTTTGACATTTTTCCTAATTATCAGAAACCTCAGATATATGTCTGGTTTTATAGTGTTTATTACATCTCAATAAGAAAACTAGGCTGAGCAACAGAATAACTCAAATTCATCGTGTGAACGTATGTGGCATTTCCAAGCTTCACTTCTGCCAAATGGAACTCAAAAACACATCACGAAGCATAACTGAATTCAGCATTGATATCAGGATTGAAACTGATTTCAAGGATCATCAATCAAAGTTAAATAAATTGGAATAATTTAGGCCTCTTTGAGTGTATGTTAGTTCAAAACTACTATGTATTACAGAAAGTTACGACACAAAAGACAGGAATTTTCTTTTTATTCTTAGATTATTTTATACGTATAATATTACACTGGTAAAATATATACAAAAGATGAATTTTCTTTTTCTAGAAATACAGGCTACAGATTTCAAACTCTACTGAAAAATATAGGTATGTAGAATGGGTCCTTTTTTGTAATTTTTACTCACAAAAAAGGGGGAAAGCTTGAAACCCTTACACACTCCCACCCTGAAGTCATGCACCTAGAAGCAAAAATGTATTTATTCCAAAGCTAGAGATGAGCTAACAATTAGGTAATCAGGAAGGAAGGCACACTTTTTGCCAAGAAAAGTAACCTTAGCCTTGGCAGCCTTGTAGCAGATCTCAAAATCAAGAAATCAGGGAATCTAGCCAACATATTAGTTTACGGCTCATTGATAGTGCAAATGTTGGTATTATCTTATGTGTATTAGGTGCTACCAAAATATTTATGAAGCATGCACACCATCTTTTCCCATAGACACACTGTAGTTCATCTAATGGAATTGGATTTAACAGAAAAAGACATTGAAGAGGTCTCTTGGTTTCTATTCTCTATTGCAATTGAAAGAAGTTGGGATCTGGTGAACTGGTGGACAAGCTAATTCTAGCCTTGCCCTGTAATGGTTAGTGAATGAGAATAGGATGTATGGATGTCAAGAATCCAAAAATTTCTGAGAATAATGGATATGGTATTCTGGGGCTAGGTGAGAGCAGAAAACCAGTTGCTTGTGTTGCTTTTCAAAAATGTCTGGTCCATGATATCCTGGACATCAGAGTGCCAAGGTGTCCTTGATGAGGCGACGCATGGTGGTGGTGACGGAGGTCCCAAGTGAGTCAGTGATTTGGTAAGAAATCTTGTATAAGTAGGGCTGGACATCCCTCAGCCCTATATCAAAGACGTTATCCACCTCTGACTGAGTAGGCATCTTGGGCAGGTACTCATGTCGGTTCATCACTTCTACAATGTTGATAATCTTTTCACAAAGTTTTTCTCCCACCTTTTCACGACATATCTGCCGTTCTTGCTCATTAGCCAGACTCACTACATTTACCTTGACTGTCCAAACTTCCCAAGGGATGCACTCATCTGAGAAAGGCCATCGTGATTTCTTCTTCTGATAAAACTCCAGGGAAATTTGGCCCATCCCATCACTGCCTGAGTTTCGCAATGCGTCCTAGGGGAGAAAAAAGCATTATTCCATGTTTCACTGGAATAATTTTATGTTTTCAGTATATTTATAATAAAATATTATGAATATTTACTTGGAACAAAGTTATGCCATGCTCAACGATGTTTTCTTTTTCTGTAGAGAAGATATTCTAAAACTGAAGTCTCACTAATGAAACGAAGACAAATTTGTTTTCATATGGTACCCTCTAATACAGTGGTTCTCAACCTTTGGGTTGGGACCCCATTTGGGGTCGAATGACCATTTCACGGGGGTCGCCAAACAAGGCTGTCCGCCATTTTTCCCCCTTTTCTTTGGTCACACCCCTGGCACCCGGTGATGTATAAGTGGTTGGGGGTCACCACAACATGGGCAACTGTATTATGGGGTCGCGGCATTAGAAAGGTTGAGAACCACTGCTCTAATAAAAAGATTTGAAGAAGGATCCTTATAGTAGGTCTTAACACATGGGTATAGTTTCAGTCATAGACTATTTTCTCAACATCTGTTTCTAGTTTTCAATTTACAACTTGTCATTTAAAAACTATTCAAAATTACAATTGTCTTCTCCAGACTTACTTATAACCTGTTTTTGAAGTTACAACAGCAGCACCCCACCCTGGCAGTCATATGATTGCATTTTGGGCACTTGGCAACAGGCTCATCTTTATGGCCATTTGCAGCTTCCTGCAATCACATGACAGTGATTTGCAACATTTTTTTGCCAGTTTCCAGCATTTATTTTCTTTTGCAACAAAAAATACCCATAACAATCGCAACTGCAAAAAAAGTAAAAAAAACCCCATCAGATCCAGTCACGTGACTTGCAATTGCAATGACTTACAGCTTTTATACAGATACAAAAGTGGCAACTTAGATTGTTATCTAGGGGTGTGGGGGAAATTGCAGGCACAGCAAACTGCCATGCTTCCCCCCCCCACAAACCTCATAACCTTTTGATACCCTTTGTCCTAGTGAAGCAGCCAGAAGGTTATGCCCTTTTGACTTAATGCCTTACCTACCTAAACAGATAATATGCTTAGTTCCTTCTCCTATCTCTTCCTGTCTTTGTTAGTTCCTTCTGTTTTCATCTATCTGTATTTGTTCTTACCTGATCTTTGACCATGTAATGTGTTACTAGAAAATAGTTGCTTACATGAAGACATTTTCCAATGAAGAAACCTTTGTCAGCATTTAATGGTAAAGCCTATGTATGTAACAAGTATATAAGAAGCAATAAATTCATAGTTTGTCAAGCTGTGTCCTGCAGCTTCAAACCTCTGCTCAAGACATGCCTGCATCTTTTTCTTAGCGTCCTACATAGGGGAGGAAATTTACTGAAAAAAAGATGATAGAACACTTTCTAGAACAATAGCCATTCAGCTTGTTGCAGTATGAAGTGTTCTGTGGCACCATCTTAAAGTACACCTTTCATGTGTACCAAGTATTTCATCAGATGCATGCTTTGTAATATATTTACTTTCATGGCAGCAGAAGAGGAAGAAAAGATTGTAATGTAAAAATATAGCCAAGACTAATTGCCTTCTAACAATGGCCATTTATAAAATGATTATTGACTTTTGTCAATGTATGAACCTATGTACTTTTGCAGTGGAAAACTGTAAATGTTAGCATCCACAGAATCTTACCAATATGCACATTTTTTCAATGATACTCCTAACCCAGTACTGAAATTGTGATATTAATGCATATACACTTAAAGTTCTTTTTTTAAAGGACTCTCTCTCCCCCTCCCATCAATTTATTAAAATGACAATCTAGAATGTTTGCATTTTTTATTGTACATTTCAAATGGGGGTTTCTGCTGGTAGTTCATTCTGCTGATTGGGATGCTCGCTGCCTGAGCTGTTAGAGACAGTTTTAGACTTGATGTGTAGGACTTCTAGAATATTGATTCTAGAATACTACAGTATTTAAACTGGGACTGCCTTACAGGAACCACTGAAACTGTCAAAACTCTCTTGATAATGAGTATCTTAACTTGTTACTGTGCCAACACAAATAGCAAGTCACACTCTGGATTTTTTTCCCTAGTGAGCAAGTGGATGGTGGTTTGAAAAGAGGGCTATGCTTATATCTGTTCTTCTGTCATAGATTATTTTCTATTGAAAATGAAGCTTGCAGAGACTATTTTTCACTGCAGAGGTGAGGAACCCTATCATCTCAGAAGATGATAGATTCCAATGGCTTCCAGAAGGCTCTGAAGCATTTTTCGTGATCCCTGTCAAATATTTGACTACAGAAATGATGACAGCAATTGAAACAATTGCTCTTCAATCTCCTCTTCCCAATGCAGAGTCCATTCAGTCCCCTGAGTGCAAAGCAGGCAGTTGGAGGAAGACTAAAACACAGGTAGAAGAAAACTCATCTTAAATCTGATTGGATACTAGTAAGAACTTATTATCAAGCCTATACTGTACTGTGACAATATTGGAAGATTTTTTTCTTCTTCTGTTGTGTACCCTCAGCATCAGTGGAACTTTTTTAGTGGTGCAAGGAGTTCAGGGGTCTGGCTCAGATATGAATTATATGAAAAAAAATTGACAGTTGCTGATGACATGTCAACTAGATACTTTAAGAACAAAATCAGTCTAATTTGGCATGATAGACTCTACTATTTCAACTGTTCAGGCGAAAAATGTCCAAGGACCTGTCAGATATTTTGGGATGAGTTTCAGTTCTTAAGGCTTGATAATGCGGATAAGGTGCTTGATTATGTTTGGCTAGCCATGCTTGTTTTATATTTGCTTCTCATGGCTTAATAGAAAGGGAGTGTTTTCTGGAACTAGAGGAGTATAAATATGTTGCTGCAAGAAGTGGTCCTAGCTTTATTAAAGGAGGCTGCAGTGAGATGATTACTAAAAAAAAAATGTAAATATTTATAGGCCAGTATCCCTCTTCTGATTAAGGGGATTGAGCATACAGCGGTTAATCATATCCAAACATTTTTAGATGAAATTTTCTCTTTCAATAAGAATGTAGACCTAATTTAGGTCCTGAAACTGCCTTGGTCATCATGTTGAATGATCTTTGCTGGGAAAGAGACAGGGAGAGTGAAACCCTCTTGATTCTCTTGCTTGATACCACCAGAGTGATATTCTTTTGCAGAGCGTGTCCACTTTAAAAGTGAGTAAAATGAGCTTTGAGTGGCTCAGCTCATACATGGATAGCTTTATCCATGGCATTTATGCTGTCTAGTTCTGTAAGGTTTCACTGTTATCCCCCATGCTATTCAATTTTTTACACTGAATCACTGAATATGTTGAATATTTTAAAGTAAAATATTAGCAGCATGCTGATATTAACCTCGATCTTGCCTTTTCATAGGGGTCCATGTGACACATTGAAACTGCTGAATCAATGCCTGGTTGCAGTAAGGGCCAACAAACTGAAATCACTCCAGAGAACACAGGAATGCTGTTAGTGGATAGTTTACTTATCCAGATAAGGCAGAATTCCAACTGTTTTGGATGAAGTTATGCTTCTCAAAAGGATTAAATATGTGCCCTAGCATGTTTCTGGATCCATTCTGAGTCCAGTGTATTTTTACTCAAACTCTTACAGTTCTTACACTCTATGTCAAATTGGAATTTGTTGACTGGCAAAGATATTTTTATATTCGTAGGGCTTTCAAAACTATGTTAACGATGCTATGTTCTTAAACTTTTCAATGCCAGTTTTTGTTCTATGTATTAACAGTATCTTGCTAATTTTGCATTTTTTATTTTAACGAAAGTTTTAAATTTTGTAAACTGACTATATTTCACTAATTACAATTTTAATTATAAATTGCTTTGAGATTTAATGTGAACTGATGCAGAAACATATTAAACACATAAAAGAAATGCAGCAATTTAAGTGAAGTAATTTAAATCATTATAGAGATAATAAATATTTAAATAATATAGAAATAATATTGTTTTCACAGCTTGCTGATGTGTACTGATGGAATCAAGAATATTTCCTTAAACAAATTGTTCCATAATCTGCATGTGGAGACTCCCTCTTTTAGGAACACTCATTGCCTGAAAAATAGTAAACAATTTCAGCAAAGGAACAGAATTCTTGGACACTAATTTGAGATTATGTTCCAATCCCAATCTGGCTCGGGCTATGAAAATTAAAAGTCAACCTTGAATTAATCCTGGAAACAGCCTGTTAACTATCTGGCATCTGTATTCTGGGCCAAAGAATGTTTCTGAACCAGCAGCATGGGAATACATATCATTCTGAAATAAACACAGCCACTTTTACCTTGAATTCTCCAACTGCCTTTCTCAATGCACGATCAAGTTCCTCCGAAGAAACCCGGACATAGGTGAAATCAATGAAGTCGCAATCAACATCTTGTGTGCCAACTGTCCCAATCGAATAGGTTCCTTCTTTCTTGTAATGGAATTTCCCTGTGCTGCGATGAAGTAATATGGTGTGCAAAAGTGCCAGCATAGCTTCTTCAATCTGGCGACCTTCAACTGATATCTCCAGCACCTCTGAACGGCAATTCATTGTGACTTCTGCAAAGGAAAAAATAAGCAAGCAATCCTGGAAAAAAAGAAAAGCTACATGAGCGCAGACTGGAAAACTGTCACCTCGATGGTACGATAGATATGTACAGGTGGGAAGTAATATGGAAAATGTCTTGTTCCCAGAACAGCATAAAACGTGCCATTTTAAGGATTTTGCTATTGTTCTGAGTTGCATGCTAAACAGCTATTTTACAGTTCAATCCCTTCAGGACCGCTCCACATTATCACACGGTTTTCTGGAACTACAAAGTTCTCATAAAAATGCTGACACTGAATAAATTATGAAGAAGCACTCTAAGGCCAATCAAAATCAGTCTAAATTCTGCAGTTGTTTTAAAAATTGCTTTCTGAAAACTGAGACAGTCCTAAACAACAATGCTAAAAAGTTTCGATTCATTCCTTAAACTGATTCAATGGTAACTTTTCAACCAATATTATTAATTCATTGGAAGCACAATAAGTAATAGAGCCAAATAAGGCAGCAACCCAATGTTTTGCGTTATCAAACACATTGACTGAAACTGATCTACAACCAAACAAGAATCCCATTATTTCCCAACAGTTTTGAAAGAGGCAATAGTTCTCAATGTCGCAGCACTGTGACTTGAAAAATTGCTCTTAACGCCACCCATTGCTCCAACAATAAAAGGACGTTCTTTTGTCCTCGTGTACCTACCTAGAGATGAGATCACTTTTATGCTTTAATTATTTCCGAATGACCTGATTGGCTGGGACATTTAAACCTATATAATCCAGCCTTTTCACCAACACAACACGCTGGCTTTTGAACCCCACCAGGGAAGAACATGTTTTGTTCCTAACGCAGGTCGCAGTCCTGAAGCTCGGGGGTGGTGTGTGTGTGTGTGTGTGTGTGGGGATAAACCTCTTGTGACTTCCGCAGTCCTGTGACCAAAAACACTCCTAGGCTTTCCTCGGGGGAGGAGGCGCTCGGTAACTAAGGTAACCGATCGGACAAGGGCTCGCGCCTTCTGGAAGGTTGGGGGGGGGGGTAAAGAGCTAGGGGGTGCCCGGTGGGAATAACAGCTGGCAACTCACCTGTCCCAGATCTGGGTGCTTCCCCTAAACAAGCAACTTAATCTTCGGATTGGCCCAACTAAGAAAACATGGGAGAGAGGGATTTGAAAAATCATCCTCAAGGGCGAGTCGAAGCTATTCTTCTCGCCCCGGGTCGCTTCTGCCCTCCCTCAGACGGAAGGAACTTCTGAATCTCATTTACCTAGGGCCTTTAACCCTTTTCAGGCTTTTGAAATATAAATTGCTGATAGCCTTTCCCCTGCCGCACTTGGTACCGTCCAAGACAGCAAACCACAGACGAAATCACGAAGGGTCAACTTCCGGTTTTTAGAGAACCAGTTTCGCCCTTTGCTGCCCCCTGCAAATTGGAGATGAGCGCATCTAGGGCGCTCTGCAGTAAAAAGTCGAAAGTTTGGTGATGCTTTTTTACTGGTTAAAAAGAAAGCTTATTTTATTTTATTGGCGTTTTATTTCATTGGTTAAAAAACACGAGATGCTATACAAAAATGAACGAGGGCAGGAACTTGTTACTCATTTGTTTTTTGTTTCATACCCTGAGCGATTGCGTTAACAAGATGCGGTTTTCCCCTTCCCGTCCAGAAAACTCCAGAATAGCCCCAAAATATCATTTAATTGGCGGAGAAGCAGGGGAAGGAAAAAAAAGCTGCTTCTTCTTACAGTAATAAAACCCAGTCGTCCTTTTTAGTTCCGATCTTCCTGGACTGACTTATTCTATTGCCACAAGATTTGCATTTTCCCCCACACCTTATAGCTGATGGTTCAAACTGACTGTTGAGAAGGCATTATTTATAAATAGGACTCTAATACAGCAGACACAGAGCAAACCAAATTATTTCTCGGCACAAGGAGCGATCTCCGAGACGTACATTTTCATTCTTATGCTGCAGAGCCAACAGCCGATTTGCCATAGTTTTGCGTTCCTCGTTACAAACACTGGAGTAAATGTCTATGGAGATTCTCAGCCATCCGGACCACGGTTGTTTTTCTTTGAAAAACAAGAAAGTCCAGTTGCCTCTTGAAATGGGACATCATTTGAATACTATACCTAATTTATACCAACCAGAACTATGTAGGCCGCGGCTGCAAATGCGCACGCGCCTTCTTGCCTCCTTCTGTGCGAGAGATAATACGTCATTCGTGTGCAGCTTCAATACCGGAAGAGGCGGGGAAAAAGCGAAGGAGTGGAAGTGAGACGCAGCGGGGATCCTGAGGTCGGTGGAGCGACGTTCTGTGCGAGGGTGAAGGCTCCCACGATGGTGAATCTTTGGTGTTTGTGAATAAAAACGGCGGCTGCCAGGTTATATCAATTTCTGCGTCTTCTGTGCGTCTTGCTGTGCCTTTGTCCTTCTCCCGTTTCTTTTTTTGCAGCAATGCTTTGCAGCAATTCTTTAGTGTCTCTTTTGAATGTCCCAAAGGTGCTTTTTTAAGAGGCAACTGGACTTTCTTGTGTTTCTTTGAAATTGTTGCTAAAGGTGGTTCAATTTCAAAGAAAATTTGAAACAATTTCAAAGAAAAGTCCAATTGCCTCTTGAAAAAGCACCTTTGGGACAATCATGACCAGGATAACTGAGAATCTCCATAGACGCCTCTTTTGATTCCATTTTCATTCATTTCAAGTTTTACAAAGTCTTCCAACTCAAGAAGTATGACTCTGAGCGGCATACAACATAAGCATAAGATAAAGAGAGAATAGTAAGTTATTTACCAGTGGCCAATATACAAAATCTAGAAGCTAAACCAACTTATTACAAATAAGTGCATTTATATCTTAGCTATGTTTTTCATGGGTTTTTTTTGGGGGGGGGGGTAATTAAAAACTGCGTACACTAATCAGGGTGTCTTGCTTTTTTGCTGGCAAAAGAATTTTGTTCAGTCCAATTTAGGAAGCTTCATGTCTGGTTCTCACAATTTTATTCACATAAACTTTAACATATTTGTAGAAATGTAATCCCTTTCAGATGTCAAAGGTTGATCTATTTACAAAATAGAATAATTAAGACTATCGAAGAGACTTTGTCTCCATCCCCCAAGACATAAGAACATGCATATTTAAGGGTTCAGTTCCACAGTCTTTAAAGGTAGCCTAAAACATAAATTATCGGGGACTAAAATAAAAAGATATCTACTCTGAATTTGGACAGAAGTGAACCACTAAAAGTGATAGCTGATCCAGCTTTTATTTTTCATCTTTGCTCTTGAAATGTTGGATTCTCCCCTCCCCCACTTCTAATGGCTGATCCAAAGTGCCTCCAAATGTTTGAGGCCGCCTTCTTATGCCTTACTGCAATATAAGACTTTTTTTCTCCCTTAGGTAATTAGAGAATGGAACTATTCTACTGATGGTATTTCTAATTGTTTCTTTTATGGAATATATTTCAGTAAAATTATTGAAAAGGTAAATGACTCATGATGACAAACAGATTTTAAAATGGTCTCTGCTGTTGATAGCTATACATGTAGGTTACTTGTTTCTGCCATTTATGAAAACTTGATTGGCATAGGATTTCTTCATTTCCATTTGTCTGAATTGCTATGGAAATGCAGAAAAAAAATGCATTAGGAATAATACAATGTACCCTTTCTGTAGGCAGTATGTATGATTGTTTTCATTCTACTTCAGGCTAAAGAAAAGTGGCTGATCTCATACAACATTGCTTGTTTAAGTATGGTTTTCCTGAGTAAATCATGCTTAGCTGGGTGTACGTTACATGCTAAACCAGGGGTAGGCAACCTTGGCTCTTTTATGACTCGTGGACTTCAACTCCCAGAATTCCTGAGCCAGCCATGCTGAGGGGAAAGGGAGAGGTCTCCATACTGAGCCATGCTGGAATTCTGGGAGTTGAAGTCCACGAGTCATAAAAGAGCCAAGGTTGCATATCCCTGTGCTAAACTAAAAACATGCTACATTTTGGCATAGCTCGTTGTCTATTCAGTATTACTGATTTTAAGGCCACAACTGAATTTAACTATTTGAGTTAATATCAGAATTGTGCAGCTGTAAAGACTGTCTTGTTTAATAATAAAAACAGCACATTTTTCCTCAGATTTTTTTTTAAAAATCCTCAAATGTTGAGAGTAATCTTTCCATGCTTGTAATTGCTTTTGCTATTTTGGTTCCTATCCTTCCCCTTCTTCCCCTTTTAAAGTCAGAAGAGAGTATGCATGAGCTACAGGAAAACATGGATTGTGAAGCCAGATAGCAGCAATAAATCTCTCTTTCTGAGTGCTCACAGCTGAAGCTGCTCTAGAGTCACAGATTATAGGACCCCACACTTTCCGAAGGGCCACAAAAAGATTTAGTGTACTGTTGATTAGTTTCATTCAATTCAACAGAAACATGTTTTACTCATTGCTTTCTTAATGTATTCAATAATAAAGGAAAATAAAAATAGATAGAATCCCAGGTTAAGTAGAACATTGCTCACTCTTTCACCCAAGACCTCAAAAGCCCAGCCCAGTGGGGCATGTACAGATCTTCAATTCCTCCCATGCAGTTTTGAAATCAGACGGACAATCCTGACCAATAGGATTGCTCGCTCAGACTCACAAAGGGTTTTGGGGGGGGGGAGAGAGAAGTTGTTCAATATGGCAAGACTTATTGAATGCAGATTTCAAACAATGAAGAGTAAATGGCAGATAGCAAACAAGAAATTTCCTAATTTCTATTATGCATTCAGCATACACAAAAAAAATACAAATGGCTGGATACATGGCATGGTCACAGCCTGCTTCCAATTGTGGGGAGATTCAGTTTTCACAGGACAGACCCACATTGCTTTTAATTTTCCCCTGGTTCCAATCAGCTTCCAAATTAATATTTTATATACAGTACATATATACATGTATACACAAACACCATATAACTTGAGAATAAGGTGAATACTGGTGCCTTATTCATATCTCTTTTTCTTTGATCAAAAGCAAAATTAGCTATGCTGTGCAATTTCTAGGATACAAGTTTGATCAGTTATATAGGATTGTTTAAAAAAATGTTGCCTGAATCAGGTGCTGCCTGATTTACAAGAGCAGCATTTACTTGGTTTGGCATGATAAGCATGAGGGTTTTACCAACTTTTTGTTAAGCACTTTGATGTTCTGGCCAGTTCAGAGATCTTTTAGTCATTTCCTCCAGGGTTTGCAATAAATTAGGAAGTGCCCAATTGTATATTTGTGTGGGCATTCCCATCTGACAAGTTAGCTCATAGATATCAATACTCGATCTGCTAAGATGCCAAGTCTTTAAGACAGCACCAGAAGAGTTTTAACTGACTATTGAGAAATACCAATTTTTCTTTGCCAATTATCTAAATACCTGGTTTATTTGCAACACCCAAACATGAATTTTTGACATAGTTGGTTGAACAGAAAGCTTTCTTTCACACCAACAAGCAAAGAGTTTAACTGGGGCAAATTCTTAGAGATTATATTTTTCCCCTTCCTCCCATCTATGTCCCTATTTAAAAGCTGACACACGTGTCCAGTACATTTTAAGTTCTTTCCAGGAGACTCACTGGCTTCCTAATAAGATGCCACTCCTTTAAAATGTAGCATGTTCAATCCATAACAACAACTTTTTGTGTGTGGTGCAGAATAACCAAATATCATCAAATTTGCAGTAATAAATTTAAAGGGGTTACTTACTAATAGGAAGCTTTGGCATTCTGACTGGTTGGCAACAGCCAAGAGTCCCTTTATTACCCCAATGAGAAACAGCAATGATAAACTAGAGAGCTAAAGCCAGGGTAACTTCATGCTAGCTTGTACGTCCTCAAATCCATGCGGTGCTCATCCAGTTAGCTTGGTGCTCCTGTCTGGCTCATCATATCATGGCATAAATTATAAGAAGGTTTTGCCCCCTTCTTTTCCCATGGTCCGTTCCAAGCTGGGAGTCCAATAAACCAGGGCTTTTCAACCTTTTCACCCATTGTACCACTTTTAGGATACGGCAATATCCGAGTACCACCAGTTGCCTAGCAAGGTGTCAAAAACTTGATGACCCCCCCGAAAAGGAAAAAAGTGATGAAGTACAGGTAGTCCTGGACTTAAAACAGTTCACTTAGTGACTGTTCGAAGTTACAATGGCACTGAGAAAAGTGCCCCCCAAGTCACAGCCAAGCAAGACACCTGCCTGCCCACCTGGCAGCGCTCTTCCTCCTGTCCGATGTTTCCATTATTGTGGGGTAGGGTGTGTGTGGTTTTTATTCTCCCCATCTGATGGGTGGTTGCAGCAGGTTTTGATAACTTCACATGACCCTTGGATACTGTGACTATCATAAATATGAATCAGTTGCCACGCATCTGAATGTAAATCACAAGACCCTGGAGATAAGGCAATATTCCAGCTGATTGGTGCTTCTTCAGGGTTCAGCAGAAGCACCAGGATCAACGCTGAGCTCCAGCTGGAGCCTGGCGCTGATCCTGGCGCTTCCACTGAGCCCTGACAGTCCCGAAGAAGCGGTGATCAGCTGGAAAGTGGCACTGATCCTGGCACTTCCGCTGAGCCCTGACAGCCCTGCAGCTCCAGCCATCTCTCGCTCAGGCTTTTGTGGTGCTGCCACCGGTTGAGCTCATTCCCCTCCCCCGCTATCACTTTTCTAGGATGGTCGCGTACCACCTGCCAGGTGCCAATGTACCACAGGTGGTACCCGTACCACTGGTTGAAAAGCCCTGCAATAAAACATACCAGATGATCAGTGAAGAGTCAAAATATGATTATTCATCCAATGTTATCAAGTTGCTTTGGATGAGTGGCCACGCAGCACTTCTCATTGTTTCCCTTTTTATAAAGTTCTGATGCTTAGAAATTTATCCAATCATTATGAATGGAGTGGAATGGATTGGCTTATTACAAATAAATGTTTCTTTCTCTTAGAGATAGATTGGATGCAGATAGCTAAACAAATGTCTCTACAGCTAAGCACAGGTTTTTGTAAGCATAAAATATATGTTTTCCTTTACATGAGTATGCATACGTTATATACCTTCCTTACATAGGTTTTGTTATATGTTGTGCTCTTTAGTTTCAAATGGTGAAAACCAGTCTTTCCAAACATAGAATGAGTGTGTTAATATGCATCATTGTTATTTAGGTCTAAAAAAATATCCTAAGATGAACATAATTTATTTATTTAATTATTTTCCCCATTCCTGTACTGTCCATCTCCCTCAAAAAGAGACTCTCTAGGCAGCTTATTTAATAATAAAATGTTAAAATATAAAACTCTCTCTGTGTTGAATTTAAAAAAAAAATTAAGAAGAGGCAAGAGATTAAAATTAGTTAAAATCTGAAATGTGGGCTTTCAGGTGACTAACCAGCCCCATGGCTGCCTGCTCCCCTGGGAACCCCATGCAAGGCCGCAGAGCCATGTCTTAACTCTTTTTCAGAAGGCCAGGAGAGTGAGGTCCTGTCTCACCTCTGGGAGAAGCATGGCAACGGCAGAGAAGGCTCTCTTCCTGGACCCTGCCATTTGGAATTCTTTAACTAAAGGGGTCTCCAACATACCTTTACTGCGTGACCAGGTGGGACAGGGTGATGTAATGGGACAAAGACAGTCCTGTAGGTAGCCTGACCCTATGCCCTGTATAGGTCACAACCAACACCTTGAATTGGATCTGAAAACAAACTGGCACCAAATGCAGCTTGCAGAACATAGATGTTACATGCCCCCTTCTTTGGGCACCTAAAAGTGCCTGTGTAGGCCACATCCGTACCAGCAGAAGCTTCTGGCAATTTTTCAAGGATAGCACCATTAAAGCACATTGCAGTAGTCCAGTCAGGAAATAATCAGGGCATGAGTGAGTGGAGAGCCTCCCTATCCAGGAAAGAGCATAACTGACACACAATACAACTGGTGCACAGCAAAGAGCCTTCCTAGCCACAGCTGCCACCTGCTCTTTGAGCAGGAGCTGTGAATCCAGGAGTACCTCCAGCTTACGCACAGGGTCTGACTGGGTTAGTACAACCCCATCCAAGACCACAGGTGATAAAAGTCCTGGGTACAGAGGAGCCCACCCACAGCCACTCTGTCTTGCCAGGCTTCAGCTGTTGTTCCCCATCCAGGCCTCTACAGCCTCCAGGCACCAAGAAAGAACATCCACTGCATCACTCACTTACTGTGGGATAGAGATATATAACAGGGTATCATCAGTGTACCGGTGATACTCATCTCATGGGGACAGATGATCCCTACAGTTTCATGTGGATATTAAAAAGAGAGCACCTTTCCCGTGCCACTCACAAAGCAGTGTCCAAGTGCTGGACCTCTCACTCTCTATCAACATTGATTGGGTATTAACCTCGGAGGAAGGAGGTGAACCAGCACAGAATTGTGCCACTCACCCCCTAACTCTAAGCTGGCCCCAAAGGATACCATGGTATTGAAAACTACAGAGAAGTTAAGAAAAGCAGGGATGGATGCTCCACCTCCAGAAATCATCCATGAGTATGACCAATGCCATTTTAGTTCCATATCTGGGCTTGAAACCCAACAGAAAAGGATCCAGATAATCCATTTCCTCCAGGATCCTCTGTAGTTGCAAGTCTACCACCTTCTCAACCATCTTTCCTGAAAAGGAGAGGTGGGAGACTGGACAAAAATTGTCCAGAATGATAGGATCCAGCAATGGCTTCTTGAGGAAGGGAGTACACCAGTACCTCTTTAAAAGGAGCTGGGAACAACCCTTTCAACAAGGAAGAATTCATCATTACTTAGACCCATCCACATGACATGCTTATCATCTAGCATTCTGGAAATAAGGTAATGTTTGTGATACTTTATATTAAGTGTACTAAAAGTCCAATATGTTTTTTGTGTTTGTGCACTTGATTCATACAGTAATGTCTTCTATGAAAAGACTCTTTACAAAAATCAAGCATGTCATTCATGACTGAAACTTGGAAATAGAGCAACAATTGATCTTGTGTAAGTAGTCTGATTAATGACTTCTCTGGTTTCCATATTTTATTAGCAACTGCCAGGTTGCCTCACTGAATTAATGTTTCTCAATAAACACTGTGTAAGTTTTTAAACATAAATGGTATGGTCCTATACCATCACTCCGGATGTCCAGCTGTTGGGTTTGATTCATGGTTGAATACGCTTATAGTTACTTCTTTGAGGTTCACTAGAAAAGAGTCCCTTATATAATGGTCTTGCTAATATACTCTGACTCTGTCTCAGCTCTAATCAGAAGGGTCAGCAGTGATAGAGGTGGTGCAAGAACCACAGAGAGTTCTCTGTCTTTTAAACCAGCATGATCTACTCTTGTGATAAGGGGGGCAAAATAAACGACTGTTAATATTGGAAAGAGTTATGACCATCAATTAGAAATGAGGAATGTATGGAAATGGCCCAGCCTATGGCAGATAAGTCGGGTTTGTGTAGCCAGAGAAGCGCAGGAAATTGGCTGAAACCAAAAGGCGTATTTTGTGCAGTGCAACTGATATGTGAAGGAACAGTCCAAGGTTTGGAACTGGTAGATCAGGAGTGTCAACTCAATTTCATTGAGGGCCACATCATTGCGGTTACCCTCAGGGGGCAGCATTGCGGTTACCCTCAGGGGGCCAGGTGGGTGTGGCCAGGGTAGGTGCGGCCTACTGGGTGGGTGTGGATGGAGTGGGTGTGGCCTACTGGGTGGGTGTGGCCAGCTCTACATCATTCGCGTCAAGGGTGCCTGTGGGCGCCTGGGCAGGAATGGGACAGATCTGAGGGTCTCTGGCAGAAGGGGGTGGGACCAGGGCAAGTGCCGAGGCATGGTCCACTGGAGGAGCCTCACCATTCCTCTCAGGCCATGCAGGGGGGAGGGCTTATGGAGCTAAGACTGAATGCGTTTCAGCATAGATGGCCACCACAAAATTGTACATTGGCTCCCGGCCGGCCTGGGCCAGGGCCAAGGCAGAGGGGGCCGTTCCCTCACTGTTTTCAGGATGGCTTCGTGGGCCACATGAAACCACTTCAGGGGCCGCATCTGGCCCCCATTTGACATGTCTGTGGTAGATTCTACAGTTGCATTGTTGCAAATAAGAAAGTGAGAATAGCATAGAATTTAGTGTTTTGAGAACTGGAAAGAAAAGCTATAAGGACACCCTTGAAAAAAAAGGATAGTTATATTGTTGAGAACTATACTTACCTTCTTTAAAGCTGCAATATTTCTGCTTCTTTAGAAATCAGACATTGGTGAACTGATCTTTTTGAATTTTTAAAATTTGGTAAATATATAAAGGAATACTTGCAACAGGTACTCAACACCAGTGATGTTGATTACCTGTTGCAAGTATTCCTTTATATACTGAGGACCAAACAGGATGGACTTTGTAATATTTGCAATATGGTTTTTGTAGTACTGTTGCACTGGCTGACTAATATGGGTTTTCTTGTATTTTAAATTGGCTTTTCCAAGTGTATAGAATTAAATTTGGCCATCAAAACTAGATTTCGTAGTTATAAAATAATCAATACGGGGAGAAAATCCTGTATTGGAATGTCTATTGTATTTAATTCTATATAAAAAAATTTGAACCTATATTAATTAATAAATTGACATTATATTTTTAGTTAATGCAAACAGATTTATAAATACTATTAAGAAACAGCAACAGTGCTCAGTTTTTTAAAAAATTAAGGTATATGTGATTAAAAAAATCGGAGACTGCTGCCTCCCTAAAGTATTATTTATCAGTATGATGCTCTGCATTTCAATATGCTGGCTTATCTCCAAGTGATATATTTATTGGGGGGAAAGAAAATGATAATTTTCATTAAATACATCTAGAGAGCATCAATTGAGGAAAGCAACTTGAATTTCTAAATAATAGCCTTCTGAGAGGAAATATATTCCTGTACATTAAGAGATCATTAACCTTACAGAATATTGTTCTAATGTTTCCTGATTAAAGATTGCTTTTACACCTGTGCACAAAGCTGAGTGAAGACTGGAGCCAAACTTAAAGCATTTGTCTCTTGTATCACCAGAGGGAGTGGAGAAGAGCCAGTAGCTTCCAATGTGAGCTGCAGAGCACACCAGAAGCACCCTAGAGAACCAATCTGTGGGCTTCCGCACATAGGAAGCTGCTAATACTTTTTGAGGTTTTGCAAAAGGAAGGCTGGGCTGAGAGCGAGCAAAGGGCCTTTGATTAGGCTCTGTTGGTGCTGGGCTTGCCTCTACTTCTCCTGAAGCCTTTAGGCCAAGTCTCCAGGTACACTACCAACATGAGCTGCAGAGCATGCACTGTGGCTCTAGGAAGCCATTGTCTCTCTTCTCCCCTCAGTTCTATTGCCATCTCAAACAGTGTCTTCCTCACAGCCTTCACCTTCTGCTGCCTCTTCTACCTCACCCAGGGATGAAGTGCACCACACCATACCTCACTGTCCCATCCCACTGCCTCCTCCCTAGCTGGGCCTGGCAAGCTCTCTTCAACAGACAAGTCTTTTCTGCCCTTTCCTGCTTGTCACATTCATCCCAGAGCTGTACTCTCACCTAGTGCCTGGGTCCCAAGCCAGTGCCAGGAGGAAGAAGATGGTGAAGGTCAGCTGGTGATGGTAGGGATAATCAACAGAAAGAAGAGTGGCCAAATGGACAGAGAATGAGGGTGGGAGAGTTGAAGTGGAGGCGAGCACACTAGGGCAGGAGAAGTGTGAGGTCCTCGCTCAACAATGGGACAGTTCTCACCTAATGACCACATCTGGAACCATTGGAATTGCCGTCACTAAGCAGTGCAATCACACAATGTTTTGCCAATGACCCCTGCGCTTAGTGATGGAAATTTTGGTTCCAATTCTGTTCAGTGAGGATTTTCTGTATAACTTTTGCCACAGAAGTGTAGCACAGAAATGCTACAAGATCTGAATGAAGGCAGGAAAAGAGAACAGGTTGACTAGCTGATGGAAATGAAGAAAGCAGGCAATTCAGCAGGATGCTTTGAAACCCAAGACAAAAGCAGCGAGGAACTTTGGAGTGACTGTTAAAGAAAATTAGACTAATAGGGATAACGGTGGCTGATGACGCAGAAAGAAGCATCAATAATATTGCTTCGTTTAAGTGCAGCTCCCTTGGCTCAAAGGGCAGAAAAGTTTAGTTTTGTAAGTGGGGATAGGTGCTTTCTTCAGCAAACAAGGCTAAGCTGCGCTCTCTGCGCATATTGCATTGCTACATCCTCACCCAGTGCTTAGATTCTAGGCCCAGGAGCAGGAGAAAGAAGATGATGAAATTCAGCTGGGGGCAGCAATGGTGGAAGACAGCAGGGGTATTCAACGGAGTTCAGGAAAGCCAAAAAGGCAGAGATAAGGGGAGAAAGATGGATGAGGGGAGTTGAAGCACTCCTATATGTTCAAAGCCAAGCATCTGAATTTTGATCATGCGACTGGACGTTTGCTGCAAAGGTTGGGATTCGAGGACCAGTCACGACTATAATTTTGGTCAGCACCGCCATAACTTTGAATGGTCACTGAACAAATGGATGTCAAGCAAGGACTACCTGTAATCTTTTACATATTTACCTCAGAGCGAATCGCACTGATCCATGGGAGCCTGCTGAGAAAACATGTACAGAACTGCCCTGGTAATGAGGACTATGGCATCAGCTGACAACCTGCTATCCTTTCCAAAGGTGAAAAGTGGGGCCTTGTTATTGATCCCTTTCCCTCCCCACTAGAGGCGCGCGCCCTTGTTGTCAGCTACTGCCTGACCAGGGTTCAAAGAGGGGCGTAATAACTGTGAGTGAGCTTGCACCATCTCAGATGTCTTGTCTGTGGTCCAAAATGACTTTGTGTCTGGACATTTATGGTATGGGTTACTCGCCTGCTCTTTTTACAGTCAAGGACACTGCTAAATCCAGACCAGGTTATTATTCCACTTGCCTGGCATGTCTGCCAAGTCCTTCCCCAAGAAAGTTGCAGCAAGGAGATGTGTCAATTCACTCTGGATGCCTTTCCCATTACACTGGGCTCTTTCTACATGGGGCTTTTCCATTGAGCTCTGGCCTCTCTTAAGCAGATGACTTATCATACGCAGAGGGCGGTAGAGGCTTAGGGATCCTTTTTAAAATAGATCTAATTTTGCATAATTCAGAGCAAGTCCTACTGAGTACCTTGATTGCTCAATCCTTTGTTCTGGTCAACAATGTTAATGGAAGATATAGGATGCTTATTACAGTAAGCTGGGGTACTTTTTGAGTTACTACCTTAAAAACCTCAAGAAGTCTCAGTTGCTAAGCCATTTGCTAAAGCTAAATAATTGTAATTTCCTAATTAGAAGCAGATTGGATAGGCCAGCCCTCTTTCATGAATCCAAGTGCCCTTAAATATTCTCTTGTCTCCTCAAGGCTAAAGACTTTAAATAAGATGTTAGGGACCAAAAGTGCAATTGCTGAAGTATTTTAAAATCTACTCTGAAAGGGGCCTCAGTTTATCCTCCCCCCCCTGCCCCGCCTGTTTAATCCCAGGTGTGTGTTTTAAAATTAAATCTGCAGATGCTTACGTAGGGTGGGACTGAGTATGCTTCAAAATTGTCTGCTGCTAATACTCCAAAGGCTAGTACTCTATGACTCTCACATTAGCCTACTGAGAGCTCAGAAAAAGGCACTATATCAATATATAAAGACAGTACGGGTAGCCCTTGACTTAAAATGGTTTGTTTAGTTACCATTTGAAGTTGCAACGACACTGAAAAAAGTGACTTCTGACCATTTCCCACACCTATGATCATAGCACCATCCCCACGATCACATGGTTTACATCTGGATGCTTGACAACTGGTTCATACTTATGTCGATTGCAGTGTCTCGGAGTCACGTGATCCCCTTTTGCGACCTTTTGATAAGCAAAGTCAGTGGGGAAGCCAGTTTCACTTACAGTAACAACTGTGTTACTAACTTAACAACTGCAGTGATTCAGTTAACAAATGAAACAAGGAAAAGGGGCAAAAGTCACTTAACAAATTTTTCACTTAGCAACCTAAATTCTGGGCTATATTGTGATCGTAAGTCGAGGACTACCTATACACAAATACAGAAAATAAATCCATATTCTAATGTTCCCATGATTTATTTTGTGGACTAAGGGAAAAAAGTGTACAAAGGGATAGAAAAACACAGGACAACTCATTCTCTTGTGCCATGTATTATGTCAACCTTGCCCTGTGATTGGACACAGGGTTTTACTTAGCCTTAGAGTACACCAGTGAAATAATGAACTCTTTCCATTTTAGCGGGTGAAATCGCAGCACAGGATCCATCTGAGGAAGCCAACTCACGAAAGCTTCCGCCTTTTAAGAAAATATGCTAGTTGGAAAAGGTGCTACTGGACTTCCCCTGACTTTTTGCCACCTTAGACTAATCCAGCTCTCCTCCTAGGATGGGAGGTCAAGCTGTCGCTTGTCACTTTCTGTCAGGCTGCACTGCTTCCACATAAAGATGCACTGGTTTTTCAGTCGAAAATCCCTTTTCTGTCCTAAGTTCTGCAGGCATTACCATTGGTGTGTATGCCGGCGTTTTTCAGCACAATCGTTTTAATCTGTACACCGCATGATTTTGCTGGACTGCTGCATATAAAATCAGAGCCGGCACTGTTTTCTTTCCTTGTAATCAACCATCTCTAGTGATTGTCTTTCATATTACAAAAGTCCCAGCAGGAGCTATAACTCCCTTGTGGCGTTTTGGTGGGCATCTCCCTATGAGTTTCAACTTTAAACACAACAGGAATTGAGCATGCGAAATCTTTTCTGACATAGCAATGTGGGGTAGGAAAAGGTATTTTGCTTTCCCTGTTTTAGACTATCCCTAAAAACCCGGGAGCCAGAACAGATTTTAAAAAGAGCAGGCTCTCTTTTCATCCCAAACTGCTGATCTGCAACAGCACCAGGGTGTTGTGTGTGCCAGTAGCTATGACAGCAGAGACGTGTCTGTTCCAATCTTTCCGCGCAACTGGGCGTCCAGCCAAAACTGGGCTCAGGGAACATCCCTATCTCATGCTCACAAAAATTGCCTCGGGCTCCCCAGCTTAGGTAGCATGTGATTATTGATAAATATAAGGGTGTTGTAAGGATATACATGTTTATGTGTCACGTGAACAAGTTCCTGTACAGGAATAAACTACACAGTGACTGCTCCAGTTTTAGATCCCCAATTGCCTTGTTTTGTTTCCTTAATTGCACAACCACCCCTTACAGTCAGATTGAGGGAAAAAAGGACGTTTGGGCAAGAAGAAGAGTAACTTTCCAGGCACTATGCACAAATAACAACAGGGTTTGGGCACTGTATATGAAAAGCCCATACAAAAAGAACATATAAAGAAGCCAACACAGATGCTTTCTGGGAACAGTCATTGAAGCACAGCCAGAGCACCACCATCTGGAGGGCACCAGATTGGAGAAAAGATTCTTCCAAATTACATAACAGGCTCTCAGATGGGCATCTTAAATTTTAGAAATTATTATTCCTCAATGCAGCTTTGGGGATATAATCCAATTTCTCATCACCCCATCAGCTACAGCCAGGCTCTTACACCATTGTTAAGTATTATCATACTGTAGTTTTACTTCAGTAATTTGCTACTTCCAATCTTGTTTGATTGGGACTGTACTAATTTTTTTTTTTAAAGTACAGATTGTGCTCGGTATTCCATGAGCCAAAGAGGGGTAAAAATATATAACAACTGGCAGCATCATATGATGTAATTCTTGGATGTCCACAGCTATATCTGTGTGAGAGAGATCCCTCTGCTAAGCCAGTAAAGCTATGCCAATTCCAGCCTTAGGCAGAATGTGCAAAACTAGACACTCTGAGATCTGTTAACCAAACAGCCAAACTAGGAAATGAACAGAAAAATAACTCTCTCTCTCTCTCTCTCTCTCTCTCTCTCTCTCTCTCTCTCTCTCTCTCTCTCTCTCTCTCTCTCTCTCTCATATGTTTATCTGTTTCGATGGAGGAGCAACACGTGTCTCCTCTGCTGATAGAATTTGAATTGCCTGCTTGTATCTTATGCATGTTTTAGTGTTTCTGAAAAAAAAATCTAGAATATGTCTTATCACTTACAGTAATAGCAGATAAAACCCTGATTAATGCCTAGCCTTTCAAAAATGATATTGGGCTGTGAGCAGTTTTCCAAAAAATCTTTGCTAAACTACACTAAAGCAATTTTCCAAGGCCAGGCTTTGTCAACTCTGTTCACTTGTTAATTTTTCACAGGCTTCTTAACTGAAAAAAATATGTAGTTGATTGCAGTACTGTTAAACATCTTTGTGACAAGGGCTCTGCCATTCTTGTGACATCAATTAATTTCATCTTGGCCCAGTTTCAGTCCTTACATAGGAGACAACTGGGTTGCTTAGTTACCACCTAGGCTGCTTTGGGACATGCTTTGTCGCATCCTAGACAGTTTTCTTTTCGGAGATACTGGATTCCATGATTGTAGATAGAACATCTCAATAGTCCTTTTGGTAGCATTTTAACTTTTCTTGGGAAATTCCTGGAAGGAACATAACCCAACAGCACTGACTTGTAGCACAAGCCTGTGTGTGCACACTGAAGCATATCCTATTGTATTCTGTATAATTTGTAAGTATGTATATATGTATGGGATTGCTTTCCCTCTCTGCTTCTTCAGTTGTGATACTTAGCTAAACTATTTCTATTCTGACAAAGATCCTTGAAAGTCAAGGACATTTTGAAATCTAATATGACTGAAACAAGATGAATAGACAAGTATCCAATATCGTCACTCTTTTTCCTGCCTGTTATACAGTCTGTCAGAAAAATCTTGTTAGCACACCATGTGTCAAAAATGGCCACTTGGACTACAAAATGTAAACATTGGTTTGCGATTTATCTTTTCTAGATTCACTGAAAAATTCTAAGTAATAAAGATAATGTACGGAAGGCATGTTGCATATATGGCAGTTCTCTATATTGACACTGAGATGTTATATTATAGGATAACCATATGCATTTGTTTGGACAACTTAAATTATGTACATTATGATCAACTATAAATATTGTGGTACATTTTATGATGGACTGGAATATGATTTGAATTGGCTAGGTTTACAAATTAATACATACCTGAAAACTCATGGGAGGTTTTTCTCTGAAAAACAAGTTTGGGATTAGACTTGCACATTGCAAAGTTAATATGTTTATTGGGGGGAAAAAAAATCAAAGACTTCAACAGTATTTACTTTTCAATAACCAATGTTTGATATGATTATTTAATGATAATTTGAAAATGCACCACTTTAGCATATACTATGCTGCTGAGCTTTATACCATATACCAATTAAATAATTTTTCTGGGCTTGTATGGAATCACATTTTGTTTAGTGTTTCATTGTTAATTGAAACTGATTAGAATATTTCAAAACAGAGTGTATTATATCAAATATGAAAGTACCCTTCTTCTTAAGACTTTTTGTGCCATGTATTATTGTTCCAATTATTATTTTATTTGGTTTCTGTACTGTGCTTTGTTATAAGAGCACAGTAAAATTAATACTACTAAAGCTACTAGTATCTGAGAATAGACTTCATGTAATTATTGTGGCTTGAGTATAAAAATCAATATTACGTCCGCATATCTGATATCAGACAGATAATTATTTTGTATGTTTCCATTTGTGAACACCTTAACCTTGGTTTCATTCAGTGAAAGTGTTTTATTATACTTTTTTCAAACCAAGTCATAGACTATATACATCACTTACAAAATGATCTATAAAATATTTTCAAAGTCTCAGGTGCAATTAAAAATGTAAAATTAAATCTGCAGGGATAAATATGTAAAATTCAGCTGCAGTTGATTATGAACTTACATGAGATCTAACCTCATCCAATCCCAACCAATTCCTTTTCACTAAGAAATGTCTCTCAGTCTTGACCAGAGAGCAACATGCAGTAAGAAGGCTTTTGATGACACTAGTTTTCCCATTAAATTATATAGGATATGACTGCTGTGGAGACATGGGCAGCAGATCAGACAGCGCCTGTGGCATCACTTATGGCTCCAGCTAAATTAGCTTGAGAAATACTGAAAGCTAAGTTCAGAAATACTCCTGAATTTATTTTGATGGAATCAGATGTCATCGCTTGCGTTGAATTATTGAACCACTGACATATGAGCTGGAAATTCATGCTACAAATTAAAAATTGATCTCCTGGTCAAAGCATTAGCTTCTGGTTTGCTCTGTCACACTGCTGAATCAAAGTGGGAATGAACATATAAAAGAACAGCTTGCAAGGATCTCTAACTACTAGAAGAGATCATATTTCCTAAAATAAAAGCTGATTTATCATATCTAAAGTCAGTGCTTGAGGAAACCATATGTACCTTTTCAACAAGGTTGAAGAGAAAATGTTGATAAAAATAAGACGATGCTTAACTCTATTGCTCCAATAGGATAAGGATTTCTGACTAAATCCTTCCTTCTGTACAACTAATGTCTCTGTTTTCTCTTGTACTTACTTGGTCACCCAGCTTATACTTATTTACGATAGGACAAACTCATCTTTTTGTGCCTTTTTGTGATTGCAAGCTGGTCGTAGTTAGCAGCTGGCCAACAGAGGGAGCTAGCACTTCAGACTTTGAGCTGCAGTTTTGGCATTTGCTAAACAAGGGAAACTGTATATTTGAGTTGGTCATATGACCTCATGTCTTGCACCACAGAGTGGTGGCATTCTCTTTCTCCAGTCAGTAGCTATTTTTTTTCCCCAGTGTATTCAGATAATTTGTTATGAGCCCATTCCCATCCATAACATGTTTTCTTCTGAGGGATAACTAGATGATTTTGAATGCTTTATCGTGACTGATTTCACACATGGTGCCAAACCATAATATGACTTATTTGGCTTTTTAAAAAAATTCTTATCAGTTTGTTTATTCAGTAAACCACAATAAAACTAAAACCTACAACTAAGGAGAAACTTCCTGACAGTTAGAACAATTAACCAATGGAACAACCTGCCTCCAAAAGCGGTGAATGCTCCAACACTGGAAGTTTTTAAGAAGAGACTGGACAGCCATTTGTCCAAAATGGTATAGGGTTTCCTGCCTGAGCAGGGGGTTGGACTAGATGACCTCCAAGGTACCTTCCAACTTTATTATTATTGATCATTGCACAGTCAGCCAGATGTTCAGACTGGATTTGGCATTTTGTCTACCTATCGAGTCCTTACCCAGAACCTGGGATAGGCAGATGTGGATGTTTGATGGTATTACAGATATCGTCGCAGGATGGAAACAGTTCCTAGTAAGGCCGCCTTTTGCAATTGACTAATAGCGAATTTGTCAGTGCCAATGATGTTCAAGTGGTACTCCAGTTGTTTTGGGATTGCACTTAAGGTGCCTATGACTATTGGTACTACTCTTGCTTGCTTTTGCCACAGTCTTTCTATTTCTATTTGTAGGTCTTTGTATTTTGTTATCTTCTCCAGCTCTTTCTCTTCTATTCTGCTGTCTCCAGGCACTGCCACGTCCACTATCCAGACTTTTTTGTCTTTCTTATCGACAATTGTTAAGTCTGGGGTGTTATGTTGCAGGTGCTTGTCTGTTTGAATTCTGAAGTCCCAGAGCAGTTTAATTTTATCATTTTCTATGACTTTCTCTATTTTATGATCCACCAGTTTTTGCTTACAGGCAAATGATATTTTTTGCAGATCTTCCAATGCACCATTGTTGCTACTTTGTCATGCCGCTGCTTGTAGTCAGTCTGTGCAATCTTCTTGCAACAGCTTACCAGGTGGTCCACTGTTTCTTCAGCTTCTTTGCATAGGCGGCACTTACTGTCTGTTGCTGTCTTCTCAATTTTGACTTTGTATGCATTTGTCCTTAAGGCTTGGTCTTGTGCAGCCAGAATTAGTCCCTCCGTCTCTTTCTTCAATTTTCCTGCTCTTAGCCATTGCCAGGTCTTGTTATTATCTGCTTTCCCAGCTATTTTTTTAATGTATTGGCCATGTAGTGCTTTGTCTTCCCATGCCTCTATTCTGTTCTTCATTTGGTCTTTCTTGTAGGCCAGTTTGGTCTCTCCAGTAGTCAGTAAGCCTTCCTGATATACTAATTTCAGTGCATCTTCATCATTGTTCTTCAGATATTCTTCCAAAGCCATTTTTTCTTCTTCAACCATCTGATGTACTTGTAGCATTCCACGCCCACCTATTTGCCTTGGTAGATAAAGTCTATCAATGTCACTGCGTGGATGAAGGGCATGATTCATTGTCATTATTTTTCTGGTCTTCCTATCCATTGCTTTTAGTTCTGCTTGAGTCCAGTCCACTATTCCAGCTGTGTACCTAATGACTGGAATTGCCCAGGTGTTGATTGCCTTTATGGTATTTCCTCCATTGAGTTTGGACTTTAAGATCTTCTTCACTCTCTTGATGTATTCACCTCTAATCTTTTTCTTGACTTCAGTGTGCTTGATGTTGTCAGCTTGAAGGATACCCAAGTATTTGTAGTAATCTTCTTCATCCAGACTCTTAATGTTATTTTCATGAGGCATCTTGATTCCTTCAGTTTTCACTACTTTTCCTTGTTTGATAGTAAGTGTTGCACATTTGTCCAAGCCAAACTCCATAACAATATCTTGGCTATATATACGGACAGTGTTGAGCAGAGATTCTATTTCAGATGATGTCTTTCCATACAGCTTCAGATCATCTATGTAAAGGAGATGGGATAATCTGGTAGATGTTTTTGATGTTTGATAGCCATGTCCTGAGTTATTCCGTATTGTTGACAGAGGAAACAGTGCAATAACAGATAGTAATGGTGACAATGAATCTCCTTGAAATATTCCTCTCTTGATATTAACCTCTCCCAGTCTCTCACCATTGATCTGCAACTGTGTCTTCCATTGTGCCATCGATCTTTGCATAAATTTTCTGATGTTTCTACTGACTCCTGTTATTTCTAGGCACTTGATTATCCAGTCATGTGGCAGAGAGTCAAATGCCCTTTTGTAGTCAATCCATGCCACATTCAGGTTGGTCTTCCTTTTTTCCAAGATCATTTTGTCTATTAGGAGTTGATCTTTTGTTCCTCTGCTATTGGGGCGGTTTCCTTTCTGCTCAGGTGGAAAGAGATTGTTTTCAACTAGATGCTGTTGTACTGCATCAGCTACCACACCAGTTAGTAATTTGAAAGTTGTTGGTAAGCAGGTAATTGGCCTGTAGTTGCCTGGTGTTGCCCCTTTTGCTGGATGATGATGATGATGATGATGATTATTGTTTAAAGTTGCAATGAATTCACCTGGCAACTAAAGGGGAAAAAAAGAGTGATCAGAGTGATCATTTTAATAGAGAAGAAGAGCATGCTGGCTTTTCATTGGATTGTCATCCTGGGAAGAACTGTGGAATCCCATCTGGATAGCCTTCCTTGGTACAATCAGCATGTTTTGGATTACAATTTCTACCACTCCCAGGCAGCACAACCAGACGGTATACTGGCTGGAAGTAATGGGAGTTCCAATACAACACATGTAAAAAGCAAGTTGTCATCCTATAAGCACAAAACTAGGCCATGCAGGAAGCAATGGATTGCTTCTCTTTAATAAGGGCAGGACTGTCCCTTGCTTATTAGCAGTTCTTCTTTCTTTGTTATGTTGAAAACCAAAAACATGTAAAATATAAAAACACATTTTAAGAGTATTTTATCACTGGGATGTATTATATACTCTATGTGGGGCTATCCTTGAAAAGTATACGGAAGCTTCAGGTGGTATAGGCAGAGTTTCCCAATCTTTCTGGCTTTGGAGACCGGTGGGGGGGGGGAAGAGGGATGGTTCTGCACAAGGGGCAGGCAAGCGCTCATATCTACGCAGCTCCATTTGCACGAGCGGCGGGCACCCTCACACACCACTCATGCAAATGGAGTGTGTGAACATGTGTTTGCCTGCTGCTCACATAAGCAGTGATGTGCACATGGACGGGCATGCTTTCCCACTGCTTCCATGGCCCTGTTCCAAACGACTCACAGCCTGATAGTGGGCCGTGGCCCAGGGGCTGGGGACCCCTGGTGTGGAATGCAGCCACATGAGCAATCCTGGGGACCTCAAGGATGGAGCGTATAACACCTCTGCTGCATGAGATGCATTGGGTGCTGGTTTGGTTTCAGGCCCAATTCAACGTGTTGGTTATGATCTTTAAAGCCCTATGTGGATTGAAGCCAGATTACCTTGGGAGCCATGTTCACCCCATTATATCAGCCTGCACCACTTGGTCAGGCACGGAGAGTATGTCACAGATCCTCTGGGGGGGGGGGGTGTCCAGGAAAAGAGCTTTCTCTGCCATTGCCCCTGGCCTGTGGAACATTCTCCCCCCCAAGAGGCAAGACATGTCCCCACTCATAACTTGTATGAAAGACAGACCTTTTGTAAATGCTTGAAGACCTGGCTCTGTTGACTCACTTGGGGCCCATAGAAGCGCATGCAGTCATGGGACTGTTCAGCATCCCGAAGCCCCCCCCCACCTTTTAATCTTGAAATTTAATTATTTTATTCCTCTTTTAATTGTTTTTATTACAATACTTCTATATTGCTTTTATGTCTATTTGTACACTGCCCAGAGTCACTATATAAGGGAGACGAGTGGTTTTTAAATATATGTAAACAAAATAAATAAGTACCTTACGTTACATAATTTGAATACATACCACATTTATTTACATTATTACCCTTCTTTTTATTCGAAGAAAATCAAAGTACAGTTGATTCCATAAAAGTTACTGGCCTGCCCAAACTTCTGAGAAGCCCATTTTCTTTACGTTACCAATTTTTGGTAGACAAAAGCTGCCCATTGATATTAAATATAGGTAGAAGAAACATACATACATATTGATATGTGGGAAAGCGGCAGCTAGGAAAAAAATTCCGGGCTTCTCATCTACATATATTCAACTTTGAAAAGTAAACTTATGCACTAATAAATTAACATGTACAACAAAATGGAGAACTTGGTTCCTTCCTTTAGATTTTAGACTATATTTGCCATCATCCTCAAACAACTTGTTTAACGGCTGACCATAACAGGGGTGGTAATTTAGCAACACATGAAAGGCTACAGTTTTTCCTTAACCAGGTACATCAATTTTTTAATAAATTCATATTCTGTAAGTAGGAGATGAAGTCAGCTTCCATGGTTTCTTTTTGGTACATCCATCCTGCATTTGTTCCCAATCAACATTGCTAAATGGCTGCAGAAATAGAAAGACAAATAACTTATTTTCACTTTGTCCATCTGGTTGCCCATATTTTATTTTTTATTCACCATAGATGTGTAGTGACTCTGCAAAGCGGCTCTCTGCTCTTCAATTAAAAAAAAGTAGATTCATCTCTTATCTATGACCGAACTTTTTAAAAAGCTCAAGTACGATTTAGCAAGAAGGATGCGTATATATCCCAGTCACCCTGAATGACTTGCAATACTGAAATTCCAATTTTCTGGGGTTTTAAAAGTAAATAAATTGTTAATTTAACCTATGGGTGGATAAAAAGATAGCAAGACAGCAACTGAATGCAGGAATCGTTGGTTGATACTCTCTGTGGGCATTCCATATTATAAATAGCCATGGCAAGATCGGGTGTGAAATCTAGATTTCAAGCATGTGCCAAGGTATGAGTTTCACTAGCTCTGTGCCAAAGATTGAAAGAGTGAGAAAAATGTAGCCAAAGTTGGCGCCTGACTTCACAGACAAGCTGGAGCAGAAGTACCCTACCTCTTAAATTAAGTGAAACTCTCTGACAATATTTTCCCTTCGTTCCTCTCTTAATATTGCCTTGGCTTGCTTTCCTAGCATTATTTTCTGCATGTTACTTTTTAGTGCAGAGGGTGAAACACACTGCTCGGTGCACACTTGTAACCTAGGTTTCGCCCAGATAATTTGCCAGTGCTAAATATAACCCACCGTGCTCAATGATGGCAGGAGAGACAGGGTTGACACAAACTGTATGCCTGCATATTCCAGCAGGGCTCCTCTGAAGCCTGTCTTACTTTTCCCTTTAGGCCTGTCCAACGAATGTTAAAAGCCATCTTTGTACGATGAAAAAAACAATGGTGAATTTCCCAAAGCGTGTGGAATATGGCTTCAGTGAGAATCATCCACTTGCCTACATGATTATCTTGCAGACACAGTAGAGAGAGAGAGAGAAAAAAAAGTGCCATTCCAGCCAGCGGGGGGCAGGCGCCCTCTCCCTTTGGTGTGATTTCGGCACTGCCCCTGCTCTGTGTTGAACACAAGGAAACAAGGAGAAGCAAAAAGGAGCAGTTTTGCAGTTTCTAGGCTTCAGTGATACTTGCAGAGAAACAATTGTGAGTATCATGGATACACCCTGTGCGGCAACCAATGCTAAAAACTGAACAATTCTGAATCACAGAATTACTGAGTTGGAAGGGACCACTGAGGTCATCAGGCCCAACTTCCCACTCATGACAGTAAGCCAAATAAAAGCTTCTCTAACAAATGCCTTGACTACCTTCCACTTGAATACATCCAGTGAATGGGAGTCCACCATCTCCCTGGATAACTGGTTAGACTGTCAAACTTCTCTCCCCTTAGGAAGTCTTGGCTTATGTTCAGTTGGAATCTGCCTTCCTGTAATTTAAATCCACTTCTGCTGCAAGGCCTCTGACTGCACCCTCTCAAAGCCATAGAGCATCTCCTGCTGACACCCCTCTGGAGGAAATTTGTCCGCAAGATCTGCTGACTCGGGAGGTAGACTTTGCACCTGACAGTATAGTTTGCATAGATGAAATGTCTGATTACAGTGATGACTACCTCCGGGCATTTTTCGGCATTTTGCCTGGCAGAGTAAAGCAACACCGTGAGTGACTAATATGTTGGGCTCAAAATAATAACCTGCTGATTGCCTCACTTTTGAACATGCAGATGCTTCTTTCATGCTAGTCTTGGGTCACCTTCAGTTCTGAAGCTGGAAACTCAATGGCTTCAACGTATCTATGGGCTTGGACCATGAATAGCTTTTCTTTTACACCTCAAAAGCACAAAACAGTAATGGCAATATTCCTCTATCGACCCTAATGTGAAAAACAAATGGAAAGGTTTTGTCTGAATTTCAAATCCAGATGGGTAGATTCCTTATACCAAAGATTCTGCTTTGCTTCCCTTTGTCTTGACACTACTTAAGTTTGCTATTAAATACTGTAAAAGTGAAAAACAGTCCTACAACTAAATATTGCAGAGTTTCTTCCCTCCTGATAGAAGTACTTTCTGATCTAGCTAGCCACCCATTCCTCTTCTGGAATACTCCTTTTCCATTAAGACACTTTCCTAATTCTTTTTTAGCTGCCACTGTGCATTCTAGCACAACCTGCTGAGTAATATCTGGGCTAGATTTCTTTTTTAATAAATGATGCGTTACTTTGTAAACACCAGTGCTTACAAAAACATCCTAATATCTCCTCAACATACAGGGCTTCTGGTTTTACTTTTCATCATCTGTGTTTGCATGTCTCAGCATGTCTAGTGACACCTCTAAGTATGCACTTATTTTAGATTTTTCTTTTAAAAAATGTGAAACAAATGACCCTATTACAGACTATAGAAGCATTCTTCAAGTATAAAAATTGTGGATGGTTATAGTCTAATGGTCTGTAAAGAAAGAACCGAGATAAAGAGAATAGTGGAGGACATATGGGAAGGAAGTACAGAAAGTACAGTATAGAACAGGGGTAGGCAACCTTGGCTCTTTTATGACTTGTGGACTTCAACTCCCAGAATTCCTGAGCCAGCTGTGCTGGCTCAGGAATTCTGGGAATTGAAGTCCACGAGTCATAAAAGAGCCAAGGTTGCCTACGCATGGTATAGAAGCTGACCTTAGTGTCAGCCCTTCAAGGTTCACCAATTTTGAAGACCAAAGTCATGAATACCAGAACTACTTTTATTACAGGGTTAAAGTGACAGAATCTTGTAATCCTGAATGTGTCTTTCTCTTCCCTGCCTTTGTCCGAAAGAGATCTTGGGAAGGTCCAATCTGAGAGGCTTTCTCCAATTTCATTCCTACTTTGAATTAAGATTTCTCTTATCTGACTATTGCCTCAGCTGTGGCTCTTCCTCAGGGTTATTCTCACAGCCCATTCCACTTCATAATTACCCAATATCTGGGTATTTTGTGAGTGTCTCCCTCCCACGATAACCATTTTATAAGAATGCTTATATTCACACAATTGCATATGTGTCTTTTGGGCCAAATAGATGGGTTCCCTTGTATTAGATTAAGTGATAACTAGGACCTTCCATAAAATATAGTGGCAAATCTTATTTTCCAAGAAGAATCAAATTAATTTGGGGTGTGCGTGTGTGTTGGTCATGGCAGAAGAACTATAACTTTTTAAACCCTTATACAAGTCATTGAAGAAAGGACCTTATTACATTTCTGTTGTGTTGGTGCCCATGTGCAACCCAGGGTGGCCTACAATGCTATAGCTTTTTCAGTTTAGCGGCCAACCCCAGGGCTGATTATATTTTCCACCTGTTTTTCTCTTACCCAGGAAAGGGATGTAGTGAATTCAGAGTTTCCACCCTTGTACTCTTCCTACCCTAATTGCCTTCAGAGTGCTGGTGGCAGAATATTTTGGAGTAGAAATTTTGGACACCATCCCAAAGGACAGCTGCAGGCCCAAAATTCAATTGACCAAAAATGTGTCCCCAATTACCCAAGCAGCTGATTTTTCTTGATTTAATTTAAGTAAGTAAATACAGTACTTATAACTGGCAACTAAAAAGAGCATTTTTTGCTCTGCTGCTCTGCTGCTTATGCCCGCAATAATATGCATACGCTTGTATCACCTAATAAGAAACGTGTTTTGCTTCAGAAATTTATGACTCATGTGCACGTTTGTTAATATTAGCTATAAACAATGAACATTCGATGAATTAAGAATGGCTTCATTAGGGAATCACCCATCAATCAAGTTTTACTAATCTCTTCAAGAGATTTGAAATTCTTGGGTTTGTATGATACACTGAAGCACAATTAGCTGCCAATAATCTTAGCTAACCTGTTGTACAGACTCAGTCTATGCATACTTAATGGGTCACTGTATTAATTGGGCTACTTGAGTAAACCATGGTTGGGAGTATTCCCATATTATGACATTTCCCCTTAATCCATACGTCTGGTCTGAAGATAGCTTATGATCTCACCTTGGAAGGTAAAAACAGGCATGTCCGTGAGCCAATCAGTGCTCTTTGTCCAGCTAACCAATTGTTGTTATTAGTTGTGAAGTCGTGTCCAACCCATCGCGACCCCATGGACAACGTTCCTCCAGGCCTTCCTGTCCTCTACCATCTTCTGGAGTCCATTTAAGCTCATGCCTCCTGCTTCAGTGACTCCATCCAGCCACCTCATTCTCTGTCAACCCCTTCTTCTATTGCCCTCAATCTTTCCCAGCATTAGGCCCTTCTCCAGTGAGTCCTTCCTTCTCATTAGGTGGCCAAAGTACTTGAGTTTCAACTTCAGGATCTGGCCTTCTAAAGAGGAGTCAGGGTTGATAGGAGACTTATATCCACACTTTTCTACTTTAACTACTGTAGGAATATCCCCCACTATCACTGTGAAAACAGGAAATAAACTGCAACACCCCACCCACCTCCGTCATGTTCCCAATGCGTTTTGGAGAGTGTCTGGTTATTTGAGGGGGAAAGAAAAGGTATGTAAGTAATTGCTATAAAGGGGTAATCAAATCAGCATCCCTCTGTCACATTCTTCTATTCAGAAGCTCCATTTCCTGAAGAGGATGGTTGTGGAAATAAAACGGTGGGAGACAAGAAACCCCTCCCCCCACCATATGCCATACTTTTATTTCCTGGACAAATTGTGGGGGAGGAGGATGGGGAGATAGATATGTGATAACACATTGAAGAACTAAAAGCCTCTTGCCAGCACTTTTGGTGAAAGGAGAGCATGCCAGCAATCTTGCTGCCAGGTGCTTTTCCCACCAGCTGTCGCCATGGTTGCCTGTTGCTGGGGTGGCAGGAAGGGAACTGCATTCTAACCAAGGCTCGCAGACAGTCATCGGGAGCACAATGCTGAAGGCTGTGGACGAGGGAGGTGAATGTCCCTTGGCCTCCTCTGCACATACAGGTAGTCAACTTACTACTGCAACTGAGCCCAGAATTAGATAAGGTAACCTTTATTGTCATTTTTTTTTTACTGTGGGCATAACGGCACACATCAAAAATGAAATTTAGTTGCCCGCTCTTAAAGTGAAACACATACATGACACACACCTAAAACATACTATGTACAACATATGTATAGACCCACACCCCTACATATACATAGCAAATAAATATTAAACATTGTCCATCTTGAATATATAACGGAAGGAGGAAGCTTGAGAGTTTGCAAGGTTAATGCTGTATGGAATGAAACTATGGCTGAATCTGGATGTTCTGCTTTGGATAACACGAAGCCTCCTCCCAGAAGGTAACAAAGAAAACAGGTCGTGAAAAGTATGTGTAGTGTCCCAGATAATCTTACGGACCCTGCTCAAGCAACGCTTCTGTGCTATGTCCTGGATGGGAGGGAGGGAACTGCCAATGATCTTTTCGGCCATCCTCACCACTCTCTGTACCACCTTCTTGTCTGAAGCAGTGATGCTTCCAAACCAGACTGTGATACGGTATGACAGGATGCTCTCGATCGTCCCTCTGTAGAAGGTGATCAGGACAGGAGAAGGAAGATGTGCTTTTCCTCATGCAACGCAGAAAATGCAAATTATAGCAATATTGTTCACACTTTGGAAACAGTATCCTCAACATTCTGAAATGTCAGCTAAGTAGCCTTCCTTTTTCCCTCCAGCACCTTTTCTTAGATTAAAGGCAGCAAAAGTGACCAATTCCCACAAATCGGGGTCTTATTCTCTGATCCAGTTTTAGATTCTTCTATTGCAGTGCCACTTCTAACCACAATCTCCAATGGTTTCAGAAGCAAGCCATGAAGTCACCATCATTTCTGCAGATCTTGGAATGCTGAAAGATCAGAGACACGATGAACCAGCAACAGCTCCTTTGAGCTGGCCATTAAGAGGGTGCAAAAATTGCCAGCTGTGTTCTAGTCCAGAGCTACAGCAGCTTCTGGAGTAACAAAAACATTCTCATCCCTGCTCTATATAGAAAGAAGAAAAACAGATTACTAATCTTGCCTTCCCGCTATTTTCAGTCCATATTATGTGTAGCATTTGGTTAGTTTGCAATAAAAAAAATCTGAACTGTTGATATTAGTTCAGTAATATTGAATGTGTACAGCTGAAATGGAGAATTGCAAAAGGAGGCTGTTTCCCCTCCTCTGTCATTTCTGAATCTAAATGGCTTCCCTTTTGACAGTTGCTAATAGTTCCACAATAGCAAATTCCCCCTCATAATTTGAATGTGAGGGGTAACAGCCTCTGGGGGTCTAAGGTAAGCTTTAAATTGCCTTTCCCCCTTACTGATCAAATTAGCAGTCTCAGATGACTGCACAGAAATCAACAAATATTGGGATTACAGATCTCCTGTCATGGTTTCAACAGATGAAACTTCAAAGAACTTTGAGGCATTATTTACCTTAAAGAATCTTTATTTGAGTAGCATAGCATCGGCACATACATAGGCAAAGCCAAAATCTGAATTCCCCTCCCCTGAGCCCATAGTATCAAAGCACAATTCCCTCCTTTAATTAACAGTCATAAATCACATTCTCCAATTAGTTTGAAATGCAGGCTTTCCCTCCAGTTCTTCAACCCGCCATTTCTTATCATATCTTATTTCAAAAAACCTTGGTTCTCACACTAGTTACAATATTATTATGTCTAACTAAACTCCCATGCACATTCCTTCCCCCCCCTCAGTATCATCTAATTTTAACTCTAATTCTAAGAGTAAAACATAAGAAGGAAAATGGCTGCAACCCATATGTTGTCAAAGCAAGAACATCCGATGTTAGCAGCGTTGACATCTCCTATGTCACATCAAATTAAATCCGACTTTAGGGTAATATTTCCAGATTACTCCTAAAGATCAAGGATATGTGTGAACCCAGATTTCCAGAAGCAATGTATGGATTTAAACTATTTTGTTATGCATTCTGAAGTAACCTGAAAATGAAACCATTAGCTTGGCCATGCAAGTAAAACAAGGACACATCGATAACAGTTGATAATGCCACCCAATGAGATTCCAAGAAAAAAGACTATATAATATATGTTCTTTTTTCTTTAATTTGACTTTAATAAGAGCATCAATTTGGTCTAATGGTTAAGGTGTTGGTCTAGAAACCAGGAGACCCTGAGCTCTAGTCCTAATTTAAGCATGAAAGCCAGCTGGGTGACCTTGAGCCAGTCACTTTTTTTCAGCCCACCCTACATCAATTGTTATTGTGGGGAAAACTGAAGGAAGAAGGATTAATAAGTAGGTTCGCTGTCCACGGATACGGAAATAAAAGGATTGGAGATAAAAGACCAAAAATATAAATTACAAGCCTTCGCAGATGATTTGGTCGTCATCTTGAAGGAGCTGCTAAAGACATCTACTAAATTGTTGCAGAAAATAGAAAAATTTGGAGAAGTGGCTGGTTTGAAAATAAACAGAGAAAAGACTAAGGTATTAACAAAGAACTTAATAGATAAATAGAAAACCTACTCCACAAAAAAGACAAATTTTCAAATAGCCAAAAAAGTTAAATATCTAGGCATATATCTTACACCAAGATGTACAACAGTAAAAGAAGATTATGAAAGACTGCTGAAACAAATAAAATTAGATTTGGAAAAATGGAAAAACCTCCAACTTTCATTGTTAGGAAGAATAGCAACGTGAAAATGAGTATTTTACCGAAACTACTTTTTTTATTCCAAACAATCCCTGTAAAACTGGGGAAGATTTTTTTTGATGATTTAAATACAACAATATTAAAATTCATATGGCAAGGGAAGAAAGCACGAATTAAAACTAAGATGTTACAAGAAGCTAAAGATAGTGGGGGATTTGGACTTCCAGACTGGAGACTTTATTACCAAGCAGCGATCTTACCATGGATTAAAGAATGGGTAATGTTGAGAAACAAAAGACTTCTCTACCTAGAGGGGAATGACTTGCAATTGGGTTGGCATGCCTTTCTGTGGTATGGGAAAAATAAAATACACAGATACTTTCAACGCCATGCTATAAGGAATGTACTCCTTTTAGAATGGGAGAGAATAAAACAAAAACTTTATACTAAAATACCAGAATGGCTTTCAACAATGGAAGCCTTTGCCTACCCAAATCTAATTAACTATGTTAAACTGATCACCTATAAAGATATTTTGGATAACGATGGAAAACTCAAAGATAGGCAAGACTTACAACAACAAGGCATTGACTTATCATGGTGGCCTTACTTACAAATTAAAACAAGATATGAGAAAGATTTAAAGACAGTGGGATTTTATAAAGAACAGATAGAATTTGATCAAATACTTTTGAAAACAGAAGAAAATTTGATTAAGAAACTTTATAGATTTCTGCTAAAATGGAAGATGGAAGAAGAACAAGTGAAAGAGACAATGATAGTATGGGCAGAAAACTTCGGATATTCTATAGATTTAGAAGCTTGACAAAAACTATGGAACAGAAACATCAAATTGATTAAAGCAGCTTCATATAAAGAAAATTTGTATAAAATGTTTTACAGGTGGCACATGACACCAGTAAGGTTAGCGAAAATGTTTAAAAATGTTTTGAATAACTGTTGGAAGTATAAACAAAAACCAGGCACTTATTATCATATCTGGTGGGTGTGCCCTAGTGCAAAGAAATTCTGGCATAAGATTCATATATGGCTGGAAAAGATAACTAAAATACATATAGAATTTAGGCCAGAATTGTTTCTGCTAGGAATACTAAGATCTAATTATGGGAAAGAGAACAAGTATTTAATATTACATATATTGACAGCTGCGAGAATAGCATTTGCCCAATACTGGAAAAATGAAGATATACCACCCGATGAGATTATAATTAGGAAATTTTTAGAATGTGCAGAAATGGATAGATTAACATTAGAGATTAAAGAGAAAGAAGACTCAGTTTATTATAAAACATGGGAAAACTTTTATTGATGCTTAGCAAAATGAGATAATGAAATTGAAATTTATTAAGATGATTGATTTTTTCTTTTGATTAATCGATATGCTTTATAATCTTTGTTATTTTTGTTGACTATAGTTACTGATCATTATATTAGCCCTGTGGAATATTTGTATCCGGATGATGGTTTGTTTGCTAAAGCGTGAAATGTTATTGGGGGCAACCCCATTGTTGTACCCATTCCCGCCCTAAATTCTTCCTTGAACCCCACCCTGAATCCCACCTCTCATAATGACCCTCGCTTTTCCCTACCCTGAAAAAACTTAATAAAATATATAATAATAATAATAAGTAGGTTCGCTGCCTTGAATTACTTATAACTAATGGCAGGATAAAAATCAAATAAATATGGTTGCTTGGACGCCACTTATTATCATATTTGGTGGTTATGCAAAAATATAAAAGCTTTTTGGATTAAGATATGGTGGAATATTCAAAGAATTTTTAAAAGAAGGATAACATTTACTCCACAATTGTTTTGTTGGGTATTGTTTCCGATTGTGACAGTAAAGAAACTATATTAATGTTAAATCTAATTACAGTGGCTAGGTTGTTAGTAGGGCAATGTTGGAAGAAGGAATCTTTGCCTACTTTGCAAGAATGATTTCTTAAAGTTTCTTATTTAGCGGAAATGGCAAAGATTTCGGTTTTCTTGAAAGATAAATCGCAAGAGAAGTACCTTTTGGTATGGAAAATATGGATAAATTTTATACAATATAAGTATGATATAAAAATATTATTTAGCTTTTGAATAATCTATATTTAAAGTTTAAGATATTTTTTAGATATTTTTTCTTTTTCTTCTTCTTTTTCTTGTTTCTTTTTTCTTTTTCTTTCTGTTTTTTAAATACTGGTGTTAAAATATTTTATGATTTGTTTAATTATTGTAACCAAATTTATATATGGTTTATTTGTGTTTAAATTTTTTTCTTTTAAATTTTAACTAAGCCTGTATTCAGCTCTGGGAAGGTTGGGGGAGGGTTGGGGCGGGTTGGGAGGGTTTGGGGAAGGGAATTTTTTTGTAAAATTTAAAAAAATTTCAATTAAAAAAAAAATCAAATAAATAAATAATCCAGGATAATTCCATTCCGTAGTGTAAGAAAAAGGTAATGATACAAAGTACAATACTGTTCTGTGAAGCTTGTGCCTGCTTTCTTGGTTGGAGGGTCCAGAATACTTTCATGGAAGAACCACTGGGATTATTATCTCTTTATTCAGAGTTTTGACAGCCAACATGCCCATCAGGTGGATTGTCCAATGCAGGAAACAGTTCAGTGATACTGTGAGAGTTCTCAGCCTCCAGAGATCAATCAATCAATCAATCAATCCGAATAGAGCTGGAAGGGTCCTTGGAAATTTTCTAGTCCAACCCCCTGCTCAAGCAGTACACCCTACACCAGAGGTGTCAAACTCAATTTCATTGAGGGCCGCATCAGCATTGTGGTTGCCCTCGGGGTGTGTGGCTAGGGTGGGCACGGCCTACTGGGTGGGCGTGGATGGAGTGGGTGTGGCCTGCTGGGTGGGCATGGCCAGCTCTACATCGTTCACATCAAGGGTGCCTGTGGGGGCCTGGGCAGGAGTGGGGGTCTCTGGCAGAAGGGGGTGGGACCGCGGCAAGCGCCAAGGCATGGTCCATTTCTTCATTCCTCACAAAGGGTGACACCTCCCCAGCATGCACCCAGGGGGCAGGGCCGACGCGGGAGGGGCTGGTTCCTCGCTGTTTCTAGATGGCCTTGTGGAGTTAAGACTGAATGCGTTTCAGCATAGATGGCCACCACAAAATTGTACATTGGCTCCCGGCCAGCCTGGGCCAGAGCCAAGGCAGTGGGGGCCGTTTCCTCACTGTTTCCAGGATGGCTTCCTGGGCCACATGAAACCACTTCGCAGGCCGCATCCGGCCCCTGGGCCTTGTGTTTGACATATCTGCCCTACACCATTTCAGACAAGTGACTGTCCAGTCTCTTCTTAAAAACCTCCAGTGATAAGCACCGGCAACTTCTGACAGTAAGCTGTTCCAATCTTCATTGCCTGTGGCAGATTATCAACCAATACAAATGACATGGAATTAATCCCCACAATTAATGATATTGTGTGCCATTGCAAGTAGACACCTTCAGTCATTTTCTGTTTCCAAGGATGGCTGGCTATATGTTCTTCAAGTATTAATATTATTTATTATTTATTATACTGTGGGTGTTATGTCCTGGGCCTGTGATTGACAGAGCAGGTGCAGAAAGCTGCAGAGAGACCCAGGCAGACCACGTGGCTGCCCGGGCCAGACAGACTGTCTCCAGCCTATTGCGCACGTGCAAAGTGGGAAAATACATTGCATTTATTGGCTGATGCTGTTCCCTGCAAAAGGGTATAAAAGGGATCCGCACCATTTTGTGTTGTTCTGTTGAAGCTTGAATAAAGAAGGAACTGTTACACCTGCCTTGTCTCAATGCCTTACCAACGCACAGAACAGAACATTGGCGATGAAGGTGGGATCGTGCTGCAAAGAAACAATGGGAGGCCGAAGTGCTTGGAAGTTCGGTGTTCCGACTTGTGTGACTCTGCCTGCCAGTACGAAAACACTGGAGGAGAGCTCAGCAAGATTTGCCCTGGAACCCCTTTGCAAGCCTGAGCAGCATGAGGTGTTGATGAGGCCGCCAAGAAGGAACGATGGCTAAGATAGGGTATTTGTCCGAATTCAATACAATGCACCCTGAACGTTGGAGTTCATACGTTGCCAGAGTAGAAAACTACTTTTGGGTAAACCAAGTTCGGGAAGACGGGCTCAAAGCTGCGACGTTACTTTGTGTCTGTGGGCAAGAGACATTTGATATTTCTGAAAATCTGGTTGCCCCAGCACCTTTGGAATCCATCGCTTATACTGAGCTTAAGAAAATGTTAAAGGAACATTTTGAACTGAAGCTATTGGTGATTGCATGGCATCATGCATTTGAACAGCAGGACCAACGTCCAGGAGAGTCTGCTGTGGACTTTATTGCTGCTCTGTGGCAAGCTGCAAGGCCCTGTGAGTTCAAAGACTTAGAAGAACAGCTGCGTGATCAGCTAGTTTGTGGCTTGAGGAGCCGAGAGCTGCAGCAAAAGATCTTTGTAAGGGAAGATGTTTCCTTCCAGAAGATGCTAAGGGAGATCACGACCGACGAAGCAGCGGGAGGAGCTTTAGGCCTTGTGGCTTTCCAAGAACTGTACAAGTTTGGGCTCAATCCATCAAGAGGTTGTTCGAGAGGTATCCGAACTGGATTCCGAAAATGAGGTCGACCATCTGCAGCGGCCGTCAGAGAGAAGGCCCCAAGAGCGTGCTGACAAGGGGTCTGACAAGGCAGTTCTATTCCCTCAGTGTTTCGGATGTGAAGGATGCCACAAGTGCTCCAACTGCCGTTTTCGCTCTGCTACTTGCTGGGCATGTGGTTGGCAAGGCCACATAGCCGCCGTCTGTTTGGGTTGCAAGGAAGACCGTCCATTGGAAGAATTGCCTTAGAAAGGTATCAGGGTCCCCAGCCAGAATGGGTGGGGTTCTGCAGTCCAGTAGGAGCGTGTTGAGAACAGGGGCCCACCGGCCATTGAAGAAAAAGCTGTGCATTGATGTCAAATTGCAGGGGGTCCCCGTAACGATGGAGCTGGACACAGGTTCAGCTCTGTCAATCATTTCCCAGAACATCGTCAAGCAGATCTGCTGTAGAAGTGGTCAGAGAGTCAAACTCAGGCCATCGAATCTTATCTTAACAGACTTCCAGAATTCCTAAGTCAGTGTGAAAGGGGAGGCCATGCTCAGAGTGCAGCGTAAGCAATTCGAAGGGTTTCTGGACATTGTTGTGGTTGAGGGTGACCGCACGAGTCTAATTGGACTCGATTAGTTCGAGGCACTTGGGATTCAAGTGACTGGGCTACACAGCGTGCAAATGGCAGACCTCGTGGAAGTTTGCAAGGAGTTTGCTCATGTGTTCAGCCCAGAGCTAGGGTCATACAAGGGGCCTCCAATTGTTTTGTGGTTAGATCCCTCCATTGCACCGATTAGGATTAAGCCTTGTCGGGTGCCTTTTGCGCTTAAGCAAAAGATTAATGCTGAGCTAGATAAACTGCTACAGCAAGGTATTTTGGAACTTGTGGATAGCAGTCCATGGGAAACACCCATAGTCACACCACTCAGGGCCAACGGGGAAGTCCGCATTTGTGCTGACTATAAATGCATGCTAAACAAAGCGTTACAGCAGCACTCTTATCCGGTTCCTGCGGTAAGCCACATTTTGGCCTCACTTAAAGGAAGCCGAGTTTTCACCAAACTCGATTTGGCTCAGGATTATCAACAGCTACCAGTTGATGATGCAACGGCAGAGGCCCAGACGATCATAATGCAATGGGGAGCTTTCAAAGTCAGAAGACTGCAGTTTGGGGTTAACGTAGCCCCTGGCATTTTCCAAAGCATGATGGAGTGAACGCTCTGTAACATTCCAGGAGTTTGCCCATATTTCGATGATGTCCTCATTGCAGGGGAATCTCTCGAAAACCTGTCTGAAAGGCTTCGGTCCGTTTTGCTGCGTTTCCATGAAGCGGGGCTGAAGCTTAAGCAGGAAAAATGCAAAATTGGGGTAACTTCCACTGAATTCCTGGGGTTTTGCATAGATGCCGAAGGCACCCATCCTGCTGAATCTAAGCTCAAAGCGATTCAGCAGGCCACAAGTCCCAAGTCGAAGAGCGAGCTTCAAGCCTTCCTTGGGCTTCTAAATTTTTGCCATTCCTCCCTCCCTCACAAGGCTGCAGTGCCAGAGCCATTACACCAGCTCTTGGACAAACAGGCTCCATGGAAGTGAATACAAGTCCACAAAAGGAGTTTTGTTGAGGTCAAGGCATTGTTGCCTTCAAATGCTGTTCTTGCTCATTTCAATGAGCAGCTGCCAGTGTGTATAACCTGCAATGCATCCCCTTATGGGATCGGAGCTTTCTTAAGTCACCTCAAGGCTGATGGAACACAAGTTCCCGTAGCCTACTATTCAAGGACTCTGTCTTCTGCTGAGCATAATTACGCACAGATAGACAGAGAAGCCTTGGCCACAGTGGCTGGCATAAAAAAGTTCCATGACTTTTTGTATGGTCGCCACTTCATGGTCTTTACAGACCACAAGCCACTGCTGAGGTTGTTCACAACGAACAAGCAAACCCCACACATAATTTCTCCTAGAATGTTGAGATGGTCAATTTTCCTTTCTGTGTATGACTACTCCCTGGTTCACAAACCAGGTAAAGAAATGGGCCATGCAGATGGCCTTAGTAGGTTGCCTTTACAGCTTGTAGAATTAGATCCTGCTTCAGCTAACCACCTGGCTATCCAGGATTTGCCTGAGTCTCCCCTCAATGCAGGGGATGTGGCTGCAGAAACAGCCATTGATCACACGCTAACACGCGTGTTGACATGGGTGCTGTCAGGATGGCCTGACATGTGTTCTGGCACCAATTTCCAGAGTTTCTGGAAAAGGAAGCATGAGCTATCTACCTTTAAGGGTTGTGTCCTGTGGGGTAGCAAGTAGTGATCCCAACCTCATTGAGGACTAGGGTCTTGCAGTCTCTGCATGAGGGACATCCGGGAATAGTCCAGATGAAGGCGCTTATGCGCAGCTATCTCTGGTGACCTGGGCTTGATAAGGAGATTGAGACCCAGGTCTATGGGTGCCACGTTTGCCAACAGTCCAGGCCTGAAATGCCACAGGCTCCTGTACACAGATGGGAGGACACACATGCTACTTGGTCGAGGGTTCATATTGACTATGTTGGCCCCTTTCAGGGGCAACTCTTGCTCATTGTTGTGGACAGTCAGTCTAAATGTCTTGAGGTCATTCTAGTGTCCACCATGACTACTGCCAGGACCATCCAGGTGCTGAGAGGGATCTTCACCTCTCATGGGCTGCCAGATGTCCTTGTCTCCGACAACAGGCCTCAGTTCACCTCTTTGGAGTTCCAGGCTTTCCTGCAAGCCAACATGATTCATCATGCTACTTCAGCACCCTTTTATCCTGCTTCCAACGGCCAAGCTGAGTGCATGGTGCGCATAACCAAAGACGCCTTGAAGAGGTTCACTCACGGGAGCTGGCACCACAGGTTAGCTGATTTTCTCCTTTGCCACTGCACCATACCTTACATAGCTACAGGCAAGAGCCCAGCTGAACTCTGGGGTCACCGTCTCATTATCAAACTGGACAGGTTGCACCCAGACCGGGTGGCTTCACAGGTGTCACAGCCATGGGCACCGAGGAAACTACAGGTGGATGATCCGGTTTGGGCAAGGAACTATGGACCTGGACATCTCTGGGTGACAGCAGTGGTCTGCAAAGTCACTGGGCCACTGTCATACGAAGTGCCCTTGGAAGATGGTCGCATGCTGTGTCGGAACATTGACCAGCTGCGATGAAGGCTACCTAGTCACTCTTCTGCTCCTGACTCTGCTCTCGGGGGGAGGAGGACCACGATCACGATCGTGGATCTCAGTCTCTCTGCGAAAGCGGGGGTTTGCACTCTGCAAATAGGGGTTTTGTCAACGAGGCAGCTCCTGACTCTGGCACTGGGTCCATGGGACATTGCACGCAACCGGCTTTTCATGCCACTCCTACTACAGGACTTGTGCCTACGGGACAGTGCTCTCAATAGGGGTCTTTCGCGGACCTGGGGAATTCCACCAAGGAACTCTGGTCTGGGCTTACCGGAAAGAGCCAGCCGAAGTCAAATGGACAAAGGGTTGGGCTTACCGGACCAGGCCAGTCAGCAAGATGCGGGTTTGCCTGTGTCAATTGGGCCTCAAAGTCCCGATCTGCCAAGCCTGGCAGGTGAGCTTGCAGACCAGGCACTTGCAGCAGCTCCGAGACACTTGGAGCAGGTCAGAGGCCCACCAAGGTTCTTACAAGATTATGTAAGGTTCCTGTCAGTAAGATGGCAGGCCTAAGGGTTCCCTAGAAATAAGAACACGCTCAAAAGGGTAACCTTGTTAAAATAGTTAAAATAGTAGTGTCTATTTTTTTAACTAAGAGGGGAGGGGTGTTATGTCCTGGGCCTGTGATTGACAGAGCAGATACAGGAAGCTGCAGAGAGACCCGGGCAGACCACGTGGCTGCTCGGGCCAGACAGGCTGTCTCCAGCCTATTGTGCATGCACAAAGCGGGAAAATACGTTGCATTTATTGGCTGACGCTGTTCCCTGCAAAAGGGTATAAAAGGGATCCGCACCATTTTGTGTTGTTCTGTTGAAGCTTGAATAAAGAAGCTACTGTTGTTACACCTGCCTCGTCTCAATGCCTTACCAACGCACAGAACAGAACAGTGGTATTTATGTTTAATAGGTTTGTAACCACTGTGCTGCTATGATAAATCATAGTGCAATTGTTCTGTCTAAGCATCTTGCGCTATTCTGCATATGTCACTCTAGACTCCTGAGTCTACCTTCTCATAATATTTGCCATGCCTAACATCCACTGTCCCACTCATTTTAATTAGCGCACCAATCCACAATTTATAAATATATGAGAATATTTGTAGCTCAGAGTTGAACTATGAAGACCTTGATGCTCCCTAAGATTGGTTGTTTTATTACCTAGCTAGGTAAGGTCATCAGTATATTTATACTTTAAGCCTTTGAATCAGTTTTGACCTCAGGTGGCTGTGTGGATGAGTCCATGACATTTTATTGGCAACATTTTCAAAGTTGTTTTGCCTCTGTTTTCTTCCTAGGACTGAGAGAGAAGATCACCAAGGTGGCCTTGTGCCCAAGTTGGGGCTAGAACTGATGGCCTCCCAGATTCTAACCTGGAACCTTAACCACTATCCCACACTGGTTCTCCCATCCATGTTACCCAAATTCTACAATCTGACTCAAGGAGATCACAGAGCTCCTTCCATGCTCCATCTGGCTTGGGAATCTTCAGCTGGAAAATGTGCTAATTAAGCATCAATGGCCTATGACAGTGTTTCTCAACTTTGGCAGCTTGAGGATGAGTGCAGTTCAACTCTCAGAATTCCCCAGCCAACAAAGCTGGCCAGGGAATTCTGGGAGTTGAAGTCCACAGGTCCCAAAAGTTGCCAAGATTGAGAAGATAAGCTAGATAAGATAACCTTTATTGTCTTTTTTTTACTGTGGGCACAATGACACACATCAAAAATGAAATTTAGTTGCCCGCTCTCAAAGTGAACACATACATTATACATACCTAAACATACTATATACAACATATACATACTATATACAACTTATGTGTAGACCTATACCCCTACATATACATATATGAATATTAATCACTGTCCATCTTGAATACATAACGGAAGGAGGAAGCTTGAGCGTTCACAAGGTTTATACTGTGTGGAACGAAACTATGGTTGAATCTGGATGTTCTGCTTCGGATACCACGGAGCCTCCTCCCAGAAGGTAACAAGGAAAACAGGTCATGAAGAGGATGGGTAGTGTCCCAGAGAATTTTACGGACCCTGCTCAAGCAATGCTTCTCTGCTATGCCCTGGATGGGAGGGAGGGACACTCCCAATGATCTTTTCGGCCATCCTCACCACTCTCTGCACCGCCTTCTTGTCTGAAGCAGTGGTGCTTCCAAACCAGACTGTGATGCTGTATGACAGGATGCTCTCGATCGTCCCCCTGTAGAAAGTGGTAAGGATAGGAGAAGGAAGATGTGCTTTTCTCATGCGACGCAGAAAATGCAGGTGCTGCTGTGCCTGCTTCACCAGTGTCTTGCTGTTGACAAACATTGGCTGATGAGAGCATCTGAAATCTGCCACCTCTTTCTGACTCTTTCTCAGGAGTCCCTACAACCTGCTCAGATCTGAGCTGAAAACATGTCCATTTGCTTTTCTATAATGTTGTGAGATGCTGTCTTGTTGTGAAACCATACATTTACTTTAGACTGTAAGAAACACTGGAAATGGTACCAAGTCAAACTGCGTCATAAATGGAGATGAGATATGTTCTCCTCTAAGATGAAGTAGATAGATGAGAAACCCATGGATCCAATTTGCTAGGTTTTGGATAGGCTTTGGTCCAGACTCAACAGCTGTTGCTGAAAAAGCCCAAGGTCTTTGTAAGGAGATTGCATTCCTTTAAAATCCAGCTACCCTTGAAGCGAAGGAGCCAACTAAGGCTCCTCACCAAGGTTACTTAGCAATGTCATCCCCGCTTGATGATAAATTTAGCCTTGACTAGCTTATAAATTAAAACAAGCTGCAGCTGTAGGAAGTCTTAAAGGCCTGCTTCTCCAGAGTATAAGAAGATGACAATGACAAAGATGACAATGGCATGCCCTCTCCACCCTGTCCCAATGAAAATGGCTTCTCCCTGTTAGGTTTTTACCAAATGGCTGGAGTTAAAAGCCCAAGGCTGGGAGACGATCATTGATAGCAGGGATTGATTAAATCCTGACCTAGAGAATAACTCAGATCAAAGAAACAAGGGAGGATGTTTATCTGTTGTACACATGCACAAATGACTATCCTTATTATCATCTGTGAACAGAGAATGTTGTGGTTTTCTTCCCATTTTGCCTGGCTAAAAGGGGGCTACTTCGATTTGCCAGCAACGTGCTTTTTGAGCCTGCCATTCCTGCCTCCAAGATCTCTACCTAGTTCTACAACATCTGTTTGTCTGTCCGTCTCAATGTTTCTCAACCTTGAGAACTTTAAGATGTGAGGACTTCAGTCCCAGAATCCCTCAGCCAGCAAGCAATGGGAGAGGCTGGATTTGCTTGATGATTGCTTAATGATCGCACAGTCTGCTTAACAACTGCAGCGATTCACTTAACAACTGTGGCACAAAAAGTTGTGACTCACTTTATAACCACCTTGCTTAGCAATGGAAATTCTGGTCCCGATTGTGATTGTAAATTGAGCATTGCTGGTATAATTGTAAACATTTAAGTTCCTGTGAAGCCTTGGCTTTGCCCGCTCTGCAGCTTCTAAGGCAGTGGTTCTCAACCTGTGGGTCGGGACCCCATTTGGGGTCAAACGACCATTTCACGGGGGTCACCAAACAACGCAGTCCACCATTTCCCCCCCCCCCTTTTCCTTAGCTGTGCTACTCCCTTTTATTCTATTGGCTTTTGAAAGCCAATAGAATAGACTGTCTTGAATAGAGTCTAATTCTATTGGCTTTCAAAAGCCAATAGGAATTGTCCAGGCTGTCTCTGCCCTGCTGAGCCCGCCAAAAGTCCCATTCTGTAAACGGTTCTGCACCAGTTGAGTAGTCCTCGACTTATGACCGGTTGAGTAGTCCTCGACTTACGACCGGTTGGGGGTCGCGGCATTAAAAAGGTTGAGAACCACTCTTCTAAGGTATGTTTTAAAGGTGTGGAGACATGTGTTTTTACCAGTGTATTTTGAACCCAAGGAGAAACCATCTCTGTGGCGTGTCATTCAATAGATTCAGGGCTACTGCAGTGTATACAGTCAGGCAGAGGTGAGTGTTGAACAATGAGTTAATATTATGGTGATGAATGGCTTTCCAACTGATGCTAGACAGGAAGATTGAGGAGGCAGGCTTTAAAGACATTTATTTATTTAGAAACAAAGAAACATACATGCTGCACCTCATAACAAAAATATCAAATATGTCTGGTTTGATTTCTGAAATGGATACTGATAGAAACAACTTTACTTGCAAGCAGGGAATACAGAAGAACATGCACAGTTTCAGTAACAGAGGAATATGAAAACTTGAATCCTTCTTCGCTGCCTCCTCCTTCTTCTCCTTCTCCTCCTCCTCTGTAGCACCTGAACAAGAGATTTATTGATTGATAAGTGCAACAACCAGTGGATATGATAAAATACAACCCAAATTATAGCAGAGCTAGTAAAATCTGAAAAAAAAAAGATAATGCATATGTCCTTCTTCCACCATCTCCTCCTTCTCCTTGTCTTCCTCCTCCTCTTCCTGTTCTATAGCACTGAATAAGAGTAGTTTATAGAATAAATTCACTATTAAATTTAGGGCTGGATGTATTTCTGAATAGGTACCAAATCAGCTACCTTAATATCGCCATGTATTGGCTATGTGAAAAATCCAGGTGTTCAGAACTTGGCAAACTTTACCGATTTAAAAAGACAAATGTCTCAGCAAATTCAAGGAAACAAGAATAGGTTTTCAGACAAGATCCTATGTGGAAGCAACCCAACACACTTGATGTTCTTAGCATGCTTTACTTAGCGGAAAAGGGATCCCTGCTTCTGTACATTCCAAGAGTCTGGGAGAAAGTAGCTCTTAGTGTATAGCACTTCTGTGACTCTTGCCATGTTATTTCAATACCTAAGCACCACGAGAGCCTGCTAGATCTCAGTCTCATGTCCTGCTCTATGAAAGAGAAGAAATTGGCAAGGGGCAAATCAGAGCCAGGTGTATTCAGAAATGTGCAATACTGGGTGTGCTGCCAAGCTGCCATAAGTGCAGTTTGACACATCTTGGCACCAAGATTTCTAACTGAATTTTGCCAGCCCCAAAGTCTTATCTTGCTTACTGCTGGTAAAAATTAAAGCAATACAAGAGCCACCTTGGCACTAGGCAAATGCCTCAGGCAGCACTTTAGAATAGAAAAACAAAAGTGGAAGGGACCTTGGAGGTCTTCTAGTCCAACCCCCTGCTCAGGCAGGAAACCCTATACCATTTCAGACAAATGGTCGACCAATCTCTTCTTAAAAACTTCCAGTGTTGGAGCATTCACAACTTCTGCAGGCAGGTTGTTCCACTGGTGCAAGTCGTTCCGCTGGTAACCATCAACAACAGGCAGGGCCATAGCTCAAAGTGAAAAGATTACGCAAACATCCTTGTTTAGGGTAAGAAGTGGGAGTAGCAAAAGCCAGGCAATGTAGATCATGGTCTAATTCCCTATGTGTTTCTTTCAGCCAGCAAAACATACAGGAGGAATAAAATAATGTAGACGTCAAAGTCAAGTCAGTCCTGGGCAAAAGCCAAAGACAAGAAAGCAGAAGTTGTGATTTTCCCACTGAAAGGTAGCATTGAAGGAAAAGTCTTCATCATGGTTCAGTCCAAGCCGGGAATAAACAAGATGGCGACTGCTTTAGAAAGAAGTTTATTGGAGAGGAAAGCCGGACAGAAAGATAGCTCTGGAAGAAAAGAGAGAGAGCAGATGTAGGGAGTGGGTTTTTATACCCTCTGGGGCTCTTGAGGTTGTTTCCTGTTCCTGTTTGAGGCTTTGTATTTCCTGTGCCATGTATTTTGACCTGTGTCCCTTTGGCATCTGTGGGTTAATCCTATTATGTCCTGTCTTAGAGTTTGGGTGGGGTATGTAGATTTTAGGTGTCTTTGTCTTCTTAATCTTCTAGCTGGGGGCCTCCAACCTTCCTGGATTATTTACATCTGCATTTCTACAGAGCTGGTTTCTGCTTGGGGGAGGTAGACTTGGGGCTATTAAGAGAACTGGGCATGCTTTTCTGCCTCTTTAAGATCCTTTGAGGAAATATATTTTTCTGCCCTTTTAATATTTCCTTCTCTGGGGGGCTGACTTCCCACAGTAGTATGGCAAGGTAGCTGAAGTGCAAGGCACAAGTGAGCTAGACACACAGATCTGCAAGCAGGAAATGCTGCTCCCAGCACAGAACTTTGCTCCTGAACGGAAAACTTTCTATCGGAAGCTGTCTAGGCCACCTGCATTCAGGAGGTACTCTTCAGGTTTGCTTTGATTGCCAAGCCCCTTGCAGGTACTTGAAAAGCCAATCAGAGCACAGGTAGTCCGTAACTTACAACAGTTCATTTAGTGACTGTTCAAAGTTACAACGGCACTGAAAAAAGTGAACTATGACTGTTTTTCATATTTATGATCGTTGCGGCATCCCCATGTCATGGGATCAAAATTCGGATGCTTGGCAACTGACTTGTATTTATGTGGCATCTGGGGTCATGTGATCCACTTTGGTGACCTTCTGACAAGCCAAGTCAATGGGGAAGCCAGATTCACTTAACAACCACGCTACTAACTTAACAACTATGGCAAGAAAGGTCGTAAAATGAGGCAAAATTCACCTAACAAATGTCTCGCTTAACAACAGAAATGTTGGGCTCAGTTGTGGTCACAGGTCAAGGACTACCTATATATCTTTATTCCCACTCGTGGGGGTTGCTACATAGATCTGTTTAGGTCATGTTTCTGGCAGAAGTTAATGGGGACAAAAGGGAGTCCAGACTCATCTGTTGGAGAGGGCTTGCAAGGATCTCTTGATCCAGACTATGCCCCATCTATGCAACCGACAGGATCTCTCCTATTTGCACCAACATACTCAACCTCTCTTCTCTCCATCCAATGAGAAGGTCATCACCTAGATTAGGGGCAGGCAACCTTGGCTCTTTTATAACTCATGGACTTCAACTCCCAGAATTCCTGCTCAGGAATTCTGGGAGTTGAAGTCCACGAGTCATAAAAGAGCCAAGGTTGCCTACCCCTAATCTAGATAAACAGTGATCCTTCTCCTGGTAGTGTCTTTTCTAGTTAGAAATCTCCCCCTGGGCTTGGTTTGTGAGCCCTAAGCCCTAAGTAATACATAAAAGTGTAAGATCATAAGAAGATCACAAACCAGATATAATTGATAGAAGATAGTTGGCCAGAGTCATTTCGACAGTGAGATGGGTGGCTTATACATTTACTCAATCAATAAATAAAAATAAACAAATAAGCACATGCTCTATTATGATGATAAAAATTAATTGCAGTTGATCGTGAGATTTTGTTTGATAAATGTTTGAGATTCTAAAAAGATTCATCCCCATTTCTTGTATTTGCATTGTAAATTCCCTAAATGGATATCATTCAATAAATGGAACATTCGGAGCAGCTGGTTTCCTCCCAGATCCTAGCTAGAGAGCCTAACTCCTAATTTCTTTCACTATATCTATGTTTTCTGATACAACAAGGAAGACAAATGCCCAGGTTTAATGAAAGCAGCCAATGTAATTAAGGATAGGACTCCTGCCATTTTTGTGATTTAACAGGCAGCATTTCAGCATTTTCTACAACATGACAACAGAAAGCTCAGGATGCCAGCATTTGCCCTTATATATGCAACAATTAAAGTTGCTCTTCTGAAATTCCAGAAAGACTGTTTAAAAAAAAAGTCAGAGGACTGAACAAATGAATATGCTGACAATTCTCATTACATGATTAGGATTTGTCTTTTCTATGGACAATAATAGGGTCACTTACAAAAAGTGGATAACCATTAGAGCAGTGGTTCTCAACCTGTGGGTCGGGACCCCAGTTGGGGTTGAATGACCATTTCACGAGGGTCGCCAAACAACGCAGTCCGCCATTTTTTCCCCCTTTTCCTTAGCTGTGCTACTCCCTTTTATTCTATTGGCTTTTGAAAGCCAATAGAATAGACTCTCTTGAATAGAGTCTAATTCTATTGGCTTTCAAAAGCCAATAGGAATTGTCCAGGCTGTCTCTGCCCTGCTGAGCCCGCCAAAAGTCCCAGTCTGCAAACGGTGCTGCACCAGTTGAGTAGTCCTCGACTTACGACCGGTTGGGGGGTCGCGGCATTAAAAAGGTTGAGAACCACTGCATTAGAGGGCGACCAAGAGTTATGGATGCCATCTTGAGATTTTCTGCTTTTTTTATTCAGCCCAACTCTGGTAGCCATAGCTGTAGCCCAACTGTGCTCCCTTCGTAGGATGTGTCAGATTGTCTCCTCAGAAAAGTGCTCATGATGATAGCGATCAAAGGGAAGAGTTGGGTTGGGAAGAACAAATGCAATATCTTGGGTGGGAAGGGATGGGGCAGAGTAGAGTAGAGTAGAGTAGGGTAGGGTAGGGTAGGGTAGGGTAGGGTAGAACTGTATAAAATAGAATAGAATAGAATAGAATAGAATAGAATAGAATAGAATAGAATAGAATAGAATAGAATAGAATAGAATAGAATGCCAGAGCAGGGGGAACTAGCTCATTCAAGTCCCATGTCTCAGAAGACCTTGCAGAACTATCCAAATGGGAGGTCAGATAATTCCTGAGGTTACCTATGGAGATTGTCAATCATTCAGGTCTTGTTGTTCCAAAGGTTCTGTTCAAAAGGCAAAGAAAGTCCAGTTGTCTTTTGAACAGCACATTTGGGTTAGTTTCTAAGGGCATCTACTGGCTCTATACTAAAGTGTGCTTGCATAAAATGTCTTACCTAATTGTATTGATTGCCTCTGAGTCACAAATACCAGTATAGATCAAGAGAGGTCCTGCACCTGCAAAGAGCCAGAGGTAAAATGGGTGAGGTGATTTGCACAGCACACTGTCAGGCACTAATTAGCCAGCAAATGCTCCCACACAACAAACTACAAACAGGTACCACTTCTTTTTCATCCAGACATGGATATCTGCACCTAGTCAACCAGCACTTCCTGGGTTTTTAAACACTGAAAATGAATACATGGTGTGCAAGTTACAGTACACAGAGTGGGGAATGGCTGAGCCACTCCTGATCCAGTTCCTTCATCTATACAAGCCAGAACCAGCTAACATATTACAGCTGGAGTGGCCTTATGTTGTAGCCCTGCTATCTGTGTCTCAGTCTTGAGGGGGAAAGCTGAGTTAAGTACTTTCAAAGCTTGGACTGTATGTAAAACCACAGTTTAGCTGAAAAAACTTTACTACAACCATAAGTGCAAATAATGGTTAACTGCTTCTCCTCAAACATAGCTTAAAGAATTGGCAAGTTTCACAGGTCATACTTGTTTTTAATCTGCTTTAAATCTCCTTCCAATCAACCTCATTGGATGGTCTCTGGTCCTAGTATTTTGAGTTCATGTTCTCCATTTTATATGCCTAAAACATGGCCCACCTCAGTCTTGTTTTTCCCAAGCTACAAATTACTAAACATTTTGGTTTCTTTTTTTCTAACTTTATTATATCCTTTTATAAGTATGCTTTCCAGAGCAGTTTGTTGTTGTTGTTAATTGCGAAGTCGTGTCCGACCCATCGCGACCCCATGGACAACGCTCCTCCAGGTCTTCCTGTCCTCCACCATCTTCTGGAGTCCATTTAAGTTCACACTACTGCTTCAGTGACTCCATCCAGCCATCTCATTCTCTGTCGTCCCCTTCTTCTATTGCCCTCAATCTTTCCCAGCATTAGGCCCTTCTCCAGTGAGCCCTTCCTTCTCATTAGGTGGCCAAAGTATTTGAGTTTCAACTTCAGGATCTGGCCTTCTAAAGAGCAGTCGGGGTTGATCTCTTCTAGGACTGACCGGTTTGAACGCCTTGCAGTCCAAGAGACTCGCAGGAGTCTTCTCCAGCACCATAGTTCAAAGGCCTCAATTCTTTTGCGCTCAGCCTTTCTTATGGTCCAACTTTCACAGCCATACATTGCAACTGGGAAACCCATGGCCTGTACTATACGTACTTTTGTTGGCAGGGTGATGTCTCTGCTTTTTAGTATGCTGTCTAGATTTGCCATAGCTTTCCTCCCCAGGAGCAAGCGTCTTTTAATTTCTTGGCTGCAGTCCCCATCTGAGGTGATTTTTGAGTCCAGAAAAGTAAAATCTGTCACTACCTCCATTTCTTCCCCATCTATTTGCCAGGAATTGAGAGGGCCAGATGCCATGATTTTGGTTTTCTTAATGTTGAGTTTTAAGCCAACTTTTGCACTCTCCTTCTTCACCCGCATCAAGAGGCTCTTTAGTTCCACTTCACTTTCTGCCATTAGAGTGGTATCATCTGCATATCTTAGATTGTTGATGTTTCTCCTGGCAATCTTAATTCCAACTTTTGATTCATCTAGCCCTGCCTTTCTCATGATGTGCTCTGCATATAAGTTAAATAGGCAGGGCGACAGTATACAGCCTTGCCGGACTCCTTTTCCAATTTTGAACCAATCAGTGGTTCCGTGTCCAGTTCTCACTGTTGCTTCTTGACCCGCATATAGATTTCTCAAGAGACAAATGAGATGGTCTGGTATTCCCATCTCTTTAAGAACTTGCCACAATTTGTTGTGATCCACACAATCAAAGGCTTTTGCAAAGTCAATGAAGCAGAAATAGATATTTTTCTGGAACTCCCTAGCTTTCTCCATGATCCAGCGTATGTTGGCAATTTGATCTCTAGTTCCTCTGCCTCTTCGAAATCCTGCCTGCACTTCTGGTAGTTCTCGATCCACATACTGCTGGAGTCTAGCTTGTAGGATTTTAAGCATAATTTTACTAGCATGTGAAATGAGTGCAATGGTGCGATAGTTTGAACATTCTTTGGCATTGCCTTTCTTTGGAATTGGAATGTACACTGACCTTTTCCAATCCTGTGGCCACTGTTGAGTTTTCCAAATTTGCTGGCAAATTGAGTGTAGCACTATTACTGCATCGTCTTTTAAGATTTTGAATAGCTCAGCTGGAATACTGTCACCTCCACTAGCTTTGTTGTTGCTCAGATTTTCTAAGGCCCATTTCACTTCACATTCTAGGATGTCTGGTTCGAAGTCAGTGACCATCTCATTGTGGTTATCTGGGACGTTAAGCTCATTCTTGTATAGTTCTTCTGTGTAGTTTTGCCATCTCTTCTTAATCTCTTCTGCCTCTGTTAGGTTCCTGCCATTTTGGTCCTTTATCATGCCCATCTTTGCATGAAATGTTCCCTTCATATCTCCAATTTTCTTGAAGAGATCTCTGGTCCTCCCTATTCTGTTGTTTTCTTCTATTTCTTTGCACTGTTCATTTAAGAAGGCATTCTTATCTCTTCTAGATACTCTCTGGAATTCTGCATTCAGTTTGGTGTATCTTTCTCTTTCTCCTTTGCCTTTCGCTTCCCTTCTTTCCTCAACTATTTGCAAAGCTTCCTCAGACAGCCATTTTGCTTTCTTGCATTTCTTTTTCTTTGGGATGGTTTTAGTTGCTACCTCTTGTACAATGTTGCGAACTTCCATCCATAGTTCTTCAGGTACTCTGTCTATCAGATCTAATTCCTTAAATCTATTTGTCACCTCTGCTGTATATTCATCAGGAATATGATTTAGTTCATACCTGAGTGGCCTAGTGCTTTTCCCTACTTTTTTCAATTTAAGCCTAAATTTTGCAACAAGAAGCTCATGAACTGAGCCACAGTCAGCTCCTGGTCTTGTTTTTACTGACTGTATAGAGCTTCTCCATCTTTGGCTGCAGAGCACATAGTCAATCTGATTTCTATGTTGACCATCAGGTGATGTCCATGTGTAGAGCCGTCTCTTGGGTTGTTGGAAAAGAGTGTTTGTTATGACCATCGTATTCTCTTGACAAAATTCTATTAGCCTGTGTCCTGCTTCATTTTGTACTCCAAGGTCAAACTTGCCTGTTATTCCGGTTATCTTTTGGCTTCCTACCTTAGCATTCCAATCCCCCATGATGATAAGGACATCATTTTTTGGTGTTAATTCTATAAGGTGCTGTAGGGCTTCATGGAACCGGTCAACTTCATCCTCTTCAGCACCAGTGGTTGGGGCATAGATTTGGACTATTGTGATTTTGAATGGTTTGCCTTGGATTCGAATTGAGATCATTCTGTCATTTTGGGGATTGTATCCCAGTATTGCTTTTCCTATTCTTTTATTGACTATGAAGGCTACTCCATTTCTTCTGAGGGATTCTTGCCCACAGTAGTATACCTGATGGTCATCTGAGTTAAATTCACCCATTCCTGTCCATTTTAGTTCGCTGATTTCTAAGATGTCGATGTTCAGTCTTGTCATCTCTTTTTTGACTACGTCTAGCTTGCCTTGATTCATGGATCTTACATTCCAGGTTCCTATGGAGAAAAAATCTTTACAGCATCGGACTTTCCTTTCATCACCAGATATATCCACAGCTGAGCGTCCTTTCGGCTTTGGCCCAGTCGCTTCATTCTTTCTGGCGCTACTAGTACTAGCCTTCTGCTCTTCCCCAGTAGCATATTGGACACCTTCCGACCTGAGGGGCTCATCTTCCAGCGTCATATCTTTTTGCCTTTTAGTAGTGTCCATGGGATTTTCATGGCAAAGATACTGTACAAGTGCATATACCATGCACTTGAATATATGTGCACTGTAATGTTGTCATTATCATTTTTTCATCTACCTTTTCCAAAGATGGTGCACTCTGAATCAACACCAAGTTATCCACTATGACCCCCAATGTCTTTTTCTTTATTATTTACAAATAGTCCTGGCATCATAAGTGTATATGAGAAGGGAGAAAGCGACCAACTCAAAGTGACCTACAACTGTCCAATGCAGAATTGGAATTAAAAGCAGATATAGATAGTCCTTGACTTATGACCACAACTGAGCCCATATTTTGTGCTGTTAAACAAGACAGTTGTTAAATGAGTTTTGCTCCATGTTATGACATTTCTTGCCACAGTTAAGTGAATCACTGCAGTCTTTAATAACACAATTGTTAAGTGAATCTGGCTTCCCCGTTGATTTTGTTTGGCAGAACATCCAGAACGGTGATCCATAGCAGTTGCCAAGCAACTGAATTTTGATCACATGACCATGAGGATGCTGAAAAATGGTCATAGATCACTTTTTGAACTGCTCTATAGATAATGCACTTTTTTGTGCGCTTCATCTTAGTTTGGCGCACCTGGAGGAGAAGAATACTTACGTGCAAATGCTGTTTGTTGATTTTAGTTCAGCTCAGTGTTCAACATAATCATTTCTCAGCATTTGGTGAACAAACTGGGCCTATTAGGTTTTAATACTCCCTTATGTAATTAGATAGGCCCCAGTTTGTGCGCGTTGGAAGAAAAATTTCCAATTCCATCTTTTTGAGCATGGGTTCCCCACGGGGCTGTGTTCTAAGTCCATTACTGTTTACCTTGATGACCTATGATTGCTGTAATAAGTCTGCTACGAATCATATTGTGAAGGCAGAGGGGGTCAATTTCTTCAGCAAAGCATCAGAGGGAAGGACGAGAAACAATAGTTGGAAACTGATCAAGGAGAGAAGCAACCTGGAATTAAGGAGAAACTTCCTGACAGTGAGGACAATCAACCAGTGGAACAGCTTGCCTCCAGAAATTGTGGGCGCTCCATCACTGGAGATTTTTAAGAAGAGACTAGACAATCACCTCTCTGAGATGATGTAGGTTCTCCTGCTTGAGCAGGGGGCTGGATTAGAAGACCTCCAGGGTCCCTTCCAGCTCTATTCTATTCTATTCTATTCTATTCTATTCTATTCTATTCTATTCTATTCTATTCTATTCTATTCTATTGTGCGGATGACACAGCAGTGGTGGGTCTTATCTGGAATGATAACAAAGATTCTTATAGAGAGGAGGTGAAGGCTTTGATGGACAGGTGCAATAAAAATAACTTGGTTTTGAATATTAATAAAACAAAGGAGATCATTGTCAACGGCATCACTATAACATTGTGAATAAACAAAAATTCAACCACAAAATATACAGTACACACTCTGTTTTCTTAAACAAGATGCACCCAACCTATGAGAATATCAGTGAACAGAACTGATTCTTAAAATGCTATTCATCTGGAGATCAGCGTTCTTACAAGTTAGAAAGAGTACAGCTGATTTTTAATGAACCATAAGAGGAATTTACTTGATTACTGTACTGAAATTATAATTAAGTCCCCTTAGTTTCATGAAACTACAGGTGACTTTTCCAATACTTAATAAAAAGAAGCCTTTTGGAGTTTTGCATTAGTAACTACACATATTGTTTTAAAAGGCAAATAGCAGGTGCATGGGTTATTGATTAGATGGAGATACCAGTTAAGGGATCTTTAATATTCTGCCCCAGACTTTAGTCCTCAAAAAGAGCATGATTACTGCAGCATACATTTTGTACTGGGTCATATATTTAAATCAGACATGTCAAACACAAGGCCCAGGAGCCGGATGAGGCCCACAAAGTGGTTTCATGCGGCCCACAAAGCCATCCTGGAAACAGTGAGGGAACGGCCCCCACTGCCTTGGCCCTGGCTCAGGCCAGCCGGGAGCCAATGTACAATTTTGTGGTGGCCATCTTGGCACTACCCTGGTGGACTATGCCTTGGCACTTGCCCTGGTCCCACCCCCTTCTGCCAGAGACCCTCAGATCTGTCCCACTCCTGCCCAGGCCCCTATAGGCACCCTTGACACGAATGATGTAGAACTGGCCACGCTCACCCAGTAGGCCACACCCACTCCATCCACACCCACCCAGTAGGCTGCACCCACTCTGGCCACACACACCCAGCCCCCCCAGGACAACCGCAATGCTGATGTGGCCCTCAGTGAAATTGAGTTTGACACCTCTGATTTATATCATTTGAAACAACTTCTCTGGCATCATCAACTGCTGTGAGGTAGAAAGCTCCCTCCTGTAACACTCTAAAGATTAGAAGACAAAGGGAAAATTCAGCTGATTTCTACCCTGGTTGTTCCTTTACCTGAGACATCCCACTATGAGAAACCTTAGAACTTTCCTGCTTAAATAAACCAATCTTGAATTGATGGTCCTTACTAAAGGATGCCTGCCTTTATGCTGTTGCTATATTGCCAAGCAAAAACAAAGGCCTTAAAAACAACTAACAAAAAGCATATGTTGAAAGAAAAATCAGGTCCAGTTCCAAGCCAGGAGTAAGATGCCTTCTGTGGGAGCTGTGGCTCAAGGCGTTTTGCTTATGAATAGTGTGGCCCCAGGCTTTCTGAATGGATTAAAAAACCTCAGTTTTTAAATAATTGCCTCCTCAGGTTTCTGCCTGAGGAAGGAAGATTGGGGCTGTTTCTGCCTTTGTTAAGATTTTTTTTCTCCATTTCTCCTTCAGAGGAAATATAATATTCTGCCTCTTTTTAATATTATGAATAAAGAATATTTTAATCTGGAGAGTGGGGCCTTCCTACACATATTTGGGTCTTCATGTTATGTATTTTTCTCACATGTTTGGTACAAAGAATATTCTTTATGTTTACTAAGATGGTGTTATAGCAGCACTGTTAAAGCCTTGTCTCAGCCTTGCCTCTTTACAAAGGAGCAGAGCTTTGATTGACTGCGACGATTGCCCTATTGCCTGGTTTGACCTCCTTCCCAGATGTTGCTATGCAGTCCAACACATCTGTAAGGCACCAAGTTGCTAAATAAGAAAGAATGTCTAAATAATATTACAAGGTAATATCGATATAAATTATGTTCCTCTCCCTCAATGACTCATGAAATGACTGACTGTACTTTTTTACCTTGTTTTTTTTTTTTTTTTTGCAGTTTTCTGCTTGCGGTGAGATATTACATTGTTAGCATAGAACCTTTGAGATAATAGTTTGTTTTATTATTGGGGTTTAGATTTCTGGGGCAACAGTGATTGTAATTTTTTCTTGCAACACACTCATGATAAAGTGCCCCAACTCTCTAAAAATTGCAGAAACGTTCATTATTCCAAATGGGCTAAGATACCCCAACTTCTCTGAACATCTGGCGTTCGCATGCCAACCCTGGAAGGATTTCAAGCTTCACATGTAATTCTATAAATATAATTGGATTTTCCATGGAACATCTTGACTTGGCAGATTGGGTCGTGGGGGCTGGGAGAGAGACATACTTATGCCTGGATTCAGTGTATAATCAGCTACAGATGCCATGTAGGGAGTACTTCTTTAAGGTAGCATTGCTTTCTGCCACTCACACACTGAATAATAGCACTTCAGCACTGCCATGTGGAAGAGCACAAACCTGAACAATTTTATGCATGTTGGCCTAAGAGGAAACTTCAATATCAATATAGCCCAGAATGTTCTAAGCCTGCCCTTATTTATTTATTTATTTATTTATTTATTTATTTATTTATGAGACTTATATACCGCTTTAAGTGCAAGCACTCTCTAAGCAGTGTACACCAGTAAGCAATGTATATATATATTTACATTGCCCCCAACTATCTGGGTCCTCATTTTACCTACCCCGGAAGGATGGAAGGCTGAGTCAACCTTGAGCCGGTGAGATTTGAACTGCTGACCTGCTGAACACAGTCAGCTAAAGTGGCCTGCAGTACTGCACTCCTTAATCCTGGACTGGGGTTATCAGGAAGGCAATGAAAGGAAAAAAAATGTGCCCAGGACATATTTATCCATCATTTTTGTGTAATCATAAAAAAGGGTACAATATCCATTTCCTGTTAATTTTCAAACCATATTTTTTTTAAAAAGTCTCTAGTATAGTATTTAAAATGTTATTAAATTTAAACAACAGAATTAATATATAAAGAGTACCACAGTATGGCACAAAACTGCATCAGGAAAATAATGTATTTTGAGCACCAGTAACCAAATCTAATTTCTTTTTTAAAAATGCATGTGTGTTCAATAGACCTAGCATAATATTTTGGAAGAGTTTATTAATAATTTTAAATATGAAAAAATTTTGATTTATAGTTGTGAACATTGCCTTCCTTGATGTTTTGTTACTGGACTTTCCAACTTTTTTATTCCATGCCTCATTATCTTCTTGAACATTTAATTTAATTTATATTAACAACCATTTATGTTTCATTATTATAGACTTATTTTTTGTAATAGATATATTACATTTTCTGGTACCAGAATTTGTTCTTAAGCCCCTAAGATGGCCCCCTCCTGATATTTTGGAAAGTGTTTTAACTGAAAACACAGCCTCTCTGTCCTTTTTTTTTTTTTTGGTCAAACAATGCTTATGTCACAACTCTGTAAATAACTGCAAATCATAAGATAATCCTGTTATTCAACACTGTCCAGGTTCTCCAACAAAAGAACGAACTTGCTCTCTTCTAATCTATATTTCCCTGTAATGATCACAGTGCAGGTGTCAATGCATGTCGTGATTTTCAAGCAGCTAATATAGAAGGAGAATTCCAAACTTTCCACATTTTGGGAAACACCGTCCAGCTTATAAGGAAAGGATGCCTTCAAGCCTTAGGAGTGCACCCAGGAAAATATCTGGGCAATATTATGGAAGTGCTTGTCAATGTCTTTTTCCAGACTGTTCTTTTGATTTCCCAGCCTAGCCAGCACTGGAATTGCTAAGAAACCCAGCATCCAAGTAATAAACTGGGCCACTGGGCCAATTTTTAGTTTCAGAGATAGGCTATGACTGGCTCAGTGCTATCCCTTGCTAGGTCTTCTAATTTATGTAAAGGATGTCACAATGCCCATATCAAAATATGTATAAAGGGCAACTTTCCAGGGGGCAAAATTAAGCATTAATTAAACTGAGAAAGACAATTTGTTTATGATCTAAACTTAAATTTGAAAAATTTAAATATCCTTCTCCAATAGTTTAAACTCTGCAGTTGAAGCTTCCCTTCCTGAGAATTTTCCTGCATCACTCCCCCAAATAGGGCTTTATATTTATGAATGTATTACAGAAATATGCAGAGAAATGCTATGTATGATGTAAAAAAAATCATTTTAAAGTGTGTATTTGACCTAAAATATTCTGTATAAGTAAAGCCCGTCTATCCAAATCTCTTCCTGTTTCCAGGGCAATATATCCAAATTCAGTTTCCTCATCTGAGCTATTTCGCTCTAGGTATTCTTACACCAACCACTACAACAGATGTGGTCCAACTTCAGAAAAGAATAGAAATGATATTCCTGTAATCTAAGATAAAATATCACAGTTGAGTTAAAGCTCCCAAATCACATTAAGGGCAGCCCAAAGCCATCAAATGATTCCTCAACCTTGTAGAATCTACAGAAATAAATCAGGAATATCAGCTTTCACATGGATTTGAGTGCATTCTTTCAAAGAGCCTCATCTTGGCTTCCGGTTCCAGGTCACGATGCTACGGTTTTGAAGAGACTCCTCTCTTCGTTGGTTGAGTTTCCTCCACTGGTAGACCCTTGATCGGGTCAAAAGTCGCCCTGGAGGGGCAACTACCATTGAGGAGGCCCCTTGTTTGACTGCAGAAGGGTGTTGTTGTCTTCTGCAGTCCGAGTAAGCTCCTTTGGGCTGACGAAGTAAAGATCGGTCAGTAAAATAGTCGATCACTTAGCTGCACCAGCCGTAAGCCACAAGAACATCTAAGCGAAATAGAACCATCGTGGAAGATTTGGTGAGACCTTTCCTTGCCTCCACTTTTCCTATTTACTCCTGTGAAAAGCTTTTTTGGAACTATTTCCCTATTTTGTTAAAGCGGCATTGTTGATGGGGGAAGAAAAGCCTTGGAACAAAAAAAAATAATCTCTACTTTTTAATGGTTGATTTTATTTTTGGACATCTGGGGGTCCCAAAATTCCCTGATATAGAGACTTAATATGCTTGTTATTTGGAGAATATTGCTTTCTTATACTTTTCACTATTTTTTTAATTAACGAAAAGAAGGAAAAAGGAAAAGAGGAAAGAAATTATTTTTTACTGGGGGTTTGGAAAGACTGAATAACTTTGGATAACCCTCTGGGGACATCTTGTGCTGAAATTACCAACTGCAATTGTTATTTCCTTTTCTTGGACTCTTGAGTTTGACTTTGACCTTCAAATTATCACAAAAAGAAAAAGATAAAGAAGCTGTACAGCTGGGTGGAGGTGGATATTGACTGATTGTTATTAAATACAGCCTCCACCAAAAGAATAATGGCTCTAAACCTTATTGAAATGGAGGAACCCTAGACTTTAATTACAAGTATATATTGGATAAAATTCTTGAAAATACTGAGCTAATAGTTGCCTGTACAAAAGAGATTATTTTTCAATGACAAATTAAAGCACAAGGTGTAAGTGAGCACTTTGCAGGCCAAGAAGTAGTAGAAGAGACCTGTTCTCAACTTTGCTTACAACTTACTGAGATGGAGGAATTAAATTCACATCTGAATTATCAACCTACATTGGAAAAAACCTTTGATGCTAATGAACAAATGACTTTTAGCACAGAAACTAAGAATGTTACCCCAGAAGGACAAGCTGATGTGCAGAATCCAATTGATTTCTTGATAGATAAAAAATCAACAGAAGAAGAACAAAATAGCACTAAAGAGGATTATACACCATCTTATATACAATCCATTCAGATTTTGGATGATTCAAAAGTGACTGCAATTAAACTATACACAACTTCAAAAAGGATGGGGATTGAGGTCCAATTACGAGCTATCGAGAATCGCTACAACTTTATTACTAGCCTATTAAAATGGACAATGGAAGACTTTCCTTTGGTTTACGTATTCTGGCTAGAGATGAAGGAAAACTTATTTGCGGATCTAGAGTCTTTATTATGGAGACCTGTTTGGAATAGAAAGAAAGCTAGAATAAGATATGAATATAGAATTTAAGGTTACAGTTATGGGTTGCAAAGGCTTCATAGAGATGTGGATTGATTTGGATTTGGATTTTTAAGAGGTATTATTAGGATAAGATTTAGAATTTAGTATTGAAATATAGTAAGAATACACTCTTTGGAATAATAGATCTTCCTTCTTTTCTCTTTCTTCCTCTTGGTCTGTTTCTGTCTTTTTTTTACTATTTTTTCTATTTTCTTATGTTTTTTTATTATTAGGCATGATAATTAATTTGTGGAGGTATAATGAGAAAAAGATTGCAATAATGGAAGAGATGAAATTAACAAATGAAGAATTACTGAATAAGAAACAGAATATAGTTAAGAAATGTAAGAATGTAATGATGGAAATAATATGTTTAAACAAGAGAAGTTAGGGACATCCAAATGGTAAATAATATGTTTGTTTAAGGCTAAGTTGGATATGGTATTTGGAAATTAATAATAGCTGAAAACAGGATTTTGATTTACATAGGTAATGAGTTGCTGATAACTTTTATTGATTAATGGACTTTTTATTTAGGAATGTATTAACAAATGAATTTTATTTAGAAATGTATTAATTTGACTATATTACATTAATTGATAGAGAGGGAAATTTTAAGGAGTATTATTTGAGCCGTATATTTATGATGTTATTGTATTCAACTGATTACCCTATCTCCATGTTGGTTCTTAAGCTTCTTGGTGCAAAAATGGAAAAACCAATAAAATTGTTTGGGGAAAAAAAAAGAGCCTCATCTTCAGTCATGTAAACCTTGCTGTACCACGGAGATGATTTGTGCTGGGAAAGAGACACATTATCAACAGACATGTAGTGACAAGAAGGCCATGTGGTTCCTGTTACTGATCCCCAACAAACAGCCTGACTATAGCATGCATTTCCTTTTCAGAGACAACCTTACCTAGAGCTTCTTAGAGGGGTTGACATGAGAAGGACTGAAGGCAAGTCATAGCAGCAAGTTCTGACATCTTTAGCTGGACAAGCACATCCTTAGCCATATAAATATTATCCAGATCTAGATATTACTGTTTAATATGGAGTCCACAGAGTCTCCAAAACTGTGGTAACAACCCAAGCTTTGAAGAAGAAGGCTTCCATCCAGTAAAAGATCTTGCTTCTGGCTGTGGTTTCTCAAATCAGCACTTTGGGTCTGAACTGGAGGAGGCCTCAATTTACTTGCCTTCATTCAATATGCTATCAACATCCAGCACAGATTTTGTATTTCAATTGTGTTCATGTAGGTCTGGCCTTTAACCTGCACATATATTAATTCAATAAAAGTCCTTTTTTTTTTTTTTGAGAAATCCATTTCAGCTACTTTGCTTATCTTTGAAGAACAATTTAGGGATTGTGTGGATTACATTTCTACCACTGCTCTTACAGCATTTGAACATGTGTATTTCAGCTTTGTTATTTTGAATGTGGTTTCATTGTCTCTGCCCCGCTGAGTCAAAGTGCAGAAAAGTAATTCAAGTCTCTTCTGAAAAGACTGAAAGTAAAGCTGAAATGATTTCATTCAGGGCCTTGGAAACATTGTGCTAAATCCTATTGCAGAGGGGGCTGTATTTGAGGACCATGTGCGGTTTTCTTGATCAGAGAGCAGGATCTTCTTCCACAGCCTTGGTGCTGCATCTCCTCCTCACACACGCACACAAACACACACACACACACACACACACACACACACACACAGCTTCCCAACAAAGGAACCCCATGTTCTGGCCCAGCCAGCCGGGGGTGGGTTGTATAAGAAGGCAAAGCACAAAAGGAGGCTGAGGCACTGGGAACTCTGGCAGGGCCTTGCAAGGAGCCCTTGTCTTTGGAGTGATCAAGGATTTCCTAAACCCACACGGCCAAAAACGTGTGGCATCCAGGCCTGGAAAAAGAGCTGCCTGGGATTCCATCCCTGCCTTTACGTCAGATTCCCTTTTACTATTGTACAGCTTTGGAAATTAGCGATCAATACCAAACAGAACGGCTGTTGTTCCAGAGAGGGCGGTGAGCCAGCTGTTTATCTCGGGCCATGTCAATGCCGTTCTTGTTAGCGTCATTTTTGCTGTCCCCTCCCTGCCCCCCCCCCAACCTCACCCTAAAGAACCAGGCTCTGCTCTTTGTAAGGCAGAAGATGAAGGATTAAGATACTGCTGCTGGCGGAGAACTTTTCCTCTGGAGAATAGGGAACTCAGGAAGCGAGAGAATAGCCAAGGCGGGCTCAGATGATGGTCAGAATTGCCAGCTTGATCAGCAACTGAGAGAGAGGGATTTGGTGGGTTTGACATTAGGGTGAGAGACAGATTCAGACCTTGAATTAGTTAGCTGCCCTTTCGACCAGTTAGACTTCATTAACTCCTCTGTTGTGAGCAGGAAGTGTTGTGTCCTTCCTTTCTTTGCAAGGATAGTAAAGCTTATTCCTTTCTCCTTTAGAAGGATCTGAAGGATTCATCTCTCTTGTAAGGATGGGTGATCATTCAGCTTCCACAGCATGACTCAGACACTAATACAGGTAGTTCTCGACTGAACAACATTTCATTTAATTACTGTTCAATGTTACAACGGCATTGAAAAATGTGACTTATGACTGTTTTTCACACTTATGACTGTTGTAGTATCCCCAAGGGCATATGTTCAAAATCCAGATGCTTGGCAACTGGTTTATATTTATGACAGTTGCAGTGTCCCAAGATCATGTAATCACTTTTTGTGATCTTCTGACAAGCAAAGTCAATGGGGAAACCAGATTCACTTAACGGGTTACTAACTTATCAGCTGCAGTGATTCACTTAACAACTGTGGCAAGAAAAGTCGCAAAATGGGGCAAAATTCACTTAACAAATGTCTCATTTAACAACAGAAATTTTGGGCTCAGTTGTGGTCGTAAGTCAAGGATGTAATAACATCTTTTTTCTTAGAGCGTGTTAGGAAGCTATCTTATGGCTCACAACTCAGTTTGTCCATGTGCCCTCGCTGTGTCTTCACAAACTGGTAATGTGAAGTCTTTCCCATCAGCCTCCTTTTGTGCTTTGCTTTCTTACACAACCCATCCCCAGCTGGCTGGGCCAAACATGGGGTTTCTTTGCTGAGAAGCTGTGTCTGTGTCTTTCCCATCCTACCTGGAAAGCCGAACTTCAGAACACTTGCATAGAAAGCAGTAACAGTATTTGGAGAGGGAGCTGCATTCCTATCCCTGCTCTCAGGAGGCAGGAAAGAGAAATAGGTAAGAGGACCCTCTGCTAATTTAGAACCAGAAATATTTGCAACATCACTATTTTTGGGGGTGCCTCAAAGAAAGACAACCTCCAAACAGTGTTTATTTATTTATTTATTTATGAGACTTATATACCGCTTTAAGTGCAAGCACTCTCTAAGCGGTGTACACCAGTAAGCAATGTATATATATATTTTTACATTGCCCCCAACAATCTGGGTCCTCATTGAGGACCAGCTCTCATCATGGATGAAGTGAGAGCTGCTGGAGTGAGACAGTTATAGGCCAGTGGTGGTGAACCTATGGCACGGGTGCCAGAGGCGGCACTCGGAGCCCTCTCTGTGGGCCCACATGCCATTGCCCCTGCCTTGCCTCCCCCCACGACCTCCTCCTCACCAGCAGCCCCCCGGAGGAGAATCACCCCCGAGTGTGGCCCACACAGAGCAGCGCAGCCAAGGACATGGCAGCCAGGCAGTGCAGACAAGACTCTGCCCTCATGCCCCATCGCGCACACTTGATGTTGTGGGGTGTGGGCAGAGGGTATAGCCCAGGGGTAGGCAACCCAAAACACTCAAAGAGCCACTTGGACCCATTTCCCACCAAAAACAAAACACCAGGAGCCGCAAAACCCTTTTGATATCTAAAATGAATATAACACTGCATATATCCTTTTTTACCTTTATTATAGGTGTGTGTGTGTGTGTTTATGTGTGTGTGTGTGTGTGTGTGTGTATACATACACACACACACACACACACACACATTAAAAATAAAAGTAAAAATATGACTCTTGGGAATATCCATACTATTAAAACAATGATCACCAAGAGAATGCTTTAAGAGAATAAAATTACATACACACAAAAGTAAAAAAGGGATATATGCAGTGTTATCTTCATTTTAGATGTCAAAAGGGTCTCTCTCTCTCTGTCTCTCTCCCTCCCTCCCTCTCTATCTGCCCTTGGTCTGCCACTCCTCTTCCCCCACTCTCTTTCTTTCTCTCTCTCTTTCCTCTCTCTCTCTCTCTCTCCCCTCCCTCTCTCTCTTACTCTCTCTCTCTTTCTACCTCCCCTCCTATCTGCTGCTCATCTGGCAAGCTTCAAGCTGTTGTCCAACAAGCTCAGGGGTAAGCAACCTTGTCTCTTTTATGACTCATGGACTTCAACTCCCAGAATTCCTGAGTCAGCCTAGCTGGGCTAGCTAGCTCTCTCCTGCCCTTCCTGCTTCCTGCAGAGACGCAGCAAAGGGAGGAGCTCCGCCCAATAAGCTTTTCAGCTCCTCGGAGAACACTGTGAGTGCACACTCTTTTACACATACACACACAGACACACACACACATAAAAACACAAACACACACACACACACACAGAGAGAGAGAGAGAGAGAGAGAGAGAGAGAGAAGCAGGGAAGCGCAATTGCCTCTCTCTGTCTCTGTCTCTCTGCAAAGGCAGAGGAGGCTGGGAGCCACAGGGGAAGGCTCAAAGAACCGCATGCGGCTCCGGAGCCGCAGGTTGCCGACCTGTGGGTTAGGGTTAGGTCGCCATGAACTCATAGAGCAAATGGACATTTCCAACAAATTCAGAGTGCTTGGGTATGGTTAGGAGGGCACTGACTTTTCTTGCCTGGACTATCTATGTTTCCTGGTAAAATACATGGGAAAATCCATTGGAGGAAAATTCCACTTAGGGTTAGGGTTTGATCACGAAGAAATCATAGAGAAAGATGGACATTACCATCAAATTCGGAGTGCTTGGGTATGGTTAGGATGGCACTGACTTTTCTTGCCTGGACTATCTATGTTTCCTGGTAAAATACATGGGAAAATCCCATTGGAGGAGAATTCCACTCAAGTTTGGGTTTGATCACTATGAACTCGGGAAGGAAAATGGACATTGCCAACAAATTCAGAGTGCTTGGTTATGGTTAGGAGGGCACTGATATTTCTGGCCTTCTCTATCTATGATTCCTGGCAAAATACATGGGAAAATCCCATTGAAGGAAAATTCCACTTAGGGTTAGGGTTAGGTTACCATGAACTCAGAGAGCAAAATGGACATCGCCAACAAATTCGGAGTACTTGAGTATGGTTAGGAGGGCACTGACTTTTCTAGCCTGCCCTATCTACATTTCCTGGTAAAACACATGGGAAAATCCCATTGGAGGAAAATTCCACTTAGGATTAGAGTTAGTTCACCATGAACTCGGACAGCAAAATGGACATCGCCAACAAATTCGGAGTACTTGAGTATGGTTAGGAGGGCACTGACTTTTCTGGCCTTCTCTATCTATGTTTCCTGGTAAAATACATGGGAAAATCCCATTGGAGGAAAATTCCACTTAGGGTTAGGGTTAGGTTACCATGAACCCGGAGAGCAAAATGGACATCGCCAACAAATTTGGAGTACTTGAATATGGTTAGCAGGGCACTGGCTTTTCTAGCCTGTCCTATCTATATTTCCTGGTAAAACACATGGGAAAATCCCATTGGAGGAAAATTCCACTTAGGATTAGAGTTAGTTCACCATGAACTCAGAGAGCAAAATGGAAATCGCCAACAAATTCGGAGTACTTGAGTATGGTTAGGAGGGCACTGACTTTTCTAGCCTGCCCTATCTATGTTTCCTGGTAAAATACATGGGAAAATACCATTGGATGAAAATTCCACTTAGGGTTAGGGTTAGGTCACCATGAACTCATAGAGCAAAATGGACATTTCCAACAAATTCAGAGTGCTTGGGTATGGTTAGGAGGGCACTGACTTTTCTTGCCTGGATTATCTATGTTTCCTGGTAAAATACATGGGAAAATCCCATTGGAGGAAAATTCCAGTTAGGGTTAGGGTTAGGTCACCATGAACTCGGATAGCAAAATGGACATCGCCAACAAATTCGGAGTACTTGAGTATGGTTAGGAGGGCACTGACTTTTCTAGCCTGCCCAATCTATATTTCCTGGGAAAACACATGGTAAAATCCCATTGGAGGAAAATTCCACTTAGGATTAGAGTTAGTTCACCATGAACTCAGACAGAAAATGGACATCGCCAACAAATTCAGAGTACCTGAGTATGGTTAGGAGGGCACTGACTTTTCTGGCGTTCTCTATCTATGTTTCCTGGTAAAATACACGGGAAAATCCCATTGGAGGAAAATTCCACTTAGGATTAGGTCACCATGAACCCAGAGAGCAAAATGGACATTGCCAACAAATTCAGAGTGCTTGGTTATGGTTAGGAGGGCACTGACTTTTCTGGCCTTCTCTATCTATGATTCCTGGCAAAATACATGGGAAAATCCCATTGGAGGAAAATTCCACTTAGGGTTAGGGTTAGGTCACAATGAACTCGGAGAGCAAAATGGACATCGCCAACAAATTCGGAGTCCTTGGGTATGGTTAGGAGGGCACTGAATTTTCTAGCCTGCCCTATCTATGTTTCCTGGTAAAATACATGGGAAAATCCCATTGGAGGAAAATTCCACTTAGGATTAGAGTTAGTTCACCATGAACTCAGAGAGCAAAATGGAAATCGCCAACAAATTCAGAGTACTTGAGTATGGTTAGGAGGGCACTGACTTTTCTAGCCAGCCCTCTCTATGTTTCCTGGTAAAATACATGGGAAAATCCCATTGGATGAAAATTTCACTTAGGGTTAGGGTTAGGTCACCATGAACTCATAGAGCAAAATGGACATTTCCAACAAATTCAGAGTGCTTGGGTATGGTTAGGAGGGCACTGACTTTTCTTGCCTGGACTATCTAAGTTTCCTGGTAAAATACATGGGAAAATCCCATTGGAGGAAAATTCCACTTAGGGTTAGGTCACCATGAACTCGGAGAGCAAAATGGACATCGCCAACAAATTCGGAGTACTTGAGTATGGTTAGGAGGGCACAGACTTTTCTGACCTTCTCTGTCTATGATTCCTGGTAAAATACATGGGAAAATCTCATTGGAGGAAAATTCCACTTAGGGTTAGGGTTAGGTTACCATGAACTCGGAGAGCAAAATGGACATCGCCAAAAAATTCGGAGTACTTGAATATGGTTAGGAGGGCACTGACTTTTCTAGCCTGCCCTATCTATGTTTCCTGGTAAAATACATGGAAAAATACCATTGGATGAAAATTCCACTTAGGGATAGGGTTAGGTCACCATGAACTCATAGAGCAAAATGGACATTTCCAACCAATTCAGAGTGCTTGGGTATGGTTAGGAGGGCACTGACTTTTCTTGCCTGGACTATCTATGTTTCCTGGTAAAATACATGGGAAAATCCCATTGGAGGAAAATCCCACTTAGGGTTAGGTTTAGATCACTATGAACTCATAATGCAAAATGGACATTACCATCAAATTCGGAGTGCTTGGGTATCGTTAGGAGGGCACTGACTTTTCTGACCTTCTCTGTCTATGATTCCTGGTAAAATACATGGGAAAATCCCATTGGAGGAAAATTCCACTTAGGATTAGAGTTAGTTCACCATGAACTTGGCGAGCAAAATGGACATCGCCAACAAATTTGGAGTACTTGAGTATGGTTAGGAGGGCACTGACTTATCTGGCCTTCTCTGTCTATGATTCCTGGTAAAATACATGGGAAAATCCCATTGGAGGAAAATTTCACTTAGGGTTAGGGTTAGGTTACCATGAACTCGGAGAGCAAAATGGACATCGCCAAAAAATTCGGAGTACTTGAATATGGTTAGGAGGGCACTGACTTTTCTAGCCTGCCCTATCTATGTTTCCTGGTAAAATACATGGAAAAATACCATTGGATGAAAATTCCACTTAGGGATAGGGTTAGGTCACCATGAACTCGGAGAGCAAAATGGACATTTCCAACCAATTCAGAGTGCTTGGGTATGGTTAGGAGGGCACTGACTTTTCTTGCCTGGACTATCTATGTTTCCTGGTAAAATACATGGGAAAATCCCATTGGAGGAAAATTCCACTTAGGGTTAGGTCACCTTGAACTCGGAGAGCAAAATGGACATCGCCAACAAATTCGGAGTACTTGAGTATGGTTAGGAGGGCACAGACTTTTCTGGCCTTCTCTATCTATGTTTCCTGGTAAAATAAATGAGGAAATCCCATTGGAGAAAAATTCCACTTAGGGTTAGGGTTAGGTTACCATGAACTCGGAGAGCAAAATGGACATCGCCAAAAATTTCGAGTACTTGAATATGGTTAGGAGGGCACTGACTTTTCTAGCCTGCCCTATCTATGTTTCCTGGTAAAATACATGGAAAAATACCATTGGATGAAAATTCCACTTAGGGATAGGGTTAGGTCACCATGAACTCATAGAGCAAAATGGACATTTCCAACCAATTCAGAGTGCTTGGGTATGGTTAGGAGGGCACTGACTTTTCTTGCCTGGACTATCTATGTTTCCTGGTAAAATACATGGGAAAATCCCATTGGAGGAAAATCCCACTTAGGGTTAGGTTTAGATCACTATGAACTCATAATGCAAAATGGACATTACCATCAAATTCGGAGTGCTTGGGTATCGTTAGGAGGGCACTGACTTTTCTGACCTTCTCTGTCTATGATTCCTGGTAAAATACATGGGAAAATCCCATTGGAGGAAAATTCCATTTAGGATTAGAGTTAGTTCACCATGAACTTGGCGAGCAAAATGGACATCGCCAACAAATTTGGAGTACTTGAGTATGGTTAGGAGGGCACTGACTTATCTGGCCTTCTCTGTCTATGATTCCTGGTAAAATACACGGGAAAATCCCATTGGAGGAAAATTCCACTTAGGATTAGGGTTAGTTCACCATGAACTTGGCGAGCAAAATGGACATCGCCAACAAATTTGGAGTACTTGAGTATGGTTAGTAGAGCACTGACTTTTCTAGCCTGCCCTATCTATGTTTCCTGGTAAAATACATGGAAAAATACCATTGGATGAAAATTCGACTTAGGGTTAGGGTTAGGTCACCATGAACTCATAGAGCAAAATGGACATTTCCAACAAATTCAGAGTGCTTGGATATGGTTAGCAGGCACTGACTTTTCTTGCCTGGACTATCTATGTTTCCTGGTAAAATACATGGGAAAATCCCATTGGAGGAAAATTCCACTTAGGGTTAGGTCACCTTGAACTCGGAGAGCAAAATGGACATCGCCAACAAATTCGGAGTACTTGAATATGGTTAGGAGGGCACTGACTTTTCTAGCCTGCCCTATCTATGTTTCCTGGTAAAACACATGGGAAAATCCCATTGGAGGAAAATTCCACTTAGGATTAGGGTTAGTTCACCATGAACTCGGCGAGCAAAATGGACATCGCCAACAAATTTGGAGTACTTGAGTATGGTTAGTAGAGCACTGACTTTTCTAGCCTGCCCTATCTATGTTTCCTGGTAAAATACATGGAAAAATACCATTGGATGAAAATTCGACTTAGGGTTAGGGTTAGGTCACCATGAACTCATAGAGCAAAATGGACATTTCCAACAAATTCAGAGTGCTTGGATATGGTAAGGAGGCACTGACTTTTCTTGCCTGGACTATCTATGTTTCCTGGTAAAATACATGGGAAAATCCCATTGGAGGAAAATTCCACTTAGGGTTAGGGTTAGGTCACCATGAACCCAGAGAGCAAAATGGACATTACCATCAAATTCGGAGTGCTTCGGTATCGTTAGAAGGGCACTGACTTTTCTGGCCTTCTCTGTCTATGTTTCCTGGTAAAATACATGGGAAAATCCCATTGGAGGAAAATTGCACTTAGGGTTTAGGGTTAGCTTACCATGAACTCGTAGAGCAAAATGGACATCGCCAACAAATTCGGCGTACTTGAGTATGGTTAGGAGGGCACTGACTTTTCTAGCCTGCCCTATCTATATTTCCTGGTAAAACACATGGGAAAATCCCATTGGAGGAAAATTCCACTTAGGATTAGAGTTAGTGCACCATGAACTCGGAGAGCAAAATGGACATCGCCAACAAATTCGGCGTACTTGAGTATGGTTAGGAGGGCACTGACTTTTCTGGCGTTCTCTATGTTTCCTGGTAAAATACATGGGAAAATCCCATTGGAGGAAAATTCCACTTAGGGTTAGGGTTAGGTCACCATGAACCCAGAGAGCAAAATGGACATTGCCAACAAATTCAGAGTGCTTAGTTATGGTTAGGAGGTCACTGACTTTTCTGGCCTTCTCTATCTATGATTCCTGGCAAAATACATGGGAAAATCCCATTGGAGGAAAATTCCACTTAGGGTTAGGGTTAGGTCACCATGAACTCAGAGAGCAAAATGGACATCGCCAACAAACTCGGGGTCCTTGGGTATGGTTAGGAGGGCACTGACTTTTCTAGCCTGCCCTATCTATGTTCCATTGTAAAATACATGGGAAAATCCCATTGGAGGACAATTCCACTTAGGGTTAGGGTTAGTTCACCATGAACTCATAGAGCAAAATGGACATTACCATCAAATTCAGAGTGCTTGGTTATGGTTAGGAGGGCACTGACTTTTCTGGCCTTCTCTGTCAATGTTTCCTGGTAAAATACATGGGAAAATCCCATTGGAGGAAAATTCCACTTAGAGTTTAGGGTTAGGTTACCATGAACTCATAGAGCAAAATGGACATCGCCAACAAATTCGGAGTACTTGAATATGGTTAGGAGGGCACTGACTTTTCTAGCCTGCCCTATCTATATTTCCTGGTAAAACACATGGGAAAATCCCATTGGAGGAAAATTCCACTTAGGATTAGAGTTAGTGCACCATGAACTCAGAGAGCAAAATGGACATCGCCAACAAATTCGGCGTACTTGTGTATGGTTAGGAGGGCACTGACTTTTCTGGCCTTCTCTATCTATGTTTCCTGGTAAAATACATGGGAAAATCCCATTGGAGGAAAATTCCACTTAGGGTTAGGGTTAGGTCACCATGAACCCAGGGAGCAAAATGGACATTGCCAACAAATTCGGAGTGCTTGGTTATGGTTAGGAGGTCACTGACTTTTCTGGCCTTCTCTATCTATGATTCCTGGCAAAATACATGGGAATATCCCATTGGAGGAAAATTCCACTTAGGGTTAGGGTTAGGTCACCATGAACCCTATAGAGCAAAATGGACATTGCCAACAAATTCGGAGTCCTTGGGTATGGCTAGGAGGGCACTGATTTTTCTAGCCTGCCCTATCTATGTTTCCTGGTAAAATACATGGGAAAATCCCATTGGAGAAAAATTTCACTTAGGGTTAGGTCACCTTGAACTCGGAGAGCAAAATGGACATCGCCAACAAATTCGGAGTACTTGAGTATGGTTAGGAGGGCACTGACTTTTCTAGCCTGCCCTATCTATATTTCCTGGTAAAACACATGGGAAAATCCCATTGGAGGAAAATTCCACTTAGGATTAGAGTTAGTTCACCATGAACTCGGAGAGCAAAATGGACATCGCCAACAAATTCGGAGTACTTGAGTATGGTTAGGAGGGCACAGAATTTTCTGGCCTTCTCTATCTCTGTTTCCTGGTAAAATACATGAGGAAATCCCATTGGAGGAAAATTCCACTTAGGGTTAGGGTTAGGTTACCATGAACTCGGAGAGTAAAATGGACATCGCCAAAAAATTCGGAGTACTTGAATATGGTTAGGAGGGCGCTGACTTTTCTAGCCTGCCCTATCTATTTTTCCTGGTAAAACACATGGGAAAATCCCATTGGAGGAAAATTCCACTTAGGATTAGGGTTAGTTCACCATGAACTCGGAGAGCAAAATGGACATCGCCAATAAATTCAGAGTAGTTGAGTATGGTTAGGAGGGCACTGAATTTTCTAGCCTGCCCTATCTATGTTTCCTGGTAAAATACATGGGAAATTCCCATTGGAGGAAAATTCCACTTAGGGTTAGGGTTAGGTCACCATGAACCCAGAGAGCAAAATGGACATTACCATCAAATTCGGAGTGCTTGGGTATCGTTAGGAGGGCACTGACTTTTCTGGCCTTCTCTGTCTATGTTTCCTGGTAAAATACATGGGAAAATCCCATTGGAGGAAAATTTCACTTAGGGTTAGGTCACCTTGAACTCGGAGAGCAAAATGGACATCGCCAACAAATTCGGAGTACTTGAGTATCGTTAGGAGGGCACTGACTTTTCTAGCCTGCCCTATCTATATTTCCTGGTAAAACACATGGGAAAATCCCATTGGAGGAAAATTCCACTTAGGATTAGAGTTAGTTCACCATGATCTCGGACAGCAAAATGGACATCGCCAACAAATTCGGAGTACTTGAGTATGGTTAAGAGGGCACTGACTTTTCTCGCCTTCTCTATCTATGTTTCCTGGTAAAATACATGGGAAAATCCCATTGGAGGAAAATTCCACTTAGGGTTAGGGTTAGGTTACCATGAACCCGGAGAGCAAAATGGACATCGCCAACAAATTCGGAATACTTGAATATGGTTAGGAGGGCACTGACTTTTCTGGCCTTCTCTATCTATGATTCCTGGCAAAATACATGGGAAAATCCCATTGGAGGAAAATTCCACTTAGGGTTAGGGTTAGGTCACCATGAACCCTATAGAGCAAAATGGACATTGCCAACAAATTCGGAGTCCTTGGGTATGGCTAGGAGGGCACTGATTTTTCTAGCCTGCCCTATCTATGTTTCCTGGTAAAATACATGGGAAAATCCCATTGGAGAAAAATTTCACTTAGGGTTAGGTCACCTTGAACTCGGAGAGCAAAATGGACATCGCCAACAAATTCGGAGTACTTGAGTATGGTTAGGAGGGCACTGACTTTTCTAGCCTGCCCTATCTATATTTCCTGGTAAAACACATGGGAAAATCCCATTGGAGGAAAATTCCACTTAGGATTAGAGTTAGTTCACCATGAACTCGGAGAGCAAAATGGACATCGCCAACAAATTCGGAGTACTTGAGTATGGTTAGGAGGGCACAGAATTTTCTGGCCTTCTCTATCTCTGTTTCCTGGTAAAATACATGAGGAAATCCCATTGGAGGAAAATTCCATTTAGGGTTAGGGTTAGGTTACCATGAACTCGGAGAGTAAAATGGACATCGCCAAAAAATTCGGAGTACTTGAATATGGTTAGGAGGGCACTGACTTTTCTGGCCTTCTCTGTCTATGTTTCCTGGTAAAATACATGGGAAAATCCCATTGGAGGAAAATTTCACTTAGGGTTAGGTCACCTTGAACTCGGAGAGCAAAATGGACATCGCCAACAAATTTGGAGTACTTGAGTATCGTTAGGAGGGCACTGACTTTTCTAGCCTGCCCTATCTATATTTCCTGGTAAAACACATGGGAAAATCCCATTGGAGGAAAATTCCACTTAGGATTAGAGTTAGTTCACCATGATCTCGGACAGCAAAATGGACATCGCCAACAAATTCGGAGTACTTGAGTATGGTTAAGAGGGCACTGACTTTTCTCGCCTTCTCTATCTATGTTTCCTGGTAAAATACATGGGAAAATCCCATTGGAGGAAAATTCCACTTAGGGTTAGGGTTAGGTTACCATGAACACGGAGAGCAAAATGGACATCGCCAACAAATTCGGAATACTTGAATATGGTTAGGAGGGCACTGACTTTTCTGGCCTTCTCTATCTATGATTCCTGGCAAAATACATGGGAAAATCCCATTGGAGGAAAATTCCACTTAGGGTTAACGTTAGTTCACCATGAACTCGGAGAGCAAAATGGACATCGCCAATAAATTCAGAGTACTTGAGTATGGTTAGTAGGGCACTGAATTTTCTAGCCTGCCCTATCTATGTTTCCTAGTAAAATACATGGAAAAATACCATTGGATGAAAATTCCACTTAGGGTTAGGGTTAGGTCACCATGAAATCATAGAGCAAAATGGACATTTCCAACAAATTCAGAGTGCTTGGGTATGGTTAGGAGGGCACTGACTTTTCTTGCCTGGACTATCTATGATACCTGGTAAAATACATGGGAAAATCCCATTGGAGGAAAATTCCACTTAGGGTTAGGATTAGATCACTATGAACTCATAGAGCAAAATGGACATTACCATCAAATTCAGAATGCTTGGATATGGTTAGGAGGCACTGACTTTTCTTGCCTGGACTATCTATGTTTCCTGGTAAAATACATGGGAAAATACCATTGGAGGAAAATTCCACTTAGGATTAGGTTACCTTGAACTCGGAGAGCAAAATGGACATTGCCAACAAATTCAGAGTGCTTGGGTATGGTTAGGAGGGCACTGATTTTTCTGGCCTTCTCTATCTATGATTCCTGGCAAAATACATGGGAAAATCCCATTGGAGGAAAATTGCACTTAGGGTTTAGGGTTAGCTTACCATGAACTCGTAGAGCAAAATGGACATCGCCAACAAATTCGGCGTACTTGAGTATGGTTAGGAGGGCACTGACTTTTCTAGCCTGCCCTATCTATATTTCCTGGTAAAACACATGGGAAAATCCCATTGGAGGAAAATTCCACTTAGGATTAGAGTTAGTGCACCATGAACTCGGAGAGCAAAATGGACATCGCCAACAAATTCGGCGTACTTGAGTATGGTTAGGAGGGCACTGACTTTTCTGGCGTTCTCTATGTTTCCTGGTAAAATACATGGGAAAATCCCATTGGAGGAAAATTCCACTTAGAGTTAGGGTTAGGTCACCATGAACCCAGAGAGCAAAATGGACATTGCCAACAAATTCAGAGTGCTTAGTTATGGTTAGGAGGTCACTGACTTTTCTGGCCTTCTCTATCTATGATTCCTGGCAAAATACATGGGAATATCCCATTGGAGGAAAATTCCACTTAGGGTTAGGGTTAGGTCACCATGAACCCTATAGAGCAAAATGGACATTGCCAACAAATTCGGAGTCCTTGGGTATGGCTAGCAGGGAACTGACTTTTCTAGCCTGCCCTATCTATGTTTCCTGGTAAAATACATGGGAAAATCCCATTGGAGGAAAATTTCACTTAGGCTTAGGTCACCTTGGACTCGTAGAGCAAAATGGACATCGCCAACAAATTCGGAGTACTTGAGTATGGTTAGGAGGGCACTGACTTTTCTAGCCTGCCCTATCTATATTTCCTGGTAAAACACATGGGAAAATCCCATTGGAGGAAAATTCCACTTAGGATTAGAGTTAGTTCACCATGAACTCGGACAGCAAAATGGACATCGCCAACAAATTCGGAGTACTTGAGTATGGTTAGGAGGGCACTGACTTTTCTGGCCTTCTCTATCTATGTTTCCTGGTAAAATACATGGGAAAATCCCATTGGATGAAAATTCCACTTAGGGTTAGGGTTAGGTCACCATGAACTCATAGAGCAAAATGGACATTTCCAACAAATTCAGAGTGCTTGGGTATGGTTAGGAGGGCACTGACTTTTCTTGCCTGGACTATCTATGTTTCCTGGTAAAATACATGAGAAAATCCCATTGGAGGAAAATTCCACTTAGGGTTAGGTCACCTTGAACCCGGAGAGCAAAATGGACATCGCCAACAAATTCGGAGTACTTGAGTATGGTTAGGAGGGCACTGACTTTTCTGGCCTTCTCTATCTATGTTTCCTGGTAAAATACATGAGGAAATCCCATTGGAGGAAAATTCCACTTAGGGTTAGGGTTAGGTTACCATGAGCTCGGAGAGCAAAATGGACATCGCCAAAAAATTCGGAGTACTTGAATATGGTTAGGAGGGCACTGACTTTTCTAGCCTGCCCTATCTATGTTTCCTGGTAAAACATATGGGAAAATCCCATTGGAGGAAAATTCCACTTAGGATTAGGGTTAGTTCACTATGAACTCGGCGAGCAAAATGGACATCGCCAACAAATTTGGAGTACTTGAGTATGGTTAGTAGAGCACTGAATTTTCAAGCCTGCCCTATCTATGTTTCCTGGTAAAATACATGGAAAAATACCATTGGATGAAAATTCTACTTAGGCTTAGGGTTAGGTCACCATGAACTCATAGAGCAAAATGGACATTTCCAACAAATTCAGAGTGTTTGGATATGGTTAGGAGGCACTGACTTTTCTTGCCTGGACTATCTATGATTCCTGGTAAAATACATGGGAAAATCCCATTGGAGGAAAATTCCACATAGGATTAGAGTTAGTTCACCATGAACTCGGAGAGCAAAATGGACATCGCCAACAAATTCGGAGTACTTGAGTATGGTTAGGAGGGCACTGACTTTTCTAGCCAGCCCTATCTATGTTTCCTGGTAAAATACATGGGAAAATCCCATTGGATGAAAATTCCACTTAGGGTTAGGGTTAGGTCACCATGAACTCATAGAGCAAAATGGACATTTCCAACCAATTCAGAGTGCTTGGGTATGGTTAGGAGGGCACTGACTTTTCTTGCGTGGACTATCTATATTTCCTGGTAAAATACATGGGAAAATCCCATTGGACTAAAATTTCACTTAGGGTTAGGGTTAGATCACTATGAACTCATAGTGCAAAATGGACATTACCATCAAATTCGGAGTGCTTGGGTATTGTTAGGAGGGCACTGACTTTTCTGGCCTTCTCTGTCTATGATTCCTGGCAAAATATATGGGAAAATCCCACTGGAGGAAAATTCCACTTAGGGTTAGGGTTAGTTCACCATGAACTCAGAGAGCAAAATGGATATCGCCAACAAATTCGGAGTCCTTGGGTATGGTTAGAAGGGCAGTGACTTTTCTTGCCTGGACTATCTATGTTTCCTGGTAAAATACATGAGAAAATCCCATTGGACGAAAATTCCACTTAGGGTTAGGTCACCTTGAACCCGGAGAGCAAAATGGACATCGCCAACAAATTCGGAGTACTTGAGTATGGTTAGGAGGGCACAGACTTTTCTGGCCTTCTCTATCTATGTTTCCTGGTAAAATACATGAGGAAATCACATTGGAGGAAAATTCCACTTAGGGTTAGGGTTAGGTCACCATGAAATCATAGAGCAAAATGGACATTTCCAACAAACTCAGAGTGCTTGGGTATGGTTAGGAGGGGACTGATTTTTCTGGCCTTCTCTATCTATGATTCCTGGCAAAATACATGGGAAAATCCCATTGGAGGAAAATTCCACTTAGGGTTAGGGTTAGATCACTATGAACTCATAGAGCAAAATGGACATTACCATCAAATTCGGAGTGCTTGGGTATCGTTAGGAGGGCACTGACTTTTCTGGCCTTCTCTGTCTATGTTTCCTGGTAAAATACATGGGAAAATCCCATTGGAGGAAAATTCCACTTAGGGTTAGGGTTAGGTCACCATGAACTCATAGAGCAAAATGGACATAGCCAACAAATTCGGGGTCCTTGGGTATGGTTAGGAGGGCACTGACTTTTCTAGCCTGCCCTATCTATGTTCCATTGTAAAATACATGGGAAAATCCCATTGGAGGAAAATTCCACTTAGGGTTAGGGTTAGTTCACCATGAACTCATAGAGCAAAATGGACATTACCATCAAATTCAGAGTGCTTGGTTATGGTTAGGAGGGCACTGACTTTTCTGGCCTTCTCAGTCAATGTTTCCTGGTAAAATACATGGGAAAATCCCATTGGAGGAAAATTCCACTTAGAGTTTAGGGTTAGGTTACCATGAACTCGTAGAGCAAAATGGACATCGCCAACAAATTCGGAGTACTTGAATATGGTTAGGAGGGCACTGACTTTTCTAGCCTGCCCTATCTATATTTCCTGGTAAAACACATGGGAAAATCCCATTGGAGGAAAATTCCACTTAGGATTAGAGTTAGTGCACCATGAACTCAGAGAGCAAAATGGACATCGCCAACAAATTCGGCGTACTTAAGTATGGTTAGGAGGGCACTGACTTTTCTGGCCTTCTCTATCTATGTTTCCTGGTAAAATACATGGGAAAATCCCATTGGAGGAAAATTCCACTTAGGGTTAGGGTTAGGTCACCATGAACCCAGGGAGCAAAATGGACATTGCCAACAAATTCGGAGTGCTTGGTTATGGTTAGGAGGTCACTGACTTTTCTGGCCTTCTCTATCTATGATTCCTGGCAAAATACATGGGAATATCCCATTGGAGGAAAATTCCACTTAGGGTTAGGGTTAGGTCACCATGAACCCTATAGAGCAAAATGGACATTGCCAACAAATTCGGAGTCCTTAGGTATGGCTAGGAGGGCACTGATTTTTCTAGCCTGCCCTATCTATGTTTCCTGGTAAAATACATGGGAAAATCCCATTGGAGAAAAATTTCACTTAGGGTTAGGTCACCTTGAACTCGGAGAGCAAAATGGACATCGCCAACAAATTCGGAGTACTTGAGTATGGTTAGGAGGGCACTGACTTTTCTAGCCTGCCCTATCTATATTTCCTGGTAAAACACATGGGAAAATCCCATTGGAGGAAAATTCCACTTAGGATTAGAGTTAGTTCACCATGAACTCGGAGAGCAAAATGGACATCGCCAACAAATTCGGAGTACTTGAGTATGGTTAGGAGGGCACAGACTTTTCTGGCCTTCTCTATCTCTTTTTCCTGGTAAAATACATGAGGAAATCCCATTGGAGGAAAATTCCACTTAGGGTTAGGGTTAGGTTACCATGAACTCGGAGAGTAAAATGGACATCGCCAAAAAATTCGGAGTACTTGAATATGGTTAGGAGGGCACTGACTTTTCTAGCCTGCCCTATCTATGTTTCCTGGTAAAACACATGGGAAAATCCCATTGGAGGAAAATTCCACTTAGGATTAGGGTTAGTTCACCATGAACTCGGAGAGCAAAATGGACATCGCCAATAAATTCAGAGTAGTTGAGTATGGTTAGTAGGGCACTGAATTTACTAGCCTGCCCTATCTATGTTTCCTGGTAAAATACATGGGAAATTCCCATTGGAGGAAAATTCCACTTAGGGTTAGGGTTAGGTCACCATGAACCCAGAGAGCAAAATGGACATTACCATCAAATTCGGAGTGCTTGGGTATCGTTAGGAGGGCACTGACTTTTCTGGCCTTCTCTGTCTATGTTTCCTGGTAAAATACATGGGAAAATCCCATTGGAGGAAAATTTCACTTAGGGTTAGGTCACCTTGAACTCGGAGAGCAAAATGGACATCGCCAACAAATTCGGAGTACTTGAGTATCGTTAGGAGGGCACTGACTTTTCTAGCCTGCCCTATCTATATTTCCTGGTAAACCACATGGGAAAATCCCATTGGAGGAAAATTCCACTTAGGATTAGAGTTAGTTCACCATGAACTCGGAGAGCAAAATGGACATCGCCAACAAATTCAGAGTACTTGAGTATGGTTAAGAGGGCACTGACTTTTCTCGCCTTCTCTATCTATGTTTCCTGGTAAAATACATGGGAAAATCCCATTGGAGGAAAATTCCACTTAGGGTTAGGGTTAGGTTACCATGAACACGGAGAGCAAAATGGACATCGCCAACAAATTCGGAATACTTGAATATGGTTAGGAGGGCACTGACTTTTCTGGCCTTCTCTATCTATGATTCCTGGCAAAATACATGGGAAAATCCCATTGGAGGAAAATTCCACTTAGGGTTAACGTTAGTTCACCATGAACTCGGAGAGCAAAATGGACATCGCCAATAAATTCAGAGTACTTGAGTATGGTTAGTAGGGCACTGAATTTTCTAGCCTGCCCTATCTATGTTTCCTAGTAAAATACATGGAAAAATACCATTGGATGAAAATTCCACTTAGGGTTAGGGTTAGGTCACCATGAAATCATAGAGCAAAATGGACATTTCCAACAAATTCAGAGTGCTTGGGTATGGTTAGGAGGGCACTGACTTTTCTTGCCTGGACTATCTATGATACCTGGTAAAATACATGGGAAAATCCCATTGGAGGAAAATTCCACTTAGGGTTAGGATTAGATCACTATGAACTCATAGAGCAAAATGGACATTACCATCAAATTCAGAATGCTTGGATATGGTTAGGAGGCACTGACTTTTCTTGCCTGGACTATCTATGTTTCCTGGTAAAATACATGGGAAAATACCATTGGAGGAAAATTCCACTTAGGATTAGGTAACCTTGAACTCGGAGAGCAAAATGGACATTGCCAACAAATTCAGAGTGCTTGGGTATGGTTAGGAGGGCACTGATTTTTCTGGCCTTCTCTATCTATGATTCCTGGCAAAATACATGGGAAAATCCCATTGAAGGAAAATTCCACTTAGGGTTAGGGTTAGGTCACCATGAACTCATAGAGCAAAATGGACATCGCCAACAAATTCGGGGTCCTTGGGTATGGTTAGGAGGGCACTGACTTTTCTAGCCTGCCCTATCTATGTTCCATTGTAAAATACATGGGAAAATCCCATTGGAGGAAAACTCCACTTAGGGTTAGGGTTAGTTCACCATGAACCTGGAGAGCAAAATGGACATCGCCAACAAATTTGGAGTACTTGAGTATGGTTAGGAGGGCACTGACTTTTCTGGCCTTCTCTATCTATATTTCCTGGTAAAATACATGGGAAAATCCCATTGGAGGAGAATTCCACTTAGGATTAGGTTTAGATCATTATTAACTCGGAGAGCAAAACGGACATTACCATCAAATTCAGAGTGCTTGGATATGGTTAGGAGGCACTGACTTTTCTTGCCTGGACTATCTATGTTTCCTGGTAAAATACATGGGAAAATCCCATTGGAGGAAAATTCCACTTAGGATTAGGTAACCTTGAACTCGGAGAGCAAAATGGACATTGCCAACAACTTCAGAGTGCTTGGTTATGGTTAGGAGGGCACTGATTTTTCTGGCCTTCTCAATCTATGATTCCTGGCAAAATACATGAGGAAATCCCATTGGAGGAAAATTCCACTTAGGGTTAGGTTTAGGTCACAATGAACTCGGAGAGCAAAATGGACATCGCCAACAAATTCGGAGTCCTTGGGTATGGTTAGGAGGGCACTGACTTTTCTAGCCTGCCCTATCTATGTTTCCTGGTAAAACACATGGGAAAATCCCATTGGAGGAAAATTCCACTTAGGATTAGGGTTAGTTCACCATGAACTCGGAGAGCAAAATGGACATCGCCAATAAATTCGGAGTACTTGAGTATGGTTAGTAGGGCACTGAATTTTCTAGCCTGCCCTATCTATGTTTCCTGGTAAAATACATGGGAAAATACCATTGGATGAAAATTCCACTTAGGGTTAGGGTTAGGTCACCATGAACTCATAGAGCAAAATAGACATTTCCAACAAATTCAGAGTGCTTGGGTATGGTTAGGAGGGCACTGACTTTTCTAGCCTGCCCTATCTATGTTCCATTGTAAAATACATGGGAAAATCCCATTGGAGGAAAATTCCACTTAGGGTTAGGGTTAGATCACTATGAACTCATAGAGCAAAATGGAGATTACCATCAAATTCAGAGTGCTTGGATATGGTTAGGAGGCACTGACTTTTCTTGCCTGGACTATCTATGTTTCCTGGCAAAATACATGGGAAAATACCATTGGAGGAAAATTCCACTTAGGGTTAGGGTTAGGTTTCCATGAACTCGGAGAGCAAAATGGACATCGCCAAAAATTTCGGAGTACTTGAATATGGTTAGTAGGGCATTGAATTTTCTAGCCTGCCCTATCTATGTTTCCTGGTAAAATACATGGAAAAATACCATTGGATGAAAATTCCACTTAGGGTTAGGGTTAGGTCACCATGAACTCATAGAGCAAAATGGACATTTCCAACAAATTCAGAGTGCTTGGGTATGGTTAGGAGGGCACTGACTTTTCTTGCCTGGACTATCTATGATTCCTGGTAAAATACATGGGAAAATCCCATTGGAGGAAAATTCCACTTAGGGTTAGGGTTAGATCACTATGAACTCATAGAGCAAAATGGACATTACCATCAAATTCAGAGTGCTTGGATATGGTTAGGAGGCACTGACTTTTCTTGCCTGGACTATCTATGTTTCCTGGCAAAATACATGGGAAAATACCATTGGAGGAAAATTCAACTTAGGATTAGGTAACCTTGAACTCGGAGAGCAAAATGGACATTGCCAACAAATTCAGAGTGCTTGGGTATGGTTAGGAGGGCACTGATTTTTCTGGCCTTCTCTATCTATGATTCCTGGCAAAATACATGGGAAAATCCCATTGGAGGAAAATTCCACTTAGGGTTAGGGTTAGGTCACCATGAACTCATAGAGCAAAATGGACATCGCCAACAAATTCGGGGTCCTTGGGTATGGTTAGGAGGGCACTGACTTTTCTAGCCTGCCCTATCTATGTTCCATTGTAAAATACATGGGAAAATCCCATTGGAGGAAAATTCCACTTAGGGTTAGGGTTAGTTCACCATGAACCTGGAGAGCAAAATGGACATCGCCAACAAATTTGGAGTACTTGAGTATGGTTAGGAGGGCACTGACTTTTCTGGCCTTCTCTATCTATATTTCCTGGTAAAATACATGGGAAAATCCCATTGGAGGAAAATTCCACTTAGGATTACGGTTAGATCATTATGAACTCGGAGAGCAAAATGGACATTGCCAACAAATTCAGAGTGCTTTGTTATGGTTAGGAGGGCACTGATTTTTCTGGCCTTCTCTATCTATGATTCCTGGCAAAATACATGGGAAAATCCCATTGGAGGAAAATTCCACTTAGGGTTAGGGTTAGATCACTATGAACTCATAGAGCAAAATGGACATTACCATCAAATTCAGAGTGCTTGGATATGGTTAGGAGGCACTGACTTTTCTTGCCTGGACTATCTATGTTTCCTGGCAAAATACATGGGAAAATACAATTGGAGGAAAATTCCACTTAGGATTAGGTAACCTTGAACTCGGAGAGCAAAATGGACATCGCCAACAAATTCGGAGTCCTTGGGTATGGTTAGTAGCGCCCTGACTTTTCTAGCCTGCCCTATCTATGTTTCCTGATAAAATACATGGGAAAATCCCATTGGAGGAAAATTCCACTTAGGGTTAGGTCACCTTGAACTCGGAGAGCAAAATGGACATCGCCAACAAATTCGGAGTCCTTGAGTATGGTTAGGAGGGCACAGAGTTTTCTGGCCTTCTCTATCTATGTTTCCTGGTAAAATACATGAGGAAATCCCATCGGAGGAAAATTCCACTTAGGGTTAGGGTTAGGTTACCATGAACTCGGAGAGCAAAATGGACATCGCCAAAAATTTCGGAGTACTTGAATATGGTTTGGAGGGCACTGACTTTTCTAGCCTTCCCTATCTATGTTTCCTGGTAAAATACATGGAAAAATACCATTGGATGAAAATTCCACTTAGGGTTAGGGTTAGGTCACCATGAACTCATAGAGCAAAATGGACATTTCCAACAAATTCAGAGTGCTTGGGTATGGTTAGGAGGGCACTGACTTTTCTTGCCTGGACTATCTATGATTCCTGGTAAAATACATGGGAAAATCCCATTGGAGGAAAATTCCACTTAGGGTTAGGGTTAGATCACTATGAACTCATAGAGCAAAATGGACATCACCAACAAATTTGGAGTACTTGAGTATGGTTAGGAGGGCACTGACTTTTCTGGCCTTCTCTATCTATGATTCCTGGCAAGATACATGGGAAAATCCCATTGGAGGAAAATTCCACTTAGGGTTAGGGTTAGGTCACCATGAACTCATAGAGCAAAATGGACATCGCCAACAAATTCGGGGTCCTTGGGTATGGTTAGGAGGGCACTGACTTTTCTTGCCTGGACTATCTATGTTTCATTGTAAAATACATGGGAAAATCCCATTGGAGGAAAATTCCACTTAGGATTAGGGTTAGATCACTATGAACTCAGAAAGCAAAATGGACATCGCCAACAAATTTGGAGTACTTGAGCATGGTTAGGAGGGCACTGACTTTTCTGGCCTTCTCGATCTATGTTTCCTGGTAAAATACATGGGAAAATCCCATTGGAGGAAAATTCCACTTAGGGTTAGGGTTAGGTCACCATGAACTCATAGAGCAAAATGGACATTTCCAACAAATTCAGAGTGCTTGGGTATGGTTAGGAGGGCACTGACTTTTCTTGCCTGGACTATCTATGATTCCTGGTAAAATAAATGGGAAAATCCCATTGGAGGAAAATTCCACTTAGGGTTAGGGTTAGATCACTATGAACTCATAGAGCAAAATGGACATTACCATCAAATTCAGAGTGCTTGGATATGGTTAGGAGGCACTGACTTTTCTTGCCTGGACTATCTATGTTTCCTGGCACAATACATGGGAAAATACCATTGGAGGAAAATTCCACTTAGGATTAGGTAACCTTGAACTCGGAGAGCAAAATGGACATTGCCAACAAATTCAGAGTGCTTGGGTATGGTTAGGAGGGCACTGATTTTTCTGGCCTTCTCTATCTATGATTCCTGGCAAAATACATGGGAAAATCCCATTGGAGGAAAATTCCACTTAGGGTTAGGGTTAGGTCACCATGAACTCATAGAGCAAAATGGACATCGCCAACAAATTCGGGGTCCTTGGGTATGGTTAGGAGGGCACTGACTTTTCTAGCCTGCCCTATCTATGTTCCATTGTAAAATACATGGGAAAATCCCATTGGAGGAAAATTCCACTTAGGGTTAGGGTTAGTTCACCATGAACCTGGAGAGCAAAATGGACATCGCCAACAAATTTGGAGTACTTGAGTATGGTTAGGAGGGCACTGACTTTTCTGGCCTTCTCTATCTATATTTCCTGGTAAAATACATGGGAAAATCCCATTGGAGGAAAATTCCACTTAGGATTACGGTTAGATCATTATGAACTCGGAGAGCAAAATGGACATTGCCAACAAATTCAGAGTGCTTTGTTATGGTTAGGAGGGCACTGATTTTTCTGGCCTTCTCTATCTATGATTCCTGGCAAAATACATGGGAAAATCCCATTGGAGGAAAATTCCACTTAGGATTAGGTAACCTTGAACTCGGAGAGCAAAATGGACATCGCCAACAAATTCGGAGTCCTTGGGTATGGTTAGTAGCGCACTGACTTTTCTAGCCTGCCCTATCTATGTTTCCTGATAAAATACATGGGAAAATCCCATTGGAGGAAAATTCCACTTAGGGTTAGGTCACCTTGAACTCGGAGAGCAAAATGGACATCGCCAACAAATTCGGAGTCCTTGAGTATGGTTAGGAGGGCACAGAGTTTTCTGGCCTTCTCTATCTATGTTTCCTGGTAAAATACATGAGGAAATCCCATTGGAGGAAAATTCCACTTAGGGTTAGGGTTAGGTTACCATGAACTCGGAGAGCAAAATGGACATCGCCAAAAATTTCGGAGTACTTGAATATGGTTAGGAGGGCACTGACTTTTCTAGCCTTCCCTATCTATGTTTCCTGGTAAAATACATGGAAAAATACCATTGGATGAAAATTCCACTTAGGGTTAGGGTTAGGTCACCATGAACTCATAGAGCAAAATGGACATTTCCAACAAATTCAGAGTGCTTGGGTATGGTTAGGAGGGCACTGACTTTTCTTGCCTGGACTATCTATGATTCCTGGTAAAATACATGGGAAAATCCCATTGGAGGAAAATTCCACTTAGGGTTAGGGTTAGATCACTATGAACTCATAGAGCAAAATGGACATCACCAACAAATTTGGAGTACTTGAGTATGGTTAGGAGGGCACTGACTTTTCTGGCCTTCTCTATCTATGATTCCTGGCAAAATACATGGGAAAATCCCATTGGAGGAAAATTCCACTTAGGGTTAGGGTTAGGTCACCATGAACTCATAGAGCAAAATGGACATCGCCAACAAATTCGGGGTCCTTGGGTATGGTTAGGAGGGCACTGACTTTTCTTGCCTGTACTATCTATGTTTCATTGTAAAATACATGGGAAAATCCCATTGGAGGAAAATTCCACTTAGGATTAGGGTTAGATCACTATGAACTCGGAGAGCAAAATGGACATCGCCAACAAATTTGGAGTACTTGAGCATGGTTAGGAGGGCACTGACTTTTCTGGCCTTCTCGATCTATGTTTCCTGGTAAAATACATGGGAAAATCCCATTGGAGGAAAATTCCACTTAGGGTTAGGGTTAGGTCACCATGAACTCATAGAGCAAAATGGACATTTCCAACAAATTCAGAGTGCTTGGGTATGGTTAGGAGGGCACAGAGTTTTCTGGCCTTCTCTATCTGTGTTTCCTGGTAAAATACATGAGGAAATCCCATTGGAGGAAAATTCCACTTAGGGTTAGGGTTAGATCACTATGAACTCATAGAGCAAAATGGACATCACCAACAAATTTGGAGTACTTGAGTATGGTTAGGAGGGCACTGACTTTTCTGGCCTTCTCTATCTATGATTCCTGGCAAAATACATGGGAAAATCCCATTGGAGGAAAATTCCACTTAGGGTTAGGGTTAGGTCACCATGAACTCATAGAGCAAAATGGACATCGCCAACAAATTCGGGGTCCTTGGGTATGGTTAGGAGGGCACTGACTTTTCTTGCCTGTACTATCTATGTTTCATTGTAAAATACATGGGAAAATCCCATTGGAGGAAAATTCCACTTAGGATTAGGGTTAGATCACTATGAACTCGGAGAGCAAAATGGACATCGCCAACAAATTTGGAGTACTTGAGCAGGGTTAGGAGGGCACTGACTTTTCTGGCCTTCTCGATCTATGTTTCCTGGTAAAATACATGGGAAAATCCCATTGGAGGAAAATTCCACTTAGGGTTAGGGTTAGGTCACCATGAACTCATAGAGCAAAATGGACATTTCCAACAAATTCAGAGTGCTTGGGTATGGTTAGGAGGGCACTGACTTTTCTTGCCTGGACTATCTATGATACCTGGTAAAATACATGGGAAAATCCCATTGGAGGAAAATTCCACTTAGGGTTAGGATTAGATCACTATGAACTCATAGAGCAAAATGGACATTACCATCAAATTCAGAATGCTTGGATATGGTTAGGAGGCACTGACTTTTCTTGCCTGGACTATCTATGTTTCCTGGTAAAATACATGGGAAAATACCATTGGAGGAAAATTCCACTTAGGATTAGGTTACCTTGAACTCGGAGAGCAAAATGGACATTGCCAACAAATTCAGAGTGCTTGGGTATGGTTAGGAGGGCACTGATTTTTCTGGCCTTCTCTATCTATGATTCCTGGCAAAATACATGGGAAAATCCCATTGGAGGAAAATTCCACTTAGGGTTAGGGTTAGGTCACCATGAACTCATAGAGCAAAATGGACATCGCCAACAAATTCGGGGTCCTTGGGTATGGTTAGGAGGGCACTGACTTTTCTAGCCTGCCCTATCTATGTTCCATTGTAAAATACATGGGAAAATCCCATTGGAGGAAAATTCCACTTAGGGTTAGGGTTAGTTCACCATGAACCTGGAGAGCAAAATGGACATCGCCAACAAATTTGGAGTACTTGAGTATGGTTAGGAGGGCACTGACTTTTCTGGCCTTCTCTATCTATATTTCCTGGTAAAATACATGGGAAAATCCCATTGGAGGAAAATTCCACTTAGGATTACGGTTAGATCATTATGAACTCGGAGAGCAAAATGGACATTGCCAACAAATTCAGAGTGCTTTGTTATGGTTAGGAGGGCACTGATTTTTCTGGCCTTCTCTATCTATGATTCCTGGCAAAATACATGGGAAAATCCCATTGGAGGAAAATTCCACTTAGGGTTAGGGTTAGATCACTATGAACTCATAGAGCAAAATGGACATTACCATCAAATTCAGAGTGCTTGGATATGGTTAGTAGGCACTGACTTTTCTTGCCTGGACTATCTATGTTTCCTGGCAAAATACATGGGAAAATACCATTGGAGGAAAATTCCACTTAGGATTAGGTAACCTTGAACTCGGAGAGCAAAATGGACATCGCCAACAAATTCGGAGTCCTTGGGTATGGTTAGTAGGGCACTGACTTTTCTAGCCTGCCCTATCTATGTTTCCTGATAAAATACATGGGAAAATCCCATTGGAGGAAAATTCCACTTAGGGTTAGGTCACCTTGAACTCGGAGAGCAAAATGGACATCGCCAACAAATTCGGAGTCCTTGGTATGGTTAGGAGGGCACTGAGTTTTCTGGCCTTCTCTATCTATGTTTCCTGGTAAAATACATGGGAAAATCCCATTGGAGGAAAATTCCACTTAGGGTTAGGGTTAGGTCACCATGAACTCATAGAGCAAAATGGAAATGGACATCGCCAACAAATTCGGGGTCCTTGGGTATGGTTAGGAGGGCACTGACTTTTCTAGCCTGCCCTATCTATGTTCCATTGTAAAATACATGGGAAAATCCCATTGGAGGAAAATTCCACTTAGGGTTAGGGTTAGTTCACCATGAACCTGGAGAGCAAAATGGACATCGCCAACAAATTTGGAGTACTTGAGTATGGTTAGGAGGGCACTGACTTTTCTGGCCTTCTCTATCTATATTTCCTGGTAAAATACATGGGAAAATCCCATTGAAGGAAAATTCCACTTAGGATTACGGTTAGATCACTATGAACTCGGAGAGCAAAATGGACATTGCCAACAAATTCAGAGTGCTTGGTTATGGTTAGGAGGGCACTGATTTTTCTGGCCTTCTCTAGTTATGATTCCTGGCAAAATACATGGGAAAATCCCATTGAAGGAAAATTCCACTTAGGGTTAGGGTTAGGTCACCATGAACTCGGAGAGCAAAATGGACATTGCCAACAAATTCGGAGTCCTTGGGTATGGTTAGTAGGGCACTGACTTTTCTAGCCTGCCCTATCTATGTTTCCTGATAAAATACATGGGAAAATCCCATTGGAGGAAAATTCACTTAGGGTTAGGTCACCTTGAACTCGGAGAGGAAAATGGACATCGCCAACAAATTCGGAGTCCTTGGAGTATGGTTAGGAGGGCACAGAGTTTTCTGGCCTTCTCTATCTATGTTTCCTGGTAAAATACATGGAAAAATACCATTGGATGAAAATTCCACTTAGGGTTAGGGTTAGGTCACCATGAACTCATAGAGCAAAATGGACATTTCCAACAAATTCAGAGTGCTTGGGTATGGTTAGGAGGGCACTGACTTTTCTTGCCTGGACTATCTATGATTCCTGGTAAAATACATGGGAAAATCCCATTGGAGGAAAATTCCACTTAGGGTTAGGGTTAGATCACTATGAACTCATAGAGCAAAATGGACATCACCAACAAATTTGGAGTACTTGAGTATGGTTAGGAGGGCATTGACTTTTCTGGCCTTCTCTATCTATGATTCCTGGCAAGATACATGGGAAAATCCCATTGGAGGAAAATTCCACTTAGGGTTAGGGTTAGGTCACCATGAACTCATAGAGCAAAATGGACATCGCCAACAAATTCGGGGTCCTTGGGTATGGTTAGGAGGGCACTGACTTTTCTTGCCTGGACTATCTATGTTTCATTGTAAAATACATGGGAAAATCCCATTGGAGGAAAATTCCACTTAGGATTAGGGTTAGATCACTATGAACTCGGAGAGCAAAATGGACATCGCCAACAAATTTGGAGTACTTGAGCATGGTTAGGAGGGCACTGACTTTTCTGGCCTTCTCGATCTATGTTTCCTGGTAAAATACATGGGAAAATCCCATTGGAGGAAAATTCCACTTAGGGTTAGGGTTAGATCACTATGAACTCGGAGAGCAAAATGGACATCGCCAACAAATTTGGAGTACTTGAGCATGGTTAGGAGGGCACTGACTTTTCTGGCCTTCTCGATCTATGTTCCATTGTAAAATACATGGGAAAATCCCATTGGAGGAAAATTCCACTTAGGGTTAGGGTTAGATCACTATGAACTCATAGAGCAAAATGGAGATTACCATCAAATTCAGAGTGCTTGGATATGGTTAGGAGGCACTGACTTTTCTTGCCTGGACTATCTATGTTTCCTGGCAAAATACATGGGAAAATACCATTGGAGGAAAATTCCACTTAGGGTTAGGGTTAGATCACTATGAACTCATAGAGCAAAATGGAGATTACCATCAAATTCAGAGTGCTTGGATATGGTTAGTAGGGCACTGAATTTTCTAGCCTGCCCTATCTATGTTTCCTGGTAAAATACATGGAAAAATACCATTGGATGAAAATTCCACTTAGGGTTAGGGTTAGGTCACCATGAACTCATAGAGCAAAATGGACATTTCCAACAAATTCAGAGTGCTTGGGTATGGTTAGGAGGGCACTGACTTTTCTTGCCTGGACTATCTATGATTCCTAGTAAAATAAATGGGAAAATCCCATTGGAGGAAAATTCCACTTAGGGTTAGGGTTAGATCACTATGAACTCATAGAGCAAAATGGACATTACCATCAAATTCAGAGTGCTTGGATATGGTTAGGAGGCACTGACTTTTCTTGCCTGGACTATCTATGTTTCCTGGCAAAATACATGGGAAAATACCATTGGAGGAAAATTCCACTTAGGATTAGGTAACCTTGAACTCGGAGAGCAAAATGGACATTGCCAACAAATTCAGAGTGCTTGGGTATGGTTAGGAGGGCACTGATTTTTCTGGCCTTCTCTATCTATGATTCCTGGCAAAATACATGGGAAAATCCCATTGGAGGAAAATTCCACTTAGGGTTAGGGTTAGGTCACCATGAACTCATAGAGCAAAATGGACATCGCCAACAAATTCGGGGTCCTTGGGTATGGTTAGGAGGGCACTGACTTTTCTAGCCTGCCCTATCTATGTTCCATTGTAAAATACATGGGAAAATCCCATTGGAGGAAAATTCCACTTAGGGTTAGGGTTAGTTCACCATGAACCTGGAGAGCAAAATGGACATCGCCAACAAATTTGGAGTACTTGAGTATGGTTAGGAGGGCACTGACTTTTCTGGCCTTCTCTATCTATATTTCCTGGTAAAATACATGGGAAAATCCCATTGGAGGAAAATTCCACTTAGGATTACGGTTAGATCATTATGAACTCGGAGAGCAAAATGGACATTGCCAACAAATTCAGAGTGCTTTGTTATGGTTAGGAGGGCACTGATTTTTCTGGCCTTCTCTATCTATGATTCCTGGCAAAATACATGGGAAAATCCCATTGGAGGAAAATTCCACTTAGGGTTAGGGTTAGATCACTATGAACTCATAGAGCAAAATGGACATTACCATCAAATTCAGAGTGCTTGGATATGGTTAGGAGGCACTGACTTTTCTTGCCTGGACTATCTATGTTTCCTGGCAAAATACATGGGAAAATACCATTGGAGGAAAATTCCACTTAGGATTAGGTAACCTTGAACTCGGAGAGCAAAATGGACATCGCCAACAAATTCGGAGTCCTTGGGTATGGTTAGTAGCGCACTGACTTTTCTAGCCTGCCCTATCTATGTTTCCTGATAAAATACATGGGAAAATCCCATTGGAGGAAAATTCCACTTAGGGTTAGGTCACCTTGAACTCGGAGAGCAAAATGGACATCGCCAACAAATTCGGAGTCCTTGAGTATGGTTAGGAGGGCACAGAGTTTTCTGGCCTTCTCTATCTATGTTTCCTGGTAAAATACATGAGGAAATCCCATCGGAGGAAAATTCCACTTAGGGTTAGGGTTAGGTTACCATGAACTCGGAGAGCAAAATGGACATCGCCAAAAATTTCGGAGTACTTGAATATGGTTTGGAGGGCACTGACTTTTCTAGCCTTCCCTATCTATGTTTCCTGGTAAAATACATGGAAAAATACCATTGGATGAAAATTCCACTTAGGGTTAGGGTTAGGTCACCATGAACTCATAGAGCAAAATGGACATTTCCAACAAATTCAGAGTGCTTGGGTATGGTTAGGAGGGCACAGAGTTTTCTGGCCTTCTCTATCTGTGTTTCCTGGTAAAATACATGAGGAAATCCCATTGGAGGAAAATTCCACTTAGGGTTAGGGTTAGATCACTATGAACTCATAGAGCAAAATGGACATCACCAACAAATTTGGAGTACTTGAGTATGGTTAGGAGGGCACTGACTTTTCTGGCCTTCTCTATCTATGATTCCTGGCAAAATACATGGGAAAATCCCATTGGAGGAAAATTCCACTTAGGGTTAGGGTTAGGTCACCATGAACTCATAGAGCAAAATGGACATCGCCAACAAATTCGGGGTCCTTGGGTATGGTTAGGAGGGCACTGACTTTTCTTGCCTGGACTATCTATGTTTCATTGTAAAATACATGGGAAAATCCCATTGGAGGAAAATTCCACTTAGGATTAGGGTTAGATCACTATGAACTCGGAGAGCAAAATGGACATCGCCAACAAATTTGGAGTACTTGAGCATGGTTAGGAGGGCACTGACTTTTCTGGCCTTCTCGATCTATGTTTCCTGGTAAAATACATGGGAAAATCCCATTGGAGGAAAATTCCACTTAGGGTTAGGGTTAGGTCACCATGAACTCATAGAGCAAAATGGACATTTCCAACAAATTCAGAGTGCTTGGGTATGGTTAGGAGGGCACTGACTTTTCTTGCCTGGACTATCTATGATTCCTGGTAAAATACATGGGAAAATCCCATTGGAGGAAAATTCCACTTAGGGTTAGGGTTAGATCACTATGAACTCATAGAGCAAAATGGACATTACCATCAAATTCAGAGTGCTTGGATATGGTTAGGAGGCACTGACTTTTCTTGCCTGGACTATCTATGTTTCCTGGTAAAATACATGGGAAAATACCATTGGAGGAAAATTCCACTTAGGATTAGGTAACCTTGAACTCGGAGAGCAAAATGGACATTGCCAACAAATTCAGAGTGCTTGGGTATGGTTAGGAGGGCACTGATTTTTCTGGCCTTCTCTATCTATGATTCCTGGCAAAATACATGGGAAAATCCCATTGGAGGAAAATTCCACTTAGGGTTAGGGTTAGGTCACCATGAACTCATAGAGCAAAATGGACATCGCCAACAAATTCGGGGTCCTTGGGTATGGTTAGGAGGGCACTGACTTTTCTAGCCTGCCCTATCTATGTTCCATTGTAAAATACATGGGAAAATCCCATTGGAGGAAAATTCCACTTAGGGTTAGGGTTAGTTCACCATGAACCTGGAGAGCAAAATGGACATCGCCAACAAATTTGGAGTACTTGAGTATGGTTAGGAGGGCACTGACTTTTCTGGCCTTCTCTATCTATATTTCCTGGTAAAATACATGGGAAAATCCCATTGAAGGAAAATTCCACTTAGGATTACGGTTAGATCACTATGAACTGGAGAGCAAAATGGACATTGCCAACAAATTCAGAGTGCTTGGTTATGGTTAGGAGGGCACTGATTTTTCTGGCCTTCTCTAGTTATGATTCCTGGCAAAATACATGGGAAAATCCCATTGGAGGAAAATTCCACTTAGGGTTAGGGTTAGGTCACCATGAACTCGGAGAGCAAAATGGACATTGCCAACAAATTCGGAGTCCTTGGGTATGGTTAGTAGGGCACTGACTTTTCTAGCCTGCCCTATCTATGTTTCTTGATAAAATACATGGGAAAATCCCATTGGAGGAAAATTCCACTTAGGGTTAGGTCACCTTGAACTCGGAGAGGAAAATGGACATCGCCAACAAATTCGGAGTCCTTGAGTATGGTTAGGAGGGCACAGAGTTTTCTGGCCTTCTCTATCTATGTTTCCTGGTAAAATACATGAGGAAATCCCATTGGAGGAAAATTCCACTTAGGGTTAGGGTTAGGTTACCATGAACTCGGAGAGCAAAATGGACATCGCCAAAAATTTCGGAGTACTTGAATATGGTTAGGAGGGCACTGACTTTTCTAGCCTTCCCTATCTATGTTTCCTGGTAAAATACATGGAAAAATACCATTGGATGAAAATTCCACTTAGGGTTAGGGTTAGGTCACCATGAACTCATAGAGCAAAATGGACATTTCCAACAAATTCAGAGTGCTTGGGTATGGTTAGGAGGGCACTGACTTTTCTTGCCTGGACTATCTATGATTCCTGGTAAAATACATGGGAAAATCCCATTGGAGGAAAATTCCACTTAGGGTTAGGGTTAGATCACTATGAACTCATAGAGCAAAATGGACATCACCAACAAATTTGGAGTACTTGAGTATGGTTAGGAGGGCACTGACTTTTCTGGCCTTCTCTATCTATGATTCCTGGCAAGATACATGGGAAAATCCCATTGGAGGAAAATTCCACTTAGGGTTAGGGTTAGGTCACCATGAACTCATAGAGCAAAATGGACATCGCCAACAAATTCGGGGTCCTTGGGTATGGTTAGGAGGGCACTGACTTTTCTTGCCTGGACTATCTATGTTTCATTGTAAAATACATGGGAAAATCCCATTGGAGGAAAATTCCACTTAGGATTAGGGTTAGATCACTATGAACTCAGAAAGCAAAATGGACATCGCCAACAAATTTGGAGTACTTGAGCATGGTTAGGAGGGCACTGACTTTTCTGGCCTTCTCGATCTATGTTTCCTGGTAAAATACATGGGAAAATCCCATTGGAGGAAAATTCCACTTAGGGTTAGGGTTAGATCACTATGAACTCGGAGAGCAAAATGGACATCGCCAACAAATTTGGAGTACTTGAGCATGGTTAGGAGGGCACTGACTTTTCTGGCCTTCTCGATCTATGTTTCCTGGTAAAATACATGGGAAAATCCCATTGGAGGAAAATTCCACTTAGAATTAGGGTTAGATCACTATGAACTCGGAGAGCAAAATGGACATTGCCAACAAATTCAGAGTGCTTGGTTATGGTTAGGAGGGCACTCATTTTTCTGGCCTTCTCAATCTATGATTCCTGGCAAAATACATGGGAAAATCCCATTGGAGGAAAATTCCACTTAGGGTTAGGGTTAGTTCACCATGAACTCATAGAGCAAAATGGACATTGCCAACAAATTCGGGGTCCTTGGGTATGGTTAGGAGGGCACTGACTTTCTAGCCTGCCCTATCTATGTTCCTTTGTAAAATACATGGGAAAATCCCATTGGAGGAAAATTCCACTTAGGGTTAGGGTTAGTTCACCATGAACTTGGAGAGCAAAATGGACATCGCCAACAAATTTGGAGTACTTGAGTATGGTTAGGAGGGCACTGACTTTTCTGGCCTTCTCTATCTATGTTTCCTGGTAAAGTACATGGGAAAATACCATTGGATGAAAATTCCACTTAGGGTTTGGGTTAGATCACTATGAACTCATAGTGCAAAATGGACATTACCATCAAATTCGGAGTGCTTGGGTATCGTTAGGAGGGCACTGACCTTTCTGGCCTTCTCTATCTATATTTCCTGGTAAAATACATGGGAAAATCCCATTGGAGGAAAATTCCACTTAGGGTTAGGGTTAGGTTACCATGAACTCGGAGAGCAAAATGGACATCGCCAACAAATTCGGAGTACTGGAATATGGTTAGGAGGGCACTGACTTTTCTAGCCTGCCCTATCTATATTTCCTGGTAAAACACATGGGAAAATTCCATTGGAGGAAAATTCCACTTAGGATTAGAGTCAGTGCACCATGAACTCGGAGAGTAAAATGGTCATCGCCAACAAATTCGGCGTACTTGAGTATGCTTAGGAGGGCACTGACTTTTCTGGCCTTCTCTATCTATGTTTCCTGGTAAAATACATGGGAAAATCCCATTGGAGGAAAATTCCACTTAGGGTTAGGGTTACGTCACCATGAACCCGGAGAGCAAAATGGACTTTGCCAACAAATTCAGAGTGCTTGGTTATGGTTAGGAGGGCTCTGACTTTTCTGGCCTTCTCTATCTATGATTCTTGGCAAAATACATGGGGAAATCCCATTGGAGGAAAATTCCACTTAGGGTTAGGTTACCATGAACTCGGAGAGCAAAATGCACATCGCCAACAAATTTGGAGTACTTGAATATGTTAGGAAGGCACTGACTTTTCTAGCCTGCCCTATCTATGTTTCCTGGTAAAACACATGGGAAAATCCCATTGGAGGAAAATTTCACTTAGGGTTAGGTCACCTTGAACTCGGAGAGCAAAATGGACATCGCCAACAAATTCGGAGTACTTGAGTATGGTTAGGAGGGCACAGACTTTTCTGGCCTTCTCTATCTATGTTTCCTGGTAAAATACATGGGGAAATCCCATTGGAGGAAAATTCCACTTAGGGTTAGGTTACCATGAACTCGGAGAGCAAAATGGACATCGCCAACAAATTCGGAGTACTGGAATATGGTTAGGAAGGCACTGACTTTTCTTGCCTGGACTATCTATGTTTCCTGGTAAAACATATGGGAAAATCCCATTGGAGGAAAATTACACTTAGGGTTAGGGTTAGATCACTATGAACTCATAGAGCAAAATGGACATTACCATCAAATTCGGAGTGCTTTGGTATCGTTAGGAGGGCACTGACTTTTCTGGCCTTCTTTGTCTATGATTCCTGGCAAAATACATGGGAAAATCCCATTGGAGGAAAATTCCACTTAGGGTTAGGGTTAGGTCACCATGAACTCGGAGAGCAAAATGGACATCACCAACAAATTCGGAGTCTTGGGGTATGGTTAGGAGGGCACTGACTTTTCTAGCCTGCCCTATCTATGTTTCCTGGTAAAATACATGGGAAAATCCCATTGGATGAAAATTCCACTTAGGGTTAGGGTTAGGTCACCATGAACTCATAGAGCAAAATGGACATTGCCAACAAATTCAGAGTGCTTGGGAATGGTTAGGAGGGCACTGACTTTTCTTGCCTGGACTATCTATGTTTCCTGGTAAAATACATGGGAAAATCCCATTGGAGGAAAATTCCACTTAGGGTTAGGGTTAGATCGCTATGAACTCATAGAGCCAAATGGACATCGCCAACAAATTCAGAGTGGTTGGTTATGGTAGGAAGGCACTGATTTTTCTGGCCTTCCCTGTCTATGTTTCCTGGTAAAATACATGGGAAAATCCCATTGGAGGAAAATTCCACTTAGGGTTAGGGTTAGGTCATCATGAACTCGGAGAGCAAAATGGACATCACCAACAAATTCGGAGTACTTGAGCATGGTTAGGAGGGCACTGACTTTTCTAGCCTGCCCTATCTATGTTTCCTGGTAAAATACATGGCAAAATCCCTTTGGATGTAAATTCCACTTAGGGTTAGGGCAGGGGTAGGCAACCCAAAATACTCAAAGAGCCACTTGGACCCGTTTCCCACGAAAAAGAAAACACCAGGAGCCGCAAAACCCTTTTGATATCTAAAATGAATATAACACTGCATATATCCTTTTTTACCTTTTTTATAGGTTTGTGTGTGTGTGTGTGTGTTTATGTGTGTGTGTGTGTGTGTGTGTATACATACATACATACACACACATACACACACACACACACACACACACACACACACACACACACACATTAAAAATAAAATTAAAAATATGACTCTTGGGAATATCCATACTATTAAAACAATGATCACCAAGAGAATGCTTTAAGAGAATAAAATTACATACACACCCAGGTAAAAAAAGGATATATGCAGTGTTATCTTCATTTTAGATGTCAAAAGGGTCTCTCTCTCTCTGTGTCTCTCTCCCTCCCTCCCTCTCTATCTGCCCTTGGTCTGCCACTCCTCTTCCCCCACTCTCTTTCTTTCTCTCTCTCTTTCCTCTCTCTCTCTCTCTCCCTCCCTCTCTCTCTCTCTTTCTACCCCCCCTCCTATCTGCTGCTCACCTGGCAAGCTTCAAGCTGTTGTCCAACAAGCTCAGGGGTAAGCAACCTCGTCTCTTTTATGACTCATGGACTTCAATTCCCAGAATTCCTGAGTCAGTCTAGCTGGGCTAGCTAGCTCTCTCCTGCCCCTCCTGCTTCCTGCAGAGACGCAGCAAAGGGAGGAGCTCCGCCCAGTAAGCTTTTCAGCTCCTCGGAGAACACTGTGAGTGCACACTCTTTTACACATACACACACAGACACACACACACACACAAAAACACAAACACACACACACAGAGAGAGAGAGAGAGAGAGAGAGAAGCAGGGAAGCGCAATTGCGTCTCTCTGTCTCTGTCTCTCTGCAAAGGCAGAGGAGGCTGGGAGCCACAGGGGAAGGCTCAAAGAGCCGCATGCGGCTCCGGAGCCGCAGGTTGCCGACCTATGGTATAGCCACTATGGAGCTGCTGGGCTGCCTGGGCGATCTGCGGCGGGCCCTGGAGGCGGTGAGTGGCCCTGCAGGCAGGTGGGGTGGGGGCGGGGCAGGGGCTGGAGCAGGGGTGGGGCCAGTTTTGGGGCACTAGGTCTCTAAAAGGTTCACCATCACTGGTATAGGCCTCTTCTGGGGATTCCCTACCAGCAAGATTACCACAGAAATGACCTCGGTCCTGGTGAAACCCAACTTCACTTCCTACTAAATGAAATCTAGCATATTATCTAAGCCTCAAGGAAGCTCTTACTTAATAGGAAGCTCCTATTTAATAAGAAATTGTTCTGAGACAATCAGAAATCAAGCTACTTGGCCAAATATGGAAACTTCTTTAACTATTCTGAATTTTTTTTTTTAAAAAAAGATCATCGACTTACAATCATTGACTGTTCAAAGTTACAATCCTAAAAAAAAAGTGACTTATGACCATTTTTCAGACTTACGACTTTTGCGGCATCCCCATGGTAACATGATCAAAATTTGAATGCTTGGCAACCGGCATGTATTTATGAGAGTGGCAGTGTCTCAGGGTCATGAGATCAGTTTTTGCGACCTGAGAAGCAAAGCCAATGGAGAAGCTAGATTCACTTAACAACCGTGTTACTAACTGCAGTGATTTGCTTAACATTTGTGGCAAAAGAATGTCATAAAATGGGACAAAACTCACTTAAGAATTGTCTTGCTTAGCAGTGGAAATTTTGGGCTTGATTGTGGTCGTAAGCCGAGGACTAGCTGTACAAGCGTCTTCAGTATTCAAGCACTAAAAGCACGTTTAGGCCCAAAAGCCTCGACACCTATCCAGACGTGAGAAAACTGGTTGAGAACAGTGTCAGGGTTGTGGCAGGAGAGGGACACTTCATATGGGCAAAAAGCAGAAAGTTATTTACATCAATGTGTTAATGGGCGCATGCTCAGATTTGGTAAACTTGTTAAATGAATCATGTGAGTTTCGCTAGATGACCTTTTTCTGAAGCACTGCTGGAAGAGGAAATAAGGTTTTGCCAGCTCCAATATGACCTTTGATCTACGATCCCTTGGATTCTGTCACTCCCTTTCCCCCCCCCCCCTCCGCCACTGACATGCTGCTTGTCATCTCCTTGCTATTTCACTGCTGGAAGCCCCTCCTCATATCTTGGAGTCAGTGTGCAATTTCCTGAGTCAGCTCCTTGCTGAAGTGACTGACCTGGACTTAGCAAGGTTGTCTGCAGTCCATCTGAAAAGAAAGTCAACTGGAAGTCATCTGGATTCATCAGCCGAGGAGGAGGGTAGAATGTACACATAGATCCCCTATTCTCATTTTTTAAAATTTTCAATATGAATATATTTCCTATTACCCAATAGACTCCGGGTCAATAAATAGAAAATATGTCATCATGCACTGAAACAGACAATAAAACCTTATAAATGGCAGGATATGGTAGCAAAGAAATCTAAGGGGGAGTCAAGTTATTCTCCAAAACACCTGAAGGCAGGACAAAATACAATGGATGGAAACTAACCAAAGAGAGAAGCAACCTAGAACTAAGGAGAAATTTCCTGACAGAACAATTACTCAGTGGAACAACCTGCCTCCAGAAGCAGTGAATGCTCCAACACTGGAAGTTTTTAAGAAGAGACTGGACAGCCATTTGTCTGAAATGGTATAAGGTTTCCTGCCTGAGCAGGGGGTTGGGCTAGATGACCTCCAAGATCCCTTCCAACTTCTTCATCATCATCATCATCACTATCATCATCATTTGCAGGCTAAGGTTCATATTAAAATGGCAGTACTGCAATAGATTTGTCAACATAGTTGGTTACTTCCATTCCATGCTGGTCTACAGGTTTACTGTGCTTTCTTCTGGGCAAAACAGAAACTGTGGAGTCCTTGGTGCTCTCTGAGCTTGATTGTTTGTAGACATTTCTTTACCCAACTAAGTAACATCATCAGCATTCCACAGTTCAGCCCTGAGCTATTCTCTTCTATAGGAAAGCAAACATTGTGCTTGGATTGCCTTGAACTTAATCCTGGTTTACTGTAAAAAAAACAATTTATAGTAAAATCAGCCACAACCAAGAATATGAAATTCTGGCTTAGGGACCACAAACATGATTTGCATTAACTAGAGCTAAATGTTGTAGTTTCACTAAGCAACTGGAGTTAAAGGGCATAGCTATCCACGAAGGGAGCAAATGAAAACAAGAGTATATCCCAGGTGTGAAGTAATATTTTCTTGAACATTCCTTACAGGTTGGCTTTACATTACAATTGGATTTGTATTTTGCACTAAATGATGGTTTATTGAATAAACCACAATTCAATAGAATCTCCCACCAGTCTATGTTAAAAACTAGAGATATAAAAAGTGTAACTTACTTGCATCCATTTTGCAATCCATGGAGCCCCTCTGGAATTGGCAGGATTCTACATTTTAATCTGTGAAAGAGGAGAATGAGGACAGCATTTCATCCCTCCAGGTTAGACCCACTGTGACTCTTCTCTCTCTTCCTTAAGGATGCTATCCTCAAGGTAACAGAGGTAGTGTGCCTACACCACAAACCATGGTTTAATTACACAATTGATTGAGCATTACACAAGCACATACTTAGGACAGCAAGTGTTTTCTCCCCTACTATCAGGCCCTTAACATTCAACTTTAGTTTTTAGTGCTTGTTGAGTCTTAATGTTTTGGCAGTTAAGCCATTGAAAGGCTGAGGAGCTCCATTGTTGGGCTATACTTAGGTCATCCATTGGCCTTAAACGGGCCCTGACTAAAAGGACACCATTCTCAAGCTTTCATATCAGAACAATTAACCTCTCCCACTGCTCCACTTTTCCAAGCAGGCACAAATAGGTTAAATACTGTAAGTAGGTTTATTACAAAGAATGAGGGAGTCTTAGGCAAGAAAATCCAAATGCACAGATATAGCATAGATGGTATCTTGGTCAATAATAGTAACTGTGAGAGGGATCTTGGAGTCTTAGTGGAGAATCACTTAAATATGAGCCAGCAGTGTGCTGCAGCTGCCAAAAAAGCCAACACAGTGCTAGGCTGCATTAACAGAGGGATAAAATCAAGATCACGTGAAGTATCTGTGTCCTAAAAAGCACTGTTGTGAGGGCGAATGAAAAACCGTGGCTGACTTATGAGATCCGCAAGATGCTGAAAGCACGGAATGTGGCTTTTAAATCTGGTGACATGCTGGCACTTAGAACAGCCAGAGCAAATCTGAAAAGTGCCATAAAAGGTGCAAAGCAAGCCCATTGCCAGAAAATTCAGAATCTTTTTCAGGACCCAACAAATACCAGGTGAATGTGGCAAGGGATCCAGGCCATTACAGATTACAAGGTGGTTCCATTGAGATGCAAGGATGACACAGACTTCCTAAACAAACTGAATGCATTTTTTGGTAGATTTGAGGCATCAAATAGCACCCCTGTTAGGAAAGCAGTGCCTCATCCTGATGAGCAAGTGCCAAGCTTTGATGTCACCTCTGTCCGGAAAACACTGCAGACAGTTAACATTCGGAAAGTAGCAGGCCCAGATAATATCCCTGGATGTGTCCTCAGGGAATGCGCAGGGGAGCAGGCTTGTGTTCTCACATATATTTTCAACCTCTCATTGCAGCAGGCAGTGGTCCCATTATGTTTTAAGACGGCCATCATCTTGCCAGTGCCAAAAAAGTCCACAATTACAGGCCTCAATGATTACCGTCCGGTTGCACTGACATCCACCATCATGAAATGCTTTGAGAAGCTGATAAAGGACACTATTGTATCTAGCCTCCTGCCAGCTTTTGACCCGCTTCAGTTTGCCTACTGACCAAATCGCTCTACGGAGGATGCTATTTCTTCCGTTCTCCATTTGAGCCTGAAGCACTTAGAAGAAAGAAATACTCATGTACGTTTGCTGTTTGTCGACTTCAGTTCAGCGTTTAACACAATCATTCCCCAGCATCTAGTAGACAAACTGGGCCTTTTAGGCTTAAACACTCCTTTGTGCAACTGGATTCTTGATTTTCTTACCAACAGGCCCCAATATGTGCGAGTTGGAACAAATACCTCTAATACCATTTTCTTGAGCACAGGTTCTCCTCAGGGCTGTGTCTTAAGTTTGCTGCTGTTCACCATGTTGACCCATGACTGTTGTGCTAGGTTTGCCACCAACCATATTGTGAAGTTTGCAGATGATACTATCAGTAGTGGGCTTTATTCAGGATGACAAGGTGGAAGCTTACCGCAAAGAGGTTGAGGGGTTGGTGAACTGGTGTAAGGAAAACAGCTTAGTTTTAAATACCGGAAAAACCAAAGAGATCATTATTGGTTTCAGAAAGGGCAGGCACAGCCACACTTCTCTGTGCATAAATGATTCACCTGTGGAGATGGTTACCAGCATCAAATTCCTGGGTGTGCAGCTAACGAGTAGGCTGACTTGGACGCTCAACAGTGAGAAACTGGTGAAGCGGGCACAGCAGCGCCTGCATTTTCTGCGTCACATGAGAAAAGCACATTTTCCTTCCCCTGTCCTGACCACTTTCTACAGGGGGACAATCGAGAGCATCCTGTCATACAGCATCATAGTCTGGTTTGGAGGCATCACTGCTTCAGACAGGAAGGCGGTGCAGAGAGTGGTGAGTGTTGAGTCCTTCGCGGAAATGTAAGACACGAGAAGCAGTTGTAGTTCTCAGTTTTCTTTATTCTGCGTTCAGCTTACAAGTAGATGGCTTCAGCATCTCCCAAAACCTTCCAGCTTCTTATATAGACATTTCCCGGGTCAATGCGATACTTTTCCCGCGCCAGCACCCGCGCATGTGCACGGCGCTGGCGACAGCCTGTCTGGTCCCGGGCAGCTTTGCACCTGCCTGGGACCGCCTGCAAATGCCCCGAGCCATTTGCAAGGCTCGGGACATAACATCCCTTTCCCCCGGGCTAAAACTACTACCAACATATAATCATTATTTTATGCAGTGTTCTGCTTCTCAGTGCTCCTATCGTTACCTGGCTTTTGTTTAGCCAGCAATGTTATGTAATCCTCTAAGTATTTAGGAGACTTCCTTGCTCTCTGTGACCTTCTCAGCTCTGGGTTTCTGACAGGTGTTCCCTGACTGAGGGGTGACAAGAGCCTGTTCCCCTTATCATGCCTTGGTGCCTTCCAAGGACTTTGCCCCGATGCCTGGCCTGCTTGCTCGCCCACCGGGCTCGTCAGGCCAGGGCTTCTGTCACTTTGTGACCTGGTTGACCTGCCTAGCTGTAGGCCCTCGGGCCCCTTGAAGTGATAGCCACTGCTGGGCGTCTCTATAGAACCTCCTAGGTCCGTCCAAGACCTGTCAGGAGGCTGTCCAATCCCTAAGCCCCGTTCTGTGTCCGGGCTCGTGTGGGTCTCTGTACCTTCCCAAAACTCAGTTACTCCCTGATTTGGGCTGGAGGTGTTGCGGTCGGGACTTGGTTCCTCGACCACCTCCCTGTAAGTTTGACCCCCTGTAGGATTAGGGGTAAGGTCAGGCCAACTCTGGGGATTGTGTGCCAGCTCTCTTGCGGGGAATGATTTGTTGGGATGCTCCCGGGTATCCTCCGTGACTGGAGTGCTGTGTGATGTGTGTGGACAGTGAGTATGCCCCCGGGGTGACTCCCTGGCTGGAGTAGGCGTGAGTGCCTGTTGTGTGGGTAAGCTCCATGAATTCCTTTTCGGAGCACTTGCGGAAGCTTGAAATGGGCCGTCAGTGGCTCCATCAGTGGAGATGGGCAGCAACTCGTGCCCTTCCCTTTGCTCCAAAGGGTCCCCCTCCCCCCCTGGAAAAGACCCAGGAGTCTCATCTGAAAGGTCCCGCCTAGGGCGGAGTTGGTCGATGTGCCGACGCAGGACACGACCGTTGTCCAGGGCTACCTCGTAGGAGAGAGGACCTGTGACCCTGGAAATAGAAGCGGGGACCCATGTATGACCAGGCCCGTAATTGCGAGCCCAAACCGGGGCACCCACAAGTAGTTGTCTAGGTGCCCTAGGATGTGAGGTAGATGAAGGCAGTCTGTCCGGATGCAACTGGTCAAGTTTAGTAGTAAGTTGACGCCCCCAACGAAGTTCAGCTGGGCTTCTCCCTGTAGAAGTGGACGGTGTGGTGCGATAAGAAAGGAGAAAGTCAGCCAACCTGTGATGCCAGTCCCCGTAGGTGAGTCTTTTCAAGGCGTCCTTTGTGATGCGCACCATACGTTCAGCCATACCGTTGGTGGACGGGTGGAAGGGTGCAGACGTGGCATGACGAATCATGTTAGCCTGTAAGAAAGCTTGGAATTCGGAGGAAGTGAATTGAGGGCCGTTGTCAGACACAATGACATCTGGCAGCCCGTGTGCAGCAAAAATCCCCCTCAGTACCTGAATAGTCTTTGCAGTGGTGGTGGATGAGACAGGTACAACCTCAAGCCATTTTGAATGGCTGTCAACAAGGACCAAGAAGAACTGGCCCTGAAAGGGCCCGGCGTAGTCAATGTGCACCCTAGACCATGGGGACTGTGTTTCCTCCCATCTATGCACGGGAGCTTGGGGCATCTCTGGGCGAGATCGTTGGCACAGGTGGCATGCATGCACCTTAGCCTCAATATCTTTATCTAAACCAGGCCACCACAAGTGGCTGCGCGCAAGAGCCTTCATACGAACAATGCCAGGATGACCCTCGTGGAGGGATTCTAAGACCCTAGTCCTCATTGAGGTGGGAATGACAACTCTGTTTCCCAAAGCAGACAACCCTGAGAAAGGGACAGCTCGTTCCTTTTGGACCAGAAACTCTGAAACTCAGGACTAGGGCAGTGCTCAGGCCAACCAGACAAAACCCAGGAACGGACACGTGAAAGTGTGTAATCTGTACCTGTTTCAGCGGTAACATCCCTGGCACTAAGAGGGAGCTCGGGCAAGGCTTGGATTGATAGAATGTTGACAGCTGGCGCAGGGTCAGCTTCTACTACTGGCAGAGGCAATCTACTGAGGCCATCAGCATGGCCCATTTCTTTCCCAGGCTTGTGGAGTAAAGAAAAATCATATGCAGACAAAAAAATAGACCACCTAAGCATTCTAGGGGAAATGATTTGGGGAGTCTGCTTACGTGTGGTAAACAGTCCCAGCAGAGGCTTATGGTCAGTGAAGACCGTGAAATGCCTGCCATATAGAAAATCATGGAATTTTTTAATTCCAGCAACAACAGCCAGAGCCTCCCTGTCTATCTGAGCGTAGTTGCGCTCAGCAGAAGACAATGTTCTGGAGTAATATGCAACAGGAACCTGAGTTCCATCAGACCTGAGGTGGCTCAGGACAGCTCCAACCCCGTAAGGGGACGCATCACAAGCGATGCACACAGGAAGGGACTCGTTGAAATGTGCAAGTACACTGTTAGAAGTGAGCAAAGCCTGACTTTGTTAAAACAACCCTCATGCGTTTGTGACCACTGCCACACTGCTTGTTTGTCTAGGCCTGTGAAGAGGCTCAGCTACACTAGCTTTATGTGGAAGAAAAGGAATTGTAGAAATTCAGGAGGCCCAGGAAAGCCTGAAGTTCGGCCTTGGACTTTGGCCTAGGTGCTTCTAAAATAGCAGTTAGTTTGGATTCAGCAGGGTGAATCCCAGCAGCATCAATTTTGAACCCCAGAAATTCAGTAGAAGGCACCCCAATCTTGCATTTGTCTTTTTTGAGCTTGAGGCCTGATTTCCTGAATCTTAACAGAACAGCCCTTAGCCTTTCAGCTAGAATGTGTGTGGAGTCTCCTGCAATCAAGACATCATCAAAGTAGGGGCAAACCCCTGGTATACCCCGTAGTGTGTTTTCCATTACGCTTTGGAAAATCCCAGGAGCGACATTCACTCCAAACTGTAGCCTTTTTACCTTAAAGGCCCCTCTGTGGGTCACAATAGTCTGAGCTATAGCAGCATCATCATCAACAGGCAGCTGTTGATATGCTTGAGCTAGGTCAAGCTTTGCAAAAACACGCCCCCCCTTGAGGGAGGCCAGGATATGACTGACCACAGGAACAGGATAGGCATGTTGCTGCAATGCCTTATTAAGAGCATGCCTTATTGAGTGTGCAATCAGCACAAATGCGAATGTCCCCATTTGCCTTTAGAGGCGTGACAATGGGGGTCTCCCAAGGACTGGAATCAACAGGTTCTAGAATTCCCTGTTGGATCAGTTTGTCTAACTCAGTGTCAATTTTACTCTTTAAAGCAAAAGGGACCCTTCTTGCTTTAATTCTAATGGGAGTGACAGTGGGGTCTAGCTTTAAGGACACAGGGGGTCCTTTGAATGTGCCCAGCTGGGGGCTGAAAACATCTGCAAATTCTTTGCAGACTTCCTGTAGGTCGAGTGTTTGTAAGCTGTTGAGTCCTGTGACGTGTATCCCCAGGGCCTCAAACCAATCGAGTCCTATGAGACTCGTTCGTTCACCCCCTACTACTAATAAGTCTAGTGGACCTTCAAAACTCTTGTATTGCACGTTAAGGGTGGCCTCCCCCTTAACACACACTCTTGAATTTTGAAAATCTGTTAACACAATGTCAGAAGGCCTTAACTTGACCTGAGTTCCACTACCGGAACAAATCTTCCTAAATGTATGCAATGAAATGATTGAAAGGGCAGACCCTGTGTCTAGTTCCATAGTTAATGGAACCCCTTGTAGCTTCACCTTGAGTGACAGCTTTTTCTTAATGGGCTTGTGTGTGCCTGTCCTAAGGATGCTTCTTCGCGAAGCGCAAAAACCTACCCTATTCTGGCTGGGGAATCTGGTACCTTTCAGGCGCAGTTCTTCCTGAGGTTGTACCTTTCGTCGGCCCAGACACACAGCTGCAATGTGTCCTTGTTTGCCGCATGCCCGGCAGGTAGCGGAGCGGAACTTGCAGTCGGTTCTCCTGTGGCGACCTCCACAGCCGATGCACTTGAGTGGAGCTGAAGAGCTTCCCTTCTGATTTCCTTCCTTCGTGGGGTGGAGACGGTCGACTTCCTCGTCCGGATCCTCCTTGGAGTTCCCCTGGACGTCTTCCTGGTGCACGGATGCAACCTCTGGACTGTTTCTGATCAGCCGCATGTTCTTGACGGCGCCGCCTGTTGCTTCTTCTGCGGTGACTTTTCTTAAGGCATCTTGGAAGGACAATTCTTCTTTAGCGAAAAGTCTCTGTTGTAGATCTCGATGCCTTAACCCGCACACGAATCGGTCCCTCAGTCGTTCTTCGAGGTCCTTGAACTCGCAGTGCTTGGCGGCCTTCCTTAATGCGGCGATGTATTCTTTGGCCGACTCACCGGATCGTTGATCCCTCTGCTCGAAGGTGTGGCGCCATGCGATGACGGACATCTTGGGGTGGAAGTGCTCCTTCAGTAGCTTCTTCAGATCTGCGTAGCTGACAGACTCTACTGGAACAGGTGCTGCAAGGTTTTCTGCGATTTCGAAGGCGTCTTGACCGCAAACACAAAGCAGGGTGGCAGCCTTCAAGCTCTCTTCCCTCACTTGGTTTGCCTTGAAGTAGTTCTCCACCCTGGCTACGTAGGACTCCCACCGCTCTGGATGTGAGACGTCGAACTCCGAAAGCCTTCCAACCTTTGCCATCTTCAGGAGACGGGTCTATCAGCCAGCCTACCCCCGAATGCGCACTGGATTGGCGAGTAGCTGCCGAGTCGACACCGTTCCGCTGCTCAGGACTCACTTGGGTAAGCTTACACTTCTTCCTTTCCAGGCGATGTAAGGTATCCCACCCTCGTCGCCAGTGTTGAGTCCTTCGCGGAAATGTAAGACACGAGAAGCAGTTGTAGTTCTCAGTTTTCTTTATTCTGCGTTCAGCTTACAAGTAGATGGCTTCAGCATCTCCCAAAACCTTCCAGCTTCTTATATAGACATTTCCTGGGTCAATGCGATACTTTTCCCGCGCCAGCACCCGCGCATGCGCACGGCGCTGGCGACAGCCTGTCTGGTCCCGGGCAGCTTTGCACCTTCCCGGGACCGCCTGCAAACGCCCCGAGCCGTTTGCAAGGCTCGGGACATAACAGTGAGGATGGCCGAAAAGATCATTGGCAGTTCCCTCCCTCCCATCCAGGACATAGCACAGAAGCGCTGCTTGAGCAGGGTCCGCAAAATTATCTGGGACACTACCCATCCTCTTCACAACCTGTTTTCCTTGTTACTTTCTGGGAGGAGGCTTTGTGGTATCCGAAGTAGAACATCCAGATTCAGCCAGAGTTTCATTCCATACAGCATTAACCTTGCGAACTCTCAAGCTTCCTCCTTCCGTTATATATTCAAGATGGACAATATTTAATATTTATTTGCTACATATATGTAGGGATGTGGGTCTATACATATGTTGTTCATAGTATGTTTAGGTGTGTGTCATGTATGTGTTTCACTTTGAGAGCGGGCAACTAAATTTCATTTTTGATATGTGCCATTGTGCCCACAGTATAAAAATGACAATAAAGATTATCTTATCTTATCTTATTTTATCTTATCTTATCTTATCTTATCTTATCTTATCATCTTATCTATCTTATTTATACCACTTTACAATGCTTTAGTAAGGCCACACTTGGAATACTGCATCCAGTTTTGGTCACCATGATATAAAAAAAATGTTGAAAGAGTACAGAGAAGAGCAACAAAGATGATCAGGGGACTGGAGGCTAAAACATATAAGGAACGGTTGCTGGAATTGGGTATGTCTAGTCTAATGAAGAGAAGGACTAGGGGGGACATGATAGCAGTGTTCCAATATCTCAGGGGCTGCCACAAAGCAGAGGGAGTCAAGCTATTCCCCAAAGTGCCTGAAGGCAGGACAAGCAGCAATGGATGGAAACTAATCAAGGAGAGAAGCAACCTAGAACTAAGGAAAAACTTCCTGACAGTTAGAACAATTAACCAGTGAAACAGCCTGCCTCCAGAAACTGTGAATGCTCCAACACTGGAAGTTTTTAAGAAGAGACTGGACAGCCATTTGTCCGAAATGGTATAGGGTTTCCTGCCTGAGCAGGGGGTTGGACTAGATGACCTCTAAGGTTCCTTTCAACATTATTATTATTATTATTATTATTATTATTATTATTATTATTATTATTATTATTATTATTGATCATCGCACAGTCAGCCAGATGTTCAGACTTCATTTGGCATTTTGTCTACCTATCGAGTCCTTACCCAGGACTTGGGATAGGCAGATATGGATGTTTGATGGTATTACAGATATCGTCGCAGGATGGAAGCAGTTCCTAGTAAGGCCGCCTTTTGCAATTGACTAATAGTGAATGTGTCAATGCCATTCGCTATTAGTCAATTGCAAAAGGCGGCTCTACTGACTAATATATTATTATTATTATTATTATTATTATTATTATTATTATTATTATTATTATATACAAAGACGTTCTCTAACTAAGAGCCAGCTAGTGTCTCTATATGTTGGCCCCCAAGTTTTATTCCTGAGTAGCTCTCATTGTGCCCTTTGGGGTCAGTGGCTGCCTACTGCTTGACTCCTGGCTGAAAGATTTCCTCCATCTGCGTCTTGCTTCTCACCTCTCCGGGGTGAGACGGAGTCTAGCTCTGCTGTATTTGAAACCACGGTGAAACTCATATTTCAAATGAAATGGCTTCCGGCTCCTTCAGAGGGCAAAGAATGTCTGGTAGCCTGTCCAGCTCCTCCTCAATGGCTGTGGGGAATCTGTCAGGAATAAACAATGGGAGGTAAAGACATCAGTTTGAGGGTAGGGTGGAAAATAATCAATTTATTTTTCTGTTGCACAACGAGATTTCTCTTACTCCAGGAGTTGCGACAAGTTGGGCAGTAGTTTTGGTTCCTGGTCCTCCGGATTTGTGGTCAGCAAAAGTATTTGAAGGTGATCACACAACCACATAAGCTCTCCCAAAGGCTTTGGAAGAGTTGTGATGTGGAAGTTGTCAAATCAAATAAGGTGCTCTAAGCATGAAGAAGGAACCTCTCTTTCTCGGAGGTCTGATTTTGCAATCGTGGTTTGTTTTAGCCTTACTTAGTTATTCCGGGAGAAATTTATAATTAAGGAGAAATTTCCTGACAATTAGAGCAATTAATCAGTGGAACAACCTGCCTCGAAAATTTGTGGGTGCAATCGGACAACAATTTGTCTGAAATGGTAGAGGATTTCCGGCTTGAGTAGTGGGTCAGACTAGAAGACCTCCAAGGACTCTTCCAACTTTGTTATTCTGTTATTCCATTGTCCGAGGAAGGCAAGGCACTGATTCTCTGCTTTTAAAAGATTCTTTCTTTTGCATTACTGCTGGGGCCCTTCCCTCAGAGACATGGAGATGAACTGTTCCAGTTCAGGGCAACCACTTCTTGGTTGGGGAACAAATGAATGATCTGATGCTTTGAATGGGAATAGAATTATTCCGCCATGTGTGATCAGGTTTCTTCTGAGTACAGTATGTACAGTTGCTGGTGGACACGCCCTTTACAGAAGAGAATTTAAGCACAAGCCAAGCTACTTTTTCATTATCGCCCTGATTTGGGAAAAAATTGCAGTGCCAGACCTCAAATTAATGGACGTACACGGACATTTCATGCTTGCTGTGAGTGTGTGAATCTGTGCCTGAGTGAATGCTTGAAAATCTGGGTACCCTACTTCCTGCTAACTGGAAGGAAGACAATAAGTGTCTCTTATCCAAGTCCACTGAACGTGAATCAACAGAGTCAATCTGTTGAGAAGCACAGCAAAAAATAAAATGCTATTTTGAGACGTGTTAACAGGAGAATTATGTGTAAGTCATGGGGCACAGCATCAGCAGTTCCATGTGGCTCAGCATTGTTCAGAGCTTGGCTAAAGGACCGCATTCAGTGGAACCCCCTTCCTTAGGATGGGGACAAAAAGCAGCAGTCCTGGACTGTAGATTGTTCCACCTCCCCACCCCTCCTGCTTCAGAAAGAACTGTGTCTCAAAGGCTGCAGATCTTTCCTTGCCAGATTCTGATTTGTGCCTCTGCTTTATCTCTCTGGAGTCTTCTGTCAAAACAGGGAGGGGGGGGGGGAAAGCCACCCTGATGCTTTTGGGCAAGAATCTGACAAATCTTTTCTAGCCTAGAAGCACCAAAGAGTTCTGTATGTGCAATCTCAATTTATGTCCCTTCCCTCCCACACATTGTTCCATTCAGGCTTCAATGCCGCTACTGTCCAGAATGCAGAGACCCATGGCCAGCCGACAGGGCCATGCCTTCCTCCCTCCTGTCTTGCCAGTTGCAAAATGAGAGGGAAGGCAACATTCCACACCCACAAAGCTGAACACCCCAGGATGATTCAGGATCCAGCTGCAGGGACAAGGGTAAGATATGTTTGCCAGCAGAAGTTTGCCTTCTGATTCTCCAAAGGTACAGTCAAAGTATGGTCTCCAGCCCTCAGTGTCACCCTCAAATAAATCCCCATCACAGTTGCCCATGAGTTGATCTGCCGTTCCTTCAACTTTCCATGAGAGGGGATGGAGCATACAGATTGGTACCGTAGTCTACTTCCTTATCCTGTAATGGGACCATGAAATCTTGAAATGAGATGTTTCAATGGCCTCCACTGTGGGCTATTTCCCTGATCTTCTCTGTCACTGTCTTTTGGAGGAGGAAAGGCAGAGAAAGAAAAGAGGGGAGGGGAGGGAGAAGAAACAATCAGTGAGACATGAGTGGAGAAGAAGAAAACCCATCCAAGCAGTTTTGATTAGGCCTAGAAATTACCCTCCGCCAGGTCTGTTGCACTTTTAACCTGGTTCTTTTTGCTCAGCACTGCAATCTGGGATTGGATTGACAGATTGCGAAGATAGAGCCTTTGCTTTCTGCCGTTCAACATCTCTAATTGCTAAGTGCCAATCTTGACTTCACCAACACCATTATCGTTACCATGGCTTCAAAGCAAACATCCGTCCTAATTTTCTCCAACGGAAATGGCTCTAACTCAGCAACTCCCATCCAAGCCTGTTTGAAAGCAGCTGCACCTTAAACAGATGAAGAAACTACTGTGTCAGCCTCATCCTTTGTTACTAGCATACCGACCACTGCTTTGGAAAGCAAAACCTGCCAGAGAAGCAATCAAACACTAACCGGTCGGTGCTGTAAACACACAAAAAAAATCCATGTAGCTTTATTTCTCATCGTCTCCAGCATCTTCAATGTCTGAACTTACGTGAAGGTTTTGTATTCTTGGAGGGTTCATTTGATACAGGTAGTGTGTCTAAATTGCAAGAAAATGCTTTGTGATGAATTATATATAGGGCAGCAGTCCCCAACCTTTCCAGCTCTGTGGACCAGCAGTGGTGGGAAGCGAGGGTGGGGGAAGGGATGGTTCCGTATGCTCAAACTAATTCCACGCAGGCGCAAATGGAGCTTTCCGTGCTTGCCTTCCGCTTGCGCAGCCCAGTTGACAATGGGCCGCGGACTGATACCGGTGCTCAGGCTGAGGTTTGGGAGACCCCTAGTATAGGGCATATTGATAAGAAGAATGTAGCATTAAAAAATGAATTTTCAAAGCAGGCGTCATCTCAAGGCTCCAAAAATGCAACACATACTTTTTCTAAAGCAGCAGCAGTAGTAGTAGTAGTAGTAATAATAATAATAATAATAATAATAATAATAATAATAATAATAATAATAATAGTTCAGACTGGATTTGGCATTTTTGTCTACCTATCGACTTCTTTCCCAAGGACCTGGGATAGGCAGATGCGGATGTTTGATGGTATTACAGATATCGTTGCAGGATGGAAGCAGTTCCTAGTAAGGCCGCCTTTTGCAATTGATTAATGGCGAATTTGTCAATGCCAATGGAGTTCAAGTGGTGCTCCAGTTGTTTTGGGATTGCACCCAAGGCGCCTATTACTATTGGTACTACCCTTGCTTGCCTTTACTACAGTCTTTCTATTTCTATTTGTAGGTCTTTGTATTTTGTTATCTTCTCCAGTTCTTTCTCGTCTATTCTGCTGTCTCCAGGCACTGCTATGTCCACTATCCAGACTTTTTTGTCTTTCTTATCAACATCATCTGGCTGACTGTGAGATGATCAATAATAATAATAATAATAATAAAGTTGGAAGGGACCTTGGAGATCATCTAGTCCAACCCCCTGCTCAGGCAGGAAACCCTATACCATTTTGGACAAATGGCTGTTCAGTCTCTTCTTAAAAACTTCCAGTGTTGGAGCATTCACCGCTTCTGGAGGCAGGTTGTTGCACTGGTTAATTGTTCCAACTATCAGGAAGTTTCTCCTTAGTTCTAGGTTGCTTCTCTCCTTGATTAGTTTCCATCCGTTGCTTCTTGTCCTGCCTTCAAGTGCTTTGGAGAATAGCTTGACTCCCTCTTCTTTGTGGCAGCCCCTGAGATGAGCAGAGAAACTTTTTTTTTAAAAAAGTTTGGTTTTGTAAAATAGCAACAGACACTGTTCAATTGCTAAAATAATTAAATTTCTAATTGTTATTCAACTTTCAGGGATGATTGAGCACGTATATAATAAGGAGTAAATAAAAAATGAGCAAGTAGGCCAGTTTTTTATGATTAAACCTTCTGTGAGAAAATACTCTGAACACTACGAGAGATTGTACCAGGTATCTCTGCCAATAGCAAAGTGGGCTAGTTCTAAAATCCAAAATGAAACAATGCATAGTTTGGTTAATTATGCAAAGGATACTAATAAAAATACTATCTTGTGAAGTGCACTGATGAAAGTACTTGGGGTTGATTTGTGGACTGAAGGAAGAAGGTGAATGTGATGTCTCCCTGGAGCTACATTGGATGCTGGGTGATTGCATGGGAATATCCAAGGTAGTGTTATAGAAGTGATTTATTATTGCTGTCTTTGGTTGCTGTCTTTTTTTTTTTTAAAAAAATGCCCAGTCTAGCCTATAGCACTAATCTTTCCAGGTAGTTTCCCATCTAACTATTAACCACCTCTGATCCTATGTAGCTGTGGCCTAGCCAAAGCCAACTGAGTGTTGCGACATGCTGTGATCGGCACCGGCAAAGGCACTGAAAGTTAACAGTTGCTTTTTGATGTTTGGCAAAATATGAAGAGAAATATCTGTGGGTAGGTTAGAGCATTCACCAACTGTTCTGACATCTGAATGTTTCTTAACGCTGATGAGCTTCCGCTTACATTTTTACAAGCTAATTGCTCAGCCATATGATGGAGTATCTGTTATAAAAGGCACATCCTGGGATGTTCAAGCTTCTCTCTCAGAAATCTGGATCAAAACAAGTTGCTTTTTCTTCGTTGCTTTAATCTAGCTGGATTTGTTGGTAGTGCCTGCAACTGAGGCATAAAGGAATGTTTACGTGTGTACGGTTGTTATGGCTTTTATAAAAAAAAAGGGACATGTTGCTTGAATTTATAGAAGCTCTTCTTTCAAATGATTGCTGGTTCAGCGATTGACTGAATGCTTGGATTCAGATGGAGTTAAGCACTCAAACAAAGAAGGTATTCTTTGCCCCTCGAGTTAATTGGAGTGTCTTCCCCTTGAGAAAATGTGATCATCTGAAAACTGCAGCAATTGGATTGCTCAGTCAAATCTGTGTGGTTTCTTCTTTTTTTTCTTTTGCAAATGATTTTGAAAATAAGATCACTGTGGAGGAGAAAAACACGTATTTTGAGGGAAGTACTTGCCAGAAGTGAGACTCAAGGCTGTATTCAGGCAACACTTTGAAGAACTCAAGAAGCTCATTAGTTTGCTAAAGATAATTGATTATGTGCTCTCAGATTGTTTTTGACTCCTAATGATTACAGAGATTTTTTTCTCCATGATCATGTATTACACCCATAACTTGGTGTTGTGGGTCTTCCAACAATGCACTCCTGTCCACTGTAACTGAGTCCATCCACTATAATAATAATAATAATAATAATAATAATAATAATAATAATGATGATGATGATGATGATGATGATGATGATGATAACCTGTCACAGATCAAGTATAAGCACCAACTCACTGCAAGAAACAAACCAACTAATGTACAGCACAGCTGCAGTTATAACTGAATACCTGGGATGCAAAATCAACAAAGGAAGAAAAACAAACAAACCGTGCACCACAAAAATGGAAAGTTAGACTAGAAAATAAGATCAGCAAGTTAAGATCACATGCAAGCAAGCTAGAACAGATGAAAGAAAAGAAGCTGAAGAACAAGAAGACCAAAGAATACCTAATCAAGAAATACCACTTAGAAACAAGGAAAATCAAGGAAGCACTGGAAATAATAAAGCAACAAATAACAGCTATAGCCAGGAAAATCAGTAGATATGAAGCTTGAATTGCAAACTATAGGCAGAACCTCCAATTTCAATCCAATCAGAAACATTTCTACCAATCCATCAATGGAGAAACTGCAAGGAATCAGTCAGTAACTGACAAGGAAGAAACAGTGCAGTTCTGGAAACAGATATGGGATAACCCAAAGGAATACAACAAGGATGCGGCTTGGTTAAAAGAGGTGGATGCAAATAGAACAGAAGCTGAAATGAAAGAACTAGTAATAACAACAAAAATGGTAGAAAAAAGAGCAAGGAAAATCAAAAATTGGTCAGCACCAGGTGAAGATGAACTGCATGGGTTTTGGTTGAAACATCTAACTGTTATACACCCACTCATTGCCAAACAGTTCAACAATATACTACAAGGAGGAGAAAATGAAAAGTGGCTAACAACTGGGAAAACCTACCTAATAATAAAAAATCCAGCAAAAGGGGCAACACCAGGTAACTACAGGCCAATTAACTGCTTACCAACAACTTTCAAATTACTAACTGGTGTGGTAGCTGATGCAGTACAACAGCATCTAGTTGAAAACAATCTCTTTCCACCTGAGCAGAAAGGAAACCGCCCCAATAGCAGAGGAACAAAAAATCAACTCCTAATAGACAAAATGATCTTGGAAAACTGCAAGAGAAGGAAGACCAACCTGAATGTGGCATGGATTGACTACAAAAAGGCATTTGACTCTCTGCCACATGATTGGATAATAAAGTGCCTAGAAATAACAGGAGTCAGTAGAAACATCAGAAAATTTGTGCAAAGATCGATGGCACAATGGAAGACACAGTTGCAGATCAATGGTGAGAGGCTGGGAGAGGTTAAGATCAAGAGAGGAATATTTCAAGGAGATTCATTATCACCATTACTATTTGTTATTGCACTGTTTCCTCTGTCAACAATACTGAATAACTCAGGACATGGCTATCAAACATCAAAAACATCTACCAGACTATCCCATCTCCTTTACCTGGATGATCTGAAGCTGTATGGAAAAACATCATCTGAAATAGAATCGCTGCTCAACACTGTCCGTATATATAGCCAAGATATTGTTATGAAGTTTGGCTTGGACAAATGTGCCACACTTACTATCAAACAAGGAAAAGTAGTGAAAACTGAAGGAATAAAGATGCCCCATGAAAATAACAGTAAGAGTCTGGATGAGGAAGATTACTACAAATACTTGGGTATCCTTCAAGCTGACAACATCAAGCACACTGAAGTCAAGAAAAAGATTAGAGGTGAATACATCAAGAGAGTGAAGAAGATCTTAAAGTCCAAACTCAATGGAGGAAATACATAAAGGCAATCAACACCTGGGCAATCCCAGTCATTAGGTACACAGCTGGAATAGTGGACTGGACTCAAGCAGAACTAAAAGCAATGGATAGGCAGACCAGACAAATAATGACAATGAATCATGCCCTTCATCCACGCAGTGACATTGATAGACTTTATCTACCAAGGCAAATAGGTGGGCGTGGAATGCTACAAGTACATCAGATGGTTGAAGAAGAAAAAATGACTTTGGAAGAATATCTGAAGAACAATGCTGAAGATGCACTGAAATTAGTATATCAGGAAGGCTTACTAACTACTGGAGAGACCAAACTGGCCTACAAGAAAGACCAAATGAAGAACAGAATAGAGGCATGGGAAGACAAAGCACTACATGGCCAATACATTAAAAAAATAGCTGGTAAAGCAGATAATAATAAAACCTGGCAATGGCTAAGAGCAGGAAAATTGAAGAAAGAGACCGAGGGACTAATTCTGGCTGCACAAGACCAAGCCTTAAGGACAAATGCATACAAAGTCCAAATTGAGAAGACAGCAACAGACAGTAAGTGCCGCCTATGCAAAGAAGCTGAAGAAACAGTGGACCACTTGGTAAGCTGTTGCAAGAAGATTGCACAAACTGATTACAAGCAGCGGCATGACAAAGTAGCAACAATGGTGCATTGGAAGATCTGCAAAAAAATATCATTTGCCTGTAAGCAAAAACTGGTGGGATCATAAAATAAAGTCATAAAAAATGATAAAATTAAACTGCTCTGGAACTTCAGAATTCAAACAGACAAGCACCTGCAACATAACACTCCAGACTTAACAATTGTTGATAAGAAAGACAAAAAAGTCTGGATAGTGGACGTGGCAGTGCAGGAGACAGCAGAATAGACGAGGAAGAACTGGAGAAGATAACAAAATACAAAGACCTACAAAGAGAAATAGAAAGACTGTGGCAAAAGCAAGCAAGGGTAATACCAATAGTCATAGGCTCCTTGGGTACAATCCCAAAACAACTGGAGCACCACTTGAACACCATTGGCATTGACAAATTCGCTATTAGTCGATTGCAAAAGGCGGCCTTACTAGGAACTGCTTCCATCCTTCGACGATATCTGTAATACCATCAAACATCCACATCTGCCTATTCCAGGTCCTGGGTAAGGACTCGATAGGTAGACAAAATGCCAAATCCAGTCTGAACATTTGGCTGATTGTGCGATGATCCATAATGATAAAGTTGGAAGGGACCTTGGAGGTCATCTAGTCCAACCCCTTGCTCAGGCAGGAAACCCTATACCATTTTGGACAAATGGCTATCCAGTCTCTTAAAGACTTCCAGTGTTGGAGCATTCACCGCTTCTGGAGGCAGGTTGTTCCACTGGTTAATTGTTCTAACTGTCAGGAAGTTTCTCCTTAGTTCTAGGTTGCTTCTCTCTTTGGTTAGTTTCCACCCATTGCTCCTTGTCCTTTGCTGGTGATCATTCTCTTCTCTTTCTTTCCACTTTTCCCAGCATTAGAGTCTCCTCCAGAGAGCTGGGTCTTTTCATATTGTGTCCAAATTTCTAATCGTAAATGACAACATCAAAAGTTGATCATCAACTTACATAATTGTTTTATCATGTTATCTTATTTTATTTTATTGAATTAACCAACAACATTTTAACTTTAAAAGGATAGCAATTAAAAAAGAGAAAGGGGGGGTGGCTAAGAATTATATTAGAAGGAGAACAATTCCAAAAGTTAGACCATATAGGCCGTCCTTATGATCACAGTTGAGACCAGCATTTCTGTTGCTAAGCAAAAAGGTTGTTAAGTGAGTCACGCCCAATTTTATGACCATTTTGGCCATATTTGTTAAGTGAATTATTTAGCCGTTAAGCAAATTGGGCTTCTCTCATTGACTTTGCTTATCAAAAGCTGACTGGGAAGGTTGCAAATGGTGGTCATATGACCCTGGGATGCTGGAACCATTGTAAATAAGTGCAGATTGCCAAGTGCCCAAATTTTAAGCATGTGACCATGAGGATACTGTAACAGTTCTAAGTGCAAGGACTGGTAAGTCACTTTTCCCAGTGCTGTTGTAACTTTGAGTGGTTCTAAACGAATGGTTGTAATTTGAGGAATACCTGTATTATTTAAAACAGGGGTCCCCAACCCCTGGTCCATGGACCAGTTCCAGGCCGCAGCATGCCAGCAACCAGTCCGCACAAACAAGCAAAGCCCCATCCGCGGGATGCAGGCAGCACACAAAACCACGCACCCTTCGGTCCACGGAAAAACCTTTCTCCATGGAACCGGTCCCTGGTGCCCAAAAGGTTGGGGACCTCTGACTTAAAATATCCCTTGCCCTTTATCAAAAAAGGATTAATTCAGACATTGATGTTAATCCAAAGAAACAGTAACAATCCTATTGATGTCAACCTGCCCTAAGATGTAATAACAGGATGGTGGTGTTAATTTGTAAGGTGACGCTGAAAATGAATAAGAATTCTTGAAGCTTTTTAATATCTTTATTCTCACTGAGTTTATAAACGGGAAAACAATGATAAAGGGAAAAAAAGATAATTATCAAAGTAGTAGCAGATTACATATATTTGCTTCAGAACTGGAATGAAGCAAAATTGTGAAACATTGAAACACAACTAAAGCAAACTCCCAAACATTTAAATTCAGGGCTTTATTTATCAGAAGTCCTTATTGACAAAAGCTTACTGTAGGTGAGATTTGCAAGAATGCAAAAATATCTGCTGGTTTTTCCCAGAAGGTATCCTCTGACTGAGGTGCGCTGACAGTTTTGTACAAGCAGTTGAAAAGTGCTTTTTCATATGGCATCAGTTTTAAAATTACAGAGATTTTCGGGGATTTATTATGTGATCTTCAATAGAATGTTGTTTTCTAAGTTATAATAAAGATATTACTGAATATTACATTTGGCAACGCCGAAGATAACAACAGGTTTATACTAACCTATAAGAACATTCCTGTTGTAGTTTTTCTTGGATTCTTTATTAATCATTCTTGACTTTTTTCTATTTGTATTTGATGGCACATACCTCCCCCCCCCATTTTTAAATTTCTTTACCAAAAAAATTCTAAGTACAATGCTCTGCTGTCAGAATGACAACACTTGTGTCATAGTGTTGTTCTGCAAATGCACCAATTATGCCATAATGTCTCATAATAGTACATAACTCACATTGTAAATCATACCCTATATGTGTCTTTATTTGCCTCCTTTATTTCCCTGCAAACATCTCTGAATGTTACAAACTCTTTCCCTAATTGGTCCCCTACAGTTGTCAGATTCCCAACTAGCATTCTGGGAAAAGCAGCTGCCAAATTTAGTGATTCAAGAAAGGGGAAGTATGTCTTAGATCTATGACACTGAACGTATGACACACATGTCAAAACTCATATGCCATGATGTTCTGGGTGACATGTCTTTGTTCACCAACCAACACATAGGGTTCTTCCGACAACAACTGTTCTCAAAAGCACCTTCTTGTAGGCCTTTTGGTTGCTGGCAAAGGCCACAAAAAAAATGGGGTGTGCTCTTGCACGGCCTCTGTAACATCCATTTCACAGTGGAAGAAGATAACATATTTTAAAAAGTAGTACAGAAGAGTTTGTTATCAACCAAGCCTCTCCCCTTTATGGCACATTGAATCCGAGAAGTATAGACGGGTTCAAACTTCCTTGCAATTTAAATTCTTGAGGGACTTTTGGCAGTTGCAAAGGCCTTGCAAGAATGGAATGCTCTTGCGTGGCTTCTATAGAGGGGCCATGCTCTGGAGCCTCCCAAAAAATCGCATGAGAATGGGTCACGCTTTAGTGTGGTCTTCAGAGGCTCCAGAAACCACGGAAGAGCATTTGCTAAAACCACTTCAAGGATGAAGGCCTCATGGGACCACAGCAATCATGCTCCTCATACAGGAGCCTCTGAATAGAAAGAGAGCACTGCCTGAAGGTAAAATGGTGCATGACAGATTCTGGAGATCACACACATGATTGGACTGTATTTTTTTAAAAAGACAAATAAATATGTAAAGAATTGTTTTGTCTTTGGTTCAGGTGTGTGTCTGTGTCATGTCAGCAGAGTCAAGTTAGGCCTTTGAGACACTGAGCCCAAAAGGTTCCTCATCACTGTCTTAGACTTAGAGCATTTCTGAGCATGTGACTATCACGAGCATCTATTTTTGAAGATCCATCGTTTTGCAGAGTGTGCATAGCTAAGGCAGAGCACCAACCGGATTGTAAAAAATGGAATGGAAGAGTTTGCTCTGAGCCTCAGAAATAAGGCTCATTTTACAGCACAAATGAAATAACATATTTTAAGCAGTAGAATTAAGAAAGAAGATTTTGTTACCAATCCTCTCCACTTTATGGGATATTTAATCCGAGAACTACAGGAAGGTCCCAACCATCCTTGCAGTTTAAATTGGGACCCTTCTGGCAGGCTTTTGGCCCCTGGTCGTGTTTGGGCAGCCATGATAATTAGCTCATGATTGTTGTTCAGTGTTTTAATTCACTGTATATTGTAACTGTTGTTTGCCACACATGGATTGGGGCATATGGATTGGGACAGTCCATATGGATTGGGGCAGTTTATTAATGAATTGATTAACTAACATACCTGACTGGCTGATATTCCAACAGTGATAAAAAAATGTTATTGATTTTTGAGTAAGAAAGGACAGTGGAGCTATTTGCAGAGTCTGATGGCTGTTTTCTTGCTTCATCTGCTTGTTTCCCTCTACTTCTAGCCCTCTGAAGACTTTTGAACTATGAAGACCTGAACATCATTCCTAAGGGTCAGCAAGTTCTCAACATAATGTCTTTGGACATTTGTCTTCTATTCGCCTTGTATAGCCTTCTTGCTAAGGATGTGCTTGGGGACCCTTGCCTTGCTTAAAGCCTATTTTGAAACCCTGAGCAAGGAGGCCACTTGGCATCATCTTATCAGCCTCCTCACAAATCTAGAGTTGCTCCTGTTTATTCTGATGCTCCTTGCTTGCATTAGCTCTAATTCTTGTACACCCATTGCCAGAGGATAGGGCTGTTCTTTCCCTCCCAAGAGCTGAGCGGATGTGTCCTGATGACAAGAACATGACAGTGAGACAAACTCCATTGTTAGTGCCAGAAATTATTTTGGATAGAGGGAAAGGAGAGAAAGAAAGCGAGAAGGGGGGAAGAAGGAAGGAAGGAAGGAAGGAAGGAAGGAAGGAAGGAAGGAAGGAAGGAAGGAAGGAAGGAAGCTTGGTTCTAAGATTCCAATTTCCTTGTTCAGAAGTCAAGCTATCCTTACTGTTTTAATATGGGACAAATTAAGCATTTAAAAAATAGGTTCAACGCTCTTTCAGAAAAAGTGTGAAACCTTGTAACTGTAAGAAGTCAAATAAGATCTGATAGACCTTTTGAAAAGACCTATCTGATTTTATAGAGACAGATGCCACTGTGGAAGCCAGGGGTCCAGTTTCTCCTGCAGTCTGAGCCTATCTGGCCATAGAGGGCAATGGCCAACGACCAGAGGCGGAGACGTTATCTCCAGCAGCCTCTACTAGCCAATGCGAGATGAGCAGATCCCACCCCTAAATTCATCAGCAACAACACTGCTGGGGAAGCCTGCCAGATCATGTCCCTGGCCAAAATTATGTCAAGAGAAGACAGAGAATACTACTTTAGAAGCTAACAAGGCCTTTTAGCTGCCTCAGCTGTGCGTCGGGGATGAGAGGAAGGCAGCACCCAGAGAAACGGCATTAAAGAACAGTTACCAGGGCACATATATGCTGTAGTTAGGGAGACGTGAGGACAAGCCTATCTGACATGTCTATCTTTTAAAAATCCGTACAAGAATAGGTAATCGCTCTTTTTTATTTGGGGATCATCTTTCCTTCAATGCATTGGAAGAAAAGAACCGGGAAAGAAAAAGATTTATTTCTTGAATTTTCTCTCTAGCCACCCTCCCTGAAGAATAACATCTGTGTTACTAAGAATAACTTTTGCATTGTTTTTTTTTTCCTGTGTGTGCCCTTTTCTTTCTGCACACTCATATTGTCTCCAGTTGGATATCATGTCCAGAAGTAAATCACATCCTGCCATGAGTAGCACGTGTGGCCTGGTGATGGAGGCCCAGCGAGAAATTTTAGACAGATCACCGGCCTAAAGCACTGTCACTGCACTGTCTTGAAGAGCACATCCCTGCCCTTGGGAAGGACCCATATGCCTGGCAGAGTCAGGCTGACTTAAAAACGTGGGACCTTGGGAGCAGCTGACAGCCTGTCCTGCTGGATGGGAAAGCTGACCTCATTCCCCCAGGAACATTTCATGTGGTCTCCCGGGATTGATGGAATGTTCAGTCCTGCTGGATCATCTCACCTGGAAGACAACAGGGGATCTTGAAGTCCTGGAGAGCTGTTTCTTCGCTCTGCCATAGCATTTAGATCAGCGGTTCTCAACCTGTGGGTCGGGACCCCATTTGGGGTCAAACGACTATTTCACGGGGGTCGCCAAACAACGCAGTCCGCCATTTTTCCCCCCTTTTCCTTAGCTGTGCTACCCCCTTTTATTCTATTGGCTTTTGAAAGCCAGTAGAATAGATTCTCTTGAATAGAGTCTATTCAAGGTTGAGAACCACTGATTTAGATTAACCAAACAAGGAAGGGGAGGAACAAGTAAAAGGGGAAGGGGCTTGTCAGAGCTTGCTTTATTTATGTATTTGTTTGCTTGTTTGTTTGTTTATAACATGTATTGACTGCCCATCTTACCACAGGGTAACTGTGGCCGGCTTACAGTCATAAAAATCTATCTATCTATATACATGAAAACATAAATCAGCTAAAACCTTATTTCAGTACCTTTTGGAGAAAGCCATTGCAAGGTCTTCAGGAAGGTCCATGGCTAGTGTCCTGCCCATTGAAAAAGGAGAGAAAATAGGACAAGGAAGCTTGGAGAAAGGGTAGGTAGATACTTAAAACAGTGGTTCTCAACCTTTTTAATGCCGCGCCCCCCCAACCGGTCGTAAGTCGAGGACTACTCAACTGGTCGTAAGTCGAGGACTACTCAACTGGTGCAGCACCGTTTGCAGAGAACCACTGACTTAAAGGGATCCATGAGGAGTGAGGGTCAAAAAAATGAAGATGGGAGTCAAGACTTTTACAACCGAAAGCCCACCCCCACCCCACCCCTTTTTTTTTTGCATATATTGCATGGGTAATGAACCTAAAAAGAGTTGGGACTTCAATCACACAGTTGGAGTCATCCTCTTGACTTTTTTTTTTTTTTACCTCCAGAGGATGACCTTGTCAACAGAGGCTGAGGAATAAGGACACGTGAAGGTCTCTAAAGTATTGATCCAAAGTGCCTTAGGTTTTAAAGCTGAGCAACCTTTTGGGGAGACTGTGGGCAGCTTTGGGCCTTTGTCCTTTTCCTAAAAAGGCACTTATAGCATCGTACAGCTGTTGTGGAGCTTTGATTAGTCCATTGAAAATGCCAGAAATGGCTAGTGGAGAAATGGCCCCTAGTGATATGCTGGAGGTCGGAAATGGACAAAAGCTTATTTTGTTTTAATTTACATTATAAATGAAAGTTTACCTTATATCTTTTGTTATTGTCCTTAATCTCACATTGAAGATTAAAATGTGTGCCACGTTTTGGAAGGACCCTGGAGGTTGAAGCCAAGGCTTCTGGATGCCCAGTTCCTGGGCGCAAAAGGCAGGCAAGAACCAGTGTGAACTGGGTTTGATTTCCCCAGACATGAAGGTTTTTGGGTGGCCCTCACTCCATTTGTTTCAGTTACAGTTATTGTAAAAAAAAAAAATGAGGCTGATGACCATCCATGTTATTTTACGGTTCTGGGAGGAAAACAGAATGTGTATGTAAAATATTTAATGTAATTACTCTCATAAGATTTGTAAAATTTAACCCCATTCCCTTCCTACTTTGTCATGACCTTTAGTTACACTATCTGGGCTAAGTCTCTTGTGCAAACATTGACACCTCACTCCGAAACCAAGGGAGATGGGTTTTTGAGTCATCCTCTGCCTGAGAAATAATGAAGTAGAATACCCAAACATTGCAGCTAACTCAGTGGTTCTCAACCTGTGGGTCGGGACCCCATTTGGGGTCGAACGACCATTTCACGGGGGTCGCCAAACAACGCAGTCTGCCATTTTTTTCCCCTTTTCCTTAGCTGTGCTACTCCCTTTTATTCTATTGGCTTTTGAAAGCCAATAGAATAGACTCTCTTGAATAGAGTCTAATTCTATTGGCTTTCAAAAGCCAATAGGAATTGTCCAGGCTGTCTCTGCCCTGCTGAGCCTGCCAAAAGTCCCATTCTGCAAACGGTGCTGCACCAGTTGAGTAGTCCTCGACTTACGACCGGTTGAGTAGTCCTCGACTTATGACCGGTTGGGGGTTGCGGCATTAAAAAGGTTGAGAACCACTGAGCTAACTGATCTCTTGACTATCAGCAGCTCTCCGATACTCATGCAGAGATCTTTCTCCTTACCAGAGAGTGACCTTATCTGTTTCATGGGAGATTCCACTAACTATACCTGACTCTGCAGATAAAGGATGCAATTTACAATTAAACAAAGGTGCTAAGCAGATGATGCTGGTCTAAATGTCAACATAGACTAGGCGAAGATGAACAGAAAAGTCCTTAGCTTTAAATATTTAACTTTGAATTTAATGTGGCTACGCATTGAAGCTACCTTGGGATTGCGTTGCAAAAACATACCATTTTTTTCTTTTTTGGTTTATTATGAGAGGATGTTAAAGGAATGAGGCTTCACATCCTATCTAGATTGCAAAATTACCTTGACTTAAGACTAGAAAAACAAGCGTGGGTATAGCTTGGCTATGTGCTGAGCTTTCTGAGGAGTGGGGGGTGGGGGGGGAGGGTAGAGATGGGGCTCAGAATTCTTTATCTAGATCAGGGGTCTTCAAACTTGGCCCTTTTATGACTTGTGGACTTCAACTCCCAGAATTCCTCAGCCAGTGTGCCTGGCTGAGGAATTCTGGGAGTTGAAGTCCACAAGTCATAAAAGGGCCAAGTTTGAAGACCCCTGATCTAGAAGTTCTAACTCTCCTCAATCTCCAAAGACCAAAATACTTCCAGTTACTGGACTAAATTCCCAGAATTCTAAGCCTCATAGAATGCTGGATGTTGTAGTCCAACACCACTGACTGATGCCAAGTCAGGTAAGCCCCTTAAGAACTGAAGATCCCAAAAGTTCTTGAGAAGAAGAGAACACTACTAATCTGATTTTAGGCATGTCTTACAAATGGAATTTCTATCTCAATCTGTAAAGGCTGTTCTTACTTTCCAGGTTCACATAACGTACAACCAGCAGTGCAACCAGCCAGTATGTTATACAAAATGGTATGTATGTAGATTATGATTAGTGTTGCACCAAGCCCAAGAAAATGGATTAACTGAGGAATTTATAGTTAATGGTGAATATGCATGCTGTGCAACCATAGCCATACATCTCATGCTGGAAACTGGGGGAGGGTGGAGGATGAAGGCTGAGCCCAAGGAGCTTCCTAACAAAGAAGACAATTGAACCAAGAGCTTTGCTGTTCTTAACTCAGCTGCTTAGCCTTTGAACTCTTAATCAATTTTCTAAAGCAGTTTTTGGGAGATGCTCCAAAACCTGGAAATTTTTCTGGTCTCCACAAAGAAGGCTGGGCAGCAGCAATCAAGCAATCAGTTGCATTGAAACCCTTGGGGGCTAAGCCTTGGGTGGAAGGATCCTCAAAGGGTTGTTTTTGGCTTCAGGGCTCCCTTTCCTACTAAGGCAGAACTCATCTCTCCACACACACACCCTTGTTGGTCAGCAGGGAGTAAGTTGGTGAGTCACATAGTCCTTGGGCCTCTTGCTGTTTGCCCCCTCCACTTAAACATCATTCTTCAGCGACCTGATGAAACCCTTTCCCAGTGAGGGGGATACACCAGGCAGGGACACTGGAGAACGTTTGATTCCATGCCAGGTAGGGAATCATTCCCACTGGTGTTGGGGGGGGGGGAAAGTGAAGAGATCATGATGGCCGTCCTATTTTGGGGAGAACAAATCAACAGCACGACAGGTGGTGAGACTTACAGCTGCTGCCTGGGAGATATTACTTACTGCTCAAGGGCATCAGAGTTTCCACAGGGGCTCGCCATCCTGTGATCCTCCCCACCTCTTGGCAATGAACTGCTGCCCAACATAAAGGCTTTATTTTGGGGGGGGGGAGATGGGCTCAGTCCCACTTTGTAGAAAAGCAACAACCCAAATCACAATTCAATAAGGGAGCAGCTCCAATTTCTGCAAAGGGCCTTGAGGCCCTGTTTTAGGAGGAGCAGTGGGAACATCTGCTCCAGGATCCATATAATGAGCAATGGCCACATAATGGATTGATTTTTATTTATTTATTCAACTTTTTTCAGCTGTAGGCACCACCCACCTCATTATCTAAGTGACTGGGCAGTTTACAGATAAAAAGTCATAAATCCTCATAAAGATACAGTTAAAACAGAATTAAAACCAAATGAGGAGCAGATAAGTTAAATGACAAGGGAGAGTGTGTGCAACCACTCCCAAGATCTTTGATCCCCACATGAGTTGATAGAGCCAGGTCTTCACACTGTCCCGGAAGCCTCACCTCTGGGGTTAAAATGTTCATGGGGTGGGGGCAATGGCAGAGAAGGCTCTCTTCCTCCACAGGTTCTGCTGAGACTCCCTGGATGGTGTCCATAACTTACCTTCTCTGCCTGATTGGATGAGAGCGGTCGATATAATTGGGACAAGACAGTTCCTCAGGTAACCCGATCCCATGCCATGAAGGACTTTCAAGGTGATAACCAGCACCTTGAATTGAAGCAAACTGGCCTGATAGCAACTCACATAGATGTTACATGGACAGTCCATGGGGCGGATTCTGTAGCAGTTCAATCAAATCAATTGACACTAATTAATAAAATGTGAAGCTAAGCAGGGTCAGATCTTGTGAATTCTTGGATGGAAGAACAAGATAAATCCCAGGCTTGTAGATTAGACTGGGAACTTAAATGATATCCCAGAAGGTGGAAATGGCAAATCAGTGGAATGTCATCCCCAAGAAAAATGTACAGACAAGTCCATGAAGCCATCAGGAACTGAGACTGGCTCCAAGGAACTTAACTGCAGGGTTAAAAAAATACAGGAAAGAAATGGTGTTGACATAAGAAGCAAAGTGTAAAAGGAGTGGACAGCTTAAGTGAGTCTTCTGCTCTGGATGTCGGGGAGTCTTTTAAAAGTCCTGTCTAGATGACGAAAGTTAATCGCTACTTAGCATTTTGGTAGTTCTATCACACAGGGAAGATCCTTTGGAATAGAAAAAGGATTGATGCATAAAACAGAGTGGGAACAGTTCAAAAGGCAGCCAGTGGGGTCTCAAAACTTGAGAGAATCCGGAAATCTAACCACAAAGAGGAATATAATGGTTATGACTGCTTTTTTTGTTTTGCTCCTGACTGACTGTTCAGATCTCAAGAGAGTGGGTGCTTTTCTTCTGTCTGGCTGCCTACTTGAAACCTGGTGGGGGCATGGCTAGAATCTCTGTAGCAAACAGATGCTTTGCAAGCCCATTGTGTGTATGTGGGTTTTGTCTGGCATAGTGACCCGGTTAGACTTTGCTGACCAATCCACTTTCAGGACCATGGCTTTTTCCCCACATAGATCCCTGGTCCTAAAAAAAATCTGTGTGGGTTAGCCCTATCCGCAGGGCAGATTTTTGGGTAGCCTATGTATCTTATCCTGATTGATGTATATCCAATAGCTCAAATTCTTTAATACGATGTAGGCCAAAGGTAGTGAGGTTTGTTACTTTCTAGCATTATTTTTAGTGTGGTAAAACTAAGCTATTTCCTATGAACAGGCTTGGCTGTTGCTGTCAAAAATGGGTTACATGTTGGCAACCACATGGAATCGGTTGCTGAACTTCATTCAGGTTTTCTTAATTTTGTTTCCTAGGCCACCCTATAGGCTTAGGCTTTCCTGAAAGTACTCCACTTCAAATCAGATCAGACGCTCCTTAGATTTTCAAGATCAGTCATGGTCAGGCGAAGACATCAATAATGTGTATGGAACCATCATATTAACTGTAATTTAATTTTAATTAAGCTTACATTAAAACTAGAATACACATACATTTTTTTTGGTCCTAATTCATTTATTCTAATCCCACCCATTTTAAAAGTGTAACCCCTGGAACTATATCAAAGGCCACATGAGTCTCAGTCCCGAAACAGCTGAGCATCTTGTTCTCGAGAGAGGTGCAATTCAGACCCAATGTGGATCTGCCCTCCCTCCTCCATGGTGGAGCCAAATCTCTTCCATTTGTATTCAGAGTTCTGTGTTCTTCCCATAAAACGTTTTTTGGAATTTCAGCTGAAGAATTCGAGCCACCACATACTCCTGTATGGATAGACAAGAACAGATTGTTAAATGTTTCTATTCTTGAGCAGCAATCTGTGTAACGGACAATCTTTCTCACTTGCTCTTTCTTAGGCATTAGGTATAGATCCAAAATTATAAACTGGTAGGTGAACAAAAAAAGGAAAGCCAGAAAGTTGGAGAAAGAAGGCAAATACATATTGAAGAAAGGAAGCTCAAGACAAAATGCCTCCTATAAAAAAAAAAAAGCTTGAGGGATTAAAGAACAGGTGATTGGAACTCTTCAGCTTAATAAACCTTGAATAAGGCAGTAAACTTTCCTAATGCAGAAGAAAAGGCAAATTCAGTGATTTATCATGCTTCTTTGTTTTGTGTGAATATCAAAACATCAACCAAGCCAGCATATTGTTGAGTTGTCAGCTTAGTGGTAAATTATTGTGCAAACCTTAGATTGCTTTAAATCTGATTCTATTCCACCACCAGCAGCTGCATTTTTAAAGACCCCCACAGAAAGTTGTATTTAATGTGATGTTAATCTTTGCTTAAATCCTTCGGTGAAACCTTATTGACACCACAGTTGTGAAGCTGTATATTCAGCAACTTTGTTCTGTCAAACTCTCTTACCTTAACCCATTTCACAGATTTGTTGTAACAATCAAATGAAGAGGTGCTATGTGCACTATTTGTGTTCTTGGGGGGGGGGGATGGTCATAAATGCATGAAATAAATAAGCAAATAGCTTGTTTCCTTGGAATAATTCAGGGAATCCAGCCCAGCAGTGATTTGGATAGTGCCAGGGTCCTCTGCAAAATCCCACTGAAGGCCATCTGCATACTGGACATTAACAAAGAGCCTGTTGGGGAGGTAGAGATAAGCCTGGCATCTGCCAATCAAGTAGGGGATCATCATTTGTCCTCTTTTAGCCCATTGGTAACAAGAAATCATTCTGGCCAAGACCTCTTCCCAATGGTTGCACTAACTAGAATGCTTTGCCAGTAAGACAGGCTGTAAAAATGATTTAACTGGGATGCTTCAGAAAGGGTTAAAAAAAAAGCAGTGATAAAGCTGGCTCCTTCCTATTATGCACAGCAAATCCAGATAATGGAAATTATGCTCATGTGTATGTGGGGAAGACCCTCATTTGAAATTCTCCCAGAATTCGTAGTTTGGTTCTCTGTTCCATGTTGGCCCCCTCCTATTTTAGCATTAATGCAACCCTGCTTTCCAATGTGCATGAATTTACTTTTTCCGTCTGTTGTGTCTTCTAAGATTGGAAGACTGAGAACAGGGATAGCCTTGTGTTTAAAGAAAACAGACAGAAAAGGTAAACTCAGGCATGCTGCTTTAAGGTTCTGTTATGGGCTGCTCTTATAGAAATGGTCTTCTCAGGGAAACCCACATCCATGACCATAACTCTCCCCAAGCAGATGGTGTGGCTCCTTTTAGAGAAGTTTATGTTGAGACCTTTTACAAAGAATTGAGCACTCCAACAAACAAATCACAGCAAGGGTAGGGGACTATTCTAATCAATTCTATAGGGCTCCCTTCCACAGTCTGGTGTCCTACTGGTTGTTGAACTTCATCACTTCTAATCAGCATGACTGGAGGATAACAGACTGGGGGGGGGGGGTTTGCTAGCAAAGATGATAAGAGATACTTCATTCTCCTTAGCCAAGTTTGTGTCTTGATGCCATTAAGTTAGTCAGTTCAACTTTCAGAAAACTGGATTAATCTCATCTGAAAGATGGGATGGATTAATCTCATTGTAAAGATAATGAATTATATATTGAAGTGGTGGAGCTCAGCTACTGAACGAGCCAAAACAGGGCAGAATTCCCAATATGTATATATCAAATAAATAAGCACAAGATAAACTACAGTGGATATATTCAAGGAAATCATATCCAGACATGAAATTGGTAATATATAAGTCTACACATCACAGAGAAGCTAAGAATGAGAAATACTGCAATAGAGATATGGCAAATTACCCAATAGACTATGAGCTCTTGGCCATGCGCTCTTGGTGAGATCCTAGCCTGTGCTTCCATTCAGGTCTGTCCTTCTAAGTGCTATTTTTTTTCTTGTAGGAAGAACCCTACTTCTTCTGTGGCAGATGGAGGGGGAAAGGATGCACACCCAATATTAGTCTTGGATTGACCCACACAGGGACTTGCATTTTTAAACAGAGCAGAGCCTATATGCAATGTTTTTATTTGGATATCTGGAAGGCTTTCAGCCACTAAGCGATTCTATATATTATAAAAGAAGCTGGGAGAATTTTGGTTTGTACCATTTCTGGTTCCAGAAGAGGTTTAATAATACTCATGCAAGCATTTTCATGCACAAACAAGGAGAAAGGTTTCCATTTTCCCCTCCGATGTGTGACAGTATACTTGCTAACTGCAGAGAAGGTGTTTTAAAAAATAAAATAATAACTGGTCTGTAAGCAAAACCAAATGAAGAATAGAAAAGAAACATGGTAAGGCAAAATATTATATGGCCAGTACATTAAAACAAAAAAAATAAAAAACAGCAGGCAGAGCAGATAACAATATCTGGCAATGGCTAAGAGCAGGAAAGTTGAAGAAAGAGACAGAGTGGCTAATTTTGACTGTACAAGACCAAACCTTAAGAACAAATGCACACAAAGCCAGAACTGAGAAGACAGCAACAGATAGCAAATGCTGTCTCTGCAAAGAAGCTGAAGAAACAGTAGACCACCTGATTAGTTGCTGCAAGAAGATCAGCCAGACTGACTACAAACAACGGCATGACAAAATAGCAACAATACCTGCAAGAAATACTACTTAGCTGCAAGCAAGAACTGGCAGGACCATAAAATAGACAAGCAATAGAAAATGAAGAAGCTAAATATTCTGGGACTTTAGAATTCAAACAGACAAGCATCTGCCACATAACACCCCAAGCTTAATAACTGTCAATAAGAAAGGCAAAAAGGTTGGGATAGTGGATACTGTAATACTTGGGGACAGCAGAATAGAAGAGAAAGAACTAAAACATCACAAAATACAGACCAGCAAATTGAAGCAGAATGACTGTGGCAAAAGAAAGCAAAAATAGTACCAACAGCAACAACCTTTTTGGGTGCAATCACAAAACAACTGGAGCACTACTGGAACACCATCAGCACTGACAAAATCACCCTCAGTCAATTGCAAAAAGCAGCTTTACTTGAATCAGCTTACATCCTGCGGCAATACCTTTAAGACCATCAAACAACAACATTGTCTATCTCAGGTCCTTGGGAGGACTTGATAGGTGAATAAAAATGCCACGTCCAGTCTAAACATATGGTTGCCTGTATGACCAACCGTAATAATTTATTAAATTTGTATGAAACATGGGGAAAATACAATTAAATAATATTCACCCAAAATGTTCCCTGCCTCCCCAAAAAGAGAAGACAAAACAGATCACCAAGGTAACAAAGAGTTACTCTAGTTACATTTGTAATAGCTTTTGAGGCTGATGGGTTCTGATTAAAAAAAATCTATAATAGCTTGGTTAGGGTTGGAGGTCCAATGGACAGGTAGGAGGAGACGTGGTCTGTAACCTCAGCTAAATCCACATCAAATCCTAAAAAGGTAAGCTGATCAACTCATCTTGGTATGGGTTGATGTGTTTAACTCCCCTCCCAACCTATTTGGATTTCCAGATTTGAATTTGGATCTGCTTAACTATGCTTTCTGGAAGTAGCTTATACTACCCAGAGCTTCCAGTGGTGAAAATCTATTACTTGGTTCATTCCAAGTAATGTTTGCCCAACCTCCAGCTTTTCTTATCTTCAAAGAGATTAAGGCAGCAGGAGGATTCTTTTTTAACTTAAATTAGTTGTTTGAAATCAGCTAAAAGTTGTTGTCCGTGACTCCAAAAAAGACATTAAAACCTTAAAATAGCACATCAGGAAAAATGTTACAATATTTTTAGAAATATTTTGAGAAGTTGTCCTATAGAAGCAAATCATGAAAAGGTCCAATATCTTAAGATAAGCTGTATACTTGCTAATTAACATGCAAATGAGTGAATGTGCATTAAATGGATGTGAATAACAGTTGGATTTATATGGTATGCAAAGCCAGAATGAGAATATGCAAAGCCAGAATAAGCCAAACTCAGCCATTGCGTATTAAAATCTTAAAATTTATTGTATTGTAGCTATATCAGTTTGGCTTATTCAAAAACATGATTACAAACGGTGGCTTATAGCAAATCTGTGAATCCTACAGCAACTGAAGCACTGAAGAAAGCAGAACATTAATGTGAACGTCACATCACAAATGGTTTGGGGTTGCACAGATAGCCCTCTGGAGTCCTTGGTGCTCTCTGAACTTAGGTATTTGCTGCCAAATGATGAAGCTTCTAGGTAATGTTATCAAAGCTAGCAAGTATGGGATTTGCTCCCTATTTATATGCAGTGGTTTGCCAGTCAGTATTGATGAGAGTGGTTTTCTCCTTGGTAGTTCCTTGATTAGGGTATTGTTTTCTGTTTGGGTACAAGCTTGTGGAGAGAATGTGTTCTGCTCTTTTTCGTTTCTTCTTAGCTTTATGTTGTCTCTTTTGAATGGTGTGTAAATAAGGTTTATTTCTATGTGTTTGCTGATGGCAAATTTGTCTGAATGCCAAGCTTCCAGGAATTCCCTAGAGTTCTTGGATCTGGCTCAGACAACTTTCTGTGCAAAAGACCCCCAAACTGGTCGATCACCCAAGCACCAAACAGGGCTGAGAAAAACGCCTATCACTGCTTTCTGTAAAAATGTGCACATACCATAGGAAACAGCGTTAGTGTCTGGCCTTCGGGTTGTTTTTTTCTTTCCTTTCTATTCTGGCCCTTCACTTCTATGCTGGAGCTGAAGCGTGGAATGAGAACCACACCTTCTTCCCCTGCACAGAATTCTCTAGCTTCACAGAACCTGGGCTACTCTGGCATGTAAATGATCAGGCACATAAACAAGTGGGATTAAGAGTTACATCTACCTGGATAATCTTTTTTATTCAATATATTAAATATATATATATTTATATATATTAATAATTGGAAAAGTCACATACTGGAAATTGGAAAGCAGGGATAGACAAATATAAATGTCAAAAATGGAGGACTTTACAATACAAAGTTATTTACATAGAAAGACAGAAGGTGTCCTGCGGGTGTAGAGCAATACACAACTGTTGGTGGCTCAAGACAAAGAGCCTTCCTTTCCTCTGTATTTACAAGCCAACCCATCGTTCTTCTTATATACATCTTTTACAAAGAGAATACTCAACAGAGCAAAACAGCCATTGTCTAAGCAGAAGGCGGGAGGGACATATGCTTATTTACGGCAAAACTCTCCCTGAACTCTCCCCCCCTACTCTCACCCCCAGTTGCACCAAGGACAGGATGCAAGCAGCTTCTAGGCCAAGGGGTTGGAAAACTTCACTTGCCAAACCTGGGAGTGTAATCCAGGGCTGATGACAAGGTCAAATAAGAGAAGGCAACCTTTAAAAAAAATCTAAGTTTCTAACTGGCCTTCAACTGTCAAATCAATGGAAATGTTCCATTCGTGATACAGACAGTGGCTCCATGCAACACTGTGGAAGAGGGGTGCTGGATTGCACGCAGAGCTGTTGGCAGGTCCTGGAACAAGGCAGCATTGTTTAGGGATTGTGCACGTAACCCGAGAAGGCACACAGGGCTTCCCCCACAAGTAAAAAAAAAAAAAATAATACAAACTCCAAGTTGTCTCAAGTTCAGAGAGAATTACATGGCAATTCTTAATGTCCCAGTAACTTCTAAACATAAAGGGAATGAGGGGGGAAAGGGCGCATACAGTGCTTATGGTTTTCAGTCTCCAACCATTGGACTAACATTTTAAAACACTCTTCTGGAAATGTCTCTGGAAATGTTTCTGCAAACTTCCCTCTGGATGGAAGGTGGCAGAACATTCTTTCTGCTAGTTTTCTCTCCCTCCGAGGAAGATAGATGGTGAGATGGTGGTGGTGGTGGTAGCAGGAGGCAGGATGAGGAGAAACCCAAACAAAGCCACTCTCCCCCAAAGAAAGCACCATTTGGTTCATGGCGGTGGCTTCCTTCCACCTTGTCCTCAGAATGGCAGTGTGTCCATGAATATTTTATCCACAATTGGAGGAGGGGGCACCAGGTCTTCTAGCTTCAAATAGAAGATGCGCTGTAGGCCTTGAGTGCAAAGGGTGCGGAGCTCAGGAAGTTTGCCCAATAATTTTGAGAGGCAATTGGGCTGTACCTGCTCACTGGTGGTGGAAGTCACGTGGTCCTTAAGGCAATTGACAATGCGATTCTGGAGGTCTTCAACCTTCTTTGGCTCCTTTAGCCCATGGCGATCTGGTTGGGTAAGGAAGAAGCAATGAAAGTTTTATTTTAAAGCATTTAGATATACGACTTTTTCTGGAATTTATTACAAAGCTCTATCCCTGAAGTTTTGCTATGGAAACTACAGGGAAGCTGTGGTTTTTACAGAAACATTCTCGTGTTTCACAAAAAATAAAACACAGAAGCAAGCAACATGAGACCTTCCTTTGGACATATCAGTTTCATCACATAAAGACAAGTATATACAAAAGTTGGGATTCTATGAATTTTTTTTTCAGGGATCTCCAGCAAACGCTGCCTGAGCCACATGGTCTATGATGACTAAGTTGATTATTTTCGACCTCACTAATACTAGATCCTATTCCAGGGACAGAATGTATAGTCCTCCTAATGTTACTAAATTGCAACTCCAGACAGTTATGATTAATGATGAGGGATGCTGAGGCTTGCTCTTTAGCACCTGAAGCAACTGGGTAGACACAGGTTTCACACACTTGAATTACACTTTTTCTGAAGACTTCTATATTATAGGCATGAGTTAAAAAATATTTTCACACACATATATATATATATGAAAATAAGACCTTACAAATAAGACCTTACAATTCTGGCTCATTACAGAGCTTAGAATCTCTCAGTTTCCATATTCCTAACAAGCAAAGTTGTTTGGTCTTCTTAGGATTCCCTTCAGCCTCCATTCTATATTGTATTTCCTGCTTGCATGTCTCTCTGTCTGCTTGTTCATAGGTTTTTCTCAAGAGCCCTCCTGTCCACTTACCTGTAATTATGACAAGTGCTGCAAGACAAGAGAAGGAGGGCACATCAATGTTCATGCGGTGGAGGCTCTGGGAAAATTCTATGATGGAATCTATCCATTCCCCAAAACCCCGGACACACTGCACACGATGCAGCACAACACCGTTACAGAAGATAAGTTTGCCTTCTTCTGGCTTGGATCTGCAAGAGACAGAACATTGTGTGGTCAGAGAAGAGGCTCAGAAACGGACACCTGAAATGGAATATGGTAGTAATGGCAGAACTATGCAGAAGATCCCAAATTCAACCTCTGGCTTCTCCAGGAAGAGCTAAAATCAACTCATCCCCATAGATCAGGGGTAGGCAACCTCGGCTCTTTTATGACTCATGGACTTCAACATAGCTGACTCAGCATAGCTGACTCAGGAATTCTGGGAGTTGAAGTCCATGAGTCATAAAAAAGCCGAGGTTGCTTACCCTGCCATAGACATTGTGGATTAAGGTGACAGTTAAGTGCACAGTATTTCCTTCCTTACCAATTGTGACTGGGAAAGGGCGGCCCACAAGTATGGGTGGTTTGTGTTATTTCTAATTATCACATTTAGAGTTGCTTGTGTTAATTATGTTTTTATTTGCTGCTTCTCAGAACGAATTCAGGGCAGCAAATATAGCTCTTGCATGCATCAACAGATATTCTATTTTCTTTTCTCAGCTGCACTGCAAGGTGGCTAACCCAAGCAGGTGTCATGAAGCCAAGATAAACTTCACACCAAGCTGTTTTAAGCCTTAAGTCCCCTGGTCAAAGTCTGACATGCTATCCAATTTATTATCTCAACAGGTTTGCTTTCTCATCTTGCAGGATTATGTTGCCACTTTGCATATTGCTCTTACTTTGATACCTGCAGCCCCTAAATGTCTCTCTAATGTCATTTCTAATGTCCTATTGATTTATCTAGTTATACACACATACACATTTTTTATTCTAAAAATCCTGAAATGTTAGGTATAAAAGCATAGGATAAAAGCGACATACGCTCACTTTTAAAAATCCCTTTAAAAATCCCTGCCCAGAAGTCCACTACTTTACTGAGCCTTTATCATTGCCCAGGGCAAATACTCACTAGTTATGTGGAGTATAAATCAAATGAATGAAATAATTGGAGTGGGCAGCCATTATATATTTTAATGTTAGTAGTAGTAGCAGTGATAATCGTGACCAATTCCTAGAATGCAAAAGTCGTAAGTCTATGGTAACTACAACTTCCTTGTTCTGATGTTCAAGCCACTGGTGCTGTTGGTTCCATCACTGCAGAGGTCAATGTCCATTTTCCTTGCCTACTGGACCATTTGGAAATGGTCACCGAAATGCACCCAAAGTCCTCAGTGGAGCTTATCCACAAAAGGCATCCCAGCCTCTTTTTGCTGTGCTCCTTTGATGTTAAGGAGCATATGTAGTACTTTAAAATGATGCTGCACAAAGTTATAACTCAAAGTATTGAATGGTTGCATGTGAACTGTTTCTAGATTGCAAAGGCTAGGAGCCAGATGGGGCTAACAGACATGATGGTTTTTACTGTTTAACTGAAAGGAGTAGCTAAGACGTGTTACCTGTATGCTAGCCGTAGAATGAAGAGCTCCAAAAATGCAGATTCCAAAAGCAGATCCTGGTCTTCTTTCGGAAGCTCTAAGAAGCCCTGAATCTTCTCTGCCCATTTCCGGATCACATCCATCGAGCCCGTTAATAGGTCATAGAACAGCTGCACATCCACACAGTCCTCCTTCTCAAACTGATAGGAGACAGATTCCTGGAACTGACAACACAAGCAAACAAGTCTTTAGAAAACAAGTACGTTTCTTGTAAGGTGGCAAGCATTCTAGAAGGCACACTCAAAAGTTCCTTTATTCTCTAAGTCAGGGGTCCTCAACCTTGGCAACTTTAAGACTTATGGACTTCAACTCCCAGAATTCCTCAGCTAGCAAGTGAAGAGTTTGCTCCTAGACTATCAGGATGGCTGTCAATCATCAAATGTAGTACTGTAAAATATCTGCTTCATCAATAGTCATTCCTAGCTGGGAATTCTGGGATCAACAATCCAAATATTTCATGCATGCTATCCACAGAAGTTTTCTTCTCTTTTGGCCCACGTTGATGCACCATCATCAGGGTCAGATATGAAAAATCAAACCTGTAAATGTTCATATATGGTAATTGAATCTATAGCCCATGTTTTAGTAAATGTTCACTTTTATCCATGTCAATTAAAACTTGACATTGCAAAGTTGAATTCCCCTCATATGAAGAGGACAATGGCAAAATTTCTATCTGTAGTTTTAGCCCAAAGGAACTGGCTGGTCTCTCCCACAGTTCTGTTTTGAGGTAATATATTTATATATACAATTTTCTCCTGAATTGCTGTATATGTCTTCATGCTTATTGGCTTGGTTTTGAACTATAAATTAATAAACAATAACAATAATCTCAACTCTTCTAAATGTCATCCAGTTAGGGATAGCCAATGTACACCAACAGCCCATGAAATATAGCCACTGAACAATAACGATCTGTTCAAATAATAGTGCCCAAAAATAAACTAAAGAAGTCATGGCTGTGAAGTGACAGCTGTTACCTTGCCACCTTAGATGGTTTAAATAAGTATTATGTGCATGATTTTTAAAACAAAAAGATATGGATTCTGAGTTGTCTTGAAAACTTCTAGCTAAATGGTGACTGAGAATTTTTAAAAGTACATAGATATAAATTACACGAATTCATACAGAAATGCCTATCACTGGCTAAAAGGATACATGAACAATACTGGATGAGAGATCTTGGCATGATCCATCACCATTCTTCTGATGCCACCTATTTAATTTGGCAGAGAAATTTCAGGCACAAATATTTCATGCGGTATGTGGCCTTTCTCTGAGCCACACATAACAAGGCCTCTAAACCAAGTGTGTATTTTATAAAAAATCAGAGTAAAAAAGGGAGAGAAACATCCACTGCCTTCTGTGGAAGAAGCATAAGAAGCTTCCAAATCTCATTATGATCAAATGATGGTAAGAGGATTGAGGTCCAAAGATATCAGGCATATTTTCTCACTTCTCAGTTTCAGAAATTCAACCCCCCAAAAATGCTAGTGTCTAGGCAGGACTCACTGGAGAAGAGCCTAATGCTGGGAAAGATTGAGGGCAATAGAAGAAGGGGACGACAGAGAATTAGGTGGCTGGATGGAATCACTGAAACAGTAGGTGTGAACTTAAATGGACTCCAGAAGATGGTAGAGGACAGGAAGACCTGGAGGAACGTTGTCCATGGGGTCACAATGGGTCAGACATGACTTCGCAACTAACAACAACAAAAAGGCAGGGCACAGAATCTCACATTTTCAAAGATGTAGAAAAATACCTTGGAATAGTCAAGTTTGGTAGCGCTGGGTACAGAATCTATGTGTGCTCTCACAAGAGAGGAGATGAGGCTGACCGGTGAAATATCTTGAGCTTGTTTGGGCTTGGAGGGCAGCCGGCCACGTCGGCCTTTCAGGCTATCGGTCCGCACCACTGAAACAAGAGGAAAAGGGAAGGGGAACAGAAAGGCGAGGAGAGGATTATAGGAAAGCAAGAACTATCACCAAGAGAAACCCACAATCTAGGAACAGCTGCTTCTTTTTTAAAAATCAAAGACCACAAACTGAAGATCAGCCAGGGGCATATGATGTTACACTTCTGTGCAGCTTAGCACCATCCAATGGGATTTAGAGCTGTGCAGCATTTTATACCTTACGAGGGCTTTTTAGAAGGGCAGAATGCAGCATTCTCTAAAAATTAGATTTGTTTGGGTTTGGCCTAGCCTGTTTCTGAACCCTGACATTTCGGCTTATTTTGCTTTATGATTTCATTTGATTCATGATTTAGTCAACAAATCACACCAGGGATTTAAGCAGTGCGTGACCCTGGTCAAAGACTCTAGCACCCCAGGAACTACTCTGAGCAGCCAGAGGAAGTGGTCAGAAGCTCTAGCTTGTTTTCATTAAATTTTCAACCTTAGAAAAATCCATGGAGGAAAGTGATGTTCCATTGACTGCCCCCTGTGACAAGGCTCTGAATAGCTCAGTTCCCAAAAATGAAGATCTTAATGTCCAAAATAGGGTACCAATCCTCCTGGCCTGAAACCTCACCCTGATTCTGTACATAATACAGTTAAAGTTGTTTGGCTTAGCACAAAAAGCCAGGCAACTGCCTATACTGATAAGTCATTCTTAAAGAGTGGATGTTTCCTACCGTTTCAGCCCATCCCAATGGCTACAAAGAGGTTTTAAACCCTTCTTTGCAATTACAGGTTCTGGAAAAGGCAAGTGAATTGCATAACAAATGCAGGTAAAATACTATGTTTCTTCTTCTTTTTTTGTAGCCAGTTGCCATTCCCCTTGCAAATATTTAATTTGAACTGGGAGCCAAATGTCTAATTCCAGTCTCTTGCAGCCCTCTTCAACCCAGAAACCTACAAGCATGTGGAAGCTGAACTATTACAATGCCTCACCAGTCTGGGTTTCAGAGGAGCTTAGAATGATGAAGGCCAGTGAACAAGAAGGAACATGCCTCACCTTCTTTGACCATTCCCACAGCAAGGCACTTCTGGAACCGACAAAACTGGCACCGGTTTCTCCGCCGCTTGTCCACAGGGCAATCTTTGTTGGCTAAGCAGATATATTTGGCATTCTTCTGTACTGTGCGCTATGAGAGAGAACAAAAGATTAAGCTGTTATAAATGAAGGGCATTTCCATCTTGGTGACAGGGAGACTAAGAGGTATTAACCAGAGATATATTTCTCGCAATATTTTGACAACCTAGGTGGTTTCTCATGTAAGTATGACCAAAATCTCATGTTCCATCTAGGTGCATCTTCAGTGCGCAGCTAGACCTGAATATCTTCATTTCCGGGTAATAATATTCTAATGTCACAGAAATTGAAACTGAAACAATAGAAACTGCACGGAGCAAGCATAACTTTAAGTATCAGTTCATCATCTCTGGTAAGAAAGAATGCAAAGTGTTTCTCCCTTACGAGAACTCCTAGTAACTCCAGCCTGCATTCGTAATTGTAAAGGATGTTGGAAACAGTGGTTCAACATTTTGAGGGTCTAACATTCCCCATGCCTTTGCATTATTGGATTGTGGTAGCTACATAAAAAGACACCCACCCACACATGCACTGAGGTGACATTCTTTTCATGATGTTACACATATGACAGACCTAGTGCACTTAAAATCACTGTACAGATGATTCAGCAATCCAAATAATACACCTTTCAAGTATTTTGGAAATGCAGGGATACATCTGGAAAATCCTCTTTCCATTCAATTGGTGGAGATGCAAGGGAAGCCAAATTCTTCAGAAGACAGCTCTTTATTCATCTATAGACGTTAACCCTCTAGCTTTCCCGGTTTCTAATTTTTTTTCAAATTTGTTCATTCTACCTTGTTCTAGCATTTTTTTTTTAAAAAAAATCTACTTTGAAATGTATACATTCCTGCATGCAGGTTTCTTTACTTTAGGCTTACTTATAAGTCCTGGCAGCAGAACATTCAGAGATGGATAACACAGTCATAATGGGACTGTGAACATATATCAACAATACAGTAAACTGTTACTTTCTTGGTCAGGAACATTTAACAAAAGGCAGGGCAATCAAGGTAAGTGTCGGGACTGCAGAAAAGCCTAGAAGTTGGAGAGCTTGCATTTCTTCTTCCATTTCTTCTTTCTTTTTTGAGGCTGAGTGGGGCCTGTCTTCCTTCCTTGCAGAACTAAGACAATGTCTTTATTTATTCATTTGTTTGTTTGTTTGCATCTATCCCTCTTTCAGGAGCTCTAGGCATTGTGTATATGGTAGCATTCCTCCTATTTTTCCCCAACAACCACAATCTTGTGAGGTCGATTGAGCTGAGAAAGCGGGGCTGTCTTCAAATTACCCAGTGAGCTCGCATGGCTGAGAGTAGGTTAAGACCTGGGTCTCCCTGGTGCTGGCCCAACTATGCCTAAGACGCCTCAGAGGCTAGACTTGTTCCCACTGTTGCCTAGTAACGAAGAATAAAGGGACTTGTCTGGGCCTAGCGTGTGTTGGCTGGGAAACCCAGCCTAGAAACAGGCTGAAAGCAGAGATGGCAAGTTCAAGGTATCAGAGTTTTCCAGTGCTGAAGCCTCCACTGACAAATAAAGGCAAAGACCTTTCTAAATTAAATATGGAAGAAAATTTAAAATGGGCACAAAGATTGCAATTATATATTCAAGTTACAGATGAAGAACAAGAGTCAGGAGATGAAGAGCAAGAGTCAGGAGACTATACACATTGTGTGGATGGTGCACTGTACAGGAGAGAAAGCTTTAAAAAAAATCCTTCTTACACCTTTGCAGACCAAGCAAACAAAACATTAGCAGCAGCTCTCACTGCATTTCAAACGGATTGGGAGCCTAATTGAAATCCTATTTTTCAATAGCTCCAGTTTTGGCAACTTCCTAACAGCCACTAGCTGGCAACAGAGAAAGACAGAACCTGTCTCTCTGCCACCATCTCTCAGTCACCTGAATGTTTGCAGCCTGTGAATGGCAGACTTATTCTTGAGGAAGCATGGAGATAAGTTAATGTCATCATACTCGAGAGAAAAATCTCAACATTATAAATTTGGAGCCACCACAATGCTAATGCAACACTATTTTGGAAAATACCATAAAATAAACAAGACCTCATTCTTAATTACTGGGATATATAAAATGTTTAAATTATCTGTGTTTTGTATATGAGATGTGGTAGTTAGCTTACATTAAACACTGCAAAGTAAGCAAGAGATAGTTTACTTTTCACGTAAGTTAATATCTGTAGGTAAAACAGATGTAAAATAAGTTGACCATAATATTACATACTAGTAATACCAGTATTAAACTTAATAATGAAGTTTACTTTTGGCAGAGATTCTCATTTGTTTCCTTTGCCCTGGGGACCCACTAACTCTTGATTTGCTTCTAAGCAAAGCAATTTTCTCTAATATAATGTACTTTTGCAATTTCCTCATTATATAGAGTTATATACATTTTGGTCCAAACTACTAAATTACAAAAGTCAGAATAAACTTTGTTTTGGCTTGACTTGGGATTGTATAGTATTGACTTTGGAATTACAAATTAGGTTCATATTCAAATGTGAAGCAAAGAAATTCATCCCTTATGTATTTATCTGTTCTAGAGAAGTCATTCAATCAAAAAAAGGCATATTCTGATCGGAAAATCAATCACCTAGGTTAAGATTTGCATGCTGCAAAACAGATGTGCAATTGAATGGTTAGATCCTCAAAATATAGCCATAAATCCCCCCTTTCCCCCTCACTTCTAACCATCTTTCTAGTATATATCCAAATTGCAAGGAGTCACCTGACTGTTCCACCACAACCTCTCAAAATCTCCCTCATGTCAATTTTATTTACTTTATGAAGTAAAGCAAACCATGTGTGATTTTCTTCATGGACTTTGTAATGTTTTGTTCAAATGGGATTTAGCTCTTTAGCTAAATTTGTGGTCCTTGCAGTTTTCTACCCAGAACATAATCCAGACTGGTACAGGTGGATGTCCCTCCATTTGACTCACCATGGATTGAATCCCTGCCTCACTTAGAAATTTGTGGGGGGAAACATGTGCAGTTAAGGAAAAACTGGAATTTAGTGTCTCCATTGCCCTATGATTTCAGGAAGATTCCATTCTATGTATTTGGAAATTATTCATATTACTGTTACACTCAAAACTGATTTCAGACCCATTCCTTCTGCCAAGATCTTGGGTGGGATAGCTACTGGTTATTTGCAGCAGGGAACTTTATATCTCAGAGACATTAACACCTTTATTTATGGTTGCAAGAAAGTAGATTTGTGGCTAACGTAGCATGATCTACACTAAAATGGCTCTCTGTAGGATATGCTGAACTATTATTCCTATGATTCCCAGCCAAGCAGACTAAAAGTATTTGGTGGTTAAAAGTTGAGCAAAGTAAAAGAAAGTCATGTGTTGCAAGAAATCACATTTAATATTAAAACACATGTAAAATCAAGCTGAAGTACAGGTAGTCCTCGACTTACAACCACAACTGAGCCCAAAATTTATGTTGCTAAATGAGACATTCGTTATGTGAATTTTGCTCCATTTTACAACCTTTCTTGCCACAGTTGTTAAGTGAATCACTGCAGTTGTTAAGTTAGTAACACAGTTGTTAAGTGAATCTGGCCCCCCCACTGACTTTGCTTGTCAGAAGGTTGCAAAAGGTGATTGCATGATCCCCGGGACACGGCAACTGTCATGAGTCAGTTGTCAAGCATCTGAATTTTGATCACGTGACTATGGGGAATACTGCAACGGTCGTAGGTGTGAAAAAAGGTCATAAATCACTTTTTTCAGTGCTGATGTAACTTTGGTCACTAAATGAACTGTTATAAGTTGAGGACTATCTGTGTTTTGATAAAGCAGTTTTGGTGATCATGCAACACCTATTAACTGAGTTCTACTGATTTACAACAAAATAATCACAGTATCAAGGCACCCTTACGAGTCACTGGCTTCAAAAATCTTAGCTTTTATGGCTATACACTGGCCAGACATACTGATTTAATCACCTCGCTGAGCTCCATCGGAGCTCTTGAAGCTCTGCTCCTCTCAGCCGGCTGACAAGAGCCTTTCCCAGGGAAAAAGAGAAAGGCCTTTTTCTTACAAGTACCGCTATTCTCCACAAAGGCAGGGAACGCCCTCCATTTCCTATCACGGCCAAACCACAATGCAAGGGAGAATTCAAGAGACGGAAATGTGTGCTGTCAAGAGGCCTCCTTGCCAGAAGCGCCTGCCCAGGAGAGCACATTAGCGGTTGCTCAAAGGAACCAAATGTGAGGAATGCAGACCCTTTTGCACTGGCGTATTTTCTGACAGAAGTCAGAAAGGACATCCCAAGGGAATAATATCTTTTCTTTTTGACCCAGTCCAGCCTTCCTCGGGCTGAGATTAGACAGGAGAGCTACGCTGTGGGCTGCAAGCATGAAGAGGAGCGGGAGTGAAAATTGTATTTTAAGCTTTTCCTTACATGTTGTTGTTAAAAAAAGGGGGGGGGGACTTGGCGAGTAATTAACTTGCAGCCTTTCTGGATGTTGCCAACTTCCAGTTTGGAAGGTCTGTTGGCTGCAGCTGCTGAAGTTTGTACTTCAGCAACAACTGGAAAGCTGTAAACTTAGTTTGTTTACTGGCTTACCTTACCATCCTGAAAGTAAGTTCATCCCCTGAATGTGAGTTTTTGCATAGCTAAGAGAGATATAGGGATGCAGATATCTGCAGGTGTGGAGAACCCCAAAGTTTGCAGAAGGCCTAAGATGAATATTTGGGAGAAGAGACCCCCCCCCAAAAGCACTGTGAACACAGAATACTGATTGAGTGCTGAGAGAGGACACCCCAAAAAGGCTTTTCAAAGGAAAAGGGAGGGGAAGATGGCCTTCCTCAACTTGCTGTCCTCCAGAGGCATCGGATGTGCAGTCCCCAGGATTTCACAGCCAACTCTGTATGGAAGACTTTCCTGGTCTAAGTGCCCACTCAATAAACAGTGGTCAGACTAGAGAAGCTGAATACACTAGGCTAATTTCAGGTATGCTATTTGACTGTGTTCTCCTCTCTATTCCCCACTGGTTACAGACCTGTCTCCCTTTCTGCTTTTGTGGCCTTCCAAAATCTCTGCATTCAGAAGAGCAGTGACCATCTTTGGGATGCTAAGCCATCCAACAGATCGGCCTCTTCCCGCTTGGAATGCTACAGGTATGTCCAATTACAATTCCTATAATTCATAAACAGTTCCTCATTTTCTCACACTGTTTCTTCAGAGCTGCGAACGGACATTTCAATTCTTCTTCATGTATCTGCAATGGTTCCCCATCTTCTATCCCTTCCTGAAGATTCTACCGCTTTTTCCTGGTGATTTTTGCAGAATAAACCTTTTCCCAATATGGTATCTGCCAACTCCATGGGCTGCAGCTCCTTTAATTTTTGTTCTTAGCCTTCTCCCTCCTCCTCCCCCCCCCATTTTTACAGCAATCTACAATGCCTTTTGGGAATTCTGTGCGCCAAGGAGCTACCGATTCTCGGCTGCCTTAGGTCTCAACAGTTTCCAGATGAAATAAGGGTAGCCTCTGAAATACACAGAAGGATTGATATGGTCTTAGGGCTTGCCAGAGCTTTTCTACAGCCTCCCACTAAAAGAATTTTTTTCCCCTGCCACCTACCCTTATGAGGGGAAGAGAGTGCTTACAATGACCTCCTTTATTTAGAAAGCAGTCAGAGAAAGGTCTGATGAGTCATCCCTATGGCAGTCAACACATAGCAAAGGCTTTTCCTTTCCCTCCCTGGAAAAAGAGGTCTTCAAATCCCGGCATTCTTTGCTGGAGCTTAGGGACGTGCAGAATGCTGGGATTGTCTTCAGCCAGTCAATCCCAACCTCATGCCCTCCAAATTGGATGAGACTACAGCTCCTCAGCCATCATAGGAATAAACCATGCTGGTTAGGGAATTCAGGGAGTTGTTGCTTCAGGCTGATTGGAAGACCACTGGCTGGAGAAAGCTATTTTAATAGAACTAGAAGTTTCAAAATCAAGTTCCAGCTCCACTTTGAAATAACGCATTCCTCTTACCTTGAAAAAGCCCTTGCAGCCCTCACAGGTCCGGACACCATAGTGTTGGCATGAAGCGTTGTCCCCACACACAGCACAGCGCCCTTCATTGGATCCAGGGCTGCGTGTCTTTGTTGGAGAGAGGGAACTGTCCATCAGGCCAGATCCATCTAGGCCCGGTGAGGCCTGGCTGAGTGGCAAAGGAGAAAAATGGATTGAAGAGGAGGTTTGTGGGAGTGAAAAGACTTCTCCATCCACCAAATGCTGGTGGGTCGTCGGTTGCATCTTCAGTGGACTCTGGGGTGGGACTCCAGGGCTGTGAGCCGAAAGGCCAAAGGAAAAATAAGATGGTTGAGTAGAACTACTCTTGGGAGGCTCTGCTGCTGCTGCTGCTGCTGCCACCCAAGGCCTCATGCCCTCATAGGTATGAGTGGGGGAATAGCTTCCAAAGGAGTTCTCCCAAGTTGGGCCTTGGGAAGTCTGGAAACTTGGTGTGGAAGGGGAAGGGACTGAGCATGGACTGCCATAATAGTCTGAGCCACTTGAGGACATGGTCTCATCCAATTGACTGCTGAAAGGACCAGGATAACAACCGTATACTTGGAAATCTTCCAGCTTGAAGGATGTCGTATTGGGGTTCGCAGCTGGAATCTGATAGAGGAAAGCGTCAAATTCGCCTGTATAATTGTCCATGAAGGTGCTGAAGCTGGGCAGAGTAGTAGTGGCAGCAGAGATCTCGGTATTGACCAGGTCCATGATGGGTTTGCCAAACTCAGGGGTCAAGAAGTCTGCTGGGTAGCGCTCGCAGGACCCTCCATTCTGAAGCGAGGTCCCATATTGTGTTTGGATACAGGGCATCTCTATGGGAAGAGAAAGGTAGGGAGAAGGAGAAAATCTACTGTTAGATATTGGAGAGATACAAAAGATCCTTCCTCCCAAGTAGAAGTTAGTTGCATCTATGTTCTACTTTAAAAATTGTCATGAATTGATTTGGCAGAAAAGTGAGTTTAAAGGTGCTGTAAAAAGAGAGGGAGGGTCTTGTGAGCTTTCCCTGACCTACTGACTATCAGATGTGCTAAAATGATAATTAGTTAACACAAGATTCTAGGACCTATTGTCCCAGAAATGTAGTTGGCCAGAGAAGGCTGGTCTCCATTAGGTATCCTTACAAAAATGGTGGGCTTTTTATTAACATCAGGACAAATTGTTACCTTAGATTTAATACAAACCAAGTCCTTGGCCTTGAACCTCCCTCTTGATCGCAGTTCTACACTTTTATTTATCGAAGCAGAGGAGCAGAAATGGGGAAGGAAAGAGTTTGCGTCCCTTGTTAAAAGGAGGACTACTATTTCTGATGTACTATTTCTTCTTGGGAATATTAGAGGGAGATACAAGATGTTCTCCTTCCTTTCTATCCCTGATATTCCTCTTCATGAAAAAGAGAAGAAGCTATTAGTCACAATGTTGAAAGTTGGAGTAAATGGTATTTCTTGACTCTTGCAATTGAGGGGCGGTAGTTTTCTTCTCTTCACATATTTATTAGGTTTGCTTCTAAGTTTATTTCTACATCTTCTGCTTTATTTTTCTTCTTTGATGAAATTGGGCTACTGTTCAATTTCTTAAGTTTTCTGGATATACGAAGCAGCTGTCATATACATATGGTACTACTCCGTAGGCCAGGGGCAGGCAACCTTGGCTCTTTTATGACTTGCGGACTTCAACTCCCAGAATTCCTGAGCCAGCCTGAAGTCCACGAGTCATAAAAGAGCCAAGGTTGCCTAACCCTGCCCTAGGCGATACAAGGTATGCCATGAAGAGCCTCACTACACCCCAGAAAAGATTCCTATGTTTTTGTCTGAAATTAAAAATATTTCTGTCAACGCAAGAGACAAGTGCAAAGGTAAAACCACTTATCTGTGTGTCTAGAAAAACCATTCTTCTAAAACAATAACGAGGCATTATAATGCAAACCCAGCTGTAGATTTGCAATATACTTATCCCTTCTGCTCGGTTAATGTCATTCCTGAGAATAATGAGAGTCAAACATTGCATATGATCAAGTGTTTTAACGGGGAAAGAAAGGAAAATGAACAAGACAAATGAGTAAGAAATGCAACGAACACAGAAGGAACAGGAGCCCTTGAATTTTATACTGGGTTCTCTCTCAATGTGGGGAATATGAACTAAAGCATTAAGCCAATACAGGTAGTCCTTGACTTGCAACAGTTCATTTAGTGACCATTCAAAGTTACAATGGCACTGAAAAAAAGGGACTTATGACTATTTTTCACGCTTACAACCGTTGCATCCCCATGGTCATGTGATCAAAATTCAGATGCTTCAGATCTGATTCGTGACCGTTTGCAGAGTCCCAAGGTCATGTGATCACCTTTTGCCAAGTGAAATCAGTGAGGAACCCATATTCACTTAACAACCCTATTACTAACTCATCAACTGCAGTGATTCCCTTAACAACTGTGGCAAGAAAGATCATAAAATGGGGCAAAACTCACTTAACAAATGCCTTACTTAACAACAGAAATGTTGAGCTCAATTGTGGTTGTAAGTTGAAGACTACCTGTAGCATCATGAGAGAAATAGGCAAGCATTCTATAAATGTGTTCCAAGTGAGAAAAAACCCCCCAGCATATTTCAAGAATTTCCTTATGAAAGTTAAAGGACTGAAATAACCATCTGTTTATCTTAAACAATTTCCCATAGCTTGTTAAAGTTTGATTCTGAAATTTCTACTGCCGTTATTTATTCCATCTTAATTTTACAAAGTTGGAATCATCAATATTCCAAAGTTCTGAAACAACCTGACATATAAAACCAAGGTAGAATTTGGTTTGGACTCAGTTACGGAGCAGGCCTTTCCCTAATATTATGAGGCAACGTGGTTTTGAAAACTTGACCTTCAGGTTGGTGAACCGAGGAGCAAAGAAAATGTATCCTGCCTCCAAATTGAGTTTTTCTCTTATCATCTCAATCTCAATCTCCTATACAAAATGCCCAGTCCTAGAAGCAATTATTATTCAGTTAGCAATAATTCTGTTCTCACATCCATCAATGCAGTTATTTAAAAAAGGAAATGCTATATGTCACTGCCTTGCCAGCAGTACAGAGAAAAATGACATTATATGAAAAAGAGGTTTTGGTCATGTTGTATTCTACTTGATCATCCCACTTCTATCTTATTGTAGTCCTTTGTTTGAAGCAGATCCATCTAAATGTTTGATTTGTCTCTTAAGCATCAGCCCCTGACAAGGAACATGAAAACTGGACTTGTCAGGAAAACAGAATCTCAGAGCTTTATAGTATCTTTGAGAACCTCCCAAAAAAGGAATTATAACTGGAAGCATTAGCCGAGATGAAAGTCAAGTCTATACCAGCAACTCTTGTGGTAAAATGAAAGTTGGTTAGGTTCTGTTATCAAAAGCTGCTGCTTTAGTAAAGAATTATGGGATGTTGAGACACAGAGAATTCCAAGAGATTTTTGAGACACAGAGAATTCCAAGAGATTTTTAACACTGCACCTTTGAAATAAGGCTGTCACCCATTTCTGAGAAGGACAGGAGCTCCTTTTTTAGTACGCAAATCTTTAGTTGGAAATAATCCTCACTCTGCTAAAGATAAAAAAATGACAGACAACCTGAAATTTGGATGGGTAAGAACTACATCGCCTAAGAAGTGGCTATCTGTTCCAGAACAAGTAGTTTTCAACTTATAACCATAATTGGGACAGGAATTTTGACCACTAGGCAATGCAGTCATTAAGCAAGTCATCATGTGACCGGACCCGATTTCGAAACCATTTTATATGGTGGTCATTAAGCAAACCCAGCTTCTCCAATTGACTTTGCTTGATAGAAGTGGCTTGGAAGGTTGTAAATGATGATTACTTGATCACAAGATGCTATCGCTATCATAAACGCAAGCCGATTTTCCAAGCACCCAAATTGTGATCGCATGGCCCTGGCCATGGTGTGGTGGTTGTAATTTTGAGGATAGGACGTATGTCATTTTTCCAAGCCCGCTGTAACTTTGAACCATCGTTAAACAAACCATCGTAAGTCAAGGACTACCTGTGTTGAACTTGAATTGAAAAAACAAAACTGAAGCTTGCAACTTCTTCTCAATTTGTTAAGAGGATCAATTGATGTTGGCAAAAAAGATTTTGAAAAATATTGTCAATATCATTTTTTTAATGAATGTGGTTCCTATTAAGGTTTCTCCCTGTTAATTTGTCCCCAGATTTGAGCAAGGCTTCAACATGTGCGTGAATCAATATCCTATCCCAGTGATGGTGAACCTTTTAGAGACCGAATGCCCAAAAACTGGCCCCGCCCCTGCTCCATCCCTTGCCCCGCCCCCAATCCACCTCCCATCCCCTGCCCCGCCTACCCGCAGGGCCACTCACCGCCTCCAGGGCTCGCCGCAGATTGCTCAGGCAGCCCAGCTGCGCTATGGCGGCCACGCCCTCTGCCAACACCCTGCAGGATCAACTGTGCACGATGGGGTGTGCGGGCAGAGTCTATGCTGCCTGGCTGCCATGTCCTTGGCTGCGCTGCTTCACGTGAGCCATGCTCAGGGGCGACTCTCCTTCACGGAGGCTGCTGGAGAGGAGGGGGTCGCGGGGGGAGGCGAGGCTGGGGCAACGGCACGTGTGCCCATAGAGGGGGCTCCGAGTGCCACCTCTGGCACCCGTGCCATAGGTTCACCACCACTGTCCTATCCTAAGCTCTCAAAGAGGAAGTGGCAGAGGGACCATGATTCTCTCAACTGCTAAGTGATTTGAGTCCCTTGCTGAGTTTTCATCTGAGACAAGATTTGCATTCACAGCCTAGACTGGCCAATTCTGCTCAACATCTCTGCTTAAAAGAAAAGATCTTGTTCACGCATCTTTGAAACCTCAGTATGCCAGCATAACCCCTCTGCACACCCACTGACGCTATCTGATCTTGTTATTCTGCATTCCTAAAATAGAACTTGAATGTCCAATTGTTAAGACTTGTTATGATTTGTTCCAATGTAGCAACAGGTGATACCCAGGGCTCCTCATAACACAGGATTTATTAGCATACTCTCCCCAGAGAAAGTTCTGATGTCTGCAAATCTGCGAGAGCAGCATCTCTCTAGGTAAAGCAGGACCATTGCAGGAGCTGGAATCCTAATCTTAGGTGTTGCTGCTAGCACCACTGAAAACAAGGCCTGATCAGACAGCAGATATTTAGGAAGGATCAACAGTGGGCCTTTTAGCACAAAGCTCGGTGCAATACTTCTCATGTTGTTAGTCCTTTTTAAAAAGACTTTTTTTTTTAAAGCAGCAATTGTGAAGTCTTTTATCCAGTCTGGACATTTAAATCTTTATGATACTGTTCTAATTTGGACCCTTCCCTCCCCCGTTGCCTTTTTTTAGGCCTCCATGCTAAATCTAACTGTACAACAATGTCACAGTGATATTAGACTACAGCTCCTGTGGAGAGGGAAAAAAGGACAGCACTTGTAAATCAGAATTAAAAGAAAATGGCTTGATTGATACTAGCTTTACCCCTGGGCTTGAAGGCATAAATATCAAAATAAAAGTAAGAGTAAAGACAAAAGGGCTGAAGTGCAGCCTCAGCCCACCCATGGACTGAGAAATCAATAATGGAAATACATTATGCTCTGAAAGTACACAATGAAATTGAGCTAATTGAGGTGGAATCTGAGAAAGTTCGTGGCTGTTCCACTGTTTTTTTGCCAAGAGTCTCCATATGCAAGGTCTCATTTCCCCACACTTTGCTACTGGCCTAAAAATGTGCATCATCACCCTCTATTAAATCCGAATGCCATCCAACTCTCTGGTACTCTGCGGCTCACAACAAACAAAGCCATTAATGTAAAAATTACTGCTCTAAGAATATGGCATTACAAAAAATGAAATTCTTTGACAATGGAATAGAGAGATTTCTGTACTGATCTGACATTCAAAGGGCAGGCAACACACTTCTGGTGACAGTCTTATAATAATAGAAGGCTGAATCCACCCAACAATTACCTGAGGAGATAATAGCTGGAGTACTAGATATTTCCCACTGTGGCCATAAAAAGTATTTTTAAACGGGATTCACCAGAAAAGGCATTTCAAGGTATTTCAGTTCCTCTCTTTCTCAATGCCTGCCTAGCTGCCTAAAAACACTTCTACTTGTGCATCTGTGGCTGGTGCTCCAACCCTTTTCCACAGAGTTACACCAGGGAATCAAATGAGAGAAGAACTGGAATTAACCTCCTTTGTAGCAAAGAACATTGTTGGAAGCACAAGTGTCTTTTTTCCTGCAGGCATTGTTGCCATCGCTTTCTCCTATGTGTATTTCTCTCACAGTCCTCTACTATCTTCCAATAGAAACGACACGGCGTTGCTATAACGACACACTCAACCTCTTTACCTTGCAAACCGCCCCTTTGGGATCCTTGTTGTTTTAGCGCACAAATGGCTCCTGTAATCACTGTAAAACAGATGCAGCAACAGATGTGCTACTATCCCCTGTCTGATAGGCAGAGCAGCATTTTTTGCAGAACTTTGCTGTCCTGCAAATCCCCCCCCCATTCATTTGACAGCTTCCGTTTACCTTCAAAGGCTGAGACGAAAGGCACTAAAGGTAGTAAGACTGAAGGATAGCTGGATCCCTACTGCAATTAGAGGATGCAAGGCTTTGGGGCCAGTGACCAAGCACTGCTGCCTTTGGATAGCCCCAGAGAGTTGCCCTGAAATAGAAAGGATGAAATCTCAACCTAATATATCAATTCCCCCCAACGCTTAAGAGCCAACAGCTAAGTTCTCTAGAAAACGGTAGCTATAAACCAGTCAGGGGACAGATGACTGCTTTTGGAATGGGAAATCTATATCTTCAAGAGGTGACTGAACTACAATTCCCATGAGCCCAAGACAGCCTGGCTAATAGCAAGGGATCCTGAGAGATAAGATGAATGGGAAGGTTTACAGTTCATCCATTGCTGCTTTAAGACAGAGGAACAGCACAGAAGCCCATCTTTATAGTGTTCCACACAGCTCTACAATTTCCTCCCCATTTGTTGGACTGCATTTGGACTTTAGAGACTGCTCAAGAGCACCCTCTGCTGTAGGACAGATCATCTTCCAGGCCACCGGATTATGGATTATGCTGGGTTCAGTGCTAATGTAAAACCACAGAAAGATTCCGAACTCTGTAAGCAAAAACTGGCACAATTCAGCATAAATGGCCACGCTGTTTCCAAGAAGAAATACTCAACAGCTTAAGGAAACTTGCAACAGGAACAGACTGTTATTGTCAGTTTGACAATGGGTGGAATTATCTAAAAGAAGCCTTTTCTTCTTGAAAGCTATTTCTTCCAGGCTCAAATGTTCCAGGACTGAATCCACTGCTTGTGTTGAGCCCCATTTGAACAAGGGCAAATAGATTCTGGTATTAGATGCCCAACTCTTCCCTCCTCTATGCAGACCCCTTTCCTGCTTTGCATGTTTCCTGTGCTTTTAACAGCTGCACATCAAGATATCCAACGGATGCAGCTCTCCATATTGTATAAAGGGCAGTAATGAGAAAAACTGCACCTGTCAAGATGTCTGATCTGCAGAAAAGATAATCAACACTACTCAAAGCGATCAATGGAAGAGGTAAGTATGGGCTTCATTCCAAGAGATCAACCCCAATGCTGTTTTTGTGTACGCATAAGCTTTTTAAAAGCTGAAATAACCCAGCTGGCATTTTCCCACTTTCTTTGATCAAACAATGGAAAATAAAATAATTCACATTTCCTGGCTTTCTGCCTTGACAATAGCAATTTTCCTTGGTAGAAGGTGTCTAAAGATGACATAATGAAGGTAATTGGTTGTCTTCTTACCTAAGCGTCTGTCCTAGGCAAATTTGTCTGAGAGGAAATCCTTTAGAATAGAGCTGCCCTTACTGCTGGATAAACATGCACAGGATTGTGGTATGTAAAACAAATCAAGCTTTTGGGAATGCTGTGATTACCCCACATTGCTCTGAGTAATTGCTGAGATTATTCTAGGATTCAACCCATTTCAGACTCCAAAGCTTCCTGGTCTCAATCTAGGTTTTCAAACCCCTTACAGTCTAACAATGATTCTGGGGTGACCAAGACCACTAAAGGAGGCGCTCACAATGGATAAAGACTGTGGCAAGTGGACTTCATCAGCCTTTGAAGTCCTGCGCACAGACTTAGAAACAGGGGGAGCCCACCATAGCAAAGGCTGCCAGGTGCTCAAACTTGATGCAGCACCTGTCGCTCTGAACATGCCAGGAACTGCAACTCCTCCACCCCCTTGCAAAGCCACATGAAAGCACCAGGGTAGGAGTTTTGCTGATTTATGTCCTTCAACACCTGTGATGGTACCAAGCTGCTCAGCAGATCGACTCACAAACATGCATATGCACCCCCACACAAAACAGAGCATCTCTTTGGAAAGGGAAAGAGGGGGAAAAAAGAAAGAAAACATATTTCAAAGATACCCACTTTTTGAAAATATGGAGAGGAATTTCTGCATCTAGTAAAATCGTAAACGTGCCTAGGGCCACACAGATACACAATGCACATTACCCTCAGATTAACAAAAATTATGCAACTATAAAACGACTAGCTGCAGGCAGAGTGAGCATACAAACAGCTTTTCCCATAGTGATCTTCCAAACAGAGAAAAGACATTTAAAGTTCTTTACTCAATTTGGTTTGGGCAGAATCGACATATTCAGCCTGATCAAATAATAAAATATCTTCAGCTATCTAAGAAGTTAAAAATCTGACCTGTCTGTCTTCAAAACATGGCACAATCACCAGGCCTTATGATGAGGCCTCGCATCTGGACACAAGCACTAGAAGTACAATATTACTTTTCTTACCAAGCATCAGATCGCTTCACTTCTTAATATTGCATTTTTTTTCCCTAAAAGAGACTTCACTTTTGCCGGAGTAAAGTGCCCATCCTACACTGACATCACAAATCAATGTCACAGGACAAAAAAATGGCAAAATGCATCCAGTCACTGGTACACATCTGCCAGGGCTCCCATAAGCTCAGATTACAGCAATTTTGTCCTTTAAAATGCAAATGTAGACTTTGAAAACTGCTTTTGGAAACAAGTGCACCATTATAGTTGCCATCAGCCAAGCCCCCAGCCAGGTCCTCTTGCAATTCAAGCTTCAAAGTACAAATACCTCTTTTTAAGGAGAAAAAGCCTGCCTTGTAGGTTTAGTCCAGTGGTTCATGATTTCTGTATCTTAACCAAGGCTTTCAAGTTGTCCCATATTACATAGGAACAGCCAGGCAGATGACATTTAGCAGTTCTAGTAACTCTCTAAGTCTAGCTCTGCAAATCAAAACATGTCTATTTGAAAAATCATGTCGCAGTTCATACAGTTAAAACACGAATAAGCAACAGAAGCCATCGCCGTTCTTTAAAATTCATTCTTCACGGCTAAACTCTTCTCTTGCAAATGGACTTGCACACCCATACTTCACTTAGCAAGCATGTGCTGCTTTTAGAACGGCTCTACTCACTATTTACACTTCCTTTTCATTTTGCAGCGTACCAGATGATAAAATGCAATCACCTATTTCCCTTCCTCGCCCGTCATTCTCGCGCCCCAACTTTTCAACACGCAAGATTCCTTCCGATCCCCGAAACTTCTCTCCTCCCCGTCTTTCCCCAGTTGCACGCCTCTCCCGACCTGATAAAAAGCATCCCTCGTCCTGCAAAACCAGCCAACGGGGAGGGGGGGGGATCCTTCTCGAAAGTCACGAAGCGCGTTTGCACTTTATGAAAAAGTAGACAGGAAGGGGGGATTAACAATAAATCCGCACATACCCAGTGGAGCTGAAAAATCTAGCCGCGGTCTCTTCCACTTTTACATATGAAGGTGTTGGGGAAGCCGGATAGTGTTTAGAAAACCCAAAGTGCATCGGGGAAGCGCCGATTCTCGCTGCCGTCGCCGCTGCCGCGCAGATCAAACCCCAAGATAAGAGCGAGCGAGCGAGCCCGCGCGGGAGCGAGCTGCCTACAGTCTAGACGCCGACTAAGCCACTGGGGCTCACCAGCCCGTGGCCAGGAGATTCTCTTAAGCTCTCTGTGACGCAGAGGCGAAGGGGTGGGCAAAAAAGGAGGGGGGTGATCCTCTGACGCACGGGCCCGGCTGCAGCCTTCGCCATACAAGGCAAAAAGGGGCGGAATGTTCCGGCGCCCTCGGAGCGAGGGGCGGGATCGGAATGTCTGCGCGGGTGACGCACACGGGGTTCCATTGACGCACGCCTTGGAATTGTTTGATCTAAAAATAGAACGAGCTGCCCCCAGCTAAAAATAGAGCCTTTTCCTAAGCTAGGATTGGAAGGGGGGGGGTTAAAAGAGAGGAGGAGGAGGAGAAGGGAAAGAAAAGAGTGTCATAGGAAGAACCAAAAAAGGGGGAGCGCCGGAGCAGAAAGGTTCAAGGAGCGGAAATCAGGGGCCGATCACCAGCGAGGGAGGGCTTGGGGTGCACAAGAGACACGTGGCTTCAGAGCCGTTTTCTCAACTTTTCGCGCAGTAGCTTTACGGCCTCGACCCGGGTCCTTGCACCCCAGCCACGCCTTTATTCGCTCGTTTCCAACGAAGGCAACGCCCCCTCCGCTCCAGTCCACGACCCTTGGAAATCTCAGGGAAAGTTCACGGCGTGGCTCGCTTCTGTGCTCCTTGAGCTTTTCTTTTTTTTCCTTTTCCCGTCCACTCACTTAAAAAAGGAAGTCTGTTCCCTCTTCTGCTGGTGATGAAGGCAACCAGGTTACTCTCAGGTACTCCTGCAAAACTGTGGAGATTTTGAGCAACCGGTGCTTCAGTGGTAGAAGAAAGCTAAAAGGGCTGAGCACAACCGCCTCAGAGATACTGCAAACTCTTGAGAAGAGCTCCAGAGGGAAAGCTGTGAGGAGACGACCTATTTCAGAAATGCAGTCCAGCTATGCCAACCACATTCTCTCCCTTGACTGAACTGGGGTAGCTATAATGGGGCCTTTCTTGGCCATTGTCTCTGCCTCGTTCCCAGAATGGGATCTAAACTTGGTGTGGACTGCTTTCAGAATGATGGAGGAAGGGATACCTTATAGTTTGTGATCCTCCAAAATGTAAGCAGTACAGTAAAATGTGTTTGCCGCTAAGGTGGCAGAAGGTACTTTTAGTTCTGTTGCTAGAAAATACAGTGTTCCTATGTAAATCACCAAGCAAAAGGTGGTTGTGGAAAAGAATCCAATTTTTGTTTTCCTCAGGATCCTCTCCTGAACTTTAAAAAAAAAAAAGTCATGAGAAAAGAGAGTGAATATTGTTAAGGGATAGAGGAAATAAGACAGAGAGAGTACACAGTGTCAACCAGCCTTTTCTAAAACCACCTTACAGTACTAGAACCCGCCTGTGTTTTTCTTTTGTTTCTTTTTTCCCCCCTGCTGGTCCACTGCTGCCAGAGATCTGTCAAAGAAGAAACAAAATAAAACAATTGCAAAATGTCTTTGGGTGATAGAACAAGGAGCTCCCTGTCCAGAAGCACCTTTTGTAGTAAGAAAAACAAACTAAAGTGGAAGTGAGAAAATACAGGCAGGAGGTTGTTAATGGAATTAACCTGACATCTTGACATTGTGTAATGTCTCAAGCAAGACGACAACATCAGAAAAGTCTAGGACAGCGGTTGCGACCCCTTTGGGGGTTGAATGACCCTTTCACAGGGGTCGCCTAAGACCATCAGAAAACACATATTTCCAATGGTCTTAGAAACTGAGACACCGCTCCTCTATCCATCTCCAGATGGCGGGTCCATCCATGCTGGCGCTGAGACCGGGTCCGGTGAGGCTGGGCAGCAAGGTCGGGTGCTGGTGGAGGAGGAGGGGTGGACCGTGTGGAGGAAGGCGCGGGGCAGGAGGGCGGCGAGGAGACAGGCACTGTGGCTCCTGCTGCTGCTGCTGAGGCAGCCGATCACGACGCAGAAGCGCCACAGCATGGAGTGGCGCGGCCAAGGACGGACGGGCGTGCAGGCCGAGGGGGAGGCGTGGCCCTCCGCATGATGAAATCACAGGCGGCGGCGCCTCGCCAGCTCCGCCTCGGCCGGTGCAGGGGGCGGTGCCACGCATGCATGGCGCTCCCGGGCCGAGGCGGTTGCTGGGACATGGCCCGCATGCACCCTTGGCCTGCCCGGCACGCGCTCCAGCCGCAGGAGAGGAGGCGGAGCGTTCGCACCAGAGAGAGAAAAAGAAAAAGTGAGAGAGAGAGAGAGAGAATGAGCGCGAGCAAACCCCGCCCCTCCTCCTGCCCCCGCCCGCAAGGGTCGCGGCATTAGGAAGATTGAGAACCACTGGTCTAGGATGATTCTTTTGATTCTGCTGCCACTAAAAACCAGTAATTTGAAAGGAGAGGATATAGAAACTTGGAAAATTGGTTTGCAGTTTCAACGTTTTACTTAGGTTATTCCTTTTTATTCCATAGCAATAAGCACATAATATAGATCTTTTTAAAAAGCTCTCTGCCATGGAAATAAAATAGTGCTAATAACATCTTCTCTTAAAGGCACAGGGAACAATGCCTAAAAAACAAAAACAAACAGATGAGGTCCATTTAAAAGAACTGCAATCTTGGAATCAGTTTTAGCCAGCCATGCATTGTACGTATTAAATGCAATTTAATAATATTGGGACATTTTCTGATTATTGCCTTCAGAAACTGATATTAAGCAGTCCGTAGACCTGAGGTAATAAATTAAAGTATTTGATAGAAGAAGCTGGCTGAAACCAAACTGATCTGCACCTGGACAGCCTGTGCACTGGAGAGATTGTAATGAACTCACCTGTCGCAGGCTACAAAAGACAGTTTAACACCAATTTAAATCTACAGTTTTGGCCAAGCTAATCCTTCAGGTTCAACATTTGAAAACCTATGTTTTACAGTATGGAACAGTGATGGCGAACCTTTTAGAAACTGAGTGCCCAAACTGCAACTCAAAACCCACTTATGCATTGTCAAATGCTGGGTGGGTGTGGCCCATTGGGTGGGTGTGGCCCATTGGGTGGGCATGGCTGCGGTGATAATGGCAGACTGGGTGGGACTAAAAAGTTCAATCAATCAGTTTCAACTTTGCAAGATTTTTTTTTCCCCACAAGAAGTTGAAATTAACTGATTGAACCTTTTTTTTTTTTTTTTGCACATGGCAGCAGAGGCCTAAAGCGAAAAGATTTTATAAAACCCAGCTGAAGGCCTAGGGCTGGGGCGGTAGCGTGCGTGCCCACAGAGAGGGCTATGAGTGCTGCCTCTGGCACCTGTGCCATAGGTTCGCCACCACTGGTATAGAATAATTTTGGACAAGTGCATGTATATCTTTAGATCAATGTTTCTCAATCTCAACTTTAAGATGTATGGATTTCAACTCCCACAATTCAGTTTAGATAGACAGAGCTGTAATCTAATTAAATAATAATAATAATAGTAGTAATAGTAGTAGTAGTAAAGTTGGAAGGGACCTTGGAGGTCATCTAGTCCAACCCCCTGCTCAGGCAGGAAACCTTTACCATTTCGGACAAATGGCTGTCCCGTCTCTTCTTAAAAACTTCCAGTGTTGGAGCATTCATCGCTTCTGGAGGCAGGTTGTTCCATTGGTTAATTGTTCTGTCAGGAAGTTTCTCCTTAGTTCTAGGTTGCTTTTCTCCTTGATTAGTTTCCACCCGTTGCTTCTTGTCCTGCCTTCAGGCGCTTTGGAAAATAGCTTGACTCCCTCTTCTTTGTGGCAGCCCTTGAGATATTGGAACACTGCTATCATGCACCCCCTTGTCCTTCTCTTCGTTAAACTACAAATACCCAATTCCAGCAGCCGTTCCTTATATGCTTTAGCATAGGTGATTTAGCTTGATGGACTAAATTCACATAAAACTTGTTTTTATAATGCAAATACATTTTGGATGCTTATCTCTTATAGGAAGCTTTTTTCCCCCAAGGTGATATTTGCTACTGCAAGCTTTTATCTGTTCTTTTTTAAAGCTCCTCAAATAGATACAGCTAGCTACAACATTTTAAATATGCCACCATGGGGTGAAAAATCAGTTCCAAGATGGATTATTGGAAAATGATAGATGTTTAAATGATGGCAGTACTAGCCAAGCTATGTAACATATTTCTTTTATTACTTGCTCTCTCCCTCTCAGGGTAAAGCTTGGTGGAAGCCCTCAGTCAAGGGGAAGAAATCAGAGACAGGAATGACTAAGGAATAAAAAAAATTGGAGTCAGTTTCTGTATGTGTTTTTCTGCACCTGTTGCAGGCTTAATAGGATTCTCCCTAGATCTCAGTCATAAATATATTTTTAAGATGCATTTCACTGTTCCTCTCGAGTATTCCCAAGAGATTTTCTTCTCTATGTATCTGAATGTTTTCCTCACTCTAGTTTCTTTTCTCTTCCTTGAGCTAATTTTCCAAATAGTTTAAGATTTCTACCAGATTCAGGCTTTGAAACATTTTAAAGACTTCCATCCACCATTGGGTCTTCTATTCTCAGAGAAGGCAACCAGACCAGGACAGCAAACAGAAAAGACATCACCCATTAAATGTGTGAAAAATCAAAAGATAACTGAAAATTTAAGGTATCATAAAGTGAACACCACAGATGCAGTATATCTTCAAAAGGCAAAAATCCTAAAAGTAGAAACTGATTTGTAAATGGAGATAATTGCAACTTTCAGCCTGCCATGTGGAACTGCACAGGAGTGAAGAATATTGCAAGAATGTTATCATTCTCTATTATGACAGATCCCCCTCTTCCCCTGCAGCAGACCCCACCTTCCCCACCATCCTGGCATCATGCTCCCTCCCCACCTATCTTTTAATTCATATTACTGCATTTTTAAATTTAATTTTTACTGTTTTATTTACTATGTTTTACATTTTTATATTTTATGTTCTACAAGAAAGCCCCATGGTAGGATGGGAGGCAAATAAATTTAATAAATAAATAAATAGCATACAGGGTTATTAATATGATAATAGACCCAATGTTGCACATCAAAGAAGCATATATTCCTCCTAGTTATATCCTAGAAATTTCTCAAAACATCAAGAATTACAGTCTTCCTTTCCCTACACAAACTATGAAAAAACAATTATTATGCAACACTGGAAGAATAAATCTATATTTGACTTGCAGCAATGGATATGTGTTATTTAATAGTGTTTCAATTAGTTTTCTTTTTCAACAAAAAGAAAAGGAAGATGTCTTTTTAAGGAATCTGGCCAATTATGGAGAGAAGTTGTTTTATTTACAACATACCTCCCTACTTTCTCTTCCTTTACTTTTCATTTATATTATACTGTTCATAAAAGTTTATTATTTGTTCTATTATTGGATAGATTTTTTTTTAAAATCAACTCTGAGGAAACCCCATGCCCAAATAATGCATGAAGCAATATTGGCTTTTTTCTCTCTAGGGATGCTAATTGCTGGGAAATGAGTACTTAGAAAAAATAGCTGCTGTTAAGCATAAGAAGAACAAATAAGCTTGTTATAAAAAAGTTCTTACAAACCAGTGTGATGTAATGGTTTAAGGCAACAGGCTACAAACTAAGCAGTTTGGAGTTCTAGTTCTGCTTTAGGCACAAAACTCAGTAACCTTGGGGCAAGCAGTCTCTCAGCTCTAAAACAAAACAACCGCCAAGCTATTTATTTATTTGTATTTATTATTTATTTATATCCTCGCCCTTATTTTATTTTTACAAATTACTCAAGGCGCAAACATCCAGCACACATCACTGCTCTTATTTTCCCCACAGCAACAACAAGAACCGTGTGAAGTGGGTTGGGCTGAGAGTGAGTGACCGGTTCAAAAGCCTGACTAGAATTCACGGTCTCCCACTTCTAGCCTGGTGCTTTAACCAGTAGACCAAACTGCGTCTTCCTTCATTTTCACTTCTGAAAATGTTGCTGAGGAAGCTGTAGGCAATTGCCTGGGGTCAAAACTGACTTGAAGGGACAATTTCCTTCTCTGAGAGGCAGTTTGGAGTAGGGGTTAAAAGCATCAGGACAGAAACCAGGACACCAGGACCTCTGCCTTAGGCATGAAGTCATCTAGGTGACTTTGAGCACCTAGGTAGCAGTCTCAGTCCCAGGTAGCAGGCAAAGACAACCGCTTCCAAAAATGTTGCCAAGAAAGTGGCAGTGAGTTGTCCAGGCCGCCACCAGGAGTCAAGGCTGACCTGAAGAGACAGACAACAAAAAAGGTCTTGCTGAATAGCATTGTCTTTTTGAATAAGTATGCTGAGAAAGACGTTGGAAAGAGGTCTGGTGGAAAGGAAACTTGAGCTTACTGGTTCAGCAGTTAGATGCAAAAGTCTCTTTGCAAAGTTTAGTTCAATCCCTAAAAAAAAGTTTGCTCGCTTCTGTAGACAGGAGTCTAGCCTCAGTCTAGCCTCTTTCATTCCCTCTCTCCCCCCCCTCCCAAATTCTCCTGCTGGTGATACTGTTGTCTCCAAACGGAATTATGTGGGCCAAGCATAAAAGACACCGATAACTCAGCAGCTGGAAAGATTGATGGCTTTTCCTATTGTTAAAAATATTTTTGGCCTAAACAACCTCTGAGTTTGCTTAAAGGCCTCACATTTGTAAAACCGACTGCGTAATGAGATGCGTTTTTAAGGCAATGTTTGAGTCAAAGACCTGGCGAGAATCCCAGAGCAACTGCTCTGAAGAAGAATGTAGCCATCTTTCCAACATTTCTCAAAGGCTGGGTTGTGTTAAGGGCAAACCTGAACATTTCAGGAATGTGGAACTGAGGATGTCCTGTGGAGGATTTAATTTTTTCTTTTTAAAGAGTCAGGTTGGTAAATAGGTTAACAGAGGATTCATGTTTGTAGCATAAGCTGTTCAGAAGAGCCCAGATATCTGCCTGTTTCTTACACCAACTACCAGCCAACTTTTTAGTCATGGGGTCGTGATGGGTCGAACACGACTTCGCAATTAACAACAACAACAACAAAATTGCATTCTGATACGGGCTTGTATGTTCAGAATAATGTCAAATGCTTTGAATTATATTTAACTATTTTGGGAAAAACAAACCATAGTTGGGTGGTTTAAGCCACAAAATCACGGCCTGTAAATCACAATGGCTGGGTTTGTTTATTTTGCTAAGAGAAAACCAAAGAAATCTTATTTTGTCTCATGGTGATTGCAAATTCAGGGACAGTATACTACCTAATGATCGTGGAGCCAAAGCCCTCCTAATGATGAATTCATAGAATATCAACTGGAAAGACTGATTTAGGCCATAAATCCAACACTTTCCGCAATGCAGAGAGTCTCAATATTCCATCTCAGAACATCCTCCCTCACTCCTTGTATAATCCTGAACTTGTTAATGATGACAATTTGTGTTGACTGGTGAATGACAGAATTTAGATGTGGATTCACTATCTAGCTCTTTGATTTGTATTATGAGTCAAAATGGAGTCAATATGCCCTCCCGTTGTTCTGGAAAAAGAGCCCCTTGGAAGAAAGCCAAGCCTGAAGGAAAACAAAAAGCCACAAAACTTCCTGCATATTCACCTGGTCTCCAAACGGTGATGGTGGTTCGGATTCCAGAAGAGAAAGAAGAATAGCCTCATAAAAGGCAAAAATCAAATTTGGGAGACCCCCAAAGGGGTAAATGTCATGGCATACCTTCAGATGGCTTCAGTGGGAAATTCCACTGAGGTAAATAAGCAGGCTTGAAGGTGAACAGCCTGTGGCTTCCAGCCTCAGCAAAGTCTGCGGGGGAGGCGAGGACTTCTTTAGGTGCATGGAAATGTGGCTTGCCACTCAGAGGCGGCAGGGGAAACCCACTTAGATCTCCAGGCCCAGATACCTCCTTTCTTCCCTTCAGTTCAAAGTAATTGACAGAACTGTCAATATGTACCTAAGCCCTGGGGTTCCATTCCTGACCAACGTGCTGGAATGAAATGGAAAATCTTGTGTTAAAGCAGCACAAGACAAGTAGATGCACAATGAAAGGTGCAATCTGAATGCAGATCTATAGCCAGCAAGCCAACCGAGCTGCTGGTTAAAATATTTAATTGGGCCCTTGGCCCAATTTTACAGGGTCCTAGAGCTGACTTCAAAAACCCTTGACAAGATATCCGTTCAAACCTCTGATGAAAGATAGGCTTTTTTTTCTCTGATCTTGAAAGAGACAGAAAAAACGGGATATGAGAAGAGAATATAAAATAAAATGCAGCAGGTGAGTGGCCCTTACTCATTGGGCTGGTTTCTAGGTTTGCACAATATATTGAACTACAACCAGGGTTAAGTCATCAAAACAGGGTAAGCATATTGTTTGAGCCCACCTAATAAGAGAAAGGAAGAACAGAAAAGAAAGATGGTCGGAATGAAAGTCTGGGTCTTGCGATCTGCTTTTGGCTCTACCTGGCCCATTCAATTTGCCTACAAATTACTCTGATGGGAATGTGGTTCCTCACTACAAAGACAGATGAACTAAGAAAATATGTTTAGCAAAGGCAAACCAACAGAACCTGCAGCAGGTAATTGCAGCCCAGAATGCTGATTCAATTCTACTTTCCCATCTGAGATTTCCCTCCCAAACACACAAACTATTGAATGGCCACCAAATTTGCTCCATTCTCACGTTTATTCGACATGCTCCTTTTTCTCCCTATTTAGGCATCTCTCTTTCTCCTTGTCTGTATCTGCTTCTACAGACTTTGGGGATGATACATTTTGTGCTGTTCTAGCTGTATATTGCTTGGTGGGCAAACTATATACACAGTGCCTTTTGCAACCATTTAAGAGAATATTGGAAAGAAAGGGATAAGTTTTCGTAGCAATGGCAACAGTGCTGTGGAAAAACAGAAGGCTTTGAAAGCTATCTGACAATGTGTGTGTTAAAACTAAAGCCAACTGCAGTTCTGCTCAAGCAACAGAGCTATTGCTTTACCAGCCAGCAACACGGATGGAGCAGGTGGCAAGTCCCGAGAGACTGTGCTTTAACATCCCTGGCAGCCTCCGGGGCTGCCAATCATATCAAAATCATGTACCCCTCAAACAAAAACCCAGATCTGCAAAATATTCTGGCACAAATTGGATCTAAAGGAAAGAGGGTGTGCAAGTACTCACAGTACATTTGCAAGACAACCCTCAGTTTCAGAGTGTTCTCAAGCCATATTTTGGAACGGGCTGGCGGAGAAGGTAATAAACATCATTGAATTGCCAAGAGCTTTTGGGACAGAGACCAACAAAGTCCCTGCCTTACCATGCATCTTGCTGGGTTTTGTTGAAAAGGACTTCTGAACAAGACACAATGTTTAGCAGCAAGCTAAACATTGGCTTATCAACCACCTGAAAGGATCCAGAAGTGGCATTTGAAAAATAGTATCAACCCAGTGCTTAATTAAGAGAGTGAATTTAAATGTCGGGCAACTAGATTCTTGGACGCATTGTTGGTTAAGGTCTATTTTCTTTCCTTCTAGATCTGCAATGTTAGTAGGCTAATAGGAGGCCTCCAGCCTTTCATTCCACCCCGCTCCTGAGAGACTAGGGAGGCACCATTACAAATGATTCCAAGGATTGCCATAAGGCAGTGTTTCCCAAACTTGACAATTTTAAGGCATGAAATGCCTTAAATTTGTCAAGTTTAAATTCTGGGAGTTGAAGTCCACATGCCTTAAAATTGTCAAGTTTGGGAAACACGGCCATAAGGGACAGTTACTACCAGAAGACACATGCAATGGGGGAGTGCAACTTTCGATCTGGCCCTGACTAAAACTGTGGGAGAAGAGGGGTTCCAACTGTCAAGACTGCAGACTGCATCTTTCACATGCCCTGCTCCTTTTTGTCATGTTTTGGCATTCACTGGATAGATGTGCTCAGTTCACCCAGGCTTTGTTTACTTCTGAGTGACTGAGACAGACAGTGGTAGAGTTAAATTACACAAAAGCAATTTTTTTTCCTAAGAAAGAAGGGTGACCCAGACAGTATTCTTCAAAGGCAGATGTTCTTCCTACTAGTCCTATTGCTGATTGTATCTGGCTCAATTTAGACACAGCCTGGTGTAAGTTGAATTCGGAGTGTCAGACAGTTGACCCCAGCCCCACTCATGCCAACAGTCCAGGTGCAGACCAGATTAGCTAGAAGACAAAGTCCTTCTCACTTTCATTCTGGAGTGGAATGTGCCAAGGTGCTTGGAGTTCCTAGCTGGGATTATGGAGACTGATATTCTATCTAGACAGTAACAAATATTTCCAGGGAAGAAAGTCCTTCTCAGAAAATGCATAGCTCACTTGATTGATGTACTGCAAAGTGAATAACTGTTTAAAAAGTAACATATCAAATAAACAAATTTCTTTTTGCAAAGTAGGGTTTTCATCTAGGATTCATTTCTTCCAGGAGAAAAAAAAAACAGGGTATAGGATGCTCCTCTTCAAAAAAAAATTTTGGGGGTAAAAAGTTTAGTTTTGTAACAAGTTTGTGAGATAGGTTAAGATGGCAGATAGAAAACAAGTAGCCTGGCTTCGCTGGGGAAGTTTCGTATTTTAGTAAGAACTTGAATCTGGATTTTTCTTATCCTAGTCCAGTACTAAGAAAAAATAACTCCCAATTTCACCTTTCTACTGGGGAGAGGAGAATGTGGAGTCATAGACTGCAACTTTTTCTCCAGCACTGGAGATGGAGAATCCACCAATGGGTTTAGACTGTATTCCTGCCCAATCAGATCAAGTCAGCCAAAGTTGCCACACCCGTCCTGGACCATAGAGATCCCAGTCTTGACTTGATCTCGCCCAGGACAGACGTGCAAGTATGGCTCTTAGGCAGGTACAGTTTCCATTGGTGGATTTTCCTTTCCCCAGTTTACTGAGAGTGCTGTATTTAGCACAGAATCTAGCCTACCATTGGTTAAATTTCTCATCTCTTTTACATTCAGGAACTTGGAATTTGTTTTCTACCCATTGTGCTACTCTATGACTTGCTTTAATCAGAGTTTGCTAATAATAGGAACCTTGAACCAGGAGATCCAAATGCTTGCCTTCATCTAAATCCTATCTTTCTACATCGGGGAGGGCTTAAGGGACAAAGTGTCTAAAGGCACTGATTTCAGTCTTTAGAACACATGAAATAGCCTCTTTGGAAAGCTGCCCTCAAATATCATGCAAAGCTTGGTGAACCTTGGGCTGATAAAAGATTTAGACTTTCATACAAGATGGTCATGCTACTCTTTCCCAAGTTCTTTGGAAGAAGGACAGATACTTATTTAATAAAATTAATAAGTGCTTGGGGAGCAGCATAAAATAGTTGGATCTCATATTTTAGGGTGTTTTTTCTATCTCCAAAAAGGTCTGTGTCACTTCCATCTGGGTCCCAACAATAATGTTAGCATGAAGCCTAGACTTGCTCTTTAGCTTCAACCTCTCCATAGGAAAAGCTTCTGGGCAGTGCCTAATGTCCTAAAAGAAAGTGAGTCTTAAATTTTCCAGTTCCACTGACTCAAATTCTGACCATATTTCTCCAGAAGGCAAGCATCTTCTCATGCTAGTCTTCACTTTAAAAAGAAGAAGCCCCTTAAAACTTTTGGGTCTTACCCTGAAGAAGGGGAGAGAGATGCTTCTTTCTAATTCTACCAAAAGACAAATAGAGAGGTCTTTCCCTATCTTGACACCTGGCCCCAGAGGACTCCTGATTGTTTCAATAGTTTGGTCACTCTGGACAATGTTCAGCTGAAGCCCATGCATCCTGAACTCCTGCCACAACCATTTTTATTGGCAAAAAAACAATACAATAGTAGAGCATCTTTCTTGGCCGAAGTTATTAGCCATAGGACAATGTGTACTGGCAAATCAGCGGAGAACTGAATTGGAAGGATCCTTCCAAGAAAAGCAACAGGGGTAAGAGAAAGAAACCAGCTCTGCAAGAAAGGCATTTTTGTTTTGAGAATATAACTATCTTTTGTTGCCGAATCAGTTCATTTAAATGTCAAGTCCTTCTGTTTGAACAATTCCATTGTTCCTTTTTACATGGTGCCTTTCACAAGCATTGGACTGCAATTCCCATCATGTTCATTAAAAGTCCAACACCTCTGGAAGGCATCAAAACTGTGTATTGATTTGTGGAATACTCCTTGTTTCAACTCTGGGTTAAAACTGGTTCTTCTGCTCAGAATGAATGAATGCTTAAATGAATTCATCTATCCCAATAATATCATGCTGCTTATTTAAATGTGATCGTGTCTCCTACTGTTTTCTAGGCTACATCTTTCATTAGTTGCAGAGATTTCAGCTCTTTTCTATCTGCCAACGTCAGATGTTTTATTCAAATGAGGGCTTTCTTGTGGCATTCCACAGGCAGAATTTCACAATTTAGTGTGCTCCCTCCTCTATTTTCTCAAAATTCTGCCTTTTGCCTTTTTTCATATCCAGGAAAAGAAAGAACAACAGTGCCATGTCCTTTGATTGGTAGTGACAAAAGCTCTCCATCTGGAAGCACAAGTGACTTAGAATCAAGCCAACCCCCCCACAGAAAACTGAATAAAATCATGTTGTTTTTCTTTTCTTAAAATGTGACATGCCATTTCAAATAAAAACTTAAGCCCAATGGCTAGGAAAAATATTTTGAGTTTGGCCAGAACGTTGTAGCTACAGTTATTTCCAAGGGTTTTCCCTTCTGGAAAGAATGTCTAGTATGTCCTCTTCAGCCTTTCTGCCCAAAACAGAAGAGTCTGTGGATGAAACATGTTCGTCTTGGAAGAAGAGCTTCCTTTGAGCAACTTAAAAGCTGTTTTTTGCCCCCTACTCTGTCCCCCTTTTATTAACATAAGCCTGCAGGTGCAGTGAACACCTTGGGCACCAGCCATCTGGCTGCCTGCCAGCCACAGTGGAAGACTAATGCCTGCAGCTGGTTTCAATCTACAGAGGCTGGGAACTGCTAGTGGAGGTTTGGCAGCCAACATGCTACGCGCACGCATGTTTGTGTTTCAGAGCAAGCCAAGCCCACAGGGGCGTCAGACAAAGTGTGAGGGGTGCCCCACCCCTACTGAACGTCAGCAGCTGGACAAGCAAGCACTCCGTGACAGCAGCTCTTGAAAGTAGATGCCAGGGCTGTATATAGGCCAGGTAGGGAATCCATCTGAAATCAAGAAACTTCCCTTGTTAGCCTCTAAAACCACATATTTCCAGTTAATGCTGAGAAGGGAATCCCAGAGGCCAAGTATGGCCAATTCTAAAATAAAATAAGGTAAAAATACATTTCAATGCACCAAAAGAAATGCTGGCCATGTTTTCACTATTTTAATTCCCTAATAAAAAGAGGTTCTTTTTGCCAGCAGTGAAGGGAGCGCTCCAGTAAACTAAGTGATTTACATGTGGTTTTGGACTGGAAAAGCACCACTTGTCTATCACTTATGTTAGTCTGTTTTTAAAGCCTGGAGTGTAGATACAATCCTATAAGGATCAGAAATCAGCTTATGGAAATTGGCACTGAGGGGATCTGATCAGTTATGACATCCAAATCTCTACATACCATTTAACAAGCAGGCTCCTCTTAATGATTTTTGTTGTTAATTAGAGCAAAGTAGGATGGGTGCATACGGGTACATTTCTGCTGTTGAAAATAAATATCCATGGCTTGAAGAGACCTTCAAGAAAAGCACACCTCCCTACCCTTCCATCCTTGCCTTCCGTGAAATAGTTATCATATATCTAAAAAAAAAAAAGATATCTACTGATAAACACATCCAAACATTTAATCTCAAATGGCAAGGGTAAAAAAAAAAAGCAGCAGCTGTAATCTACCTTATTCTTTATCCTTTGTGCTAAGTTATAATGTAAATAATAGTTTATGGCTTAGCACTATGTATGAGTCAGACCTATGACAATCAACAAACAATTAAAACAAACTATGACTAGAGCTAGCTGCATTAACCTGGGCCAGTCACTTTCTCTCAGCCCTAGGAAGAAGGAAATGACAAACCACTTTTGAAAAACCTTGCCCAGAAAACTGCATGGACTTGTTCAGTCAGTATCTGAGAATCGGACATGATTGAACGGAAGAAAAAAAATGGCTAGAGAAATCTGTGAATTTAGTTTAAGGATCCATCTACAACCCCATAATTTCTTAGCATTCTGAAGTCTATATTCTGAATGCATAATTCTCACTTAATAATTTCCAGCAAGATTAATAAAGCAGAGCGACAGAATTTGGATTATTTGTTACTTCAGTCAGTGCATACAAAACAACTAAAATGCTTAATATTGTAGAACTAATACGTTCAAAAAGCATTTCCCAGGAAGTAGCCCTGGTAAGATACTAAAAGCTTACTGCTCAGTTCTAATTTCAGCATTAACTATTTCACTAGACCAGTGGTTCTCAACCTTTCTAATGCCGTGACCCCATAATACAGTTCCCCATGTTGTGGTGACCCCCAAGTGGGTGTGGCCACCAATAAGAGGGAGTAGGACAGCTAGGGAAAAGGAAAAAAATGGCGGACAGCGTGGTTTGGCGACCCCCGTGAAATGGTCATTCGACCCCAAATGGGGTCCCGACCCACAGGTTGAGAACCACTGCACTAGACAGTGCTCACATAGCTTCAGGCTTGGTTTCATAGCCACAAGGATTATGGATTCCATGTTTTAATCATTAAAGAAAAGCATATAATCACACCAAAAGAGGAGGCTCACATTAAGCTTACCTCGGATGACTGCAGGAACATTTAACACACCCAGCCTGACTGACATCTCAAGCATACTGTTCACTAGATGGATGGCATGGTGTAAAAAAAAAAAAAAACCTGTAGTGGTCAGAACAATTACATAAAAAGGGATTCTGGCCTTTTGAAGCATTGCCAAGATCATCAACCAGAGCCACGTGGCAATCGGAACTGCTATTCCAGCAAGAGAAACAGGTTGCACACTAGAAACATATCTAGCTTGTCAATCAACTACACTCTCCCCCCCCCCAGCACCACACATACACACACACACTCCCACACACATCAGTGACATTTAAAAATTACAAGCCTAAGCCCACACATGTGGACTCTGTCCAACTGAATTCAGCAGGACTTCCTTCCAAGTAAATATTCTTAATTTAATAGCCAATTAATTGGTTTAATCAAGGAGTGAATTCCATGGAACAAAACTAGCTTTACATCCAAACAGAGGGCAAGGAGGGCAGTAAAGCTATTTTAAGGAAGTGTTTTACTTTACTGCCCTCACCAAGCACATGGTTCTCTGAAGTATTTAGAATGTATCACAACCTGATTCTCGATGGTCTAACACAAAGTGTGCTTCTGTAATAAGTCCATGATGTATAAACCAAGAATTTGATTGAGGGACACACCCCAAGGACCAAATAAATCAATTTACTAGTTAACTCGGTTCATACAAGTAGCCCCCAACAGAGGCTTACAAGTCTCTCTGTATGAACTCAACCCAAGATATGTTGGGTGCTTAAAAGATGCCCAACCATATTTAATCCCAAGAAACTGATTTCTAGGAAAGGGGAGAAATGAAACCTCCCCCTTTCTGAACAGCAGAATAATTTTTGAGCAATCTTCTTCCAAGATCAGATGAAGTCCGGGTGCTGCAGACTTCAAAGGAAAAGGAAATGGACACTTGAAGTCTGTAGCGGAGCATTTTTTTTAGAAATTAGACCACAACCCATGGGCTTCCACGTGCATCATTCAATGAAAGCATTCAGCCAGAACATATTATCTTATCAAGTCCCAGGGATGCAGTGACACCAAAGCTTCCAAATCCTAATGCCGCAACCGGGCAGGTAGGCACTGCATTGGTGAATGTTGTTCTAACCCCTAATAACCCCAAAGAACAAAGATGATCTGTAAAGATCCAGCCAGGTGCCCTTCTAAGTATTAAGGTGCAGAAACTCCAGCAGATGTTTTCCTCACAATTCCCAAAAATAATAAATGCACCCATAAAATGTCTGTGGAGATTCTCCGTCATCCAGGTGGTCCTTGACTTACAACAGTTCATTTAGTGACCGTTCAAAGTTATAACAGCACTGAAAAAAGTGAGTTATGACCATTTTTCACAGTTACGGTCTTTGAAGCATCCCCAAAGTCACGTGATCAAAGTTCAGATGCTTGGCAACTGGTTCCCAAGGTCACGTGATCCCCTTTTGCAACCTTCTGACAAGCAAGGTCAATGGGGAAGCCAGATTCACTTTACAATAAGTTAATAAGTTACTAACTTATCAACTGCAGTGATTCACTTAACAACCGTGGCAAGGAAGGTCTCGTAAAATGGAGCAAGACTCACTTAACCGATTTCTCACTTAGCAACAGAAATTTTGAGCTCAAGTGGTCGTACGTCAAGGACTGCCTGTAGTTGTCTCAAAAGTGCTTTTTTAAAAAATATATTTTATTGCTTTTTACAATAATAATCTTTAGCGTGTTGTCTGGGTTCATATATTTAAAAAACAATCAATAATAATTTCTATAGTTCCATAATCAATATATTAATATGTTGCTTTGATCTTCTCTTCTTCCAGTAGTGTTCTCCTCTTGTCAACATTAAACAAATATAGTTCTTGATATTTTCGATACATACAAAGTTGGATATAAACATTTTCCTTGTGTTTGTACAAAGAACAGTAACATCAGCATATAACATCTATTCTGATCAGCATATGTTTCAATTGTATTTATAAAAGTCATCTTGTTAAGTCACTATATGTCCTGTTTTCAAGATTCCTATTTAAGCTTAATTTCCCCTCTGTATTCAAACCATTCTTATCAGTCATAATTTTCTTAAAGTTAATTACCTTTAAATATCCAAACTTTTCATTCAGATACACCATCCCAATATTTTTACATCTCTTATATTATAAAAAAAATCCTATACCATTTGTATATCTTGTCCCTCTTACCATAGGGCCCCTTTATATTCCATAATTTATCTATTCTTTTAATCATATTCAAACAAGTGTTTAATCAATGCTGAAACGAATGCAATGCTGTGACAGATTCAAATGACCATGGTATCAAATCATGATGAGATCAAAAGTGCTTTTTTCAAAAGGCAACTGGACACATTTTGGATCGAGAGGATCATTGGTTTGAAAGAGGTGTAAAAGAGGCCATTTATGTTAACACTGAGCACCCCTCTCGCAACAGAGGCGGAGGGATAAGACACCACCTTTCTCCAGTCTACAACGCAACTGTAAAGTGTCAAGAAAATTCCACAACCAATTTCACCCTGAAGACAAAAAGAGCAACCCCCATAGAGAGCACCAAGGGGACCACAACTCAACCTCAACTGTTTAGTGCCTGGTCCTCCCCGCCTCTGTCCCCCTTTCCCCCCTCCCCCGCCATCGCAACCGATGAAGTTTTTGGGACGAGAAACGAAACGTTTTGTTCTTCTTTCTCAAAATGGGGAGGGGGAAACGCAGTCCAGTTGCCTTTTGGAAAAAAAGCACTTTTGAGCAGCCCTAAAAGCAGTCCAGTCCTTGCAAGAATTCCTCAGCTCCAGGGCAATTGTCATCCACGCCAACCCACCCAGGAGCGTCCGGGATCTAAGAACGGGGAGAGACGAGGCCGCTCCCTGCTTGCTTCTCGTCAAAAAAAAAAAAACAAAAAACCAAAACCACCCTTTGCATTTTAAAAACCTTCCCTCGAGGGCGAGGTGCAAACTTCACCAAGCTAAGTTCCCGCGCCCCGAAGTTTTTTTTTTTTTTTTTTTAAGGCGGAGGAAATCCGGATGAGCTGTGACAGACGGCTGGCTGGCGGGGTTTAAGCGGCTGACCGCGCCGGGAGGGCTTGAGGCGGTGGGCCATCGCCCGGGCGCGCGCCCTTGCTCACCTGCTGCACGCGCTTCTCCATCGCCGTTCCCGCAGCTTCGGCTCTCGGCGCCCTCGCCGGGGAAAGCGGCCCGGAAGCGGGCTCCGGGGCCCCGACCTCCCCAGGCATGGTGAGCCGGTCCAGCCAGTCGGTCGTCCTGCTCGCCCACTTCCGCGCCGAAGAACAACAATCCCCCGCAAGGCGCTCAGCCCGGCTGCTCTCCCCACCCGCCCGCGGCTTTATTTTCTGCAAACTCCGCCCTTCAGTCCCGGCCAGGAAGGAGTCTCCGTGACGTCAAGCCCAGACCCGATTGACGTCGTCGGAATCCCAGCCATCAATGGGGCTAAAAATAGACGCCTCCGAGCCCAAAATACACGCCCGACGCACGCAGCGGCTCCCCTCCTCCGGTGCCGTAAGCTTTTCCCCGCTCCGCGGCAAGAATCCGCGGGTCGCAGCGAGTGGAAAAAGGTTCCCCATTTCCGAGCTGCCCCGAGGCAGGTTGGCGAGGCCGCCGTGGGAGGATCGCGCTGTCGTTAGCGTGACGTTACGGCGCATGGTTTAGATCAAAGGGTCACATTAGTTGCTTCATGTGCTTCCCCCTCCAGTATGAGCAGGGAAAAAAATTCCTTCCGTTGGGCAAGTGACCGAGGAAGAGCTCCGGCGATCTCCAAAGTAAGCGCGACCCTCTATGACTTGTTAGTTGGTAAAGTACAGTATGATCCAACTGTGGACTCTCGATTCCCCCCCCCCCGCAATCAATCAATACCAAAGCCACTGAATTTTTAGGTTCCTGGAAGTGGTTTATCTTTTGGGGGGTTTCTTGAAATGGGAACATGTGGAAACGTCTACAGGTAGTTCTCGACTTACGACCACAACCGAGTCCAAAATTTATGCCGCTAAGGGAGAAAATTGGTTAAGTGAGCCTTGCCCCGTTTTACGATTTTTCTTGCCTCGTTTGTTAAAGCGAATCGCTGCAGTTGTTTATGTTTGTAATGTGGTTGTTAAGTGAAACTGGCTTCCCCATTGACTTTATTTGTCAGAAGGTCGCAGAAGGGGATCCCATGAGCCCCCCCCCCAGGACACTGCAATGGTCATAAATGCGAGTCAGTTGTCAAGCTTCCAAATGTAAATCACGTGACCGTGGGGGTGCTGCAAGCGTGAAAAATGGTCATGTCACTTTTTTCAGTGCCATTGTAATTTTCAATGGTCACTAAGTGAACCGCCGTAAATCGAGGATTACCGGCATAACCTTCCAAAAACAGTGGAAAATGGTCATCCCAGAAGAAGACAATGGGTCCTTCCCTAGAGAAGGAACCGGGGATACCGCCCCATAGAAAGAAGGCCAGCTCCTTTGAAGGAGGTTAATTCACAAATCTTAGTCCAAACAAGTGTGCATCTCTCTGGGAATTGTGGGGTTTTCTTCCGAGTATGTCATTGCATAGAAACAGGAAGGAAGAATGGAATCCTTTGCACAATTAGGCATTTTTGAAAACAAGGCTAATTTTTTAATGTGCATAGGTCAGGGGTTTGCAAACATTGGGGGATAACAGCAACTTTAGAGGAAGGGGGGGCACGATTTTTGAAAACCTAATGAAGTAGCAAAACGTAGCAAAGTGGTAACATTGCCAAAATCTTCCTAGCTTGCTTGTATAAGCTGTAGCCAAGACAAACTAATGGCTAAGCCCCAGAATCTAACTGTCCATCAAAGCCGTCTACCAATCACAGTAGCTTATTTCCTGTTAAGTTTCTTTTTTGGGAGGATGTCAAACATAGTCATATTAAAGCATCACTGTGTTGCATAATTTGAGACTCTCTGGCACGGATGATTACAATGGTATCTTGGAGAAGCCAGATGATGAGCATCCCATCAACACCTGTTTAAATTCTAATTTATCTGTTCTTGACCATTTCCTTACTGGAGATTTCTACCACCTGAAAATACTATCCAGGCATGGTTTTGGAAACAAGTAATTAAACTATTTGCAGATGTTTGCATATGCAGATTTTCATTTTTATCAATTTTTTAAATACTAAAATTCTGGAATTTCAAAATGCCAGACTGTCATATGGTAATTCAGACTCGGACTTTGTTTTCAAAACAGAGGGAAGATCCTCTTATACTCAAATAGTGTCAAGCAATCATCTTGCAATCAAGCACCCTTTTTACCTAGTACTTCTCACTGATGCTGAAGATTTATGTTTATTCCCACCCCTAATGTGCTGTGCCTAAAACGCTCATTTAAGAACAATTAATACAATGTCATGAAGTCCTATGAAAGTTAGTACTATTTTGCTATATCAAAAATGAACAACGGTAATGAGCAATGGAGGAAAAGCCACAATTAGCCAGCCAGAAATTGGTAATGAGGGAAAATTAAAGAGATGCTATTTAAAAGGCAATTAATCACTAAGTTCCAGCCCTGGATCGTCAGGAAGCCATGAATAATCTGACTGCAAACTTTGAAAGAGGCATTTATGGATTGAAACTGACTTCTTAGACATGACAGGAGGATCTGGGTGAGTGAAAAATACATTGCTGAATAATACAATGCTGTAATGAATGGGCTAAGGATCACTATTCAGTTTCATTTTCAGCTAATTGTAGGAGGATTTCAATAATACCAAAATGTTCCCATATAGAAACAACTTTATTGCACAGAGCAGCACAGAGGATCACAGCCTTATGGTCCTTATTTGGAGGGTAAAACATTTTTCATCATAAAATGAAGGACCTGATGCTTCTGCTTTTCTATTCCACTTAGAAGTTGAATAAATGGCCAGCTGAGTCTTGTTTCCAGCGACAGGCAAAATGTCTTCCCTCAACAATAAGGATAAATATATTCCCCAATAATCTGCCTGCCTGCCTCTGTCTGTCTGTCTGTCTATCATGACCCACACTGCATATTTACGCAAAAAAAGGGAAAAAATCAGTTGTGTTCCTCTTTTTCTTGGGATGTGCCTTTTTCTTTATTTTTGCAAACACTTTGCCTTATTCTTTTGCACTTCTCATACATGCTAAAATGACTTCTATTATCCCACCTGGCCTTGAATTTGCAGTTTTAAACCACTCAAGTGAACTTCATTTAACTCAAAAGGGAATTTATTTTGGAGTAGACACTGCATAATTGAAATCCTTTAGCTCTCCTACACAAAGGATCTTTGAGACATGAATGTCACCCCAGCATTCCTTCTTTATCAACCTGCTCACATACATGGCAGGCTTGTGGATCATCTCAAATAAATTATTTTGATTTCTCCCTGTTTTTTTGTAAATGGAATTGTAATTACAAGGAGGGGGGGAGGGGAAATCATGCGACTGATCTACCCATAACCAGTGTGATAGAGCAGCAGATCCCAATGCTTTATAGTTGCAATACACATTACAGAAGATAGAATTTGGCTTTTCCTCTTCTATTTTGCATTAACTATATTTGCTGTAGGCCAACAATGTAACCCCAAAAGGCTTTTTCTACATTTGGCTTAGGTTGCAGCATCTAAAGCAGGCCCCTCTTTACTGCCAGTATGTATTTTTTGCACATATCATGAAAAACCTTGTCCTGCACTTAAGAGCTGTGTGCAATAAATGTGAGACGGAAATCCCAGTAAGCCATTTTAAAATCCAATGTTTCACTTGACCCCTGTAGTTTTACAATTTTATGACAGATTGATTTAAGGCAGTGTTTCTCAACCTTGACAATTTTAAGGCATGTGGACTTCAAGTCCCAGAATTCCACAGCCAGCATTGCTGGCTGTGGAATTCTGGGAGTTGAAGTCCACATGCCTTAAAATTGTCAAGGTTGAGAAACACTGATCTAAGGGAAAACTTGAGTATAAGCATCAGATCGGAAAATATCCAGTTGTAATCGCAGAAGGGGAGGGGCAAGACGTGGCTTGAATTGAATGAGGTGCTGGCTGAAAGGTGACCCAGTCATGCAGCCTTATTCCAGGTGGCAGATTATTAAAATGGTTTGCTGGGTATGGAATTAATCTAGAACAGGGGTAGGCAACCTTGGCTCTTTTATGACTCGTGGACTTCAACTCCCAGAATTCCTGAGCCAGCCATAAAAGAGCCAAGGTTGCCTACCCCTGATCTAGAACAAGCTCTTCCACCCAGGCCCTCTTCAAGCACACTGGCTTTGCAACTCCCCAAATTCATGGACCGGCATGGTGAATTGCAAGCATGGGTTGAAGAGGTGACCTCTTAAGGTGTAGAGATGCAAATTTAAATCAGCACTTTGGATAATCCATGTATGCATAAGAACCTGTGCATGCACGTATGAAATATAAACTGAATATGTTTATATCAGTCAGTCTATTTATAAGTTTACCCTAGGATTGTCTTCTGCTCTTTGACTCCTTCATAAAGTTTCAGATTGTTCATTGACTTCCGTATTACTTTTAATAGACCTCGGTTTATGGCCAGCTGCTTAACAACTGTTTGAAGTTACTTACACCCTGGTTCCAAAGTTTCAACAGCCACTCCCCGCCACAGTCACATGACAACACATCAGTCCGAAGTAGGAAGATCAGAAAAATAATGACAATCCACACAGCAATGTTGGGAGACTCTGCTGACCAGGAAAGCAGGAATGTTGCAAATACACCAGACAGTTGAAGAAGAAGCAAGGGCATTGGAAGAATATCTGAAGGACAGTGAAGAAAATGCACTGAAGGTAGTATGTCATGAAGGCTTACTGAGTACTGGAGAAGCCAAACTGGCCTACAAGAGAGACCAAATGAAGATTAGAAAAGAGACATGGCAAAGCACAGTATTACATGTCCAAGTAAATTAAAAAAAAAACAACAACCACCAGGCAAAGCAGTTAACAAGGCCTGGTAATGGCTGAGAGCAAGAAAATTAAAAAAAGGGACTGAGAGGCTAATTCTGGCTGCACAAGACAGAACCTTAAGAACAAAGGCCAAAAGCCAGAATTGAGAAGACAGCAGATATTGCTTCTGCAAAGAAGCTGAAGAAAGAGTGGACCACCTAGTTAGCTGCTACAAGAAAAGATGACACAGACTGATTATAAACAATGGCCTGACTAAGTACTGTAGCAACAATGGCGCATTGGAATATTTGCAAGAAATGTCATTTGTCTGCAGTATTCTGGGACTTTAGAATTCAAACAGACAAGCACCTGCCACATAAAACACCAGACTTAACAAGTATTAATAAGAAAGACAAAAAAGTCTGGATAATGGATATTTCATAATGCCTGGAGATAACTGAATATAAGAGAAGGAATGGGGGGGACACAAAATATAAAGACCTGCAAATAGAAGAGGATTGGCAAAAGTAAGCAAAGATATCATTGGTAGTACTTGGTGTCTTGGGTGCAATCCCAAAACATATGGAGTAGTACAGTGATGGCGAACCTTTTAGAGACTGAGTGCCCAAACTGCAACCCAAAACCCACTTATTTATCGCCGGGTGCCGGGTGGGCGTGGCTGTGGTGGTCATGGCAGACTGGGTGGGTATGGCCAAGGTGGGCAAGATCACTTCGATGTTGCTCGTGGGGACGCATGTGGGGGCCGGGCATGGTTGGGGGAGATTCAGGGGGTCTCTGGCAGGTGGGGCAGTGGGCAAGAGGCTCGTCCTGTGGGGTGAGGTGAGGCACGGCGAGGCAGGACAGGGTGGGGGTGCCATTGTCACAGGGCAAGGTGAGGCAGGGGCCGGGGTGGCTGCTGCCTGACACCATCGGCTCCCGCACACAGAGGCCAGGGAGCGCATGGGTGCTGGGATGCATCCGGCCATGTGGGACCTCGGCGAGTTAACGGGCAGCTGATTGTTGCCATCATCCTGCAACAATATCTTTAACACTTTCAAACAAGAAGATAATAAGGCCAAATCCAGTCTATACAGGCCCCCATCTTTCTAGCATTTTGAATAACCATTAAAACCTGAATTGTTACTGAAGTGCTGGGATTGTATGGGAAGAACAGGCAGAAGAAGGGCAGCAGAGCCTGCTGGGTGGCTTCCTAAGTGGAGAATTACACTTAGTTTTTGTTTATTGTTTTTGAGACTGTTTTATTGACTTATTTTATGGTTGTTGTAAGCTGATCAGAATTGCTTAAGATGGGAGACCCAACAAAATCCAATGAAGGAAGGAATGAATAAAAAATAAACAAGCAAGCCTGTTTCAAACCATCTCCCCCCCCTTGTATTTCAGAGCCCTCCCTCTAAATTGGAGATGTCAGAAATGGAGGCTGAAAAGACCGACACTCTGTCACCCGGGTCAAACGCCACAAGATGAGACCTTCAATACAGGTAGTCTTCAACTTACAACTATTCCTTTAGCGACCATGCACAGTTAGAAGAGCACTGAAAAAAGTGACTTACAACTGGTCCTCACACTTAAGATAGTCGTGGCATCCCCAAGGTCATGTGATCAAAATCTGGGTGCTTGCAAACTGGCATGTATTTACAACTGTTGCAGCATCCCAGGGTTGTGTGGTTGCCATTGGTGACCTTCCCAGCTGGCTTCTGACAAGCGAAGTCAATGGAGGAAGCTGGATTCATTTAACAGCTGCATGATTCATTGAACAGATGCAGTGATTTACTTAGTAACCACGTCAAAAAAAAGTCACAAAGTGGGGTGCAACTCACTTAACAACCATCTTGCTTAACAACAGAAATTTTGGTCCCAGTCATGGCCACAAGCCAAGGACTACTTGTAATTGTTACTGAAGATGGCTTGTTTAAACTAACCACCATTGTGCTTCAGTGAACTTCCAGGTCCACTGTATGAAAGATAGAACCAAGATCTTCTGTACTCCTTCTTGTAGCTACTCTCCTAGAGTAAAGGGAAGCTGGGAACAGATAGATCCAAGGTCCGCTTTAATTTATCGGGGGGTGGAGGAACAGATTGTTCCCCCCATATCCTTCACTAAATGGGTATTTAGTGTACATCTGATCAGAGCAAAAGGAGGGGTGGGGTTTGCCACTGAGCAAGAATCCCTCCATTGAAGAAGTGATAAATGGAGTTCAGGGTATGTTGTGATGTAAAAAAAATATATAAATCCATGGATCTTTAAAAGGGAAATTTTGCCTGGCTCTCTGTACAGACAAAGAGAGCATACATGAGTTACCAGCAGGATCTGTGGACTTATTTTCATTGGGGAATAGATGGTTTGAAATATGGAAAGTATTTTAACTGCGTGGCATCCAGACTCTGGCACATGTCGAGGGGGGAAAGTGAGGAAGATCTGTGCCCAGAATATTTTTCCTCTTTTATCTGGCAGAGAGAATTAAAGGGGTGCCTTCTTGAAATGCTGTTGCTTTCAACCTCTTCCCTGCATAAGTGGGACGCTCTGAGTGGAAAAGAATCCCTTCCCTATTTAACTTGGCAGAAATGTGGATTCGCACCTGGCATTTCCAACCTTGAGAGGGAAACCAAACTCATCCACACAGTTCTATTTTGCCATGGCGCAGCTCCCAGGGCTTTCAGGCGAGCACGCATGAAAATTCAGCACCCTTTCCATTCTCTGCCCCAAGAGCTTTGAACTGCTTGATTAATTTGGTTAAGATAGAACAAGCTAAGAGGTAGAAGCAGGAAAATTCTCTGGGGGAAGGCAGAAAGAGGAGGGCAGAACAAAAGGATGGCGGGTGATGAGCAGGGAGCATTCTCAGTTTTCCTTTGTAATGCACATATGCGCTATTAAACCAAGATGATGTTCAACCTGCTTTTGTTTCTGCACATCTGGGCTATGCTGCCCTCATGTGGTTACAAACTAATTTAATGAAATACATACTGAATGGCATTAGTAATGATATCCAAGGGAGATAAGTGTCTCTTTTTTTTTTTGAAAATGAAAGATGTAATCTCTCTCTCTCTCTCTCTCTCTCTCTCTCTCTCTCTCTCTCTCTCTCTCTCTCTCTCTCTCTCTCTCTCTCTCTCTCTCTCATCTAGCTATCTAGCTATCATCTATCAACACACACACACATACCCATACACACACTGCTAAAGCTCTCATTCCTGTAAAATCTTTAACTAGGCAAAATGGTGCATTCCAGGGCAACACTTTTTGAACCAAGGTACCTCAAATGGACCAACTTACAGAATGCACCCAAAATCTGGGAGCCATGACTCTTATGGAATTGGATTTGGCAAATTTTACAAACAATTTATGGCATAAACATTATTGCAAAATAGTTTATAACATAAAAACATTTCCTGTGCCGATGTTTGACTGTGCTATACTGTTCAACATGGGGTTATTTTCAAGGCAGGTGCGTCTCTGAAGATATCCCAACTTTTCCAGTGAAGGCGGTATGTTAAATGTTCTTATTGAAGACATTGGAGAATCTGGTAAGCAAATTTCTTTGAAACAATGACCCAAGGGACTCAAAGTCTTTGTCTTTTTGTATAATTGTGTGATCTCCAAGCCAGATATCAGTGGGTTGGGGCTTCTTTTCTGACTTAGCTTTTGGCCAGAGGAGCTCTGATGTGAACAAAGGCAAAAGCCAAAATGGAGCTGCTCACCTCACAGGGGAACCTTCCGGCTCCCCATTGCTTCCTCAGAAAAAGATTTTCATGGACTCTCTATATCAGTGGTTCTCAACCTGTGGGTCGGGACCCCATTTGGGGTCGAACGACCATTTCATGGGGGTCGCCAAACAACGCAGTCCACCATTTTTTTCCCCTTTTCCTTAGCTGTGCTACTCCCTTTTATTCTATTGGTTTTTGAAAGCCAATAGAATAGACTGTCTTGAATAGAGTCCAATTCTATTGGCTTTCAAACGGTGGAATTGTCCAGGCTGTCTCTGCCCTGCTGAGCCCGCCAAAAGTCCCATTCTGCAAACGGTGCTGCACCAGTTGAGTAGTCCTCGACTTACGACCGGTTGAGTAGTCCTCGATTTACGACTGGTTGGGGGTCGCGGCATTAAAAAGGTTGAGAACCACTGCTCTATATCATTTATTTGGATCAACTGAGTTCCTTTTTAACTCTTCCAGTTATATAATCATTTGGAATGGTATTCCCTGCCATTCATTGCAGATGGTGTGTTAAGGCTTTTTCCCGGGAGGGCTGCCTTTGAATCTTGACAATGGGATGTGACCAACGTTTTATTTCTCTTGGAATACAAAACATTAACTGGATACATTTCACTTGCTTGGACATTTTTTCAGCTCTGTTATTACTGGTTATTGACAGATTCATTTGTAGACTCCTTAGCACTTTCCGAGCTTGGTGGTTTTCTTGCAGACGTTTCATTACCAAACTAGATAATGGCATCAGTGCTAGTTTGGTAATGAAGTGTCTACAGAAAAGCCACCAAGCTCAGAGAGCACCAAGGAACCCACAGTTTAACCATGAGCTACCAATATCCTCTTCTATCAGATTCATTTGCCTTTTAATGTGTTGACATTCTTGTTGGGCACTAGTTTTTCGGAAAGGTAGATTGTATAATTTAATCAGCCAATCTCCTAATTTGATAGAAGTTGCTCCCCTCAGTGAAACACCTTGTGTATATGATGATCAGAAATAACATTAAAGAAAGCATCTTTAGCCAATTATATATCCTATCAAGGCAGCTTAGAGATACATGATCATGTCACACAGTAGAATATTCTAATTTAGGGATGTCAAACTCAATTTCATTGAGGGCCTCATTAGCATTGCGGTTGCCCTCGGGGGGGGGTATGTGGCCAGGGTGGGCACGGCCTACTGGGTCGGTGTGAATGGAGTGGGTGTGGCCTACTGAGTGGGCATGGCCAGCTCTACATCGTTCGCGTCAAGGGTGCCTGTGGGAGCATGGGCAGTGGGAGTGGGACCGGGGCAAGCGCCAAGGCATGGTCCATTTCTTCATTCCTCACAAAGGGTGACACCTCCCCAGCATGCACCCAGAGGGGCGGGGCTGACGCAGCAGAGGCTGATTCCTCGCTGTTTCTAGATGGCTTTGTGGAGCTAAGACTGAATGCGTTTCAGCATAGATGGCCACCACAAAATTGTACATTGGCTCTCGGCCGGCCTGGGCCAGGGCCAAGGCAGCAGGGGCTGTTCCCTCACTGTTTCCAGAATGGCTTCACGGGCCACATGAAACCACTTTGTGGGCCGCATCTGGCCCCCAGGCCTTGTGTTTGACATGTCTGTTCTAATTGAAAGATTGTAATATGTAACATGGTATCTGGATTGCCATTAATCTAGATAACTCTGTTAAAGGTCTGATGACCTGTATTAAAGCACTGAGTACCCTTGAATGAGATAACTTTTTGATTTCCATGGGATGAGAAGCACCCTTAAGAGCTTGTTTTTTCTGTATACTATTTATCCATATTTGGAGAGATGATGAAATATTTTATACAAAGCGGGGGTTCACATCTTGGACTGATATTATTTTGTCAGAAGGTTGTTGGTATGTAAAACCACTATTCATGGCTTAACATGATGGGTGCACATGGACAGGTCTGGTTTTATTACTAAACCATGGTTATAATGTGGTTTATTGCAATATGTAGGTATGGATACATTTCTAGGAAGATATCAGCATAAAGTCAGAATATATCATACTGCAGTTAATGTGAGGGTTCTTTTTTTTAGTGAAAAAAGTGTGATACTACACGTTTTTTCAATATTCAAAAAATGTTAATTCTTCTTGTTGTGCCATATCCGTTATTGGATGTTGGCAATCATGTTGGCGATCCTGTTTTTATCAGCAGCCGCACGAAAAAGTGCTGCTGAGTTTTGTCTAAACCAATCCCTTAGATTTTGAAGCCACGATGTTCTTCTTTTGCCTGGACTTCGTTTGCCTTCAAACTTTCCCTGGAGGATTAAATGGAGTATGCCGTATTTTTCTGGGTGTCGCATCACATGTCCGAAATATTCTAATTTTTGTTTTTTAATAGTTTTGATGATTTCCCTTGGCTTTCCCAATGTTAATACTCTTCCAAAAAGCATGGGTGCATTTAACATTGTGGACAGTAGATGGCGCATGTATTCTTCCCTTCTAGTACTGTAGCCTAGGACAAACTCCTGAGATTTTCCCAAAGGTGTTTTTTTCACAAGGCACTTGGACTTCTCATCCAAGAAGCTTCTTCAGCTCCAACTGGATGGTGTGGAATGGCAGGATTTATACTCCTGCAGACAGCTGATCATTTGCATTCTTTTAGCGTTGAAGCCCCCGGAGGCCTATCTGTGTCCTCAGGGTCACCTGAGTAGTGCCAATGGGTGTGGAGCCTTCTTGGAACTGTTGAAAGGACTCTGTTGTAGACTGAAGATAGATGATGTTGTATTCCCCCCCCCCTCCGTTGAGAGAGGGCTGTTCAGTTTTGACATAGATGGCCTCTTTGACCCTTCTTTCAAACCAGCGGTCCTCTCTGTCCAAAATGTAGACTTTGCTGTCTTCAAAAGAGTGACCTTTGTCTTTTAAATGCAGGTGGACTGCTGAATCTTATCCTGATGGGTTTGTTCTCCCACGTTGTGCCATGCATTTATGAAGTGGTTGTTTTGTTTCCTCAATGTACAGAACTGCACATGGCTCACTGCATTGTACTGCATGTACCACATTGCTCAGTTTGTGTCTGGCGTTTTTATCCTTGGGGTGGACAAGCTTCTGCCTTAGTGGATTCTTGGGTTTGAAGTGTGCACCTATGTTGTGTTGGCTGAAGATCCTCCTGAGTTTTTCCGATATTCCTGAAATGTATGGAATGACTACGTTGCTTTGTTTATTGTTTTCTTTTTTTGTCTGTTAGGGAGGAGCTCCTGCTGGGTCTTTTTTGGGGTTTGATGAAGGCCCATTTGGGATAGCCACAAGTTCTGAGGGCTTCCTTGGTGTGTCTTAGTTCTTTTTCTTTTCCGTTTTTGCTGATAGGCAGGCCTTCAGCTCGATGGTGAAGGGTTCTGATAATGCCCATTTTGTGCTCCAGTGGGTGGTGAGAATATGTTGCAGGAATATTGGAAAAGCCACACCCATTTGCATGACACAGATAAGCCTCCAGGAGTTTCAAAGACTCTAAAACAGTGAAACTCAATTTCATTGAGGGCCGCATCAGCACTGCGGTTGCCCTCGGGGGCCGGGTGAGTATGGCCAGGGTGGGTGCAGCCTACTGGGTGGGCGTGGATGGAGTGGGTGTGGCCTATTGGGTGAGCATGGCCAGCTCTACATCGTTCGCATTAAGGGTGCCTGTGGGGGCCTGGGCAGGAGTGGGACAGATCTAAGAGTCTCTGGCAGAAGGGGGTGGGACCAGGGCAAGTTCCAAGGCATGGTCCATTGGAGGAGCCTCACTGTTCCTCTCAGGCCACGTGGGGGGAGGGCTGGATGGTGGTGCGGGCTGCCCGGAGCCCTGGGCAGCAGAGGTCAAATGCCCAGCCTGGACCTTGAGCACCCGTGGCATCAAGCCCAGCCCCACTTCCCCAAGAAGGTGCCCAGCTGCACTTACCTCCTCCTCAAGGCTGCTGCTGCTGTGCTTGCTCTCCTTAGCCAGGTTGCTCATGATGGGTTCGAGGGCAAAGTCAGAGGGAGGCCCATTCCCTGTCCTTGGGAGGAGACCTGGCTTTGTATCCAAAGCTTCCTTAGTAATAGGATGGGAGACCCCCAGGATAGGCCAGGAGGAGGGGGCAAGGGGATGGTAAAAGGGCAGCAGGGCAGGACTAAGGCAGAACTTCCTTCAGGCCCTCCCTCTCCTTCCTTTCTTCCTTCCTACGTACAGAGTGGTGGGAATATATTTGAGATGAGGGAAGGAGAAAAACAGGCAAGAAATGCAACTGGGGGGGTGTCACCCTTTGTGAGGAATGAAGAAATGCACCATCGCCTGGAAATGGCCAGCAAATGGCCCTTGCCTACTTCACATATCTGGCTTGATGGGCTCCGGGGGAGGGGTTTTAGCAGGCAGCAGGGCGCTCTCCTCACAGCACCGAGAGGTTGAGCTGGGCAGTGCGAAGCTCACCAGCTTTGCACCTTGCTGCCTGCTGAAACTGGGCAGGCTGGGGGCTAGGCAGCATTGCACTTCTTATCAGTTTTGCACCACCCTGGTCAGCTCTTGGTGCTGTGAGGAGGCCGCCCTACTGCCTGCCGAAACCAGGCAAGCTGGGGGCTGGGCATTCTCATGCTTCTTTTGGGATTTGCGCTGCCCGGCTTAGCCTCTCAGTGCTGTGAGGAGAGCCCCCCACTGCCTGCCGAAACCCCTCCCCCGGAGCCCATCAAGCCGGATATGTGAAGTAGGCGAGGGCCGTTTGCTGGCCACTTCCAGGAGATGGTGCATTTCTTCATTCCTCACAAAGGGTGACACCTCCCCAGCATGCACCCAGGGGGTGGGGCTGATGCGGCAGGGGCTGGTTCCTCGCTGTTTCCAGATGGTCTTGTGGAGCTAAGACTGAATGCGTTTCAGCATAGATGGCCACCACAAAATTGTACATTGGCTCCCGGCTGGCCTGGGGCAGGGCCAAGGCAGCGGGGGCCATTCCCTCACTGTTTCCAGGATGGCTTCGCGGGCCACATGAAACCATTTCGCGGGCCGCATCCGCCCCCCCCCCCCGGACCTTATGTTTGACATGTCTGCTCTAAAAGAATGCAAATGAACAGCTGTCTGCAAGGAGCATAAATCCTGTCATTCCCCGCCATCCAGTCAGAGCTGAAGAAGCTTCTTGGATGAGGTGAAATGTCTTCAAGAAAAACAAGAAAGTCCAGTTGCCTTGTGAAAAAAGCACCTTTGGGACAACCATGACCTGGATGACTGAGAATCTCCATAGACGTCCTGCGATTTTCATTGCATTTTGTGGAAAGGGAGGCAGGAGCAAAAGACAAGCATTTAGAAGGAAAAAAAATCTTGAGCCCAGGAATTTGTTCTGAGTCCCAGAACTCAAGCAGTGTACAGAGCCTTTGTGAATAAAAATATACTACTAATATCCTGTAGCCCTTAGTGGACCAGCCATGAAGACCTTGGAAAAGATGTTCAGTTGCTATGATGTGTCTAACCTACAAAGATTAGAATCATGCAATCCACTGTATTCCCTATAATCCTATGGGAGAGAAAGCTGGACTTTGAGGAAGCAGGATAGGAAGAGTATTGACACTTTTGAACTTTTGTGTTGGAGAAGATTCCTGAGAATACCATGGACAGCCCAGAAAACAAACAGATTATTGATCAAATCAGCCAAGTGTTCTTTTCAAGACCCAAACAACCAACCTCAAATTATCCTGCATTGTATACCTTATGTAAATATGTCTTTGGAGAAGATTGTAATGCTGGGAAAGGAAAGGAAGGAGAGGAAGAGACCAACCAGCAACAAGGTGGATGAACTCACTTATAGATAGGTGCATTGTTGGAAGAACTGAAGGACCAAGTAAGGATAGATTGTCCTGGAGAAAATCTACTTATATGGTCACTAAATGTCAAGTGTTTAGATAGCACATAATCAATATCCGGTCATTTCAGGCAGCAATATATAGGGTAGGGTGGGAGAAAGAAGCCTTATTATTAAATATTTTGATGTCAGAAATTTTAAACAATCAATTGCTAATAATTGGGAAATGTGACCGGGTGATCCAATTCTACTCTCTATGTATTTATTGTACTACAATATTTTAAAATGAAATGAACTAGTTAAATGTAGATGTTAATGAGAAAACATTGATCCTTGAGGTACCCTGCAAAGCAGGGGCTGGGAGCTGGGCTTCTTGACCCCCATCAACCTCAACTGAAAGCAGCTTCAGGGGAAGGATGTGAACCAGGACAACACAATGCTCCCTCACTTCCAATCCCCAGAGCTTTTTCCAGAAGGATACAATGGTCGATAATAGATAGTATTGAAAGCCACTGACAGGTCAAGTAGAGCAAATTTACTACCCCCGTCTCGTACCCTCCAGATATCATCAAAAAGCACAACCAATGCACTGCTGGGCCCATGATTAATAGGTCACCCAAATATACAGTTGTTATAAGAGAAAAGAAAAAGAAGAGGCAGGTTTCACACTTGGTGTCATTAGGAAGGGGACCAACAATAAACAAGTCAGTGTGGAAAAGCTTTAGGGCAATTTCTGGCGAGTCTCTTTGGAAGCTCTGCTCATATAGGCACCCCACCAGGAAAGGGCTTTTGTTGAGATGGAAACGAAGCCCAGCAGGCCAACTCGCACGATGAGATGTTGCAGAAGCTTTCTCTGTAGTGTTGAAAAGTTACAGCAATTAGAAATCATTAGTGAAAAAGAGAGGAAAAGTTGAAAGAAGTACAGCTTTCAGGCCATAAGAGGGGTCTGTTGTATCACCAGTGAAGATGGAAAAATAGATAGAGTGTTCCTTTTCCCTCCTGTCCCATGGCCAATTTACAGAGGACTGGGCTCTCCGTAGCAGCTGCTGCGCTGGCTCCTAATTAAAAATGGTGAACCTCATGTACCAGCTGTTCAGGAGTAAGTGTGGAAGGAGACCCTTTGCTCTCCTGGCCACACCTGTGAGCTGGCTGGATACATCTGGGGCACAGAATGAGTAGCTGGCCTGAGGCAATGGGGGCTTTCTTTTGCCAGATATGCTCAGCAAAAGAGGAATATCCTGTGTTTGTAAACCCAGGAAACCTTTCAGTTATGAATGGATTTTTAATAAAATGAAAATCCTTTCTCAAGTCTATTTTTTTCATCTGAATTAATAAAAGCATTCCATTTTTCTCCCACATGTCATCAGATTTACTGTAAACCTGCCTCAGCCTTTCCTTTCCTTTCCTTTCCTTTCCTTTCCTTTCCTTTCCTTTCCTTTCCTTTCCTTTCCTTTCCTGTCCTGTCCTGTCCTGTCCTTTCCTGTCCTGTCCTTTCCTCCTTTCCTTTCCTTTCCTTTCCTTTCCTTTCCTTTCCTTTCCTTTCCTTTCCTTTCCTTTCCTTTCCTTTCCTTTCCTTTCCTTTTCCTTCCTTCCTTCCTTCCTTCCTTCCTTCCTTCCTTCCTTCCTTCCTTCCTTCCTTCCTTCCTTCCTTCCTTCCTTCCTTCCTTCCTTCCTTCCTTCCCCTCTCCTGGCAGGAAAACAAAGATTTGCCAGGGTGTGTTTGCACCATAGTTTGCAACTGGATAAACACTCCCTTGCTAATACAGTGGTACCTTAGTAGTCAACTGCTTTGAAACTCATCGAATCTGGTACTCAACATATTTTGATGCGAAAATTTTGTCACAGTACTGGTTGTTTGTTTGGTACTCAATGCACAATCTACAACTTGTTGGCATTGTTGACTGCCTTGTGTCTCACTATGTTATTCCTTATGGGAAAAATTTGTTTGATATTCATCTGTTTTGGTGCTCATTGGGCCTCTCGAAACCAGTTCATGATGAATACTGAGGTACCACTGTACATTGTCACACAAATCACTTCTCAGAGGCAAAGAAGGAACCTCACTTAGGAACTTCCACTGCTGCAGGAATGGGAAAAAGCAGGGATTTCCTTAGTGACCATCAACAAAGCAACAGGTTTGGTGTGGTTTGGTTTATGAAATTACTGTAATAGTTTTTCCCATTAAAGTAATAGTGGCCAAGAAATCTTTGGAATGAGGCATCGAGCTGCATCAGCTTGCAAATAAAAAGCAAAAAAAAAAAAAAGAGCCCCATCTTCTCTAAACCTAGAGGTGGCGATAGTCCAGATGAGCATTTCTTAAAATTCAGCAAATTTAAGATACGCAGACTTAAATTCTGGCTGAGGAATTCTGGGGGTTGAAGTCCACAGATCTTGAACTTACTGAAGTTGAGAAACACTGATCTGGGGAGGCGGGAGGTGATGGAAGAAAGAATAATCGGTTTCCACTCAGTTTTAATCAGACCCAAGGGAATCCCCTGGCTGCCACAGGAAAAGCTAGGGTGGGAGTTTCCAAGCAGAAATTCCACAAGATCCCACAGGAAACCAGGCAGGAAAAGAAGCCTGGAGGAGCCTAGATAGCACCAAGCAAGTCTCAGACACGTGGCCTTTTACATCCTTCAGGATCAGAGGCATCCAGAGAGGCCTCTCCTCTCTTCCATTGTGCAAGTTGGCCAATTGCAAACTCCCGGATGAATTCCAGGCTGTACGCATTAGGTGGCTGGCTGCAGGATAAGATATATGAGGAGGGAGAAGTTAGGCTTGGGCCAGGTGACATCATCCAGGCACTTATAAAATAAAGCAAAATCTTTATTGATGGTGACTATATGAACACACTGACATCATTTTCATAGCAAAATGCAACATGGATTGTCTTTGCCTTCTTCCAGGATAGCTCCCCCCCCCCGTTTTCCATCTACCTTCTCCAAGGTCCAACTCTGCTTAGCTTTTAAACTCTAGCCAAGATTATCCAGGTGTTACCATCCAGCAGGGCTATTTATAAACTTTTTCTCTGCTATTGGCTGGGAGGCTGTGACATCATGGAAAGTTAAAATCCCATCCACCTTCCTGCTATTAATCTTTCACATAAGTGCAGACACAAACTCACAGAGGCAGATATGAATAGACAATGGTGTTTATCTTGGTGTCCAAAGATGCATGGTCTGCTGATTTCTGGAAGACAGCTTGCTGTTAAACGCACCTGGGAAGAGGACTGGACACAGCTTTGAACCAGAAGCACAAAGAGGCTTTGCAGCACCTGGGAGCAGGTGTGTGACCCAATGCTGCCAAAATAATAGGCACCTGATGATGGAATCATGCAAATGCCACCATGACATGCACATGACTGACAGCATTTGCAAGATTAAGTCAGCAGACTCATCTTGTCATTTTACCCTTTGTTTCCCCCCTCTGCATGGAGACATGCCTGCAGCACTCAGCAGCAACTCCTGAAACCAATCCTGACTTCAGAATAGAATAGAGCTGGAAGGGACCTTGGAGGTCTTCTAGTCCAACCCCCTGCTCAAGCAGGAGACCCTATATCATTTGAGACAAACGGCTGTCCAGTCTCTTCTTAAAAACTTCCAGTGATGAAAGAGCCACAACTTCTGGAGGCAGGTTGTTCCCCTGATTGTTTTTTAACTGTCAGGAAATTTCTCCTTAGTTCTAAGTTGTTTCTCTCCTTGGTAAGTTTCCATCCTTTGCTTCTTGTCCTGCCTTCAGGCGCTTTGGAGAATAGCTTGACTCCCTCTTCTTTGGGGCAGCCCCTCAAATACTGGAATCATCACTGCTATCATGTCATATCATGCTCTCTTTACCAGGGATTGTGGTGCAGCTCTGGAGGGCAACGCTAAGAAAGAGCCCAGGACAGGAGTTATGTGAATGCAGATATAGTCCTCAACTTACAACCACAATTGGGACCAGAATGTCTGTTGCAAAGCAAAGCAGCTGTTAAACCAGCTACGCCTGGTTTTAGAACCTTTTTTTTTGCCACAGTCGTTAAGCAAATCACTGCACTTGTTGAGCTGATCAGGCGATTGTTAAGCTACCCCCATGGATTTTGCTTGCTGGAAGCCACTTGGGAAGGTTGCAGATGGCTGTCCCCTGACCCCAGGATGCTTCAACCATCATATACACATGCCGGTTGCCAAGCACCTGAATTTTTATCATGTCATTATAGGTATGATGCTATGATGATTGTAAGTGTGAGGACTGGTTGTAAGTCACTTTCTTCAGTGCCGTTGTAATTTCAGTTGGTAAACGAATGTCATAAGTTAAATGCTATTTGTACTATTTTGTGGTGTCCATCTATGCTGAAATACATTCAGTCTTAGCTCCACAAGGCCATCTAGAAACAGCGAGGAACCAGCCCCTGTTGTGTTGGCCCCACCCCCTGGGTGCATGCTGGGGAGGTGTAATCCTTTGTGAGGAATGAAGAAATGGACCATGCCTTGGGGCTTGCCCTGGTCCCATCATCTTCTGCCAGAGACCCTCAGATCTGTCCCACTCCTGCCCAGGCCCCCACAGGAACCCTTGATGCGAACAATGTAGAGCTGGCCATGCCCACCCAGTAGGCCACACCCACTCCATCTACGCCCACCCAGTAGGCCTCACCCACCCTGGCCACACCCACCCGGCTCCCCCCCCCCAGGGCAATTGCAATGCTGATGCGGCCCTCAATGAAATTGAGTTTGACACCCCTGCATTAGTGGCTCCATCTGAATGCTTTGGCCTCTGATTGGAACAGAAGACCCAGAAGGGTGTGCCTCCACAACTCTTTTTCTGATAGAGCCCCACCATCATCCTTTGTTGGATTTCTAGGTCCCCCCACCCCCACCCTCCGGGCTGCCGGTCGCAGAATACTCTTGGCCATTCTCTCCAGTGGCCGCCGTGCCTGGCACGCCATTGCAAAGCAAGCGAAAGGACCTCAGACCCCTGAGCCTTCTGGCCTGTCACAATGGGTTTGCATCTCCAGTTTGCTTTCTTAGTGTCAGCAAAAACTCAAGCTCTGGGAATGCAGTTGTTGATTTTGCTCCAGCCAGCTGCGTGGATGCCAGGTGGGAAAGGCACAGAAGCAGCAGCACATGGATTCCTGCAAGCACCATCCGGAGGCACAGATACAGATGCAGACAAAAGCCCTGTCAATCAAAGGTGCTGGGAGAAGCATTCGGGGTAGCCAAGGGAGGGAGCCGTTGTACCAGTAGAACTGCTAGACAATATTTTCTCTGGTGTCGGCCCTGCTGGGATTCTTTTCTATAATCCTGCAATTCGGAGAATTCCTTGCCAGTCTTAGAGCTAATACCTCTCTTGCAGTGAAGTTCATATCACATAGTGAACTGTGATTGCTAAATTCACCCACCATGCAAAGTTGCGCATCGCGATATGCACATTCTAGTGACTGTATTCACGCTATGCCTGAGCCCAAATGAAGTACATTGCATTTGGGGTTAGCATATTATATGTATGATCTTCCCAATAAGGAATAGAAGATTGTTGGGAAGAGGTCAAAATGGTGGGAGTGATTGTTTATAGCTGATATGCTCTGGGCCAGGTTAATTTCCTCCTATAAACTTGTTTCAGCAATATTCTTAAACAGGGCTTTTTTTCTCATAGAATGCTCAGAACTGAGTTCTGGCACCTTTGTTTGATGGAACCTTGTAGGGTAGGCAAGGCGGATTGTATGACGTGTGAGTTCCGGCATCTTTTTTTTTTTAGAAAAAAACCACTGTTCTTAAACACTCTGAACCAAAATCAGCCATTACATTGGATCACAGCATGTTATACAAACCCAGGTCATGGGATCAGTTTATGGTGCATACAGAACCTTAGATTAATTAATTAAAAGATCTGAAATGCTATGATTTCCCCACTGGCTATAATAACCTGCTAAAGTGATGATTCAAATAGTTTTTTTGAATTGTCCAGAGCTTTTCAGGTTACTGTAGAAATAGGAGGCAAATTCACAAAAACTGAGCCCGTTACTGAAGCTCTCAACTCTTCCGTTATAAGTTTATTGCTATTGCAAAGCTGTTAATTTGTTATCTCTACCAATCTTTTCATGAGAGCGAAACATAGGTGGTTCAGGCGTAAGGGAGGTCCTCTATCTCTATCTCAACAACTTTCTCAGCATGGAAAGATGGTAAAAATTGATTTTGACTTCCTTGATAGCTACTTGATGGCCACAGCTAAGCTTTCTCTATCTTATTCCTGTCATCTACTGCTTGATGGGTTGTCTAGTTACTGTAAATCAAAATTTAACTATTCTTTTAATTTTCCAGAATTAAACATGGAGGAGATAATGTATAGAAATCATCTTCTGGGTATCAACCTTACTTAGCTGAGTGCTGGTATGGGTAGGTAATGTGGGCAATGTTAAAGAGGACGTCTTCCATAGTTAAGTCACAGAACATTGTTGGCCACAAAGCAAGTCAACAATACACATCCCTATGCCTTGATATTTTACACAGTCACTACCCCAGCCCCTTACTTAGGTGGTTTTGTGCATCAGAGGAAATCAGTTACAATCCATGAAAGCTGATCACATTATAATGAATGTCTTGTTAGCTTTTCATGCCTAATAATAATAATAATAATAATAATAATAATAATAATAATAATAATAACAACAACTTTATTGTCACTTTGAAAGTACACCAATCGGCATACATCAAAATGAAATTTCATTGCATGTAGCTCTCAAAGGGTCACCACCTCCGATATACACTCCTTGTTCGTGGCCAGCTCAAGTTACAGATCTTCCATTTTAATCTCTAGAGAGCGAACGATGGCAAACAGGACAAATGGAAATGGAGATCCATGTGGATTAGCCCTCAAATTAGCTTGGATTCCTGCACGACAACCTCACCTCCCCTCCTTTTTCTGATCTGGTCTCTTCCACCTTTTCCTTAAAGAGGCCTCACTCCTTTTTGCCCCTGGAGAACGCTGCCGCTGCCACCAACTCCTCCAAAAGCCTCTCTCCCATCCTCTGGGCCTGCCAACAGCCTCATCCAGTTCCTTCACTCCATAAGCCCCGGGACCTCTCCTCCTCTGCCTCCTTTGGAAAGAGCCCTTATTTGCAATAGAATCTGTCGCTGGGCTAGCAGTCAGATCTTGCTGCCTGCAGAACAATTTCAAACAGCACCAACGACTTTTAACGGTCTCGCCAACAGTTCCTAAACAGCTAGAAACTCGCCATGCCAGCAAAGATTGTCAGTCGTATGTTGTATGTTACCTTAGTTCCACCACATTGCTCAAACACATTAAAACCTTCCTGATCATGTGGCCTATATCCCTTAATATCCCTCCCATAACTTTTCACCTTCGAGAGCCAATGCAGCCGCAGCTGATCCAGGCGCCGCCATCTTAGAACTCATATGTGTCTATCTCTTTGGAAAACATGTAGGGTGGGGAATTTACTGCTTGCCAGATTGTGCTGAACTGCCGTTCCGAATGTGCCTTGCTGTTGGCTGCGCTATCTAGGACCAGTGGGAGCCGCGGTTTGGAAACATGGAGAAAGCCTCATGGTGTCAGCGGAATTGTCACTTGGAAACAAAGACTGGAAATGTCATCTATACAAGGTTCTCTCAAAGAAAGATATTCGGCTTACACAAATTTCCTCAAGACTTCAGCAGAGAATTGTTGGCTTCAAAGGTGTCCTCCTCCCTGTTATAACAGGATTTGTAGTCATCCTGTAATCTTCTTTGTGGATTGGGACCAGGTGAGGAAACATACCGTAGTAAGAAATGGCAAAGAAATTGGTCAACTGCTGGATTTATATTGCATCTTGCACATTAAATTCCTCCCAATCAGGGCACTCTCTTGATGTGTAGACCTGGTTCCTGGCATGCACTTATGACATTGCAGTATCCCATGGTCACGTGATCACCATGTGGGAAGTCAGCCCCCCAGAGAAGGAAATATTAAAAGGGCAGAAAAATATATTTCCTCAAACGATCTTAAAGAGGCAGAAAAGCATGCCCAGTTTTCTTAATAGCCCAATGCAGATGTAAACCATTCAGGAAGGTTGAAGCTAGAAGATTAAGAAGACAAAGACACCTAAAATCTACATACCCCACCCATACTCGTAAGACAGGACATAATAGGATTAACCCAGAGATACCAAAGGGCACACTCAGACTCAAGTCAAAGTTCATGCCACAGGAACAACTCCAAACAAAAGGCTCCAGAGGGTATAAAAATCCACTCCCTACATGTGCTTGCTCTCTCTTTTTCTTCCAGGGCCTTCTTTTTGTCTGGCTCTCCTCTTCAATAAACTGCAACCTTCTTTCTAAAGCAGTCGCCATGTTGTTTATTCCCGGTTTGGACTGAACCATGATGAAGAGTTTTCCTTCAACAACCATTTGGGACCTTTTTTTCTGGCTTCCTACAAGCAAAGTCAATGGAGAATGCTTCTGGGTGCAATTTTGTGTGCTGATCATCACCCTTAAAACCTTGCAAAGTACAGGGCCAGATTACTTGGGGCTCCATCTGTCTCCAAGGATTTCTGCCCTTTCCACAAGATCCAGCAGAGTGGGCATACTCCAGGTCTCCTCTATTAAACAGAGCCATTATATGGGACCAAGGAGGGGTCACTGATATTGCAGCCTCTTCCTATGGGACAGACTCCCCCCCTTCTGAAATCTGAATGCCCCACTCTCCTGGCCTTCCAGAAGGCTACTAAGACTGATTTTTTCTCATGCATAAGGGCCAGGATACATTAGGGGAACTTAATTTACATGTGTTTGTTTTCTGGCATTGCTATATAGTGCCTCACTTTTCTTTTTTTGCATTAGATTATTATAATTGACTATGGGATTTGTATAATTGGCTTTGTATGTATTGTTTGCTGCTCAGAATTATGTATTTAAGATGGCCAATAATATTTTCTAAATAAATAAATTCCCATAATTCAGGAGGGACACTTCCCGCATCCAGGTCGAGAAAGATGGCATTGTTGTACTTGAATATGGTTGGCCATTATATGTCAATTGCAAAATTTGGGTGACCGCTAGGTGGTTGTTTTTAGAGTACTGTAGCCTGTTTATTTAGTGACGATTCAAAGCTACAACTGCACTGAAAAAAGTGACTTATGACTGTTTTTCACATTGTAGCATCTCCATGGTCATGTGATCCAAATTTGAATACTTGGCAACTGACTAATATTTATGACGGTTGCAGTGTCCCCAGGGTCATGTGATCACTTCTGTGACCTCCTGACTACCAAAATCAATGGGGAAGCCAGATTCATTTAACAACCGTGTTACTAACTGAACAACTGCAGAAATTCACTTAACAACTGTGGCAAAAAGGTTGTAAAATGGGACAAAACTCACTTAACAAATCTCTCACTTAACAGAAATTTTGGGTGTAGGTTGAGGACTACTTGTATAATGCACTTTGGCTTTAGCTTATTGTATTATTACACTATAATTGATACTATACTAGTCTCAATTAATGACCAAAATTAGGATCATAATTTCTGCTCTCAACTTGTTTTACAGCCAACAACGGTCTCTGACTTGCCTATGGAAGGCATCTTCTTTGGCATTACTGGAGGCTAAAACATATAAGGAACTGGGTATGTCTCTAGTTTAACGAAGAGAAGGACGAGGGGAGACATGATAGCGATGTTCCAAGTATCTCAGGGGTTGCCACAAAGAAGAGGGAGACAAGCCATTCTCCAAAGCACCTGAAAGCAGGACAAGAAGCAACGGATGGAAACTAATCAAGGAGAGAAGCAACCTAGAACTAAGGAGAAACTTCCTGACAGTTAGAACAATTAACCAGTGGAACAACCTGCCTCCAGAAGCGGTGAATGCTCCAACACTGGAAGTTTTTAAGAAGAGACTGGACAGCCATTTGTCTGAAATGGTGTAGGGTTCCTGCTTGAGCAGGGGGTTGGACTTTATTCTTTTTATTATTATTATTATTACACTCACCCATATGCACAGTCAACTAAAGTTGATACCTGGGAAATCATAAATATGATGTCTCATGACCATGCTGTTTGGTGATGGAAATTCCAGCACTTCCAGTTGGTGTCTTTAAGTGAATCACCACAGATTGTTAAGTGAGTACATCCTGTGGTTGCCATTTGCAACCTCCTGCCATCTTCCAGGTTGACTTTGCTGCTATGATATCACAATTCCAAGCCGGCAGTCAAATGCCCAAATCATGATCACGTGACTGCAGGGATGTAAATACAAGGACCAGTTGCAAGTACCACTTGTTCAACACCATCCTAAGTTTGAACAGTTGCTGGATGAGTGTTAAATAAAGATCACATGTATGCAGATTCAGCCATTGTGGGCTGTAATTCTCCTTCAAACCAAGCTTGGTTCCTAACATCTAAGTACATCCATTCTTTAGCAAAACTGTAAATCATATTTTGCTTGTTCTGAGACTTTTTCAACTTCCCAGTCTAGCCAACAGCCTTAAGATCTCCTGATGATCTCTCATCCAATCTAATCATTTCTGGCCATGCTTTGTTTTCTGAGATCACTCAAGAATGGCCAGTGCTGCTTCCTGCTGCAATATTTAACCAGAATCACTAGTCTAATATGTGAACAAGGCTATTATAACTGGTTTCACAATCTGTTGTTCAGCAGAATATGTGAATAGGTTATTGGGAAGTAGTACTTCTCTTTAACATCCACTCCTCTCTTTACATCCCCATTATCTCAGTCAAGAAATCGCTGTGTATCACGTGCGGTTATACTTGTACTTTTGAACTTGGGCAAGCTGTTTTTTCTATTCCTCTTTCCCTTTAGCTGATCTCAGGATGGGGCCCCACTACACACCCCATGCCAAGCTGCCCCTGGCGTCATTGCAGTTCCTGCTTTGGTTACCACTTCCTCCTGCACACGATGCATTTCCCATTTCATCTGATCCCTGCAGTTCTTCTTTTGAGAAGTTGTCTTATTGTGCCAATATGGTTTCTCAGACCTAACGGAGAGTATCCAGCCACAATTAAAAGGCAAACATGCCAGACACCGAAATCTGGCCTTAAACACTCAAATCCATCTCTCACACATGTCCCTGTCATTGCCATTTTGTGGGTCAAAGTAATGCCAGAAGGTAAGTGTGTACACGAGGGGGAGAACCATAGCCCCTCAATTGCTTGATAGCGATAGCAATAGCACTTAGACTCATATACCATTTCACAGTGCTTTATAGACCTCTCTGAGCGGTTTAGAGAGTCAGCGTATTGCCCCCAACAATCTGGGTCCTCATTTTACTGACCTTAGAAGGATGGAAGGCTGAGTCAACCCTGAGTGGGTCAGAGAGATGTTTGCTAATTACAGAGATACCCAAAATACAGTACTATATTTAGTTAACAGTAAAGGGCGGACAAGAGAAAAATTGAATGGGCACATTGCACACAAATGTATTTTTATCTTTTCTTTTGCCAGGGCTTTGCTTTCTAGATAGGGAATTATGTCTGTTTGTATACATAATTTCAAAAGCACCCACCTTTCTAAATACAGTATATCGCATTCATATGAATCACTGTGGGCCACTCAGACTTGGCAACGAAGCTTCCAAAGAGCCAAAAGACAGAGGCTTTGGCCTGATAATCATGATCATTATGCTTGATCTATGACAAATAAACTATATCAGAATATGTTTGTTCAGAGATCTAATTCAATGTATTTCACACTTTTCCATTAGTGCAGGGGTTCTCAACCTTGGCAACTTTAAGACTTGTGGACTTCAACTCCCAGAATTCCTCAGCCAGCTTTGCTGGCTGAAGAATTCTGGGAGTTGAAGTCCACAAGTCTTAAAGTTGCCAAGGTTGAGAACCTCTGCGTTAGTGTCTATAGCTCGTGCATGGGGCAGTCTTTCATGTGGTGTCTAAGGATAATGGGAATTGTAATGTGACACATTTAGAGGTCAACAGGTTGAGAAGAATAAGGAGCAAGTCAATTAAATTAATTCCTCCCGTCTGTTCCTTGTTTCTGTGCCAAGTCAATGGCAGAAGCTTATGTCTAAAATAATAAGCATTAATTACATCCTAATTCAAAGTCCTCATTCAGGCAAGATGTCCCATCTACATTTTTCAAATATATCTCATCACATTGAAGGATAAGCATATAATTGAGTGGTAACTACCGGTAATATATTGAAATATGTTTAGTGACTTTGCTTTTTTCTCTCAGCTGTTACTTTTCCCAAACACAGCTTCTAGCAAGTTTTGAGAAGGTTAAATCAGCTAGTAGGCATTTTAGGATGTATGAAAAATTGGTAGCAGGGACAAACTGGAGGCAGAAAAGGAAAAATGGCACAGTGTCAAATTTAAGCAAATCCTTTTAAATAAAAAAGGTAAGAGAATCTCTCCTGGCCCAACTCTGAGAATTTTCTAAAACTGAAAAGCAACCCCTAGGTACCCAAAGCTGGACTTCCTCTGTTTTTCCTTAAAGATGTTTCGCTTCTCATCTAAGAAGCTTCTTCAGAATGGACTGAAGAATGAACTGAAGAGGATTCTTGGATGAGAAGCAAAATGTCTTTAAGGAAAAACAAAGAAAGGGACAACCATGACTTGGATGACTAAGAATTTCCATAGACGCCCTATTAGGTAGATTTTCCTCTCAATATTGAGGACAAATTCTCTTGTGCATCTATTTGATATGTTACACAGAGAAAATGAGCAGTTAAAAGGAAGTCTAAGAACAAGATGTCCATTTTGTTTTCCATGTGAAACAAAATCTTTCCTAAGAACAAGATGCTTTTCTGTTTCCTATGTGAAAAGGTCAAGATGTTTCCTTAAATTTCATCAGCAGTTCTGCATAATTTTCACTGCAGAACCAGAAAAGAGAAGCAAGAACTGAACACATATGATGTCATGTCCTGGGGAAGCAAAATTTGGAAAGGTACCAACTTTCATATAGCAGTGTACAGCAGCTTAAGGGTTGTAGCCCATGTTCCCTTCCCTCCTTAGTAAGCTGGAATGCATAGGTCTGATAAAAGCTCATCATTTTCTTCTTAAAGCAGATATGATAATTCAACATGGGTATACAAGGATGGATTATAGAAGACACTGGTAGTAGCAGCTGAGGTGGAAGCTAAATGGCAAATATTAATATCCCCACTATTTTTCTTTTCTAATGTATCACCGGTTGAATCTCAGTCTCATCTCAATATTTGGTAAATAATAATAATAAGTAATAAAGTTGGAAGGGACCTTGGAGGTCATCTAGTCCAATCCCCTGCTCAGGCAGGAAACCCTATACCATTTCGGACAAATGGCTGTCCAGTCGCTTCTTAAAAATTTCCAGTGTTGGAGCATTCACCGCTTCTGGAGACAGGTTGTTCCACTGGTTAATTGTTTTAACTGTCAGGAAGTTTCTCCTTAGTTCTAGGTTGCTTCTCTCCTTGATTAGTTTCCATCCATTGCTTCTTGCCTTCAGGCGCTTTGGAAAATAGCTTGTCTCCCTCTTCTTTGTGGCAGCCCCTGAGATATTGGAACACTGCTATCATGTCCCCCCTCGTCCTTCTCTTCATTAAACTAGACATACCCAATTCCAGCAACCGTTCCTTATATGAATAGCTGTATTTTTAAATAGATGTATATATTTCTCAATTTCTCTGCAGGGCTCCTCATACAAGCAAAGTAGCTTCTTGAGGCCAAGATGACAAACGTTTGAGAGAATTCAGTATATAAAGTGAATTCACTGTATTTTTGTGTACTCAATACATTCTTGGCTGAGAATTTTTGTAAATTCAGTGAGAATAGTTTAAAGGATCTTTAAGTATACTTTCCAGATTTTCAAACAAAAGGAATTTATAAAGGTAAGGGAACGATAATAATAAATCATTTAGGATATTTCACCACTAGTATAGAATTTAAATGTCAGTAATATCCTGAATTCATTAGGTTTTTCAAATGCTTGAAAAACCCAATGTAAACTATTAAACCACAGAACAAGCTGTTGCTAAAGTGTTTGTTGCTTTGAATACCCCCCTCCCCCAAAATGCAGTAATATCTTTATGTCAGACATTAGGAACTTCTAATCTTCTGCAGGCTTTCAGCCCCAGCCAGCACTACTAACAGCTCTGGATGATGGGGTCTGAAACTCAGCAACTAATGGTGAGCCATAATCTTTCCATTCCTTTATTCCGAGAAGTTGCTGAAGTATCCTTACATAGAAAGGTGTTTGAATTTCTCAGAGTAATCTTTTAGGTTAGGACCAGGAAGCAAATACAAATAACCGCACAGAATGGAGAAGTTTCCAACTCTGTGGTTGTGGTTACACAATGAGTGACAAGCTGCTATTAGCTCAGAAAGATAAATGGGTCCCAATGGCACCAGACAGTAGGTTCCCTCTTGGGCCTAACAGTTTTATCAGGGAATTTTGGTTAGAACTGAAACACAGTTGGAAAACTATAAACCATAGCTATACCATTTCCTCTTTCTTTTTAAACTTAATGCAATATGAGGCAAATTATTAATGTAGACAGGTTTAATATTGCCACAGCAACATTGGATGATATGATAAAACTCTTCAGAATTTCGCTCAGGTTGTCACTAACAGTAGTAACTATGTACTGTAATGCAGTGTTTCTCAATTTTGACAACTTGAAGATGCGTAGAGTTCAATTTCCAGATTCTGGGAGTTGAAGTCCACACATCTTAACATTGCTGACCCCTGTTCAAAGTAAAAAGGGGGCAGTTTTTCCACTGAGTCAGATTAGAAAGGTGATGAACCAGAGAACAAAATGGTAGAGGAAGCTATAAAATAGCTTTAATTCAGTTTTTAAAAAATCCATCAAATAAAATTTGATTTGCAGTTAATCTGTAGCATATCAAGAATTTAAATAATATAAACTATATTATGCTAATTTTAAGAATCTGATGCATTGGAACTGTAATCATAATGCATACTATACTGCACTTCAAGAATGTTTAGATTAATATATGTTGCTAAAAATTGTTTTCTATGGAATGAAAAATTTAATTTGAAAAACCAGGTGGGTTTTTAGAACTGCTCACAGAACATATCAAGAAATAACTAATTTGCCAGAGTATAAAATGAATTATTCCACCTCACCCCCCCCCCTCTTATGGAGGCTCCATCTTAAAACCTGAAACTTTTATTGGTATAATGATGGAAAATAATTTACTGCCAAGAATCTTTTAATAAAAGTTGCCATTTCTCTTGAGCGTTCACTGTGGGGGTTTTTTTTTGTAGGGCTCCCAGCCTGAGGAAATCTGGATGACTCAGGATCTGGAGCTTTGCAGCCCATATTTGGTAGCCCTTTAAAGTAACACTACAGTACTGTAAATAGAACTGCCAGGTGTCCAAGTACTATGGCAATGGAGCCAGGTGAGTGTTTTGATATCAGCAACACCTGCTTAGCACAAGTGCTTTCTTTGTGCTATTTATAGACTTAATTTTCTCCCCCACTTCAGCTCCTGCTCATGATTGCATAGGAACCACAACGGCCACCTCCCAATAGCCTCCCAATAGCCTTGTCTTACCTGGGTCATCACCTGCAGATTCCTTAAAGGCACTGTTCTCTTCAGCCACTTTTATTGCTAAAACTAGAAAGCAAGTACATAAGTGGTACAAGAAGTGGCATCTTCTCTCTTGCTCCAATAGCCACCTCCAACATAAAATGCCCCCAGCCAGGGCTCCAAGCCAACCTGCTGATGGAAGCAGTGGGGGTGGGGGCTTTGAGCAATCTTTTCAGTAGTTAGAAGGGCCTTTGATTAATATTTCTAGTTCTTTGAAGTAACAAGCAAGAATGTGAAATTCTGATCAGGACCAGCTCAAACCAGCTGAAGTCTGTACCAAAATTTGAACTTCATTAACTTCAAAACTAATTATAATATGCAATTGGGGATTAACAAGATTGTGCTAAGAATATTATGGGATGCTATGAAATGTTACATAGTACACATCAACCTATTGAGCAGGCCTACTAGATCACAGATGAGTCAAATGATGCCAACCAGTGAAAGAAGACAATCCAAACCCAATGTATTTGAATTGTATGTAGAGTGACCAAGCAATCCAACTTTTCAACTTGTATCCATTGAGGTCTCTTTGTATGCATAACGAGATAGTAATCTACCTTTCCGATGTGGATCTGTTTGGGCAAAGGCACACCAGGCTAAGAATCTTGTGACATTTACAGCTAATGTGGCAGAGCTAGCTTTTGAGGCCCTTTAGGGAAGAGAAAAGGGTGAGGGTGGAGCTTACCTCTAGGGCAAGGGTAGGCAACCTTGGCTCTTTTATGACTCGTGGACTTCAACTCCCAGAATTCCTGAGCCAGCCATGCTGAGGGGAAAGGGAGAGATTTCCATGCTGAGCTATGCTGGCTCAGGAATTCTGGGAGTTGAAGTCCACGAGTCATAAAAGAGCCAAGGTTGCCTACCCCTGCTCCAGGGGCACACTGTTCCAAAGGGCAAAAAAAAAAAGTCATGGCAGAAAAGGTTCTTCCCCTGGACCTTGCCACCAGACAAAATTCCTTGGCTGGAAGCTGTGCAGGTTTAAAATAAAATTCTGCCAGAGAATAAAATTCGCTGATGGAAGAACCTTGTGATGAGTGGCAAACAAATTTAATAACTAATAAATGGCATCACTTTTGTCAGTCCAGTTGTGCGCACACACGTTTGCCCTAAGTGCAGAGGCAGATATTCTCCAATAAAGGAACAAAACTTTGAAACTTTCAAGAGAGGAAAACAGCAGTTTGGTTGGGCCAATGTTGATGGGTTGGCTTGTATACTAGATAAGCCCAGATATAACCATCTCTGCTCAGAGAAGGCTGTTTACACTCATTTTCAGCCATCACCCAGCAATGGGGTACCAGCAGCCTTCCGATAGTGAACTACAATTCCCAGCAGAGCTAGGAAGCACAGCTGTCTACTCTTGGCCTGAAGCATTGAATCATCTCCATGTAAGAATCAAGCTTCAGGTACTGGATTTTGCAGATTGGAGCTTAAACAATCTTGACTTCGATATGGAGAGGCTTGATCCAGTTTTTTCTGCATCACCTGCATGCTTTTATGCCTGGCATTTCAGTCGACGGTTTCTGAAGCTCCCTTTTAAATTTCCCCAAATGGCATCAAAGATATTTTATAGACCAGGCTTTATTAATGACTGTGCAATCACGGTGTTGGTCTTCAACTTTGCAAGGGAGAACTGTTACAGCAATCTGCTCTCAGGAAAAGGGACGCCACCAGACAGCATGCTGGTTTCCCTCAAAACAACTCAGCCCTGCTGTTACAAATCTCTTCTAATGAAAGCAGGTGGTCTGCAACTTTATCTTAAAGCTAGAGACTGATGGGGATTAGGGTTCCTTCTCAGGAGAAAAACAAATTGTCTTCCACACAACACGATGTGTGGGACCTGCCATGATGTTTTCCCTTTCTCCCCTGAGCCATCCCTCCATCACAAAGCTTTGTTAGGACAATACTAGTCAAAACCTTGAAAGCTGTACTTGCTGATATCTGGTCTTCAGGCAGTCATTAAGTACACAGCCACAAAGACCCTGAGGAAAAACTGGCTATTTTCCATGGGCTAGGGCAGGGGTAGGCAACCTTGGCTCTTTTATGACTCGTGGACTTTTATGACTCATGGACTCAGCTGACTCAGGAATTCTGGGAGCTGAAGTCCATGAGTCATAAAAGAGCCGAGGTTGCCTACCCCTGGGCTAGGGTGAAAGATGCAATTGGAAAGGCAGTGGATTTGTTTTTGTTGTTAATTGCAAAGTCGTGTCCGACCCATTGCGACCCCCATAGACAACGTTCTTCCAGGTCTCCCTGTCCTCTACTATCTTCTGGACTTGTAAACCTGCCTTATTCTCAGATGTACTGGCTGAGATTAATGGAAAAGGCTTTGCTAAGAGACCACAAACACCCAGCTAAGCATGTATTTCTTTGACCAAGCAAAACAGTTGGTCTCCACTTGGCAGGTAACAGATGGGGTGGGGGTCCTTTAAGTTAATTAACACTAGGATGCTGCATAAGCCTCCTCAATCCCTGGTCTGCCAAACAGCCAATTAATTTGCTAATTATGAGGTGTCCTTGGTCGAAAACAAGGACAAGAATCTTGGTGAACTTAGCGGAATAGGGTGAGCATGCCCAGTTTTTGAAGGTAGCTTTTTTTAAAAAAGGCAAAACAGGTGGTTTTGGGGGTAACAACAGGCCAACCCAACTACTGTAATGGGAAGATGGTCTTTGTAGAGAACAGATGCTACAATTTCTCCTTCAAAGAGTTCCAGCTGTCCACATTTTAAGGCGCTATTATCGCCACCACCGCTGCCTACTTCCCCAAGGTAAAGTTTTAATTTACATTTAAAAAAGAGCCACGGTGGCGCAGTGGTTAGAATGCCATATTGCAGGCTAATTCAGCTCACTGCCAGCAGTTCAATCCTGACCGGCTCAAGGTGGACTCAGCCTTCCATCCTTCCGAGGTCGGTAAAATGAGGAGCCAGATTGTTGGGGGGAAATATACTGACTCTGTAAACTGCTTAGAGAGGGCTGTAAAACACTGTGAAGTGGTATATAAGTCCATTACTATTGCCAATTGGAGGGAAAAATCCCAACAGGCCACATTAATCCAAGAGATTTTGCAAGAATGCAAGTGGTTGAATCTCCCTCTAAGTGCTGACTAGGAATAGATTTGAAAAAGCAAAATTAGAAGCACAGAGTTGTGACTGAGAATTCTTTTTTAAGTTTTGTTAAGTGCTACAGGTAATCCTCAACTTGCAACTGTTCATTTAGCAGCCATTTGAAATTACGATGGCACTAAAAAGAAGGACTTGCAGCTGGTTCTCACATAACCATCACATCATCCCTGTGGTCATGCGATCAGAATTCTGGTGCTCGGCCACTAGCATGTATTTAAGACTTGTGGACTTCAACTCCCAGAATTCCTCAGCCAGCCATGCTGGCTGAAGAATTCTGGGAGTTGAAGTCCACAAGTCTTAAATCGGCCACGTTTGAAGGCCCCCTGATTTATATCAAGCTCTAGGAATGCCTCTGATAGGAAATGGTCAGAATTCTCTGATTTTGGCATAAGAGCCCAGTGTGAGAACAGCTGTGGTTTCTTCAATAAACCATGGTTGAACAAACCCTATCTTAATATAATTCAAGAACTCAATCATTGATTGAAAATGGCTTCACGTCAATAGAATTGTAATTTTGGCTTCTTATGCCGGGAATTATTTTATTTATTTATTTATTTATGAGACTTATATACCGCTTTAAGTGCAAGCACTCTCTAAGCGGTGTACACCAGTAAGCAATGTATATATATATATATATATATGTAGGTCTTTGGTTGTTTGGGTTTTCTCCCACGTAAAATTGGAAGTGTCTTGGCGACGTTTCGACGAAGTCCCATTTGAGCAGCAATTTGCTGCTCAAAGCACGAAGCTGAAAGCACCAGCCTGAAGATGACGAATGGGACTTTGTCGAAATGTCGCCAAGACACTTCCAATTTTACGTGGGAGAAAACCTGAACAACCAAAGACCTACATACAAATACCCGCGAAAACCTCAGAAAACACACACACACACACACACACACACACACACACACACAACACACACACACACACACACATATATTATATATATATATATATATATATATATATATATATATATATATATATATATTTACATTGCCCCCAACAATCTGGGTCCTCATTTTACCTACCTCGGAAGGATGGAAGGCTGAGTCAACCTTGAGCCGGTGAGATTTGAACCGCTGACCTGCTGAACACAGTCAGCTAAAGTGGCCTGCAGTACTGCACTCTAACTGCTGCGCCACCTCGGCTCTTTTTAAATGTAAATGCAATGGGGCCAATTTCTGTAATATGTATAAAGCTGCACAGTTGCCCAGTGTCTTGTTGGGGAATGTGTGCTTGTGTATCTCTGTGTGCATGTCTTTCCCACACACAAGAGCCGGGTGTGATGCATTTGCTGAATTCAAGGCCATGTTTCCAAATACAGAATTCTTGTAAACATACCGTGCAGTAGAACTAGTGCTTATAGGTATGTATAGTGGAACCAGTGGTTGCAAGTACATAGTGAAGTAGTAGTTCTCTTTTGTTTAGAGGGTGCCTCTTCCCCGCCCGACTTTAGATTTTATCACAATGAGTTTCCTGGAATCAGTCAAGCATCCGGCTGCTGGAAGGTGAATAGGGCTACTGACAGTGCTACACTTCAAAAAATCTCGAGTCTGGCAAAATTCAGGATTTTCCATACATTGTGTCCAAGCCTGGATGGAAACCTACATCTACAGTCACAGGAGCAAGGCCATACCAGAGTCATTTCAATACAGAGGCAAAATGCCCCCTGCTCTGTCCAAAGTTAAATTTAACTACTCCACTTTGGATCTAGATTGAGGTCATGGTCAGGTTCCACAGGCAGAAGTCAAACCGCCAGACTGGGAACCACTTGGCTGCAAAAAAAAGCCAGAGGCTGTGGGAAAGCAAATGTGTGAACTCAAGTTGCACGAAGGAATGCTGAAGAACCACTGGGTCACTTGGGGCTCAGCAACAGCTGGATAAGCTCAAAGCTTTGGCAGCAGAACATTCAGAGAAGCTCCTACCCTCTAAATTAGGGATGGGGAACTATGGCTCCTTTATGACTTGTGGACTTCAACTCCCAGAATTCCTGAGCCATGCTGGCTCAGGAATTCTGGGAGTTGAAATCCACAAGTCATAAAGGAGTCATATGTTCCCCACCTTTGCTCTAAATATTGTTCTTCTGCCCAATAAGACAATTGGCCTTGGCCTGGACTGGGCAGCATTAACATCCTGCACTTTTGTGGCCCAGGTCTTCTCTGTAGCTTGAAGAACTTCCTAGTCAAGAGGTCATCTTCCTCAGTTTCTTGAGAAAATCCAAGCAGCAGATGGTTGAAGAGCTCTAAGGCCTACCATGCTGTTTGCAAGACCGATAGAAAATGAGAGCACTACTATCTGAATGCAAAACATCTCACGTTTTATCCAAAAGTTTACAGTGGAAACATAGCTGCACATGTCTGTACAAAAATCCAACTCTGAATAAGGTTTTTATGCATAAGTAAGCTGAACAGTTATTGGCACACAGTGCCTCCCTAAATTGCTGGCCTTGCTTTGTTTGTTGCTTTCCCCCCCTTTAGCATCTCTTTTGAGAAATATCTGTCAGGGTGCACAACGGCCACTCTTTTCCCGTTTGTGCTGTGTCACCCCTCCTCCCCTCTTCCTGCAGTTATTTCCTGAGAGATAAAGTTAAAAACAAAAAACCAGAAAGCTGCCCTTTGGTTTCCCTCACACAAAGCATTTGCTGGCGAGAGATTGGAACATTCAGACACAAAGCCGTTTTCAGAGGCACGGTTCTGTTCTGAGGACTTCACTTAGGCCAGGAATATGGCTCATCAAATGTCGCTAAACTACAATTCCCAAGAGCCTTTGCTGGCATAGCAGATAATAAAGGGTGCCAGGAGTTGTAGTGCAGTGGCATATGGAAGATCACAAATCACTTTTTGTCTAAGGTTTTAGACAAACACTTTTTTGTTTTGTCTAAGGTTCGCCCAGCCTTCATCAATCTGGCACCTTCTAGATATGCTGGATTACAATTAAGACTAATTGATCTTTATGCCTATGTCTATGTCCCGTTCTCCCTTTCTCCTTCTATAGCTTTAAGCAGTCCTTAGAAAGATGCTGCACTGAGGTTTCATAATATCCAACTACCCTGCTAACCCAGATCTTTAAGATTCGGCTCTCTTGGAAATAAGGTGATCTTATTTAACTTCCCCTGCTTCTCTTCCTAAGCAGTCCTGAGAATTACTGTTTAATTCAGCAGGAGCAAAGTGGGGACTCCTGACAGAGCCAATCTTTTACAAACTTGGAGAAAAGTCGGTAAAACTAGGATAAACCGAATTTATTAAACTGAATGTTGGACTTCCTATTGGTCTATTGGCCTTTCAAGTAGCATTAGGTACGCTGCAAGAGAAAAATGTAACACCAACACCTCTTTTCTTATAACTTTTCCTTTCAAAGTTGCTCTAGAACAAGGAGAGGGAAAATGTGTAATAACATCTGGATTTTTTTAAAGACTGGAGGGAGGTTGTGGGGAGTTGCTGCAGCCTCTGGAGGTAATGAGACAGACAGGATGTGGCTCCCCAGAGCAGATATAGATACAGAGCAGCTTAGAAACCACATTTATACAAACTGGGGGGGGGAGGAGGGGGTTGGGAGTTCTCCATTCATCGGCCTTCCCAGCAGGAGGGAAAGTATCTGCTGTTAGCAGTGTTTCTCAACCTTGACAATTTTAAGGCATGTGGACTTCAACTCCCAGAATTCCACAGCCAGCAATTCTGGGAGTTGAAGTCCACATGCCTTAAAATTGTCAAGGTTGAGAAACACTGTGCTGCTATAGACATATGGGCTGACTGCAAGACATGGACTCCCAAAGTGGATTAAGTGTTCCTTCTTCTAAGCACAGCTCAGAATCGGCCTGGCCCCAAGTGTAAGGGAAAGATTGAACTTGATGTGCATAAAACCCCTGGCAGTCTTGCCCTTCAACACTTAAAAATACAAAACCAAAACGCAGAAATAGCTTGGGAGTTCTTGTTACTTCATGGCCCCTTACCGAGGCCGGTTTCATACGCAGCTCACTCCATCCCGTAACTGAGCCTTCTAAATGTAATGCAAATTTCCAGCCAACGTGGCCAAAGACAAGGCTAAACGGGAATTCTGGGACCTGAAGTCCCAATGCATCTGGAGGGTGTCCAATAAAAGAAGGTGGTAGCTTTTGCTTTCTACTGAGGACAGTTTTTGCCTCGGGTCTGAGCTTTCTCAATCTTTCTGACTAAACCTCAAATGTTACTTCATGCTCTAGGCTAAGTTAATATGCTGGTTCTTCTAATGCCCCGCTCATTAAGTCCTAACATAAACCACCCAATGTACAAATGCAAACCAAACATACCAGGTTTTTTTTTTAAACTAGTTAAACCAATAATAATGTCCTGTTTCCCATCCATTTCTAAAAGTCATCCTGTGGCCCACGACAACAAAGAACCACCCAATGGTTTGAAGAGACTGCTTTATGCCAATTCCTGGAAAACATCCCAAACCCAAACTACCCTCGTTATGAATGAAGTATACAAAATCACCTGTACTTCTTTGGCCTCACAATGTGCTACATTTTTTTTCTTTCTTTCGAGGTCTCCTTTCTCCCTTCCACCTGAAGATCCACTGTCACCCCGCTCCCATCCCAGCTGACAAATTATTCTTCCCAAAGTCCATGGCGGATGCAACCTGCATTCCATAGAGCTGGTCTGGTGGCGTTCAGAAGCCCAGTCCTCTGCTAGTCAAATAAATAAATAAATAGAGAACACAGCAAGCAGAGACAGCCGGCCTCACAGCTGAACTGTACTTTGCTTTCCCAATAAGAAATGTCCTTTTACAACTGACTCTCCTCTTCCTCCAAAGAACGATTCAACCCAGGAATAAACTTGAGGAGTCTCTTGCGGAAGCTTCCCTGTTTGCTTTTGGGGGGCCTTGACGTGACTACAGAGTTCTTTGATTCTCCGGATTTGTCCCAGAAATAGGCATCCCCATTGCTGCTGCTGCTGCTGGTGGTGCATTTGACGCTGATGCTGCGGGTTAATGTTGTCTTGGGCCGTGACGACTGAGCTGCTGCGGAGACAATGTCCAGGGAGTCGGCAGAGTCAAAAAAGCAAGTTTGGTAAAGAGACTCCTCGGTCTCATCAGTGGCAGTGCTGACACAGCCCACGCTGCTGTAAGTACTCCCAGCTCCTCTCAACAGCATCCCATAGGGTGTAGAGCCATATAGGCAGGAGCGCATGGACTCCAACGTATCATAGATGCTGGGGTCTTTAACCACGATCCCTACCAGAAAAGAGCAAACAATTACTTAAGTGAAGGCAGGAACCTGCTTGTTCTCCCAAAGAAAAGAACTAGTTCATGTTTGAATCCACACTTTGTGGTAATCTTGGTGTGACTTAGTGCGGTGTTTCTCAGGTTCAATAACTATAAGACGCATGAACTTCAATTCCCAGAAACACTCGCCTAGTGGGTTACACAAATACAGCCAAGAGTAGTCTGTAAACCATGGAATATGTCTTTCTGCTGCCAGCCCCTTCAGCCAGATTTGGTTCTCCATCCATGATCTAGAAGACAATCACAAAAAACGCCGACACTCTTCTGACACTCACCATGGACCAGGCGCTGCTCCTGGACCATCAATGACCGATATTCTCCCCATTTTTCATAGAGTGTTTGCTACAATGGAAAGAAACTGACATTACAAACAACAAGGATCAGTCAAGACTATATATATATCTAATTATGATCTCCTTCAAATGGTGCTTGACTGCTGGTGAGCCAGTCTCCTTATATCTCATCCTTCCTTTTTTATTTGCTCTGTGGGTAAAGCAGATGGCTTCTCCTGCCTGGGTTGGGGGGGGGATTCAAAGAATCCAATAGATAAGAGTTGGAAATGTTATGGGCTGCAAAGAGACACAACAAAAGCCTGAAAGAGGAGAAGAGTTGCAGCCTATTGTCCAACTACCTGCTGGCTTCTGAAAGATACTAATGGCCCACCTACTTCTCAAAGATAGAGAGACTTCCTGCTAAAGACATAAAAAATCCTCAGAACTAAAGATTCTCAAACAGTAATTAGACAAGGCTGTGGCTCCATTTATCAGCAGACTCTGCAGGTAGAACTTCCCGATTTAGTTTATGAAATATCTAATAAGGAAAAATATGAGGTAGGAGATGATGAAGAGCATCTTTCTGAACAACGGGAGAAATAAGAAGAGTAGTAGCTCAGGAATCAAAGCTGCACTGCGTTATTATTAATTTAAATTTATTTCTTTAAAAAAAACAACTTATTCAAGCCTGCAACATTAGATAGAGTTAGATGATAGACAGACAGATATAGATAGGTAAATAAGTAGGTAGACAGACAGACATATGCCTTTGAGTCAACATTCCTAGGGATGATATGAAGGGACTGGCCGAAGGTCACCCAGCTGGCTTTGTGCCTAAGATCAGACTAGAACTCACAGTCTCCTGGTTTCTAGCCTGATGCCTCAATATTACAACACACTGCCTATAATATTTATAAAGAACAAGCAAAACCCCAAATCCAAGCAATGTTAAGAAATGTATTTAATTTAGTTACGCCAACTGTATTCTTTTATATCAGTGTAGATATTCCTTTTGTCATGTCCAGAACCATCTTAAATTACACCTTAATCATGGGGAATAAGATTATTTTTAAGGGATCCCTCACCTCATAAAGATACAGTTTGGGCCAACCACTTTTTTCCCCCCTTTTCGGGGGCTTGGAATTGTAAGTAAAATTAGACCTCTTAAGAGGATTCATACATCTATTTTTCCTAAACAAAAGCAGAATATAAAGGGGGGGGGGGAAGGAAAATTTCAGCCCTGAAACATATCCTGCATTCTCTAGGTGGCATAGCTATTTCCATCCCTTCTTGCTGCTGTTAGGATATATTGCATGTGGAGAAACAGAGATCAAGAATTTCCTGCTGGGGTAAAACTGATACCAAAAAACCAATAGTGAAAATGACATTTACTGTGAAAGAACAAAGTGAATAGTGCTGAAAAACATTTGATGGAAAGTGGAAAAGTTATTGATCAGTGTTAAAAGAAGGGTAGCTTGGTCTGCACAACTCCTCTTTTTTCTTTTGACACCTACTAAAAAATTTAATTTGCCAAACGCTGCCCTAGAGGTTGTATTTGTCCCTGATTTCCTCCATTCCAAGATGTTGTTATACTTCTTCAGCTGAAGAGTTGCACAGAACCCCAAAATAGGGGATCACAGTGGGTGAAGCAGAAGGCAAATGGGAAGGGACCTATTTGTGGGTGGAAGGAAGGGGGAGAGGAGAATAGAGGAGGAAGTTTTAACTTTGCTCCTTTCCCCTTAGTAATTCCTATGCAGTGAAAACTGCTGTTTTTTACAGTCAATACTGAGCCAGATGGACTAATAATTGCACTTGGCATAGGACAGCTTTCTGTGGTTTTTAGGAATATGGAGTATCCTGATCAAAGCCAAAAAAACCCTGCAATTCTGTCTATATAAATATTTGCAGGGCAGTTACCCAGGTTGAGTTTGGGAGATTTCATATCCATGTACAGGCCCTAATTCAAAACAGTTGCCTCTTTCTGGCAGCAACCTGAGCCAAACTTGTAAACATTTCACTGCATTTTCCTGCTTGAATGCCACTCACCTTGAGATACTGCAAGCGAGCCTCCAATTCGGCCCTCCGGATTGATGCGCCATACAAGGTATCTAACCTGAACAGGGGACAAAGTGAGATGAGTGATGCCTCCATGGCTGGAAAACCACAGCAGCGGCACGTGGAGTGGGGGGGGGGAGGGGAGGGCTAGTTCTGGCTAAAAGTATCGATCTGGCTTTTACCTGAGCACGTTTCCAGATGCTTTGATGATCTCCACAATCTCACGATGCCGGATGCCTTCTACGTTAAGCCCATTCACCCCTGTGATTGTGTCTCCTATAAAGCAGAGAGGCAACAAAAAGGAGTGTGTGTGTGTGTGTGTGTGTGGGAAGGGGGAAACAAAGGATCTCTATTGGGCTGCACATTTAAAGCCAGAACTTAAGATATCACTTCTGCAATTCAGCAAAAACATTCTTTATTTTGGTCTCTCAGGCGTGGAAGGATGGTGGTGGAGGTAGGGATGGATGAAGCCCCCCCCTTTTTTATTGGCCTTGTATGCCTGATCCCCACATCTTTAACACAAAGAAGGCTTTCAGTCCACAATGCCCATGTCAGAGTTGACTGTGATCTCTCCGCTTCATGGCTAAAAGAGGTGAAGCGATTTTTCCTCTTCCCCTGGTTTTGCTTGCTTAAAGACATAATCATAAAAACTTGCACACACTTGTACTGCATTTTTTTAGTCTTCATAAAAGTATAGGTTTGGATTTCTTTTTTCCATAGACCAACATGGCAATGACAATTTTGTTTTGGGTGCCATCTAAATTATGTAAACAGCATAATTGCACGTTGATTTGGTTTTATTCTGAGCATTCTAATTATGTGTCAAGGGTTTAGTGAGGGCAGGACCATAGGAGGGGTGTGGGGAAATATTTAATCAAGAATACTCGTGACTTTTTAGATTTCTTCTTCTCTGTTTTATTGAACAAAATGACAGAAAATAAAATAAAAAGATATTGGAGTCGGGTGAAAGAACAGAAACATGGAGAATCTAAGTGTTTGCATTTAGGTGTGTTTATAGAATGTATGTGTGTGAGAGAGAGTGAGTGTGTGCTTATATGTACACATAATCTTAAAGAGTGTCTGTATATATATATATATGGTACATGCGGTATTAGGGAGAAATAGAAGCATTTTAAACCTTCCAATGCAATATCCCAATTCAGAAAAAAATCCCGTACAGATAACGGTAATTTATTACTATATAGAAAATGTTAACAGAATATTCTTTCAGTTTTTTTCTGAGATTGTTCTGCTATTTTTAAGTACAGCTTTTGATTTTGAGGACTAGGGTTGTTTACATAAGAGAAAAAAAGAGACTGCTTGGTAGCCAGAAAATGTTCTGCTATGGGGAAAAATGATCTAGGCTTGGAGAGGTGTACTTTTAAAAAAATGCCCTCTGTACAAAAAGCAGGAAAAGCAGACTTTAATGGGAATAAAGGAAGTTACCACACTGCACAGCCAAACCCTCTAATTCATTCACCCCCTCACCCTCACCTCAGTTTCAGCCTGCTGTCAATCTGACTGTTTTTCAACCCTGTCAAGATTTAAAATGTGTGGATTTCAACTGGCTGGAGAATTCTGCGAGTTGAAGTCCATACATCTTAAAGGGGACAAGTTTGAAAAAAAATGCTGCTTTAAATGAAGGTGCAATGCTTTGGCTCTCCAGAGCAGAGCAGCTGGGAGGAGAGAAGGCGGCACCCATGTGAAAGCTGCGCCTCAGCTTTCTTCATGGTTCCTTGTGATGTGAAGCCAGAGATGGTTGAGGCCTCCTTACGAAGAGCCAATGAAACACAGGCAAGGAAGGAACAAGGAGAAGGAGCCTACATTCCTGGCCTGTTTCAGATAGACCCCACTCTTTGGCTATTGTACAGTACAATATTTCTTCCACGAGTCCTGTTGGCCAGGAGACAATGGGCCCACTGCCCATTTTAAGAGGAAAAAATACAGTATTTTGATTGTTCAGAAAAAAATGCTTAGCATTCCAGGGAGCAGGAATGCCTTCTGAACTATTATATTTTAAATCTGGAAATCCCAGCTGGACAAATTGATGATGTTAGGAAAACAGAGAGACAGGTTTTCCTGTGTTGTCTGTCTGGCTTTGTCTGGAGAGGGTTTCTTGATTTCTTTTCTCTGTTCTAGGCATATTAAACTGGGTCTAGTACTATTTTTTTTCCTTTTATTTTCCATGGGAAACTGGAAGGCAATTGTCACTCCCCATGTTGGTGATTTGTAGTCAAATCTGGACGGGATAGTCCTGCGAGAAGTGTGAAATCTGCAAGGATTCCACATGACCCCATCAACTGTGGTCTCCTTTGATTCTAAATAATGAGAGGTGAGAAAATGCAGACAGTCCCTGCACAGTGGCCACAATTGGGAACGGCAACTCAGTCACTAAGTGAAATATCATGTGATTGCAACAGGCTTACAACCTCATTTCAACGGCAGTTGTTAAACAATTCACAGTTAAGTCATTAAGCGAGAAATCACATGATTGTGAATTATAATTTTACTGTTGGATTCTCCGTTGACTCTGCTTGTCGGAAGCTGGCTGTGAAGTACGCTGATGATGATCACGTGAACATGAGATGTGACTGTCTTAAATGCTTGCTGGTTGCAAAGAGTTTGAATGTCGATCATGTGACTCTGGGGACGCTGCAATTGTTGTAACTGTGAAGACTGGTTGTAAAGCTAGTCTTTCAGCACCACTGTCACGTTGAACAATGGCTAAATAGGGCAATCATTAAGCAAGTTCTACCTGTACACTTCCCAATTTCTAGCCTTCACCTTGGGATCTCAGCACCTCTCCTTGGAGCCTCACAGAGCAGCTCACACTTTGAGGCTTGGGGAAACTAGCAAACTGAGTTGGAGGGTATCCTGCAGCAAATGACATGTGGAGTTCAGACTGTGGCCTTGCAGGAGGCTCTGTTCTGTGAAGTAACAAGAGGAGCCAGTGATATCATGGTGTCCTCCAATGGCTTTCCACAACAGAGATCTACTCAGCGTTCCCTACAATTGTAAAAAGTTGGGAGGAAGCGTGGAGACAATAAAACAGAGGGCTGTACACAATGTGCACTGAAATTCGCAGTTCAAGAAGACAGAATGACATTCCTACTGGCCACTAAAGACCAGGAAGGTCTAAAACCTGAATCATCTCTTCTGATTTTACCAGTCAGCTGTTGAGCTCCAGTGAAGCAGTACAAAGCATTAAATGAAGTCTCTTACCAGGTTTAAGGCCTGCTGCTTGGGCTGGGCTGTTTTCGTGAACCCGGCAAACAAAAGTGAACATTTCCACATGTTTTGTGTCCTGATGGTGTAGCCCATAGGTCTGAAAATTGCCCAGATGGGAAAAAGAATTATTATTTATTATGGCATGAGAAGGGTGGATTAGGGGTTGATGCTATAATCTATAATGAATGAGGTAAAACAGCATGAAGAGCTAAACAGCCATAGCAAGCTGTGAGATGAAATGAATTCTGCCTGATTTGGATCATTTCTCATTCTTTAAAATGTCGAAGATCAAACTCAGCTGAATAGTGAGACAGGCCAGATTCAAGATGTTGTCATATTTTCCTCAGATCTGATATTCATTGCTTTGAAAATCTAAGTCCTCAATTTTTAATTTTTTTTAAATTTGTATTTCAATTTTTTTCCCATTTGCAAATACCCTGAGGCATGTGATTTAAAACCCTGTCCTCAATTCCTGCTGAGGGCAGCCTGCAAAACTTAGCCGTATGTGAGGTAAGTTTAGGAATGAATAGAAGGCCTTCTCCCTACATTTACCTGAATCTCAAAACCATATGTCTGGCTCTCTTCTTTCTCCAGTGTGATCACTTTCCTGAAACAATGCAAGAGGAAAGAAATTCAGCTGAAATCCCTCAGGACCTTGCATAAGGCAGATCCCAAGCCATATTCCCAAAGTTGTGTAAGGATCTCTCTCCACTTTCTGATTCCTCCATCTTCCCCACAATATGATTTAAGTTACAGGAACTTCCCTTAGTCATAGTTCAGTAACTTCGGTCTTATGCGTGTTCAAATACAGGGTTGGTGGGAAGCGAAAGCAGCATTCTTCTTCTTAGCCAGGCAGCTGGATCAAGCACTTGCCCCACCCAAGAATCATCTCTGCAGCTCACAGTCCCTCTTTCCCTTACAGCTCCTTCCATCGCCACTTTGAGCCAATGAAACAAACAGGAAGGGAGCAGCCTTTTGTGTATCATCCAGTCTTTATGAATCCAGACCACAGCTAACAAAATAACAAAAGGAGATCCAAGTGCAAAAACATAGCCAAAGCAAACACAAATGTAATCAGGGATGGGGTTGCTGAAGCAAACATAGATTCAGTAGCAAACAACCACTACACGTTATTCAAGAGTATGCTTTTTTAGATGCATCTCTTTCTTGCAAACTCATTTACTGCAAAATGGAAATACATAAAATAAATACCGAAGAACGGCAGATAATCTAACCTACAGGAACCATCTTTTAGGGTAAATTACATGGATGGCCACTCTTCTAACAACAGAGCTGCAATCTTTCACAATTAAACATGCATTTAAAAAATTCCTGTCAATTTCTCCTAAAAAAAATTGAATAACTTCAATACTAAAATGAACTCGTGTTTACTGAACATTCTGCAGGTTCTCTTGAGAAATATTTGCTTTGCCTTCCTGTCCAAATATCCCAGATTATCAATCACTTTTTTTTTATCAAAGTCCATATATTACCACCAGATATTGCAAGTTGAGTATATGTTCTGTCCTTTTAAATGGAACTGGTCATTCCATGAACATTGTCCATTTATGATATGAATCCATCTGGTATAAGGATAGTAAGTGGTCAAAATTTCTTCTCGTTTGATAAAAAAAAAAATATGCTACTCCATTTAACGAAAATTTGGAAACTGCAAGAAGGAGACAAAGATTCTTCCTTTCATTTATATGAAAAAGTTGCACCTCTTTATAAAACAGAGTAGAATATCTGGCCACAAATAATGTATGGGTGCATGTACACACCCAACTGGCCACCCCTGGATTCTGCTTATTATTTCTGGAAAAGAAGTATGGTTGAATTGGAGGGTTTTTATAAGCGACTCCCAAAAGTTTATTTAATTTCTACAGGCTGTCAATTGGAATTTAAGAAACGTCCCCAATATAATTCAGAAGCGTATTTTAGGAGAAGCTTTTACACAGAAACATTTCCTAATAGCCTGGATTACTCCTGGCTTTTGTTCTCCTTGTCTATCACATATGACGGTAGTTCTAACAAGGGGGAAGGTCATTATTTCTTCAGCCTTGCACCTTCAAGATGTACTGCCCACAAACCTCATCACCCAGCATGCTGCGAGGTAGCAGGTTAGAAGAACCTGAAGGATGCTATGTTGGCAAAAACTTGTCATGGGAATGTAATAAGACAGTGGTTCTCAACCTGTGGGTCGGGACCCCATTTGGGGTCGAATGACCATTTCACGGGGGTCGCCAAACCACACTGTCCGCCATTTTTTTCCCTTTTCCCTAGCTGTCCTACTCCCTCTTATTGGGGGCCACACCCACTTGGGGGTCACCACAACATGGGGAACTGTATTATGGGGTCACGGCATTAGAAAGGTTGAGAACCACTGTAATAAGATATTTGTCCCCATTTAGCAATGAAATCACAAGCCTGTGGAAAGGTATTCCTTTATACCAGGGATAGGCAACTTTGGCTCTTTTATGACTCGTGGACTTCAACTCCCAGAATTCCTGAACCAGCCATGCTGAGGGGAAAGGGAGAGGTTTCCAAGCTGAGCCATGCTGGCTCAGGAATTCTGGGAGTTGAAGTCCACGAGTCATAAAAGAGCCAAGGTTGCCTACCCCTGCTTTATACCTTTCATGTGCACCGTTAAAACCCAACTTTCCTGTTCCCTAAGAAAGCTTCAGGAGAATTTCACCTCCAATCATTTGGAGAACTGCAGCCATGGGGTTGGTAGATGAGGCAAAAACAAAGGCCCTTTCTCCAGTGAGCACTTTCTTGGCTCTCTCTCTTTGTTTCTGCACAACAAAGCTTCTTCCTAAAGAGCTGAAGTGGCAATTTGCTCTTATAACTTTCATCAATGCAGGTTTAAAGGCACATTCCTAAAGCTTGAAGGTGATTCGGTATCAAATGTAATTTATGGATATTTTGTCTGAAGTCTCTTGTTGTGAAGCAACACTCAACTAGGCCACATCCTAGTCTTCTTGCATTGGCTCCCTTGAAGGGAAGATTAACTCCTATCAGGGATGGCAATCTGATACCCATCAGATATGCTAAGACCACAATTCCCATAAGCCCTGCTCAACCAGTGAGATTAAAGGTGGGAATTGGTCCTCCAACCTGTATACTCCTATTACCATGTGATCCCAGAAGAGGATTTTGGTTTGAGGAGTTGCAGAAAGGTATATGGTATGCTTGCCCTGTGTGCTCTGAAGCACTTTTTTGTTTTTGATTCAAAGCATTGTATTATACGTCCCATGTCTGCTGGACACCAGGCTGAGGGAAGTTGCACCAGAGAAATAAAGGAGGAATTGCAATCCCCGTCAATTGAAAAGTTTACTTATTAAAGAGACAAATTGAAGAGTGAATCTACCCTATTCCATGAGAGGTTAACCATCGTTCTGAAGCTTTAGCTCAGTGGTTCTCAACCTGTGGGTCAGGACCCCATTTGGGGTCGAACGACCATTTCAAGGGGGTCGCCAAACAACGCAGTCCACCATTTCCCCCCCCCCCCTTTTCCTTAGCTGTGCTACTCCCTTTTATTCTATTGGCTTTTGAAAGCCAATAGAATAGACTCTCTTGAATAGAGTCTAATTCTATTGGCTTTCAAAAGCCAATAGGAATTGTCCAGGCGGTCTCTGCCCTGCTGAGCCCGCCAAAAGTCCCATTCTGCAAACGGTGCTGCACCAGTTGAGTAGTCCTCGACTTACGATCGGTTGAGTAGTCCTCGACTTATGACTGGTTGGGGGTCGCGACATTAAAAAGGTTGAGAACCACTGCTTTAGCTGGTGAAATTCTGTCCCCAGCAGGAGATATAGGACTGGAGTTAACACAGCCAACGGGTCCTTGGTCTAAAGGCTCTATCCCAGAAGACAAAATATCTTGACAGTGCTTGCAAATTACCTCCAGGTGCATAATTTCTGTTATTCCCCAACACCACCACCACCAAACCACTGTAGGGCCATCTCACTGACTCAGCCACAGGGGGGAAACAAGACCGTGTCCTAAGCGAGCACAAGCAAGAAACAGACAGCTTTTGATTAGACTGCACAGAAGGCAAAGCTTTCTCTGTAGGCTGACATGGGGGAAAAAGCAAGCCTGTCTTCAGCAGAGCAGGACAAAAATTCACCACTGAAACTCTCCCAGCTGGAAAGGAACAACTCAGCACCTACCTGTGCTGCTCAGGCGACTGGCTCAGAGAGTGCCACTTGAATGCAGAGCCCTGAGGGAGAGATGCAAAAAAGAGAATTAGTCAAGAGTATGGTAGGAGGCAGGCCTCAAACCTCACTCAGATGTAGCACTGATGGCAGTGAGCCAAGGACTGGCCCAAGGGAGCCACAGAACAACCCCAGAGTCAGAGGCCTTAAAGGCTGCATAGGAAGCACATTTTCCTGCCATCTGATGACTCCACTTTCAGTCCTTCAGCGGCATCAAGATCTGAGGGAATCTTTGCCTACCTTGTTTACTGAGCAGTTGTAAGAATTACTTGGATCATTTTCATTATGTGCTTTCAACGATGCTAAAAGCTCAGCTTTGTTAGCTTGCTCTGGATGCCTGTCACCGCCAACCTGGCAGTGTAAACAGGTTGCCAACATGAAACGAGGACTCTGCCTGAGCCAGCCAAATCCAAAGCAGACGCTGTTTTGGGAAGCCAGTTGCTAGACAAGAGGCCATTCATGCAGTTGGTTAACAACACACAAGGGAGGGGAATTCGAATGGGGAGCCTGCTGGAGGCAAGCGGAGGAGGCATTCCCTGTTCTTCATCCTGTAATCTCCCCCCCCCCTTCCTATAATCCTGATCTGGGTTATGCTTCCTGCATCTCTGGCTGATGTTAGAAACAACTGTTCCTTTGCTCCAGGGGATGTCTGTTTGCTACCCGTACACTGGCTATTCCCTTTTACGAAAGCCACTTGCACAATGCATGAATGGGAACTGCTCTAGGTTGAAAGCACATTGGGTCCTCATTCATGGACATTCAGAATGAGGTTTCTGTTTCATTCCTTGAAGCAAAACAAACCCCAAAACCTGTCAATGAAGCCAGCCAAGATTTATATCATCTGACTAAAAAATTGATCAAAACAAATGGCACATCACTATTCTAGACTGCTGAATCTCCTAGGGGCATCTTGGTGCTTTATATCCTAATTTTCACATAAGCCTGAAGATTTCTTGGAATTGCCTGTCAAGCTTGGCGAAGTTTCCACACACCCAAAACCACAAATGCCAACTAAGAGGGTCTTACACCCACCACCAGGGTGGATGAAAAGCATTCAGAAAGTCACATCTGAACACTGTAGCCTTTCAAAGCCACATGGCTTGGTGCCACGAAAAAGGAAAAAAAACAACCTTTGGAAGAGAAAGCCCACTTTATTCCGAAGCCCTAATTTTAAAATAAAATTAATTGCCCGGCCCATTCTGAACAAACACTTTCATTGTGGTTGCTTCAACAGAGCACATGATGGGAACTGAAATTTGGAGAACCAATTAGGAAATTTTATTAATATAAATGGATTCAATCACCCTTGGAGGTGGGCGGTGCCCCACATTCATGCCGTGTCGCATCCCCTGAAGAATTTCAGCCATCTTGGCATAACTGCAAACAACATGGCAATTGACAATGCTCTGGCTTTCATTAAACTTTCCGAGTTGTACAAGTGTGCAAACGTGCATGTCTTTGGTTTATGGCTGAACTCAACGTCTCCTGCAAGGCGCAGCCAAGAAATGAAACATAAGTTTTCTATTAGGCAGCTACACATGCAATTGGAATTATGCTTGAAAATAAACAGCTGCTCATGTAAGACTTCATCCTGTCTGCCTCTGACAAGCAAGCACTCCACCCTCTTCCCCCAGCCTAGAATGACCTCTGTTTTAACCTGTAGGCACCAAATCTCTTTTTATTTGCATCGCTGCAATCATTCGCAAGCATTTTCAAACTCAGGTTCATGATTGCAATGACTTTTCAGAAGAACGGTCAAGCGATCCAAGATGGCGGCAGTGTAGGAAGCAGTATCAGATCAGGGGGAGAGAAGTAACCAAACTAAGTAGGAAGGTATGGGGGGGGGGGAAGGGAGGAAAAAGAAGCAGAAAGTTAGATAAGGAAGATATAAAGGATAAAGGAAAAGGAGAAATTGGGGCAAGGAGGAAAACACCAGCAGACAGGAGTGCAGCGAACAAATGGCTGCATGTGGAGTCAGAGGTAGCTGGCAACAGAGAACGAGAGAGCCAGCTCTGGAGTGCAGCTAAGCAGCCCAACGCTGGAAAAAAAGGCAACTGAGAGCAGCGAATCGGCATCTGAACAGCAGACAAGGAGGGAGACTGTTGGAAGCAGCAAACTGGTGGGTCACAGCATTTATTCAGCGTGGGGCGAAGGGAGTGGCAGAAGCAAGTGTGGGGATAAGGGTTTCCAGCTCCATATTGGAATGAAATGGCCCTACTTGTCAAGCTCGACAATGGCGTTTCAGTGACCTCAACAAATTCCCATCAGTGAAGTGGGATATTTGGGTGGCCTGCTGAGAGTGGAGTAAATAGATTTGAATCCTACTGTAACAGGAGTTGATTCCCAAGGCCCATGGGCAGTGTCTTCACCAGCCCGGCCTCTTTCCTCCAGAGAAGTCAGGATGGAACCCTGGAGATGTAGCAAGCTAGTCAAAATTCAAATTCTACTTAATAGAAACAGAAGATACTGGAAGTTGAAATGGAGCCCTTCTAACAGACATTCTACTTTAGAGCTGAGAAAGAGCAAAGACGGGGTTATACTGATCTCAGGAACAAAGGCGATATAAAAATAATACTTATACAAAAAACAATAATATGAAAAGACCAACAAAGTGATACAGACATTGGTTTCCTACTGGTGGGAGATGAACATATATTCCTCCTCCCATGCATTGATTCTGCACTTAAGTCCAATGCTTGAATAATCAGAGCTATTGTGCCTGTGGAGAACCTCTCGCAAATATTCTGATTAGCTATCGGTAGGAATGTTTTCTGCATTAAGCTTGTAGTTCTACATATAACATGCCTTTGTACTAGAACACCCTCTTCTATTGTTTACGATGAAAGTATCAACTTGAAAGTTACCCAAAAGTGCAAAGTAGAGGCATAAAGGATTCAGATAATCTTGCAAATGAAAAAAGAATACAATTTCTCATGATATATGTTTCAAAACAACCTCATGCATTCTCTCAACACTTAAGCCATGTTTAGCAAGCATCAAGGCATCACCAAACAGGAGGCGGCGGCATCTAGTCGACCTGGGCTGATCTTGAAAATGAAACCAGGGGCAGACCTCTTGGTTAATGCTTGAATGGGAGACCATCAGGAAATACCAACACTAGATTAGACTGGTCAATCAAAAAGCCACCCAAAGTGGTTGTGGGAAAGCACTTCCATGTTGTTGCCAAGAAGATAGACATGGTAGTTATCAGGAGTTGAGCTTGACTCCAGGGAAAATCTTATATTGTATCATATTATAATTGATAGAAACATAGTCCAATTGAGTTTCTTTATGTTCACTGACTACACACCTTCCCTACAGTTCAGAATCCTTCCTGGTCAAGATCTCTTTTGTCAGAAAGTAAGAGTAATATTGTCTCAAGAGACACATACCTGGCTGAGGATATAGGAGAAGCACACCCGGTGATGATTTCTGAACCTTTTCCTCAATCCCAGGGCAGCTGAATTCATTTATCACATTTATATGCTGCCCATTGCACTTACATCTTATAGTCATAATGCTCACTTGTAGTTCAGTAGAGATAATCATTTGTCAGTCTTGGTGGGCCAAGGATGTGGGTCTAACACAGTAGTTCTCAACCTGTGGGTCGGGACCCCATTTGGGGTCGAACGACCATTTCACGGGGGTCGCCAAACAATGCAGTCCGCCATTTTTTCCCCCTTTTTCTTAGCTGTGATACTCCCTTTTATTCTATTGGCTTTTGAAAGCCAATAGAATAGACTCTCTTGAATAGAGTCTAATTCTATTGGCTTTCAAAAGCCAATAGGAATTGTCCAGGCTGTCTCTGCCCTGCTGAGCCTGCCAAAAGTCCCATTCTGCAAACGGTGCTGCACCAGTTGAGTAGCCCTTGACTTACGACCAGTTGAGTAATCCTCGACTTACGGTTGGGGGTCATGGCATTAAAAAGGTCGAGAACCACTGGTCTAACACAATGATGGCCAACCTATGGCACGTGTCAAAGGCCAACCTAAGGCACGTGTCAAATGACGCCACGTTTTGCGTGATACAGCGGCATTCACAAACACGCAACAACTATTGTTGAAAGAGTTTTTTTGCGGCGTTTTCAAAGGCTGCGTGAGAATGGTGTGTGCTCTTGCATAGCCTCCAGACCTTCGGATGTCACGTTGAGAATAAGGCACAGCTTTTGGAGGCTGAAGAGACCATGGAACAGCATTCTGTGAAGCTGATTCAAGAACGAAGGCTTCATGTGATCTGGAGCAAGCTCGGGTAGGCCGCAGGGGCCTGTCAACAGGAAGAGAACTCCAGGAGCACTGGATTGCAGGATAATTGCACCCTGGGAGGATGGCAGAGGTAGCCTTTTTGAGTGACAGCAGTAGTGGTAGGGGCTGAAGACAAGGTCTGGGCCAGCACAGCCACTGAACGCTGCTATTTAGGATGACCTAGATTGGCAGGTGTATGGGGCGGGGAGGGGGTGAGATAGAGAATTGTTTCTCTTTGGTGTATGTGTGTGAGACACCCCAGCAGAGTCGCGTTTGCCATCACTGGTCTAAGATGTTGCTGGGATCTTTTAAAGATGCGTGTTGTAAGGCAGGAAAGGAAAAACACCCAATTGTCCCAAGAATACAAGCATTCAAAGCTTCTTTCCGCCCACCCCAGCTCAGCTCCAGGCTGTCCCAAAGTACAATAGGGAGAATGTTCCAATTCCCCAATCCTCCCTCCCTCCTTTTGTGTGGCCAGTTGGCTTTGAACCGCTGCATCCAGCCAAGGAGACCAAATGCTGAGTTCACAGGATCAATCTCAGAGCCTCAAAGCTGCCAGCTGGGTTTCGGGGTGGGTGGGTGGGGTGAGTGGGAAGAGGGGGGCGTTGCTTGCCTGTCTGCGTGTGTTGTTGCCACGTGTAGAAGAAAAGCCAAGTGGGGTTGCTCTTTGCAGAGAATGTGGGAGCCCATTGACTCTGCTGGTGGATGAGACGTGTTGCATGGCAAGCTACCGGAGGGAAGAACCTCTGGAGCTAAAGAAAGAGGGCCCTGCCAAAAGCAGCAGTGATAGAAGCCTTTCCAAATGGCAACCAGCAGAGAGCGAGCGGATGCTTGTGTTTCAGAATGACTCCATTTCTCTGATTATTCATCCCCTTTTGTCCCTTTGTGTTGCTCCCTGGGCCCAAGATGCAAGGGCGCAGCCTCAGACCTGCAAAGAAGCCTGTCTCCACCAGTAATGAAACCCAGACACCCAGCAAAACATGTGCTTCCAATATCAGGCGGGGGCGGCAGGAACAGGGAGAAATGCTAAACGCCCTTTTGGGCTGAAGACTGTGTGCCAGGCGGCCAGGATCGCGAGGGGTGGGGAAGGCCGTGAGGAAAAGGGACAAATCCAAAAAGAATAGCAAGGCCCTTGAGCGTCCTTTAGTTCCACCTTTCTCCTTCACTCCCACCCGGGAAATTCCAGGATGCAGAACCACGGGGAGAATCGGAATCCACACGCAAATGAGTCTATCCTCTCTCTTCCGCCCCAAACTGGACAAATGGCTGATGATTCCATAAACAAACAAGGCTTTTTATCTGCGGGCTGAGAAAGTGGCTGTTTCCTGTCATGGGTGGGGGGGGGGCTGTTTCTCCGGGGTTGCAGTTTTTACAGGCCTCCATGGTTATAGACCAGGGATAGGCAACCTTGGCTCTTTTATGACTCGTGGACTTCAACTCCCAGAATTCCTGAGCCAGCATGGCTTAGCTTGGAAACCTCTCCCTTTCCCCTCAGCATGGCTGGCTCAGGAATTCTGGGAGTTGAAGTCCACGAGTCATAAAAGAGCCAAGGTTGCCTACCCCGGTTATAGACCAAAGTCCATCCAAGACCACGGCAAATGAAGCAAGCCAGAATGGTTGGCCAAAGGCATTCCCCGCCTGAAAAAAGTACAGGGAGTCCTCGACTTACCACCATTTGTTTAGAGATTGTTCAAAGTTACGACAACATTGGAAAAAAGTGACCTATGATTTTTTTTTCACACTTACAACCACTGCAGCATCCCCAGGGTCACGTGATCAAAATTTGAATGGTTGGCAACTGGTTCATATTTATGACGGTGGCAGTGTCCCGGGGTCATGCAACCCTCTTCTGCAGCCTTCTGACGAGCAAAGTCATTGGGGAAGACAGACTCGCTTAACAACACTATTACTAACTTTACAGGTGCAGCTTAACAACTACGGCAAGAAAAGTCATAAAATGGGGGGAAACTCACTTAACAATTGTCTCGCTTTGCAACAGAGATTTTGGGCTCAATTATGGTTGTAAGTCGAGGACTATCTGTAAAGCATTCTTTTTTGCTGACTCTGGGTTTCCCGTTGTTCCTTTGCCAAGTATACAGAACTGGTTTACCATTGCTTTATTTTGGGAAGCTTTCTTTACTCTCCAGTTTCACCTAAAGCCCTAGTGGTCTCCCATCTCAGCACTAATCTGATCCAACCTGGTTAACTCCTTTCTCACATCAAGGTGCCTGAAATGGAGCCCCAAGAAGTTCTACTCTTTCTAAGACATCTCCACATGGGTTTCATCCTAGGCAAATATGTTGCTCCTTTGAAAGGCCAAGGACTGCTCTATAGATACTCCAGCCCATCTGTCTTAATTCAAGGCTTTAACTTCCTCCACCAGGTCAATTTACAGTATTTGGAGAAACAAATGAAGAAATTGTCATCTGTCAGAATAAACAAGGCAGACCAATAAGATGGGCAGGATAAAAAAAAAAATGAGCCCAGTGTAATTTAGGTGACATCCCGTGGCACCGTGCAACTGATCTGGCTACTTGTTTGCAGCCATCAGCAATGTACAATGTAATATTACCAAAAAGGGTTTTGGAGCTAAAAGCAGTAAATACACCTGATATAAGGCACTGGAGGATTTCTTTGCACTCCATGTGCACACAATTAGTCTCAGGGTGAAGCTAGGCTTGCATTCAATTCTCCATACTTCAGAATTGCTTCTAAACTGGTCTCCAGCAAAGAAATTAGAAAAGAAATATGGATTTAATATTGTATATGGTATCTGCAGCAAAATTATCGTACATGGAATAATGTTGGAAAAGCAATGAAATGCCTACATTGGAAGATTATTGAACTTGCAGAAATGGTAAAACTAACTAGTTTATCAATAGATAAAACAATAGATACTTTTTTTAAAAAAAAAACTGGAAACCTTAAATGGACTTTTGATGAAACAAAAGAATGCATTGATGATTTGGGGATTATAAACGATTAGAAGGATGTAGGAAAAAAAGTTTATGATAATTACTGTTAGAAGGAAGGGCAGAAGGAGCAATTGTATCTCTATTTCTTATCTTCTATCTTTGTTCTTGTTTGTTTTGTATATTTTACTGCACTGAAAATTTTTAATTAAAAAAGGGGTCTCCAGCCCAGATGCACAAACACGCCAAGCATGCACAAGACACAAACCGTGAAAACAGACAACTCTTCCAAACCCAATTTTCCCTTTTGAAAAGGGAAAAGGGCATCCAGTTATTCTCTGCTCACTACTCATTTGTTTAAATCAATCAGTCGTTTAGCACCAAGTTTCTCAAACTTAACAGCATGAAGAACATGACTAGCTGGGAAATTCTGGGGGTAGAAGTCCACTTATCTTAAAGTTGCCAAGTCTGAGAAACCCTGGTTTGGCACCTTTCTCCCTATCCTACTATTTAATATCTGAACTGTCCTTTTCTTAAAGTGACACGTTACGTTCCACATTTACCCTTTTTCAATAAATACTCCACCTCAGAAATTCTTAGAGAAAAGTCAAAATTATGTTTTCTTTTTTCCCCTCACTTTTTTCACTTTAGACTTTTATTGTATTGTAAAATTTTAATAAAAATGTTAAAAAGACATTCTCAGAGAGCAATCAAGCCAATATTACTTGGGGAGCTAAGCAGGCACAAAGGTGTGTATTTCAGGGCAAAACCAAGCATTGGGAAATGAACCCTCCCCTAAACATAAACCACTGAGTTTCCTGGGAGAGAGGGACCTAGGCTCAAAACTACACAGACAATGCGCCTTTTCCTCCAGGCCGTATCCTATGCAAATAAACAAGAGTTTTGGGGTTATGAGGAGAAGAAGAAACTCATGTATGGTATGTCATACAACAGTGATGGCGAACCTTTTAGAGACCGAGTACCCAAAAAACAGGACCTGCCCCATCCCCCCCCGCCCCCACCCCACCCCACCCACCCACAGGGCCACCCACCGCCTCCATGGCCCACTGCAGATTGCCCAGGTGGCCCAGCAGTGTCATGGCAGCCACGCCCTGTCAGCGCCCCACAGCATCAACTGCACGCAATGGGGCGTGAGGGCGGAGTCTTGTCCCACTGCCCAGCTGCCATGTCCTTGCCTACGCTGCTCCATGCGGGCTGTGCTCGGCGGTGACTCTCCTGCAGGGGAGGCTGCTGGTGAGAAGGGGACCGCGGAGGGAGGCGGAGCTGGGGCAATGGTGCATGTGCCCACAGAGAGGGCTCTGAGTGCCGCCTCTGGCACGCGTGCCATAGATTCACCATCATTGTCATACAACCTACCAGATATCCAACCAAGAAACTGCCTGGGATTGGTTCTGCCACCAATTACAGGACAAAAACAAACTTTCAGCATTCAGGATTTTTTTTTTTTTAATTCCATGGAAAACAGTTGGTTGGAGTCTTTATAGTGGCTTATGTTGAAAAAGCTTGTACAAAAGAGGTGGGCGGGTGTGTGTGTGCCTGCCCCTTCTTTATTTTTTTCCCCCCAGTCTTCATGGTCTGCAGAAAGATGTCATTGAAGAGGACAAGGTCAACCTTTCTGAATCTGTTTTAAGGCTTTACATACCTATGTATTTTGGCTCTTCATTTCATCAATTGGTAAGGACCTTACCCAAAACCACACTACTGAAAAAAATCCCCACACAAACTAGAGACTTACAGAAGCCAGAAAAACGGGTCAGGAATGGCTCAAGCAACTGAGATACGTTAGTCACCAATTGAAGAGGGGAGACAGGTTAGTTTATGGTGGCCCAAAAAAAAAAAAAATCAGGACTCTTGACAGCATCCCTCCCAACTACTGTAACATTTTTTTATTAAAATGCATAAGTTTTTGTGAACTGCAGCTTGCTTCATCAAATGCAAGTATGGGCTAAAACCCTACATCAACAAAGCACTTCATATACTTGATGAAGCAAGCTCGGCTCACAAAAGCTTAAGCTTTTCAATGAAATGTGTCACGTCAGGAAAGTGCTACTAGACTCCTGATCACCAATGTGCTTGATTGGGTGTGGTATCTCAGGAAGCACACGTAAAAAAATATAAAATACAGTTATGTAATTACGTGGAGCATAAGAACCTTTGATCTTGTTTTTTTTCCCTAAGGAAGCATTTCTGAACCTGCAAAATCTGGTCCGCAAACTGAGATTACTGGGGTTCTTTGCCGCCATCTTGTAGCTATCTGGATTTCGGCAGTAGAGATCTGGGAGGCATAGCTGGCTCAGGCATTCTGGGAGTTGAAGTCCACGAGTCATAAAAGAGCCAAGGTTGCCTACCCCTTCTCTATGGCAATAGAGTGCATCATAGCATTCTCAAAGATCCACTTGCTTCTTGATGTAAAATACTTCATGAGGCTGGCCTTGAGGGGACAACACACTATGGAGGTTAGAATGTTGGGAGTAGGAACAGGAAGACCCCCAACTCAGTTACGAAGTTAACTGACACCAGATAGTTCACTACTTTGTGCTCAACAATTTGGAGGAGGAGGAGGATGGGACAGCAAGAAGTATAATCTCTGCAGAAGAAATCCTGAGCACTGAACAGGAGCAGACAGACAAACAGTAAGGACAGACAATTTTTATCACTTTTAAAAGTTGGGGGAGAAAGAGCAGCCATGCCATTAATCTGACAGAAGCGTGGCTCAGCCATCCGAGGTCTGCCTGACACAGAGATATATCTATGGATGCTGCAGAATGAGTAATAGATGCAGGTCAGGGCTGTCAGTGGAAGCCAGGGGTTTCAAAAATAGCAATAGCAGTTAGACTTATATATCGCTTCACAGTGCTTTTCAGCCCTTTCTAAGCGGTTTACAGAGTCCACATATTGCCCCCAACAATCTGGGTCCTCATTTTACCGACCTCGGAAGGATGCGAGGCTGAGTCAACCTTGAGCCAGTCAGAATCGAATTCCTGGCAGTCGGCAGAATTAGCCTGCAATACTGCATTCTAACCACTGCACCACCACAGCTAGAATATAATATAGCTGGAGGTAAAAGCCACCCCCAAAAGAAATGTGATTACTGTGTTTCTTGTTTGGGAACTCCCATGCTTGGCAATGAGCACAGGAAACAGAAATCAAAATATTGCTTCTAACCTCAAACCAGCAGAGAGGTTGGGGGGGGGGAGGAAACAAAACGTTAAAAATTAGGCTATAAGCCATTCCACGTGGGCTCATATCGTCCACACCTCCTCCTTCTTTCCAGTAATTGTTTCTTCTCAGTTACGTCACTTTTGTTCTGGACAACAGTGATGTCACGGTTGTCAAGGTGTTTTAGCATAGACGCCACCCATGCGTGGCAGTCTGCCACTTCTCCCCTCCACTCGGAGGGTGATTAATAAAGTCAAGAACCCGCAAAACGAACTGGCTGTCGGGGAAACCACTGGTACCAGGTCACAGCAGACCAAGTTCCTTTTAACAGCTGTTGTATCTGCGCACAGTAGGCAGGCAGCCGTAACCACAGGACAGTATTATGGGACGTGAAGGGCTGTATAGGAAATGAGTCCCTGTTTCCTTCTAACAGTTGGTTCAAATGCAGCTCAGGGGTTGATACTCCAAAGCTGGTTTCTGGAATGCAACTTGAAATTTTTAAATGATGAATAGAATCTTTTTGAAAAAAATACGCTCTCTTCCCCCCAACATATTGTGTTTATCTTTGCTTTAGATAGGATAGAGCAGGGGTGTCAAACTGCCAGCCTGTGGGCCGGATGCATCATGTGGAAGCTGCGCCCACCCCAGCTCTGGCAATGGGGAAAAAAGTCACGATATGTCGCAACATGTCACGTGACACGGTGAGTTTGACACCCCTGGGATAGAGCTTTAGATTTGGGGTGGGGGGAGGGCAGACCGTGTGAAGACTTTAAAGATATTTTGGGTAACAATGCCCATAGACTCTTGACCATCATGTCTGTAGATAGACCTCAACTTACAACTGCAATTGCAAGTCCAGTATTTCCATTGCTAAGCAAGGTAGTTAACTAAGCCATACTCAATCTAACAATATTTTTGCCACTGTTTTAAGTAAATCACTGCAGTTAATCATGAATCATGTGGTCGTTAAGTGAATCCAGTCCCCCCCACCCCCAATTGAGTTTGCTTTAATATGCCAGTTGGGAAGGACAAAAATGACAATTCCATATCCTGGGAAAATGTCATCATTATAAATGCATGCCAATGGCTTCAATTTTGATCACATAACCATGGGGACGTTGCGACGGTCATAAGTGGGAGGACCAGTTATAAGTAACTTTTTCAGTGCCATTGTAACTTTGAATGATTGCTAAACAATGGTTGTGAGTCAAAGACTACCTGTAGTTCAAATGGTGTGTGTGTGTTGTTTTCCCTCGAACATATAGATCAGGGGTCTCCAAATGTGGCAACTTTAAGACTTGGGGACTTCAACTCCCAGAATTCCTCACCCAGCCATGTTGGCTGGGGAAATCTGGGAGCTGAAGTCCACAAGTCTTAAAGTTGCCATGTTTGGTGACCCCTGGATAGATGAAAGCACCTGTGAGTGCCAAAAGAGGTTTCCAGTTGTTTCTAGGATACTTTCATGATATATAAATGACACATGTATCTCTATTAGGTTTTGACTCATTTTGAATAGGCCTAGCAAAGGTTCCTGGCTTTTTTGAGTAGTTTCCTGTAAGCTTTTTGATCTTGCCCTTTGCTGAGACAGACAAAGAAGGGCTGTTCTATTGTGCCATTATCCCTTCTTTCACAAAAAAAAGGAGGAGATTGCCACACAAATTAATTCCCATTTTAGTGTTAAGCCACAGACACCACAGTCATAAAATGATGAACTTGGAAGCAGTAGTATCTGCAGCAGTAACTGTGACACTGTTGTTAAAATGAACACTAAGAACGCTAACCTTAGTCACTTAGTACTGTACTGAATAAAAAATAATTCCAACACCCTTCCCCTCAAAACATGGTAAGAATGACCAACCTAGCATCTCAGAAACAAATTTAGATATAGAACTTGTTTCATAAACCCTTACCAAAGAAAACAGCACAGTTATTTATTTTAATTTCCCAGAAGCATTGCATCCTGGCACTTCCATTTCCACTTTGCTAGCTGTGGACTATGGAAGCTACAGTCTAACTCACCAAGATAGTGCTAGGATGATTTGGAGAAGGGAACGGGAACCCTCAATTTTAAGGAGGTTTCTTTTCCCCCTACGCACTTAGAAGTTCCCAAACAATTCAGGTATACCTAACCCAGCAATAGATAAAGATTAGTCTGCATTAGTTAATAGCTCACTGGCTGATCTATACTGCTCCAGTTGCAAAGTGAACTACAGGACTTCTTCCCCTCAATAAATTAGTCTGAAAGAAATGAAATCCGGAGTTATCAGAGATCAATTTTGGGGTGGAAGGTTTGGGAGCTCAGTTAGACTTTTTGCTTTGTACCGAGTTAATCCGGAATACAATGAAAAAAAATAAAACTGATTCCGTAACTAGGAGGGGAACAGTAACCACAGAATTTGAGATGTTGAACAGATGGACACTTTTTTTCTTCACCATATTGCCTTCCTAACGATTCCCTCCAGAGAGCAAGAAACCCATGCAAACAATGAAACATTTGAATACCACAACTTCTTTGAATGTACACACTCATGTTTTACATTTGTATCTAAAAAAAGAGTATAATGTATGCTTATTCAAATATATATATCTCACATAGTCCAGTAGGACATGCATCCATGTAAATTTTCTCCCTGTACGAGCTTTGTGAGACATAAGCCACACATTTTTGCAATGTAAAAAACAAGTTCAGTGAGTGCATATATGCGATGCTTTTCCATCTAGAACAGTGTTTCTCAACCTTGACAATTTTAAGGCATGTGGACTTCAACTTGCTGGCTGTGGAATTCTGGGAGTTGAAGTCCACATGCCTTAAAATTGTCAAGGTTGAGAAACACTGATCTAGAAAGTCAGCTGCAAAGTTAACTAGCTGGGCCAAAGAGGAGTTCCCCCAATAAAGCATCTGGCAGACGCCCCTCCTCCCTCCCCCCCCCACTTGCTAGATTCAAGTCCCCAAAGTGGTTTGCCACCCATTAATTTTTATTTACAGTAATACTTTCATGGGCTGGAAGCCATCAATCAATTATAAGTTTAAATGGCCTCCAGATACCAAGTGGTAACAATCAAGAAGAGGCACTAGCCCACCCAGGAGACCTGTCTTCTAGCTTCTCCAAGCAAATTCAGAACAGTTGGTCAATCCCAGGACTAACAGGTCCACTACAACAGAGGTCTCCAACCTTAGCAACTTTTAAGACTTCTGGACTTCAACTCCCAAAATTCCCCAGCCAGCCAATTCGGGAGCTGAAGTCCACAAGTCTTAAAGTTGCCAAGGTTGGAGACCTCTGCCCTACGAGGAATTTCTGGTGGCTCGGTCGGAAACTTGCGCTCCGGCTTCGTACTTTCCACCATCCTCACCCGAGAGGGCCGTTAAGTTTTGTCAGGAAAGGCGGGATGGGATGAGTCGAGGTGGCAGCAGGAGGCTAATCTCAGTCTTGCTGACCCAGCCGAAAGTGTGTGTGAATCCACTTCCCCGCGGCTACCTCTTTCTCCCACGCGGCACCTTCCAAGGCACGGAGAAGCGCGCCTCCCGCATCGAGAAGTAGCGCAGGTGAGGGCAGGAGGACGGCTCCGCTCCGCGTTGAACCCAGGCAGGTTCCCCGGAGGAGGAGAGGCGAAGGCTTTCGCGGAGAATGAAAGGAAAGCGAGAAGACCGGGGGAAAGGCAGCCCTTCCTCCCAGGACTGGGCAGCGAAAGCCCGAGGGGGTCTCCCCCCGAGTTCCCAGTCCTTGGAAGCGCTTCGCCTCTCGGGAGAGGACGGGCAGGAAAGGTAATGGCAAGGGGGGGGGCGAGCGGGCGGCTAAACGAGCGGCGGCACAGGCGATAATCGGGTCCGCAACGAGACACACCCAGGACTGGAAGGGGCGGGGGCGGGCCAAGGAGAGCCGGCGCCGGGTTAGGAGGATCGCGCGTGTGCAATGCTCGGTTCCTGCCGCCTCCCGTCCCCCTCCGCCAGGGCGGCGTCCCCTCTTTCACTTACCCGCCTGGCTCGGGGCAAGGTGCCCCCCGAGGCCGCCAGCGCCTTTTCCAGCTCCGACACGCGGCCCCCGTGAGCTTCCGGGCCGGCCACGCTCGCCGCCGTTTCTTGCGCCGGCTGTCCGGGCCGGAGGCGCCGAAGTCTTCGCAGGGTCATGGCTGGAGAGCGGCTGAAAGGACAGACGGGCGGCCGCGCCACACGGTGCTGTCTGGGCTCCGGGATTCGATGGGGGAAACCCGCCCCTCCGCGTCCTCTCGGCGAGTCAAGCCTCGCTTTGCAAAGACAGCGCTGCGGAAGCCACGCCCCGTCTGGGGAGGCCACGCCCCTGGCCTCGCAGCGCCTTGCCCACCGCCGAGAAAACTCACCTTTCTGAATTGGGAGCGCTGCTATAACCGGGCTAAAGTGACGGGTTTCCAGCTTTGACGTCTGGAGGCTTTCAAATACAGGTATATTAGATATCGGGGCTACTTCTATTAGCCAAGCTCTCTTGGGCGAGCCGCCCCCGTTCGCTTTATAGAAGTTTTTTTTAAATTCATTTTTTCCATTCATACAATAGTAATTTTTTTCAACCAACGTGCTGTCTGAGTTTACACGCTAATACATATTTAATTCCTAATCCTTTATTCTTTCCTCTAGCCAATGGTAAAATAAGTCCCAGGTTTGATAATAGTCCGTTCCTGCCTTTTCTTTCAGTCTCATAGTCAATCTGTCCATCTCTGCGCATTCTAATATTTTTTTTTATTTCTTCATTTGATGGTATTCCTTCATTTTTCCAGTGTGGCGCAAATATAATTCTTGCCACTGTTATGACATGCCAAGTCAAGTTTAAACTTTGTCAGTCTTTTCTGGCATTATACCTAACAAAAAAAGTTTAGGTTTAAAATCAAGCCGCCCCTTTCACCTCTACTCGGCCCATTCCTCCCAGGAATGCTTTCTCCTCGGTAAGATGGAAACTCCGAGAGGGAGCAGTGTCTGGAGTAGAGAGTTCTCCTCTTCCAATTTCCAAGCCGCTAGTCCTCGGTGTTGTTCTAGAGATGAGCCTGGCGGATTGCAGAGAGCTTTTCATTTGGAACCTTTGAGGACAGTTAACAAGCGAAGCAGTTCCCTGGAGGCCCCGTCATTTCAGCCGTCTGCGGTCGGCCGCAGTGCGAAACAAAGCTGCTTTTTATGGCCCAGGTAGCGAAGCTTCCGCTGCGGTGCGCCTGAGGCTGAGAAACCGGATCTTGCTGTCCTGTGTCCTAAGTATAAAGCAATCTTTTTAAAGACCGCTGACGCTTTTAAGCGCAAATCCGAAACTGTCTCAAAGGAGCTATGTTTTCTCTCACTGCTCCCGCACCGTTAGGTTTGTGGGAAGATACAGGGCGATCGTGTGCGAAACAAAGAGATTTCCTTGCACAAGACACTCTCATCACCTACCTTACGTTTGCTTCCCCAACCCGGCGCCCCTTAGTTGTACCGGAATGCAACTCCCCTAATCAGAGAATCTGGGAATCGTCCACAGATCAGGCTATCTCAACCTTGGCCACTTTAAGACAATGTGGACGGCAGCTCCCAAACTTAAGAAACCCTGATCTAGATGGCTCCAGATTGGGGAACGCTGCACTTCGCTCCTGGTGAGAGCGATGGAACAGCTCGATATTCCTGAAATGAAGCAAAGAAACTTCTTCCTAGTTAGTTCCTTCTGTTCTTGTCCACAGACAGGATGCTTTCAGAATGTGGCTCAAGACTGTCAGCCACAAATGAATAAACATTCATATTTCACAGTCTGCGCGAAAACGCGGGAAAGATGTGTGGTGATATAGCTCCTCCTAGCGTCCATATGGATATATTGAGAGGACACCTTAATTGCCAGAAAAGACTAAGAGAAGCGTGCGCTGTTATAAGCTTATTCAGTTATATACCTTGTTCAGTTACAAACAGCACATTGTTAGAAATACTAGGTCTGTTCATTGTTAGTTCCACAACTATCCATTTTATACAAGCATTTTATTTCCCCGAAATAAATCGGGGAATCCCGGAAAATAAATGTGCTATTCAACCCTGGTTCTTTAGAGATGGATAAGTTAAGATGACATTATCTAATGTCTGGGGGACATCATGGATCTCACTTTCTTAAATCACACAGTGGAGGAGTGAAGAAAGGATAAGTGCAAAAGACGAGCCATTGTACAGATTTTTGCAAGTATTGTGATTGTTGCAACCTCACTTGCATGTCTGTATAGTTGTTTTTGCAAACCTGGCTGAATTGTATAACATGTAAAGGAGTCTAAGGAGCATCACAACTTTTCAGTCCAAGGAAAAACAAAATAAAAGGTGCTGTTTGAATCAAAAGATTGAATTTAAAATTCTACTTTTTCAGTCCTTTATATATAGATAGCGCTGGGATTAAATGTTGATTATTATAGTACACAATTATTATATTGTACTCCCTGATTTACAACTAGTTGTTTAATGACTGCTCAAAATTATGAAATTTTGGAAAGTGAAACACTTCTGGCCATTCTAAAACACCATGCTGTTCCCCACCCCTGCAATAATGTGCTTGTGATCTGGGTGCTTGGCAACCAGTGCATACTTACCACTGATTGGACAGTGCCCTGTAATCATATGACTGTCATTTGCAATCTTGTCTGCTGGCTTCCCTAGAAAGTCAATGGGAAAACCAGTAGAAAAGGTTGCAAGCTGCTGCCAGCCGCTGAAGGATTTCCCCTCCCCTCCACGCATAGGGAATCCTTTGTCAGGCTGCAGAAATCTTTGGGGTCCAAGCCTTATTTCTCTAGCCCAATGCAGGAGTTGCTTTCCATGGATGGAGGGGAACTGCCTGCTCTCTTTTGGCAGGCAGGTCTTTTACCATCTGCTTAACAACCGCAGCTGGGAGAGCTGGGATTGCAATTGTTGAGCGAAGCAGTCACGTGGGTATCCTGCTGAACAACTGCTTCGCTAAATGATAAAAGATTCTGTTCCCAATTTAGACTGACCATATAGCGTTAAAAGATCAGTTCAGCCTTCCCCAACCTAGTACCTCCAAGGACTGCAGTTTCTATCATCCCCTGGCAATTGGAGGGCTAGAATGTTGAAAATCTTATTGTGACTTGGAAGTGTATATGATAGAAAAAAATTAAGATTTAGGGTGCTGGTTTCTTGCTCTCACCACCCTAAATCAATTTTTAGACATCTTTCTTTCTTTCTTTCTCTTTCTTTCTTTCTTTCTTTCTTTCTTTCTTTTTTCTCTATCTATCTATCTATCTATCTATCTATCTATCTATCTATCTATCTATCTATCATCTCTGTAATCTCCCAAAGAAGTTGGAAATGATGAAATGGCAAATGTGTCTGAGTTTCTAGTCTACAAATGGTTTTGGATTTTCATTTCTAGTGAGTTCACACATCTTTCAAGTCTTCCATTGTTGTCTTCCCAATGCTTTCTGCTACAAGATATCATATCAGTGTGTGAAACAAAGCATTTAAAAGATGAATGAGATAGAAATAATGATGGAGAAGTTTGGTATTAAAATAAAAAATTGATGCCCACAGGGCTAAAACAGGCAAGATTGTCACAAACCAGCTTTCCCTCCCCCTCATAATACTGAATTATTTTGGAACCGTTTTGACTTATGACAGTTTGTCTCAAAGTATCTTGTTAAGCTCATCAAGTTATTACAGCTTGCTCTGAGAAAATATAGATGTGATCTAGCCTTAATAAATCTAAAGCAGAAACAACTTACTTTCCTGTGATTTCTTTCCCATACCCAAGGCTTCCTCATTGGCCCCAAGGCTGATAGTGCTGGAATTCTGGTTAAATCCAACCCCCCCCCCCCAAGATCCGGTGCTGATTCCTTGAGATTTCTAACTCCCTTTCTTCTGATTTGTCTTGCCGATTCAGTCACTTATTCCAAACATTTAAACATAGACACATGTCTTAAAGTATGTACAATCTTCTCTTCAGTATTGCAGTAGGGCAAATGAGATCTGTATCTTTTTTTAAAATTGGTAACTTATCTTGTTGCTAATGAATATACTTCATAGAGCTTGGCAATATAGTTTTTAATTTTTTTTAACCCAGTGAAACCTGCACATGTAATTTTAATAATTAAAATCATTATTCTGCAATTATTCAGGACTGGCCCTTTTCTTAGTGAGGAAACTCAGTGAGTGGTGCTGCTGTGCTTGCCATTGAATGCATCAAGAGCTTGAGGTTCATGTCTCATCACATCTGACTGCTCTAGCTCAGGGCTTTTCAACCAGTGGTATGGGTACCACCTGTGGTACATTGGCAGGTGGTACGTGACCATCCTAGAAAAGTGGTAGCGGGGGAGGGGAATGAGCTGAATCGGTGGCAGCACTGCACAAGCCTGAACGAGAGATGGCTGGAGCTGCAGGGCTGTCAGGGCTCAGCGGAAGCACCAGGATCAGCGGCAGGCTCCAGCTGGAGCTCGGCGCTGGTCCTGGTGCTTCTGCTGAGCCCTGAAGAAGCACCAATCAACTGGAAAACAGCACTGATCCTGGTACTTCTGCTGAACCCAGAAGAAGCGCTGATCAGCTGGAATGTTGCAGCATCTCCAGAGTCTTGTGATTTACATTTAGATGCTTGGCAACTGATTCATATTTATGACGGTCAGTGTCCCAGGGTCATGTGAAGTGACCAAAACCTGCTGCAACCACCCAGCAGACGGGGGGAATAAAAACCAAACACACCCCCACCCCAGCCCTGCTGCCAACCCTCAATAGAAATGCTCACAACAATGGAAACCTCGGACAGGAGGAAGAGCACCGCTGGGTGGGCAGGCAGGTGTCTTGCTCGGCTATGGCTTGGGGGGCACTTTTTTCAGTGCCATTGTAACTTCGAACAATCACTAAGCGAACTGTTGTAAGTGGAGGACTACCTGTTACTTTATCACTTTTTTCCTTTGTGGGGGTCATCAAGTTTTTGACACCTTGCTAGGCGACTGGTGGTACTCAGATATTGCCATATCCTAAAAGTGGTACAATGGGTGAAAAGATTGAAAAGCTCTGCTCTAGCTGATCGGATACCTGTGATAGATCAGCCTCCTCAGGTGAATCACAATCATTGTTAGCCTGAGGCTAACAATACACAGGACTTGACTGGAACATTGTCAGAACTGGAGTCAGAATCTGACTCTGAATTTTGACCTATGACATCCTGCATTTGTGAGGAAAATACTAGGAAGAAAAAAAATTCACTGTATTAACATAAAAGGATTAGTTGTTTTCATAGTTTACCAGTAAAGAAAATGCTAAAATAATAAAAAATATCAAAATATCATACTGTCTTCAATATTACATATGCACAGCAGAAAGATTAAAATTATAAGCAAATATTGTCTAACCTATTATTACAATGTGAATAGCTGAGCTTTGTTGTATTATGAGACAGGGCCAGCAATTCTTTAGAACAGTGATTCTCAACCTTTTTAATGCCGCGACCCCCCAACCGGTCGTAAGTTGAGGACTACTTAACCGGTCGTAAGTCGAGGACTACTCAACTGGTGTAGCACCGTTTGCAGAATAGGACTTTTGGCGGGCTCAGCAGGGCAGAGACATCCGGGACAATTCCTATTGACTTTTGAAAGCCAATAGAATTAGACTCTATTCAAGAGAGTCTATTCTATTGGCTTTCAAAAGCCAATAGAATAAAAGGGAGTAGCACAGCTAAGGAAAAGGGCAAAAAAATGGCGGACTGCGTTGTTTGGCGACCCCCGTGAAATGGTCGTTCGACCCCAAATGGGGTCCCGACCCACAGGTTGAGAACCACTGCTTTAGAAGATGGAACAAGTTCTGGGCTAGGTCTCCACAGCTGATCTTAATTAGTCAGAAAGGAATGAAGAAGTCAACAACAACCAAATGGGAAGTAAGACAAACACAAGAGTGTAGCAGCTGTAGAAAGATCACTCAGGAGACTAATAATTTGTATTTTGGAACTCTCCTTAGGGCTGACGTGCACAATACATGGATTTCTCATATGGGATTGTTCTTTGGAACATCTGTCCTTTCAAGAATAGTCAGAGGGATCTCCTTGCTTGTCCTCTTATGCAGAAGTGAGACAATAGAGTCCTAGTGCAAGGTCATGTATGTTAATACAATACAAAAGCTTGATGGCTAGAAAATCTTTGAAGTGAGTCCAAGATGGACTTAAAATTAATTAATTTAATTCAAACGCTTTTTGAATAAGTTATCACTCCAATAACTCAAACATTGTACATAGTTTGAGTACAAGGGATCCAAATCATTATCCCTGCCAAGATTTACAGTAGCTGGAGGAACTGATCAGCACAATGGGAAAACATCCATTCTCAGAAAAAACTTAACTGAAAAAGAAAAGCCACATTGGTTTGTTGGTTATACATCTGCCAGTAGTCCTTGCTTAACAATGGAAATTGGAACAAGAATTTCCATTGTTTAGTGATGCATTGGTAAAGTGGGATATCACATCACTGCATCACTTAGCAACAGTAATTCTGGCACTTTTCATTATTGATGTGGAACAAGGACTAATGATCATTAAGTGAGGACCACCTTGTAACTTCCTGCCGGTTTCCAATCAGCAAAGTCAACAGGGAAGCCAGCAAGAAGTTGTAAGACCCAGGTGGTTCACAAGTAGGCTGGCAGACCAGTAGATGGCTGCTGCTGGGAGGCTGAGGGTATGCGGGTGACTGGCAATCTCAAAATCCATTTGCAAAAAGTCTTTCGAAACATGATTCAGATCCAGCCATTTGGCTTCTGATACTCTGCCAGAATGTTTCTGTGATGAAACTAAAATGAAGTAAAAATGGGGATTGATGGGTGAGAAAGTCTATGGCATCTTTTCACTTATGTTCCACTTCTGTTTACTACTGATGGTTGTTTTACAAATATTGTACACGGAAGAGAAATAAAGGGCAAAGTGCTTCATCAGGATTGTGCACAGCTATAATAAAATAGTTTTTCAGAATTAATTTTGGAAGCCCAGGTAACCTTAATTTTAGTTGAAGGGATTGAAATCCATTCAGAAGTTAACATATACTATAGCTTACATTTATGTTCAGAAATGTCTTCCTTCTCAAAGTAATTTAAATATACTGGAGTTTTAAATCCTGCTAATTTCTCTGAGACTGTGAGCCTAATCCTGCAGCTTTACCTTATTCCATATTTTACATGGGCTTAATCCCTATGTCCAAATTATACTCAAAAGGTTATAAAGGTCACAAAATACATCACATGGAAATCAAGAGACTGATTTTCACATGATCTCTAATCCTTTATAGCCCTTGGTTATTTAACACCCATATTCACACATAACTCTAAAGAAATAACATGGTTTATTTTTGGCATAATACAATGTCTGAAATCAGTTTAAGAAATAAACCATGAATTGCTTTTGCAGCAAGTCATATCTGGGAATTAGAACGTGATTAGAATTCCTGTCTTATCATAATCTTGTTTTGAGTCCAGAGCTTCAACTTTTGTTTCTGACATCAACAGGTAATTGAGCAAAACAAGCCAAAAATTGTCCCAAAGATACTTTTTCACAAGGCAGCTGGACTTTCTTGTCCAGTAGCCTTGTGAAAAAGCATTATTGAAACAACTATGACCTGGATGATTGAGAATCTCCACAGACATTAAGCCAAAAATTGGAAAACACACCTTGTTTATATATTTGTCTGCCAGACCAACTCTGATTTACTCCTAATTTATTCTAGCCTCAGAGTAATATGTTAACACATCCATACCTCAGGAGCATTCTTGTGTTATATGAGGTGCTACAAAAAATATGGTCAACTGGTCACACTGCAATATGTTTGTTAAAATATCAACAAAGTGTGGGCAACTGTCATTGCTGCTCTCTACATGTTGTGTGGCTTCTGATGAGAGTTTTATCGTGCAGTTTCCTGTATCATTATGTGCTTTGTTGTTGTTGTTGCTGAAGGGAAAAAAAAAAAACTTACCACAAGGGGGAAAATTCCATACTTCAATATCTTGTGAGTAGCAATTCTTAGTCTCTGTCTGAAGGTACCAGTAGTGAAAGCGTAGACCTGTTTATAGAGAAAGCTTGTGAAAAATGTAAGGGACTGTAGCAGACTTGATTATTCCATCTTTTTTTTATACATCTATGAACCGAGTAAAAAGGCACAAAGCTCCTCAGTCACATGGTACAAAATCAGATGCCCAATATGCCCATCTCCCTACAATGGTGTTTCTCAGCTGTGGCAACTGGAAGATGTGTAGACTTCAACTCTCAGAATTCCTCAGCTACACACCTTCCAGTTTCCACGGTTGAGAAACACTGCCATATCCCTACTAGTCTGCTTGAGTCGAAGTGTAATTGCAGGGAGTTAACCTTGAAGCTGACAAATTGACCCAATCCCACATTTGTACCATTTATAACTTTGAGGATTTATTGAAGAGGATTTGATAGAAACATAGCAGAGGAGTACAAGCAACAATAAAAACCAATTCACCAATATTTATTTTATTTTATTTATTTATGAGACTTATATACCGCTTTAAGTGCAAGCACTCTCTAAGCGGTGTACACCAGTAAGCAATGTATATTCCCTGACCTAAGTGTAATTGTTGCACCACTTTTTAAGGTGACAGTATTACTACACTGGCAAAAGATAAAGGTCCATTTCAGTCATGAGTTTTTTGTATGCTGCAGAATATTCGGGGCGCAGAATATTTTTGAGAACATAAAACTATTCAGTCCTGCTATGTTGTGGGTTGTTTGTCCTTGTTTGGTTGAGTTTCTACACATTCTGGTATTTTCTTAATCCTCTCTTCTTCAAGTAATGTTTCTTCACTTTTCAAACACTAAACAAATGCAATTCTTGCTACTATTAATACATACAACATACATGCAACATTAAGTATGTGCTTCTTTATCATATTTTTCTAATATTGTATCTATTAACAATAGTTCTAGATTATAACATCTTTTCTATCCAGCTCATATCTCAATTTTATTTGCAGTTAAAGTCACCTTATTAAGCCAATACCGTCTTCCCAACTCTTATTTCAATTGTTTTCTCTTCAGTATTCAAAATATCTTTATACGTTACTATTTTCTCAACAGTGTTTACATTAAGGTGAGTAAAAGCTTCCCTTATGAAGAGCCATCCTGTTATTTTCATGTTTCCCATTTCATAGAAAAGTGTACCATTCCTAAGTATAAATCATATCTTTCTGAGTATGATACTCTTTTAGTATCTAAAGGTTATTTGTTTCTAGCCATATTCAAACACCTGTTTGATAATATAGGGCCCCATCCAATAGATCCTCTATTTTCTTTAGTCTAATTCTAGCTTTCTTCCTTTGTCAGATAGGTTTCCAAAATCTGTGTATTTAAATCGTCAAGAAGTTTTCCTCTGTTTTTATGGATGCTTTTTGTAGTGGGGAATGCCATTTAAGGAGGATATTTCTGAAGGGGAGTTCAATCCATTCATATTCGTTGAAAAGTTCCAACTTTCCTTCTCCCTCAGCTTCTCTTTTCTTTTCTTGTTTCCCAGTTTCTATAATCTGTTCTATATGGTCTTCTTCCTTATCTTCAAGTATATTCTGAAATCTTGAGGGATAGTGTGCCTTTTCCATTTCCAGCATTCTAAGTCTTCAAAATGTTTTTTTTTTGTCTGTGCCAGTTTCTTTCCTTTGTATCCTCTAATTTTGGATCACTTTCTTCTAGTCTATCTTTTATTTTCTGAGTTCCTTGTTCATTCTTTATAGTCATTTTCTGGGGATTCCCTAGTTTTGATTTTAAGTTAAAAACTTGCTCATTTATCTTGTCAGATTCTCTTTAGTCTCATCTTGGTTTCTTCTTGAGTTTTCTTCATGTGATTCAATTGCCTCTTGAATTGATTACAATATAAACTGCATTTCCTTCTGGAAGTTATTAGTTCTTTGTCTCTGGTGTACCAGATTGGGGGCTTCAGAGGCAGATATTTGGGGTGGATTTTTTTACCACTTTTAGCTAAGTGTGGAGCACTCATTTTTGTTCCCTCCCTCTGTTTGTATTTCCCAAGTGCTAGTCTTATCTAACACAACCAATCTTATAATCAGTACAATAATATACAACTTAAATTTAGATTTAGGTTTAAAATAATCTCATATACTGTGTTTTCCCGAAAGTAAACCCGCCCCCGAAAGTAAGCCCCAGCTGATTTTATGGGGGTGGGCCTAATATAAACCCTCCCCCCGAAAGTAAGTCCTAGTTAAGGGTTTGCAGGGATAGCCTCTGTGATGAGGCAAAGCTGATGGGGGAGGGGGGAATCTGGTATACCAGTTCCTTACCTCCGGCCAGCTTGTTCCGCAGCCTCATGGCAGCAGCATTGGTGCGACACACAGGGTGGAAATGGCTGGTTTCAGTGCAACGTGGCTGTTTGCCGCCTTGCCTATTGGGTCCAACGCCACTGCAATGTGGCTCGGCCAAAAGCAGCCATGGAACAACTGGGGCAGGTTCCTCCCTCACCTGCCCATTCAGCTTTGGTGGCTCTGTAGGCAGAGCTGTGAAGTTCTCTTTGCTGACAGAGAAGAGAACTTCACAGCTCTGCCTACAGAGCTACCAAAGCAGCAGGTGAAGCGCTGGAGGCTCAGGGAGGGAGGGTGCTGAAGTGGGCGGTCAGGCCATTGACAAGAGCAATGTGGCTGAGCGGAAAGTGGCCTCAGAACAAGTGGGGCAGGTAAGGAAAGAAATCCTCGCTCCCCCCAGAAATTGCCTTTCTTTCCTTACCTGACTTCTAGCCTTGTGCCGTTTCTCCTTCGCAATTCGCCACTGCTGCGTGCAAAGAAACAAAGGAAGGGGTTTTTTTGGGGGGGGGAAAGGTCAATCAATCAATTCCAACTTTGCAATTGACCTTCCCCCCCCAAAAAAACTTCGTTTCCTTGCATGCGGCGGGGTGGTGGATCACGAAGGAGAAACAGCACGGGGCTGGGAGTCAGGTAAAGAAAGAAAGGTAATTTCTGGGGGGAGCGAGGATTTCTTTCCTTACCTGCCCCACTTGTTCCAAGGCCACTTTCTGCTCAGCCGTGTTACTCTTGCAAATGGCCTGACTGCCCACTTCAGCACCTTCCCTGAGCCTCCGGTGCTCCACCTGCTGCTTTGGTCGGCCTGCTGTCCCCACTTCAACACCCTGCCCACTGCCATCCAGCACGGGTGCACCGGGGCTGCAGGGGCTGGCCTGGCCTGGCACAGGAAGGGCACGCGCCCCATCCTCCTGCCACCATGCAGGGTAAGGTTGCGGTGCCCGCCCCCGCCCAGATGCCCTCGCCTCTCCCAAGCATTTTTTTTTACTAACCTGCCTTTCAGCTGCATTCCGTTTCTTCTTAAGATCTCGAGAGAAGTTAGGAAGTCTGACGGAACTTTTTTTTTACCGATAGTTACACAAACTGCACTGATCCGTTTAACAATTGTGGCAAAAAAGTTGCAAAATCTGACCTGACTCACAACCGCTTTGCTTAGCAATGGAAATTTTAATCCCAGTTGTGGTCATAAAGTGAGGATTACTGAGGTAGCCCAGTGGTTAGAATGCAGTACTGCAGGCTACTTCTGCTGACTGCTGACTGCCAGCAGTTCAGCAATTCAAATCTCACTGGCTCAAGGTTGATTCAGCCTTCTATCCTTCAGAGGCTGGTAAAATGAGGATCCAGATTATTGGGGGCAATATGCTGACTCTGTAAACTGCTTAGAGAGGGGCTGTAAAGCACAGTGAAGTGGTATATAAGTAAGTGCCATTGCAATTACCTGTATTCTGAAATTGACCCAATTCAAGCTCTAACATTTGCTTTATTCCCATAGCACAGTTACAATAATATCGAAAAGGTATTTTTTTTCCTATAGTAATCTTTTATACAATTATTAGAAACATAGCTTCATGTAGCTCAGTTATATCTTTGAGTTATCTTTATGTATATATCTTTTCATTCTCTTAGCTAATATTAAAATTCAAGTATTTAAAGTACAGTATAGATAAGACAGAACAAACTGAAACATAAAAAGTCATAAGAGTTTATGTGAATAAAAACAAACTTTTAATAATGTACAACCAAAAATTTGACAGCCTCATTCTTATATTAAAACAAAAGATTTCTTTCCTATATTACATCTATTTACATTTGCATACTGAGGAGATAAAGTGTCTAAGTGGTTATTTTACAGTCTTTCTCTAATAAAACATGTAAAACCTGAAACAAATATAAAGGTCAAGAAAGAATCAACTTTTGGGACAAGAAAGACAGAAGAGACAAGACAATAGTACCAAGAATGATCTATTCTGAAGCCGGTGTAACCCCCAACTGTAAGTCATACCATATAAATTTTGGAAAAGATTTAAGGGCATTGCAAGTACAGTTTTCTACTGGGAAATTTCATATCAAGACACTTTAATGTCTGTTCTGATAAAGCTGGCTGATGTTCCCCAAATGAAATTCAACATTGGAATTCTATCCTGCTATTTGTAACCCCATGGCTGGGTTATTTGGCCAGTGGACTAAAATTTCCTGAAAAAAAAGCTCAATGTACCATGATAGTTACTGGTTTAATTAGCAATGGAACCTGCTACTAGATTTTCTTTAAAGTAACTATGAAGGAATGGTTAGAAACATTAACACTATTGTTATCACAGTAAACAGGATATTTTTCTCCTCTCAGTCAAAAATTCCAACTGCAGTAGTTAACTATCACATCATTAGTGTGATATAGGCACATCAAAAAAAATGTCTTAAAGAAGTATCCAACTCTGCTTTATTAAAATGGTGCAATTTGAAGGCCCTTTCTTGAATATGCCTATAGTCTGAAATCAAGCAAATTTTCCTGTTTTCCATTTAGAAACAACTCTTTGGTCATTTTTAGTTTGTCATGATAATGCAAAAAAAAAAAAAAAATTGCTCAAGAGTCCAGTTCTGCTAGATTAATCTGAGGGTTTCTTTATGAATAAAATGGCTCTCTGGATGGATGCTAGGAGGGCAGAGCCTATTTTGCAGCCTGGGGCACCACCAGATATGATCTGGATTATTTTGAGTTTGTGGAATCCAAGGAAGCAGATAGAATCTTCTGTAGTCTGATCACCCACCATTATGTTGGATTCATGTCTGTACTGACTCCTTTGGGTGGCTAAATAGGGTGTGATCAGCTGGATCTGAGACGTTATTTATGCTTGAGAGAAGCTGATGCTGCCTGCTTTGAAGGGAATAACTGAAGAAGAAAAAAATGGATTCAGCTGTGCTTGATAAAGTTTGCCCTATATGTAATCTACCCTTCTTAGGAAAGGGTGTTGAGTAGTGGGTAATTAGCTAGAGAAGATCCTAGAGGAAGCAAATTATCTGGACTCTTTTCATCAGGATCCACATCTGGTTATGGGACAGAAATGGCACTGGTTTTCCTGATAGATAATCTTCTTTCAGATGCAGATGGGGTGAGGGGACTATGCTCCTCTTAGTTTTATCAGAACTAAGCAGTGTACATTGCCACCAAGAATATCATGGTGTCCTTCTTACAGGAAGCTTGAGGCACCATTTTACAGTAGCTCTGCTCCTACCTGAGTGTGTCAAGGATTTGGGGGAGATGCACCTGAATCCATGAAGCTTCAGTGTGGGATCCCTCAGGGCTCCATGTTGTTTAAAATCTATATGAAACTGGTAGAACAGGCAATTTGCTGGCTCAAGCTAAGCTGACAAATGTAAGCTTCAAATACTTTGGAAGTGTCACCTTGAGTGATGGTTCTTTGGAGAAAGAAATTGACTCCAGGAACAGCATGAATAGTCAAACACTGGGGAGGCTGTGTACTAGAATCCTTAATCAATACAGCATCCATAACTCCATGAAGCAAAAAGTCTACAGAGCCATGGTTAGCCCATCCCTCTTATATAAATGTGAGTCCTGGACTCTGTATCGTAGATACATCAAACTGGAGAAATTTCACTTGTGAGTTCTCCAATCAATCCTTGGCATTTATTGGCAAGACAGTCTCCAACACTGGAAGTTTTTAAGAAGAGACTAGACAGCCATTTGTTTGAAATGGTGTAGGGTTCCTGCCTGAGCAGGGGGTTGGACTCAATGACCTCCAAGGTCCCTTCCAACTTTATTATTATTATTATTATATGGAGTCCACCAGCATTGAGTTCCTGATTATCAGAGGAGATGGGGGGGATATGTCCTCAGAATTGATGACGGCTGTATGCCTTGCCAATTGCTCTACTGGAGTCTGGGAAGAGACCTGAATGTCAATTATGCAAGCTCTACAAAGACACTGTGAAAGAAACCCTAGGCCAGGGTGACACCCAATCATGGGAACTAGAAGCCACAACTAATGACAGAACATGCTGGCAAGCCCTGTGAAATCTTCACCAGCTTTGAAGATAAGGCGCCATTGAAAACTGATAAAAACTGTGGGCAGCATCAGAGAATACACCCACACTTACTACAACAATGGATTTCCATTGCCCTCATTGTGCTAGACTGGACTGCAGAACCACCTCTGTCCACAGATGAACTATAAAACATAATGTCTTCTTCGAACCCTAAGGACACCAATGTTCAATTATATTTCACAAGCCTAAAGAAGTTTTGAATCAGTATCTATAAAGTTTGGATGGAGTAAGCTCACATCAAATTTTGTAAGGCAGAGTAGATAATGGTCAGTAGAAGATTCTGGGATGGATTATCTCCCCCTGAAGGATGTGGTTGTCAATTTGTGATCCATGCGGATTCAGAATTCCTTCTTAAATGGCTGGTGGAAACTGTGGTCAGATGGCTTTGCACTATTTACAATCCTACATGGAACAGAATGCCTTGTGTTCAATAACTCATATTTTGATTACTACTTGACTACTGCAATGTGTATTATGAGCTGCCTTTGAAGACAATCTGGAAGCTGTACCTGATACAAAATGTGGCAGTAAGATTATTGGCAAGATAGCCCCATCTAGCCAGAATTACACCTAAAGATCCTGCATAGGTAGGCGGTAAGCTTCTGGGCCCAATTCAAAGTGCTGGCCATTAGCCGTAGAGCCCTAAATGGCACATGGTAGGACACATACAAGCAATATTATACCAGTGAATCTGCTCACTGGTTTAGTCATCAAGAAAGGGTCCGTCAAAATTCAGTTCCTTTGTGAGGTTTACAATATACTCCAACTCAGGGTATTTTCTCTCTGCAAAAGTACATGCAGTCCCCACCTAGTGCAATTCTGTAAACAGGTTAAAGCTATTTTATTTCAGTGCACTTTTGATCTGGATGACCGTGTATCTTTTTATTTCTGCTCTCTAGTTATTTTTTATTATTGATAAGTATTTGAATTTAGCTATTGTTATAGGTTGGGTTTTTTTTTTGTTTTGATATTGTACATATCCCCGTTTCTTATGGAATTTGAGCAGATTACAAGCACTATTAAATAAATAGCCTTTCATGCAGAACTAGAACTGATTTATTCTGAGAAGGGAGCAACTGATGTAATATTTGTAGCAAATTACCATAAGGCATAATTGGGGGAATTCTACTCCAATTTAAATAGGTTTCTCTGCCTTCTAAGACGTAGATCTAGGAATAAAATGTCAAGAAGTATGCAGTACAAACAGGACACACGCTTTGGCAAAATTATTTACCACTTGGGAATATTTGGAAACAAATACGTTTAAGGGAAGTACACTTTTTAGCCTCATTAATTTCATGTCTATCACTTAAAATCTTCAACTTATCTATGAAAATCAAATGGCTCTTTTTAATTGGAGGTGGATTTGACAGTGAAATTATACACATGAACATTTCCATTACCTGAGCTCCAAGTGTAAATCTTCGTGATACGTTGTTCTCAAGTCCAACTCCAGCAATCATAGATGCCATTTATTTATGAAAATATATGATTAACATAAATTTCAAGGTGCGTTTTACTTTAGATCAGAAATGCGAGGAAGATTTTTAGTAAATGGTGTCCCTTTACTAGAGATTTGTGGTGGTCTCTGGCTCAGAAATGATCAGACCAAAATAACAGAAAAGGGCAAGTTTTACAATCAGAAGCACAAATCCCACATATGCCTACAAACAAAAGCGCCTGAGATTTTCAGAACACAGCATTAAAGGAAGCTACAACTTGTTACAGACCTAAAGGAACATATCAAATTGACTCCAATACACAATGCAACTTTGCAATGTATATAATACAATCAAAGACACAAGAAAGGTTAAGGGAGAGGGAAGGAAAGACACATGCCTATTTTGACAAACAACAAATACAGAATATTTTATATTCTTATAAAATCCCCTGTCCAAGAAGGGATAATTCCTCCTCTTAGTAGTCAAGGGCTCATGGTTTGTATAGAAACAGTTCCAGTGTAAAATTGAGCTGTGTGCATTTCTCAGTTTTTTTCTCTCTTTTTTTGCAGTGATTTCTTTATAAACAAACGAGAGGTAATTATCTATTTTTATAAACAATAGTAAAAAAAGTTAAAATCCAGCCCCTCCATTAAAACAAGAATTAAAAAAATTAATCAAACCACTCCAGTTAAAAGTTATGGCTTCAGGAGTTATCTATCAAACACCCAATCTACACATAATGGAGTTTCTAATGCATTATTTGCATCACAATACAATCTCAGGCTGTTCCCCCCCACAAAACGATGTGACAGCCTAATCAGTCCTACTATGCCCTGATCATTTAATTCAAACAAAATGCATGCAGTTAATCCATTCCCAATTCTTCCCGACCCCACCCCACCCCACCCCATGCCCAAGTGACACAAAGTAGCTTCCAGAATAAGGGAGATTGTATTATATCTATCTATCTATATACACATAAACGTACGTACACACACGCACACACACACACATCAGCTTTATTTTGCAGTCATTGTTCCTCGAAAGGACAAATGTTGCCAGGAAGTCTCTGAGTGCATATTTCTCCATAGCCATTTCATTTGGTAGAGAAATGTAAAACACCGGAGTTGTTCTGCCAAAGGCACCTTGAGAAATGGAAGGGCAATGATCCTACATGTTCAGTTCTGTTTGCCTTTCTTTAACTAGGAAAGCACCAATTTCAGCAGATACCTAATTCTTCCACAATTCTTTCTGCTTGCTAATCATTGCTACCCATTATGGGAGAATTTTAAACTAAAAAACAAACACGTACAATCAAAAGTATTTTCCCACGCTTTTTTTAAAAAAAGAGGGGAAGTATGGCAGTGGAACCATTTGTACAGTGCCCCCAAAAAGTCTACTATTTAGCAGGGCAGAATCCTACTCTGTAAGAAGACAACTAATTATCAGCTAGTGAGAAATAGGGAATTAGCACCTGCACTTCACAAAAGGACACACTACATTTTCAACATGCACAGGAGCACAAGCAGACACAATACACATCTACAGGGCAAAGGGACACAGACCTTTGCACATGCACGCTCTGTAGTTCTGGCTTAGGATCTGTTGAGCTAGAAAAGGGCCACTATATGGCCAGACAAAGTGCACATAAGGTGCCTGTGTGTACGTGTCAGTCCTCGAAACCTTCCCCTTGCCACACTTTTTAATCCACAAGTATCTTCTTCTCCCAAGCCGTAAGGCTTTCCCTAATCAGCACATAACTCAAATTTACAGGGATTTCCATAAGAGAAACAATGTTATATTGTGACTGACATTCTCCTATACAAGCCCCTCAGAATGCTTCACAAAAGGGAATTCAAAAAAGATGCGTTTCACTCTTAAATGAGGAAATGAGTGAAGTCTCTAATGTCGATCCTCCTCACCTGGCCACCTGCAGGCCAAGCTGTCCAGTTGATAGCAGCAGGCTGAATACAAAGACGAGGTAGGCCTTCTTCACCACATCAATTCTTGCATGGCAGCTTTTTGTGCACTTTCCTCAAGACGGGGCTTGCAGTCTAAATTTTCACATCTTCCTGGATACTGAGTTGAGAAAGAGTTTTCTTGATCCGTAAGGCTGTTAGCCGTGCTGCTCCATTGGCATACCAGCACTCTCGCATCATTTTCCCCATAATTCGCAAAGCCTGGGAACAGGGGAAGAATGACATCAGGAGAAATCTCTCTTCAGTAGATCAAATCAATTTTTTTTAAAAAAAATCTATGAATAATAGGTTGCTTATGATGCTACTTTGTGCTTTTTTTTGTTAGTATGCATTTAAAACTGCAGTGGCAACTTAAGTTTTTTAATAGGATTTAAAAAAAAATCTGGTCAAAATAAAATTCAGTGTTTGCCAATTGTCTCTTTAAAAGAAGCAAAGATTTGTTTTCCACAATCATGAAAAAGACATTTTTTTGTCACTAACTGCATTTCCACAGAATTCAAAGTTGTTTTTAAAAACTGGTTGTTAAATATGCTATAATTTGTGTGTAGGGGGGTGTTGGTTTTGTATTACATGAAAACCAAACCAGAGCCAATCCAATTTCTTTTTAACACTCTAAATCTGAAATCTGCACTTGAGTTTTGTCGTCTGCATGTAGACTATTTATTTATATCTTTCCACAAACAAATAAAGAAAATTTGAAAAAATGGTTGTTTTTAAATACCATGTCTGGCTATAATGTGGTCTGCTTGGTTTGGCTTGAAATGTGTGATGTGTGAATCCAATGTGTGTTATTCAAAATGCCACAATTATGCAAACCTTAGCTTAGTGCAATGTATAACCTAGTTCATTTTTAACTGACTGGCTAGAACTATAATCAAAGCCAGAATTTTAATATATTTAGCAGAAAATACTTTTTGTATGTCTGGATTCAACTATAGATTGCACAGACCTTATCCAAAAAGCCAGAATAAAATACTTCAGTACAAAATACAGTAAAAACAGAGGATAAGTTGATATCTGGAGTTCTTTATCCAACTGCTACCAAGATTTCATGCCAACAATTTGCGGAAGCTTTCCGTTCCCCTCTAGCTAATATGACAAATACTATATTAAGAATGATGCTTTATGGCATGCTTTTTAGTTTTCAAGATCAACTGTACCTCATAACTCTGCCACCAGTTGGGAATGTTAGGTCGTAGTTTCTGTTCACATACAACTTTTCGCATTTCTTCAATGGACGGGTCAGAGGGCACAAGGTCATAGTATGGGAGCTGATATTCTTCATGAATACCTAAAAAGGAAAAAAGAGAAACAAGCTATTATTTCTTATGAAAATATCTTTTACATAGGCATAGCAGCATTAATGATAATAAGATGAACAGCCTGCAAAAGGAGCAGGAAGTATGATACAACGTGGAACTTAGCAGTGAACCTGATATCTGATGATGTGTACATATTGGTTTTCAGTAATAAAATATGAACATTATATAATAACAATAATATGTGCACAGGAAAAACACCTGAGAGTCTGTGGCCTGCTTCTTTTAACTTTCAATATTTATGATTACCAACATAGGAAGCAATATAGAAAATAAGAAAAAAAGGAGTTATATATATCCAGCAATTATTACATGAAAAATATAGTCCTAGAAAAAACAAGAAAATTATTATTCACTGTTATATTCTTAACTTTAACAGTGCATTAAAAATATTTTTCTTCTAAGGAGATTATAAATAATGGCTAAGTTAAACCTAGAAGTAATATATTAGTCTTTCAGTTTTGGTAGTTGAGGGTTTTCCAATATACAGAATATACTATCCAATCCATCATAAGTATATGAAACTATTTTTCTTTAGATTTCTCACAATATAGTTATTAAGATCATTATAGATTTCACTACTGCTTTCCTCATAAATATCACTATAATAGCTTTCCAAACTATTTTTCAATATTACATATCATATAACAGTGAACAAAATCTCTTTCCCTCCTTTTTAAACACAAATTTAAAACATTTTTATATTCATTTCACCTTCTGTATTTGGGATCCAGTGATTTTTCTGAATAAAGAAGACATATACTTAACAGTTACTATACAGTTTGTATCTTGCACAAAAATCTTCAATGAGAGATTAATTGCCTATCTTATTATATACACCACTTAGAATTACTTTGGCATAAAAATAAGCAAACAAATATAATATTTTAAAAAATGCTCTTGAACTTAATATTTCTTATCTACTGATATTTTTTTAAAAGTACCTAATTTGTATAATATAAAAAAGACAGTTTTTAAAAACAGGAATTTGCTCTAGCAAAATTAATCTTACAACTACTTCTGCAGTTTCTTTGTTATACCAAAATTTTGATTTCAATACTTTCTTACAAAGTACTAACAACACTGGTATCTAAGTTAGCTTTTTAACATTTCAATTATATTTGAATCCTTTTTTAATCAAAGTTATTAGTATTATCCCTGAGATTAAAGAGTTTTGTTATTAGTCCGTGGCAGAATCATTTTATCTTATTCTAAAGTGTGGCAATTTAAAAAATGATCTATGGAAAAGACCACCTTTTGATTCATTATATTTAAGTTATCCTTTGTTGTCTAATTCAGTTTAATTTATTTGATTATTTGATCTGACTGCAAAATCTTTCTTCATTTCTTCATAAGGCATGTCTTCTTTTTTATCACGGATCTTCTTTTTGTCTAATTTAACTTTTAGTGTCTACTTTTTTTTTGCTTTATACCATTAAATGTGAATTTTTCTTATACAAATGAGTATCATTCCAATTAGCATAGTCATCTTAATATCTACAGTCTGTGTAAGCATTTCAATTATACTATTTGATGTGATAAATTTAACCTTATTCTAATGAGGTCTGAACCATACGTGCACAGACACTAAAAAAACTTTGCCATATGTACGTTTATTGAGATGCTGAAATTGCAGATACAATGTACTTTTAGCAGACTTTCTGGAAGTGGAAAATTTTGAGTCTGGAAAATTTATATTTCTTGTCCTTCCTCTTTTCCATTTATGTGAGTAAGCTTAAATAATACGTTTACTAAGCATATACAGAAGCAGCTATAGCCCATATTCTATGTTCTGCTCCCTGCTTATTTCCATTTAAAATATGATACTGTTTTTCAGTTGATGACAAAAATGAATTAAATAATCCCCACAACTGATCAATAAAAATGTAGTAAAAAAATTACCTTAGTTTGGAATACATTCTGCAGTCATGCAGATTAAGGAGGGATTTTTTTTTATTAATACTTCATGACTTACTACCTCTGTTAATTAGTATATCAAAGAGAACAGGAAAAAAATTAATGTTAATCCTGAACTATAGCTTTGTGGTTTGAACCAATGACTATCATTCAAACCTATTAAAGGAAAGTCTGTCTACAATGCAAAATCAGTGGGAAAAAATCAGATTCTGAATCAGCAACTTTACTTCCTTTGCATCAAAATGTACAGAATTGTAAGATCTGAAGCCAATAGGAAACTCTTAACTTTTATGAGAGAGGGGGAGGGAGGGAATCTATTACCTCCTGAGTTGCACCTGCGAGCAATTTCCCAGTAAACCAGGCCAAGGGCATAGATATCCGCACACTTAAATGAATCAAAATGCTTCATGTTTATTGTTTCATCAAGAACCTCAGGGGCCATGTAACTGTAGCAAAAGAACAATCAGATTAATGGCATCTATTTGAGACACATATGCTTCACATATGCCACATATACAGAAAACTATGCACCTATCGTCTATCGTGAATAAGAACAAGAATTCATTCAACAACTCTTGAGGAAAGCCTATAATATTTAAGGATTTTTTATATTATTTGACTTTCTGTTAACAACGTTTTAAAATGCTTACCAACAGAAGCTAAAAAGAAATATAATTTTGTCTTGCTAGTTAGCAGCACTGTAAAGTTTTATTGGCAGGAAAAGTAAAGCAAGAATCGGAACACAAGCAATCATTCTACAAAACTTTCTCTTGTTTGTCAGATGATTTAGTTGTCTGCTCTAATACCGTACTGTCGTGAGTGATTAGATTTAGATCTACAAGAAATATGGTTGCCAGAAAAACTTACTGAAATACACAATGCACAATGTTTTACACTAAGGATATTAAGGATTATCCCAAATAATTTATTGGAAATCATTTTGAAAGAAGAACATATTAAAACACAATGCAAATTTTAAGCATATAGTTATAGATAAAAGGCAGTTGCCTGATTAATATTGTTCAGCTATCATTAAAGAGAGATTATTCTCCTTCAACAATTCACCATTTAATGAACCGCTCAGGTTTATAGAAATGTTAATTACATTTCTAATGCACATGATTTTGTTAAAAATGTTTTATGATGTAAAGTACCTTATTGGGGAACTCTTTAAATTTCAGAAGTAATTTAATGCTGTAATTGATTCACAAATATCCAATCCTAATGATGCATGTTGAAAAAACTAATTAGATTTAACAGCTAATGGCTAAGAAAATACAATTCTAACAATGATGCAGCCAAAAGGCTATAGAGAAAGGAAGCATTCAAAATTACCAGATGTATCTTTATCTACCCAACCCAGTCAGCTCATATATATACTCACCGTTTTGTTCCAACTCTCTGATTAGGGGCAATATCAATTGTATCAGTTACAGAATCATGGCGGACAGCTAGACCAAGGTCTGCAATGGCACAAGTGCCATTCTTCTTCACTAATATATTTTTGGATTTCAAGTCACGATGTGCAATCCCAGGTTTCCCTAATAAAGTATGAGAGTGAATTCTGTTTATACACTTTGGTCAAGAAAAAACAAAAAAGAGAGTGCAATGTAAAAACCTTGGTTAAGCTGTGGCAATATTCATATGAGATCTAGAAATTGTAATTTATCCTGAAGGAAAAAAGCAAGATCTCTTATCCAACTTTAACAATGTAAATTGAATAGGTCTTCTACTGCCAATTCTTCCTAGATTAAGACAGTAGGACAGTATATGCCTTTTCTATCTTGTTAAATCACCATTTAAAATGCAGGGTGAAGAACTGGAATTATCTATTCTTAGCACATCAATCCTGATTACTTTAAAGTACAATTCCTCATTACTTCAAATAAAAGAAACTATGCTTAACCTCAGTTCGTTAAAAAGAAACTTTAGCTCCACATATTCCAAATATCTCTTCCTCTTAAATAAACAATAACAGATTTCTAAATCTTCTCAATGTTAACCTATAGACTAATTCAATCCAACAAGGTTGGCATAATCCAGGTTCCCTTGATTAAATAATATCATCAATTGGGACCCCAGAAGTGCATCTTTTTTTGTAGCAAACTCTCTGGAATGCTTTTTCCCTGAAATCCAGCCAGCTTCCACTCTGTTTGTTTTGAGGAGCCATGAACTCCTGGCTCTTCACCCAGGCCTTTGGCAAATAAGGAGATCCCTTGCCTTGTTCCTCCTAGTCTGTTGTGCTTGGCATCTTTTACTGATTGTATTGTAAAATTTTACTGTTTATCTTGAATGACCCAGAATCACTGAGAATTGGGCAGCACACAAGTTTAAAAATTATCACTATTGCTGTTCTTAGAGTCAATGAATCTCTTTATATCAAAAGAATTTATTCTCTTTTTCAGCTCATGTCTATCAATAACAGAAGCTTGTTTTTCTGATTTTCCAACTGTTCATTATCAAATGTACATCTGTATCCCTTACCTTGAGTCCCCACAATTTCCATGTGAAGATGTGCCAAGCCACTGGCAGCAGACAGAGCCAATTTAATCATCCCTTCAATAGTTACAGTATATCGGTTGAGGTAATCAAACAGAGAACCATGCTCATGGTAATCAGAGACCAACCATAATTGTGTCCAAGTACCATTATCTGTTGGCAGTACAAAAAAAAAGGAAAATGTACTGAAACAAGTAAATAACAATCGTCTTTTTTTAGATGTCATTGAAGAGCAGCAGATTCATTACTGCTTGCTGCTATTTAGCATAGTTCAGAAATAAGTTATATTTTAACTCCATCTGTGTAGCTATTTATTGTGGGATTTATACTAAAGCAAGTTTGTACTGTAGATTCATTTTCCCTTTCCAGTTTAGTCTTCACAATAATCAAAATATTATGGTAGAGATTGGACTGGGCAATGATTTCCTCTTTCTCATCCTTGCCCCAGAAAATGTCATTAACATGCCCTCTGATAACATGCCCTCTGATAGAGACCGATGGGAAATAAGGAGAGAGAGAGAAGGGAGAAGAGAAACAGGAACATCTGGAGAAGCAATAGCATTCTGTAGAGCTGACCACCACAGTAGAATGAGGAGCTGGTGAATGGATCATAAAGAGAACCTGGGATGGCCCATTCTCTATATCAGCAGTCCCCAGCCTTTCCAACTCTGCGGACCACAGGCGGTGGGGGAGAGGGAGGGGATAGTTTCATGCGTGCGCAACGCTTGTGTAAATGCAACTTTGCACACTTGCCTGCCACTTCTGCGGCCCGGTCCCCAACCCATGGGCTGTGGACCAGGGGTTGGGGACCCCTGCTCTGTACAGAGGCTCCCCACAAGGAGATCGTAAGACAGTTGTTCTGGTGGGTTTTAGAGCTCTAGGAGCTGTAGGAAAGGCAAGTGATTTGAATAACTGCTTACCTTGGATCTACAAAAGAGATGTGTTAAATTTCAAATTTTGGTATACTATTTAAAGAGATTAAAGATCAGGATTTTTTTTTTAAAGGGAAGGAATATAAAGTTGGCTTATTTGATCAAGATTAAAATACATACAATGTTGTTTCTGGTAGTTCTTAATGCATTTTCCTTGAATGGGACTCAATGAAAAAGAGATTTTTAAAGATTTATTTATAGATATGAGATAATATATGGGAACAAGGTATTTTTTGTTGTATTTTCAGAAAAAGTGATAAGGTATTGTTTTAAAAAGGAAAAGAATATGAAACATTTATTTGATTAAATTAAAAATATATATGTTGTTTTTTCTCATAACTGAATGGATTTTGTGATTAGGACTGAATGAAAAAGCTTTAAATTTTGTTTCTAGGCAAGCAATGAGATATGGAACAATTTTTGTTGTTATATGGAAAAGTTGATAAGTTACTGAAATTATACTTGTCTTGGTGAAGTCTTTGCATATGTCTTTATTTTTTTCCCCTTTTCCTTGCACTTTTTCCCTTTTCCCTTAGTTTGTATATATTTTGTGTATATTTGTTTATGTAAATTTTAATAAACATTATAAAAATATCTCAGATGGTCTGTACCCAGTTTTTGTTTTCAGATTTGCCACTGTACAATGCAGCTAACTAATCCAGGCCTATATACTTCTCTCCACAGAATTGTGATTGCAGACTGTTTTTGGGTCTATAAAAGGCAGAAAGATAGCTTGTTTTATCATAAAAGCAGAGGATAATAATGCTTAAGCCAGTGGTGGCGAATCTATGGCATGCATGCCAGAGGCAGCACTCAGAGCCCTCTCTGTGAGCACACGTGCTGTTGCCCTAGCCTTGCCCCCCCCCTCACCAGCAGCCCCCCTTGAGGAGAGTTGCCCCCGAGCTTGGCCCACACGGAGCAGCACAGCCAAGGACATGGCAGCCAGGCAGCATAGAGAAGACTCTGCCCTCACGCTCCATTGTGCATAGTTGATGCTATGAGGCGAGGGCAGAGGGCGTGGCTGCCATGACAATCTGTGGCGGGCCCTGGAGTCGGTGAGTGGCCCTGCGGGCAGGCAGGGTGGGGGCGGGGTGAGGGTGGAGCGGAGCGGGGCCAGTTTTTGGGCACCCGGTCTCGAAAAGGTTCGCCATCACTGGGTTTGTCAGTCTTTGCTCCACTAGAAGGCAGTTAAGAACTAATGTGCAGGAATGTTGTCATTTCATATAGCATTAGATTAGTGAAGCTTGAAGAGCTTCAAAATAATGTCCTTTTCCAGATACTTAACAAATTTGCATGAACTGTACAAGGTCAGACCCGTTTCTCAATGTTGGTTTCTGTTTTTTGACTGGGTATGTTTCCAGGTATGAAAATGCAATGAGCAGAATGAAGGAAGCAAAACTTAAGAGCTAATCTAGCACCAAGCCATCATCAAACATATTTTGTTAGAATGTCTCACATTCAAGACAAAGGAATAAAAGAAACAATAAGAGACAATCCCAAAGGTGGTAAAGTTCAGAAACTAAGAGTTTTAAAAGCTTTTGTGAGATTATTCCTTTCCAGTTTCAAATGTAGATCTGATAAAAATTACTTTTATGAAAGTAATCAATTAAACTTTAAGAACTGATTGCCATCCCAAGGAAGAATGTAATGTTCTAGACAAGAAATTGTCAATCGTAGCTTGAATTATACAGTGCAATTATGTTAACATGATCAGTTTCTTTTTCTTATAATAGTTGCTTACTAAAAACTGTTTGTGCAGTTTATATGAAAGAAGGAAGTGAAACGAAGTGCCAGTTGCTTTTCACACTGCATCTTGCAGTCTAAGCCATTATAGCTGTAGTATTTTTCCTGGATGAAGCCATCTCTGTGATGGTGAAAATAGACTGAGAGATTAACAATTCATCATTCCAATTTCTTACATGTTAATAACCAAGTTTCTATATAAGAGGGATGTAGGTCCAAAGTTGATTTCTTTCCTCCTGTGTGATAGATGTTTAGCTCAAACCAATGTTTAAATATCTAAGGGCTAGCATTCTAGAATATTTTAGGTTAGGATAATAAAAGTAATCCCTATACTGTTTATGAAATCCACAAGAGATAACTTTTTAATTATACAATGTTGTCTCAGTCTATTGTAATGACAAAAAAAATGTCCTGCCTGTTCTCCTGTATGCAAACCTTAACATAAGGTAGAACTCCCAATTCATTACCACCTTGGATTTTTTGACAATTCTCCAGTGTTTCAAGTTCCCTCAGCCACTTCTTCCTGTTGTCAATATGTATTCCCTCTTGCTCTTAAAGCTGATCTGACATTGTTCCTTTTTTCTTCAATGTTTACATCCCCAGCTCTTAAGTAAAAGTAATTTTTTTTATTTCTATCCAAGCTCCTCTCCCCCAAATTACCTGCCAAAAATCTATGCTACTATTCTAGTTTCCTAGCATATAAAATGTTCTATAACGTTTTAGGATATTGTTTATCAATACAGCTAACAGATACACACATTTTTATCACTATTGCTAAATTATCATGCAGCTTATTAATTGGGTTTTAATTCAAAGCAACATATAATAGCCATTGCTGTCTTATTAATACACAATAACTGAATTCAAAATCACATGTAGTTGTGGTTTTAAGCACTGCTGTAAACAGTTCAGAGTCAAGCCTATGAACAAGCAAAGATAGCCACTGTGTTTTTTGCCTCCCCCTCCCCCCTTCAAAGCTGTTTTGACATACTCTGCAGATTGGTAAGGTAAGGCAAACCTGGAATAAGCAAAGAAGCCACAGACCTCAAAGCATATTCATAGATCATGCTAAGGGGACAAGTCTTAATTTCAAGTTGACCTGTTTTGTAGTACATGCTAAATCACACATTTAAAAAAAAGGAAAATTAGATTTTAGTGCAAAGTATGAACCCATCATACATCAATATTAGGCTTCAAAAACAATTGAAGCATTTGTTTGTTTACTGGAACATCAAAGCAACAAAATACCTTTGTTGTCTGCAGCAATAAATCCTAGAATGTTCTCATGGCGCAACATGACTGTTTGATAGATTTCAGCTTCTCTAAACCACGATCGCTCTTCCCGCGATGAGAAAATTTTCACAGCTACATCACCACCACGCCATCGGCCACGCCACACTTCCCCAAAGCGACCTTTGCCAATGATTTCCTGGAGGACAATTGTTCGAGCCACAGTACGTTGGACAAACAGTGGCAAGCCTGAAAGCAGAGAATGAAGGAGGAAAACAGAGGCAAAGCAGAAGTCAATGACAAGAACAGTAAGCTCATCTTGATTTTATCCCCCTTCAAGTACACACACATCTGATATAATTATATCAGATATCAATGTGACATTCTATCCCCCCCAAAATCTCTTATTGAGGATTCATGTTAACAGAAGCAGTTAATAGTTAAGCCAAGGAAATGTGTGGCCCTAGAACTAGAATTCCTTTGGACATTAATAATTTTGACTGCTGTGGCTAGCTGCCAATACTCTTTATTTATTTCTTTTTCAGTATCTTAAAGCCTGTTCTGGAATTACCACTGGGAGGCATTGAAATAAAATGTTAAACCATGCAAGAGTTTTCATTTTTAACCATTGCAATTTGCTGTAAAACACTGAAATATTTGGAAGTTCAGTTTTTCATATATTTACTGTCAAAGCAAAAACATCCGATATTACTACTACTACTACTACTACTACTACTACTATTACTACTACTACTACTACTACTACTACTGTTAAAAATAGATTATAAAATATTTTAGAAATGGATGGGTATGTTTGTGTTTCAGTCCTAGGTCTTTTTTTTTTCCAGGTACACCACACCTTCAAACTTGAAGTAAACCCTACTTCTTTACTCAACTCACCAGCTAATTGCAAAATATTTTGTTTTGAAGCTTCTCAGTTTTTCTTTTGACTATAATTTAACAATTGGACCAGGGTATTGGACTCTGAACATTTGTACTACTAGTTGCCTTTCTTTTAAAGAAACATGGAATTTTTTAAAAAATGATTAAAAATTACCTTTTCGGTGAATCTATTCCTGTGGAATTGGAACTTGGACAATTGGTGGTGAGCTCTCATGAGAACACTTCATTTTTCTATTTAATCCTGTGCTGATTGGAGTGAACTTATAAACAACCTGAGACGTTTTCTATTATCTTTTCCTCTATATTTCTGGTAGTGTTCCCAGCTGCAATTTATTTTTTAGACACTAGATGGTACTATTAACTAGATTGCACAGATCAAGTGGATTTATAAGTTTTATATATCACTTCACAGTGCTTTACAGGCCTCTCTAAGAGATTTACAGAGTCAGCATATTGCCCCCAACAATCTGGGTCTTCATTTTATCGACCTTGGAAGGATGGAAGGCTGAGTCAACCCTGAGAATTGAACAGAATTAGCCTGCAATACAGCATTCTAACCACTGGAGTCTGGAGTCTCTAGTCTGTGCTCTTCAAGCAGAAATTAGGTGTCCAACTCAGCCATTCTGCTTTATTGAACTGCCATGCTATCAGCCCCCTCTACCACAATGATCCTGCAGGAGAAGGGCAGTGTGGATAACTGTGGAATCTGGCAGGGTGAGAGCTGTGAACCATAAACACAAAGCTTTCACTGTGTCCCTGCATAACAGATACGATGGCCTCGCTGACCTTAATAGGGACACACTAAGGAGGCAAGTCAAGATAGTTGTGATGATGATAACTCAAATAAGCAGGAGACTGTGGTTCAAGATGAAGAACTTGTTTTGAATAGGGGAAAGTGTGAATCAGATATTACACACCAGTTATGCAAGAAGAGCAGGGCATCCAAAAAGAGAAGCCAGCTTCTGATTGGTGATTCAATCATAAGGGATGTAAATTTAGGAAACGATATCAAGGTTTTGAAAGAGGTCAAGCATCTGCCAGGTGCTACTGTCAGTAGAGGCATATTTTTAAGGTATTCAAGAATTGCCAATAAAGACTGATGTTGATGCTATTGTACATCTTGGCATGAATGATCTGTTCCAAAAATATGTACTCTCTGTGCAGAATGATTTCCAGAGTTTGGGGCAGGAACTCAGTAGGATAGGCTGTAGGCTTAATTTTTCAGAGATTTTATCAGTATATAAGGAACAAAAGAAAAATGGCAGCATATAGCAGAGTTCAATGTGTGGCTAAAGGAGTGGTGTAAAGGGGAAGGCTTTGATTATATTAGTCATGATGTCTGCAGCTGGTCCAATGAAAAACTGTACAAAAGAGGTAGTCTGCATCGGTCAAAGAAAGGGACTACTTGGCATTAGATTCACAGACTTTCTGGAGAAACATTTAAACTAAACAACGGGGACATATAGAACGTTACTGTCCCTAGCAATCTAAAACTAATAGGGTTATAAATGTAATAGATATTTGTGCGGGTAAGAATATCAATCTTGCTGTCAAGTAAAATCAAGCTTATAATAGTGAGTGCTGTACCAAGACTAATCAAACAGGTGATAAGGAAGTAGGGGAATTCAGGCACCAGATAGATTAGGTAGAAAGTAAACACAGGGTCAGCCAAAAAGGACTCAAATGTCTATACACCAACACACAGAGTATGAACAATAAACAGAGTGAACTAGAAATTCAAGTAAATGAAGGCAGATATGATATTGTTGCCATTACGGAAACTTGGTGGGATGAAACCCACACATGGAACATGCAGCTAGAGGGATTTAAATTATTTAAAAGAAACAAGACCAAATAAGAGAGGAAGTGGAGTTGCACTATATATATGAAATAACTACATCTCTACAGAAATAGAGCACAACAATGATGGAAACTGTCTTGAATGCATTCAGGTCAATATAAAAGAGGGCAAAAATGACGTTGCCATAGATGTATTCTACTGTGTTTCCCCAAAAATAAGCCCTATCCCAAAAATAAGCCCTAGCTTGAAATTTATGCATGTGCCTAATATAAGCCTTATCCTCAAAATAAGTCCTAGTTTTGGGGCAAGGCGCACATGTAACAGGTGGGCGGTGGAGCTGCCCCACATGCCCCGCACCTGCTATCTTAGGACTGCCGCAGTCAGGCCACCCACACCCTGACACCTGTCGTGCTGCTGCCTGAGTTCTTCTGTGGCTGCATATCACGTGGTACATCCGCTGCCACCGCTCGCAAGAGGCCATATGGCGCGCTGATTACACCAGTCCACCGCTCACAACAGGAGGCCACGTGCCTCAGCACGCTGATGCCATAGCTCGTGGCAGGCCGTGAGTGGCAGCAGCGGCGCAATGGGCATGACAAGCCATTGGGGCCTCCTGCCGCTTATGGCGGACTGGCATGATTGGCGCAACGATCCACACGGTCTCCTGCTGCTCACGATGGCAGTGACACAATGCACCTAAAACTGCATTTCTTTGCTTACTGTTGATATGCATGAATGTGACTTTAAGAAACAGGTTACTGGAATAGGAATTCTTGATTTGAGATTTAGGTGGCACAGCTATTTATGGTATCATAAACTTGGGGTTAACCTATATTTTAATAATCCCTTTATTAAAATGGTAAAAGATTTCTGCTGCCAATCGTGCCTGATTCTAGGGGGTGGTGTTCATCTCCAATTCACAGCCGAAGAGCCAGCATTATCTGAAGACGCTTCTGTGTTGTGGGGCTGCCATGATTATAGGCCAAGGCACACAGAACACGGTTACCTTCCCACCAAGTTGGTACCAATTTATCTACTTGTGTCTATATGCTTTTGAACGGCTAGGTGGGCAGGAGCTGGGGTAAGTAACTCCATCACGCGTACTTAGGTCTAAGGCTTGGCCACTGCACTTCCCATCACTTTATCAGGCATGCCAAATTGAGGGTTTGGAATAGGTATAAACCAAGAACGATTCCTCTAAAATTCCTCTATTTTTTTTTCTCAAAAAGCCTTTTTCAAAACAGAAATGATAGTTACATGAAACTGGTTGACTTATGCCTATTTACTGACTTTTTTTGGACAATCTAAATTAAATTCAAAAGTAGAATTCATAAAGAAAGGTCATTTATGCTCAGTTGATAGAAAAGTTTAAACTGGATAAGAATTATGATTGTGCAAATGAGGAAACTGACTTTGAACTAATTTGTGTATTAATGATGAATGTGCTATTGCTAAGATGTATAAACCTAATAAAAGTTTGGATACAATATAATGCTTGATCAGTGGGAAAATATGTTGAGTCAAGGATTGAAATTACATTGAATTGGATGCTGAAAAGAAAAATAAAATCCAGCCAGAGTGGATTTTTTGTGTGTTTAATGTTAGATGTTTGGGTCTTTTTCCCCCTTTTTTTCTACACATTTTGTTGTTATTATTGTTGTTACTTTTGGATATTTGCTTTTTCTGTTTTGTATTTTATTCCCATTGGTAAAACATAATAAATATATACATGGAAAGAAATTACATTGAATTATAATCTGAAAGAGAATTTCTGCAAGATAATGTATTGTTGGTATTTAATATTGGATAAATTGTCAAAGATATATAAATATATGTTGGAAATGCAACCCGTGTGAAGGTACTTGTGATAATTTTTGATAGACTTATTAGAAGCTAAGGGATCAGATATGTACTTTAATTCAGAGAATTCTTAAAATAAATGTACAATTGAAATAAGAAATTTTCCTTTTAGGTTTGACGGACAAACTGAAGGAAAACAGAACTTTTTTTTAAATAGAAGATAACCGCGAGACTGATGCATGCTCAGAGACAGAAGGAGTTACGAATTCTTACAACAGAATAGGCAGCGAAGTTAATGGAATGAAATGGTGAAATTGACTGCTTTGATCAAAGAGAGTTCTTTATCTAGCTTTGTTTCTCTGTGGAAATGACTTTAGGATTTTTTTGGGTTGAAACTGAAAGAAACAAAATTTTAATGTTGGGATTTGATGATTATAACCGTTTATAATTATGGCAATACTGTATATTATGGTTTAAAGGTTACCTTAACTTTATATTTAGGGGATTTGTAACTATATCAAAGAAAGCCAGAAGCTAGTCTCTTCTGTGTGTTTTTTTAATATTTTTACCCTTGTATTATGTTTTCCCTAACTCTTTCTTTTGTATTTTATCATTTATTGAAACTTAAGTTTTGTAAAAAAAAGTAAGTTATTACTAATATTTCACCTTGTTTGTTAGCATTCTTATTACTAACTTTAGTAGAATCAGTACTAATAAAACGCTATATCACCTTGATTTCAAATACAGTTACCTACAGCTCTGTATGACTTATTTAAAGGAAGAATTAACTGCACGTTTTGGTGACAATGAGTTAATTTATTTTGAAGTGTATAATTTTAGCTTTTAATACCTTGCAGGTACAGTTTGTGGAAAACACTCTAAAGCAACCTCCAGTACAAAAAAAAAAAAAAAAACGGGTAGCCATTTAGGTGGAAGTTGTGCAAAAATCTCTAGGAGGCATTGGTATTCTTAGGTTAACAATACAGATTACATTTATATATTGAAGTTTATGATAAAACTAAAAATCTTTAAATAAAAGACACATTATACCTGAACCAGAGCCAGAAGTAGACAAATCATAGACCAGATCTTGCAGAGTCTTGTCCTTGGATAGACACATTTCACAAGATGGATCCTCCATGTCCAGCCGCTGACGATTGTGGTACACACGTGGATGGTGATGGAAGACAAAAACTAATATAATCATAATGATGAACACAAGAAAGACTGGCCCTGCAATGACAGCCACCAGTTCCACAGGTCCCCAGATTGAAGAAGTTTCATTATCCTTCCAATGTCCTGGAGAGGGAAGACAAGAAAGAAAAGCTTCAAATTCAAACCCAGTATATATCTAAGGATTTAAAAAAAATAAAATAATAGAGACTACATTCAATAGATTTGAAGGCATACAATTGAAAAGTAAGAATAAACATTTAAAGGAATTGACATGCCTTGGAGTCTCAGGGATGCATGTACTTCAGCTACAATGAAATCAGAAACATTTATTTTTAATGATTAAAAATGGAAGCTTGTAATTACACCAAAACCATAAAAAAGTGGAAGTGGATATTTCTGTTATCCCCTATTGCTGCTGCACCAAAAACAGGAAATCAGGATTCATGTTCATAACATTAAATTTTTGTTTAGCATTACATATAAACAAGTAACTGCAAACAGCAAAGACCAAATAAATGTTTTTAGTACTTTAAAAGTTTCTCCCTATCTTTTCCTCATATTGCCAATAAACAGAACATTGGTTTGCAATAGTGGCGAATATCTGTAGCTCGGGAATAAGATGAGGGTGAAGGTTCATTCTCCGACCTTGTGGGTTGGCTTCCGAACGCTGCATTACCAGGCTAGGTAACATCTTCAGCAGAGTTTAGGGGATGTCTGTTTCTGTGCTCTTCTGTTTGTAAGGGTTTCAGGTATAGCTGTGTCAAATAAGGGTCAGGTGTGAGTCATCAGTGAGAGGCTTGTGGTGGATCTTGTGATGGGGAGATTACTTCAGGTCAGGGTCATTGGAAAGTGAACTGCTGGTGGGGGGGAGGGAGCTTGTGCGGGTTGGTGCTGTCTCTGATTGGTTGTGCGGTTGATTTGGATTCTGAATGGTTTGTAAGCTGGTTGTAGGTCAATGTGTCTGTTGATGGAATTGTTTGTGAAGTGCCAGGCTTCAATGAACTCACAAACATGGCGGGTGGTAGTGTGGCCAATGATTTTAAACAAAATAATAAGACCTTTCTTCTTTCATAGCCCTATATTCCTGTTGAAGGTTAACACTATTATTTCGTCATTGAAAATCTAATTCTTCTTACTGCTTTCTTTTATTTAATATATATGAAGATATACCCACATATAATAAAAGCAATACCTCCCCAAGATTGAGTACCTCTAGTAGGAACTTATTTGTCAGTGAAGACTTTTTGATAACATAGCTTATGGAAACAGACTTAAGCTTACATCAGCTTAAGTGTACAGTATGGAAGACAAAAGACTTCATTATACTTTCAAAGATTATTTAAATAGTATTAAGCATTGCTTTCAATTTTCTATTTTATCTTCCCTAATTGGTTAAGAAATAATCTTATGCCAAATGTTTTATTTAGCTTTTGTTAAAAGATTTCCATATATTCTAAATGCAGATTATTTTCTGAAATCACTCATGCATGCTGCAATGAAATGTACTGCCACAAGAGGGAGTCAAACCCTTCCCCAACAATATTTCTTACTTTTTACACATAAGAGTGTATAGTAGTATTACCACAAAATTTAATTCATAGAATTTAATATTGCAGCCTAGCTAATGAATAGGCTTTTAAAAACTTGTCTGACTGAGACTGTATAATATGATGGAAAGTGACATTTAATTAGAAGTTCAACTGATTATTTTATATGGCTGTACTTTTAAGGTTTTCATCAATTTTTATTATATTTGGTACAAAATGATACCATAAACAGATGCAATAATATACTTTCCAAAACTATCTCTTCAATATTAAATACAATTCCAGCTTTTTAAAATTCAATCTTTGTTGACATAAATCCAATTCCAATACTGTCCAGGCTTAGCTATTTCCCCAGAATTCAAGTATTAAAATATTTTTCTGAAGATTGCACATGAACTCTTATGGAAAAAAATATTAAAATTAGCTTATGTTGTGTTTTAAAAAAATCCAGCTGCTTTACTATGCTTTTTATCTAAGATGCTGTAAACCACCCAAGTCACTTAGAAGAGTGGTGTAGAAATTTAATAAATAAATACATAAAATAATGAATGCCATTTCGGAATATCCAGGAAGGGAGCTTTTTCTTTTTATTTACCTACTGTTGGAATATAATTTCTGTAGAGATTAAATTGACTCTGGACCCTATCAGCTGTTTTGTAAGCCCTTGCAAAGACTTAGTTTTGTCACCGAGTCTGGGGGTTAGAAATTTGGGCTGAATCCCATACACTGCTTATGTTAACCTGTGATTGATGGTTTGTTTTTACAATGGTTCCTATTTTTATTTTTTCTTCTCAATTAATTAAATTTATATGCATTCTTTTAACAGTGTTAGTGGTCCAGAGTCATGAATTTAAGATGGGAAGCTATTTAAATTGAAAAAATAAATAATAACTAAATAATTATCAGGATATATTAAGGCTGATATAACTACAGCATAAAAATAATCAGGCTTGCTTTAATTGCCTATAAAAACTCACAGAGCATTCTCATATTCAATCTATTATTATACTTACCACTGGGTACCATGAGATCAATTTTGTTACAGTAGTCAAAGTAGCAACAATGTGTGTTGCGTACAGCTTCCGAACTAAGGCAGAAAAATGGTTTTCCAGCAGGAATCAACTTTACTTCAGGAATACATGTCCGGGTGTGATGCTTCATTCCATTCACATTTGTTATTGAGACCATACAGGCGCCATCTGTTTCGCATGTGGCATTGGCTTGATTGCAGTCAGAGCACAAACACAATAAAGCTGAAGTAACAAGAAAAATAATTCTGTGTGACAAACTACTTACAAGAAGGATTAATTGGAATTCTATTACCTTTGAAATGGAACTATATATTATTGCAAAGTTTAATTGAACCATTAAGAGTTTAAAATAATAGAAATATTGCTGTATATGAACAATGTTTTTATTCCACAGGCTTCCTCTCTGTGGGAAGTCTATAGAAGAAAATAATTAATGTCTATTTGCTATAATTCTGATGTTTAACTGCCTCCGTGGAATAAGATATTTCTCTTATGCACAGTTGCTTTCTACAGAATGCAGATTCATATCTCAAGGTTATTCTGTCAATTCAGTTTTGAAGGAATTATATCTCTTAGAAGTAGGTACTTAATTTCCTTACACTTCAGCTATACAATAACATATTTCTGAATAACTCAGGTATTCCATCTACTGCAATGGACCAACTCCACAAAGGCCAGTAATACATTTGTTTTAGCCCTGTTTCTGCTCCATCTGATTTCTTAAAAATTGAAAGCATGAAGTCTATAGGCGCAGTTGTGTTTGTGGCAAGTGAGCTGAATTTTAATAGGAATAATGAAAATCTACTGTAATGAACATGCAAAATAACTCTCACTGAACTTGTCCAAAAAAGAAAAGGTTCAAACATTGGCATAAATATCAGGATTCAAACTGAATATCTGAAATGAAAGACTCAGCAACTAGTCTCTCACCATCTAGAAAAACAAAGTTATCCAAGGCAACCATCAATTCTCTAGAACAAAAATAAGTTTCCTTCTTTAAAAAATAATGAAGGCTATATGCAGACAAATTAATATATTTTAATAATTTGCAAATACATAAAATATTTAAATAAAATAAATAAACAATAGTATTTTCTTCTCTCTCCCAATTTTATTGGGGCCAACGAACAAAGAAAAATAAACACCACTGGCTACCATAATAGATACCACAACCTAGGAAAAAGATATTTGCTGATACTCGAAATAATATGACATAAAATTAAGATAGGTAATTTATATCCATGTATCCTGTGGGGTAGTTTCATGTTGTCCTCAGTGTCACTGATCATTATGAATGCTGTAGATTCAAGCAGAGAGAAACAAAGAGCTATCTAATCCTGAAATAGTGCAAATTCCAGTCAGTTTTGCCTCTAGCTTTGTCACCACTATCTGTAACGTATTATTTTTCATGTGACTTTACTTATATTAAAAAGGCTGCACTTAGAAAGGTAAACGGAGTCAGGGCTATTTGGTACTTGGATGAAAGATCACTAGGAAATCTTAGTGCTGGAGGCTATCCTGAATTTAAAAAAAAAAAAAATCCATACTATTGAGGGGAAAAAAAGCTACATACATATGTACATGAAATCACCAGCAGTCAAGATCAGTTCAAGACAGATTTGATTTGATTTACTATAGAACAACAATCCTTTATGGGAGAAAGAATGGTCATTGCAACTGAAAATTTAGCCTGTCATGAATTTACTAGGTCAGTGATGGCGAACCTTTTTAAGATTGAGTGCCCCAAAACTGGCCCCGCCCTGCTCCACCCCCCACCCCGCCCCTACCCTGCCTGCCTGCCTGCAGGGCCACTCACCGCCTCCAGGGCCTGCCGCAGATTGCCATGGCAGCCATGCCCTCTGCCCGCGCCTCATAGCATCAACTGTGTGCGATGGGGCGTGAGGGCAGAGTCTTGCCTATGCTTCCTGGCTGCCATGTCCTTGGCTGTGCTGCTCCGTGTGGGCCATGCTCAGGGGCGACTTTCCTCCAGGGGGGCTGCTGGTGAGGGGGTGGCGGGGGGAGGCAAGGCTGGGGCAACAGCATAGAGAGGGCTCCGAGTGCCGCCTCTGGCACACATGCCATAGGTTCGCCACCACTGTACTAGGTAGTCTAGAATAAACCATATTCTCTGAATGTACTGATATTGATGTTAGCTTATCTTGCAGAGCATGACTAAAGATTTATTTGGTTGAAACCAGCTCTGAAAGGTTTACTAAAGTACTATTTCAAGTACTTGAAAATTCTCACTTTCCTCTCTCTTCTCAAATACTAGTACTCCCTTGTATTTGAGTTTCTTACAATTATACTTATATCTTAACTGACCAAATTACGCTTACGATAGTAACAATTTCAAATTGTAGACCACAAAACCACTTTAATCCACAGTTTGAGGTTAACAACAATCATAATTTGTCTGATTCAATGCCATAGCCAATGGTGGTTAAATAAAAACAGGTTATGAAATTGATGTACTAAAGAGGAAACAAAATTTATCCTATATAGTATGTGATTTAGAGAAGTGGAATGTGATATCTGAACTGTATGTGAAAATCTTCAAATACTAAAATACAATCTATAGTTATTTGTAAGCCCTATTATGTTTAGCAAAATTACTGTTTTCTAGATAAATATAGCTCAATACATTTATGTACGGGTATTACTATTTACATGTCTGAGCAAATGGTAGCACTTGGCTGACCTTTTCTGGGTTTGGTAGTTAAGTAAGGTCAGGCTTGATTAATACTTGGATAGGAAACTATCAGGAAATAGCAAGGTTGTAAGCTAAAATGGAAAGTCTTTAGAAGAAAAATTCAGCAGATGGCATCGACAAACCATTTCCAGACTGTTACTTAGAAAATTACATGAACATATCTAAAAGGATTAAGAGTCAAGCTTGATTCAAGGTCATTTTTATTATTTATATCTGTGCTTCAATTTAACTTCTGCATACATCAGTAAGTCGTAACAGCTATTACAGAGACCCAGTCTGGGAAAGTGGTTACGGTACCAAGCTAGAAACCAGGAGACCATGAGCTCTAGTCCTGCCCCAGCTGGGTGACCTTCAGTCAGTGACTTTCTCTCAGTCCTGGAAAACGGGCAATGGCAAACCATTTCCTGAAAAACCTTGCCAAGAAAACTGCAGATATTTGGTCCAGGAGTCAACAATAACCGGAGGGCACAAAAAAACAAAAACTCTACAAGCAAACAATCAGCAATTATAATTTAAACTACGCTATTTGTTACAAAATCTCATGTAAATGGAGAACTATATTGCAAAGATTGGTCACATTATCTCTCCCTCATAATGCAAACCTATGTATGAGGGAGGAAGAATTGCTAATAAGTTATGGAGAAGAGGAGGAATTTTACAGGAGAATTGTAAAAGAGGGCTGCTTGGCCTTTCTATACCCAGTTCTCCCATCTAAACGACATTGCTACTGGCTATCGTGATAACTTCCAGCTTTCCTCAAAAACAGAAAATGAATCTGACTGGTATAACACTACTTAATGGCAGAAGAACAAAATAATATGCACAGCAATAATTAATCCCGCCTCTGCCAATGCTTCAATGCCAGAAAAATCAGGATTGGGAACAAATATTTGCCAACACTGTACATAATTTCAGTTCAAATGTTGTGAAATGTCACTTGCTTTCTACAACTCAACAGCCACTTGCTATGTCACTGGAAAACAACTACATTCTGCTTTTTAATAAACACAAAGCAGCTATCAAATTTCATCATTTCAGGTTTTGAGCCAAAATCATTCTTCTGTCAAAGGTACATGGAAAAAACCATCAAGCTAAATCTAAGCAGTGAGGATAAATTTAGTAATGTCAAGAAAAAAGGTGTGTGAACCTAAGAAACGTAACATACTTTCTGCAATACTCAGCAGATTCTGTTTCCCAGAAGGAATAAAGAGCATGTACATACCTGTTGGACAGCTTAATGCAAAAAGTTAGATTTATCTAAACAAAGGAAAAAAATGGTTTCCCATTCCTAACAAGAAAGTGCTATAAATCAAGATCACAGGATTACATCATATTTCTTTACGACTCATCCTCAATAGAGTTTATTATGGTCTTCTATATCAGGGCTTTTCAACCTTTTCACCCATTGTACCACTTTTAGGATATGGCAACATCTGAGTACCACCAGTCACCTAGCAAGGTGTCAAAAACTTGATGACCCTCCCCAAAGGAAAAAAGTGATAAAGTAACAGGTAGTCCTCCACTTACAACAGTTTGCTTAGTGATTGTTCGAAGTTACAAAAGTGCCCCCCAAGCCACAGCCGAGAAAGACACCTGCCTGCCCGCCTGGCGGCGCTCTTCCTCCTGTCCGAGGTTTTCATTGTTGTGAGCATTTCTATTGAGGATTGGCAGCAGGGCTGGGGTGGGGGGGGTGTTTGGTTTTTATTCCCCCCGTCTGCTGGGTGGTTGCAAAAGGTTTTGGTCACTTCACATGATCCTGGGACACTGTGACCGTCATAAATTTGAATCAGTGCCAAGCATCTGAATGTAAATCACAAGACCCTGGAGATGCCGCAACATTCCAGCTCATCGGCACTTCTGGGCTCAGCGGAAGTGCCAGGATCTGCGCCGAACTCCAGCTGGAGCCTGGCGCTGATCCTGATGCTTCCGCTGACCCGACAGTCCCAAAGAAGCGCCAATCCCGGCGCTTCCGCTGAGCCCTGATAGCCTGAAGCTCCAGCCATCTCTCGCTCAGGCTTGTGCGGTGCTGCCACGGGTTCAGCTCATTCCCTCCCCCGCTACTTTTCTAGGATGGTCGCGTACCACCTGCCAGGTGCCAATGTACCACAGGTGGTACCTGTACTACTTGTTGAAAAGCCCTGTTCTATATACTTTCATGAACTGTAAACATATTCTGTGAACATCTGCAGCTATGAAGGACTAGTTCATTGCTTCTTTACGGACACTGGTGTGCCTTTTACAATTTTTCTTTATAGATACTGAAACAGATACATTCTTATAGCATCAAAACAGTAATAAAAGAAATCATCACATGATTTGAAGCAATAAATCATCACATGATTTGAAGCAATAAACCTGTTGGCTAAGTTAAGTGTTTCTTGGAATTGAAAGGAAATATTCCAGATACCACAAGAAGTAGTGACATGGAGAAACATACTTCTCAATATTACCATTATAGGAAAAGATTTAGTGCAGCACCATAGAGCAAACATGTCAAACTCGTGATGTCGCACAACGTATCGGGACGGTTTTGCCATTGCCGGCAATGGGATGGGTGTGGCTTCCGTATGATGCATCCGGCACGCGGGCCGGCAGTTTGACACTCCTGCCCTAGAGCCTTGAAAAATTGTGGGATCTTTGCAGGAAATTAGCCATCAATAAGTAATCATTGGCTACGATTGGGATAATCTCATCTTTACACCTACGACTTTGTTTCCCCCTCATACAGCTTTAGTGTGCTGCAAGAAAGTAACTGCATTATCAGATAGCAAATAGATCATTCATTAAATGTGGATTTTTGTCTATGTAAGGCCATCTACAAATTAAAGGAAAAAGTTAAAAATGTTTTCCTCTCAGAAGTAGCTTACAAAAAATAAACATGTTAATACTTCAACCCTGCTGTGTGCTACAGGCAGATAGATATCTTTTCTATTTGGGGACTGGGGAAAAAAAGGACCTGAAGAAACAGAATTTAGTGTTCCATGATGGAGAGATGCTATGCATTCCAACCACCAGGGCTTTTTTTCTCATAGAACGCCCAGAACGGACTTCCGGCACCTTTTTTGGATGGAACCTTGTAAGATAGGCAAGGCGGGTTGCATGACATGTGTGAGTTCCGGCACCTTTTTTCTTTTTAGAAAAAAAGCACTGCCAACCACAATAAAGGAGAAATGTTATTTTATTGTGAAAAAGAATCAGACAGTCCATTTAAAGTCTGGGCAGTAATAGGTTATTAATCTAATTTATTTCTGACAATAAGTCTGTCAAAAGTTTATCGAAAATACAAAGAAACTAGATAAAACACAATAGGCATTTCCTTCAAATTTTTGTTAAGATAAGGGATATGTTTTTGAGCAATTTTCCTCTGTTGTTTGGCCATAAAGTTATGCTGACTCTATATTAACTAAGAAATTAATCTTAAAGTAACTTTAAGTGGACCGTGAAGATCCAAGCTTTATTTATTCAGCCCAGTGCAGGAATTCCTTTGTGCGCATAGAGAGGAGAGGGATTCCTACACTGGGCTGGAGAAACAAAGTGGGGATCCCAAAGACCCAGGTTCTGCCCCTGCATCCCACAAGGGTTCTCTTCTGCCCAGGGAGGAAAGAAAACTCCTGTGCTAGGCTGGAGAAATAAAGCTCAAATCTCTATGATCCCTGCAAAGATCACAAAAACCTGAGCTTCCTTTCTCCAGCCCAGCACAGGAGTTTCTCTCCCCTCTGTCCCTACACCCTGCTGAAGTTCTCTTCCATACATAGAAGGGAACTGTCTGCTCTTATCTGTCAGCTCTTTTGCTTCATCCACTTAATAATTGCAACCGGGAGAGCCAGGGCTGCAGTTACTGAGTGAAACGGTCACATGAGCATGTTATTGAATGACTGCTTTGCTCAACAACCAAGATGCCAGTTCCAACTAATAGTAAGTTGACAACTACCTATATATCAAAGCCAGCTGCCTTCCCATAGTAGTATTCTGATGGTTCAGCTGTATTGGACTACTTCTATCTAGCTCAGTGGTTCTCAACCTTTTTAATGCCGCAACCCCAACCGGTCGTAAATCGAGGACTACCCAACCGGTCGTAAGTCGAGGTCTTTTCCTGCTCGGGAGTGCCACACATGTGTGGTGCCGCCCCCTGCGCCGGCTGAAGCATAGCTGGCAAGCGGCAGAGACGGAGCAGGCCGACCACCGGCTGAGCCACCAGCTGGCCCAGCCCAAGGGAGGTAAGGCACCCACTGGGCCCCACGCGCGCCAGCAACCCTCCCTGCGCCCACCAGCCTCCCACCTCTGGCCCTCTTTTACTTACATTTTTAGTAGTTGCTCAGCAGGGAGGGGTGGAAGCTTCCAGACAGCTCGCCTTCGCTGCAGACAACTTGCAGCATCATTTGCAGACTGGAGCTTTTGGTGGGCTCAGCAGGGCAGAGACAGCCTGGACAATTCCTATTGGCTTTTGAAAGCCAATAGAATTAGACTCTATTCAAGAGAGTCTATTCTATTGGCTTTCAAAAGCCAATAGAATAAAAGGGAGTAGCACATCTAAGGAAAAGGGGGAAAAAAGGGCGGACTGAGTTGTTTGGCGACCCCTGTGAAATGGTCATTCAACCCCAAATGGGGTCGCGACCCACAGGTTGAGAACCGCTGATCTAGCTGGTCCCAGTCTCCTCTTTTGGGGAGGAATGTTATGAAGAAGATGGTAGAGTGTCAGATTCAGAGGATCACGAGTGAATTAGATTATTTAGATACCTTCCTGTCTGGTTGCAGATCTAGGCAAGGGAGATCTAGATCTGGAGCAGAATCTAACTGGGGTGAATGTGGCCCTCTGGTCCTACCAGGCTGTCTGTGGCATTTATATGCCACTGATCATGCTATTGTGGATTGCTTATTCCCATCTACTGAGGATTGGGAGTTGGAAGCACTGTATTATGGTTTTGTTCTTTCCTAAGTGGAGGTTGTTATAAATAATTGTGGGGGAGGGGATGGGAGGTTAAGTTACGGGCCATTCCTGTGTGCAGGAAAAAGCTTGATCCTCCTTCTTATCCTATTGGACATCTGTAAGAAAGTGTTGGGAATGATCATCTGTTAATTTGGAGTAATGCATCATCAATATGCTGATGATATCCTGTTAAATATCTGCAAAGAGGAGATGCTATGAAGGTCCCAACTTGGCATTTGGAGAAGTGAGGGACTGGATGGGATAAAAGAAGTTCAAACTGAATTTCAGAAACATAAGAAATATATTAGTTCCAATTTTAGTTCTAGATGGGGCTACATTCTCCCTGAAAGAGCAAGCCTCTGATCTGAAAATTCTTCTGGACTCATAGCTTCAGTATGAATACCAAGTGGGAGCTATGGCCAGAACTGTTGCCTCACTTTATCTGGTATACCAACAATACAACCTTTCTTGGAATAGGATGCCTTAGCAGCTGTCACTCATGTCCTTCTTAGCTTGTGCTTAGATGATTATAATGCACTCTCTTGGGACTGCCTTTAAAACTGCTTGGAAACTTTAGTTAGCACAGAAGGCAACAGCAGATGATTTAATCTGGGTGACACCTATACAATAGGAACCAGATGGTAAGCATCAGCTATCATGATCTATATGCTCTATTTGGCTTCTAGTCTGTCCTTCCTTCCTTTTGCAACACATGTAATCCTGTTTGTGTACTGAATGCCAGAAAGATTTGTTGAGGATTCCCTCCTCGTATGAAGTTGAAGAGTTAGGTTCAGAAATAAGCCTTATGGATCACCTAGCCCCACAACTGGTCCCCTCTATTTTTATCTTTGGGGAAGCAGTTAAGACAGTGCAGCTTTGTTGCATCTTTGGTACATAAAGGGTGATATGTTGGAACTGAGTGCTTTGTTGTTTGGGTTTAAGTGAGCTTTTATTAGTTATGTTGTAATTTTAGGAACTGTATTAGTGAGCTGCTAAGAATCTCTGATTATTGTGGCATACAATATTTGGTAAATAAATGAACAGTAATACAGTATTGCAAGAAGGTTTAGAAGTAACTTGCATTATAAAAGTCAGATGCAACAACTTTAAACTCACATTGTTTTTGCATTAGGACAATTTTTAAGGTGTGAGACATAGGTTAAATATACAGAAAGCTAATTCAAGAATGCAAAGCACAACTATGAAGAATTCCTGTCCCCAACATTTTGAATTCATGATCTTTTACTACCAAAGATTAAGGTAATGAAAATGGTGCCTTCTACATTATTAAATCATATGGATGACAGTTTATAGTTCATTTTGTACCAATGGATTTTGTAAGCTTTCTAATTCAAAAACATAGAATTCTTTATATTTTTCCTATCTAACCATTTATATAATAAAATGTTATTTAATTGTGTCCAATCCTTGAGACTGCCTAGACAATCCCTGAAGTTTCTTGCCAAGTTTTTTCGGAAGTGATTTGCCACTGCCTCCTTCCTAGCTGAGAGAAAGTGATTGGCCAAGGTCACCCAGTTGGATTTGTGCCTAACTTATGGTCTCCTGGTTTCTGGCCTGATGGCTTAATCACTATTCCAAACTAACATATTTTGCTGTCGGCAAATGACACTGTCTAACTAACCATAGTAAATCTCAGAAGCCAAGCAATGCTGGCCATACTTGGATCAGGCTTCTTGCAAAGTTGTTTGGGAATTTGAAAAACATATTGACTGGAGGAAAGTAATGGCAAACCACTTACAAAACACCTTCCAAAAGCTGCATGGACGCAATCATTAAGAGTCAAATCAGACTTGAAAGTATCTTTTAGATTATGGTTAATTCTGCAAATTTCATTACAAACAAATTATCACCTTAAATACTGCTTGGCCTGCTTAACAAAGTTTAAAAACATTTTAGAAAAGAGATTAAGTATTTCCTAATATTTTGTTTTAAATTATATATAAAATGTAAATATGTGAAAAAATATTCACATTTGGAAATAAATCAAGAAAAAGGTAGACTAACATGAAACAATAGAAAGCCTAAGAGATGCAAAAACCTGGTTTCTGGAAGTCCATTAATATACTTAAGGATCAAAACCAGTAGAAACTACTGATTGTAACAGTATTGCAGATTCAGACTAAAGAAGTGTTTCTTCCACGGAAGAGGAATAAAACCTAAGCTGCTCCTTTTAACTAGAAATAGTACAAACTTAATTATTTTCTGATAGCTTCATCTTTAGTGACCAAGAAAACTATCTTAATCTAGATTTAATACTGTAAATATGGTAGGGCACCAATGCAACTCGAAGTACCGCTAATAATTAGCTAGAGCTTTGTCCAGTAGCCAATGACTGGGAAACAGTATACATTTATCAGTTCTGAAAAATTTAGTGTGCAATTTGGAGGAAAAAAAACATTACCACAGTCCACATATTAGGGGTAGGTCATGAATAATTAACCACTGCATCCACAACAAGTTAAAAAAAACAGCCTCTTAGTAATAAAAGGAAAGACAAGATATTTATACTAGAAATATGGATAACCTTCCTATTATAATTCTATAGGTAGGATTGATAAAAATAGTAGCCTTTTCCTATTATTTTCATCTTATTTTTCTTCAGAGTCAAAATTATGTTATCCAGATGCCAAATTAAAACAATACAATTCTTGTCTGCATTCCCCAATTTTGCTTTTTCTCTGTCCTTTCCTTCTTTTCCCCCTAATCTATTTTTTAATTTTTTTATACAGGTAGTCCTCAACTTAAAATAGTTCATTTAGTAACCATTTAAAGTTACAACAGCACTGAAAAAAAGTGACTTACAACAGTTGCAGCATCTCCACGGTCAAAATTTGGACGCTTGGCAACTGATTCATATTTATGACAGTTACAGTGTCCCAGGGACATGTGATCCCAGGGACATGTGACCTTCTGATAAGCAAAGTCAATGGGGAAGACAGATTCACTTAACAATCACGATACTAACTTAACCACTGCAGTGATTCACTTAACAACTGTGGCAAGAAAGGTTGTAAAATGGGGCAAACTTAACAAACATTTCACTTAGCAATAGGAATGTTGAGCTCAATTGTGGTCGTACGTCGACTACCTGTAAAGTTTCTAGAGCAGTCTTCCCATAACCTGATGATCCCCACCACTATGAATTCCACTTCCAACAGTTAACATGCATAGAACGTAGCACAGAATAGAAAGTTTGCTCTGTATTCCAAAACCATTTTTGAAGTATATTTGCCTACCACAATGTATCTGGATTTTTAAAAGAAAGCAAGATGTAAAGCCTCCACAGAAGATAGGTGCATGAATTGAGCTTCTCTGCTAGTAAGAAGTACTCGTAAGGATAATGAAAGCACCACCTGTCACTCAGGAAAAAGGATCAATGAAGACTTGGTTGCTCCAAAACTGGTTTTTTTTTTTTCATTTCCTTCCTTCTGCACTATGTCTATTAGAATCTGAAGCTGCGGACAGTTACCATTTTATCTTCCGATTTCTGTACAACTATCTTAGGCATTTAACAAATGCTAAATAATAAATATTCCAAACTGGCAATGTAACGAGATCCCTTTCTTTGTCTACCACATCTCGTACTAGCAATCTAAAGAAGGAATCAGCTAAATCAGTTTCAACCCTTCCTGGGAAGAAGTGATGACCAGCAAAAACCAGTTAAAAAGCGTTGGGACAATTCTGGCATTTCAAGTTCTAGGTAGCAACTGAGAAGAATCTTTTTGCCTCATTAAAACCAAACTAACAGACTCCCTATTATTTCAGCTTGGAAAATGTTCATAAATCAACAGGAATGTATGAGGCAAGTATATATTTTTTTAACAAAATGATTCAGACTGCAGCTGAGGTTGTCTGAGCAAGTCCAACATTAAAAAAAAAACCCCTACACAAATGCAAAATTCAAAAAATACTTTTTTCTAGCAGTTAAATAGAGGGTGGAGGTAGATGTCTTCAATATATAATCTAATATAATTAAATAAAAGAATATTTTTGGTTGGACACCATCAGAAGAGCTCACTGATTAAGATCTTTATCTACACCTCTGATAAGATGCACTGAAAAAAAGGTGCAAGACAAACTTGTTGTGAATTGTATTTATATCTGTTTGGCATGCTTATGTCTGGCATTCTGCTGCAAGTCAGACCCAACCCCTGAAGAAGCTGTTTAAACAAGCTTAACATTAAGCTTCAGAGCCTCAGAATGAAAGCTTTGTTCTTGTACAAGAGATCTACAAGGTATGCATTTTTGCTGAAATGAACTGACACTGTACTTTAATCACAGACAGAACACCAACTTGTTATGACACAAATTTGGGTGGGGAAATAAAGGCCATGCTCACCTTTGTTTTTCTCTTTATTTTTTCAATAAATAAGTGCTTTTTACTGATACATTTAAAACCATAACCATGTCCAGTAAAAAACAGTGTCCGAGTTGCATTAATTTTAAAATAACATAGAAATATGGTAAAATTCAGTAAAAATATTTAGCAAGAGTACGCAAAAGAAATCAATAGTTTAAAATTAAATCATCCCACGACTAAAATCAGCTATACGCAAAAGAAATCAATAGTTTAAAATTAAATCATCCCATGACTAAAATCAGCTATAAAGCATTGGATAAGATAGCCTTCACAATACCAAACATACATCCATATTTCTGCCTAATAAGCCTTTTTCAGGAGTGGAATTTCAGTTATCACAGAATACACTTTTTTCTGGTTGCCAAGTATTAGGCTTCAGATAGCAAGAGGACCTTAAGAACCTTCATATTCTTCCAGGTCCAAGATTTAGTAATGCTACTATGACTGGGAACTATAACAAATTTAAATAAATAATATAAGTTGGTGTCAATCAGAATACATATCTTCTGCTTTCTAATTCTAGATAAACACAAATACAACTGAGAATAAAGTACCCCTATGTTTATACCACTATACCCACAATTAATTAGTATAAGGTTGCAGCTTTAGGGGTCTTTAAAATGACTTCTGCAGGTTCAAATAAACAGAACTAGATTTCATTTAAGAGCAGGTACATCTACTCAGCTCCTCTCCACAGACCTCCACCCGCACATCTCCTCCTAATTAGACTTGTCCAGCTGTATGAAACAAATGAACCACAGCTTGCTATAACATATCTATCCATTTGAGTAACTCCAGGCATCTTCATTTTAAGTCTATATAATTTGTCTACTGAAATATTACTTTTGTATTTTGGCTGTTCTTTAAATATTTGCCTGTTAATATTTAAGCAACACTCTAAGCTATTAACTGCATCTGGCAGCAAATCTCCAGTAAAAGCTCGAGAGGAAATCAAGTTAAATGCAGCCCACTCAACATTTATATTACAGACTTAAAACATTCTGTGATTAAAGCTTATAATATGAAGGATGAAATTAACTTAGCAGTACCCAATTTCCATAAAGCCAGAACTGAAAATAGTGGGACATTTAAAGCAAAATCATACCCTTTCAATCTATGTTCTGAATACTTCTGAATTGTAGAGTTTATTTATTTATTTATTTATGAGACTTATATACCGCTTTAAGTGCAAGCACTCTCTAAGCGGTGTACACCAGTAAGCAATGTATATATATATATATATTTACATTGCCCCCAACAATCTGGGTCCTCATTTTACCTACCCCAGAAGGATAGTTTGAATTATATTAATCCCTTATCTTGAAATAATTTTTAGATTTCCCCTTTTGAAACTTAAAGCCAATGAACAGATTAAGGACAGCTTTATACCGTGCAAAGTTCCATACAGTATTCTTAATCTTATTTTTTAAAATGAAAAGCATCTATTGGAATCTAAAATAAGTAGAAATAAGACTATGTGCGCGCGCGCACACACACACACACACATACACACACACACGCATATACCAGTCAGAAGAAAGTGCAATACAGAAGAGAGTTAAAATAATATTTCCTTTTCTATACGTATATCTATGGAGATTCTCAGTCATCCAGGTCATGGTTGTTCCAAAGATGCTTTTTCAAGAGGCAACCGGACTTCCTTGTTTTTCTTTGAAGATGTTTCACTTCTCATCCAAAAGCTGAAGAGGCTTCTTGGATAAGAAGCAAAACGTCTTCAAAGAAAAACAGTTGCCTCTTGAAAAAACAACATTGGGATTCCTTTTCTATAAATATTCTGTCTACAGTAACACCCCAATAATTTATTTTGTTACAAATAGCAAAACGTTACACCAATGCACATTTCCTCGGCATGTTTTTTCTTATCTACTACTCTATAACATTTCTTGTTTTGCAGATTCTATGTTTCATATCAAAAATACTCTGATTACACTTAACACATATTTGTGGATAAGTAAGAATTTTAGGTCCCAAAATGCAAAGCAAATTTTGGGGGTGTCTTATTTGTGACCATAGCTCAAATTTTTAAAGCCTATCACAGCCTTAAAATAATGCAATTTTGTAAATGATGATGCAAGTTTGTAGTTTCCTGCCTATCATTGTGGTTAAAAATTCAAGACTCAGCTTATATGTGAGTGAAACTTACTTCATGGTATTTCAGTTGAAATTCTGAGGATTGGCTTATCTGTGGATGGTCTTATTCACAATTACATACGTAATCTTTCGGATGATTAAATCATTCTCTTTAAAATAAATTTTACCAAGTATTCTAAGCTTAACAACAGGTATTGCAATCAGTTCTTGATTCTCAGGAATATATTCCAATTTTATTGCTTCTTAATCCCAGCAGTTATGACTATAGTGCTGCCAACTCAGTTTTCATTGCCTTCCAATAGGCTTCTTTTAACTAGCCTCATAGAAGGTATCCCTTTATTATCTTCCCTCTTGAAACGTGAGAGCTCAGAACCAACTTTGATAATAAACTCACTTGATTTATGCAGAAGGTAATCAAATTCCGCACTGACAGTCCCTGAATACAGTATGATGTTTTAATTGAGGTCACTTGCAAAAGCCTTCATTCACAATAGGACAGACTTCCCAGTTGCCAGAAATGGGGAAATAGAATTTTATCTGTCATGCTGAATTACTGTTATTGTTAAAGTATCAAACATGCTTTTGGGGACAGTGCACTTAGCCTCCATTTAAATAGTATCTTTCTTGAAAAGTAATAAAGCATAAATTATGTTGTATTCAAAACAATCTGAGCTATGTACATCCATGTTCTAAGAATTACTAAGATTTCAAATATAATATAAAATGTTTTAATGTTTTCTTTAAGAAATGAGTAGATTTTTCATCATAAAGCTTCCTCAATCATATGATGAGGAAACATCATGTGAAATCAAACTGAGGAAACATCAATGTGAACTATATTTTGTACATTATTAGAGATTGTTTAAATTTATATTTTTAAAAACCCTTACATATCCATTGCAACTAGAATGAGCTTAAAAACTGCCCTTCTCTGCAACGAACAAAAAGCACATTATGCCTGTAAACAGACAACTGAAAGAATAAGCTTTCACAGTTCTTGCTGTTTGCAATACAGCTTGTAAATAACTTTCACTTACTGATACCCTTTACCTGTAACTGGGCAGAATTAGTTCCTTCCTTGATCTCATTCACTGATAAATACATCTGTTTGCATAGTTTTACATGCCTGCATAGTCATTACAGAAAAAACATGCACACTTTATCAAGAAACATTATAAAAATAAGCAGCAGCATTTCCTGGAAATAGTAATCAACTACCCAAACAAAGCCATCAAAAATAATCAAGTCAATTTCCCCATTCCTGTTTATTTTTCTGAACAAGCATAAATTACAAGGAAATCAATGTAAGCTTTTCAGAGTCTGAAATATCAAAGACAAAGCTTTTTCATCTGCATAAGGATTTTCATAGACAGTTATTTAACTATAAATGCATCCACAATTTTCTAAAATTCACTTTCATCTGTTGTTGGCCATGTAAGTTTATAATTAAAGTTAAACATTATTAAAAATTATTTGATTATCTTAGCTTAGTTCTTCTTAGAAAGAACATTCATTACCATCTCTGGCCATTCTTGCAGGCAGCTACTAAAGGAATTAAGTACTATAAAGTAAAAAAAAGGAAAAAAAACTTTATATAGCTATGACTCCTATTGTCATCATCCGCAAAATCTGATTATGACTATCCTATAGTCTGAATTTATTACATCACATATTTTTTATAACTTTTAGCCTATTTCAAAAAAAATATTTGTTGGTAATTCATCTTTAAGAGACAAGGTAGCATAATGCTAATTTGTTTACAAAGCTCACAAGGACTGCCACCCATATTAAACAAGTATTTCAGGATGAAATCCTAAACATTCTAAGGCTAATTGTATTTGTATCTGTTATACCAGGGGTCCTCAACCCCTGGTCCGTGGACCAGCACCAGGCCGTGGCATGCCAGAAACCGGTCCATGCAAACACACAAAGCCCCATCTGTGGGATGTAGGCAGTACATGAAACCATGCCCCCTCCGATTCACAGAAAAACCTCTCTCCGTGGAACCGGTCCCTGGTGCTCAAAAGGTTGGGGACCTCTGTGTTATACAAATAATATACTTGTGGCTGACCATCTTGCTGGTTTTACTGCTTTTTTAAGCTGCAGGTTATTTTGACATATTCATAAGACAAGCAAATCTTCAATTTAAAAAGTAACATTAGAAGTCTAATTTTGACTTTGTACTATATATGTCAACAGTGGCCTATGGGGAAAAAATGTTAAACTATGCCTTAGGTACTGAATTTGGTGGAACCAACATATTCAAAACTGCAATTTTATTGTTTTGAAACATTTATTTATTCGTTTAAATGACATGCTTTTCATAAGAGGTAGTCCTCATTAATAACTTAGTCATTAAATGAAGCAGTCACTAAGTGAAAATCATCTGGCCATGACAATGTTTACAATTTTACTTATTTTTCTTTGCTTCTTGTTACTTCCTTCTGAACTGGGGTTCTTTCATTTTGAGGTCACCTCGGTATGGGGTAAATAACCAAATGGAAATAATGCTGTGAAGATTGTAAATGCACTGTTTGGTCGGAACAGATCTTCCCCAGTCCTAAACATAAGCATGCAAAAGTGGTTCAGCTTAAAAGTATATCTCTACAACACTCAGTCAGATGCCCATAGAAAATATAAGTGCAATACTTCCCATATATTTTCAGTACATGGTAAAGAAGGTATCAGTTTTATACCTTTAAATTTATAGCCACAATGACTAACAGAAATTTCTTATCCCCCACCCCATGAATTAACCTATCCAAATTGCTGGTTCTCATTTTGCACAGTGTGAGGTAGCATTTGTTTTTTTGCCTGGACTGAAACTTCCATCCTCAACTTCCTTGATAATCCCAGCATGTCCATGAGAGTATATTTTCTCCCCATTCATTTTTTATACTCTACATATAAATCAAGTTTACTTTTGCTACTGGAAAATTGGTTAAATCAGTGGTTCTCAACCTGTGGGCCGGGACCCCATTTGGGGTCGAACGACCATTTCATGGGGGTCGCCAAACAACGCAGTCCATTTTTTCCCCCTTTTCCTTAGCTGTGCTACTCCCTTTTATTCTATTGGCTTTTGAAAGCCAATAGAATAGACTCTCTTGAATAGAGTCTAATTCTATTGGCTTTCAAAAGCCAATAGGAATTGTCCAGGCTGTCTCTGCCCTGCTGAGCCTGCCAAAAGTCCCATTCTGCAAACGGTGCTGCACCAGTTGAGTAGTCCTCGACTTACAACCGGTTGAGTAGTCCTCGACTTACGACCGGTTGGGGGTCACGGCATTAAAAAGGTTGAGAAACACTGGGTTAAATGCTTTGATTCATTATACTTTCCCCAAAATAAAATCATTGCAGCATACATTACATTTCAGATAATCTTCCATGCAAAGATTAACTGTACCTAAACTTAAATTATTTTAAATGACTATATGTGCACTCAGATCATAATTTTGGTCATCCATGTTACCAGAGAGAAAAAATTGAAGATTAATATAGATTAACTCTTACAAATTGACCAAGTAATTTGAACATATTGAAGCATTCAGTCAACCAAGTTACCACGTGGCAAAACTCACCAAGTTTAACACAGGTTTTTAACATATCAGAAACAGGACTACCTTTTTATAATAGAATTCTAGCCATTCACTTTTCTTAATTCAGCTTGCCAGTTGTCCAAAAGAAGTATCTATAGATAACAAGATATCTCATCAAAAGCTTTAGTATATACTATATCCTCTAAGGCAGTGGTTCTCAACCTTTCTAATGCCGCGACCCCATAATACAGTTCCCCATGTTGTGGTGACCCCCAACCACTTATACATCACCGGGTGCCAGGGGCGTGGCCAAAGGGGGAAAAAATGGCAGACAGCCTTGTTTGGCGACCCCCGTGAAATGGTCGTTTGACCCCAAATGGGGTCCCGACCCACAAGTTGAGAACCACTGCTCTAAGGCAACATCCTATACTTTTCTTTTGAAATATATTAATAAAGTCTGCAAACACAAAATTAAGTTTTGATTGGTTGTTAATTTGAGGATGCTTTTTTTGAGTCAGCAAAGAGGAATCTTCAGTCACTAAGCTTGACAGGCTTTTGGGTAAACTCAAGCTCCACTGGCTTATAGCCAACTTAAAAGGTTTAGAATTCAAATCTAATACCATCTTTCTAGTACCATGTTGCCATTTACTGAGAGTTTGGGGTTTTTTTGTTTTTGTTTTATTCAATGCTAGGGTACCCATTTCAGGGTGTGTGTTTTTAACTGCTAATCACAAAATGTGATCCGCAAGAGTTCATGAAAACAATGAGTCTCATTGGCTTTGTGGCCATGTGACCTCCATCCACCCCATCAAAAGCATCACAGACATAGAATTGAAGACCACGAAAAGATCAAAGCAAACCCGTCTCAGCTTCAAAATAAAACAAGAGCAAAAACACACACATTCGGATGGTGTCCTGCCAAATCAGATTTCTATGCCACTCACAATTACCGGAATACTCCTTACTCCAGCCTCTCCTCCCCCATACCTCCATCATCTTATCCGCCATACCTTCCCCATTCCCTGCATGCACCTCGCTACCTCAAGCCCGCGCGGGCCCTCTACCTCAGCCCCAAGCCCCCTGCACTGCACCCCGAGTGACCCTGTGGGGAAAGGCTTCAGGAAAGGGGGCAGAAGACCGACGGAGGGGAAGGGGAAAAAAAAAAAAAAAGATGACTTCCTCATCCCCTCCGACTCTCGGTTGACTCGGGCTCCCCCTCACCCGCCCCCAGGCTCAGGAGGCCATGGCGGCACCTTTACGCTCCCGCAGACCGCCAACCTACACACCTGGAGGAAGGTGCCCCAAGGTTCCCGCTCGGAGGGGGCTCCCCGCCCTCCCACGCCCAGCCCGGCGCCGAAGCGCCCGCCGCCATGTTGGCTCAGGCTCCGTTTCCTCCTCACCGACGCTCACCTTGGGCCCCCCGTTGGCCCCCGAGCACCAGCGCCAGCAGCACCAGCCCAACGGGCGGGGGGAGGGCGCGGAGAACAGCAGCACGAGCCAACCCCCCCGCCATGGCAACGGCTCCGCGGCGACGGCAGCGCCGGAGGCAGAGAGAGAGAGAGAGAGAGAGAGCGAGAGAGAGCGCAGCCCCGCAGTCGCCCTGCCTCACGCGGGCTCCGAGGAGTCGCGAATAACAACGGCGGCAAAGGCAGCAGCGGCCGCGCGAGACGAATTAGACATCAGGAGAGAGAGAGAGCGCGCGCCAGTGAGCGAGCTCGAACAGAGGACAAGTCAGCCGGGTTTTAAAGGGGATGTGGCGCTAGGGCTTTAAAGGAGAGGAGGGAGCGAAGCGAAGCGCAATGGTAAATTATCCTCCGACAGTAAATCCGTGGCGGTACACAAAGAAGAGAGAGAGGCGTGCCCATGGCATGAGGAAGGCGGGTACAGGGTTTTTGGGTCCGTGCCTGGAGATCGTCGCTTTACCTTCCAGGACACGGGGGTTGAAAGCGTGCGTGTGTATACCGGGTGGTGGAATCTAGGAAAGTGACCTCCCTGAAGCGCCTCGTGTATGGCTTGGAAGACATCAAGAGCGAGCTGGTGTCTCGAGCTCCGTTCATTCACGCGCACCTTTGAAGCCATCCGAGGGACAACACGGAGAACATTTTATTATTAATAATACAGTAGGCTTGCATCAGATACTTTGGAATGAAGTAAATTTTGCGCGATTGGTTGGCGATGATAAAACGCTTTCTATGCCCACAGATACAGCTGTGTTGGGCAGCTCAGTTTAAAAGCACGTTGCTGTAATGGCTGTGAGAAATACACAGTAACGTTGGGTGTGATTGATCTTTCACATTTCTCCAGCAAATATATAAGCAGACGTTGGGAGGATGATTTCTTTGGATTTCTCTAGAAAAAAAAAAGATAAATTCTAATAATTTTTCAAAGGTTGAATAAGTCAGTCCTTTGTGGTGGCCAGGCACTGCTATGAAAAATGCCCCTCCTCCAAGGATTTTCCCCATGATGTCCTGACCCTTGAGATATAATGAAAGTATGGGAAGTCAGGTGGTACCCCTCCCCCATGATTGCATAAAGAAAGATATTCATGCACAGCGTAGCCACTTCATAACTCTTAAATGTAAGAACACCGCAGTCCAAGAAAATCTCAAATTCTTTTCTCACTTGAAATAATTTCTAAATCATTGAGGGATGATAAAAAAGTAGGCTTATTTCGTTACCAGAGTTATATGATTTTTTTTTTGCTAGAGTTGTGCCATAACATTAATTAAATAATTGCAAGTACAACTACAATTGCAAATATTTCTAAACTCTTATTTGGTGCAATAGGATCAATCACCAATGCATTTCAGACAGATAGCTCTCCAATTTCTGTCTGCATACCTCCAATGGCAGGCAGTGCTTACCGTCAGGAAATTCCTAACCTATAATTTCAGCTCACTGGTTCCCATCCTGCCCTCTGGAGCAAAAAAGAACAATGCCGCTTCCTTTCTTCTTGTGACAACCATTTAGTTGTCTGATGACTGATAGTGTCTGTCCCCCCCCCCCAGTTTTCTGTTCCAGACATACCTGGTTTCTTAATGGTTCTTCATAGGACTTGGTCTCCAACCAGCTCACCATCTTGGTGCCTCTTTTTTTTGAACTCCTGCTAGTTTCCCAATGCGGTGCCAAGAACTGGACACAGTATTTAAAGTGGAACCTGACCAATGCTGAGTAGAGTGGAGAAGTGATTATTTATGAATGAAAAATGAATGTGTTCCTGTTAATACATCACAATATAGCATTTGCATGCTTAGCAGCTGCATTACATGGCTGGCCCCTGTTCAACTTGTGGTTTACTAAAACACCCAGATCTTTCTTACATGTATTATTGTTTACTTATCCTGTGTTTGTGCCTTTCATTTTCTAAATATATATTTTACCTGCAAGATTTCATCTCTTCTTGTTGGCCTACTGTTAAAGCCTGTCTTTTAGAGTCTTCTGTTTCTCTAGCTGTTGCTCATAGTTTTGTGTCATCTGCATATTTGATCATTATCCCCTCAACTTTTTCATTCAAGTCACTAATAAAACTATAAACAGGCCAGGATAGAGCACTATGGAACTCCACTGAATACCATTCCCATTATGCATCCTTGCTTATTTACATGTACAAATTGTTACTAAAAAAATGACTAAAATGTGGTGGGGCATGTGTGAAGAACTTTGTGTTTTGGATCAGGAAATATTGAAATAGTGAAATATTGCACGCCCCAGACAGGGATCAGGAAATAGTAAAATAGTGCACATCTTGAATAGGAAAATGTCAACTGAAAATTGTAACATCCAGCGAACATATTTATTATTATATTTGGTATATAATTTGGTTCTGCTTTATGGTTACATGTTGAATTCAGCTACAGAGAAAAAAATGTGTTTGCTTACAGAATTATTTGTTGGAATTATTTGTTAAGTCTAATGAGTGAATTCAGCCACTGTAGTTTATTTACTAAGCAATTGTTAAAGTAAACCACAGCTTAGCATGGTATATAGACCCCCACCGTAAAATATCAGGCTCTTGTTACATTGGGGGAAAAAAGAATACAATATATGTGTAATTTTTGCAAAAATAGGTAGTTTATCATATGTTTAAATGTATCCAAGATAGAATGTAACTGTTGTTTCTGTGTTAAGTGATATGTTAATTGATAAAGACACTATTTGTGTAAGTTTTCTTACCATTAAATTATGAGCTTGAAAATGATTTCATTTCAAATAAAATTAGAATGGCCAGTGTTGAGTGGGATTCAGAAGCCAGTAGTTTAGTGCTTCATGAACAAGTTGATGTCGTGTAAAATGCAGACACAATGACATTGGATATGCCTAAGTCTGAAGAGCTATTTTCAGATACTCAACATTTGAACTGAACAGGGAGTTGTGCTAAATTCAGAGAGCTCCTTGGTTTTTGAGTCCTTTCAAGCCATATTGGTGACTCCCCTGAAACGCATATATTCATGTAGATTAGTGCTGAAAATACATTTGCTCTGTTTGAGACATGGAGTTCCATGTTGCCTTTTATCCCTGTGTATTATGCTACTGCTGGTCCCTTGGGAAGCAGATGTGCTGTTGGAGCAGTTGCCTTCTAGAAAATCCCTATCTTAAATTCTTTCTGAAAGCACAGCTCATGATTCACTTGTGGAATTTGTAGTCTGCGTGCATTTGGACAGAGTTACACCAGAGCTCAAAAACTTAAGTCAGAGAGCCTGTCTAGCTGTACGACTCCTGCCAGGAGAGATTCTGAGTTGCAGGCCAGGGAAGTCTGAAAAAGAAGCATGTTATGTGAAGAAAGACCAAAGAATTTGGGAAAAATATTTCAAATAATCACATCAACCGTGCATCTCATACTCTCCCCTCCAATTTTTTTTTTTAGAAAAGCAGTCACATAATTCTGAAATAGTGAGGAGTCAAGTTAGACTGTTCACATATTTTGTTATTTCAGTGTTTGCTTATTGTATAAACTGCATTTGGGTTCATATAGCACATGGATCCCCAAAAAAAAAAACAAATCACGGTGTGCCTTAGCATGAAGTTTAAGCAGAGGCACTACGCGAGGCTAGCCTTTCAAACAAATATGTGCTGATGTCAGAAGATCCCAAGTCCCTCCCACTCCGAAATTTTTCATATTGATCATTTTCTTAGACTTATCCTGGTTTAAGATTTCCAAATTAATATGTGGAGAAATTTCTTTTTTTGCCTATTCAATCCAGACTTCCCTATTTAAGACCTAGTCCCTTCAGAAGAATAAGCAGGTTGAGAAAGAATCCAACATCCTGCCTTGTTGGTTGTGATTTCTCACCCCTGGCTTAGTATTTGATATAATTCTGGAGCAGAGGGGGAAATCATCATCATCATCTTCATCATTTTAGCCATTGTCTATCCACTGCAGGATGAAGGCCTCTTCTGCATGTTTCCAACCAATACGGTCCTGAGCTTTCTTTTGCCAATTGGGCCTACAATAGTTGCTGATGTCGTCCATTCATCTTGTTTTAGGTCTTGTTCGTGGACACTTTTTATGAAGTGGGATCCATTCTATGACTGCCTTGGACCACCTGCCTTCAGTTCTTCTTGCTGTATGACCAGCCCATTTCCATTGCAATTCTTTTACTCTCTTGGTGATATCGTATACTTTTGTTTGTTCTCTAATCCATGTGCAGAGGGGGAGGAAATAAGATAGAAAATTGGGAGCTATTGCTCCTTCAGTCGACGCAAGAAGAAACATGAGAGCCATTGAGGACTCTGAATTGGGTTCTGGATCAATAGAATTTGGAGAAGTTTGACATCATTTAATACTGATGTGCCTACAGGTCTTCCTGAATGATATAGTATGGTAGTATGTCAGTCTCCAGGATCATTATTGCCAAGAATGCCTCTGGAGTTCAAGTGGGCACCACTTTAGCACAATACAAATGTTGAGTGCCAGCCAAAAGATGAGGTAACAATTTTGTGAGCAACCATCACACAAAAAGTCATTTTGTAAATAGACCGATGACATATCTTCAAAATTCTAAATGTGGCAACAAGCTTCCACAAGATCAAAAGCTACTGGACAGGTACTGTTTGAGAAACTTGATAGAGTTACTATCTTGTTAGAGAAAATACTTAACTTCCATTGTAGGGGAGCTGTTCCCAACAATTACCTGCAGATGTGATGGACTTCAGTTTTTACAATTTCCAATTGTAAGTGCAGGCATAGTCTAATGTTTCTGGATTGCTCCAGTTTGGGGATAACACTTTTAGAAGATAGTTGTCGCTGGTATACATGCGCTTTTGCATACAGTGATGTGACTCTGAAAACTGGGAGGTGTCAATTTCTACTCTGAATACCAGCATGTAGTCTTCACCTCTTTGTATTTCCAACAATAGCCCTGCTGCCTGGGAATTCTGGGAGTTACAGGCTGCCCAGGCTTGGAAAGCAAATGTATTTGGTCCGGGAATAATTTGGAGCTTCTCAGACCCGTGTATTTTATGTATTTTATTGCTTAGTTGAATTGAACCCCAAGGCCATTTTAATTGTCTAATGATAAATGTCTGTTCTCTTGAACAAGTGAGATGTGAGACAGGGATTTTGACAGTCTTATCACTGGGATGGTCCTAAAACTGCCCCCCCCCCCTTAACAAGCCAAGAATGCATCATGCTTCCTTGGTAAAGGGCTTTTAAGTCTAATGATTATCTAATAGGTCACTTTCAGTTCATGTACATTGTAACATTTTGCAACATTACTGGAATTAGTGACAAAGAAGTGGGGAAATAACATAGTCCAGGAAATGTAATTGCACATTCAGATTTTTATCATAGATTTATACCAGAGTCATTCAACAAAATCTTTGGCCTATGTGCTTCTTTCATCTCTGTCTCAGTTGAATTCTTTTTTAAAAATGGAGGGGTTGAATTTGTTGCTGCTATCAACAGGAAACTCCTGGAATTCTAGCTGTAGTAGTTTTGCTGATAAAAGCTTGGGTCACACAGGGTATTTTGAATCTGTATAGTCTTGTTTAAACAATGAGATTGATTTCCAGTGGCTGCAGAGTTGATCTACTTAATCAAAATGCAATCTGCTCCTGAACATGGCCTTCAAACCCATGGTTTTTTCTCAGTCAAAACATACATGCAATGCATCTTATTCCCTTCCTATAAAGTCTGTAAATACACATGCTGCATCAGAAAAGGCCTGTTCTGCAAATTAAATAGCACATTGAAACCATGTCTATTAATAATAATAGAACAAAGCTGTGGCCATCTAGATGTTGGTGAATTGAAGCTGCCAGCATCCTCACCATCATTTGGTTGGATGGAAATCACTAGGATTTATAGTTTGCAACAATTAGAGTTTCACTACTTTCCTGTATCTAGAGCAGAACAATATAGCCTGTGTCGTGAAGGCCAATGTCATTCTATGCAAATTGAGAACAGCCCGTGAGCAAAAAAAGCAGTTTCTTCAGGTTTGAAATTCTATTTCTAGTTCTAGAAGTAAAGATGGGGCAAGGTAAGGAAAGCTGGAGCTAGTTTAGAAAACAAGCATCGACATGGCTAGTTAGAACTGAGGCCTCCATATTGCTTCTTCAGTTTTTCTGCTAGTGCCAATTACAAAAGTGTTCAGTATTGCCACAGTAACAGGATTTTTTTCCCCCTGGTGTCTCATCTTTATTTTTCGTCCTTAGGATTTCACAGTTGTTTCTTCTAGATTTTGCTCTAGTTAAAAAAAAAAAAAGGGAGCACCACGTATATAGTGATGGGATTTGCTTCTTGATAAGTCTATTTGCCCCTTTAAACTCGAAGCTGAACAGAAAAGATTTTTCAACAAAACAGTCATACCATATCTCGGAGTAGGTTTACAGCCTATTCACTTTCTCGGGGTTAGGGTTGCAGAGTTCAGTAAGATTTATCCCCACGCAAATGCAATTACAGTTTTACTGGATTAAGGAAAATCAAAAGTTTATTAGAAGGCTGAAAAAGCCCATAAAAGAACAGCCAACTATCACTGAGATCATTCAGGGTACACAAATGCCGGAAGATCAAAGTTTGCATGACAAGTATGACAGGGGATTGGTTAGCGCTTCCTGCAAGGAGACAATGAAATCACTGTGTATGGGCTCAGGGTCTTCAGTCACACTGAGATTGCCTTAACCAAGTAAGGAGGTGGACTCAGCGTAGGGGCACGTTCATAATGTTGAGAGCACATGATAGGCTTTACTCCCCAAAGGGCCCCCAGACGGACTTGTCTGTTTTGATAATGGCTGCTGTAATGAGCAAGGGTAATCCCCAAATGCCCATTTAGCTAGAGAACAAACTCCCTCTCCCCCCCCCAGTGTACTTTCTACTCTCCCAGTGGGCCTTTATGGGGCCCAAAGGCATTGCTCCAGATTAATATGGTGTTAGAGCATTTTGCTTTGCATTGCAGCATGCCTGTTTCCTATTCTCTATTTTTTAAAAAAAATATTAAAAAGCATAAAAATCAGGTGGGACAGAGAGCTTCGGGGGGGGGGGGTACCACTTTGCCTGACCCTGAATTAAAGTTATATCTTGTGTTAATGTAGTTACGCAAGACTAGGGACAACTGTTGGTGTATTATCAGCTATAGGATCCATCTATCTTTCTATCAAAATGAATCGAGGTCTGAACAGAGACATGAGCGCGTACATTACATGAATACCAAAACTTCACATATTCACTGGAAAATTACAGACATTGTATAAGAGTTGTGCACAGGGCTCATTCACAGCTGAGTTGTAAATCTAACCATGAATGCCTAATCATTTTCAGTGTTACCTAATGTTTACAGGGTGAAGAAAAGAATGTAAACTAAACAGTGAGAAGCTATATGAACAATATTGGCAGCACTTTGGCAGTGTGCATCCGTTGGTCCTTCAACAATCAGATGCCAGGATGGACATGCAAAGAAAACAATAGAGGGATTTCTGAACACATGCTGAGGGGGGAAAAATCCATCTATTCTCTCTTATGGTTTCTAATTATGATCCCGTATGCATGAGAGAAACATGTGTGTACTAAATTGGACCTATCTGCCTAGTTAACCTAAATTTCTCTTCCTGCAGCTTTGCACATTTCTGCTATCAGTGTCAGTGGCTATGGAGACCAGGGGTTTTTTTTTTTCTTTCTTTTTTTTATCAAATCCATATTTAGCTTAGACTGAGATTTGTCCCTGAGTTTAGAGTCTGCACATGAGGGCTTCTTTCAGCACATGGAATGATTTATGCTTAATTACTTTTGATCAGAGCTGTTTGGATATGTAGACTTATTACTACATATGTTATTGATTCACATGGGCAAGCTTCTGATTAAAATAAACATACAGCTAAGCTTCTGTGCCAATTGGAGGGCTGCGGGGGCACCGTTTTGCTAGAAAATAGGCTGATGGTTTGGAATAGCAGATGCATCCAACATAGTACCGTATTTTCTTGGTTTATCAATGTGCTATTTTGCAGCTTTGTCCAAAATCCATTATCAAAGCTGAAAAATTGGTTGGGTTCTTAATGGGGAAACAACTTGATAAAAATTCCAGCCTGTACTACATGGAATTCAAAACTTCCTAGACTAATAAAAACATGGAGCCAGCCGCAATATTTTGGACACTCATCTATCCTGGATAAACAGCAGTTTGCAATCAGCAAGCAATTGGCTATGAAATCATGCAGCTGTTGAGCACTTAGGAACATAAGAAACCGTCTAGTTCAGGATTCTACAAACTGACTAAAAGTGGCTTTTCCTGGGTTCCAGAGAGTTAACTTTTCTATCTTTATCCCAAAAGATCAGAATTAAACCCAGACAAACTGTGCATTTGTGGATGTTTGACAAGCATCCGCAGCTAACCCTACCTGATTCGTATATGATAGGTATATCTGCAAAACCTTTTTTATTACTGTACATTTATTGCTGGCATTTTTAGGTTTTATTTATAAAATACTATGTGCATCTAAAAGCCAAAAAGCATTAAGTGTGCAATTTCCTGAAAATCAATTAGACTAGCTTTCCAGTATCATAGATATATTTTCAATCAGCCTTATTGAAGTATCTGATGGCAAATGTCAAAAAAGACTTTGACAAGCAGATGTTTGTTAGAGGAAATCCTGGATTCAGATTCCAATTCAGCTTTGGATGTGTCCCTCAACAAATACGTTTTTTTCCTCTCCTGTTTTAAACTACTGTAATCCAGCAATCTTTCATGCACCACTCATTTTTATGAGCTGAAAGAAAAGGCATAGTTTAATTATTACTTGCCATCTGGGAGTGCATTTAGAACACTTGACTCCTGTTAGTCCTAATGGGACTTAAGTGGTCTCTGAGTGGAGTTGTAGCTTTTTTTAAAAAAAAAAACAAAAAACTGTTGTTTTCTCCTCTGAAACTCTTTGTCCTCCTTTGTTAATTTGTGTCTCTCATCCTTCTTTCCCATTATAGAATCTTTGGAACATTTTTGCAAACAATAACAAAAAGCTGCTGATTTCCCACCTCCCCCCCCCCCCCGAGCATGTTTAATAAATACAAAAATAATTTCTGTGCAAATTAGTAATGATCTCAAAGCAATTTAGAGGCTTTGGATGAAATGAGATTATGTGTTTTTCAGTTTCTTCTACTCAGCTATCCTGGATATGTTATATGCTGACATACATTTCTAAGACATAGAAAGCTAATTCCTTGGAGATGTTAGCACAATTCTCCTGAATGAACACTTCCCCATTACACTTTCCTGTTAATGCTATGTCTTGTCTTGTAACAGGCTATTCAGACGTTCAGTCTTAGGCCTGATTTAAATGTTGCAAAAGTTTTCCACCTTCCACCCTTTTATTCAAAATAGTAATTTTACAAGGACAGGCCTTAGCCTTTGCAATTTGTTCACTTATAGATGTATCTGGCATGTCAAGAAGGAATCTACCCATCTCAGTCTTAGTGGAACTATTGGACTCAGTTTGTGCACAGGGTTTGTGTAGCTTACAGCTACTGCAACTCGTCCGTGCAATACAGTAACACCAAGTGGAAAGAGTAATGTTTGACCCAGCTTATAGATAGGGCCCATTCCTCTCACCACCATCTTAAAATCAAAAGGGTGAAGTTTTTATTTGGTTAGACTTTTGCCTCATATTGCATCTGCATACTTAAATTTCTCAAAATTAAGTTGATGTGTTCATATGCAAATACAGCTGTTGGACATTCACCTTGGTTCCAAATTGCCTAAAAAATGACAACTCCTAAGAAAAGCTGCAGTGGCTGAACATTATAGTGTTGGTGATGCTTAACTCTTGCTGGATTCAAATGCAGGAAAAAATGCATCATATGTGTGCATGTGCGTGTGTGTGCGTGTGCATAAGGTTCACTAGTTGTCTTCCATCCATAAGGAGAATAAAACCAGCTCTGTTCAGCATGGTTGCTACACCCTGTTTCTACTGATCATGTTCTGGGATAATATGACAGGGCTAGTCACGGCTGGTTGTAAAATCAATTACAGGATGGAAAGCCATTTTGGAGCCTTGTGCTATTAAATTAAGGCTTATATATATAAAAAATCATGACTACATACAAGCAAAGCAATATCACGCTGACCATATTCACATATGGACAGACAGAATTGTTGTATTCCCATAGCGGTCTCAGATTTATCTGGCACAAACGTTTGCATAGTTGTATCTGCCCCTTTAAACCATTGCATGCACTTTTGAAATGGCTCCTCTGCACACATGTATGCACATGCGTGCACACACAGCTAGAGGCACGAACAGACTTTATATGTTCAATCTAAACACTACCTTGCAAATGATCCTTAACTGGCGTTTCAAAGGCAGCCACCCCTTTGGGCATAGCAGCTGTGTTCTTTGCAAATGGGATCCCTCCCATTTTTCAGGATTTGGTGGCGAGACGGGCTGGCGTCAGGTTACAGATCCAGGGAGTATTTATATTAATGTACATTCTCTAAAAAGTGGGCATGCCCCCCTCCTTTTGTTGCTAGAGGAGCAAATTAAGGATTCCAGAAGCTGTCATCTGTTCTGTGAAACTTCCCTGCAGAGAGTCAGTTTGAACCATACAGCTCTAGTCCAAATCCTCTTGGTCAAGTTTCAAAGGAAGTTTACTGAAGCCACAGACAGAGGCCAGGACCAGCAGGAAACTTTGAAGGGGTGACCTTGAACTTCCTTTGAGCTAAGGAGTTAGAAATCCAATCTCTGGTCCTAGAAGCTCGGAGAGTATTTGCCTTTGTGGAAGGAGTTGCTGAGTTTTTTCAGTGTCTTTTTAATCCTCAGAGCTGTGAGTCTTGCTGATGGACTCTGGAACCAGCATTCTTTCATGATCTTAGCTAGGGAAGATAAAGCCTGGAAGGTGAGAGGGGTGAGGGAAAGAGAAGGGATAGTTAGAATCAAAATCTAGACTTAACACATTTTCCAGAATTCTACACAACTAGAATCTTGCATGTGTATGCACTGGACTCCCATCCTGAGCAAAGGCTTGACACAGTTTAACTATGGTTTACTGAATAAGTTCTTGATGTTGGGATTGTACATCATGCTGTGATCACTAGTCTTACAAAGGTGGGACTATGAGACTTTCCTACATGTTTTAAAGGATGGTCCGTCTGTTTTTAAATATCAGGCCTGCTTGCTAATATGAGATGGAAGTCGGGGATGGTATTTGTTGAACTTGGTGCCACAATCAGAGTTAGGGTCTATAAGGATAGAAGCTCTGGATCCAGGATAAATTAAGGAATTAACATTGTCATGTCATTTCCTATAGCCTGACAGAATTTCAGTCAGAGCTAGCTTTGGAGATGATGCTGAAGTTTTCTAGATTTATGACATCTAGGAGCGGAATAGTCATATTCTCAGTGTCTGAATTTTGGAGCAATTCAGAAGTCTATAGCACCAAGGACAGCTATAATGTCAACACACAACAAAAATCAAATGCTTAGTTTATATTCTCATTCAGATCAGGCAGATGTTTGTTTGGTAGGAATACATGTAGTTCTCAACAAGAGTTCAAATTTACAAGTAACTGAAAAAAGTAACTTATGACCCTTTTTCACACTTACGATCATTGCAGCATCCCCGTGGTCATGTGATCAAAATTCAGATGCTAGGCAACTGATATATATTTATGATGGCCGCAGTGTCCTGGGGTCATGTGATCAGCTTGTGCGACCTTCTGACAAGCAAAGTCAGTGGGGAAGCCAGAATCACTTAACAACCAGGTTACTAACTTAAGAACTGCAGTGATTCACTTAACAACTATGGCAAGAAAGGTTATAAAGTGGGGCAAAATACACTTAACAACTGTCTTTCTTGGCAACAGAAATTTTGGGCTCCATTGTGGTTGTAAGTTGAGGATTACCTGTACCTTAGATCTTTTGATTGTCATAAGTGGCTCAGTCTTTGATTAAGGTTGCATTATATCTGCATCTCATGTCCAATAAGGACAGGTCTACTAGGGTGATCTGCCCCCCAAAACTACTCAGTTTTAGTTGGAAGGTCTGTTGTAGCACCAGTGATTTTGTTGGTATTCTGGTTGAAATGTAGAAGAAAGAATTTTAGTACTGGAGTTCACAAAATTATTCCTAGGTGTCCTATCTGATCAGTACATATCAACTGCAGCAGTCAAAGAATGGGATAGACATATGTTAAAGAATTGGGGGAGGAGAGAGACTGAAGTTTGGTAAGATATAATATAAATGATTTTATTGTCATGGTTTATCTCTGCAGCAAAACAGCAGTTGAGCCAATTGATGTGCCATCATCAACACAGAATCAAATATTAAAATCTCTCTACTACTCTGATAGGGTCAAACTTGGTCGATTTCCATTTGTGATACGTGATAATGTAGAAAAGATCTTAGGGCTATACAATTCCTTTTATTTATTTTTTCCTCAATATGGCTTGCAGCTTATCTGAGAGTCAGTTTGGTCTACTGCAGGGGTAGGCAACCTTGGTGCTTTTATGACTTGTGGACTTCAACTCCCAGAATTCCTGAGCCAGCATGGCTCAACTTGGAAACCTCGCCCTTTCCCCTCAGCATGGCTGGCTCAGGAATTCTGGGAGTTGAAGTCCACGAGTCATAAAAGAGCCAAGATTGCCTACCCCTGGTCTAGTGGTTAAGATACCAAGCTACAAACCAGGAGCCTGGGATTTCTAGTCCCTCCTTAGACATGAAAGTCAACTGAGTGACCTTGGGCCAGTCATGCTCTCTCAGCCCAACCCACCTCACAGGTTTCTGTTGTGAGGAAAATAGGAGTATTATGTATGTTTGCCACCTTTTAAAGTTAATAAAGGTGAGATATAAATAAATACATGAGCTTCTAAGCAGGAGTTTATTAAATATGTTTGTTTGGTGGGAAAGGTGCCTTCAAGTCAATGTTAGTTTCTGTTGACTGGACAAGTCCCTGCAATTTTTTTTCTTCTGGGCAAGATTTTTCAAAAGTGGTTTGTCTTTGCCTTCTACCTAAAGCTGAGACAGAATGACTGGCACTAAGTTATCCAGTTGGCTTCATTCAACTATGTAGCTGCTATATCTGCAACTAGCAAACAAATCTCCCCAAAGGAGGGGGAAAAAAGCTGAGGAAATGAACTTCTGAGGATTTAGAAATGCATTTGAGAAGCTACAGGAGACAGAATGTAGAGATAACCCTCCCTTTATCTGACGGAGCAGGGATTTCTGGAGATGTCTGTTGGAAACAGGAAGCTCTGTACACTTTGAAATGAAAGTCGGAGTAGAATCTACTAGGCATGGTGTTTTCCAGACTCTCCATAAGCTGCCATTCACAGATTGTGTTCTGAGTGCAGATCACCTCAGGGGGGCAGTAACAGATTCAATCCCTCATCCCTCATTATGCAGGTACCAAGACAAGGATTGCAGAAAAGTGGAAGAAAGGCTTGTGTGTCAATCACACAGTTCTGGGAAAGGGAGGGAGGGAGGTGTCCTAGCAACAGCTATGGCCCCTGAGGGGAGAAGCATTGAGGATATCAGAAAGGCATCAAGAGTGAAATATCTTACTTACAGAATAGAAGGCAACTCTGAATTTTAAGATGACTACTTATGAAAGAGTAGACAAAGAGAAAAAAAAAATCTTCTGCAAGGCCCACCCTCTCAAATAAATATGTGGGCAAACAAATCTAATAAATAAAATATAAATAAATAAATAAATTAACCAGTGGAACAACCTGCCTCCAGAAGTTGTGAATGCTCCAACACTGGAAGTTTTTAAGAAGAGACTGGACAGCCATTTGTCTAAAATGGTATAGGGTTTCCTGCCTGAGCAGGAGGTTGGACTAGATCAGGGTTTTTCAACCTTTTCACCCATTGTACCACTTTTAGGATACGGCAATATCTGAGTACCACCAGTCGCCAAGTAAGGTGTCTAAAACTTGACCAAAAAAAAAAGGAAAAAAGTGATGAAGTACAGGTAGTCCTTGACTTACAACAGTTCACTTAGTGACTGTTCGAAGTTACAATGGCACTGAAAAAAGTGCCCCCCCCAAGCCACAGCCGAGCAAGACACCTGCCTGCCCACCTGGTGGCGCTCTTCCTCCTGTCCGAAGTTTCCACTGTTGTGAGCATTTATGTTGAGGATTGGCAACGGGGGTGGGGTGGGATGTGTGTGGTTTTTATTCCCCCCATCTGATGCAGCAGATTTTGGTCACTTCACATGACCCTGGGACACTGTGACCGTCATAAATATGAATCAGTTGCCACGCATCTGAATGTAAATCACAAGACCCTGGAGATAAGGCAACATTCCAGCTGATTGGTGCTTCTTCAGGGCTCAGCAGAAGTGCCAGAATCAGCTCTGAGCTCCAGCTGGAAAGCGGCACTGATCCTGGCGCTTCTGCTGAGCCCTGACAACCCTGCAGCTCCAGCCATCTCTCGCTCAAGCTTGTGCGGTGCTGCCACTAGTTCAGCTCATTCCCCTCCCCTGCTACCACTTTTCTAGGATGGTCGCGTACCACCTGCCAGGTGCCAATGTACCACAGGTGTTACCCATACCACTGGTTGAAAAGCCCTGGATTAGATGACCTCCAAGGTCCCTTCCAATTTTATAATAATAATAATAATTATATGCTTCTGTCCAGGAAGGACAGGGACAAAAAAAAAATAACAGAAATAGAATGAATTAGAATGAAATGCCTATAAAATAAGATACCCATTTATAAAATAAATTAAGGCCCATCTGCATATGGCCAATTATACCAAAATCAACCTCATGTACACAAAAACAAGTACATATACAGGTAATTCTCAACTTACAACTGCAGTTGAGCCCAAAATTTCTGTTGCTAAGTGAGACAGTTAAATGAGTTTTGCCCCATTTTATGACTTTGCTTGCCACAGTGGTTAAGGGAATCACTGCAGTTGTTAAGTTAGTAATGCCGTTGTTAAATGAATCTGGCTGCCCCATTGACTTTTCTTGTCAGAAGGTCGCAAAAGGTGATCACATGACCCTGGGACACTGCAACCGTCATGAATATGAACCAGTTGTCAAGTGCCCGAATTTTGATCACGTGACCATACGGATGCTGCAATGGTCGTTAAGTGCGAAAAACAATCATAAGTCAGTTTTTTTCAGTGCTGTTGTAACTTTGAATGGTCATTAGATAGTCACTGTATATGCTTGTGCACAGACACATCCTTTAATTAATTAAATTTAATTAAACCCGCACATTTTTTTAAAAAAAAAAAAGAATGGGGAGAGGCAAGTAAAAATGGTAGCTGAGCTGGGAAAGAAACAAAGAGGAAGACAGGAACAAAACAGAGAGATGAACAAGCACAGGAGACAGATGGACAGGGAAGGAAAAAAACTGTTCTACTTGGGCATTAAAAAGGGTTAAAACTTAGCAGATGAGTGCCGGCTCCCAAAGGATGGGTAATCTGCAAAGGAATCCAGGTTTTTCAACAGTGAACTTGCAGCCGCCTGCACTCCCTGTGTTTAGCAATCAATGGCATGCCTTTAACTGCTTGCACCGTCATAGTTTGGATGAGATGAAGCTTCTGAGTGGTCTTCCAAGGCAGCCTTTGGAAAGCATTCTTGCCATAATGTAGGCAAGATAAATGCATTGGTGCATCTCGTGAAGGGTACTCCATCACTAGAAATATTTAATCTTTGGCAAAGGACAATGTGAGCGACTTCATCCCTATTTGTTGTAACTTTAGAGTAACATCAGCGAAAATGGTTGGGTCTATTTGCATTTGTTTTTCTTTCTTCCTGGGTGTACAGCGAAGTTACGCTATTGCTTCATTAGGCACGCAAATAAATGTCAGCTCTAAAAGTGTCATCTCAGCATATCGCTTGTGTGACGACATTACGAAATTTCCCATGTTATAGGAAAAAGTTACATAATCAGGAGGACGTGGTACAGTTTTGGCTAACATTTGCTAACATGTGACTTTACTATTGAGGATAAGTTATTTGTGTTTCAAGGTAGCTGGCAATGATGGTCTGGGAAGAGTTTCTTAATTACGGAACACTCCACTCCAATTTGTGTTCCACTGTCTCCTTTTCAGATAAAGTACTGGTTGTCCTCGACTTACAACAGTTCATTTAGTGATCATTCGAGATTACAATGACATTGACTTATGACCGTTTTTCACCCTTTGTAGGATCTCCATGATCAAAATTTGGATGCCTGGCAACTGACTCATATTTATGTCGGTTGCAGGGTCCCGGGGTCATGTGATCACTTTTTGCGACCTTCTGACACGCAAAGCCAATGGGGAGACCAGATTCATTTAACAACTGTGTTACTAAATTAATTGCTGCAGTGATTCACTTAATAACTGTGGCAAAAAGGGTCATAAAATGGGGCAAAATTCACTTAACCAACTCATTTAGCAATAGAAATTTATTGTAATTGTAGTTGTAAGCTGAGGACTACCTGTATAAAAAAAACCCACTATCGACTCCCCTTCCCCTAATGCAGGTGTAGGCAACCGTGGCTCTTTTATGATTCGTGGACTTCAACTCCCAGAATTCCTGAGCCAGCCATGCTGAGGGGAAAGGGAGAGGTTTCCATGCTGAGCCATGCTAGCTCAGGAATTCTGGGAGTTGAAGTCCACGAGTCATAAAAAGAGCCAAGGTTGCCTACCCCTGCCCTAGTGTCTCAGCAGTCAACGGTATGCCACAGAAATGCTTGTCCCATGGAAATCCACCTCAGTCAAGAGGTTCATCTGGTGATCTTGAGCTATTTGCTATCTGACCACTTAATTCAGTTTAAGGACAAAATGAGATATTTACCATTTAGTGGTTTCTGGAACGAAAAAAAAATGTCATAGGAATATGAGGATGAGAAATAGAAGCTTTTTTACGCAGTAAAATAGTGGACAGGACTCTTCAAGGAATGAAATGGTGCTCAGATTCAATGATGCTGGCTCTTCATGTATCCCTGGCTTAATTAAGATAGTGGCCCTGTTCAAATTCAATTGCTAATTGGGGCACACCCTTGTTTACATGAAGGAAACCTCAGTTTGGTGGCCTGTAATACAACAAACAACCCCTTATCATTGTTTGCATGCATGGTTTATTCTAAGGAGGGTGAATAGCTTTGTGCTGGCATTTTATCTCCTGACCACCCAAGGCCCTGGTCACCCTCCCCTCTAGCTTCTGGGATTCCAACAGCCGCTGCCCACATTTCTTCCTGCTTGTCTTATCTTTGCATTCTTTTTTCTTTCTTTCTTTCCCTTAACCAGTGCCAAGATTCTCTCTCAGGGATCTGAAGTCATAATTTACAACACAATCTGTCCTATAAAAGTCAAGAATAGGTCCTGCAGCTGATTTGCCAGGTATCAAGTCAGAAAACAGAGAGCAAGTCATGGATTTTCTTCCCTATCCCTTGGCTTCATTCATTATTGGTTTTTGTAACAAAAAGAAAAAATTGAGAAAGACAGAAAATGTAGAAAAAAGATTTGATAGAGAACTGGAAAGGGCAAAACGCATATGGGCACAGTGTCTTCTGGTGCGCGTGCCCACAGAGAGGGCTCTGAGTGCCGCCTCTGGCACTCGTGCCATAGGCTCACCATCACTGTTATAGGGAAATGCTTACCCTGCAGCTGTAAAGCAGAGATTCTCAACCTTGCAGTTTTAAAATGTGTGGATTTCCAACTCCCAGAATACCTCAGTCAGCATGTTGGCTGAGGAATTCTGGGAGCTGAAGTCTACACATTTTAAAGTTGCTTAGGTTAAGGAACACTGCTTTGGAGGAAGTGCTAAAAATGACCATCAGAACAGCTCTCTCAGAGAAGAAGGCAAGTGAATTAACTGATGGGGTAAATCATCTCATCTTTCCAAGACAGCTAGAAGATACATGGCATCATTGGGATAGGGCAGGGGGAGGCAACCTTGGCTCTTCTATGACTTGTGGACTTCAACTCCCAGAATTTCTGAGCCACGAGTCATAAAAGAGCCAAGGTTGCCTACCCCTGGGATAGGGCATAGCTTCCCTTTTGAATGGAAGAGGCTTCTGTCTCCCCAAACTGTTCAATAGATCTAGCTGGGAAGCCTGATTCCTATGCTGGCATGGTACAAGATGCTTTCTTTGCTTCTGCCCCTAGTTTGGAAGTTGATGGCCACGCAGCAGTCCTAGCTCAACAAGCGTCCTTTTTGAAACAACAGGAACCCCCTCCTGTTAACAACACAAACTGCTAAAAGTTATCTTTTTAACAGATTGCATCACTCACTGGGTCAGAGAACATCCGATTGGGAATGGTGGGTGTCTGCTGGTCAATGCAAACCACTTTTTTCATGTCTTCAAAGCTGGGATCGACTGGAACCAAGTCAAAGAAAGGAGGTTTATAATCTTCAATAATCCCTGCAGGATAAAAAGACGGAGGGAACAGGAAGGAGAAGCCTTGAGACTGTAAACATGCAGAAATTATTCAATGTGAACATCATCTTCTGGTATCATCTGTTATGTCCAACCTTGGTCCTGGTGTTCGAACATAGTCAAATAAGGCCAAAGAAAAACTACACAGATTCAGGACTTGGCTGATAAAGGATCGGGCTCATACAAATAGAAAAAAATGAATTTTGAGTGGTTCTATTTCAATTCTGTGAGTATACAGGTATATATATGGAAAGAAGCTAAATCTGTCCATTATCTCAGACAAGGGGAATCATCAGGAACATATACTTGGAATTTGTTTAGATCCTACGCCAGCAGTTATGTTCTCCAAAGCCATATAAGCTAATGGCTTTTATTTTCCTCCGGAATCAAAAACAACTGAACTGAGTTTGAGGACGTTGTTGTATAAAAGACCCCTCTTGATGTGTATTTCTGTCATTTGGCAACCCAAACAATTCCAAGAGTTTGTTAAAGAAAAGACTTTAAAACATTTCCTCTGGAAAATCTCAGTGAAAAGATTCTAGTCTGACAATCCCAGGCATAAGTGCGCCTCCTTAGTGGACACATAACACATATTAGGGCAAAGTGCTCTAGTTCAGGGGTCCCCAACCCCCAGTCTGTGGACAAGCACCAGAAACTGGTCCATTTAAACAAGTGAAGCCGCATCCGTGGGATGCAGGCAATACGTAAACCCACGGCCCCTCCAGTCCGCAGAAAAGAAATTTAAAGAAATTTACAAAATTATCAAGTATTACATTTCAGACATTTTTTTTTTCCTGGCATAATGTACTTGTACGAAATTACAAAAACAGCATGAGAGAAGAGCTCTGAGAAAGCTGAGCGGAAAAATACAGGAAAGAAATCTTTTAAACAGCCTCCATTGAGAAATAGCAAGTGGTGAGACTGCTTTGTTAGTGACAACGCACATGCCCATGCACGCCTCATGAGCAAATGCTCACATGTCTCCCCTTAAAGGCAATAAAGCAGTTTCCACTAGCTTAGCAAGGTAGGTAAATTGCAGGAAGATGGGGGGGGGGGAAAGGGGTAATGTTGAAGGAAGGTTTGACAGAGGCTGTTGTTTTCTTATAGGGAGAATGGTAAAATGAGGCTAAATTGGTCTAAATCAGTGTTTTTCAGTTTTGGCAACTGAATTAGTGTATGTAATGGTCTGGCTCTTTCAGAATGGAAGATAAAAAACAATAATTCTTCATGTGAATCCTGTTTCTTATCCATAGAATACAGGTAGTCCTTGACTTACAACCCCAATTGAGCCTAAAATTTCTGTTGCTAAGGGAGACATTTGTTAAGTGAATTTTGCCCCCTTTCTTGCCACAAATGTTAAGTGAATCACTGCAGTTGTTAAGTCAGTAACATGGTTGTTAAATGAATCTGTCTTTCCCACTGACTTTGCTTGTCAGAAGGTTGCAAATATGATCACAAGAGCCCAGGACACTGCAACCGTCATAAATATGAATTGGTTGCAAAGCGTCCAAATTTTGATCACATGATCATAGGGAGGCAACAAGTGTGAAAAATGGTCATAAGCAATGGTGGGATTCAAATATGTGAACAACCGGTTCTCTGTGTGGATGTTGCTTCCGGAAGTCCATTCTGGGCCTGGTCAACAAAAAATTAGCTTCCGGTTCTGCCAAAGTGGTGCGAACTGGCTGAATCCCACCACTTTTTTCAGTGCTGTTGTAACTTTGAATGGTCATTAAATGAACTATTATGAATCAAAATGTATCTGTATACATTTTGGGATCTACTTGCCAGTCAAGAGTCTTATAGACCTCATGCTAGAATCAGTATTTCTTACTGTGAAAGCTACTTTAAATTTGGTACACATAAACATTGTGGTTACTAATGACTCAGGTATCTTGTTCTTGTTTCTATGCAAACAAACACAGACAGACAAGTACTGCTGTAATCTCTCACACTGACAATTTGCAATTGTATTCTTTTCTAAATTACATTTATACTCATACGCAAGAAAGTGTTCATGATATTAAACCAAGGTAGTTCAATTTTTGATTTAGGATCAAAGTTATATAGTTTCTGCTGTTGCCACGCATTTTAGCAAATGGTTTAGTGAGAATCCAGAAAGAATATCTTTATAAATTATGGGGCATCTGTTGAACTAAAGTATAGTATAACCCCTTAAAGATATTAGAGATCAATGGTTACAAAATCCTGACATCTTTAGTGCTAGAAGGAACTACCAATGCATTAACTGGAAAAAAATCATCAATTTTTGTTAACTTCCCATCAAAATATTGCACAGAGACTTGATGGCACAGTGGTTAGAATGCAGCACTGCAGGCTAACTCACTGCTCACTCCAGGAGTTCAATTCCGACTGTCTCAAGGTTGACTCAGCCTTCCATCCTTCCAAGGTCAGTAAAATGAGGAGCCAGATTGTTAGGGGCCATAGGCTGACTCTGTAAACTGCTTAGAGAGGGCTATAAAGCACTGTGAAGCAGTATGTAAGTCTAAGTGCCTTGCTATTGCTGTACACTGTCCTCTTTAGCATATCTTTCAAATCCTAGGATGTAAACAGATAACAATAAAAATAAATCCAAGGTTGAAACAACTACAAGTGGATAAAAAAGCTACACTCAAAAGACCTTGCATATAAAAGAGATTCCTGCAAGACAAAAAGTGTGGGAACCAAGTGTGAATCTTGAGGGAAGGTGACATAAAAAGGCCCTCTCTCCAAAGTGCTGAGACATACTTTAGCTCAGCGAGTGGGTGCACCTTTTAAGGGGCTTCCTCTGGCTAACCTAATTAGTGTTGCACTCATCAGGGACTCAAGTCTGCAGTTTTATAATTAGAGTGTGAAACGTGTACAGTAGAAGAAAACCCTAGATCAGGGGTAGGCAACCTTGGCTCTTTTATGACTCGTGGACTTCAACTCCCAGAATTCCTGAGCCAGCCATGCTGAGGGGAAAGGGAGAGGTTTCCAAGCTGAGCTATGCTGGCTCAGGAATTCTGGGAGTTGAAGTCCACGAGTCATAAAAGAGCCAAGGTTGCCTACCCCTGCCCTAGATGATAACTGAAACAAGGCCTGCACCAGAAAGAATATTTCTCTCCACAATTGATATGTTCTTCAGTTCTTCAGAAAGGCCCTGAGCCTCGGAATGCCAAACACAATCTACTAATCTCTGAAACGTGAAGATCCATGAACCAGCCCCAGGTCCATGCTGACCTAGTGAAAAGTACTACACGCAGACTGTAAAACACATGCAAACATGGTGTGAATGGATTCAGTATTTAACTTACTTTGTGTACTCTTAATAGATTTTTAATACAATAATTGAACACTGCGCTGAAGTTGGATGTGAACTTTCATATTAATGGACTTTTAAATCTCTGGCGTTTCAGCTGGAATGGTTGTTGAACTCAGCATTACCGGCCAAATGACTTGAAAAGCTGTACTAGGTACATTGGACTCTTTCAATGCTCAGAATGGTTCCTACCAGTTCTCAGCACTAATGCGTTTGGTGCCACCTGCTGGCCAAAGAGCTCTATTTACTAGGTCAGCAATGGCGAACCTTTTGGAGACCGAGTTCCCAAACTGCAACCCAAAACCTACTTATGCATCATCGGGTGCTGGGTGGGTGTGGCCCGTTGGGTGGATGTGGCCCATTGGGTGGGCGTGGCTACGGTGGTAACAGCAGACTGGGTGGGATTAAAAAGTTCAATCAATCAGTTCCAACTTTGCAAGATCTTTTTTTTTTCCTGCGAGAAGTTGAAATTGACTGATTGATTGAACCATTTTTTTTGTACATGGCGGCAGAGGCCTAAAGAGAAAAGGTTTTATAAAACCCAGCGGAAGGCCTAGGACTGAGGCGATGGCGGGCGTGCCCACAGAGAGGGCTCTGAGTGCCGCCTCTGGCACCCGTGCCATAGGTTTGCCACCACTGTACTTTGTCCTGACCTAGGACCTCCATCAGTTACCTATAGCTTTGTTAAATATTTCTATATTAAACAGCTCGATGTAACTTGACCCTAATCCATCTGACAATATGATTTTGAATGACGGGGTCCTGGCTTCCAGTAAAGAACATCTCAGTACTTTGCTCTAGCTAGAAGATAGACATGGTACCATTTTTCCTCAGGGTGGTCTAACCATGCCAAGCAATACTAACACATTTTCATATGCAGCTGATACAGGATCTTCCAAAGACAGAGAAGGGCCATGTACCGTAGGGCACGTAAAAGGCATCCAGTTAAAGGTTCTTTATTGTGAATGTAATTGGCTTATTAACTGGTACTGTTTATGCTGAAAGGGAGACAGTTAATACATGCCTCAATTGGATTTTATTTTGGCTGTTTTTAATGTAATCGCTATTTTCTTTGAAGCCTCTTGTTCTATAGGCAAGGATCAGACATTATTTTCTTCGAAGCCTCTTGTTTCTGTAGTCAAGGATCAGACAAGTAATGAGATTTAGAACAAAGAAATTAACAAGCTCACAAATTTTAACAGTATAATCTCTGGTTATGGGGGAAAAAATACCAAATTGGAACAGAGCAGACATCAACATGGCTAGCTTTAGGCACTGAGCTGAGCCATTGTTTGCTTAATCAGCTTCCTGCATAAGACATCATTGGTCTGGGTTCACACTAAGCTATAAATTGTAAAGTACAGTGGCTGGGTTTAGGGAACATCCTAGGCTAAGCCAAAAAGAAGCCAAACAGCAAGAGACCATTCAGAAGCAAGGGTTTATATTGTGGTAACCTAGAGTTATACATTGAGAGCACCTTCCAATAAGCCTGGACAAAGTGGGCTATTGGTATTTCTCTGTTAAAACATCTGCTCATTTTTTTCCTTCTGCCTTGGGTAAGTAAAGTTATTTAGTCCTTAGAGTGCGTCTCTTGAAAAAAGGAAAGGGACATCTCCTTTGCAGAAAAGGAGACCCACTCTATGCATCTAATGCAGCTCATGAAAATCCATGCCATTTAATAATTTGGAAAGGCTCCTACCAAGCTCTGATCTTTCTTTCTTTCTTTCTTTCTTTCTTTCTTTCTTTCTTTCTTTCTTTCTTTCTTTCTTTCTTTCTTTCTTTCTTTTCCTTCCTTCCTTTCTTCCCTCCCTCCCTTTCCTCTTTTGCAAAGAGAAAATCCCACACTCAGTTTCCTGCATCACCAAGCATGGGTGGGAAAAACCAGAGGGGGTGCAAGTTTTAGTTGTCAGCTGCCCAGTCATTTGGGAGATGGGTGATTTGTAAATTAAAACAAACACGAAGCAAACAAACTGATTCTCCTTAGGAGCAAATATGGTCCCAGAAAAACTTAGTGGCAGCCTCCAAAGCTCATAATGTATGTTCCAGTAAAACTTTAATTTTAATATGAGAGGAAAGAAATATTGCTCAAGACTTGGTGAGTAAATACCATGTTATTCATAGAATTTTAATTTGATTTGATTTCCTTCGTTTGCTCTTAGATCCATTGTATCTTTCTCTGAATCTGTCTACTTTTTGGAGCATGGCCCTTATCCTCCCTCTCCTTCAGTCAAGAACTTTAGCCTTTGATTTGAAAATGAGTGCATAGCTTGATCTGGTGATTAAATCACTAAGCTAAAAATCAGAAGGTGGTGACCTCTAGTCCCTCCTTAAAACTGGCTGGGTGACTTTGGGCTAGTCATTCTCTCTCAGCCCAACTCATCTCACAGGTTGTTTTGGGGGGGGGGAATAGGAGGAGGAAGGAATATTAGGTATATTTGCAGCCTTGAACTATTTATGAAAGATAATAAAAGTGGGATAAAAGTCATTCATTCAATCAAATCAATCCAATCTCAAACATGAACCAGTAGTCAGTATCAGTACATAGCATCTTCCTAATTTCTGAGCATTCCTTGTAGGAGGTGCCTTGCTACCATATTGCCCCAAAATAAGACCAGGTCTTATATTAATTTTTGCTCTGAAAGACTCATTAGATCTGGCTAGGTTTTATTTTTGGGGAAATACGGGATTAATGCGTCCATCTGGCTGACAGTCATAACTGGAACTTATTTTGGGGGACAGGCTTATATTACGAGCATCTTGAAAAATCATGCTGGGGCTTATTTTCATGGAAACAGGGTATGTTAGAGCCTCTGCCTCCCCGACAGGAGAACTGCCTCCCCCCCCCCAAATATTTAGGAAGCTTTAAAGACATGATTGTTTCAACGTGCATTCGGGAACCGAGGAAAGAATGGGGAGCTTGTATGTGAACTTAAGTTGAATCTAGGTATATATTTTTTATGTTATAAGGCATCATGCTTTCTTATATTATTACAAGTTGTAAAGCACCCCTTCTGGAGACATTGTAATTTTGAACAGTTGTTAAATAACTGTTTTAAAGCAAGGACTACCTATAGTTTCAATCAATCAGAATAGAGTGGAAGGGACCTTTGATGTCTTCTAGTCCAACCCTATAATCAAGGAGATCATATACTCTTTCTGACAAGTGACTGTCCAGCCTCTTCTTAAAAACCTTCAGTGACAGAGCACCTACAGCTGCAGGAGGCAAGCAGTTCCACTGGTTAATTGTCCTCACTCTTAGGAAGTTTCTCCTTAGTTCTAACTCTAGCATTCTAACTCCAGTGCTGGACTGGCTCTTGATTCACATGTATATCCATGCTTAAGCTGCTCTTCAAATCAAGAGAGTAGGCTTTTACTCAGAATTGCTTATTCCTGCCCATAGTTTCAGCAAGGGGCCCCCATTTACAGGGTTGAACTAGGGCAGTGGTGGCGAACCTATGGCACGGGTGCCAGAGGTGGCACTCAGATCACTCTCTATGGGCACGCGCGCCATCGCCCCAGTCCTAGGCCTTCAGCTGGGTTTTATAAAACCTTTTCGCTTTAGCCTCCACCGCCGTATACAAAAAAAAAGGTTCAATCAATCAGTCAATTTCAACTTCTTGCGGGAAAAAAAAGATCTCGCAAAGTTGGAATTGATTGATTGAACTTTTTAGTCCCACCCAGTCTGCCGTTACCACTGCAGCCAAGCCCACCCAATGGGCCACACCTACCCAGCACTAGACAATGCATAAGTGGGTTTTGGGTTGCAGTTTGGGCACTCGGTCTCTAAAAGGTTCGCCATCACTGAACTAGGGCCTTTGCAACAACACAGAAGCTTTACTATTGAGCAATATAATTCTTCAAATCCCTATTCCATGGATCCAAGTCTATCAACTGAATACTTTTGATCCTTGGAAAATGTACAGGTTTATAGATAACACTGTCTTACTTTTTCACTCTAGGGCAGTTTCTGCACAAGCGCTAATTGCCAGGGGCCAGTAACTGGAAATCCAAAAATGCAGTGAGATTATTGTGTGCACAATATTGGAAGATTTGGCACTACCCAGGATAGAAGAATGGTTGGTAAAGATGATAGACTCTGCTGGGATGGCTAAATTGACTTCTTTGAGCAGAGGAAACAAAAAACAAGTTTACTGCTGACTGGAAACGCTTTGTGGATTTTTTACAGAAAACTAAAAAAAAAAATGAATTTATGATTTATGATTTTGAATCATGTGTTGTAACAGAGTAAGAGATAAATTTTTAGCTGTTCTTATAACTGCTGTAAAGATGATCAGGAGGACACTCCTTTGTACCTTTTTCGCTCTCTCTCTCTCTCTCTCTTGTTCTTCTAGCTTTTTCTTTAAGTTCTTTTTTCTTTTCTTTCTCAACTTTATATCAGTTTTGTATTGCTTTGATATTTAACACAGATATAAAACCATATAAAACACCCACCGAAAATCCATTGGATCTTTGCTTGGTTTTCAGCGGTCCCCACTGCAAGCTTGTATAGCCAGGTCTGCAGCAGGCGAGAACACTTCAGAGGTGGGATCCTTTCCCAGCCTCTTCCCTGATGGAATGTTAAAAGCACAAAGGGGGGGGGGGAAATCAACCGTGAAACTGTCACGGGAAGCCTCTGCATGTTTTGCCAATGGAAGAGCAGAGGCAGCTTCACTGCAGCGTTGGTCAGAGGATAGCCGAAGTTCCCTGAAGGTGGCTAGTTGCCAAACTAAGCTGTGATGCTGCTTGTTTCCTAATCAGAGTTGAACAAACAAAGTGCTGATTGAGTCTAATGGTCCTTTTAATCTGCAAGCTGGGCGCTGACACTAGATTACAGTGTTTATAATTTACAGCTAATCATTCATGTGGAAAAAGAAAAATGAAAACACTTCCAACTAGGCCAGTCAAAAACATCCCCATTAACAGGCCTGATTAGCAATTGTTTCTACACAGGGAGCCAAATGCAAGGGGGAGAGTGGCAGGCAGGGCCGGCTCCTTCCATTCTCTGACAGCAGCTGAGATTCCAGATCCTCAATAAAGCAGGGACTCAGCTGCAGTGCCAGAAGTTGGAGGTTTTCCTTCAAATTATAGAGGTGGACAACCTAAGACTCTAGTTCCAGGCAATCTCTCTCTCCATGTTGGCTGGGGCTGATGGAGGAACGGAGATGGCCCACTGCCATTTTGAAAGAACCAATGGCCCTCTGTGAACTCTGCCAGTTTTAATCTATTCAGCAAATTACAGTTGAGCAAATTATGCTCAACACAATGTATGAACTGTCCTAAAACTGTTTCTAGGCCACACAATTAGGATCTGTTTACTACAGGATCTCTGAGCAGGTAAGAGTTGGTAGAGAGCTATGAAAAGCTGGTTGTATTGTAAATTAATGAAGCTTAAAAACAGGTTCAGGTTGAATAAATTTAAGCTAGAATTGGATATTTTAAATATACTATGCTATCTGAGGGAAAAAGAGAGGGAATACTTGATGTTTGATTACCCCAGCACCACGGTGTGTCCTGAATACTTTTATTTTAAGAAATTAAAAAAACAATAAAATGTTTTTTTTTTAAAAAAGAAAAGCTGGTTGTTATTCCACTCATATATGTTCAGGTTCTAGCTTTGGTCACAGCACTGCAAAGACAACTTTACAAATGCAAGACTGTGTTGAAAGTTGAATCCAGCATGAAGTAACATACAGAGACGACCATCTGGTGAAATTTCAACCACTGCTGATCAGATGGCCCGCTGATACAGAAAATCGAGTAAACAGTTTCCTCCATTTATGGCAACACTTTGGCATGAAGGAGAGGAATAATTGAAATTCTAAATAGTTAAACACAATCTCCATATTAAGAGGGAATAGACCTCTGAACACAAGATAGACCTTTGAATCCTAATTGATGAGGAGCAGCAATGCCAGAGCGTTACTGACTCCAGGTCTGCTTTACAGACTGCTAAAATGGCTGGACTCAATGGTCATTTGGCCTGATCCAAGAAGGTAGCTAATGTATGGCTCCCTGACAAAATGGCTGACCTAGTAGGTGTGGCCAGTCACAAAACACTCACTGCAAGCAAGAGAAATTGCTCTCTTTGACCTCCCAGTATGCTTTCCATTTTACCCTTTTCTGAGCAGGTGGGCACATGCCAGAAACCACTAAATGTTGCAGATGCTATGTCAGATATTTAAAATAGTCCTGTGACTAATAGAAAAAACATCCAATTGTATCTGGATCAGAGAAGATTGATTTCTGCTAAGCTTCCATCCATTTTTGTAGAGCTCTCCTTTTGAACTTAGAATCTTATCCAACTTGCAACTTACCATGGTATAAACATCCTGTGGCAAGAATAAATGGATTGCACTTTGCCTGAGCCATGAGGCAAGGCCCTAGAATACCACATCTTAACTTATTTCCATTTGGCTTTCCTTACCGTTCACAATGGTTCTTCGGGCTATCTCCCACAGGACCAGACCATAAGCCCAGATGTCTGTCCGCTTGAAGGATTCAAAACAATCCATACGAATCTGTTCATCCAAAACTTCAGGTGCCATGTAGCGTTTGGTGCCCACTCGTGGGTTGTTCCCAATATCCAAGTAATCACTGCTCTGGGAATGCATAACTGCCAATCCTGAAAAAGAGTAGCAATTCCACCATTATAAGCAGGCAATCCTGCACCAGGAAGCTAAACATCCAAAAGGTCAGATTTGACTGGAAAAAAACGCATTACCCTGAGTTTAGGAGAATAACATAATTTTTGTGGCTTGTATACAGAGAAAGCACAAGAATGCACTTCAGTTTAGTGGGATGAAGGTATATGTATGTGCCTTTGTCTATGGCAGTGTTTCCCAAACTTGACAATTTTAAGGCATGTGGACTTCAACTCCCAGAATTCCACAGCCAGCTATGGCATACAAGTTCACATGTACCACAGCTCCGCCTATTCTTTTCCTTTATTTGTACTTGGCTTTCTATGAAGTAAGAATCTTGCTTCATTTTTGGAGCTGTGAAGTGCCTTTGGGGATGGTTTCACATGCATGCACATCTCTTGTGCAAATGGAGCTTCCTGTGCTCGTCCGCCACTTGTGTGGCCTGGTTGCCATCAGGCCATGGACTGATAGCGGTCCATGGGCTGGGGGTTGGGGACCCTTGATCTAAATGGTTCTTCACCTCTCCCTGGACTCTGTGCACTTCTCTGACAGAGGAACACCGCACAATTTGGGAAACCATGGTCTAAACAGAAAGTTTAACTTGCATCCCTGGGATCTGGTAAAAGCTGACATCTGAAGCCAGAAAATTCGGTCTTTCTAGTGTGTGAATGGCTGATGATCATGGGTTATTTGTCCTTTCCTCTAAAACATATGACTTGATTTGTTTATATGAGTTATCTGAATTTATTGCACTGTAAACAGATTTGGGAACAGATCTATTTGTTTACTCATACAAAAGAATAGTCACCACTGATGCAATCAGGTAATTATGTGCCTTTTTCAAAAAGAACTGTGGATGTCAGATATGATCTTGTGAAAAGGAGTGGTTATTTCAGAAATTATTCCATTCCATTCCATTACAACAGGCAGCCCTGCAACTCCATCTGATTCTCTCACCCCAAGGACTGTCTGCTGCTCCCGGTGATAGCAGAGGCTACCGGAAATGCTGATCAGTTGGAGCTGTGTGCACCAATCCTGAGCCCTCAGCAGAGCCCCGGCAACACCACAGTTCCAGCTGACTCTTCTCTAGGCCTCTGAGATGCTGCCTCTGCTTCAGCTCAATCCCCCCCCCCCACTACACTTGTCTAGGTCACGTACCAACTGCCAGGTGCCAAAGTACACCAGTGGTACGTGTACCATGGGTTGAAAAGCCCTGCTTTACACCACACAACCAATATAGTTAATCCAGATAAGGATTGCAGTAAACAGGAAATAGTTAAATTCTAAGCCCTCTGCTAGGATCCTAATCAGGAGTGTACCTCTCATCCCTACCTGTGTGACATTTTGTTCCTATATTTGTAGCAGAGGTGGGTCATTTAAGATACACCCAGGGTGGGACGTATAGTGTTAGGCCAGGCTCCCCCAACCTTCCAGATATAAAAATTTTAATTCCGGGATTCTCAGTAGGAATTCTATGAATTGAAGCCTACACATCTGGAGGGCAACCAGACTGCAGAAGGCTTAGAAGTTCTAAGGGCGAATAGAAGAACTTTCCTCAGATTACTTCCCCTAGAAAGTTTTTTTGCCCTTAAGAAAAAGTTACACATCAGCACCTCTGCTTTGCCAAAAACATTTGCTCTAAAATCCACTCACCTAAATCAGCAATGCAGCACTGCTTATTGTTCTTGACCAAGATATTCCGGCTTTTCAGATCCCGATGAGCAATGGCCGGCTTGCCCTGGGTGCCAAAGATCTCCACATGCAGATGAACGAGCCCACAGATGACTGAGGTGGCCAAACGCAAGCAGGTCTCCACGTCCAACACTGTGCATTGCAAGTAATCATAGAGGGAGCCATGCTCGTGATAGTGAGTGATTAGCCAGAGTTGAGTACTTGAATTCCGTGATGTCATGTCTGACGCAATGAATCCTGTGGGCAGGAAAGGAGGGTAAAGCTCAATGTACATTGCCGAAGTTCCAAAATTTCCAAAGAAGCTAACAAAGTACCTATAAATTATGTGTTGTGTGTATGTGCAAATGAGACAAAGACTTTTAATTCTCTGAGCTTCTTCAGCTCTTTAAATCCCTTGTGCAAATTTAGAAAGAATACATGGGTCTTAAAATGTACTGCCTCCGTTTGCTTGCCTAGGACTTCTTGGGACTGATAGAGTTGCTGAATTTCTGCATTGTTTCCACTCACCTAAGATGTTGTCATGCCTTAGCAGCACCGTGTTGTAAATCTCAGTCTCACGGAACCATGACTGCTCATCACGGGAAGAGAAAATCTTGACAGCCACATTCTCTCCATGCCAAGTACCACGCCACACTTCCCCATAGCGTCCTTTGCCTATTGTGAGGGAAAGGAACATAATTTTCAAACTTTTCACTTGCCTTCACTTCTTGCCTGAGTTGATTGATATTTCATATTCCTATTAGATGAAATGTTAGCATTTAAATGTCTAACATGCCTGACTTATTTTTTTTTTGCCAGAGCATCTGCAGGAATTGACAACAGTGAAAAAATCCCTCGATCAATTTGATCAGAATTAGTCATTGAGGAATAGTTGGCTCTCTTAGCCTATTTTTACAAAACTGCTATGGATAAATATGCAACCCATTCAGAATCTAAATATAATAACTTTTAAAGGCTTGAGAACAAAACCTTTGGAGGATGATCGCTAGCAGAACACAAAGTTTCTTTGTCAAATATAAGTTTCCAAAACATTTTGCTAGTGGCATACTGGGAATAAGAGATAAAAAAGAAAAAAAATAACAGATGACACACCTTTCCTTGCCTGATGTTTATCCATTAAGTTAAGAATTTTCTTCTCAGTTCCTCAGTTAAGGCAGATCAGCCCAAGTGCAGGCTTGATCTCCATTTTAGGTTGGCTTGCAGATAACAGAAACAAGCATGTTTAATGAAATGGCTCAGAACTGAGTGACACATGTTTGTGTGGAGCATCTGTTAATGGACCAGAGTACTTCAGGCAGTAGGAAGACTAGCCAGTGTTTGAATTTATCCATGTGCAAATAATCCTTGAACATAAAAGGAGACAGTCTATTTCTTTGTTCTTCTACAGAATCAGCTTTGCAAGTCTGTGTTCTCATGATGTGTTCTATATTCAGCAACTGAGCTAATAAATTTCTGCTTTATAGTGGGATAATCCTGTCTGGAAGAAAAATGATATTTCTGTTTACAGGGGAAATTGGACTGCTTCAAGGCTGTCTGTCTTCCCCCTCATGCTGTCTGTCTTCCCCCTCAGGGCAACCTACAACCAAGATTAGAAGCTTTGGCAAAAGCATCTGGTTATGAAATTAATATAGTGAGGTCACGCCACCTTCACGGCTCTAGGTGAGATTTGTGAGGAGGAATAATGCTTTGTAGCCAAGCAGATCCACCCCATTACAAATATATTACTATGGCTGATTACACCGCTAGCCAGATGCTTAGACTGGATTTGGCATTTTTATTTACCTATGAAGTTCTCCCAATGACCTGGGATAGGCAGATGCTGTTGTTTAATAACATTAAAGGTATTGTTGCATGATGTAAGCTGTTCCAGGTAAAGCAGCCTTTCGCAATTGACTGAAGGTGATTTTGTCAATGCCAATGGTGGTATTATTTTTGATCATCGCACAGTCAGCCAGATGTTCAGACTGGGTTTGGCATTTTTGTCTACCTATCGAGTCCTTACCAAGGACCTGGGATAGGTAGATGTGGATGTTTGATGGTGTTACAGATATTGTCAGAGGATCTTATTTTCTAGTCTAACCTTCCATTTTTGTGGTGCACTGTTTGTTTTTTTTCTTCTTTGTTGATTTTGCATCCCAGGTATTCAGTTATAACTCCAGCTGTGCTGTACATTAGTTGATTTGTTTCTTGCAGTGAGATGGTGCTTATACTTGATATTGCAGTATTTGCATCTTTTAATGCTTGTGCCAGCTGTTTCTTTGGAACAAGCGTCAATGCAGGCCTCTTATTTTGTTGTTTTTGTGCTGTTCTAGATGCTCAGATATTCTTTGTTTCAATGCTTTTATTTCTTTACTTAGAGCGCTTTGTTCTTCCTCTACTGCCAACTCCCCCTGGTTTGCCTCTACCTTCTGAGTTACTTCTGGCAGGGCTTTGGTTTCTTTGCCCTGGGTAAACCTTTGCAGTCTGTCTAGTTCTGTTTCTGTGAATGCCTTATTTCGTATTATAAATTGACATTGATCTGCTAGTCTCTGTTCTGTTATTTCTGATTCTGGATGTTGTTCTTTCCAGAACTGGTGCATTCTTCTTGTTGGACTTGATCTGTAATAACAGATCATTATTTCTTTGTTTTCAATCACTGTGTATTTGCGATGGGTAAACACTTTTTCTTCCAGTAGTTCTGCAGCTGCTGACCCTGGTTGCTCAGCCAACAGTCCTGAGTCCTGTAGCCCATTTTTCACCAGATATCCAGGAACTCCAACATCTACCACAGATCTTGTTAACTCGGGCAACATCTGAGCCGGTATGGCTTTCTGAAATTTACGTCTCACTGTATTTTTTATGGGAGAGACACTCTTTGTCTGACTCCTCTGATGAGACCTGTCCAGTATGGCATAGCCCTCATCTTCCTCAGAGCACACAAGCCCCACAACCACGTCAAGGTAGTGCCTCACTGGGAGATTGTGGTTGTTGTTGTTATTATTTATTATTTCTATTATTCAGAATTATACAACATGCACTAAAATGTGGATGGGAGGGTACTAACAATATTGAATTTTCATTTTTTGCAAATTGGGGGGTGGGGGTCTCTCAGAATTCAGTTGCTTCAGAACCTGCGGTCTGAAGGCTCAAAACACTTTTCAGGGATTGTGCAGTAGAAACAGTGCTGTGTGGAAGTGTTTTGAAAGTGCAAGCCGGATACAAATAGGCCTCATGAATAAAAAGATGGCTCAAATCTGTATATTTTATCAGAGAACTGGAACATATATTCTTGTTTCCAAGAGGTTCAGCAGTTCTCTGTTGGTGACAATTCTGACATTTCTTTCTCTCCTTGGCTTACCAACACATTCAACCAAGGTGATCTGCCGAGCCACAGTTCTTTGGACTAGAAAAGGCAATCCAGACCCACTTCCAGTGGTGCAGTCATCATTCAGCAGGACCTGAATACAAATCAAACATGTGAAGAACCTTAGAGCAGTGCTTCTCAACGTTTGTGTGACGTTGACCCCCGTCACACAAACGTTCTGCGCATGCGCCCCCATGTGCGACGCGCATGCGCGACGGCCCCCCATGCGTGATGCGCGTGCACGGCACCGCCCCCATGTGCGACGCGTGTGCACGGGGCCGCCCCATGCGCGACGCGCGTGCACGGCAGCGCCCCCATGCGCAACGCGCGTGCACGGCACCGCGAAAAATGGCAGATCGCCACCTTTGGCGACCCCCGAAAAATGGTCGATCGACCCCAAATGGGGTCGCGACCCATAGGTTGAGAACCGCTGCCTTACAGGAATAGATGAACAGGTATATTTTGGTGAGAGTCATAAGTATGGCAAGCCAGCTTCTGGAATTTCCAACTCCTTAGTAAGATGTACTCTGCACCACATGCCCACGAAGGAAGGAGGGGTTGGCAGCATTATGTGGCAATTGCTTCCATCACAGCAATGCACTGGGAACTTTTTTCAGGGTTCCCCCCCCCCTTGTAATCCCTGGCAAAATCTGGCCCATTTTGACCATGATCTTCCTTTTGCTGGCTTCTCCCCCACCCCAATACCTGGAATTCTTTCTAACCTTTTTACCTGCAGTGACAACTGCAGTTAACTGCACAGGAGGTGTCTGTATTTTCTTCGGTGTGATGAAGTAATAGGTTGCATCTGTGTAAGTTTCTGCTTTCTCTTTGTATGGCATACCTTTTTGGTATACAGGTAGTCCTCGACTTACAAGCGCAACTGAGCCCAAAATTTCTGTTGCTAAGTGAGACATTTGCTAAGTGAGCTTTGCTCCATTTTACAACCTTGCTTATCCCGGTTGTTAAGTGAATCACTGCAGTTGTTAAGTTAGTAACCCGGTTGTTAAGTGAATCTGGCTTCCCCCCTTGATTTTGCTTGTCAGAAGGTCGCAAAAGGTGATCACATGATCCCAGGGACCCTGCCACCGTCATAAATAAATAAATAAACCAGTTGCCAAGCCTCTGAGGTTTGATCACGTGATTGTGGGGCTACTGCCAGGGTCGTAACTCTGTAAAACAGTCATAAGTCCCATTTTTCAGTGCCATTGTAACTTTGAACGGTCACTAAACGAACTGTTGTAAGTCAAGGATTACCTGTACATGTGCATGGGAAGTATGTGCTCTGCTGGGGGCCACATAATGTGCTCTGCTGGGGGCCACATAATCAGGAGGGAGGGAGGGAGGCTTAGAATGGAGCAATCATGAATATTCCAAGCAGCTGTTCAAGGGCTTCTCCTACAGAGATACATTGGGGTCTGTGTGTGTGCAGAGGGTGTTTCTGGATTTTTTTCCCCCTCTGCAGTGTCTACTTGGATCATCCCCATTTTCAAATCCAGCATTTCTTTCACCAGTTTTTCCTGCCATTCCAAATTCATTTTTAATCTGTACATTTTTCAAAGTATTATGCCGCTGAAGGAAAGACGGTCTTGATCTACTTTGTGTACAGATAGTCCTCGACTTACGACCACAATGGAGGCCAACATTTCTGTTGTTAAGTGAGACGTTTGTTAGGTGAATTTTGCCCCATTTTACAACCTTTCATGCCACAGTTGTTAAGTGAATCATTGCAGGAGATAAATTAGTAACCCGGTTGTTAAGTCAATCTGGCTTCCCTATTGACTTTGTTTGTCATAGGAAGTCGCAAAAGCAGATCACATGGTGCCAGGACACTATAACCGTCATAAATATAAACCAGTTGCCAAATGTCTGAATTTTGATCACATGACTTCGGGAGAATGCTACAATGGTAATAAGTGTGAAAAATGGTCATAAATCACTTTTTTTCAATGCCCTTGTAATTTTGTTTACTAAACAAACTCTTGTAAATTGAGGACTACCTGTAATTTCTTTCCAATGTTCACTTGGGTTGGAAAGAATAAGAAGTCAAGATCTAACACCAGCCAGAAATTACTCTCATGCCCTTTTCGTCGTTTCGGTTTATCTTGATTTAGCTTATCTGGCTTCTCATCTCAGAAAACTTCTCCTCTACAGTTCATATTGAAGTAACTTTGAAAGAAACTTTAGTACAGAGGTCCCCAACCTTTTGGGCACCAGGGACCGGTTTTTCTGCGGACCGGAGGGTGCATGGTTTTGTGTGCTGCCTGCATCCCACGGATGGGACTTTGCTTGTTTGTGCGGACCGGTTGCTGGCATGCCACGGCCCGGTACCGGTTCACAGACTGGGGGTTGGGGACTCCTCTTTAGTGGATCTCTAGGATTCTTCCAATGGGAGAAGGCAAAAGTGATAACAATAGCAGGGAATATGTAAATTACAACCAAATATATTCATCCCAGGGGTGGGGCAATCAACGAAGAAACCAAGGCTGAACAATTTAGAATGGAAAATATTCAACAGCAGTAAGGCAAAACAAGCCAAAGGCAATCAGTACAAGTGCAGGTCATGATATTTGAACCTAACCTGTCAGCATTAAAACAATTTTGGCTTAGAATAAGGTGAACAACTAACCCCAGTGGCATTGAAATGCCATTCCTAATGCAGACTTACTTCTAAGGTGTTGTCCCCAGCCAGAGAGTTCTTCAGCATAAAATCCACATCGCCCAGTTCATTAGACCCAAATGGCATATGTCTCCGCCGGCTTTGGGCCCATTTCCAGACAAAAAGACCAACTAATATAATGAGAATCAAAATAGCAAACAGTGGAACCAGGACCATCAGGAGAAGATTCTTCAAAGATGGGCCCTCTTCAGGCAGGTCTTCATCTGATTGGAAGAAGAATCCATTTAGTGATTACTGCTTTTCTTTTCTTTTTATAAAACTTTGTTACATTTCAAAAAATATATACAAAATACAGGCAGTCCTCGACTTATGACCACAATTGAACCCCAAATTTACGTTGCTAAATGAGACATTTGCTCAGTGAGTTTTGCCCCATTTTATGACCTTTCTCGCCACAGTTGTTAAGTGAATCATTGCTGTTGATAAGTTATTAGCCTGGTTCTTAAGTGGATCTGGCTTCCCCCTTGACTTTGCTCACCAGAAGGTTGCAAAAGGTGATCACATGACCCCGGGACACTGAGACCGTCACGAATATGAACCAGTTGCCAAGCATCCAAATTTTGATCATGTGACCATGGGGATGCTGCAAACGGTCATATGAAAAACCGTCATAAGCCACTTTTTCCTATGCTGTTGTAACTTAGAATGGTCACTAAATGAACTGTTGTAAATTGAGGACTATCGGCACAGAAAAAATTTAAAAAAAAGAAATTAGAGAGAAAAGAAGGAAAAGAAAAAGCAAAATTGGGAAAATGGAGAGAAGAAGGGAAAAAAAACTGTAGAAAAAAGTAATTCCTGACTTTTCTGGTACGGATGCAAACATAAAATACAATGACCCTTTGTGCTAGAATCAACCCTAACAAGTGGTATTTCTATATTCATAAACAAGTCCAATGATCAAATCCCGGGATTAAAGTTGGTTACTGCTGCTTTTCTGATGGCAACGGGTCCTATAGATTAACCATGTATAACTTCCCAGTTATTCTAAACCAGTGGTTCTCAACCTTTTTAATGCCATGACCCCCAACTGGTCGTAAGTCGAGGACTACTCAACCAGTCGTAAGTCGAGGACTACTCAACTGGTGCAGCACCGTTTGCAGAATGGGACTTTTGGCGGGCTCAGCAGGGCAGAGACAGCCTGGACAATTCCTATGGGCTTTTGAAAGCCAATAGAATTAGACTCTATTCAAGAGAGTCTATTCTATTGGCTTTTAAAAGCCAATAGAATAAAAGGGAGTAGCACAGCTAAGGAAAAGGGGGGAAAAAATGGCGGACTGCTTTGTTTGGCGACCCCCGTGAAATGGTCGTTCGACCCCAAATGGGGTCCCGACCCACAGGTTGAGAACCACTGTTCTAAACAAATGGAAATATCCCCCCCGGAAGTAGGCATCAGAATTTCTTTACTCCATAACACAGGAAGCCATATAGTCTTTGGGTTTTCATTTCCTCTGACGATATAATTAACAAGAAATGGGATTAATATGGTATCCAAGAGGTGATTAAAATGATGCACCATTAAGGGAACTAGGGATGTCTAGCCTAACAAAGAGAAGGGTTAGGGGCGACATGTTAGCTGTCTTCTAGGACTTGAGGGGCTGTCAGAGAGAGGAGCACGGCTCAACTTATTCTCCAAAGCAGCTGAGGGTAGGACAAGAAACAATGGGTGGAAGCTGGTTAAAGAGAGATCCAGCCTAGAACTAAGGATAAATTTCTTGACAGTAGGAACAATTAATCAAAGGGAGAGTTTGTTTCCTGGAGTTGTGGGTGCTCCATCACTGGAGTTTTTCAAGACAAGATTGGACAATCATTTGTCTGGGGTGATGCAAAGTGTCCTGCCTTGGGCAGGGACTAGAAGACCTCCAAGGTCCATTCTGGTCCTATGATTCTAAAAAGCAGGAAAGATTAGCAGGCTCCTAATCTTATTGGATACCTGTCTTCTGCACAAAACCAAAACCGTCAAGTGGCTTTAAGAAAAACAGACAGGTAGTTCGCACTTCCTGAAAGCTTGGTAGGATCCAGATTCAAGGGTCCTGCTCTGTGTTGATACTGAACAGAAGCATTTACAAGGGGAGGGAATCTAAGAACACGTTAGCCCCCATGTTTAGTGCCATACAGGCCATATGGCACTAAACAAACACTTCATCTGTTTTTATTACACATATTCCCTTGGTCCATGTTAACAGGGTTTGGGGATGTTTCTCTGAGAACATGACTAAGCTTCAGTCTTTCTGCTATGAGATGTACAGCACATTGAAAGATTTTGGTACAGGCTCCTCATATTCTATTCTATTCAGTTTATTTCAAACCCGATCCTTGATAGCATTTTTATTTAAGTAAATAATTTGCTAAATATCTCAGTGATCCTAAAAATAGAGATAGGGATCAACTTCCGTTTGCCCTAATGAAGATTATTTCTTTACTTGGCAAATAGAATAGAATAGAATAGAATAGAATAGAATAGAATAGAATAGAATAGCATAGCATAACATAGCATAGAATAGAGCTGGAAGGGACCTTGGAGGTCTTCTAGTCCAACCCCCTGCTCAGGCAGGAAATCCTATACCATTTCAGATAAATAGTTGTCCAATCTCTTCTTAAAAACTTCCAGTATTGGAGCATTCACAACTTCTGGAGGCAGGTTGTTCCACTGATTAATTGCTATGTCAAGAAATTTCTTCTTAGTTCTAGGTTGCTTCTCTCCTTGATTAGTTTCCATCCATTGCTTCTTGTCCTGCCCTCAAGTGTTTTGGAGAATTCCCTCTTTTTTGCAGCAACCCCTGAGATATTGGAACACTGCTATCACGTCACCCCTAGTCCTTCTTTTCATTAAACTAGGCATACCCAATTCCAGCAACTGCTCTTTATATCTTTTAGTCTCCAGTCCCCTGATCATCTTTGTTGCTCTTCTCTGTACTCTTTCTAGAATCTCAACATCTTTTTTACATCGTGGTGACCAAAACTGGATGCAGTATTCCAAATGTGGTCTTATCAAGGCACCATAAAGTGGCATTAACACTTCACGTGATCTTGATTCTATCCCTCTGTTAATGCAACCTAGAACTCTGTTGGCTTTTTTGGCAGCTGCAACACACTGCTGGCTCATATTTAAGTGATTGTCCACTAGGACTCCAAGATCTCTCTCACAGTTACTACTACTGAGCAAGGTACCACCTGTACTGTACCTGTGCATTTGTTTTTTCTTGCCTAACTATAGAATCTTACTTTTTCACCATCGAATTTCATTTTGTTAGATAGCGCCCAATGTTCAAGTCTGTCAAGATCCTTCTGCATCTTAAGCCTATCTTCTAGAGTGTTAGCTATTCCTGCCAGCTTGGTGTCAGCTGCAAATTTGATGAGTTTCCCATCTATCCCCTCATCCAAATAATTGATTAAGATGTTGAAAAGTACTGGGCCTAAAACAGAGCCCTGGGGCACCCCACTACACACTTCCCTCCATGTAGATGCAGTTCCTTTGAGGACCACACACTGAGTACGGCCGGTCAGCCAGCTACGGATCCATCTGGTGATGCTGTCCAACCCACATTTTTCTATCTTATCAAGTAGTAGGTTGTGGTCTACTTTATCAAATGCTGTAGTGAAATCCAAGTAAATGATATGCACAGCATTCCTCTGGTCCACTAATTTTGTCACCTGGTCAAAGAATGCAATAAGATTTGTCTGGCCTGATCTGTTTTGACAATGTTGGCTCTTGGTTATGACTTTGCTTGCCTCTAGAGGTTCACTGATTTGTTGCTTGATTATCTTTTCCAGAATCTTCCCAGGTATTGAGGTCAGGCTGATAGGTCTGTAGTTTCCTGGATCTATTTTTCCCCTTTTTTTGGAGATGGGAACTACATCAGCTCTTTTCTAGTCCTCTGGTAGTTCCCCAGTGCTCCAGGATCTTTGAAAGATATAGTTCAGTGGTTCTGAGATCACATCTGCTAGTTCCTTCAGAACCTTGGGGTGTAATCCATCTGGTCTTGGTCTTGTCCTTTTTTTTATATTAATCTGATTTATTTCTATCTTTTTGCACGTGAGATAATTATGGTGAGTAACAATACAGTTTAAAAAGAATGCAGAATTATAACATTAAATAGGGTTGATTAGATAATCCATTCACAAAATGTGTGGCATCTCATTTTGTCCAAGAATGGAAAGATTACAACTGCTTGCTTTATATCTATGTGTGCATGTGTATAATACAATACTACAACATATTGTATATATTATTGTAGGGGGAAAATCAAAAGGCACACAATCTTGTTCCTGTTTAGGGGAAAATACTCTTCATATAAGCAAATTAAAAAAAAATACCTATTAGCCGGATGGAAAGATTCAAATTACACATGTTGCCCTGGCAGCATTTTATGCCGTAGGTTTTAGTGATAGAGCCCCAGCAAAACTCATTTGCTTCCTTCAGACAGCCTTTCTTATTGACCATTTTTTCATTCTCCAAGTGTTTGCTTACAAAACACCAATCTCCTGAGCATGTGAAATTTTCTGAACATACTGATTGCATACAGATACAGTTCGGCTGACCTGTAATACAAAAGAAAATATAATTGACAGATATGTGAATTTAAACAATGCACATTTTATAGAGACTGCAATTGGTGCAATCTTTATTTAGAGGGTAGCCCGAATTCTACCTTCTTTCTGACCATCTTTAAGAACTGGTGGAAGGTTTAAAAGATATCGTGATAGTTAAAAGTTATAGTGACAGTGAATGGTGGGATAATGTCTAAAAGTGACAACACAAGATGAGACTGTGCCTTTCAAATTTCAATTTGGCTATGTTCATATACAAGCCTTCCACATAGCTCATGCACTACCCAAACTGTGCTGAAAAAAAAAGAAATGTGTAAACTACTTACATGTTGCTTCTTTCTGCTCGGTTATTAAATAAACCTATTGCTATAGTAGGTGGGATAAACATCAGAAATATAAGCATCCCATCATGATCTGCCCAAGATATGAACATAGATATAGCAGACTTTGGAACAATGAAATAGGTGTGGCAGTTTTGATACCAAAAAAGAATGAGAGAGAGTCAATGATTAGTGAAAAATAGGTTGGATATAGACTCAGTATACGTCTATGCATAGAAATGTATCTGGGAGGATGTGTGTCTGTATGCACATGCACACTCATGTAAATGCACTGAATGTCCCCTGAAGTTCTGCTTTGACATCTGGGGTGCCTGAAAGATTGCCTATATTCAATGAATATTTAGGGTTAAATGCTTTCAGAAGCAGTAATGATAGAGGAGACAAGAAGCAAGTTTTAGTTGGATCAATAATCCATGAATGGAAGCTCTCTGGGTACCTGATAATATTACTTTGAGAATCCCAGAAAAAAAGGTAAGGCACAATACAAGAATGGAGGCAAAAGCCAATTGGGAATATTCATCACTTGAATCAATAGTTCAAGATGTTCTGCAGAACTTGTCACTGGAATCCCCACCTGGTCCCCATCCCTAATGAAGGCTGGTGCATTTTTTTTTCCATTTCTTCAGACACAAAATACATTTTAACATTGGTCAAAGACCATCTTGAAAATTATTTCCCTTAAAGCAAATAAGGCATCTCATTAAAAAAGAGCTACGTATAGCTTCTGGGTGTCAATGTTTAAGGTTTTTATAATGATCCTACAGCTTTCACGGCCTTTTGCTAGGAGAGTGTGATATTGTAAGTGGAATTCTTTCCCTCTTCGATTTTACTCCCCCCTTTTTATCTTCTCCTGAAACTGGGCATAATTATCCACAAAGTAATCGGTGCTCTCTAATGCTAGACAGCCACATCTACGTGTATGGCATTTCACAAAATACAAGGCTGAATGTTCTAAACTTCAACCCGGCGGAAAACAGCAGAGGAAATGGGACACTATGCCAAGGAAAGAGTAAACAAGGAAACACTGCACAAAGAGATTCTTTTGTGGAAAGAAAAATCACAGAAGTGGTGAAAATGAAGATTATAATGTTGGGAATGCTCACAACAGTATATGAATATGGCTAAATAGCTTACTGGAAGTCACCAACTGTTTTACTGTTAAAGTCACGGGAAGAGATTTCCAGCAATTTCAGTGAAAAAGTTGAATTTTTGAGAGATCTGGTAAAACCGAGATAGTTGTTCTTGCAAGGAGTTATAAGTTACAAGCGTATGGAGCAGAAAGTAAGAAGGGGTAGGAGTTTTTGAAGGAATAGGTGTCAGCCCTATAAGGTAGACCACATTAAGAAACAAATGCCATTTATATTTGTGGTGTTCTGATACATATTTTAATTAGAACAGTCATAGTAACAACATTTTGTAAGTATGAATGTGCTTCCCTCATTTTATCTTCTTGAAATAGGCTCAAGACAGGATTGTCTGATTGTTGCCTTGGTAACAGATCTTCCTACTGTCCTTCAAGGCCATTCTCTATTTCCTCTTCAGACAATAAGGATTCACATATGACACTAACCTTAATGTGGTTTGCTTGGCTTTGTCTTAACAGGACGTATGAACCAAGCCATTGTGGGTTGTAAGCCATAGTCTTAATTTAACTTAACATAGTCTTAATACAATGAATAAAGCTAGCCAGCTGAAGCTGATTCAATAAAATATGCTGAAGCAAATGAAGAGTTACCACATAAAATGAACAATATTTGTGAATGACAATGGAGCTGGACATTAATATTTTTCTCTAAACTTCGTAGATGTTAATACAAACCAAAACAACACAATTCCAGAAGAGTGCCCCTGTGCTTCAAATATTTCTTACCAGCTGTGAGTGCAATGTTTCCTGCAAGACACAGGATTATTGAAAAAAGGCCAGCCGTAGCTTCTTGAGAAGGCATTTTCTCTGCAGAATGAAAAAAAACAAAATGAGTTATTAATAAGGATACTAATAGGCACTTTTCAAACATATACTGTAATAAAGCTTGTCACATTAAAGATAAGTCTTGTGTCTATTTCTACATACATACCCTTTTTTAAAAACAAAGGATAAACTTACAGAGTATGGTCATCCATCTGAGAGAAAGAAAGAAAAAACATCAAATAAAATAAGAGGGAAAAGATACTGTAGAACTGGGAACTCTGCCAAGGAAACAAATGAACCTGGCAAGACACAGTTGCTAAAATCATCTTAGGATAATTATCTCTATGGAAATGTTCATGGTCAGTCCTTATCCTGACCACTGGGCTAGTCAAGTTAAGAGTGAATTTGTATCCCTCCCTCTTCTATCTTTGTATATAGCAATAGCAAGAGCATTTAGACTTATATTGAATCAGAATAGAGCTGGAAGGGACCTTTGGAAGTCTTCTAGTCCAACCTCCAGCTCAAGCAGGAGACCCTGTATCATTTCAGACAGGTGGCTGTCCAGTCTTTTTAAAAAAACTTCCAGTGATGAAGCACCTACAACTTCTGAAGGCAAGCTGTTCCATGGGTTAATTGCCCTCAGTTAGGCAGTTTCTCCTTAGTTCCAGGTTACTCCTCCCCTTGATTAGTTTCCATCCATTGTTTCTTGTCTTGCCTTCTGGTGCTTTGGAAAATAAGTTGTCCCCTTCTTCTTTGTGGAAGCCCCTCAAATACTGGAATACTGCTATCATGTCACCCCTAGTCCTTTTCTCTAGACTGGCCGTACCCAGTTCCTGCAACCATTATTCCTATGTTTTTGTCTCCAGGCCCTTAATCACCTTAGTTGCTCTTTGCACTTTTTACAAAGCCTCAACATCTTTTTTGTAGTGTGCTAACCAAAACTGGATGCAGTATTCCAAGTGTGATGTTACTAAGGCTTTATAAAGTGGTACTAATACTTCATGTGATTTTGGTTCGATGCCTCTGTTTATACAACCAAGGATTATATTAGCTTTTTTGGCTGCTGCCGCACACTGCTGGCTCATGTTTAAGTGATCGTCTGTTAGGACTCTAAGGTTCATCTCACAGTTACTGTTTTTGAGCCAGGTTTCACCTAATCTGTACTTGTGCCTTTGGTTTTCCCTGCCTAGGTGTAAAACCTTGCTTTTCTTCATATTAAATTTCATATTTTTGCATAGGGCCCATTGTTCAAGTCTGTCAAGATCTTTTTGGATCCTGAGCTTGTCTTCTGGGATGTTGGCTATTCCTGCCAGCTTAGTGACATCTGCAAATCTGATGAGTTACCCTTCTATTCCCTCACTTCATAGTGCTTTACAGCCCTCTCTAAGCGGTTTGTAGAATCAGCATATTGCCACCAACAATCTGGGTCCTCATTTTACTAAGCTTGGAAGGATGGAAGACTGAGTCAACTTTGAGCCAGTGAGAATTGAACATGCTGGCACTCGGAAGAATTAGCCTGCAATACCACATTCTAACCACTGTGCCATCACGGCTCTTCTGCATTATAACTGCATTCAAGGCAGTAACGGAGTCTTGGAAGGGGCCTTGGAGGTCTTCTAGTCCAACCCCCGCTTAAACAAGTGATCCTATATAGGCTTTCAAAAACAAAAATACAAATGGGTCATAACATCCGGTGGGAATTGCTCTCAACCAGAATGAGCTGTTTTTCTATCTAGTTTAGTATAGGTACCATTTCAGGCTAGAACCATTGTTCTCCAAAGACTCAGGAAGAGAAGGGAGTCATTTTTCATCTATTTCTTGATTTTTGAAAACTGGAGATGCCAGAAACTGAATCTGGGACTTTCTTGTCAAACACATACAGTGCTATTGAACAATGGTTCCTGCTCATTAGTATAAAGTAGCTGCCGCATCAGGCTAAAGAACTGTAACTTCATTAATAAGATATTGTTAAAAAAATTGCAAGAGTAGGCACAACAGTAAATATTTCTGGGAAATTATGTTCTATAACTGAGACCACCTTTAACCCCTGAAAAGAAAGGCACTTGAACTAGGAGTTCAAAAGCTGGTCTCAAAGAAATGACTGGAATATGAAATCTATCAGATATTCCGGTGTTAGATTTTCAAGGATCCAGTTGGTCTGTGTAGAAAGGTTTATTTATTTATTTTTAGGCACCATTCAATTTAAAAATGATTCTGGGCAATTTGCATAATATTAAATGTATAACAAGATTTAAAAAAAAATCACAATGCACTATAAACAAACCACTTAGCCTCTGGCCAATCAATACAGAGATTCATCCAGCAACTCATCTATTCACTTGATCCCTAAGTTTGGAAGAACAGCCAGGTTTTCATGGCCTCCCAAACATCATCTGAATGGAAAACATACAGATCTCTGGAGAGCAGGTGCTGTCACAGGGAAGGCATGCTTCCTGACAGATGGCATTGCTCAGATGAAGAGATCTAGAACATGCCAATGCTCAGAGCTTAATGCCGCACCCATTGCTCAGCACACTCTTACCACCCAGATAGAAATCATGAGAGATAGGCTCCCCTCAGACAACTTGGCCTCAAATGATATACCATTTCGGACATTATTAAGCAATATTCATAGGAATACCTTCCAGCTTCCAGTCCCTAGTCTCCTAATTTCACAACTGAAATGAAGTGCAGCTTGAGTGAGTTACTAAAACCATAAAAGAACTGGCATGTTTAAAGCTCTGCAAATCTGTGGTCCTCTGTGGGGAATCCACAGCCAATGAGAACTTTCCTGCCTTGTCAATAGATGAACAGAGAATTCTCTTGGCCAATCAGTTGTTGGTCATAATCAACAGACCAGTTCAAGTGCCTGTGGGGAAAAATGCACACGCAGCAAACTGCCGTGCTTTCCCCCCGACAAACCTCATAACCTTTTGATACCCTTTGTCTTAGCGAAGCAGCCAGAAGGTCATCCACTTTTGACTTAATGCCTCACCTACCTAAACAGATAATCTGCTTAAGTTCCTTCCTATCTCTTCCTGTCTTTGTCAGTTCTTTCTCCTTTTGATCTACCTGTATTTGTTCTTACCTGGTCTTTGACCATGTAATGTGTTACTAGAAAATAGTTGCTTACATGAAGACATTTTCCAAAGAAGAAACCTTTGTCAGCATCTAATAGTTAAGCTGGTGTATGTAGCAAGTATATAAGAAGCAATAAACTCAGAGTTTGTCAAGCTGTGTCCTGCAGCTTCAAACCTCTGCTCAAGACATGCCTGTGTCTTTTTCTTAGCGTCTTACAAGTGCCCGTATTTCTTCTATCTGCTAAAGAGGCATACCTTCTGACTTGATGATTCTGATCTCTTTTTCAAGTCCTGTTATCTGACTACCATGGAAGAAAACTAGGAAGTGAGAGGTGGGGCAAAGCAAGCATCTCCTTCAGTGACCACACAGATGTCCCATACAGTGCAACAGAATTGCACTCAGCCTTTTCTGAGCATTGAACCTGAAAATTGGCCTGAAAATTTGCAGGAGAGAAGAAGAAAAAGGAAGCTTAGACCTAATACGATCGTAAAAGCAAAACTGTTGACTCAGTGGGGTCCTGAGTTCATTTCGTGAGATGTTCATAAGCACATCTCTTCTTAAAAACTTCCAATGATGAAGCACCCAGTTTCTGAAGGCAAGCTGCTCCGCTGGTTAATTGTTCTCACTGTTGGGAAGTTTCTCCTAACACTGCTTCTCTCCTTGATTAGTTTCCACTCATTGTTTCTTGTGCTGCTCTTTGGTGCTTTGAAAAATAAGTTGACCCCTTCTTCTTTGTGGCAGCCCCTCAAATATTGGAATACTGCTATCATGTCACCCCTAATCCTTCTTTCCTCTAACTAGCCAAACTAAAATCCTGCAACTGTTCTTCATATGTTTTAGTCTACAGGTCTTTAATCATCTTAATTGTTCTTCTCTGCACTTTTCCCAAAGTCTCAACATCTTTTCTGTAGTGTGGTGACCAAAACTGGATGCATTATTCCAGGCGTGGTCTTACTAAGGTTTTATAAAGTGGTACTAATACAGTGGTTCTCAACCTGTGGGTCGGGACCCCATTTGGGGTCGAACGACCATTTCACGGGGGTCGCCAAACAATGCAGTCCACCATTTTTTTCCCCCTTTTCCTTAGCTGTGCTACTCCCTTTTATTCTATTGGCTTTTGAAAACCAATAGAATAGACTCTCTTGAATAGAGTCTAATTCTATTGGCTTTCAAAAGCCAATAGGAATTGTCCAGGCTGTCTCTGCCCTGCTGAGCCCGCCAAAAGTCCCATTCTGCAAATGGTGCTGCACCAGTTGAGTAGTCCTCGACTTACGACCGGTTGAGTAGTCCTCAACTTACGACTGGTTGGGGGTCGCGGCATTAAAAAGGTTGAGAACCACTGTACTAATACTTCACATGATTTGATTCTATGCCTCTGTTTATATAACTAAGGGTTGCATTGGCTTCCCTTTTTGGCTGTTGCTGCACACTGCTGGCTCATATTTAAATGATTGTCCACTAGGACTCCAAGGTCCCTCTCACAGTTACTGTTTTTGAGCCAGGTTTCGCTTAATCTGTACTTGTACCTTTGGTTTTTCCTGCCTAAGTGTAAATTTCATGTTGTTGGATAGGGGCCATTGTTCAAGTCTATCAAGATCTTTTGGGATCTTGAGCTTGTTTTCTGGTGTGTTGGCTATTCCTGCCAGCTTAGTATCATTTGCAAATTGATGCACTAGAAGGCTGTCAATAATCTTAATAAACCATGTTGCTATGAAAGAGGTAATGTGCAGGGGCTCATTGCACAATCAGTTCATTTGTGAATCTTAAGTTTTTATATTTCTGTCCTCTACTTTTCCTGCCCATCCAGAAGACAAAAAGCTATTTAGGGGTAGTCTCTGGCCTCAAAAGATCCTGGGTTTCCCTGTACTATTGTGATAGTATTTTTTTTTTTTTTTGCTTCATTTCTGGCTTTTTCCCAGCTTTGGTCTTGTATCTTCATGAACTGAGGTCAACTGTTGATTTGACAGAGACTTGGGGGTTTGCAGCAACCTCATCAAGGATATAAAAGTACTCTTTGCCAGAATCCAAAAATGTTCCAGCTGTTCCACTGAGAAGATAGGAGCAGAATGGATTTTTTTTTTCCATCTGAGGGCAGGGGCTTGCTTATTTGTTCACTTCCTTGTGAAAGAAAAACTCCTGCCAAACTAAATCTAGCAGAGTCGTGACCCTGCCCAATCTGCTTCCAACTCGTGCAACCTTCCTCTTTGTAAATGCAGAAAAATGTGGGTCCTGAAAGTCCCGGATTCATTTTGTTCTGTTTCACCCACCGATTCCTAACACAACAAATAAGCTATGTCTCGGTTTCCTGCCATTCAAAAATTCCAGCCTGTAGTCTGGGCGTTGCAGGCTGGACAGGAATCAAGATTGTTTAGATTCTGCTGTTGATGGGGGAGAAACAGAGACATATACAGAGAAATCTATAAGCCTGTAAAGATCTATTGGAGGAAGACATAACCAGTGTGGCTCCAGCCATGAGGCCGCCTATCAGGGCAACAAACTACCTCACCAAAAATAGCTGGCTTTGTTCCTGCTGATGAAAGAAAAACACAGACACAACTTTCAAACAATATTGGCCTATAGAAAACACTAAGCTCTGGAAAGAACGCTATCAAAGTCCTGCATACAATGTCCCAGTAAATCCAATGCAGGTGCTTCTTTCTCTTCTTCATCACCAATTCATTTTCCTTGCAGACCTTAACAAGTATTTAGTAGTGCGTCTGCATTTATGCAAGTCATGGTTGATATGATGGATCCACAATTATATTAAGCCACTGTTTATTTTGAACACTGTGTATGTTGAACAAATAATAAACTTTCAATTATTGTACCATTTATGAATTGCAAGGGATGAATTTACACTTCACGCTAAGCCATAGCCTAACAAACTTCATTACAGTTTAGTGCATCTTGACAATCATTGCTCTGAAGTGGAAGAAATTTGATAGAAGTCTTCTTTGACTGTTCTCATCTTCCAAAGGGAACTTTGTTTGTGTGTGTGATTATATTCAGACTGTGGAACACCCCCTCTCTCTGGACTTATTCAATATTTTAGATGACAGGAGATGTCTGTCTGATTCCCATGTCTCTTCCCCCCCCCTTGTATTTCCTCCCCCTCTGTTCTCTCTTTCCTCTTCTTGGCTAGCTCATCAGCTTCATCACTTGAGTTCTACTTTTCCTCCAGCTGTTCCCAGACTCCTCTGCCTTCAGTGGAAAATTCAGTGACCTCTTCCTTTCACAACTGGCTTGAGTTCTAATTCTCATAGACATCGTCTACATTGGAGTCCCTAGAGGATACGCCAAAGAGGCGCCTTCTCATGTCAACTATCTTCTGTGTCTTCTCTTAGGAGGAGACTTGGGAATCATACAATCAAACCCTTTTATAATTCTGCTCCAGAAACTGGGCAATTACCTCCTGCCAAGAGTAAAGAGAAGAAAAACATGAAAACATGGAGGTGGGGATACTATTTTATCTTCTGTGAAAACAAAGGAAGCTATGGTTGAAACTTACAAACTACAACTAAATAATATTTGGAACTTGTCACTATGGGGCTCATTCTAACTTTGGGTCAAAGTCTAACCTAAACATCTTTAAAAAATACATTGTCCTACAATTTATAAGCACAGAGAAACGGTCCTAGAACTTCACTGAAACTGTAAGATCAAATGAATCTGAAGCCCATTGATTCATGAGATTTTCATAATCTCAACATGATTGCAGCTTCCAGAATTAATTTTCCCTGGATGAACTTCCCTTCCCATTATCTACTGAGATGGCTAAGGGCACATCTGGAGGTTACACTGCTCAGGAAATCTAGATAAGAATGTAAATAGTGCAATATCTTTTACATCTAGTAAAATAAGTGTATTATATTGTTTTGGTTACCATTTATAAGCTTTTCAGTTTCTTGTACCTAGCTATTGATTGATTAATTGATCAACTTGCTTGCCACCCATCTCACCTAGAAACATTAACAAATTATTTATTTGATTTATAATCTGCATTTCTACTCAGGGTAAGCATTCCAGATGGAAATGCATGGCATTTCATCTCAGAATGGAACACTCAGAAATAAATGTCTAAAAGGCTTAAAAACAGTGTATCTCAATTTTTCATGCATTTAAAACCATGATTTTAAATCATTTTCATTTAGGAGAGAAAGAGAGAGAAATGTGTAAATCAGGGTATACAAAGTTGAACTTACTTTCATCCCCCCTCTTTTCCAGTGATTAAATGCCACTTGAGCAATTCCCAGATTCAGAAGAAGCACACCTCTTAAATGTCAGTTTATGGGATCAACAGAGATTCAGGCCTATGGATTTGTCAGAGGGACATGAGAAGGAGGATGCTGAACACAATCACTGAGGGAGATGGGCAGTTAAAAAATAGGAAATATAAATAAATAAATATTAAATACATATGCTGATTAAATGTCTTTTCGTGTATTTTTATATCTGAGATGCTTTCTACAATTTATCCTTAAGTAATTAAGAGTAGATTGAGAACTGGAACTTATGCCACTTAAATGCCACTTGAGCAATTCCCAGATTCAGAATAAGCACATCTCTTGAACGTCAGTTTATGGGATCAACACAGATGTGATTATCTTCAAGTTGCACCAGAGACATATTTCACATGCATAAAGCTGCTGGAATGGTGAAGTACTAAATGTGGTTGAGGATTGTGAGACTGTTCCATGATTAAATAATCACACAGCTGCCTCAACCACAGCTAGGTTGAATCAACCAAACCACATTTTGCACATGCCAATTTACTCATGTAACTTGACTCTGATTTGTAGAGTCATAGTTTCTCTTTTTATATGATAGACGTATATGAAGCCAACAAAAGCCAAGCCAATATGGGATCTTATTTAGCTGGGTTCTTCCCATTATTCAATACTTGATCCATTTAAGGGGAGATATTTCGGGTTTAAGCTGGGACTCTGCTATTGAAAGCTCTTCCAGACATGGGTGATAATCTATCAGCTAAGCAAGATGACATTCCAGGGTGATACAGAAGAAGACGTTCTAAGTTAAAATTGTTAAATTTAAATTCAATATGGATTTAAATATTCTATTGACTTCTGATTTCCCCTCCCTCTCTTACTATTCTTTGTGGTTTTAGCACTAGTGTTTAATAGCAATTAAGAGTATGACTTGAATATCAGGTTCATGTAACATATGAGACACAAAGGCTAGCTTCATTGTTACCCTAAACCATAATTAGGATTGTCTGGTTTTTGCTTAGCATAATGTGTGAATTTAACCATTGTGGTTTGCAAGTCATAGCATATTGCTTTTTTTGTTATATGAATTCAACTAATTATGGTTTATTCATGTATGGCGCGTGATATGAGCCCACTCAACATGCCATGTTATCAAGTCACACCCTTCATCTTAGTCTGTAAAAACATAAGCAGACTTTATCCAGTCATTATAAAGACTTACTCAGAAGTCCTTTGAATCCCTGAAAAATCCTCTCTAAATGCAGAACAGAATTCTGTGGTCTCAAAACCTCAAATTAATGTGCTGATTCTCCTTTTTAATGTTAAAATAAACAGCTGTGACTGGGTTCCTCTTCTAACAATAATATCCATGTGTCTTTGTGTGCAGAAGTGACTTTTGGCCAAATTCCAAAGTAGAGAACTGGAGAATTTCTCACAGTTGTGATGCCCAGGCAGTGTCATACTTCCGCTCTGCGACAGCAATGAAAGGAAGAAAGCCTAACTAAAAACCAGGTTCATACTTAAAGAGGGCACCCCATCATTCTTGTAATTTTACCAGTCTTTAATAGTTTCACATCACTGACAAATCATACTTTAAACTGAAGAAAGCAATATTTTTGGGCTTAAGGTTGCATGCAGTTGTTGTGTGGACTGTTAAGGTTATATTTAAAAAGGGGATGGTGCCACTGGATTAAAAAAGACCAAGGCATTAGCTAATATTTAATCCACATTTGACTAATTAAAAAGGGCTCTGCCATCTGCAGCTGGATTCTAATCTAAGAGGTCCAAAAGAAAAGGATGAAATCCTTAACAGACTGAACATTCCCACATACATTTTTGCCAAGATTACATAATATATATAATTTTAAAAGCTACACATAATGCACACATATTGATGTATGTGTGTGTGTATGTGTACATTTATTATCTATCTATCTGAGTGCACACACACAGACCTTAAAAATTGAAGATAAACTGTTCTGAACCACGTATATTAAAACAAACACTGCATTTTGTCATCACACGGGCCACTGAAAAAATGAGAAAAAACAATGTTATTTTTGAAAAAGTAAACACGTCAATTCCAAAATAGTTTAGAAGTTTAAATTTAGAAGACAAGACTTGATTACAAATTGAACTGCCATTGATGTCAGATGGCAAAGCAGTAATATGATCAGAAGGTTCCTAAGCTCAGGTTATATGTTATTTTCCCTCTATTAATTAGTTGAGGAATTCAGTATTGCAAGATCTGGCAATAACTGACAGCACAGGTGACTTTAAAAAAAAAAGAAATTAAATTTATGGAGGAGAGCTCTATTGGTAGCTCACAACTATGTTTCTCTGGAAAGATCGGCAGAGCCATCGTCTTACACCATCATTGTAACCATTTGTCTAAAATGGTATAGGGTTTTCTACCTAAGCAGGTGGTTGGACTAGAAGACCTCCAAGGTCCCGTCCAACTGTTGTTCTGTTATTCTGTCTTCATATTTGTTGAGTCCTTGGTGAAAAGCAGACACGAGAAGCAGTTGTAGTTCTCAGTTTTCTTTATTCTGTGTTCAGCTCACAAGTAGATGACTTCAGCAGCTCCCAAAACCTCCCAGCTTCTTATATAGGCATTTCCCGGGTCAATGCGATACTTTTCCCGCGCCAGCACCCGCGCATGCGCACGGCGCTGGTGACAGCCTGTCTGGTCCCGGGCAGCTTTGCACCTGCCCGGGACCGCCTGCAAACGCCCCGAGCCGTTTGCAAGGCTCGGGACATAACACCATTCATTGTACAGAGATGTTACTGTCACAATGCTGGGCTAGATCTGTCCTTATTCTCCAATATCAAACTGCTAATTGTTGCTTTATTTATTCTATCGAGCTTTCACTGCATTTATTTAAATGTCTAGACCAGGGGTAGGCAACCTTGGCTCTTTTATGACTCGTGGACTTCAACTCCCAGAATTCCTGAGCCAGCTTGATTGGCTCAGGAATTCTGGGAGTTGAAGTCCACAAATCATAAAAGAACCGAGGTTGCCTACCCCTGGTATAGAACAACACCTATACTTGAATCAATTTACTTCAATTAAAATTACACTAAATTAATTAAATGTATAATTACCTTTCAGTTATTTGTTAATTTTATTTTTCTGACACATTTAAGAATGTGCCAGAAGAGCTAATTCTGAAGGGGACTTGAAACTGTACATAAAATTTTAGAGGCCCTGGAGCCGCTGATTATGCAGCTAGGCTCTAGCGCAGTGGTTCTCAACCTGTAGGTCGGGACCCCATTTGGGGTCGAACGACTATTTCACGGGGGTCGCCAAACAAGGCTGTCAGCCATTTTTCCCCCTTTTCTTTGGCCACGCCCCTGGCACCCGGTGATGTATAAGTGGTTGGGGGTCACCACAACATGGGGAACTGTATTATGGGGTCGCAGCATTAGAAAGGTTGAGAACCACTGCTCTAGCGCCTACCAACTCTGGATAGCAGCCCTTTTTCACCAGTGGAACGTTTTGAATTGTCTTCACAGGCAGATCCTCAGAAACCTGAAACAGCAGAGAATTTCCTCAGAGCTCTCATCAAAGTGGAACTTGGTGATACACTTCTCTTCACAGAGTTTAGAACTTCAGTAACCTTTGAATTGCTGATTCATAATGCCTGGAGCCTTTTTTTACCACTACTGAGGTGAAGTGCTTTCTACTCCTTGAGTCAGCAAAATACACACACACACACACACATAAATACACACAACAACGAGAGATTTGCTGCCCTCCCCAGCCTATATTTCTTCCTGGTCTCTAGAATTTCTTGATTTACCTCCAAGGCAATTGGGGGGGGGGGGCGCATGCCAAACTTATGCTTGAACTGACCGTTAGGAAAACGTCTTGCCTGAACTGGATTGAGTACATTGGGGAGAGCGATGAGAGACAGTTAAGGCATGGAAGAACAGGGATTTTGGCAGTGCAGTTCTCAGTTCTGGCTGCAATAGACTTGATCTCTAATAGACTATTCTTTTCTCAACAAATGGAGCCAAGGATCGTTTCTATTTTGAGGTTTAAGCTGTGGCAGGTCTGACAGCAAGCCTAACAAGATTTATATTCTTTGAAGCTGGCTATATATGATGCCAGAATAAAGAAAACAGATATCCCTACAGCCAAGGACAAGTTCCCATTAAATTGCACATGGTATCTCAATCTAAATATCTAACTTTACTCATGGACTGGAAATGACATGAAGGCAATATCTTGGGAATGCTGCAGAAAAAAAGATGTGGTCAGAGTATGTTTGTGGTATGATTAGGTGCAAGTGGAAAAGACTTCACTTGTGATCTGGTGAAGCCCCAAATCCTTTTCAAATGTACCACTTTCCATCAAACAAATTATATTTTTTTAAATCTCAGTGTAAAACATTACATGTATCCTTCTGCTAAAATTTGTTTGGGGGGGAGAAACAGGCATTATTTCTGTAGAGTGTATTATCAAAATTATCCTACCTGTTCAGTTTCAGATTTTCAATCTATGCTTCCAAGCGTAGGTAGATTTTAGTCTTGGAGGGAGGCTCTACTCTGATTTCCCCCCCCCCTCTAAAACCCAAATATCCTCCTGTTAGCACTTGCTTAAAAGAGAGCTGTGAAAATATCTACAGCTGTGAAAGAGAGCTGTGAAAATATCTACAGACCCCTCACATCCTGGACCTAAACTATTTCAACTTCTTCTCTCAAGATGACGCTATAGGGCAGGGGTCCCCAATCCCAGGTCCGTAGACCAGTACCGAGCCGCGGTGTGTCAGCAACCAGTCCGCACAAACAAGCAAAGCACTATCCGCGAGATTCAGGCAGCACACAAAACCACGCACCCTCTGGTCCCTGGAAAAACCTCTCTCCACGGAACCGGTCCCTGGTGCCCAAAAGGTTGGGGACCTCTGCTATAGGGCATTGCAACTAGACATAAGGACATAAGCCTAAGCATGGGGTTGGACTAGAAGACCTCCAAGGTCCCTTCCAACTCTGTTATTCCAAACTCTTCTAAACTGCTTGTGGTTTTCTGTTGTTGACTTGTATTTACTATGTAGAAATATAGTAGAATGTTATGTATGTACCTTCCTTATATAGAAATGACATATGCCTTATACAGGCAATATTCCCTGCCTCTAAGAACTAGTGCTGAGTTCTCTGTTGACTATCCAGATATGTTCTGAGGCTATAGAACCTACGATGGCTCCAGATATCTTTAATATTACTGGTTTGTGTTTATTCCTCCTTCTTGCTCCATTGGACAGATGACCCATTTCTACACAGCAAATACAAGTCAGTAACAGAAAACACAAGCAGTTAAAAGGGCACTGTTCAAACCAAATGCAAAGTTTGTTGACGGCTGTTCTTATAATCCAGTGTTTCCCAATCTTGGCAACTTGAAGATGTGTGAACGTCATCTCCCAGAATTCACTAGCTTAGTTTGAAGTCCATATATCTTCACGTTGGCAAGGATGAGAAATACTGCTCTACTCTCTCCAGGCAACAAATCTTATTTAAATTGTCTGCTAAAGGATCACCAAAAGGAGAGAGCAAAACATGATATATAGTACACAAATACATACATATTTCAATATGTACATGAATAGGCGGATATTCATAGCGACTGTAATTATAAATAGCAACATACTATATTTCATTACTGAAGAAAAAAAATGGACTAGGCAATCTCTGTTTCAGCTGAATCTACTGTCTGTATTGCAAGTATTTCCACATTAGACATTAGTTATACGTCTGGATCTAGAAATCTGGTCTTTTTGTGAGCGGCAGCAAATTAATTATTTTAATTGCTTTGTTTTATTTCGTAGAGGCAACATCTGCAGTATTCAACAATCTCAGAGTAGATCTGAATTTAGCAAGGAAAGGCCTGATTTGTAAAGAGGAGTGGCTAGGCAGGGAAGAAGGCCTAACCTTTCTCCAACCCAAAGTATTGCTTTCTCTCTGAAAACATCTCTTCCCCACAAACAAGGTTTAATGATTTCTTTCTTGTGCTGTTCTCTGTTCATTTGTGGCCAACTACCTTGACATGTTACAACTATCTGATAGAATAAAGGCCAGAATCTCCACCAAAAAGGAGGAAAATTGTCCTTAAGTCAGATCTGACTCATGACTGCATTTTCCTATGGGAAAATGGGATAGAATTATTTTTCCTTCTCTTGTTACCTGGCTGATTTTTTTTTCCAATTTCTCAATCTGGATTAAGTTCCAAGAAAAATCCCATCTAAAAATTAATCGGAACCAGTCCCTTAAATAGGAATAAATCCAAATCCAACATATACGATGGGGTGTGTTTGTGGTGGTGGGAGGGCATAGTTTGGTTTGTACAGTTGCCTGCTAAATTGGTATCAATTTATGTAAGTCACTAAGAGTTGCTTTAGACAGTGAGATGAGTGGTGTATAAATTTAATAATTAAAAAAATTATATTTTGGAAGAGGAATGGAAGAAAGAGCCTACATTTATTGTAGCTGGAGCTAGTTTACCATTGCAGAAATTGGTACCATGTTTCTTTGGGACTGGTCCTGCAAAAACTGTCATCTATACTTGGAATATTAAGGAGACAGCTTGTAGTGACTGAGTTTTGCTTCTTAGTACATCACAGTGCTGCTCTTTGGAGCTATCACAACCTAAGATGGATCCCTCCCAAATCCCTTAAAAATTAAATCAGCCACCACTCAAGATGTAGTCCCTATACAAGCCTTCTACAAGGTCATCATGCTCAGTTTTAACCGCTCACAGCCTCTCCACAAATCTCGATGGCCTTCCTTTGAGAAATTCTAAGCTGCCCCCTTCGGAAGATGGACTTGGAATTTCAGGCTAGAGACGAGAAACTTCGTGCTTTCTTCGGAGATTTGACATTACTGTTGCCTGGGTTTAGAAGGGAAACCCTTCTCCGAGCTGAACTCAGCAAGGAAGCAATGGCCAGTCATTCAGAAAAAGGGCTAAAAGTGAAGCAACTCATTTAGTTTGTGACTGATTATCTGACAACCTCATTGGGAAACTCTAGCCTGCTATGCTGCCTCCCCTGCTTTGACTCTTCCCCCCCCACCTCCTCGGCGCACACAGCAGAAGACCTGATGCTGAAAGAGTCAGTCTTAGGACAGGGGAATATTTTCCTTCCTTGCTCGGGAGAGTTTAAATTTTGCCAGAGAAAAATAGAAAAGTCAGAAGAAATAAACACCGTTTGCAACTTACCCGGAAGATTTTGAATTGAGAGGGGAGCAGAGCTTGACCACGTCCTGTATCCTGCTGTTTTCCTGCTTCTGGCAGGCTGTGATGAACTCGTCCTCCGATGTGAGGTTTTCCTCCAGTATCAAAACCTGAAGCGCCTTCTGGAAAGGTGTATTTAATTTCCCTGCCCTGAGCAAATCCCAGGTTTTCTCTGATTGAGCCTAAGCTGAGAGATGGTCACAGACCTCCTTGCTGATCATCCTCTCCATCTAGATTTCCCAACTGAAAAAAGAAGGTTTCCCCCTAATTTAGCCCAAAGCTCAGTCTGGCTAAAGTTTGTCTCAGGGAGGTGGTGCACGAGAGGGAGGTGTGTCTGAGCGGGGATAGAAGACGAGATCTTATTTCCAGCCCCTCTCTTAGCCTCTCGCCTGAAAGCAGAGGTTTGGTAAGAATCTGGATGTAGGAGAAGTTAAAAATGTTTCTTATTACTGCCTCTTCCTGCTTGGCTTTTCTCCACCACTCCCAGCTAATAAAGCATTTCCTATTGTGGAGCAGAGATCTATACGCATACTCCCCCCCCCTCTCTCTCACACACACACCACACATAAATTTTTGCTTCAAAGCCCAAGCACCCCCCCCCCGCAGTTGTTTTCCGTGATCTCCCATACAATCCCTCTTGCTTCATCTTTCCTCGCCTCTCTTCCTTGCTGTGGACTTCATTTTCACAGGTCACTTGACTAACAAGGGTTGCCAGATCCACTAGTGCCTCCTTTAGATCATGCTTCACTTGGCCATGATGTGTTGACGAAGCCATAGTTGACTGGAATTACAGACTGAGAAGGATGGATTCACATGGTCGGCCTAAGGGGTAAAATTGTATTCTGTTGGGAGCAGTAATGGCTCCACATTGTGTATCTGACCCTGCAGCCAGGGGACATCTGGAGAACAGCTGGCATCTCAACCTGCTTAGCATGGCCACGGCCTCAGTGTTTGCTGCTTGCATTCTGCTTCAGCCACTTCAAACCCACACTTTGGCCAATATCTGATCCTGACCCAGTTTGAAATCCAAAGAGGCTGCCTTTTTTGACTGGCTGGTATCACTGGCCTGGTATATCTTGTCTCATTCCTTAGAACTGGTCCCGACTAGGGACAGAAATAACTAAGGAGTTTCAGGCAAGATTCTGAATTGTTCCTCCTTTAGTAAGAGTTTGTCACAGAAGACAAACTTCGTCTGTTTTAGCCTCCAGTCCCCTAATTATCTTTGTTCCTCTTCTTTGCACTCTTTCTAGAATCTCACCATCTTTGTTATATCGTGGCGACCAAAGCTGAATGCAATATTCCAAGTGTGGCCTTATCAAGGCATTATGGAGTGGTATTTTAAAAAGCCCCTCCTGCCATCCAACGATCCCACTGGTTGAAATTACCATGTCAATTTTTCGGGGTATAATGTTTATTGATTACACATAAATGTGCATTGGATTGGATTTTTCAATCATTAACTTGGTTTTTAGGAGATATGGTGACTGTATTCAGGTTCATCAAGAAATTGCAGTTAGTGTACCTTCAACACAACTTTTATGCCCTAACATGTGACTGTTTAAAAATTTTAACATTTAACTTTTCAGATGCTATTCAGACTTCTGATTTTGATCAGAATTCTGCTAACCTTAACAGAGGTTATAGCATCGGCTTTACAGGTATACATTTAGGTGAAGGGACCGTATTGTGTTTATGATTTTATTATGCTTAAGCTTGATATTAGTAGTGTTATTTTGTAGCCATTTTATATAAAAATTTATAACACTACTAATAAAATAAAAAATAACACTACTAATGTCAAGCTTAAGCATAATAAAATCATAAAACACAATAAGGTCCCTTCATAGGGTTCCACCAACCCAGTCAATTAAAGAGAGTAAACATGGGACTGTCTTGCGCCAGAGGTAGGCAACCTTGGCTCTTTTATGATTCGTGGACTTCAACTCTCAGAATTCCTGAGCCAGCCATGCTGGCTCAGGAATTCTGGGAGTTGAAGTCCACGAGTCATAAAAGAGCCAAGATTGCCTACCCCTGGGCTAGCCCCTTGCTAACTGCAGTTTCTTGACACTCTTATTATACCACAATAACTTTGTGAATCCAACCATTGTGATTTGTAGAATAACGTTTATGACCAAAATATAGTCAGTATGAATTCAGACAATGGTGGCTAAGTGAAAAAAGCCAATGTTTAGAAACTTGATGGGTAAACCCAGCCAAGGCTGAAGCAAAGTTGAGGACAAACATATTGTAGAAATTAGTTGCTATCTGCTTTGTAAAAAAAAATGCTCCCAGTTCTCTAATCGTGAGAGTAGATAGTATGTTCTGACAGGGTTGGAGTCCAATTTGGAGAAACCGGATTATGCTTATTTCATATTGGTGTGTTGAGCTCCTTGCCTTGTTTCCAATATTTATTAAAACAATTCTGAAGGTTAATTAAATGTCTCTTATGATCATTTTGCTTTGTTTGTGTCATTTCTCAGAAGTGAAATTGGAGAGCAGCTACAAAACTGAAAGACATCCTTCACTGCAAGGAGGATGCTAATACCACAGTAGTTCTTACCAAGAATTGTAATAAAGCTGTCAAAGAGAAACTCCAGTGATTGACAATCAAGAAATCTTCTGCCATTTCATTTTTTTAAAGAAGGCTAATTTACAGGTAGTCCTTGACTTACAAGCAGTTCATTTAGTGGCTGTTCGAAGTTATAACAGCACTGAAAAAAGGGACTTATGACCATTTTCATATGTTTGTGGCAATCCCCAAGGTCACATGATCAAAATTCAGATGCTTGGCAACTGACTCATATTTATGACGGCTGCAGTGTCCTGGGGTCATGTGATCACCTTTTGCCACCTTCTGACAAGAAAGTCAATGTGGAAGCCAGATTTGATTAACAACTGTGTCACTAACTTAACAACTGCAGTGATTCACTTAACAAGTGTAGCAAAAAAGGTCATAAAATGGGGCAAAACTCATTTGTCTCAGCAACAGAATTGTGGTCATAAATTGAGGACTATCTGTATTTGTACTCTATATTAGGACAATTGAAGATAAATTCTATTATCCTGTAACATTAGAAGATATCTGTGGCCTTGTACAAAATTAATCTGTGCTTAATCCAACATTAATCCATATTGGTTTAATTTTTTAGCACTTGAAAATAAATCCATCTGTGTATTACTTCCATGGAAATGTAGATATGTTAGGAATTTTCCCATTTGATTGCAGATGTAAATTCTATCATGTTTTCCTATCAAATTAATGAGTAATGTCCAAATTTCTTGCTGGCAATCAAAGGGTGCATTTGTGTGATATTAACATCTTAGTTCCTCAAAGTCCTTCAGCTCATGATGATGTTATAGTATAATCAAAATACCACATAAAGGTAAAACTAAAAGTGCAAGACAAAAATGTGACAAGAGACCCATTCTCCTTCCTGTCTCCCCTTAACTTCCTCTTCCTGATGGAAAAAACTGAATCTAAATTCAGCAATTTCCTTTGGAAAGGATACAAATCTACCTATTATACAGAACCCCTGCCAAAAATTTTCCGCATATTTTGAATCAAACTATCCAGTTCTTAGTCACCTCCTCAAACCTATTTTGCCAATATTCAGTCCGGATCATTTCCTCACAGATCCAAAAGTCAAATAAGGTTAAAGCAACAGAAATCATAAAGACTGACACATTTATTATGGTACATGTTCCACCATCTACTATACTGTATATAAATGAAAGCAATGAATGTCTGTTTTTCAAAAGTTTTTATTTAAAAAAAATAGATTAATAAAAGATAAACATGAAAATATATAAAGAAAAGTTACAGGAAGAAAAAAGATAAAAGAAAAAGATAATTAAAGAAGTGACTTGTGATCATTTTTGCAACAGTTAGAAATACAGTATGATCCCTCCTCCTTCACTCACATTATATTTCAGAAATCCCTTTTGTCTCAGATTCAACTCTATTTTCAATCAGCAAATCCACAAATCACCATTTCACTTTTTTTCTGTATTGAGCAAAAAACCATTCAAAGTCTCAGTCTTTTAACAGGCCAATTTTGCTATTTCTGCTCATTTCTGTCATCTTCATATTCCAATCCTCCATTGTGAATATTTCAGTATTTCTCCGTCATTGTGCATATACTAATCTTCCTGTAATTACCATATATAAAATCAGTCTTTCGTAAGTCTTTTCTAAATGATTATCCATAAATCCCAGGAAAAAAGGTTTCATATTTGATATTTATGTTTAAAATTCTTTATATCAACATATACATTTGAATCAATTTTTTGCTTTTTTTATAAGTCCACCAAAGATCATAGTGTTCTTTTATGATTTTCACATTTTCACCAATGATTGGTACCTTTTTACAGTATATCTTAGATAATTTCCCTGATGTTGTATATCAATGGTACATCATTTTATAAAAATTCTTCCTTAAATTATAACACAAGGTACATTTCAATCCTTTTACCCATATCCTCTCCTACTGATCCATCTGTATGTTATAACTGAAATTCTTAACCTATTTTATCAAGCAACTTTAAATTGTTTTTCTTCCATTTCTATTTTCAGCAAAAATTGATATATTTCGGCAATAACATGTTCATCATTTGTACATAGTTCAGTTTCCATCCTATATTGTTCAATTCTAGTTAGATTTTTATCTAAATTAAATATTTCCTTTAATTGTGCCTATGAAATTCTTGAAAACTAAATCCCTTTGTAGTCAGTTGTTCTTCTGACCTCATCTTAAAGTTCTCCATGTTCCTGCACTACAGATTTTGGTATGTTAACCATTTCTCTTTGCCCAGTGTTTTTTTTCTTCTTCTATAAAATGCTTCTTGTGCTAAGACTAATAAAGGTATTTTAGGGCACAGCCTGGCCTTGTATTCATTCCATATTCTTAATATGGCACTTCTCACCTAATGTTTTTTTAAAATCTCTGTTAAAGCACTCATACTTTATCCTACAGTAAAAGCCATCCTAACAAAACCTCCAGTTATGTTGTTCTAATTCTAACATTCTAACATTCTCTTGTTTCTCAGCAACCCCCACTCTTTCATCCGGGTTTGTCAGTTTTTTTTTTTTAATTTTGCTGTAACAGGAAAGTATGGGTGACCTTTGAAATTATTATAAGGCTGAAATCTTTACATGCTCTGTTCAGCTAACTTTTAGGTGAAGTTTATTCTTCAGTTTCTCAGCTAAGTCATCACCCATCCTCAGTCTGCAATAGATCTTTTGATCTTTTCCACTTAAATTACATCTGTACACATCTATACCTCATCACTGTGAGAGGGACCTCGGAGTCCTAGTGGACAATCACTTAAATATGAGCCAGCAGTCTGCTGCAGCTGCCAAAAAGGACAACACAGTACTAGGCTGCATTAACAGAGGGATAGAATCAAGATCACGTGAAGTGTTAATACCACTTTACAATGCCTTGGTAAGGCCACACTTGGAATACTGCATCCAATTTTGGTCACGGCGATGTAAAAAAGATGTTGAGACTCTAGAAAGAGTACAGAGAAGAGCAACAAAGATGATTAGGGGACTGGAGGCTAAAGCATATAAGGAACAGTTGCTGGAATTGGGTATGTCTAGTTTAATGAAAAGAAGGACTAGGTGTGAAATGATAGCAGTATTCCAATATTTCAGGGGCTGCCACAAAGAAGAGGGAGTCAAGCTATTCTCCAAGTTGCCTGAGGGCAGGACAAGAAGCAACGGATGGAAACTAATCAAGGAGAGAAGCAACCTAGAATTAAGGAGAAACTTCCTGACAGTTAGAACAATTAACCAGTGGAACAACCTGCCTCCAGAAGGGGTGAATGCTCCAACACTGGAAGTTTTTGAGAAGAGACTGGATAGCCATTTGTCTGAAATGGTGTAGGGTTCCTGCCTGAGCCGGGGGTTGGACTAGATGACCTCCAAGATCCCTTCCAACTTTATTATTATTATTACAATTATTACTATTACTATTATTATTATTATTATGGATCATTGCACAGTCAACCAGATGTTCAGACTGGATTTGGCATTTTGTCTACCTATCGAGTCCTTACCAAGGACCTCGGATAGGCAGATGTGGATGTTTGATGGTATTACAGATATCGTCGCAGGATGGAAGCAGTTCCTAGTAAAGCTGCCTTTTGCAATTGACTAATGGCAAATTTGTCAATAACAACAACAACAACAACAATAATAATAATCACGATGTTGCCAAAAAGATGAAATGAACATACTGAGCCATGGTGGAGCAGTGGTTAGAATGCAGTACTGCAGGCTACTTCTGCTGACTGCCGGCTGCCTGCAGTTTGGCAGTTCGAATCTCATCCTTCCGAGGTTGGTAAAATGAGGACCCAGATTGTTGGGGGCAATATGCTGATTCTGTAAACCGCTTAAAGAGGGCTGTAAAGCACTGTGAAGCGGTATATAAGTCTAAGTGCCTTGCTATTGCTATACTGGTATTACTACAACTTCACTATTCTACTTGCATCACAGTGCAAGTTCTGCCCTTTCATATTTCTGTCAAAACATCACATGCAACTACATAAGAAATGGATTTTACATCACAACCTCCTAGTTCACATTTCAGCACTTGCTTTTGCTTGCCCATTCCTGCTATGGGCACCTATGATTTACATCTCAAACAAACTGGATTGTATATACTGTAAGTAAAAACAAATTTTAATCATAACATGGAATGGAATATCTATATTTCAAACATAGTTGATGGCATTTTCCTAAATACTATCCTTCCAACTTCTGGATGCACCGTTAATCTATTCTGTTTCAGATACCTCTTATATATTTACATTAAATGAAGCCTCTTCTTATGGCTAATTTACTGCTTTGGGACTATTCTAAAAGTGTTTATATATAATCTGGTATAATTATGTACTAGTAGTGATTATGAGCAGGCCTCCACTCTTATATATGACTCCCCGGCATAAAGCTCAGCAGGCCCTCCAAGCTATAATGTTTACATAATTTTAATATTTACTCCTCCATTTTCCAAAAAGCTTAAGAAATCTCCCTCTATCTCTTCTCATAAAAACTTTAACTGAGATAAAGTGATTACGAAGATCAGTTAATGATCTTCATAGCCAACTGAGAATTTGAAGCTATTTCCCATTGTTTTAAATCCATATGATTTTGATATGTATGCATCAGTTTTGAATTCTAACCTAATTCCATAATAGCCTCCCAGCAGCTAATAACACAAATCACAAACACAACAATTAAGAGACATAAAAGCTTATAAAAATCAGCAACAGCATAACCAATCAAGTTAAGAGTATCCAATTGCCTCTAAGTGAACAATTCTATCTTCAGCAACTTCTGGAATATTGTTGGGGTTGAACAGCTTTGGTGGGCAGGTCCCAAATACTACTTCCTACCCTCTTCCTCCATTACTTAAAAAAAAAATAACCTCCTGTGTGAAGGTTTTATCAGTGGATTGATTCTACTTGGAAGAGGTGTCCCTGAAGGCATCTGTAACCAAGCCAAGGAGGGTTGATAGGTTAAAACTATCCCTCGGAAATGTACCCAGAAATCAGTTGGAAGCCTCCAGCACCGTTGTTATTGCCCACAGCACTTACACCTAACAGAACAGAATAGAACAACAGAATCAAAAGGGACCTTGGAAGTCTTCTAGTCCTTCCGCCTGCTCAAGCAGGAGACCCTATACCAGGGCTTTTCAACCAGTGATACGGGTACCACCTGTGGTACATTGGCACCTGGCAGGTGGTACGTGACCATCCTAATGAGGGAGGGGAATGAACTGAACCAGTGGCAGCACCGCACAAGCCTGAGCGAGAGGTGGCTGGAGCTGCAGGGCTGTCAGGGCTCAGCGGAAGCGCCAGGATCAGCGCTTCTTCGGGGCTGTCAGGGCTCAGTGGAAGCGCCAGGATTAGCGCCAGGCTCTGTTGAGCCTGAGGAAGCGCCGATCAGCTGGAATGTTGCAGCATCTCCAGGGTCTTGTGATTTACATTCAGATGCTTGGCAACTGATTCATATTTATGATGGTCACAGTGTCCCAGGGTCATGTGAAGTGACCAAACCCTGCTGCAACCACCCAGCAGACGGGGGGAATAAAAACCAAACACACCCCACCCCACCCCCGCTGCCAATCCTCAACCGAAATGCCTCACAACAATGAAAACCTTGGACAGGAGGAAGAGTGCCGCAGGCAGGTGTCTTGCTCAGCTGTGATTTGGGGGGCACTTTTTTCAGTGCTATTGTAACTTCGAACAGTCACTAAGCGAACTGTTGTAAGTCAAGTACTACCTGTACTTTATCACTTTTTTCTTTTTTGGGGGGGGGGGTCATCAAGTTTTTGACACCTTGCTAGGCGACTGGTGGTATTCGAATATTGCCATATCCTAAAAGTGGTACAATGGGCGAAAAGGTTGAAAAGCCCTGCCCTATACCATGACAGATAAATGGCTGTCCAGTTTCTTTTTAAAAGCCTCCAGTGATGGTATAAAATGCAGCAGCCTCCACAAAGGCTGCTGTAGTTTATACCAATATCTGAGGGATCTTCAAAGACAACCCCATGGAAACCACATTGCAGTGGCCTAATTGTTGGTGATGGTAACATGTGTTGCTGTCCTCAGACCCTATATATTCTGCTTGCACTGGCATGCCAGCTGAAGCTGGGCAATGCTTCCTTGACCATAACCTTACTCTTCCCATTTCAAGTCACAGAACAACTCTACCAGATATAGTACCATGCCATATACAAGTAAAACTGGGACAAATAGCAATTCCATCTTGAAACCTTCCCTGACGTTTCAAACATATTCCAATACCCTGTAGAGACCAGATCAAGATTTGCCTCAGCATATCTGGCTCAACTCAGGATAGAGATGTACAGCTAGGCATTATTAGGATTCTGATGATAACTGGCTCCAAATTCTAGCAGGGTTTTTTTTTTTTTTTTGGTAGATGTTAAAGAGCAGAGGGGAAAGGATTCAGCATTCCTCCCCTACTATCAGCAATTGGAACTGCCCACTCAGGAAGGAATAAAGCAGTGCTCAAACCTTCATAGGTAGTCAAGGATACAGTGGTTTATTATTGTATTGAATGCTACTGAGATGTCTAATAGAACCAAGAGAAGTGCTATATCCCCATCCAGGATCCCAATGAAGATCATCCATCAGAATGACTACAGTAGTTTTCACCCTATGTCCAGATTTGAATCCCACAGAGAAAAGGGTCCAGATAATCCACTTGCTCTATGGTACTTTTTAATTGAAACCCTACCATGTTTCTCAGAAAATTATGACTGGCAACAGGATGATAATTGCCCAATATGACTGGATTCTGGGAAGAGCTCTTCAGGACAGATGACACCAGCACCCAGCACCTCATAGAGCCAGCCAACATTCCAGCTCCCAAAGGAAGGAAATGGATCCAAGCTAAAGATAGCCAAGTTTATACTGAAGAACAATCTATCCATTTCACTGGACTTTATAGAATAGAATTCTTTATTGGCCAAGTGTGATTGGACATACAAGGAATTTGTCTCCGGTGCATAAGTTCTCAATGTACCTACAAGCAACAAGTGATAAATTATGATCATAATCATAAAATACAATCATCATAAATCATAAGATACAACACTCAGTGATAGTCATAGGATACTAAATAAGCAACCCATATAAATCACGATTGGACACTAAATACAAGTATCAGAAGGAAAAATCAGGTCCTGTTCCAAGCCGGGAGGACACTATAGAAATGAGCTGAAGGCAGGTTGCATTTTGGAAAGGAGGTCTCTTTATTTAGTCACCACAAACGTCAGTGAAAACAGCATGTTTCTGGGATGGCTGATAAAATGGAGTTGAGAGTGGGTGGGTTTTTATACCTTCTTTGGTGTTCGAGGTGCCTGTTCCTGTGCAATGTACTTTGACCTGAGCTTGAGTGTGCCCTTTTGGTATTCTAATTATTGTTGCCTGACTCTTATTGTGGCTGGGAAGTCCTGTCCTGTCCTTGGAGCTGGGTGAGGGAATGTACATTTTAGGAGTCTTTGTTTTTCTAATCCCATCAGCTCCAGTCTTCTGTGGAAGCTGTGGCTGAAGGCATTTTGCTTGTGAGTAGATTGACCAAGTCTTCCTGAATGGATTACCAAATCTGCATTTCTAAAGACTGGCCTCCTCAGTTTTTGCTTGGGAGAGACTGGGGCTGGTTTCTGCCCAAGTTTTTTTTTTTCTATTTCTCTTTTTAGGGAAAATATAATATTCTGCCTCTTTAATATTCCCCAAAATATTTCATTCTCTGGGGTGGTATGTGTGTGTGCTGACTTCCTACACAAGAAATCAACATAAATGATAAGATATAAACAAAGTTATAGTCATAGGAAGATAAAGAAATAAGTAATAGGAAAGATGAGAAGGGTAATAGTAAGGTGACCAACTTTTTTACAATGAAAAGGACACAAATAAATTGAAGAAAAAAATAGTGTAAAAGCTGGCCCAGCCCATGGAAGGTCAACCGCCCGCTGCACCCCTGCCCACAGCTGCCCTGCCAGCACAGCTGCCCCTGTGTAGAGCGGGCTGCACGGCTCCCAAAGCACCAGTGGTGCATGCTTTGGCCCGGGGGGGGGCAGCCCACTGTTGACACACCCTGCCTGCAGCCGCCCTGCCAGCACTATCGCCCACCTTGCACAGCCCGGTGTAGAGAGAGCCCTGCGGCTCCCACAGCATGGGGGGGGGCAGCCAGCCAGTGCTGCCCCTCAAACCCCCGCCCGCAGCACCCCTGCCACCCCTGCTTCTTGCGCCCGCACCCATTATTGCCCTAGCAGAGCGGAAGATCAAGAGAAACTTACCACTCCAATCTCCTCCAGGTATCTTCAGAACTAACTAGGAGATGGTGTATTTGGGTGGCAGGGAGGGGTGCAAAGTTTCTGTCAATTCGCCTTCGCTGCAGACAACTTGCATGTGCAAAGTTTGCCGGCTGGGTGTTTTGGCGTGCTCAGCAGCAATTCCTAATGGCTTTTGAAAGCTAATAGGGGGAGTAGTACAGCTCATGCAAAAGTTGAAAAAAAAAACATTAAAAAAAGATGCCGGAACGCCGTTCTGAGCATTCTATGAGAAAAAAAAAGCCCTGCAGATTAGTCTTCAAATATCAAAAAGGAGGACATGTAGGAGGACACTTTTCGAGGGAGGACAGACCTTACAAAAGGAGGACTGTCTTCCCTAAAGGAGGACGGTTGGTCACCTTGTTGTTGTTGTTGTTGTTAATTGCGAAGTCGTGTCCGACCCGTCGTGACCCCATGGACAATGTTCCTCCAGATCTTCCTGTCCTCTACCATCTTCTGGAGTCCATTTAAATTCACACCTACTGCTTCAGTGACTCCATCCAGCCATCTCATTCTCTGTCGTCCCCTTCTTCTATTGCCCTCAATCTTTCCCAGCATTAGGCCCTTCTCCAGTGAGTCCTTCCTTCTCATTAGGTGGCCAAAGTATTTGAGTTTCAACTTCATGATCTGGCCTTCTAAAGAGCAGTCGGGGTTGATCTCTTCTAGGACTGACCGGTTTGAACGCCTTGCAGTCCAAGGGACTCGCAGGAGTCTTCTCCAGCACCATAGTTCAAAGGCCTCAATTCTTTGTCGCTCAGCCTTTCTTATGGTCCAATTTTCACATCCATACATTGCAACTGGGAAAACCATGGCCTTAACTGTATGCACTTTTGTTGGCAGGGCGATGTCTCTGCTTTTTAGTATGCTGTCTAGATTTGCCATAGCTTTCCTCCCCAGGAGCAAGCGTCTTTTAATTTCTTGGCTGCAGTCCCCATCTGAGGTGATCTTGGAGCCCAGAAAAATAAAATCTGTCACTACCTCCATTTCTTCCCCATCTTAGTAATAGTAATACAGCCCTGCTAGGTGGTTTCAAATCCCAGGGCATAAGACAGTGTTGTGGAAATTAGTTGTTTAGCAGAGTGGTGGCATGGGGAAAAACTGTCCTTGTATCTAGCTGTTTGATATGATTTTACAAGATGCTATGCATGGACATGACTTTACCAGAAGCTGTCCCAATCACCTCTCCAGATTCTGCCAATGAGGACTTCAGTGAATGTGAGCATTGTTATCAGCAAAATGACATGCAGGACAGGCTACAGGGAGATTGCAGCTCCAAATGCACTAGGGAGAAGTATGCTTTTCCACTCTTACTGCCACAACGTAGGTTTGAATATAAGTTCTTATTTGATTCAAATTCAGTGTTCTTTCTCTATCCAGAGTACTTTAGGCATACCTTCTGTTGCTTCTGCTGCTTCCTCTTTTAGAGGTCTTTGATCAACCAAGGTGGTCTCTGGAATCAGCTGACGGAGAATAGCTACTCAGAAACAACCATATCAAGCTCCTGGTCACTTCCTGATTCCCTTTAAAACAGACATGTCAAACTCGTGACATCGCGCAACGTATTGGGACAGTTTTGCCATTGCCGGCAATGGGGTGGGCGCAGCTTCCGGATGACGCATCTGGCTCGCGGGCCGGCAGTTTGACACCCCTGCTTTAAAAGTTGCTTTTTCTCTTCTGTTTGGGGATCAATGTAATAGCATGACCAGGTCTAATATTTAAAGATGAGCCAGGATGATTAGCAGTTATGCGCAAGATTTATTTTTTTCTCCCTATCCTAGCATTCTGATGAAAGCTGGCCACTAGAATTAATTCTTACTCTAAGAATCCATACAATTCTAGCATAATGGTCCATGTGATTTGCAAACATCACATGCTTACTACAAGTACTCCTCAACTTATGACCACAATCGAGCCTCAAATTTCTATTGTGAAGTGAGACATGTGTTAGGTGATTTTTGTCCCATTTTATGACCTTTCTTGCCACAGTTGCTTAGTGAATCACTGCAGTTATTAAGTTAGTAACACCATTCTTAAGTGAATCTAGCTTCTCCATCGACTTTGCTTGTCAGAAGGTTGCAAAAGGTGATCACATGACCCTGGGACACTGCAACCGTCATAAATGTCAGCTGCCAAGCATCTGAATTTTGATCACATGACCTCGGGGATGCTGCAATGGTCGTAAGTGTGAAAAAAGATCGTAAGTCACTTTTTTCAGTGCTGTTGTAACTTTGAACGATCACTAAATGAGCTGTTGTAAGTCGAGGACTTACCTATATTCTTAACATTAAATGAAGTATATCTTTTATATCACTGGTATTTCTGTCTGAGCGCCGAGAGTGGGAATCACATGTTTTAAAGTTCCCTTCAGAAGTTTAAAGATAGCATGTTAAGTTTAGTACTCATTTTGCAACAGCTATTTATAAATTTTATTGAATGGGGAAGAAAACAGCTGAAATGCAGTTCCTTCTCTGAAGCTTCCTGTGGCGAAAGCACTGACTAGAGCTTTCTAAAATATTGTGAAATTACTTTCACATAGACTGTTAAGCCATTTTCTCTTACAGATCTGTGGGTCATTGCCTGTTATCTGAGTTTATCACTTTAAGAGCTGTTCTTTATCTTTGCGGGGTTGATTTCAGATCCTTGGATGGGAAAGCAAGGAGTCTGCATCTCTTGAACTGGAAATAAACACTTTTGATCTGATAACAGCAGGCCTGTTGCTAGGCAGGCAGGAAAAAGGAAGTCTCCTCCTTGCAGGAAATGTGTCTTGGAATACCTTTCTCTAATCATGCCAGCCATCTTTTTCCCTTTTTGGAAATCTCAGCTGCCCACCCAGCCATGGCAGAGCAGGCAGCCCCAGATTATTTCTGAATCAATCTTTTTATCTATGCTTCCCTTGAAAGCGGCAATGTATTTTTCAGCAGGAACTCGTGACATCTGTCATTTTTCTTCAGAGAATGTTCTTTCTGTGCACAAGTTCTTTTTCTCAACTGGATTCTCAATACTCAAAAAGCCCCAGGACAGAGTTGGCATAGGGGTGTTTTATTTCCTCATACCGTGGCCTGTCAGCACCCTCCTCCCCAAACAGTCCTTACAATATGAAACGCTCCCTCCATCTGAAATGTCAACAACAACAGGAAAGCTTGATATGCTGAATTGCCACCTGCCAAGAGAGAAGTGGAGTCTGCCAGTAAGGCTAGAAAGAAAATCAGCTCTAGATTTCACGTGGACTCTCTTTGGGCTATAAGGCGAAGCCTAAATTAAAAAGACTAATGCACTGTAACCTGCTTAATTACTGGTGCAAGAAATATAATGACTAATTTTATGTTACTCTCTTTCATATGTGTGCATATGTATGTGTATGTATATGTGTATATATAGCGGTTATATAGTGGTTAGAGCACCACCTTTGGTGTGGGAGACCAGGGTTCAAATCCCAGCTAGTACCTGCCTTACCAGTAGGGGTTCTTGGGTAAAGACCCCTCTAATTCTTCACCTGCCCACTTCAAATATGACATAAACTAGGACAGACATGCTGTCTCAGATGTTGCCCGGATTGACAAGGTCCGCATCAGATGTTGAGGAACCAGGACAATCTGATGATAAATGAGTTTCAGGAACAAACCATACATGGATGAGACAACAGACTCTGGAACTGATAGAAATTAGTAGCAGACCTAATGAGATGGAATATATGAAGCATATGAGGGAACTATGAATAGACACCCACACTAAAACAGCTAATTACCCAATGCTTCAACATAGTGAAGAGGAAGCTACTATCACAGCTTGAGATAGAGAAACGATACATTACATCATATACTCAAGAACATCTGGAAGAACAACTGGATGTGCAGTCAAAGCCCTGAAGCTGGAACATCACCACCATCCTCTCCATTACAGAGCACATCTGCTGCTTTGAGGCATAAGATCAGAGATAAACTAGCTACAATCAACCCTCAACACCAGTTACCCAGGCTAAATAGAGATGTATCATCAGACAGAATGCTAGAAGAAGCCAATAGAGCCCTCAGAACAATCCCTTCTACCATGATAACTCAAACCGGTGTAATCCTGGAGATGCTTGGCTACACAATCAAGAAGAACAGCAGTACATATCCCTCCTGGAAAATGAAGCTAGAGTCTAAGATCAAGGTACCTGAGAAAGAGGTTAGTCAACTGGTTTGCAGTACAGAACTCTGTTTTAAGGCTGCGATGTGTGAAATGTTCTCTTCACACTTTCATTCTAGTTATAATAGTGACAGAACCTGTTACAATTACATTGAAGACTTTCTCTTTTAGCAGCCAAATAAAGCATCCGCATCAACTCCTACACATGGGTTTTTGAGAAAAACAAATGTCAGTTAGATATTGTGAAAATATTATCAGACATTTGACAAGAAGAGGAAGGGAGGAGTTTTCTGACACATTCTCATGCAATATTACTTAGATTTTAGAAATATGGTTTATCCAATGTTAGGCTTGTAACTTGATATGATCTGAATCTTCCCCACCTTCCATTGTTTGTGATTGTGAAATTTTGGCATTTAACAAATCAGTCAGGATGAAGGATTTTGGGCAAAAGAAAAGTATACAGAAGACACATCTTGCTTTTGTTTCAGCGTAGAACAGGCATGTCAAACTCACGATGTCACATGATGTCATGTGACATATCGCGACTTTTTCCCCATTGCCAGCAATGGGGTAGGCATGATTTCGGTGTGACGCATCTAGCCCATGGGCTGGTAGTTTGACATGCCTGGTGTAGAAAATTAGGAGAGACATCATATTTTTAATGGGTGTTCATGGGAAATGAAACATTCTGGAAATTGTGACTTGGCCGAAAGAACTGAGTGTCTAGTTGTTTAAGAAGAGTTTGTAGTTTGCTTAGAGTTTATCCACACAATCTTCTTGCAAGTTGATACCAAGATATCCTGTATTCCTGAGGATATGTCTTCCTAATGGCTCCTCCATATCATAAGCAGCTCACTGTTGAGGCAAACTAAAGCTGTCTAATCTGGTTCAACACTTTCCTGGACTTTTTTCTTGGAAAGAAAATCATCCCGTGCAGATATTCCAGGTTGCATGAAGCAAGAATCTTTGGAACTTGGCAACTTCTCATCTAACCACTGGGTTCTGATTCCCCATGTGTAATGGTATGTAAGAATGACCCTAAAAGACGGGGGAAGAAATGCTGCCTCAGGAACCATCAAATAAGAGGGAGGGTAGCCTGCAGCTGCATAATGAGAAGAGAAAGAAATTCGGAAAGGAACCTCCCCTATCATATCAGGCAGTAAAAGAGACAGCAGGAGACTTGTACTTTCAGACTTCCAAGTTTCTGTCAATGTAGTGTTACAATAATGTGGAATTAGCTCATCTGGTTGTGTTTCCTGTCTGGTCTACATGGGAAGGCTGACACCATGGCCCTTTGTGTTTTGGCTGTCAGAAAAAGCATAATTTCATTGAGCCACCACCTCCTCCATATTTCCGTGGTGTTGTCTGGACAATATTGACTTCATGGAAGACTGAATGCAGGTTTTCCACGAGACTAGTATTCCTTTCTTAAATCAATATTAAAGAATGTATGCATAGGGTTACCTTGAATTTTTCTTCTGCAAGTTTGCATAAGGTACAAAGGATTTAAGGACAAGTCAACTTTCTGCACAAGTGGATGTCTGTTGCCAAAGGGAGAAATGAAGCGAAGTGAAGCGAAGGGAAGAGAAGAGAAGCGAAGCGAAGCGAAGCGAAGAGAAGAGAAACAGAACAAAAGAAGAATGGGAGAAAATTCTACTCCATCTTTTCTCTTTCTCCACCCAGAGAAAGGAAAAAAAAACATGCATTCTGCACCTAACCTTTAATTCTGCCTTATTTTAGTAAAATCAAAAGTTCCTCAAGGAAAAAGAAAACCTGGGATGTTAAAGAAAGTTGAAATGGTGGGAAAAAAGGCAAAGTAAAGGATCACAGGAAACATTTCAATTGAGAATGGAAGCTGGTGGAGGGGTAAGCTTGTCTCCACACATGGAGCTCTTTTTCCCAAACCCAGGCTCAGAAAGAAAATAACCAGCTGCTGTCATGAAAACAAACCGCATGATTTTCTCTGATCTGCTGGCCTTATTCCTGAGACAAGGTAAAAGTCAGGCGATATGGTGACCATTTTTCAAAATTATATACTTTCCTTCAATTTTTAAGGGTTGGTGATATATCAATATCTATGAATGAGCCCTTAGTAACTGAATGCAGTTCTGGGCCCTGGACTGAGAAAGCACAGTAGCTTTCTTAAATTGGCCTTTTGTGGATGTGCATTACTGACACTGGGCTGAGCTGCACAGTGTTTGGTCATGCACTATCAATTCCTCCTTTTAATCTTCATCTGGATTTTCTTTTATGTATCAAACTAACTGGGTTACAGCAAGAGAAAATTTTAGGTTAAGTCTGGTCCCTGAAATGTAGCTACTGCCTCTAATTGATTTCTGCAATAGGTCCTCAGTTAACATCAATAATTGGGACTGGGACCCCTGTTGCTAAGCAATACAGTCATAAAGCAAAATATCACATGACCTCGCTCAACTTACAATGGCAATTCTGGCAATTCCAGTTGCGATGCTTAGGTAAATCCCATGTGATCATTGGACGCACTGGCATGTGATTCCCACTTGTGACCTTCTGCCAGCTTCCCTTTGCTTGTTGGAAGCCAGCTCTGAAAGTTTCAAATGGAAATCACGTGGCCATGGGATACTGCAATTGCTGTAAATGTCAACTGGTTGCCAAGTGCCCGGATTGTGATCACACAAATGCAGGGACACCACAACAACTCCAATTTTGAGGACCGGCTGTGAGTCTCCTCATTCAGCGCTGTCATTAACTTTGAGCGGTCATGGCATAAATGGTTGTTAAGTGAGTACTACCTATTGAGGTGGGGGTGCCTTTCCTTTCTTTTGCACTGCATTTGTTGATTCAGAATATTAACCATTCTTTTTTGACCTGTGGGAAGACATCTACCCAAAACACATCTCTGTCCTTGTCTCATATGGGCTGAACCCGTAACACTAGATGAATGAGACTTTCTAGCATCACTCAGGAAGGAATCCTTGGCTTCCCCCATTTTTTTCCTTTCACAAACAGACGCTGAAGGCAAATAAGGACAGGGTGTACTGAGCAGATATTTCCCTCATCCATGTGCAGCACGCCCCCAGTCCATATGCAGGCTCTGCTGGAGAAGGCAGATAAGAAAGAAAACAGCACAGGGAATGGAGATGAAATAATAATGAGGTGCTCTCCTGAGACCCCATTTTTGAACTTGATGGCTCTACCCTGACTCTGAAGATTAAAGGTTTGCAACCTGAGGCTGAAGAAATGAAGCTTGTTACAAAAAGGTTTGCCTTTTGCTTTCATGCCAAATTACCTCAACAATTTGAAGCACAATTTCTAAATTTCTCATTCTACTGATATTTACATTGTAATTGGTACTTTGAAGTATTATATTTGTTTTCAGTTATGCTTTTCAGTGGCTCATGACTTTTTGATCGGACTCTTATTTTAAACAAATTCTTCAATACTATGCTTCGTTCAACTTAGTGTAGCCACATCTCTCCTAAATTCATATTCTCTTTTCAGAGAGTTCTGTAACCAGGATTTCTTACTTCAGAGAGGAAATGTTTAGGAAACTAGGATACCTTGACTGAACTCTGGCTTCTAAAGAAAAAAGAGAAGCCTAAGGAAGAGGCAGTAAATCAGTTTATTCTTTAGCTAATAAATAATTTGGAATGACCCATTATCACAAACAAATAAATATTTTTTTTTTACCCTCAGTGACTTTAATTTGCTCATTCTAGATATTTTCTGGTAAAAAGGACAATTCCTTAATTGTTTGTGCTGCAAATATGGAGGCATTAGAACAGTGGTTCTCAACCTTTTTAATGCCGCGACCCCCAACCGGTTGTAAGTCGAGGACTACCCAACCGGTCATAAGGCAAGGACTACCCAACCGGTCGTAAGTCGAGGACTTTCCCTACCTGGGAGCGCTGCGCATGCGTGGTGCCGCTTCCTGCGCCGGCCAAAGCATAGCTGGCAAGCGGCAGAGACGGCGCAGGCCGACCACCGGCTGGGCCACCAGCTGGCCCAGCCCAAGGGAGGTAAGGCACCCGCCGGGCCCCACGTGCACCAGCAACCCTCCCTGCGCCCGCTGGCCTCCCACCTCCCACCCCTGGCCCTTTTTTACTTATATTTTTAGTAGTTGCTCAGCAGGGAGGGGTGGAAACTTCCAGACAGCTCGCTTTCGCTGCAGACAACTTGCAGCACCGTTTGCAGACTGGGGCTTTTGGTGGGCTCAGCAGGGCAGAGACAGCCTGGACAATTCCTATTGGCTTTTGAAAGCCAATAGAATTAGACTCTATTCAAGAGATTCTATTCTATTGGCTTTCAAAAGCCAATAGAATAAAAGGGAGTAGCACAGCTAAGGAAAAGGGGGAAAAAATGGCGGACTGCGTTGTTTGGCGACCTCCATGAAATGGTCATTCGACCCCAAATGGGGTCCCGACCCACAGGTTGAGAACGGCTGCATTAGAACAATCAAGTTGCTAATACTAGTAGGATTCTGGTAAATTTCCCTGAACAGAAAGTCATCTATAGGCTCCACTCTCTGCTGCTTTAATTCTACTGAAACAATACTGCCATCAGCTTCAAGGGAATTAAAATAGTGGTTTTATTTTATATTTTATCCACATGTCCATCTAATCCATCTGCTTTATTCCCTTTTAGGCAAGCAACATAAATGTAAAGTACGGAAAAAGAGTAAGAATTAGTAAGCAAAAGAAATTAAAGGAGATGATTGGAAAGAAAAAGAAATCTAGTAATATCTAATCTATGCCTTTCACTACACCTCTCCATATTTTCTACACTTGCAAAACATTGTTACCTCAGTCAAGTTCCCATAGCTCTTCATATATTGCCTTTGTTTTACTTAACTCTCTTGGTCAGGGTCTCAATGTCTCCCTCTAATTATGGTTATTTTTTGTTCTTCCTCTCCTCCCATTCATTCCTCCTTAATATCTTTGTTCTGGAATCACTTATTCATTCTCCCCATATGACCAACCAATGCGAGGCAGCTCCCAGCTCTTTGCGAGGCAATGTGAGGCTTCCCTGAGGCCTTGTGAAGGCCTCACAAAGGCCTGGCCATCTGCCTGGGCTGAGTGTACACCATCAGCAATGGGAGGAAGAAGACAGCGAAGATCAGCTGGGCCTGGTGGAGGGAGCAGGCGTAGGTGGGAATGGAGGGTAGGGTGGCCAAAAGGACAGAGATGGATGGATGGGTAAGTGGAAGCAAAGGAGACCATGGCAAGGCAGGAGAAATATGAAGTCCTCGCCTACCAACCAAAGCCAGGACTTTTTAAAAAGCCATTGCTAATCAGTGCAGTCTCATGATATTTCCCCTGACAACCACTTTGCTTAGCATGGAAATTCTGGTTCCATCAATTAGGGTCTTTAAACAAGGACTACCTTTATGTGTACCAAAGAAACCATTTTTTTTCCTGCTCTTATAACACCTGCAAGTTTACAGCCTGCTGAGTTATTTCAGATTGAAGGAAAGCCTATTGATATTTCCTCCTCCCAGGCTTTTATTACGGTACTGAGTTCATAGTAGTTCACTGTAATGCTCTCAGTAATTTTTTTTTTTCAAATCAAATACTGTATTTGAGCTGCTTCTATGCCACCTTTGGTTTTAAAGTGATCTATGCTATGAGGTTCCTAGGGCTTTTTACCTGCAGTCTGGGAGGAAGTAGATCATCTTCAGCTGGCTTCCAAGCTAAATTACGAGGTTAAGACTGCCTCAGCAGTTTTTATATCACTGATCACGGCATTGTTTGAAATATTTTGGAATGTCGCCATGGCTCTTCCCTGATTTTATTTCTGTATTTAAGGTAAATTTCAGATATGCTATTGGGAGACAGAGGATCCCCAAAGTAGAGAGGCATGTGATGTCACTCAGGTTTCTACATGGGCCTACCTATGTGTTTAATTGAGAAATGTTAGCTGATATAAAATCTGGGGCTAGGCTAATCTGGGAAAGACTAAAAAGAGGTCAAATTATACTTATGCATAGAGCACAGCACTGGTTGCCAGTTTGTTTCCTGATAATATGCCTTTAAATTCCTACATGGCTTAGAGCAGATCTGTTTGACAGAAAATGCTCCCACACTTACTGAAATCATCTGAGGAGATTAATGTACAGTTACTGTGAGCCTGGAGTCTTTTTTTTTTTGTCCAGTTGTTGCCCCTTCTTTGCCTGATGCATAGAATCCTATAAAGGGATTTAGATTTTTTAAGATTTTTTTTAATCCTGATTTTAAATAACTCCAGATGGTGAACATACCTAAGATTCCTTCTATTTTCCCCACAACAACAACCCTGTGAGGTAGTTGGGCTGAGAGATAACGATTGGTCCAAAGTCACCCAGCCAACTTTCATGTCTAAGGCTTGTCAGAAGTAAGTCTTCATCCTGGTTCACCCAAGCCAGGGATAAATAAGCAACATAGCGACTGCTTTGGGAAGAAGATTACAGTTTATTGAAGAAACAGAAAGATGGTCCTTGCAAGAAAGAGCAGAGGAGAGGAAAGAGGAGTTGAGCACATGGGCAGTAGGCTTTTATACCTCCTCTAGCCTTGTTTGGAATAGTTTCCTGTTCCTGTGGCATAAACCTTGAGGCTATTTCTGAGTGTTTTTCTAGGCCTTGACATCTGTGGTTTAATCCTATTATCGGATCCTGCTTCCCAGGTGATGGGGCTAATGACTCCTAGAGTTTGGGTGGGGCATGCAGATTTTCTCTTTGTCTTCTTGAGTGCTCTGGCTTCAACTTTCTGGTGGTTTTACATCTGCATTTGTATGGGGCTAGCTCTTGCTTGGGGCAGAGAAATAGATTTGGGGCCAGGTTTGGTTTTAAAAAGGCCTTTTGAGGAAAAATATATTTTTCTGCCCTTTTAATATTTCTTTCTCTGGGCTAACTTCCCTCAGGCTGGACTAGAACTCAGAGTCTCCTGATTACTAGCTTGATATCTTAAGACACTAGACTAGGGGTGTCAAACTCGCAATGTCACGTGATGTGTCGTGATGTATCACAACTGTTTTTCCATTGCTGGCAATGGGGTGGGCGCGGTTTGGCTATGATGCATCCGGCCCACAGGCGGCAGTTTGACACCCCTGCACTAGACCAAACTGGTTGTCTTAATTGTAACTTAAGTAGTTAATGTCCTTATTAGCTTTTTAAAAGACTTTTACCAGACATCATTTTCAACTTGCTTTTAACTGGTGACTAATTGTGGATTATTGTTAATGATTTATTTAGTTTTAACTGTAGTCTAACCATTTTAATGCGTGGAATCCCCCTTACCCCCTTTGTAAATAGCTGAACAAATTTGGTGGTCAGCAGAATAATGTTTAATAAAACAAAGTAATTATATACAGCTATTTGACTGTCACGGTAAATTTTATTCTTAAAATTTGCCACTATATTGGCATGGTTTTGATTAGCTCTGAAAAAAAAAGGGGTCTCTTTCTGATGGTTTTAATTTTAGTTTTGATTTACCAGCACTGTTAGTATCAACTTTTTATACTGTGTCTCTGGAGACTGACTTGCTTCGTTTGTTCTTTGGGTGACCTTTGCAGCTTTTCCAATAGCAATGTAATAGTCTTAGAGGTATTTTGGAAATGCTGGGTTAAAAGAAAAATCCAGCGTTTGTAACTTGGTATGTAGCTTGGTACATATAAGAGATTTGTAAAATTGTGTATATTTATCATTTCAGTATATTGTGTAATATTGTCAGAAACAGTACCATTACTCTGTATTTTTCAAAGATAGGGAGGATGGAAATAGGAAACTGCTGCCAACCAAAAGAGATTTTTTTATATATTTAAAAATTGTGAAAGTAACATATTTCTATTAAATGTGTTTTAATAAAAGAAATATTATTATGAAAATTATGAAATTGCTGGGACAAGGAGACTATCACTGAACAAATGAGAAAATCAGAAGTAAAATCAGACTAGAGCAGTGGTTCTCAACCTTTTTAATGCCGCGACCCCCAACTGGTCGTAAGTCGAGGACTACTCAACCGGTCGTGAGTTGAGGACTACTCAACTGGTGCAGCACCGTTTTCAGAATGGGACTTTTGGTGGGCTCAGCAGGGCAGAGACAGCCTGGACAATTCCTATTGGCTTTTGAAAGCCAATAGAATTAGACTCTATTCCAGAGAGTCTATTCCATTGGCTTTCAAAAGCCAATAGAATAAAAGGGAGTAGCACAGCTAAGGAAAAGGGGGAAAAAAATGGCAGACTGCGTTATTTGGCAACCCCCGTGAAATGGTCGTTCGACCCCAAATGGGGTCCCGACCCACAGGTTGAGAACCACTGGACTAGAGCAAGGATGCCATGACCTTAATCACAGTATGTTTCTTTGGCAAGGCATTTCTTTATAAATTATCCTCACCATCCTAACTGTCCTAAGGTCTTTGATTTTTTTTCTTTCTTCTACAGCAGGGGTTCCCAACCCCTGGTCCGGTGGACTGGCACCGGGCTGCAGCATGCCAGAAAATGGGCTGCGCAAACAAGCGAAGCCCCATCCACCGGATGCACACAGCACATGAAACATGCTTCCTCTGGTCTGCGAAAAAACCTCTCTCTACAGAACCGGTCCCTGGTGCCCAAAAGCTTAGGGCCCACTGTTCTACAGTATTGTGATTTCACATATGGGGGCAGCACTGATCTAATATTACAGTTTCCCGTGATGCTATAGGGCTTTGGCTTGGGAAACAGAACTGTTTAACTTTTGGCACAACTCTTGTGTCAAAAAAAACCCATGGAGGCATTTTTGCAGTATTTCTTATGAAGCTGTAGATCAGTATTGTTGCGTCCTTGGCGGGAAAACAGACACGAGAAGCAGCTGGAGTTCTCAGTTTCTTTTATTCAGCGTTCAGCTTACAGGAAGATGGCTTCAGCCTCGCCCAAACGCCTCGCAGCCTCTTATATAGGCAACTCCCGGGTAAATGGGTTACTTTTCCCGCGCCAGCACCCGCGCATGCGCACGGCGCTGGCGACAGCCTGTCTGGTCCCGGGCAGCTTTGCACCTGCCCGGGACTGCCTGCAAACGCCCGAGCCGTTTGCAAAGGCTCGGGACATAACACCCCTTTCCCCCGGGCTAAAACTACTACCAACATACAACATTTATTTTATATGACATTTTGCTCCCCAGTGCTCCCACTGTTTACTGGCCTTTGCCTTGCCAGCAATGTTATGTAGTCTTCTAGGTACTTAGGAGATTTCTTTGCTCTCTGTGACCTTCTTAGCTGTGGGTTACTGGCATAAGTCCCCTGACTGGAGGGAGGCGTGAGCCTGTTCTCTCTATTGTGCCCTGGTGTCTTCCAAGGACTGTGCCCTGATGCCTGGCCTGCTTGCTTGCCCACCGGGCTCGTCAGGCCAGGGCTTCTGTTGCTTTGTGACCTGGTTGACCTACCTAGCTGTAGACCCTCAGGCCCCTTGAAGTGATAGCCACTGCTGGGCGTCTCTGTAGAACCTCCTAGGTCAGTCCAAGACCTGTCAGGAGGCTGTCCATTCCCTGAACCCCATTCTGTGCTCGGGCTCGTGTGGGTTTCTGTACTTTCCCAAAACTCAGGTGTTCCCTGATTTGTGCTAGGGTTGTTGTAGTCGGGACTTGGTTCCTCGACTAGCTCTGTGTATGTTTGACCCCCTGTAGGATTTGGGGTAAGGTCAGGCCAACTTTGGGGATTGTGTGCCAGCTCTCTTGCGGGGAATGATTTGTTGGGATGCCCCCGGGTATCCTCCGTGACTGGAGTGCTGTGTGACGTGTGTGGAACGTGAGTATGCCCCCGGGGTGACTCCCTGGCTGGAGTAGGCGTGGATGCCTGGTAGTTAGGTAAGCTCATGGAATTCTTGTTCGGAGCTCTTGCGGAACCCTGGGTGGGCCGTTTGTGGCTCCCTCAGTGGAGATGGGCAGTAACTCTTGCCCTTCCCTTTGCTCCAAAGGGTCCCCCTCCCCCCCTGGAAAAGACCCAGGAGTCTCAGCAGAAAAGTCTCGCCTAGAGCGAAGTTGGTCGATGTGCCGACGTAGGACACGACCGTTGTCCAGGGCAACCTCGTAGGAGAGAGGACCTGTGATCCTGGACACAGAAGCGGGGACCCATGTATGACCAGGCCCGTAATTGCGAGCCCAAACCGGGGCACCCACAAGTAGTTGTCTAGGTGCCCTAGGATGTGAGGTAGATGAAGGCAGTCTGTCCGGATGCAACCGGTCAAGTCTAGTAGTAAGTTGGCGCCCCCAACGAAGTTCAGCTGGACTTCTCCCTGTAGAAGTGGACGGTGTGGTGCGATAAGAAAGGAGAAAGTCAGCCAACCTGTGATGCCAGTCCCCGTAGGTGAGTCTCTTCAAGGCGTCCTTTGCGATGCGCACCATGCGTTCAGCCATACCGTTGGTGGACGGGTGAAAAGGCGCAGACGTGGCATGACGAATCAGGTTTGCCTGTAAGAAAGCTTGGAATTCGGAGGAGGTGAATTGAGGGCCGTTGTCGGACACAATGACATCTGGCAGCCCGTGTGCAGCAAAAATCCCCCTCAGTACCTGAATAGTCTTTGCAGTGGTGGTGGATGAGACAGGCACAACCTCAAGCCATTTTGAATGGCTGTCAACAAGGACCAAGAAGAACTGGCCCTGAAAGGGCCCAGCGTAGTCAATGTGCACCCTAGACCATGGGGACTGTGTTTCCTCCCATCTATGCACAGGAGCTTGGGGCATCTCTGGGCGAGATCGTTGGCACAGGTGGCATGCGTGCACCTTAGCCTCAATATCTTTATCTAAAGCAGGCCACCACAAGTGGCTTCGTGCAAGAGCCTTCATACGGACAATGCCAGGATGACCCTCGTGGAGGGATTCTAAGACCCTAGTCCTCATTGAGGTGGGAATGACAACTCTGTTTCCCCAAAGCAGACAACCCTGAGAAAGGGACAGTTCGTTTCTTTTGGACCAGAAACTCTGAAACTCAGGACTAGGGCAGTGCTCAGGCCACCCGGACAGGACCCAGGAGCGGACACGTGAAAGTGTGTGATCTGTACCGTTTCAGCGGTAACATCCCTGGCACTAAGAGGGAGCTTGGGCAAGGCTTGGATTGATAGAATGTTGACAGCTGGCGCGGGGTCAGCTTCTACTACTGGCAGAGGCAACCTACTGAGGCCATCAGCATGGCCCATTTCTTTCCCAGGCTTGTGGAGTAATGAAAAATCATATGCAGACAAAAAATAGACCACCTAAGCATTCTAGGGGAAATGATGTGGGGAGTCTGCTTACGTGTGGTAAACAGTCCCAGCAGAGGCTTATGGTCAGTGAAGACCGTGAAATGCCTGCCATATAGAAAATCGTGGAATTTTTTAATTCCAGCAACAACAGCCAGAGCCTCCCTGTCTATCTGAGCGTAGTTGCGCTCGGCAGAAGACAGTGTTCTGGAGTAGTATGCAATAGGAACCTGAGTTCCATCAGACCTGAGGTGACTCAGGACAGCTCCAACCCCGTAGGGGGATGCATCACAAGCGATGCACACAGGAAGAGACTCGTTGAAATGTGCAAGAACACTGTTAGAAGTGAGCAAGGCCTTGACTTCTTTAAAGCAAGCCTCATGTGCTTGTGACCACAGCCACACAGCTTGTTTGTCTAGTAGCCTGTGAAGAGGCTCAGCTACACTAGCTTTATGTGGAAGAAAAGAATTGTAGAAATTCAGGAGGCCTAGGAAGGCCTGAAGTTCGGCCTTAGACTTTGGCCTGGGTGCTTGTAAAATAGCAGTTAGTTTGGATTCAGCAGGATGAATCCCAGCAGCATCAATTTTGAATCCCAGAAATTCAGTAGAAGGCACCCCGATCTTGCATTTGTCTTTTCTGAGCTTGAGGCCTGATTCCCTGAATCTTAACAGGACAGCCCTAAGTCTTTCAGCTAGAATGTGTGTGGAGTCTCCTGCAATCAAGACATCGTCAAAGTAGGGGCAGACCCCTGGTATACCTCGTAGTGTGTTTTCCATTACGCTTTGGAAAATCCCAGGAGCGACATTTACTCCAAACTGTAGCCTTTTTACTTTAAAGGCTCCCCTGTGGGTCACAATGGTCTGAGCTATGGCAGCATCATCATCAACAGGCAGCTGTTGATATGCTTGAGCTAGGTCAAGCTTTGCAAAAACACGCCCCCCCTTGAGAGAGGCCAGGATGTGACTGACCACAGGAACAGGATAGGCATGTTGCTGCAATGCCTTATTGAGTGTGCATTTGTAATCAGCACAAATGCGAATGTCCCCATTTGCCTTTAGAGGCGTGACAATGGGGGTCTCCCACGGGCTGGAATCAACAGGTTCTAGGATTCCCTGTTGGATTAGTTTGTCTAGTTCAGTGTCAATCTTACTTTTTAAAGCAAAAGGGACCCTTCTTGCTTTAATCCTAATGGGAGTGACAGTGGGGTCTAGCTTTAAGGACACAGGTGGTCCTTTGAATGTGCCCAGCTGGGGGCTGAAAACATCTGCAAATTCTTTGCAGACTTCCTGTAGGTCGAGTGTTTGTAAGCTGTTGAGTCCTGTGACGTGTATCCCCAGGGCCTCAAACCAATCGAGTCCTATGAGACTCGTTCGTTCACCCCCTACTACTAATAAGTCTAGTGGACCTTCAAAACTCTTGTATTGCACGTTAAGGGTGGCCTCCCCCTTAACACACACTCTTGAGTTCTGAAAATCTGTTAATACAATATCAGAAGGCCTTAACTTGGCCTTAGACCCACTACTGGAACAAATCTTCCTAAATGTATGCAATGAAATGATGGACAGGGCAGACCCTGTGTCTAGTTCCATAGATAATGGAACCCCTTGTAGCTTCACGTTGAGTGACAGCTTTTTCTTCATGGGCTTGTGTGTGCCTGTTCTACAGATGCTTCTTCGCGAAGCGCAAAACCCTACCCTATTCTGGCTGGGGAATCTGGTACCTTTCAGGCGTTCTTCTTGGGGTTGTGCCTTTCGTCGGCTCAGACACACAGCTGCAATATGCCCTTGTTTGCCGCATGCCCGGCAGGTAGCGGAGCGGAACTTGCAGTCGGTTCTCCTGTGGCGACCTCCACAGCCGATGCACTTGAGCAGAGCCGAAGAGCTTCCCTTCTGGTTCTCTTCCTTCGCGGGGTGTAGACGGTCGACTTCCTCGTCCGGATCCTCCTCGGAGTTTCGTCGGACGTCTTCCTGGTGCACGGACGCACCCTCTGCACTGTTTCTGATCGGCCGCATGTTTTTGATGGCGCCGCCTGCTGCTTCTTCTGCGGTGACTTCCCTTAAGGCGTCTTGGAAGGATAATTCTTCCTTGGCAAAAAGTCTCTGTTGTAGCTCTCGATGCCTTAGCCCGCACACGAATCGGTCCCTCAGTCGTTCCTCGAGGTCCTTGAACTCGCAGGGCTTGGCGGCCTTCCGTAGCGCGGCGATGTATTCCTTGGCTGTTTCACCGGACCGTTGATCCCTCTGCTCGAAGGTGTGGCGCCATGAGATAACGGACACCTTGGGGTGGAAGTGCTCTTTCAGCAGCTTCTTCAGGTCTGCGTAGCTTACAGACTCTACTGGAACAGGTGCTGCAAGATTTTCTGCGATTTCGAAGGCGTCTTGGCCGCAAACGCAAAGCAGGGTGGCGGCCTTCAAGCTATCTTCCCTCACTTGGTTTGCCTTGAAGTAGTTCTCCATTCTGGATACGTAGGACTCCCACCGCTCTGGATGTGAGACGTCGAATTCCGAAAGCCTTCCGATTTTCGCCATCTTCGGATCTTCAGGAGACGGGTCTATCAGCCAGCCTACCCCCGAATGCGCACCGGATTGGCGGGCAGCTGCCGAGTCGACGCCGTTCCTCTTCCGCCGCTCAGGACTCCTTGGGTAAGCTTACACTTCTTCCTTTCCAGGTAGTGCAAGGCATCCCACCTTCGTCGCCAGTGTTGCGTCCTTGGCGGGAAAACAGACACGAGAAGCAGCTGGAGTTCTCAGTTTCTTTTATTCAGCGTTCAGCTTACAGGAAGATGGCTTCAGCCTCGCCCAAACGCCTCGCAGCCTCTTATATAGGCAACTCCCGGGTAAATGGGTTACTTTTCCCGCGCCAGCACCCGCGCATGCGCACGGCGCTGGCGACAGCCTGTCTGGTCCCGGGCAGCTTTGCACCTGCCCGGGATTGCCTGCAAACGCCCGAGCCGTTTGCAAAGGCTCGGGACATAACAAGTATATTTTCTCTTTCCTTTATGGAGGAAGCCTCTATTTTTAATACTTTTTTCTGCCACGTCATTTTTAGCCCTGCTGCTATTGAATGACTAATATATTTTTAAAATGAGCTAAACATAAATACCATATTTTTCCATGTGTAAGACGCTATTTTTTCCTGCAAACGCCCTGTTCAAAACTCAGGTGGGTCTTATACAAGTGCAACATCTTATACACGGAAAAATAATGATAACCTCCGCAGCCCAGGGCATGCCTGTGTGGATTGCCATGCTGCCTGGTGCAGGTGTCAAGCCCCTGTGGGCTTGCCACTAACGGGAGGGGGGAGGGGGCAAGATCATCGTCCCGCTGAACTTCCGGATTTGCTGGCTCAGCTGTTTGGTGCTCTGCCAAACAGCTGATCGGCATGGAGAAACTCGCATGCCAGAGTGTCTTATACAAGGGTGCGTCTTATAGACCAGCGGTTCTCAACCTATGGGTCGCGACCCCATTTGGGGTCAATCAACCATTTTACGGGGGCCGCCAAACAAGGCGATCCGCCATTTTCCCCCCTCAGGGGCCGCCGTCGTGCATGCGTGCCGCGCATGGGGCCGCCACCGCGCATGCGTGCCGCGCATGGGGCCGCCGCCGTGCATGCGTGCTGCGCATGGGGCCGCCGCCGCGCATGCGTGCCGTGCATGGGGCCGCCGCCGTGCATGCGTGGCGCGCATGGGGCCGCCGCCACGCATGCGTGGCGCGCATGGGGCCGCCGCCGTGCATGCACGCCACGCATGGGGCCGCCGTGCATGCGCAGTACGTTTGTGTGACGGGGTCGCCGTCACACAAACATTGAGAAACGCTGTTATAGACGGAAAAATACGGTAAATGTTTTGCTTGGGCAGTTTGGGAATTCTTTTCAAGTTCTGAATTTGTAGCTCTTGATGGATGGCTGCTTGGTTTCTGAGAAGCTGTTGTGCACACAGAGGGCAAATGCCGAGGATGGCCTGTTTGGTTCCTAGTGCTTCATTTATTTACCCTCATTACGTGGTTTACTAGACCTAGTTTCATAAAAAACCCAGGGGTCTTCCTGTTTGCTTCTAAATCAGGAGTGTCCAAGCTTGGCAATTTTAAGATTTTTGAACTTCAACTCCCAGAATTCGCCAGCCAGCCAGTTGAAGTCCACAGATCTTAAAAGGTTGGATACTCCTGCTTTAAATGTATTATACCACAGTGGTTCTCAACCCCTGGGTCCCTGGGCCTATACTGGGCAGTAGCCCGTTGAGAATTGGGCTGCACAAGTGCTGGGCGAGTGCGCAAGCACACAAAGCTCCATTTGCGCAAGTGGTATACGTGCATGTGAAGCCATCCCCTCTCCCCGCCTGCCACTGCCACTGCTGCCACTGCCGAGTCCACAGAACCAGAAAGGTTGGGGACCACTGCTGTACGACATGTAGAGGAGATGACCACATATCATGCATCAGTAAGTAGACGAAATGATTCCTATATATATATAGGAATTTTATTAAAACTTTTAAACCAGAAGATAAAAACTAATACAAACTAATAGGAGGGAAAAAAGAAATAAAAGAAAAAGCAAAAAGTTGAAGAAAAATAGAAAAGATATAAACAGTTTCCAATATTCATCACAGCGGTTATAAATAAAAAATATATTTTAACTTCTCTCTCTAAAGTTACATCATATTACCATACTATTCTGTCCTGTCTAATCATCATAGACATAGATCCCAAGTTCATTTTTTTGTATTTTTATGCAAAAAGTCCATAAGAGGCTTGCAGACACCAATAAATGTTGACAATTTCTCTTCTCTAATCGAAGAGGTCAATTTACCAATTTCAGCAAAAATCTATCAACTTCACCAACCCTTCCTCCATAGCAAGTAATGCTGAATCTCTCTGTGCACATAGTAATTTCACTGCAGTAATCATATACTGAAATAATCTTCCATGGCTTTTTTCTAACACTTTTTTCATTAGTCCTAAAAAGAAAATGCTGGCTTCTATTGAATATTGATCTTTGAAATCCTCTGTGTAAAAAAAGTATTATTTGAATCCAATTTTAAAATATTTTTTTACATGCATGATAAAATGTCCCTTCGTGCTGTTCACATTTCCAGCATATATCTGAAGCGCCTTTATACATTTTACATAATTTCTCTGCTATCATGTACCAACAATATATCATTTTAGAAAAAAAATCTGAGATCATAACGCAATGTAAATTTCAACCCTTTTAGCTGCAATTTCCCACTGCTCTGTCTCTATAACCAAAATTCTTAGTTCATTAATATTTAATGAAATAAAAATACAATAATTAGTATCCTGGTGCTATTAATTGCTCTCTTCATTTGATACTGAATTTCTCTTGTTAATTTTCCAGTAAGTCCTGTGGTACATCAACCGTTCAGCTTCCTCTGCCAGGTCTCTTACGCTTCTTGTACTGAGATCCATAAAGGTACTTTTAGGCACAACCTGGGTTTGTATCTATTCCATATTCTCAATATGACACATCTAATAACACAATTTTTAAAGTCCACATTAATTTTAATTTTATCATATGATAAATATCCATCCATCCATCCAAACCTCAGATCATGATCTAACTTAAAAGACTAGTCTCTCAGCAACATCAATTTTTTTCTTCCAGATCAAACAAGCAGGGAAATACAATTTCAAATCTGGTAAACCCAATCCTTCTCTTTCTTTTGAATCTTATAACAATTTATATTTAACTTGTGGGGTTTTTTCCCTGTTCTGTTTGTCACAGGGTCTTTTACACATACCCAAGTTAGTAGGCTCCAAAACACAAGAGAGCCAATATAACAAACCAGATCCCTAAGCAACAAGCATTCAAAGGCTAGTATTAATTGCTGCATTCTTTCCCACTTCTACTACACCCCCTCCTATTGCTCCTCCAACTACTACTACTGATGAGTCCTGCTGGAGAATAGTATCTTTTTCTGTCTGCTTTAGACTGCTTTAGGCTACTTTATTTCCACAGATGAACACACTTTTCCTTCCTTTATAACCAGCTGCCTATCTGCTCAGCTTTTATAGCCAACAGCTGCTTTTGCTGGCTAGAGAGAAGCCCTAAAGGAACAAGGCAACAGCAGAATAGATGCTGGCCATCTTGTAGGCAACCTATCCTCTCACACCATATAAATTTAGATATATCTTTTGCCATTGTTTAAATGATACATCTATTGTCAAAATAGATATTGTCCAAAATAAAAACCTCATTCTTAGCAAAACTTTGATTTTTATCATAGAAATTCTCCCTGTGATAAATTTTAATTTCTCCTAGTTTAATATCCTTAATTTCAGTCTAGATATCAACACAATGTAATTATTTTGAAATAACACTGAATTCATATTTGTCACAATAATGCCCTCTATTTTACATTTTTCCCTCAGTCTTAAAAATAGTTTTTTCCAGCAATTCTATATAAGATCTTCTAATTTTCTATTTTTTTTTTGTTAACATCGAGAAATGATTCGTACTTATTTGCTCTATGAAAACTGAATGTATGCTGTAGAGAAACGAAAGGGAAATTGGACTTAGTTCAGAAAGTGAAAAAAAGAAATATTTAAAGACAAGTCCTATGGTTTTTATTTTTCAAAATAAATAAATATAACCTTCATATCTTCCCAGCTTCATAAATTTCTTCAACCTGGTAATATCACATCCAAGACCAATCACTCTGCTGCTCTACAGATGTGACTTCAGCTTTTGACTTCAGAGAGAGGATTGTAAGATTTAACTGTGGCAGACATTTTGTAGAGCTGAGAGTGATAACTCTAGAACAAGGGTCTCCAAACTTGGCCGCTTTAAGACTTATGGACTTCAACTCCCAGAATTCCTCAGTCAGGAATTCTGGGAATTGAAGTCCACAAGTCTTAAAGCAGCCACGTTTGAAGACCTCTGCTCTAGAGCAGGGGTCCCCAACTCTCTGTCGATGGACCGGTACTGGGCCACAGCATGCCAACAACCGGTCCACACAAACAAGCAAAGCTCTATTCATGGGATGCAGGCAGCACACAAAACCACGCCCTCTCTGGTCCGTGGAAAAACCTTTCTTCATGGAACCGGTCCCTGGTGCCCAAAAAGTTGAAGATCTCTGTTCTAGAGGCCCCTGGAGCCCTTGCTTTTTCATATTTTAGATGGCAGAGTAAAGAATGAGAAGTAGGAGGGTAAACTACTAGAGTAAACTACTTCCATTCTCATTTTTTTTTTAAAAAAAGTGAAAACTATCCAAAATTGTTCTGTTGATTTTTGCTTTTGAAGACCTGAAAGAGCTGATCGTCATAGAAGAAAATCTACCTACTACATTGACCTGATGGCACTGATGAAAGTTAGCCCAGAGAAGAAATATTAAAAAGGGCAGAAAAATATATTTTTCCTCAAAAGAACTTTTTAAAACCAAACCTGGCCCCAAATCTATCTCTCTGCCCCAAGCAAGAGCTAGGCCCATACAAATGCAAATGTAAAACCATCAGAAAGTTGGAGCCAGAGCAATCAAGAAGACAAAAGAGAAGATCTGCATACCCCACCCAAACTCTAGGAGTCAGCCCCATCACCTGGGAAGCAGGATATGATAATAGAATTAAACCACAGATATCAAGGCCTAGACAAACACTCAGAAACAGCCTCAAGGTTCATGCCACAGGAACAGGAAACTATTCCAAACAAGGCTAGAGGGGGTATAAAAGCCTACTGCCCCATGTGCTCAGCCCTTCTCTCTCCTCTGCACTTTCCTGAAGAACCATCTTTCTGCAATAAACTGTAACCTTCTTCCCAAAGCAGTCACCATGTTTGCTTATTTATTCCCGGCTTGGATGAACCAGGATGAAGACTTTACTTCTAACAGCACATAATCAATCAATTCAGAACTTTTTGTATGGCATGTGTATGTGTGTTAAAAAAAGAAAATAAAGCATTTGACTCTACTTCTCATCTTTAAAAGAAAGAGAAGAAAAGAAACAATGAAAGAGGGAAAGAGGAAAAAAGAAAGAAATGCACTGCTGAAAATTAGCTATTTTGTTACTTCTTTTCAGTAATACATTCTGGAGCTGCTAGGGAGTTGCACAATGGTTGCTCGGGGATTCTGCCTGACTTAATTTAGGATATTATCTGGAAAACCCAGCATCTCTCCCTTTCCCTGTCTAAGGGCTGGGATCACTAGCAAGGCGATGCTCTTGGGAAAATAATCTGCATTATAAGCATATATGCATATTAAATGTAACTTTCTTGGGAAGGAAAAAAGTATAAATTGAAAAGAGAGCAAGGGGGTGTTCCTTCCCAATCCCGCCCATTTTCAAGTTCTAATTCTCCTCTATCTGCTTTTCTTCCACAGCTTTTCCACCAAAGATTGGGAGGAAAAAATGCTAGGCATATTCTTAAGGTACATTTGAGGACGGATGGGATTGGAGTTGGGAAATTCCATGCAAGGGAGACATTAAATGTACACTCTTTTTTTCTGTCATACCAAAACTTTCTATCCTGGGGATTAGAGTCTACTACCAATATTGGCAAGTAACTTTCTCTAGCATTAATTCCTTAGCCTGACCAAGAATTGAGAAAGTATCCATAAAGGTGGTGACATTTTCTGAATCACCCCGAGGCAGAGTTTTACTTTGTCTTTGGAGTATCGTTTTCTTCTTGGCTTCCCCAAACGTTACAACTATTCGTCTTTTCCCTTAGCCTTGTCTGGCTTCTTCTTGAGCGCTGCTGCTTCCTCGCTTTTCTTCTCTTCTTTAAGCTGCTTATATCGCCACTTAGGCACCTGCAGGGCATTCTTGTTTTTCATCTTGGGTGGTTGGTTCTCCTCAGGAGCCGACTGGGAAGAAGACTTGGTGAGCTTAATTTTTGGAGTTGTGCTGTTGAATCGCTTAGGAAGGGATAGAAACTTCACAATGGGACTAGGGGATTGATAGGGTATCAGGGTTTGGGTCCTGAACTGGCCATTGCTGCACGATCTGCTATTTACTGACTTGGCATCAGGATCAGGTACATATCGATTGAGAATTTCTGGCACTGAGTGTCTCTGCTTGCCTACTTCTGGGGGGCTGTCAGGACAGAGAGTTTGACAAGCAGTGGTCACAAATGGGCTGGCCAAGGACGTGGTCATGCGCACCATGTGATCCATTACCCCATCCATCTCAGCATCTCGTGGGAAATGGATGGTAAACATGGAGCAAATGAGATCATACAGACGCTTGGCTCTTGATTTTGTAGCCGTCGCTTGGGCCACCAGTTCAGGCAGATGAGGCCACTCTGGCAAGTACTTGTTAGAGAATTGCTGGGCACAGGGGCGTTGCAAAAGGATTCTGATCCGCATGATAGTTTCAAAGGATCCAGTTATGGCTGCCCATTCCTGTGCAGTCTTTCCTTTCACGGGGTCCACAGCGGCAATATCAGCTCCTAGGAGAAAGCACACAGGATGAGAAGCCCAGCGGTATTTCATTCCCAAGTCCACACTTCCATACAGCTGCTGCCCCAGAGGTCTTGTTTTAGAGTTGCTTTCACTATCCCATTTTGAGATTCATGTGACAACCTGAAAGTTGTTTTGCGTCCTGTGCAAATTCTTTTTTCTCCATATAGTTTTTGCACATCTGGGTTGTATAACTGAGTTGTGCATTGAGTGGAAAGTTCTTTGCCCATCTTTCCTTCTGAAGGTGAAAGCGGCTTCTACAGGAACATATGTGAACATGTATGTTTATACGTGAAAGTGTGTGAGAGAGCATGTGATTTCACTAGGATTATGGTGGAGAAGAACTCATGAAAAAAAACCCCATGTTTAGAATTGAATAGTAGGCCCAGTTTCCTCCAAAGCTTTCCATTAGGTCATCTTGTGTAAGTCATTAAATATAAATATGTAAACAAAATGGTAAAAAGGATTAAGGATTCTTGTGGTTCCTGTCAGCAAGTAGATGGAAGAAGATGTAAGTTTTTTGGATTTTTTTTTAAAAAATGACATATGTAGAGTGAGATCAAATGGAAGACAGAACTGGTGGTTCTTATCATTAGCTGGATTGGGGCAGAATTCTGGAAGTCAAGAGTTTGATTAATGTAGATTATTTGGGTGGGGGAATCTTTTTGAACTTAGGTGTGAATGAACATTTTGCTTTATTGGTTTTTAATTGAGAATAGACACTTTTTTAGTAAGAGAACTGTGTACTATTATGTATGTTTCACAGATTAAGTAGCAAGATGAGAACAACCAACAACCAACAATCAATTGTTCATTTAAGTAAGACCTTCCAAAATGTTCCAAGATATTTCTCAACACTTGGTGTCTTTGGGCAAGTGCCAGAATCTTGGTAGAGTCCACAAATAAGGGAACACTGAATCCGGAATAATTAGGCCTACCTGTACACTAGTTGCTGTTTTTATTTCCCACAATATAGCAACACTGTGTACACATGGAATGTGTAGCAGGAGAATTGGCTGTGCGTATAGCCAGACTTGCCATTGTAACGAGTTTTTGAGGAGCTGTGCAATGGAAGACCCTCTGTGAGATGAAAAATTAGATAGACTGACAGACAGAGACACACATATACACACACATACCAGGGGAACTTTCCTGCTACGCTGCATCATTCCTTGGGCTTGGGCTTGGGCTTAACCGCTCTTTCCTCCATTTCTTTATTTTTTTTCTGTCATTTCTGGACAGCTGAAGTGAACACATTCTGAAAATGTCTAAAGCCCTTCTGGTTCATGCAGATAGTGAGAATGAATTTAGCTTTTTAAACTTCCCTTGCCCCTTTGCTTGCAGTTTCTAACAGATGGCTAAATGCACAGATCGAGTACCTTATCAAAATCATCACCACCTCAGCAGTCCTATGATTGGGTGGCTGGTGAAGCTGAGAAAGTGTAAGGAAGACAGACTTACTCCTAATGGGAAATGTGGACTGTGTCCTCCAGCTGCTAGCCAGAACAGAGGCAAGGGGAACTAGCAAAAGGAACAGCAACATCTAACTTGGCTTAGTTTCCCATAGGCCCTCTGAGGGGAGAAACTACTTTACTGAGTGATGGGGAAGAGATCATGATATTGAACTTGTGGTGATCCTATTGCTGTTGGCCGGCTTATGCAAAATAACAACTGAAGCAGACATTCCCCATCATCCAGAGGCTCTTTCCCTTCCCAGAGCTGACTACCTTTCCAAACAACATGTGGGTTTTTTTTTCACTCAGCTTTCACCTCCCTTCCCTCAGAAACCCACTTTTGTTGGCCTTGAAATGTGAGAAGAGATAAGGAACATTTACAGAGCCAATCCATTTTCCCTCCAGCCGATCAACAGAAAAATATTTTTTTAAAAAAAGGGCAAAGGCAAAGGAAATCACTGAACAGCCATGATTTCCAGAATGATAAAAAAAAATCCCCTGCACACAGAAGAACATAAATTGATCTCCATGCCTGCAATACGTTCAATATATATTCTGTGCAAAAATATAAAAGATATGTAAAAAAATTGCATATGTAAAAAATATGAGTAGCAACTGCTTTCCTTCCATTTCTGTTTAAAAGGCTCTGGGAGTCGAAGTCCACGCCTCTTCGAGTTGGCAAGGTTGAGAAAAACTGTCATAGAGGGAAAGCAACCTGGTTCTTTTCATGGTACAACGTCCCTGTGTGTAGAATAATGGCTTCCTTGACCCCAGGGCTAAGGCAGGAGTTCTAGGCAGGCTGCTTATCAGTGTGTGAAACTGGCTACAAAAGTATTAAAGGCTTAGAGTGGGCTAACAGTTTTCCTTTCAAGCCTCAGCCCTGCAAAAAAAGAAAGGAAGGAAGGAGAAGGAAGGAAGGAAGGAAGGAAGGAGTCTAGCTTTGTCCAATTTCAGATGAATAGCACAGGGCTAGAAAAACATTGATTCGGCCTGCAAAAAGAAGTAATATCAAGAGAATGACCAAACCTGTAATATCTAAAAAAAAGTGTTTCTCAACCTTAGCAACTCTAAAATATGTGGAGCAACTCCCAGAATTCCCCAGTGAGCATGCTGGCTAGGAATATTTGGGAGTTGAAGCCCACATATCTTAGAGTTGCTGAGGTTGAGAAACTCTGGTCTAGAATATCTGTGTGTGAATGGAAAGGGATTCATGAAAGGGGCTTGTCAATACTGCTCTGGCAAATCTTTTTATGAGGATTAGGTTGTTCCAAGAGTTACGAACGATAAGGCTCTATATCAGTGGTGGCGAACCTATGGCATGGGTGCAAGAGGCGGCACTCGGAGCCCTCTTTGTGGGCACACGTGCCGTTGCCCCAGCCTTGCCTCCCCCGTGACTTCCTCTTCACCAGCAGCCCCCCTGGAGGAGAGTCGCCCCCGAGCGTGGCCCACACAGAGCAGTGCAGCCAAGGACATGGCAGTCAGACAGAGTAGACAAGACTCTGCCCTCACGCCCCATCATGCACAGAGGGCGTGGCCGCCATGGCGCTGTTGGGCGATCTGTGGCGGGCCCTGGAGGTGGTGAGTGGCCCTGCGGACAGGCAGGATGGGGCGGAGCAGGGTGGGGCATGGGATGGAGTGGGGCGGGACCAGTTTTTGGGCACTCGGTCTCTAAAAGGTTCGCCATCACTGCTGTATATTATGGCTCTCCACCCAATTTCTTTATCGTGGCTACTCTTGAACTATTTTTTATCCCATTCATGCAGGTGAGCAATAAAGATAATGGTTTTTGCTGTCCTGCACTGCTCATCTATAAAATGGGGCCATTACCCTGAAAGCCCCTGCAGAGTCTCTTTTCTGATGTGGCCTAAAAGCAGTGAGACTCCTTATTTTTATTTCTAGCATCCTGGAACAAGTGCAATTTGATTCTTCTAGGTTTCTCTTTAGGGATATCGAAGATTGTCTGGAAGCAATTTTTTGTTTTCTAAACTGTCCTTGAAAAGTGCATCTCTCATTCATATTCCAGTTTGGGGTGTACCCCTTCTCCCCTTGAAAAAAGAGATGCCCCTAATATCTCTCACTACTGATGGATTCTCTGCACAATACCGGATTATGTTAATTCCAAGAACATTAAAATCAACATCTGGAAAGTCAGCAGCAATTAATAATATACCTGCCATGATCAAGGCTGCAATACAGTCGTTCTTCCCTCTTATTGCAGCCTTCATAAGTGCAGTCAGGCCTCTGTCATCCTGCATCTCAATGTCTACTCCTGGGTAATAATTCAGAAGATAGTTCAAAATAGTTACGTATCCTTTGTGGCAACAGAGAAAGAAAGGAAACAATGTTAGGAATGCACTGAAATCTTCAAAGAAAGATACTCATTACAGTGTAAAGGCAGCATCAATCACGGAGAATTCACAGTTCTACTAGGGGCATATTCTTAATTTTGTTTGATTTTTCATTTTGGTTTGCATCACTTTTGGTTTGCAAACAGTTTATACTTAGTTCCTTTCCATAGGCAAAAAGTCATCAATGTGTGTATAAATGAACTGACTGACAAAACCTCTACATCTGAGATCCTTTGTGGTTGTAAAAAATAGATTCACTGTGCTTTATGTTAAATCCCAAGACCCCCGTACCACTTTAAAATATTACACATTGCCCCAACCAGAGCCAGTTATCACACAAACTGGAAACTCAACCCAATCCACTTATTTCCATGTGCACATTCAAAAGCCATCCACCCCACCCCCACCCCAGTAAATGCATCCTATGAGAGATGCAGGACATAAAGTTCCAACAGTGGTGTTTTTTTTTTTTTTTCATTAAACATTGTTCTGCACAAATAATGATTTTGAGCAAGGGAACGACAGGAAGGGAAAAGTCCTTATTTTTGTATAATTTGGAACCATGTTCTTCAGTTGCTGTTTTTTAAATTCCGATCAAACATCCTGCCCAGTTTGAATCTTTTATGTTCCTTGATGTCCCTTGTGTCTCGGCTGGTGTATGAAAATAGTAACTTTTCCTACCTGCTTGGGCTGCCACCATAAGTGCTGTGTTTCCATCGTTATCCTGGTGGTTGACATCTATGTAGGAGCATTTACTGAGAAGAATGACAATATCTTTGAAACCCCGGAAACATGCTACCAAGAGGCCATTCTGGAGAGCAAGAGGGAAAATGTTAAGATCCAACTTCCAGAGCACACAATATCTTTCCCTATCCATCCTTTCTTGATGGTTGCTGCATCATGGCTAACCCCACTGCAATAAGGTCATCCTTCTGAGCTTGTTCAGTGACCATCTGAATATCATGCAGAGACTGGCTGCCTTGTAGAAAAGATGCTTTCCCATCACCATCCCTGGTGACTCTCTTCATCCCAATCCATCATAAGATTGACACTGGAGATAGGACTCTCTGGTTAACCATGAGTAGTAAGTGGCAATCAGTACATGGTGATGATATTAGCAAGGATTAGACATATATTCTCTCATGTATAAGGCACAATTTTTATATTGTAGCTAGTCTACTATATTTTCCCTCTTAGAACCTGCCAGTACATATAAGACAATTAGCTGGCTTGCAAAAACCATAAGCTGCTTAGGAGGAGCCTCTTAAACCCTAGAGCAGGGGTAGACAACCCAAAACACTCAAAGAGCCACTTGGACCCGTTTCCCACCGAAAACATAACATTGGGAGCTGCAAAACCCTTTTGATATCTAAAATGAAGATAACACTGCATATATCCTTTTTTACCATTACATATATATACATATACATATACATACATATATATATACATACACACACATACATATACATACATGCATACATATATACATATACATACATACATACACACACACACACACACACACATAAAGGTAAAAAAGGGTATATGCAATGTTATCTTCATTTTAGATATCAAAAGAGTCTCTCTCTCTGTGTCTCTCCCCCCCTCCCTCTTTCTCCTTCTTTCTCTCTTTCCTCTCCCTCTCTCTTTCTCTCTCTCTTTTTCTTCTCTCTCTCTCTCTCTCTCTCTCTCTCTCTCTCTCTGCCCTTGGTCTGCCAGTCCTCTTCCCCCACTCTCTTTCTCTCTCTCTTTCCTCTCTCTCTTCCTCCCTCCCTCTCTCTCTTTCTCCCCCCTCCCTCTCTCCAATCTTCTGCTCACCTGGCAAGCTGCTTCAAGCTGTTCTCCAACAAGCTCAAGGATAGGCAACCCTGGCTCTTTTATGACTCATGGACTTCAACTCCCAGAATTCCTGAGTCAGCATAGCTGGGCTAGCTAGCTCTTCCTGCTTTCTGCTTCCTGCAGAGATGCAGCAAAGGGAGGAGCTCCGCCCAAAAAGCTTTTCAGCTCTTGGAGAACACTGTGAGTCCACTCTCTTTTTTTTTTACACAGAGAGAGAGAGAGGGGGGGGGAAGCGCAAGTGCCTCTCTCTGTCTCTGTCTCTGCAAATGGCAGAGGAGGCTGGGAGCCGCAAGGGAAGGCTCAAAGAATCACATGCGGCTCCAGAGCTGCAGGTTGCCGATCTGTGGACTAGAAGATCTCCAAGGTCCCTTCCAACTCTGTTATTCTGTTGTTATTCTGTTAGGGCTAGTCCCAATTCAAGAGGGAAGTTATCCCAAAGTCTAAGTGCTATCATAGAAAAACAGAACACATGTGCTTCTTTGGTAAATACCTTGTGGAAAGGGGGACTACCCAGCAGTTTCTCCTGGGATAAACAATTGTGGTTGAAAAAGCCAGAAGATACTTCCATGCCAAGCTATATTGACTTTATACATAATCACTAACACTTTGACTTGCATTTGGAAGCTAATCAGAAACCTGTAGAGCCAGGGCTTGGAGCAATGGAGTAGTATGTTCATGGCAGTGAGTGCTAACCACAAATAGCCCAATGATTCTGGAGCAATAGAAAGCTTCCAGCTTTAAGTAACTAACTATGACCACCTGTTAAGATCAGTAAAGCTAGGGATTGCTTCTTAGACCACGGAAGAGCTACTAGGCTGAACTTTGTTCTAGCTATATCCTAGTTGAACTACACCATCACAGGATCATTTCATCTCCAGTTCACACCTGCTGTGTCAGATCAATTACCTGTCCGTTGATGTCCAACTCCATGGCTTCTTCCCTGGTCACCCCCATGTCAAGTTTATCCTGCAATCGCTTTGCATTGTTCTTGGCACAGCACCAGTACAATGTGACCTCTTGGTGGTCCTCACTGTCAGATAGAGCATCTTCATAGTCTGGGAAGACGGAGTCATCAGAGAAGAGGCTGCAGGTATCTGGATATTTCTCCTGTCGTTCATCTTCTTCATCCTCATAGTCTAGTTCTGAACTGGATTTGTTTAGGGTGGGTGGTGTGTTTGAATCTCTTCCATTGTCATCATTATTCATCCAGGCTGCTCACAGAAAGTAGCTTTTGATGTGGTTTTGGTGGCCCATATTCTTTTCCTTGGAAAGGACTATTTCTGTTCTGCCTTCTTTCTCAATTACACACCGAGGATCTGCAATGCAAAGGAGAAGACCTATGTTCGTGGGTTTGGAGAGAATAATACTAATATTTATTGTTCTGAAGAGATGGTACCGTATATTGTATTGGTCATTTGCCTGATATTCTCTATAATAAATTATATTCCAAAAGTAAAATAAACAGATATTCTGCTCTGGAGACTATTGTAGATCTCTATTTGGCAGTTGCTAAGATGAAAATACAGGTCCTTGACTTACAACCATTCATTCAGCAACCGTTTGAAGTTACAAAAGCACTGGAAAAAAGTGACTTACAACCTGACCTCACACTTACGATTGTCACAGCATTCCTAGGGTCATGTGATCAATATTCAGGCACTTGGCAACCAGCATGTATTTATGACCATTGAAGTGTCCTGGGCTCACGTGATCTCTATTTGTCACCTTCCCAGGTGACTGACAACAAGCAAGGTCAATGGGGGGGGGCAGCAAATTTGCTTAGCAATCATGTGATTCACTTAACAGCCAGGGTGATCCACTTAACTAACAAAAAGGAGGCAAAATCGGGCATGATTCAATAATGGCCTCGCTTAGCAGTGGAAGTTCTGATACCAATTGTGATTGTAAGTTGAGGACTAGCTGTAGTCCTCATTTAGCAACCACAGTTGAGACCGGCAACTTGGCTGTTAAGCAAAGTCAGAATAGGTGAGACTGTGACCCTGCTTATAATCTTACTTCAGCTTTCCTTTCCTTCCCTCCTCTCCCTCTCCTCTCCCTCTCCTCCCCTCTCCTCTCCCCTCCCCTCTTCTCTCCTCTCCCTCTTTCCCTCCTTCTCCTCTCCTCTCTCTCTCTCTCCCTCTCCCTCTCCCCTCCTCTTCCTCTCCTCTCCTCTCCTCTCCTCCTTCCCATCCAACCTGGGAAAGTAGGCACCTATTGTTTTCCCTTCTGGGGCATCTCCTCTCCTCTCTCTCTCCCTCTCCCTTTCCAAACGTGAGGACTGGTTGCAAAGTTATTTTTTCATCAGCTAATCGCAAAGAATTGTTGCCTGAGACAGTCACTAAGTGAAAACTACCTGTACAGAGTATGTTTCAGGATGTAGTTGCAATGAGTATGGAATAGTAATGAGCGTGCATCCAACTCTTGGATAGAAATGAGCAAGGGAACAGGAAAGTTAACAGGGCTAGCTTAGGGGATTCAGCAGGGAGTGCAAGGGAAAATACTTTTTCCTCTAAGACCAGAGTTTGCATTTGGCTAATAGGAGTGTGAAAAAGAAAGAAAAACTTTCAGCGCTTTAAGAAAAAAAAATGATGGTAAACAAAAAGGGGTCTCTAGTTATGGCTTGCAGTCAGCCAAAATTCCACAAAACAGCCTATGAATTTTTCTGCAAAACAATCTTTGTCTCCCTGCACATAAATAGCTGTAAATTCTTGTTTAGACTTGAAATGTTTTTTTCTGTTTTAGCTACAGTGATGATCAACTGTTCTGCCTGGACAACAATTAACTCAGCCCTAATCCTCTCCTCTCCCTCTCCCTCTCCTCTCCCTCTCCCTCCCTCTCCTCTCCTCTCCTCCCTCTCCCTCTCCCCTCCTTCCCTCTCCTCTCCTCTCCCTCTCCTCTCCTCTCCTCTCTTCTCCTCTCCTCTCCTCTCCTCTCCCTCTCCCCTCCTCTCTTCTCCCTCCCTCTTCTCTCCTCTCCTCTCCTCCCTCTCCCTCTCCCTCTTCCCTTCTCTCCCTCTCTTCTTCTCTCCTCTCCTCTCCTCCTTCCCATCCAACCTGGGAAAGTAGGCACCTATTGTTTTCCCTTCTGGGGCATCTCTTCTGAGTGCTAGTGAAAGCAGGGAGAGGGAGGGAGAGACCATGATTTTATAGTTCATAACAAGACGCTTGCCAAATTTTACTAAGAAAGAAGTAAAGAAAAAAAAATAGTCCACACTTCATCATTCCTTCATTGAACCTGTTTTTTTTCTTTTTATAAAAAAAAGGCATTTCATCACTCTGCTACTGAACTAGGAAGAAAAGAACTGTCTACGTCAGACTGTCTCAAAGCCTAGAACAAAATGGTGTCCAGAGTGAAATTAGGACCTCTCCCAGAATACATACCAACCACTCGGAACAGTGGTTGTGTAAGATCAGAGCCCTTGTGTAATATCGAATGGGGAGGTTGCCCTCCCCTGTTAAGGGCAGACTAAGGATGACATCATCTGTTCTTACTCTGCACCACCATAGGTGGTGTGTCCTTGAGAGGTTGGGCAGGCAGAAAGTGCACATCAGTCCAAAGACTGAAGAGATCAGACATGTCCAGGGCTTATTCTGAACTAGTCCAAAGGTCTTACAGGGAAATGTTCTTTGTCTTCCGAAGCGGCCTAGATTTGAGTTTGTGTTGTTTTCAACCTATGTCTCCACGAACCACCACCTCATAGTAGATATGTAACAGAAACAACCCACTGAATTCTAGGGCTGAAAAGGATAGAACAAGTCTTTCTCCCCCCCCCCAACTCCGCCAATACTTTCATATATATACTTAGTGACACATCAGGGATTTAGGAAAATATTCATATTGTACCCCAATATTTTAAAAACCATTTCATACTTCAAGATCACTGTGTACAGTGAGTCTCCTTTAAATAGCTTAACACTGACACAATTCCAAACACTGACTACAGGCAGTAAGTACGCTATAATTTTTTATTCCAGTTTGTGTCAATGATCCTTGACTGAATTGCTTTAGGATCTTGATGTAAAACTGTGCAGTTTGTTTTCCATCAATTTCAACATGAATTTAACTATAAAATATATTGGCCCTGATATTTCTAGGTTTTCCCTTGTCCCAAACCTGTCCCAAGCTGAACGTGAAGCTCTGCAGCTCCAGCCATCTCTTGCTCAGGCTTGTGCGGTGCTGCCATTGGTTCAGCTCATTCCCCTCCCCCGCTACCACTTTTCTAGGATGGTTGCGTACCACCTGCCAGGTGCCAATGTGCCACAGGTGGTACCCATATCACTGGTTGAAAAGCCCTGCTCTATTCTATCCCTCTTAATTTGTTACAATAAGGATAAAGACTAATAGTGTTCACTGTTTTTTATCAGGTAAATGCTCATAAGAAGAGTTATATTTGCTACATAGAAAACCAGTTATATGGCAGTTATTGAATTCATTTTACTTCTCAGTGGGCATATATATAGGGTTGCATTTAGCATATCAGCTACACAACAGACCTGCCCATTGAGTTTTTTTCCAATCTTTCCACAACAGTTTAGTTAGACCAGGGGTATGCAACCTTGGCTCTTTCATGACTGGTAGCTGAGGAATTCTGGGAGTTGAAGTCCACCAGTCATAAAAGAGCCAAGATTGCCTACCCCTGAGTTAGACCCATGTCTGGACAGCAAGACACCCCCCTCCCCATAACACTAAAGATGGTAATAAAGACCTAGAGGCTCTTGAGAGTTTAATAATTTCTTGTCATCACATGATCACATGGATTTTTATATCCCAAACAGGATGGGCCTGGGTTAGTATCATTCCATAATATTTACTATCAAAATTCATAAGCCAAAGTCCTATTTGGCAGATTCCCAGAAATAGTTTTTTCATCATAAAACTATTTTCAAGAACCAGAGCCACATGGATCTGGTTAAATAGTTTATGAATGAGCTTGAAAACAATTATTCCATTAAATCTAATTTTGAAATATCAATTCTTTTCCTGCAGTCCTGGTATGCACTTCTCTTTATTATTTCTCTGTCGCAAATGTTAGGCCCCTGACAATGCCTAGTGTAAATCTCGGTTGCAACTTCCTGCTTTGAAGTTCTGTTTAATAAGAAAGTCCTGGCTGTCCCGATATGGATTTTTCTAAGTCACCATAAAATAGTTGCAGAATAAACCATACATATTCAACAACTTTTAATGAACTGCAAAATGCGAGTTAGAACGCATCCGGTTTTAAATCCAAAAATAGCAGAAAACCCTTAAAAATCATATGAACCAGGCAAACACTATAAACTGCACACATACACATATGTACATGCACACACACATACATTTACAGCCTTATGTTATTGTGCAGTTGTAACATAATAGCCTGCTAAGCAGCTCCTTCCTTTTATAGTTAAATCCATTTCCTTTCTGTTGTGAGAACAATACAATACACTAGAGCAGTGATGGCGAACCTTTTAGAGACAGAGTGACCAAACTGCAACCCAAAAACCCACTTATGTATCATCGGGTGCCAGATCGTGGCCCATTGAGTGGTTGTGGCCAATTGGATGAGCATGGCCCACTGGGTGGGTGTAGCTGCGATGGTAACAGCAGACTGGGTGGGACTAAAAAGTTCAATCAATCAATTCCAACTGCGAGATCTTTTTTTTCCTGTGTGAAGTTGAAATTGATTGATTGAATCCTTTTTTTTTGCACACGGCGACGGAGGCCTAAAGTGAAAAGGTTTGATAAAACCCAGCTGAAGGCCTAGGACTGGGGTGGCGGCACATGTGCCCACAGAGAGGGGTCTGCATGCCACCTGTGGCACGCGTGCTATAGGTTCGCCACCACGGCACTAGAGGTATCAGATCAAGATTGCAAAAATCCAAATGACCTCTAGATGGCAGCATAGAGGTACAGAAAACTCTCTGCTTCCATCTACTGGTTGTTCCTATTCTTGCATCTCAAAAAGAGTATGTAGTCTCAAATCACATTCTAATCACGATTACAGGGAGGGGAATATATTTATCTGTTAACAAGTTAACAAGTGAAGTTCCCTCCACTAATAACATAAAAAAGCTTATATCATCATAAAAACATTAATACAAAGTAACCCCCCCAACCAGCAAATAGACAATTTATAAAATGTGGTATTATCAAAACATCACAGAAACATACTCTATCCTGGGTAGAAAATACAACATAAAAAACAGACATTATTTTCTAAATTACTTGCTATGTTATGTATTAAATAAGAACCCTCTTAATGGCCTTGTTTATATGGAAATAAAAATATATACCTGAAGATGATATGGCTGCTCCATTGTTGGGTAATTCAAAGTGAGGATTGGAGAACTAGTGGGATCAAAGATTGCCAGAACTCCAAACTCGTCTCATTAACTGAAGGTGATATCTGATGAAAATACCTTCAGCTTTTTGGGGAGAGATCAAGTATCTTAGTCTGTCTTAAAAGGTGTCCTTTAGGGCTGCCCTTGTTTCACTTAATCAAGATTTGTTCAGAAACACTCCATTAGTGGCTGTTGTGCTGCCTCCTCTGACTTCCATTGCAGCATGACACGGCATACCTCTCGATGCTAGGACACGTGGAAATTTTCTGACACTGTTTCTGGTCACTTCAAAGGATGAAAGCTTCGGCCTTGGGGATTTAACCTCCCAAGCTGTGACAGCTTGCACGTTGCCCTAGGCTTAGCTATGGAAGACGTCTTAATTTGTGGCGTTGCTTAAAATGGCTCTGAGCAGGATTTGAAGTATTTAACTCAGGGGTTAATTTTAGCCTCCAATCTTTGTGTGCTCATTCCTTGCTATAACAAGCAGCAGAAAGTTGTTCTGTCTTGGAGAAGAGAAGTCATTGGATGAAGAGGAATAAAATGGCTTACATTCTACTAGCTATTAAGTATAAATTCTCCTTTGCCCATGCAAATTAATGCTTAAGAAACAATCCCAACTGCTTGAATTGTTACAGGTAGGCCAACACTAGCTAAAATGCCTAGTCCTAAGTAGTTAGAACAGTCACTCCTAAAGACAGATCACAAAGTCCACTAAATTCTGCACTTGTAACCATACTGTTATTTTATCCATGCCCCTATATATAAATGAACATGTATAGGCAATATATATATATTCAGGATTTTCAGTCTTGCAAAAAACTCTGCCATATATTTTGCTGATATTTGGAATGTGGAGACAGCAATGACAATGGGGAAGACTGCTCTCAAGTTATCTCTTTTCCCTTGTAGATCTCAGCCAGTTCAGTTATTGAGTTGCTGCAGAAGATAACAGAATAACAGATTTGGAAGGAACCTTGGAGGTCATCTAATCCAACCCCTTGCTCAAGCAGTAAACCCTGTACCATTCTGGGCAAATGATTGTTTGAAAACTGTTTGATGATTTTTGACAGGACCTGGATGGATGATTGCTCCTAGCCCTATTAGAAATTTCAGTAGCCTTTGAAATCATAGACCAGGGTATCCTACTGAACACCTGCAAAGAGTTGGGCTTTGAAGCACTATATTACCACCAAGTTGGGGGGGGGGCAGTTAGAGTGTGTGAAGGAAGAAATGTTACACCCATGGTTCCTTCAGTGTCAGATTCACAAATCTTCTTCTATCTCTCTATGACAGGGTTCGCCAATCTTTCTGGGTTGGCGGCCTGGTGGGAAAGGGAGGGACAGGCACCTTTATGTGCACATGTGCACACGCACAAATGTGGCTGCGTGCGTGTGTGCTCAAACGGGGCTGTGAGTATGCGTGCTCCGCAAATGGGGCTGCTAGCGCTGGTGCATGGTTTGCGGCTTGCCTAGCACTGGTGAGAGGCTCTCTTAGCACCAGCGCGCCAGCAAGAGGCTCTCCTAGCGCTGGCGCAAGGACAGAGGTTCAGCGCATGCACATGCGCGCATGCACTGGCCAGCCACTCACACGGCCCGGTGGCCAAGAGGCCACCTTGTAGTGGGTTGCAGCCCATAGGTTGGGGACCTCTGCTCTATGATATGTAATATCTATATCAGCGGTTCTCAACCTGTGGGTCGCGACCCCATTTGGGGTCGAACAACCATTTCATGGGGGTCGCCAAACAATGCAGTCCACCGTTTCCCCCCCCCTTTTCCTTAGCTGTGCTACTCCCTTTTATTCTATTGGCTTTCGAAAGCCAATAGAATAGACTCTCTTGTCCAGGCTGTCTCTGCCCTGCTGAGCGCGCCAAAAGCCCCAGTCTGCAAACAGTGCTGCAAGTTATTTGCAGCGAAGATGAACTGTCTGGAAGCTTCCACCCCTCCCTGCTGACCAACTACTAAAAATGTAAGTAAAAGAGGGCCAGGGGTGGAATGTGGGAGGCCAGCGGGCACAGGGAGGGTTGCTGGCACGCGTGGGGCCCGGCGGATGCCTTACCTCCCTTGAGCTGGGCCAGCTGGTGGCCCAGCTGGTGGTCGCCCTGCGCCATCGCTGCCCCTTGCCAGCTACGCCTCGGCCAGCGCAGGGGGCGGCACCACGCATGCGCGGCGCTCCTGGGCAGGGAAAGTCCTCGACTTACGACCGGTTGGGTAGTCCTCGACTTACGACCGGTTGGGGTCACAGCATTAAAAAGGTTGAGAACCACTGATATATGATGCGCTTAATAAAGGTTAGCTGTATCAATTCACTAATGATACTCAAGTCTACTGTGCTACTTTGGGCTGGAGTGGAATGCCAGAAAAGTCCTGGCTTGCTACCTCAAGTCTGTAAAGACCAGGATGGGTAAAAACAAGGGTGTAAAGCCCGATTGCATCGTGCGCCGTATCATGACGTATTGGGATTTTCTTTGCCTTTGCCTTTGTGGGACCGGAGTAGGCATGGCCTGCATGGGCCACATCCCATCCGCGGGCCGCATGTTTAACATGCCTGGGTTAAAACAAGCTCAGATTAAATCCTTACAAGACAAAATTGCTGTTTGTTGCCAATCTGCTTAATCTGACTTGAATCTAATTCCAACTTGGTTTTTGAATAGAATCACCCTCCCACTGCAGGAGCAGGTCCACAATTTGAGGTCCTCCTGGATTTTGGGGTCCCGATAGAGCAATAAGTAGAAGACTGGCTAGTTTGCCCAACTGGTTAATGTGCAAAGGGAGGGACCAAGATTATCTCCCCAGTATAACTGATATTAACAACTGCAGGTGACTTGCTTAACAACAATGGTGGATATGAGGTTGTAAGCCAGGGGTCTTCAAACTTGGCCCTTTTATGACTCATGGACTTCAATTCCCAGAATTCTTCAACCAGCATGCCTGGCTGAGGAATTCTGGGAGTTGAAGTCCACAAGTCATAAAAGGGCCAAGTTTGAAGACTCCTGTTGTAAGCCCATCACAGTCATGTAATGCTAACAATGGATTTGCTGGTGCCACCTGTGGTTATTAAGTGAGGATTATCTGCACTCTGGAGGGATCAGAAAAAATGTTTGGAGCTGGCTTTATATTTTTCCATCTGCCTTGTTACAAGGCTGGTTTAATAAACATCTTTCAAGGAAGCCAAGTGTAACCATGTGAGACAGCTTGCCATCACCTTATTTTATTGCAAGTGTTATAGGAACAGGAAGAGTAAACTTATTTCATCTTTTTAACCAAAGCTTCCAAAACATCTAGTTAATTTCAATGTGTCCTTCTTAGTTCCAGATGGGCCTCCCACCATTTACGCACAACATGCCCAAATACTGTTCAACAGCATGTGAATCCCAACACAGGTTACCAGCCTTTGTTGCTTCGGTTACAATTTAGCAAATCCGTGATATTAGGATAATTATACTGCCTTTGCTTTTTGTCTGTCCTGTTGAAGGAAGAGAGACAGACAAAGATAGAAAGGATGAAATGGTACTTGGTAATATTAATCAAGTAGATGAAAAGAAAATAAGAAAAAAAAGGAAAAGCCTTTAACTTGTTCAGTCTGCAGTCATGTAAACCAGGAGTCCTCAACCTTGGCGACTTTAAGACTTGTGGACTTCAACTCCCAGAATTCCTCAGCCAGCAAAGCAAAGAGTTGAAGTCCACAAGTCTTAAAGTCGCCAAGGTTGAGGACCCCTGATATAAACCCTAAGAAATTCACTGTAAAACTGCTGTGGGTTCAAAGAGAGCTTGATGTTTCTTTTCCCTTAATGCTTCCCTTTAGTTATATAATCTGTGACTGGATGAAAACATTTCCAGATCCAATATTATATACCCTTGTTAGGAAAGCAATGTGTTGATAACGGCCCTTCCATGCAAAGCTAGTTTTCTGTGGAGGAATTTAGGGGGAAGAGTGAGGCCCGCCATCCATGTGCTCTTAGCTAATTTTCTTTTTGGAAGGAGTGGTTTTGAAGCAAGGTGTGGCTTATGAGGGCTAGCTCAGAGAGCTGTGCTTTATAATCTCTTTCTTATAGGCTCAAAGATCCTGAGAGGTTTACGTTGCTTCTGAAATCTTTGTAGACCAAAGGTTAGGCATGGCAATTTCTCCCTTTCCTTCTCTCTTAGTGCGCACATACAGTTCTGTAATATCTATGAACCGCCAACATTTATCTTTAGATCGGGCATGTAAATCTGGTCAAGGGGGATCCCTGCCCGGGGTTATACTCATGCCTTTATCAAAGATATGGTGTTCACTTCTTCACCATTTGCTGCTCATTCCTTCTCGCTCCCTCCACTGAACTGAGGCAGGCAGAATTTTGTGTCTCCTGTGAGTTCAATCTCCATTGAATTGTTTTGGGTTTCTTGAATGCTTGTGTGCATGTTGTATGTCTATGTGCCTGCTTGTGTACATATTTCTGAAGTCCTTATGGCAGTGGTGGCGAACTTATGGCACGTGTGCCAGAGGCGGCACTCAGAGCCCTTTCTGTGAGCACGCGTGCCGTTGCCCCAGCAGAGTTCGCCAGAGTAGCGAGCACATGGTGTTTGGAAGCGACAGGGCAGGAAGTGAGCGAGCAAGTGGCGTTGGCCCCCAGGGATGCCCCAGAGAGGCGAGGGACTGGCCCCCATCGCCCTGGCCCCGGCCATTCTCACCCAGTCTGCTGTGACCACTGCAGCCATGCCCACCCAATGGGCCACGCCCCTACGCCCTCCCTGAGGGCACCACAATACTGATGCTGCCCTGGCACTTTGTGATAAATAAGTGGGTTTTGGGTTGCAGTTTGGGCACTCGGTCTCTAAAAGGTTCACCATCACTGCCTTATGGTCTCTGGGCTTATTTGAGTATGGCCGGAGCTGTTTTATTAGAGATCCCATACTCTAAAGATATTGTTATTAATATGTAAGAGGGCGTTTCATATGTTTCAAAATGCTTGATGGCTATTATTGCTAAATAATATTGCATTATTGCTAAATAAACCCAGGGTCTAGAAGCTCATGTTAACATTTATGTGTGGAAAAATGCAAAGAAAGACAAATAAATAAATACACGCAGAATTGCCGTAAGTTTCACGTTCTTCTAGTTCTGATTTATTTTTTGCTCACAGCTCCCTCTTCTGGTTCCTTCTATATCAGTAATCCCCCTTTATAAATATACAAACTTTTCTGTAAGTTTTCCTACTGTGACATAGAATAGCATTTCTTAATTGGGGAATGATGGGGCTGTAATCCAATTGAGCAGCTGACTGGGATTCGTTGCCATACTGTGAGACTAAACCAGCATACATAATAAGATCAGTTGTTACTGATTGCAAGGTTAATAATAATATTGTGCAGAAATCTGTACGCACGCATGCATACATATCTATCCACCACATTATGTTCTTACAGCACGAGCAACTTTATCCGCTGTATAGAAAAGAAGTAAGAGATAGTAAGCCAAAGAAATTAAAAGCACGAGATGAGAAAATGAAATGAAAACTTAACTAAAACTAGTGTATTATTATTGTCTTGAGCTTTGAACGTAGTCTCGGCTCTTTGTGACTGCCTGGAATAGCTCCTGCAGTTTTCTTGGCCAGGTTTTTCAGAAGTGGCTTGCTATCGCCTGCTTCCTAGGGCTAAAAGAGAAGGACGGGGCCAAAGTCACTCAGCTGGCTTTGTGTCTGAGATGGGGCTTGAATCCATGATCCCTCAGTTACTAGCCCAGTGCCTTTAATCACAACACCAAGCTGGCTCTGAAAAACAAATTTATACCAGACCAGTTCATACTTTTTATCCTTGCAAACAGGCATACATATACCATATATATATATATATATATCCCCTACTTAAATTGACTTCTGTTCTCCTCTCCTTTTTCAGGTTCTCATCAACGCTATTTGATTATTACTTTCTCTGTCTTTTTCTATTTTCATTGCAATGGCACTTAGACTCATATACCGCTTCACAGTGCTTTACAGCCCTCTCTAAATGTTTTACAGGGTAAGCCTATTGCCCCCAACAATCTGGGTCTTCATTTTAACAGCCTCGGAAGGATGGAAGGCTGAGTTAGCCTTGGGATGGAACTGCTGGCAGTGAGCAGAATTAGCCTGCAATTTGTTGTTGTTAATTGCGAAGTCGTGTCCGACTCATCTCGACCCCATGGACAACGTTCCTCCAGGTCTTCCTGTCCTCTACCATCTTCTGGAGTCCATTTAAGCTTACGCCTCCTGCTTCAGTGACTCCATCCAGCCACCTCATTCTCTGTCGTCCGCTTCTTCTATTACCCTCAATTTTCCCAGCATTAGGCCCTTCTCCAGTGAGTCCTTCCTTCTCATTAGGTGGTCAAAGTACTTGAGTTTCAACTTCAGGACCTGGCCTTCTAAAGAGCAGTCAGGGTTGATTTCCTCTAGGACTGACCGGTTTGATCACCTTGCAGTCCAAGGGACTCGCAGGAGTCTTCTCCAGCACCATAGTTCAAAGGCCTCAATTCTTTGGCGCTCAGCCTTTCTTATGGTCCAACTTTCACAGCCATACATTGCAACTGGGAAAACCATGGCCTTGACTATACACACTTTTGTTGACAGGGTGATGTCTCTGTTTTTTAGTATGCTGTCTAGATTTGCCATAGCTTTCCTCCCCAGGGGCAAGTGTCTTTTAATTTCTTGGCTGCAGTCCCCATCTGAGGTGATCTTGGATTCTAGAAAAATAGCTGCATTCTAACCACTGCACCACCACAGCTCATGCTTCCTTCCTATCTTTGTTTGTCATTTGTTCCTCATTCACTCTCCTTCTATGAGCAAACCACTTCAATATACTTTTTTCCCCCATGGAGGTCACTCCTTTTGCACCAGTCTACATGCATCCAATACCCATTCACTCTTATGTTTATATCTTCTTGTTTTACCACACACTTTTCTATAGTAACCCGTCCTTACAGCATTCATCTTGCTTTTAATTTTACCTCATCCTTTTGTCAGCATTTCCTTATTCTCTTACAGACATTTTGTTTTCTTCTCTACACAATCCTCTTTTTTCATACTTCATCACGAACTTTTATGGCTCTTTGTGAGATACTTTTTGTTCTATGCCAAACAGTTTCTGCAGCCTTTCCCACCTTATAGCCATTTCCCATTCATTCTGTTGGAAAACTATCTTCTAATACTTTTTCATACATCTTCTTGTCCTGCGCTGATTTTTCTTTTATTCTTGTTTTCTTCATTTCTTTCTTTTTCTTCCCAGATGCAAGTCCTGACACTATTAAAAAAAAAACAAACCCTGCCCCATTCAGAACTAGCATCATCACCCTGATATCCTTCACTAAATCTTTCGATCTGTCATCGTAAAAAAACAATTGAATCACGGTCATAAATGTATGTTTGGCACTGTATCATATGCATAATTTAAAGCATGAATTTGAACTAAACTCATCTTTATTTTTGGACTAAGCAGTTTTTTTTAAAACAAATACTCACCAGTCCTCATTCTTATTTATTCGGGAGTCACCAAATAGCCCAGTAACTTTTTCTATACCAACTCAGATCATTCCTATCTATTTATTCATGTCCCCTAGTAGAATAATTATTTCTCCTGGATGCATTCATTGAGAACATTATAGGTGGTCCTCGACTTACAACAGTTTGTTTAGTGACCGTTAGAAGTCACAACGGCCCTGAAAAAAAGTGACTTATGACCGTTTTTCACACCTATGACCATTGCAGCATCCCCAGGGTCGTGTGATTTACATTTGGATGCTTGATATTTGGTTCATATTTATGACGGTTGCAGTGTCCCGGGGTCATGTGATCCCCTTTTGCGACCCTCTGACAAGAAAAGTTAATGGGGAAGCCAGATTTGCTTAACAACAGTGTTACTAATTTAACAACTGCAGTGATTCACTTAACAATTGTAGCAAAAAAGTCGTAAAATGGAACAAAACTCACTTAACAAATTTCTCACTCAACAACATAAATTTGGACTCAGTTGTGGTTGTAAGTCAAGGGCTACCTGTATTCAATTCCCCCCCCCCCCAATTCCTCTCAGTTTCTTTTATTATGGCCATTCACTGGAGCGTGTAACAGGCAACAAGCAGCCTACAAATCCTGTTTCCCTATTTGTCTGTAAAAGTCACATGGTCCAAAGTCAAACTTACTAACACACATTTTAACCCTTTCATTCATAATAAAATCTATACCTTCACTTATTTGAGGTATGTGTCTCTCTCTGTGTGTGTTAATAAATACATAAAATATTTGCACATGTTTATAAACTCCATGCCACAAGATCAGATCCTTCAGATCTGTTGTATTACATTTCCCCCTTCCTTTTATTCCTTTTCATTTTATTTCACAGGCATACAGCATATGTATCTATTTTTCTTTTATTAATTTCCTATGGTAATTTATATGTGCTTATTTATAATTTACTCATCTTACTCATCTCCAGATCACAGTCCTCCATGTGTCATAGCCGTTACCTGATGGACCTATGGATGTTGATTGCCATTGCCCATTATGGCTTTGATCAATTAAAACTGCCACATAGTTTATATACCACTATGTATCAATATAGAGTATATATACACACCCAAATGCACATGTGTATGTGCACACTCACACTCACACACAATAAGGACAAAGTTAGTTGATGCATATTTGCTACAAGCACAACCAAAGCCTTCCAAGCATGTTTAGATTATTTTATATTAGGATCTCTAATTTAAAGCTAGCTTGCAAATCAACATGCTGTTGTAAAAAAAGAGACACAGGAGGATGCCTGTGTACACCAAGGGGGCCTGTTGAAAAACTAGAAAGTTTTCTTCCTGTACATGAGATCTCATCATGTTTCTAACTTTTTTCCAAGGTGTTTCAGAATTTCTTTTGAGGGTACTTCCTAAGCTTCTTTTAATGTGGGCAATCAGTAAGGATGCTGCCACTGTTGTTTCCCTTTGTTGTTAGTCTCTCCCTCACTGCATGAAAGGTATTTCATCCTGCGATTTAGCTGAAACTTATGAAGGCAAGAAAGACTGTTGAAGTTGATAATCACCATTATGACAACAAAGTAATTGTCAGGATTGACGTGGTACTGGCGAAGAACTATACTGTAGTTTGTGAAATGCCACAAGAATGGAGCAATATCTTTGGATAGTGAGATAGGTGGCATATAAAACAAACAAACAAACAAACTAAAAACCTGCAGTGCTACTATTACACCAAACAGGTTTTGAATAGGTTAAAAAGCCGTTGATATTAAATAATGTCCGAAGATATGAAGGCATCTATCTACCTTTATTGTCCAGTGTGCTTCCTATCTCTCCAAACAAACCACAAGGTGGAGGTGATTGATTATAAATCTCTTAGAGTCAGCTACGTCTTGGAAAATGCACAAGAGCTGCAGTTGCTTCTGAAGCATGGGGCTCACATAAAAATCACTAGCACAATAAGTGTAGGAGGATGATAGACTGTTGCACAATTCCCCCATGAATTTAATATGTCTCTTTTCCTCCATTGTTTGCTTATACAATGTGGAATGAAGTATATTTTGCCTTCCTCCAATGATTCTGCCCATCTGGCAACTACCAGACATCCTTCCCCCGTGCTACACAATGCACAACATCCCATGTGATCAGCATCCCTGCTAGATTTCAGCCATTATTGTGATCTCCATGGGGAAATGTATTTCACCAGCTACTCCAAGGACTTGAAGGCCACATGGCATGTGATGCAGTAGCCTCCCTATTTTTATTTTTATGTTCCTATTATTGCGGCTTAGATTCATGGTGCTTCGAAGGAGGGCTTTGGATGACTGGAGCAAAGACACAGGTAATAGGAGAAATAGCATTCTTCCTTGCAGGAAGCACATATTATGTGCTGAATTGCCCCCGAATCTGTTGTGAGCTGTTTATAGGGGATCACATCTTATACTACATTCCTGTGGACTTTCCAGCAGCTTCGGGGAAAGTGATTGTGCTGAGGAAAACACTATGTGAGGAAGGGATATATCTCTGCTTTATTGAACTCGGTCTCTTGAACCTAAAAACTCTGAAAAATAACACAGAACAAAACAAATGTCCCAGTAAGCCAGGTTCATATGTCAGATTCAGTTGTGGAGTTTGGCTAGTGGGCATGGGACCATTTTCAACATCTGTGTGGTGTACGAGCCCATCTGGATTAATGTGATCCAAGATGGTGCTTTTTCTGGATTAAATTTTTTAGTGTAATCAATTTTGCAAAGCTAGCCATCTCAACAAGTGTCTCTTTGATAAAGATACAACAGTAAAATCTTCGTGAAATGATGGTGTATCTCCGTGTATGTGTGCACTTGTTCACTAACTGAGATTTATAGCTAACTAAACTGCGCAAATGCTACCATAGGGCCTCTCCCCACTGCTCTGTTGAATTGCTGCTGTTGTTCTGGCATGAGATTTTCTGCCCCTATTGCCGACCTATATCCGGCATCCTGTACAGCTAGTCCTTGACTTACAACAGTTCATTTACTGACCGTTCAAAGTTACAACAGCACTGAAAAAAATGACTTAGGGCAAATTTTCACACTTATGACCGTTGCAGCACCCCCATGTTCACATGATTTATGTTTGGATGCCTGACAACCAGTTCATATTTATGACGGTTGCAGTGTCTCGGGTTCATGCGACGAAGTTTCACAACCTTCTGACCAGCAAAGTCAGTGAGGAAGCCAGATTCACTTAACAACCAGGTTACTAACTTGTCAGTTGCAGTCATTCACTTAACAAATGTGGCAAGAAATGTCATAAAATGGGACAAAACTCACTTAACAAATTTCTCCCTTAGCAACAGAAATTCTGGGCTCAGTTGTGGTCGTAAGTCAAGGACTACTGTAGTTTTGTTTCAAGTCACTTCCAGTCCCTTGCCTTGCCTTGGGGGCCATACTGTAGGTGACAAAGACTAACCATTTTTAAACATCTTGGAGAAGTTCTTGGACAGGATCAGAATAGGAAGGAAAGTACTATGTATACTGGTACAGCTAAGAGTGACTTAAGTCTGCCTGAGTCATGGACAGGGACATAGCAGAAAAATAATGTAGTCTGGATATGCTCACACCACAACCACACATACACAAGAGGGAAAGCCTCAAAGCTTCACTCTGGTTTTCTGGTGGCGAAACTAGTTTGGTCTACCAGTATGAGTTAATATTAGAATCAGTTTGATTGTACATTTTATGATTTCACCCTCTGCTTACAACTGAGTAGTGATAAGAGTTGGTTGACAAGGTGAGTTTTTAAAAAGTTACAAGTCTTTAGGAGTTTTTGCTATGTTGATTGAAATTTCTCATTATTCAATAATAATGAGAATAATAATGAGAATAATTATTCAACTCTCTGGAGACATCATCTGCTCCTGCATTAAAGGCTATAGAGGCACTTGCTTATGAGATGGGCAGCTATATAAGACAGACAGATAGATAGACAGACAGACAGACAGACAGACAGACAGACAGACAGACAGACAGACAGACAGATAGATAGATAGATAGATAGATAGATGGATAGACAGTCAGACAGACAGACAGACAGATAGATAGATGATAAAAATATGCAAAGAATCATATACTTTTTGCAATCTAATGACATACTGTGTGTTGTTTTTCCCTTTTTAAGTAAAGATAATAGTAGAATGTGAATAGCAAAGCTAGGCTGCAAACATAAAGAATGTGAATGCCCCCAAATTTGACAATGAATATTTCTCATTACACAACTTACTCTCCCTGTGTTGCAGTCAAAACTCGTACCCTGCTTGCCTTGACGCTACATTGTGGTTGCGTCACAGAAGAGCCTCAGCGTATGCTCTGATTTTGTAGCTGTAATCTGTCAAACATGGTGCCATTCAGATGTTTTAAATTATATTGCCTATCCTATTGTCTTGGTTGGAGCTGATGGCTACGGTCATCCCAAGCCTCTAGAAAGCTTGTAGAAGCCTCAGGTTTAACAACTGAGTTGGGCACAAACAAAAAAAAAAAAGTTTCACATGGCAATTTATTTAATGAAATCAACTTTCCTGCAGATTTTGCTGAAAGCCTCTTGGGTTAATACTCTTCCTCGGCCCCCTCATTGTCCTCTGAGGTATCCAGATCCTCCGAAGAATCTTCTTCAGACTGATGATTCCAAATCACAGTCAGGTTCATGTTCTGCCGAACTGGGGTTCCATTGTAATGGACACCGTTGGCAAAGAGGCACTGCCGCAAGTTCCAGCAGATGATGTAATACAGAGAAAAGAGCCACAGGACCAGTCCAGCCAGGAAAGTGGCAAGGAGCAACCGTGTAGCTGGGCCAATATACTGCTGCAGAGTGAAGCGGTGTAAAGGAGACGGGAGCCACTTCTGAAAGAAAGTCTTCCAACTCCAACTCTTCTCCTTCAGAAAAGCCTTCCTGGGCTTCTGGATGGGGCCCTGACGACTTCTACGGACGGGTGCCCTTTTTTCAATCACTAAATGTGATTTTGGGGCCATTCCTGTTTGATTTTCCTCCGCATTCCATTTTGGTTCCAAACTCCTGTTCATGTTGAGGCTCTTCTTTAACTCTCTGGAGACATCGGGGCGCCCAATTTGCCGGAGAGCTCGAGCCAGGCGGTCCCAGTCGATGAAGCCCTTTTGCATCTCCAGCCAGTGGCCTAGACTTTCTTTGCATTGGTCCATGTTGGAGATGTCTTGCCACTGGCTAGAAGGAATGAGTTCTCTCTCCTCCGATAGTTCTGCCTCTTTCTGGGTGATGGCAAGTAGAAGACAGAGCTCATGGCATTCTTGTGTGCTCAGGAGCTCCGAGATGCTACCCAAGATGGTGGTTGCTGGACCACTTATTGCCATTTTGATGTATGAAGTGTGCGTGGCCAGTAAGAGGAGAAAGACCCCCATTAGTGCCAGCATGATGGGAAAGGTGGGATTAATAATCTTAGATTAAGATCAGCTCTGATATTCTACATTTAGTACTCTGGCTGGCTGGTTGCAGGACTAGTCATGTTGTCTAGCTCCCTTTGTCATCCTTGGGCACTCCTCTTCCAGCTGGGGGCCCCTATGAGGTCAGTGAAACCTCATAACCTGAGCTCACAGCTCCTGCCCAGAGGAAATACTGAGGTTTTTGCTAGGTGGGCCATTTCAGGGTTATATGGAGCAAAAAAGGATGGCAGCCATCTAAATGCATCACATCAGAAACAGCAGTACTTTTTGCTAAGTACATAACAGGACCGATGCACATGCTGATCACCTGGAAACTATTCCCAAATAGCATCTGCAAAGAGCATTGTGTATCGATGATGTTGATCAGTCATAATCTTTAGCACAGAGCCTGGTTCTGAATTTCAGCCCTGCACCTTCCAGAAGAATTCTTGAGGTAAGCAGTGTTTCTCAACCTTGACAATTTTAAGGCATGTGGACTTCAACTCCCAGAATTCCACAGCCAGCAATGCTGGCTGTGGAATTCTGGAGTTGAAGTCCACATGCCTTAAAATTGTCAAGGTTGAGAAACACTGGGTTAGAGCCTGCTCTGTGTGGAAATATTCAGATTTGGGAAGGCTGCCCCCAGAGTACATCAGCAAAACTACCTATTATGTTGTGGGAAATACACAAATAAACCAAGCTGTGGCCTTTCCATTTACCAATTAGTCACAACACATTTTGAAAACAGCAACCCATGTCTTTTCTAATTGTTCTCAGTATCTGCAGAACTTGGATGATTTCAGCAAGAATTGTCTTTTCTTTGCAAGGAACAACATTAGCCAATCATTGTTAATGGCTGCATTAATTTGAACTAGTTATAGGTGATGATAGAGAATGCTGGTCAGTTAGTGTTCTTTTTTAATTTCAAGCTGGCCAGTACTTGAGTGCTCTGCCCTGGAGCAGTGAGCGATACATAAATTAATGAAGATCCTTTCACCTTCTCTTCATACACATACAAAAAAAAAGCAAATTACTAGCATCCTTACCCCCAGGTCTGTGTATTTTTCCACTTGTACCTAGTCCTATTTGCCTGGTGATTTGCAAAATATTCCACAAATTGTCCATTTATGGGAATGATTGCAAGGGAAGTCTGCTGTTATAACTGTTAACAAATGCAAGTTCCCTATGATGCCAGAGAGACACTGCTGAACAAGACTTGTGGGAGCAAAAATGCATCCAAGGGTTTTTCCAGGAGCAAAGATCCTAGGGGTAAATGATTTCAGTGGATCAACTCAAATGCTAACAAAGAGCTGGATAGTGGGGGATGTGTGGCTGACAATTAAAGGAGAGAATGTTTTCTAAATGTGGATTTCGCCCATTTTTGAAATGAGACAAACTCTGCAGACCAGTCAAAACCCAAAATTAAACTAGTATGGATCCACATTCCTTACACTTTGGATGTTTAAAAAAGGGTAGGCCTGTGTGGCTGATTGAAGTGATATATCAGCTGGCAAATGTATATGAAACAAGACTTGCTCTCTGCACAATGAAGAACACTCCCCTGAAGCAATTGTCTTTCTGGGAATCTGGCTACTTCCCTCTTCTATTCCTTTCTTCTCTTTCTCTCTCATTTAGGCCATCTTCCCACTTGTAGCCTATACCTCTTATAGCAGGGGTCTTCATACTTGGCCCTTTTATGACTTGTAGACTTCAACTCCCAGAATTCCTCAGCCAGTCACGCTGGCTGAGGAATTCTGGGAGTTGAAGTCCACAAGTCATAAAAGGGCTAGGTTTGAAGACCCCTGTCTTATAGCATCACTAGACATTTTTTTTTATTGAAAAATTTTTAAAAACTTTTACAAAGACAGAAAAAAAACAATAACAACAACAACAACAAAAAAGAAACAAAACAATACAACCCTCCCCCAACCCCTCCCAAACCACCCCCTCCCTCCCCTCGCGGAGCTTCCCAGAGCAGAATATAGGCTTAATTTAAAAAAATTAACAAAATTATAAAATAATTAAGAATAAAATATATATGAAAAAAGAATTATAAACCTTAAAAAGAGAAAGTATTTAAAAAAAAACAAAGAAAAAAAAGAAAAAGTAGAGTTTTTATACAAATTATGAAAAAGCTAAATGATATTTTTTCATATCCAATTTAAATTGTATGAAATTTACCCATTTTTCCCATATAGCAAAAAATTTCTCTTGCGTTTGCTCTTTTAGGAAAGCCGAAATCTTTGCCATTTCCGCCAAGTAAGATACTTTAAAAAACCACTCTTGCAAAGTAGGCAAAGATTCCTTCTTCCAGTATTGACCTACTAACAGCCTTGCGGCTGTAATCAAATTCAACATCAATATAACCTCCTTAGCATCACAGTCAGTAACAATACCAAGCAAAAACAATTGTGGAGTAAATTTTACCCTCTTTCTAAAAATTCGCTGAATGTTCCACCATATCTTAATCCAAAAAGCTTTTATATTTTTACACGACCACCAAATATGATAATAAGTGGCATCCAGGCAGCCACATCTCCAACATTTAGGCTGTAAGTCAGGATACATGAGAGACATCTTTTGTGGATCAAGGTGCCATCTGTAAAACATTTTATAAAAATTTTCCCTTAAATTCTGGGCTTGTGTAAACTTAACATTTCTCACCCAGATAGTTTCCCAGGTATCCAGTAGAACTGGTTCACCAAAATTCTGCGCCCATTTAATCATACAGTCTTTAATTAATTCTGATTCTGAATCCAGTTCCACTAGCACCCCATAAATTCTCTTAATGTGAGTTTGTCTTTGATCCTTTACTTGCTTAAAAAGATTTTCATCTTCTCTAAGCAAGCCTAAATTACGGTCCATCTTCCATCTATCTATTAATTGTCTATATTGAAACCAAGAATAGGTAATGTTTTCATGTACTAGGTCTTCCAAAGATTTTAACTGCCAATTTTGACCATCCCATCTAAGTAATTGTGTATAAGACACCGTATCCATTTTAACACCTCTCTTTATCCCCTCTATCGCATGCCAAGGTATAGCCCATAATGGTATTTTAAAATCACTTTTATAATATTTCCTCCAAACCCTAAGTAAAGAGATCCTTATAATATGAGATTTAAAGGCCCAATCCACTTTTTTATTAAATATTAAATAGGCATGCCAACCAAAAAGTAAATCCCATCCCTCCAAATGGAGTATCTCTAAATTTGTTAAATTTACCCAATCACTAATTAATGTTAAAACCACAGCATCATAATATAATTTCAAATTCGGTACCTTGAGTCCACCTCTCTCACGGAAGTCCTGCATGATTTTAAACTTTACCCTTGGTTTTTTCCCTGCCCAGATAAATTTATTAATGCCTTTCTGCCATTCATTTAAATTAACCTCATTCTTTAAAATAGGTAACATTTGAAATAAAAAGAGAAATTTTGGCAGGACATTCATTTTAATCACTGCAATTCTTCCCATGAGAGATAACTGTAAGTTCTCCCAATTTTTCAAGTCTTTTTGTACCCTGACCCACAACCTTTCATAGTTATTCTTAAACAATTTTACATTAGAAACAGATAAAATAACCCCCAGATATTTTATCTTATCAACAATTTCAAAACCAGTCAAATTAGCCAAAATCTGTTTATCACAAGTAGTCATATTTTTAGATAATATTTTAGTCTTATTATTATTAATTTTGAAACCCGAAACTAATCCATATTGATATATCAGCTGTAATAACTTCACTACAGAATAAGTAGGTTGAGACAAAGTAACCACCAAGTCATCTGCAAAAGCTCTTAACTTATATTCTTTTTTGTTAACTTCTATTCCTCTTATTTCCTGCGACTCTCGGATTTTAATCAACAAAATTTCCAATGTTAAAACAAACAGCAACGATGACAAAGGACATCCCTGTCTAGTACCTTTTTCTATTGTAAAAACCTCTGACAAACCCCCATTAACAATAAGTTGTGCCGTTTGTTTTTGATATATAGCAGTAAGAGCTTGTAATATTTTTTCTCCAAAATTCATCTCCTCAATTGCTCTTAACATAAAATGCCAGTTCAATTGATCAAAAGCTTTTTCAGCATCTAAAAATATCAGCCCTGCAGGGACTTGGTTGTTCTTATCTAAATATTCTAATATATTAATAATTTGTCTAACATTATTTTTCATGTACCTGCCAATTATAAAACCCGATTGGTCCTTATGTATAAGCTGATGCACAACCGTCATAAGCCTATTAGCTAAAATTTTTGCAAAAATCTTATAGTCTACATTTAAAAGAGATATAGGTCTATAATTCTTTGGTAAAGTAAGATCTTGATCCTCTTTTGGGATCAAGGATATGAAAGCACTGCGCCATGACGGAGGGATCTCTGAACCCTGCAATATATTATTAAAAAGCTCACCTAAAGGTTGAGTCATCTCTTCTACTAAAGTTTTATAATAAATAGGTGTCAAACCATCCGTACCTGGCACTTTGCCTAATTTTAGTTGCTTAATAACTGTCACAATTTCCTCATTAGTAATTGGACCATTATTTATAGATTCCTTAACCTTTTCATCTGAAGGATTTAAAATCAAAAACTTTTCTTTTGATTTAATCTCATCTTCCAATTCCTTACGCTTCTGAGTCTGCTTTTGTCTATGAACATTGTTCATTTTTATCAAAATCCCACGCATAAAAGCTTTACCTGCATCCCATACGATTGATGTTGATGTCCCCTTATACATATTCAAAACAAAATAATCCAGGAACAAAAAAATAGAGAACAAAAGAACAAAGTACTTTCAGAACGCCATCTTACTTTCACTCTCCGTGCAGACAAAAAAGAAACAAGGGAAAAGAATCAAAGTCAACTAGAAAAAAATTAAATAAAATACTAAACTAAGAAAAAAAAATCCTTTAAACTGCTCTGTCCGCTTTAAATATTACTCACCAGGACACTTTAAACGTGGAGATGGTAGCGGCGTTTCCTTTTGTCTCCGAAGAGACAAAAACAGCTGGGAGGCGGAGAAAGCAGGAACTCCGAGGGAACTCCTTCTGCCCCCTCAAAAGAAAAATCCAGAGGGGGCTAAGAGGTTCTACCTCTATTCTTGCAATCTCTACCCCTTCCCTTCGCCCGGGAAGGGGATTCCGAGCCGCGGGCCAGCTGGTGTTCGCTGAGCTCCGCAGATCTGACGCCGTCCCAGGAGGACGGCTACGAAGTAGCCGCCATCAACGTCGCTCCCCAGCGGAAGCTCGCATCACTAGACATTTTTGAATCAGTATGAAACCTGTACTCGCTAAAATTTCATTGGCTCCATGATGTTGGATGGTGCTAGAAGATGTTGTAAGGGACCAGTGGAATGGGACTGTTTTTTCTATGCGACGGTAGGCAACCTTGGCTCTTTTATGACTCGTGGACTTCAACTCCCAGAATTCCTGAGCCAGCTATGCTCTATGCTAAATGCCACATTGAGCCTGGCTGCTGTTTTATTCCCTTCCGCTTCCTCTTTTGTCTTATGTCTCTTCTCATCACCTGCCCTTTAGTTTTGGTAGGGCTGCTGCATACTGCTTTCTGTGAGAACATAGTCCATCAGTCTTAGCTCTCGCTACACTAGGCCGTTACGGGCTGTTGCTTTGTTGCTTTGGCTGCCTTATCTAACATGGTGCAAAAATGGGTTTTAATTATCTGAAATTGTACATGTCCCCATGTTTATTTCAGAATAAGTTCCTTTCTATTTATTCCTAGGAAATGTTAGTAGGGAGTCTTTCTTTCTATTGAATAATGTCCCTCTCAGAAAAAGGTAGATATGCTGTCTTAACTGTAGCAGAATCGAGGCAAATGTAAGTTACATTAGATTAAGCTTCTCCTTGGCAATCAAAAGAACAAGACAAGCAGGCAGAAGACTAAGCAGAAGTTATACAATTCAAAGAGAAACTTTGGGGTGGCCACTCTATAGAAACCTCTAAGAGGGTAACAATATTTTTACCAGTACGGTAGCTATTGCTCTTGGTTACTTCCTGATGCTGTTAATTGCTAACCATTAATTGTGTCAGGATTTCCTTGCAATTTTTAAAACTCTTTCATTATATTTATTGCAGTGTTGGGCCTTTTTCTTGTGTTCGGTCTTGGCCTCAAAGTAAACTTTGATTTAAAACTTTGAGCTTTTTGCATAAAAATCGAGCCAAGCCAGACAAAGTTCCAATCCAGAAAATGCAAAAAAATGCCAGAGTACAAATTTAGCCAGAGAAGATAATCCAGGGTCCAGGGCAGGATTCAAGATAGATGGTCACAAAACATGCAAAGCGTGTATTTTGTTTACAACCTTTTTCCCCCTATGGGGAGTTTTATACCTATAGCAGGGGTGACAAACTCATAATGTCATGTGACATGTCGCAACGTATTGTGACTTTTTTCCCATTGCTGGCAATGGGGCGGGGACGCGGTTCCGGCATGACCCATCCGGCCCTCGGGCCGGCAGTTTGACACCCCTGACCTAAAGTGTTACACATTTAGCACAGCTGCCATACACTGAACTCACTTGGAATGCAAGGGCACTCAGAGCAACAATCATTCACAAGTGGGGTATTTTTCTATCTTAAGGAATTGTCCTTGCAATCTTATGCTTCTCTCACTAGAAGCTGATGCCCACAGATCTGCAGTTATGTTCATATTCTATTCCTCTACCTCAGGGGTATCAAACTGCTGGCCCGTGGGCTGGGTGGATCATGGCAAAACCGTGCCCACCCCATTGCCAGCAATGGAAAGAAAGTTGTGATATGTCGCAACGTGTCACATAACGTTGCAAGTTTGACACCCCTGCTCTAGCTCTACACAGCATCCATTTTAATCAGAGTTCTTAATTTATGGAAAATCCACGGCGGTAAGAATCCTGTCCTACTGCAGTAATGAAAATCAGGCCTTATTTTTAAAGCACCTCTATTCTGGTTCAAAACTCTCTCTTCTCCTCAATTTTACACACACACATTCAGACAACACACCTCTGCTGGAGATTGGAGATGTAAGATGAAATTGTTATTGGGAAGAGAATAAGGTGCACTGGGAGAATCACGGACAAACTTATGCTGGAATTAAAGACCCTGATCTTTCACCTTTTGATCAGGGTGTGGTGGAAACAGCGAATCTGGTGGTCTTATTTGAGGTCAGCTGCCCTTCAGTGTTTAGTCATCACCATCACAAAAAGGGCACAATAATTCAGGCAAGAAGGGAAGTTGGGGGATTGATTTAGATCCCAAGAGGTGTCTCCTCTAACCTCATCCCTCTTAGTACCAGGTCAGGCCTGGGTTATGGGCAAAGTGCAGTAGTACGAATGGGGTCCTGCATTCACCTTCTCGCAGCTGTTGTATGAATCCTGTAGCTTCCTTGTCTTCTTTAGAGAGGAATAACCAATCTTGTTTCAGCATATCCAGGGACTGTTGGCCCAATTTAATAATGGGAAAAGGATGGGGAAGAATTAGCAGAGATTTCTTTTGTTTAAAAAAAAACACACACACATTTTTTTAACTTCACCTTTTGCCTCAGAGAATTTGTCAAACCAATTTGCAAATATCAAAAACAGAGTTTAATTTGTGCGGAACAGTCACTTTAATTAAACATCACCCCACTGGGATTGTGTATACATCAGTTGCCATTCTGAAAATGTTACTAACTGCAAGTGACATATTGATAGGATAATAACAATGGAGCACAAATTAATACAAATAATAATAATAAGCAAGAACTGGCGGGACCACAAAATAGACAAGGTAATAGAAAATGAAGAAGCTAAAGTGCTCTGGGCCTCTCGAATTCAAACAGGCAAACATCTGCCACACAACATGCCAAACTTCAATAATTATTGACAAGAAGGAAAGAAGAATAGAAGAAAAGGAACTGGAGAAAAATCACAAAATACAAAGAAGTAGAATAACGGTGGCAAAAGAAAGCAAAGATAAGTACCATTATAATAGGTGCCTTGGGTGCAATCCCAAAACATCTGGAGCTCCACTTGAACATCGGCATTAACAAAATCATCATCGGTCAATTGCAAAAGGCAGTTTTACTAGGAACAAAATTACATCCTGTGACAATGCCTCTAAACACCACAAAGAACAATATTTGCCTATCCCATGTCCTTGGGAAGGACTCAATAGGAGGACATAAATGCCAAATCCAGTCTAAACATCTGGCTGACTGTGCGACCGACCATTATAATGTATTAAATTTGTATGCTGACTCCCAACAACTTTGAGCAGCTCACAATAATCAAACAAAGAAATTAAAATAAAACCAAAGAAAGAGAAAAATAAAAGATGGCAAGCACAATGAAGTGAAGGGTTTCACTCTCCCTTGTCAAAAACCTGAGGGAAGAGCTAGTTCTTCACCATTCTTCTGAACAACAGAGTGAAGATCATCTAGATATTGTGGGGAGGACTTCATTCTAGAGGGGAGGCACTGCTACAGGAAGGGTGTGCTTCTGGGGTCCTGATAGATATTGTATAATCAAAGGTATTGGAGCATGTCAAGGCTGCGAGATTGAAATGGTACTATGGCAAGAAATATTAAATACTGTTTAGACCTACTATTGAATATTCAACCCAGAATATGGAATTTAATATTCATTTTGATTACAGGTTTTCAGAGGGTTTGATCTGCTGCTGGGATATTGTCCTGCTGAAGCACTGTGGGAAATTAAAATGATGCCAATGATGGTTGTGCTGCAGGGTAACGCTGCATTTGATAAAAAGATGGCAACACAGATCCTATTAGGGTGATGGGGCAATGGGGACTGTTCAAGACATGCAGTGATATTCAGCATAAATGTTCCAACTCCAGTTTTATCATCTATGCCCTCTCTCCATAAGTTCCCACTTATCCACATTGCAATCCCAGTGATTGCAGGACTACCAAAAGGCAATTCCATTTGCTAAGACTCTCAAAATGAATTTCTAGGAGAAGCAAGACTGGACTCTTTGCTCCAGCCCTTCTGGCTTATGGTGCAAGGCCTGTGCTTAGGGTCCCTGATTTCCCTTGCCATAAGCAAAAAGTTCTACCATAAGCTATTCTATTTGGCTTAAAAAGAATATGCATTCATTGTTAATGTTAGTAGTAAATATTACCTTGGTAGAATTTATCAATGTAAACCTACAGCTCATTGTATAAATATTTATAACAAGTGTCCAGTTAATTTTATTTTGACTTAACTAATGTGAGTCTATAATTCTGGAAGACGTTAGTTTACAGTGTGATTTCTTTATTTGCACCAAAGATCCCCAGCATCAAAACTGAGTGACTGAATAATATAAACAACCAAGTTTTACTCTCCCCCAAAAGCAACATAATCAAGAGGGGAACCAACCAATCCACTTGTCCTCCAAATTCCAACTAAACGGACATATGCACAGAGACAGCTCTTGTGGGATCCGTGCTTTTGCTCATGAATAATATAACAAAAGTGGTTTACTCTGGCCTCCCTGCGCTATGAATCAAAACCTCACGCCAAGCTGCTCTGGGAGGGGTGCAAAGCATGTGAAGCTGGGAGTGACACATAGGCTGCAAGCATTTAGCGTGACTAACAGATTTACGAGGGGGGAGGGAGCCGGTGGTCGCACTGCCTTGCCTTTTTAATGAGCTCTCCAACCCATACAGTAGCCTCTTTGTAGCAGACAATGTAGCAGACATAAATTTTGGAAGGGATAGGAGCAAGACCAGAAAGATTGCTGGGCTGATCTCTGTGCCTATATTATCCAGCCCACCACCCTGAATATGGACTCAAGAGGCTAGGATCAAATCCTGGTCTTTCTTCCCCATCAATATTCCCCCCATTTTCTTCCGAAAACTGGCAGGACAGAGACAGAATCGTGTTCTTCCACCCATCTTGGACTGCCACATTGGATGTCCTCCCCCTACAGGTGTTTTTATGCCTGATTTGTAGCTGCTGATGGAAAGGACTCTGGAGAATACGGGGTGCTGTTCAAGGGGCGTTTCCTAGTAAGAGATTATGGTGGGGAGGGAAAAGGCCAAGGTCCCAAGAGACACAAACAGGGCGAGGCAGTCTAAGGGCAGAGGGAGATTAAAGGTTAGAAGGCTGACGCTTGTAGGAGACAAAAGGCAAAGCGAGGTGGTTCACAAGGCTAATAAAATCTGGAAGTGTTTTATATCCTTGCACACATGCATGCACACACAGAAAAGGTCCTGGCAACATCAGAATGACCCCACGGCATCAGACTGAGAAAACCTCAATTTCAGCTCCTCTTGTAGCAGTGGCCCCCACAATGCTTCATGGAAACCCACAGGCAGGTCAATAAACAGAAAGGCCTCTCCTCTCTCATCCGTTCCCCAGGAGCTGCATCCAGAAGCCTCATATTTCTTAAGAGGAGAAGGTCTGTTCCACTTCTATCATCCTCTCCTAACACGGTTAATAGTTTTTGATATATTTTGTATTGTTGATGGATTTATCTAAGCCCAGAGCATTTGGGGAAGTAGTAGTTTCTTTAGTCTAATTGAATTTGTGGGCAAAGAGTTTCACTGAATAACTCTGCTGTGATTAGAGAAAGAAAAAAAATGGATTATTATTATATACACCACAATGTAATATCGCAGTGGCCACTTGGAATACGGCATCCAATTTTGGTCACCACGATGTAAAAAAGATGTTGAGACTCTAGAAAGAGTACAGAGAAGAGCAACAAAGATGATTAGGGGACTGGAGGCTAAAACATATAAGGAACAGTTGCTGGAATTGGGTATGTCTAGTTTAACGAAGAGAAGGACAAGGGGGGACATGATAGCAGTGTTCCAATATCTCAGGGGTTGCCACAAAGAAGAGGGAGTCAAGCTATTCTCCAAGACGCCTGAGGGCAGGACAAGACGCAAGGGATGGAAACTAGTCAAGGAGAGAAGCAACCTGGAACTGAGGAGAAACTTCCTGACATTTAGAACAATTAATCAGTGGAACAACTTGCCTCCAGAAGCGGTGAATGCTCCAACACTGGAAGTTTTTAAAAAGAGACTGGACAGCCATTTGTCCGAAATGGTTTAGGGTTTCCTGCCTGAGCAGGGGGTTGGACTTGATGACCTCCAAGGTCCCTTCCAACTTTATGATGATAATGATGATGGCCTTCATTCACATAGAGTTCTTCTCAAGAACCTAGAATGCTGTAATATATCTGTGTAGTATATGTGCAAATCCAAGCAGCGCGGCTTTTTTGCAACTGACAGATGGAAATTTTGTCAATGTGGAGATTTTCTAAGTGCAGTCCAAGACTTTTAGGAATGGCATCCAATGTAGCGATAACCACTGAGACCGCCACAGAGGGTTTACGCCATAATCTTTCAAATTCGATTTTCAGATTTTGATACTTATGATCTTCTCCAATTCTTTGTCTTCTTTTCTACTGTCCCTTAGTATTTGCTACATCAATTATCCATACTTTCCTTTTTTTTCAGTTAAACACAGATAAATCTGTTTTGTTATGAGCCAAGTCTTTATCAATTTGTACTTGGAAATCCTACAATATTTTTACCTACTCATTTTGCAACTATTTGTTCCCACAATTTTTATTATTGGTGCATTATAATTTCTACTGAATTGTTTTGGTGATTGTGTTATGTCATAGTTTATAATATGTTTATACAATCTTGCTAAGCTGAATTTATGACCTACTCTTTCTTCTGATTCTTTGCACAGTCTACACTTTAAATCATTTGATGATATTTCAATTCTGGCAGCCAACTCTGAGCAGCCAAAATCAAGCTTTTAGTTTCTTTTTCTTTTTTGATGTTCCAGTGATAATAATAATATATGCAGTCCTCGGGTTGAGGGTGGGTGGGTGGGTGAGTGGGTGGGTAATGATAATATAGTTATGGCTCCCCTATGCTGCGTTCATGTGTGTGAGAGGGATGAGAGGGGAGGAAGGAGTAGGGAGGAAGTAGGATGGTTAGAGGAGATGGGGAGGGGAAGAGAGTAGGAGGGGAGGAGAGAAAGAGGAGGGAAGTAGGGAAGGTTTAGAGAGGGTGGGCGCAGCATGGGGGGAATGGGCAGGCGGTACCAATGGTTAATTGTATTTTGTATGAATAAATGGAAAATAAAAACTTTTTTAATAAAAAAATAAATAAATAATAATATAAGCAGTCCTCAAATAACAACTGTATTTGAGCCCTGAATTATGGTCATAAGTTGTTGCAGTCATTAAACAAGTCACTATATGACCATGCCCAATTTTATCCCCTTTTTTGTGGTGGTTATTAAGTGAATCCATTTTATACAATAGCTGTTTTTTGCCAGAAAATGAAAGTAAACGGCCAAAAGCAGCAAAACATGTCAAAAAATCACAGTCATGTGACTGTGGGATGCTACAAATGTCCCTAAAGGTGAGCGAGTTGCCCAAAATATAATCATGTGACCATGGGCTGTCTATTGTGGCTGATGTAACTTAGAAATTGGGTCATAAGTAACTTTTTGACTTCAGTGACCAATCATAAGTCAAGGACTACCTCTAATAAAAATAATAATTATATCTCTAGACTACACTTCACTTTCTAATAAAAAAATTAAGAAGCAAAAAAAAAGGAAAAGAAAAAAGAAAAGGTAAAGTTTCTTTCAAGCCAAAGCTGACTTTCACAGCTGTGTGCACATGTCAAGTAGTCTCTATGACAACAACATGGAAGTGCTTCATTTAATTAATTGCATTCCTATGCTGCTCTGATGCAAGCAATTCTCTGAGTACCATACCCAATAATAGAAACATTAGAGCAAAAGCGATACACAAACTAATGGCAAAGCAAAATATAATGCTTTCCTTTTTTTTTTGGATGCATATTGGGTGTTCAGAGTGTTCTGAAATGCATTGAATCGGTGTGATTTTGTTCTTGTGCAACTTCATAATTAGCATGAGAAGATGCCATTCAGTAGATGAGGCAGCCAAGTTCTCCCACAAGTTTCTTTCTGAGACTCAGCTGAGCATGCTTTCCAATTTATATAGCCACCTAAAGTTTACCAAATGGCCATAACATGTATTTTTCTGCTAAAAGCTGGAGGGTTAGACAGTGATCGAATGTTCTAAAATAATGGGCCATTCCTCTGGATCACAACACAGAAAAGAGGCTTTGAAAACAAGTGGGTCCATGAAACACCAGTACACTGGGGATTTTTTTTCTTTAATAATTGGGTCTTTCTTTAATCATTGGTCTCTTGCACTGCCATCTTTCTTTCTCTTTAAAAGGACTTAGACCTATTCTATTCTATTCTATTCTATTCTATTCTATTCTATTCTATTCTATTCTATTCTATTCTATTCTATTCTATTCTATTCTCATTATAACTAATAATTATCAGTTATTAGTTATTGTATAATTATAACCAATACTACAGAAATGTTTCCATACAAACCTCTTTAATCAAAAGAAAAAAGAAGTCTCAACAGCTAAAACCTACAGCAAGAAACAAATCAGTTAAAATCCACCATAAAATACTAGAACTAAATTGTATCCAGCAAAATGGTTCCTTGTTATGCTCTTACTATACATGTCTTCTATTTTAGGCGTCAGAAAGAAAGGCCCTTTCAAAGAATCTTAAAATTCAGATGGGTTCATAGGGAAGGGAGAATCTCTTTTTTGAAATAAATTGGTTGCAATGTTGGACTTAAATGGTCAACCCCAGCACTTTGAATTATATCCAAAAGGACCAATTATTATTTCTTAATCTATATCTTCATTTGCACCTAAACAATAACAGAAACCAACAAAACTGTGTAAAACAGCAAATTTTTAGTGATCTTTTTCTTCATATTTATCAACAGCTGAGTCTTTAGACCCTTCACTTCTAAACACTGGGAAATAAAGCAAAGTCCATTGGAAAGTAAAGCAAGGTCCACTGTCATATAAGGAGACTTTCTCCACCCCATAGGATCCTCAGATCTATTGTCTATCGTTACTTAACGGTGGTTGGCAAAACATTTAAGGAAAACTGAAGCCCACCAAGTTGAATATTGCCATCAGTCACATGTTTGGGTGGATGGGGAGGGCTAAAAAAAACCTTCAGCATTATTTGCCTGTGTGGGGCAAATTATCACTTAAGCAGGTGCTTGGTAAATGAAACAAACCATATCTGGACTAGTAGATGGCAGCAAATGGTTAGAGTCTTAAATAGCTTAAAGGGATTAATTTCTGAGAAGAAATTTTGGGAAACAAAGAAGCAGGGGAGTCATCACCTTTGCATTCTGTACTCCTGCACATTCAAGGTTAAAAAGGATCCTCCCATCTTGAGAATTTGCCTTCTAGAAATGCCAGGGGAAGAAGGAGACGCTATATGGTCCACTTTTAAAAAGTAGATGTTTCTCACAGATACATTGGGTATTTTTTTTTCTTAATAAAATGGGATGGTTGATGCAGTTAAGCCTGACATAGGCCTGTCATCTATTGGGACCAGACTGATAAAACTTCAGAAACACTTAGAGCATTTTGATACAGCAAATGGACCACATTACTTTTATTTTTTTTTTCCCCTTCAAGCACAAAGCCCTCAGAAATGCCTTACTCGGTGAATTTGACTGAAGGGAAGTACAATAATATTCCTAATAAAACAATCAGCTCTTTCCTTCCTTCCTTCCTTCCTTCCTGGATTCCATGCCCTTTGCTGATTGAATTCCACCTGCCTAACCAATGACGTCAAATGATCAATTTCAATTTCCCTCGTATAAGAGCACCATTACACTTGCTAATTCTAAAGCCATAATTATACCACACAAGAGGCAGAAGAGAGTCCTCCCCCACCCCCTTGCAACATGGTCCCATATGTGTGCATAGTGGGGGATGGGGAAGGGTGAGTAATTTAGCAAAGAGGAGTAAAAGCTGTGGTGAAATTCAGAATGTGAAGGAGGGCTCTGGCTATAATAATTGTGTTTTTGATGCCACAGATGGGGCCAGCTGCAGATAGTCCCTATAAAGAAGATGGATTGCCTATTGCGAAGAGAGGCAATCACAGATCAGTGACTTGCCAGCAATGGAATTGGGGGTGGGGATGGGGGTGGGGGTGTATTGGCTGTGCTCTCTTATTTCCATCATGTTGTAGATTCATCAGGATTCGTAAATAAAGTAAGAAGGGCTAGTATGAATTTCAGATGACTTTCTTCTTCCTTGATTTGTCAGCAGTATATTTTCAGCCTGCCTTCTCCTAGCCTTCCCTGATTCTTTAAACTGAACACTGCTGAGACAAAACACACGATCTGTCGTGATCCCCAAACCACTTAAAGCACATTGTTTTCTATGGGTTTCCTACATATTCGGGGAGGAGAGTGGAGCTATAAACTAATAAACATCGCTGATGTGAATGCTGAGTTCTGTTTGTGGCCTGCAATCCAGCTTCTGTTTTCCATCAAGCTAGAAACATTTCTGTGGGTTAGTACAGAACTGGCCAGGACAGCATTATTAAACTGGTTGCACTGAAGGATAATTGCAGGAGGAAAAGCAGGCAGAGAATGAGGCCAGAAATGAGGGCACAGGTTATGGGACTTCAAAGCCTTGACTTAAGTCCCCCAGATTGTTTTTTTGCTTAACTATAAGGTTGGTAAACAAACATCCGGATGATTTGAGTATGAGCAGTGTGGCAGAGTTGCCTCAAACGTTGCCTCAGAAGGCCGCTTGTAATTCTGTGAAGCTCTGTTCGTCCCCGTTTGATCGCACATTCCATTCAGAATGAGCATCAGTACTCATGCCGTGGAAGTAGAAAGATGCTAAAAAATATGGAAATGCATCACCAGAAAGAACCCGTGCTCTCTCCTAGCCTTTCAATAATAATATTAATGTTTTAATTGTGGATATTTTTTAAGATTTGTTTTTTTTTTATAGTACCCTGCCCAGAATCATATTTTATGACATGGGAGGCCATATAAATATAATAAATAAAGATTAAAAAGAACTCAAGATTTGTATATGATTTCTGCATGTATAATGCAGGTATAATGGGAAATTTATAAATATTTATGGTGATAAAGCAATTGTTATCTCAGGACGTTAATTACCTGGATGGTGTTGATTTTAAGTCCCTTGATTCTTTGACAATCTTTTACCTTGGATTTGAAATAATATCATTTTAGAGGGCTATGGCAGCATTACTGTTTCCAGAAAACTGTAGCTCTGTACAGGCAGTCCTCGGCTTACAACTGCAACTGAGCCCCAAATTTCTGTTAAGATAGTTGCCCCATTTTACGACCTTTCTTGCCAAAGTTGTTAAATGAATCACCGCAATTATTTAAGCTAGTAACAATTGTTGCTAAGTTGTTAAGTGGAATCTGGCTTCCCCATTGACTTTGCTTATGAGAAGTTTGCAAAAGATCATCACATGTCCCTGGGACACTGCAACTGCCCTAAATACGTGCCAGTTGCCCAGGGCCCCTATTTTGGTCACAGGACCACAGGGTTGCTGCAACGGTCGTAAGTGTGAAAAATGGTCATACGTCACTTTTTTTTAGTGCCATTATAACTCTGAACGGCCACTAAATGAATGATTGTCAGGACTACCTGTATAGCAGAACACAAAAGCTTACCTATTTTGAAAGGGACATGAGTGACCAGTGGCTTTTCCTATAGCAGCGGTTCTCAACCTGTGGGTCGGGACCCCATTTGGGGTCGAACGACCATTTCACGGGGGTCGCCAAACAACGCAGTCTGCCATTTTTTCCCCCTTTTCCTTAGCTGTGCTACTCCCTTTTATTCTATTGGCTTTTGAAAGCCAATAGAATAGACTCTCTTGAATAGAGTCTAATTCTATTGGCTTTCAAAAGCCAATAGGAATTGTCCAGGCTGTCTCTGCCCTGCTGAGCCCACCAAAAGTCCCATTCTGCAAACGGTGCTGCACCAGTTGAGTAGTCCTCGACTTACGACCGGTTGAGTAGTCCTCGACTTACGACCGGTTCAGGGTTGCGGCATTAAAAAGGTTGAGAACCGCTGTCCTATAGGCTTACTGCAGTGAAAAATTCCTTCCCAACTTGAACTATCCAGTCGGAGGGATCCAGTTCCTGCCTTGCTGCAGTAAAGTATAGGTAGTTCTCGACTTACGACCACAACTGAGCCCAAAATTTATGTTGTTAAGTGAGACATTTATTAAGTGAGTTTTGTCCCATTTTATGAGTTTTCTTGCCGCAGTTAAGTGAATCACTGCAGTTGATAAGTTAGTAACTCGGTCATTAAGTGAATCAATCTTTCCCATTGACTTTGCTTATCACAAGGTTGCAAAAGGGGATCACGCAACTCAGTGTGGTCATAAGTATGGACCAGTTGCCAAGCATCTGAATTTTGATCATATGTTCATGGGGATGCTACGAAGGTTGTAAGTGTGAAAAATGGTCATAAGTCACTTTTTTCAGTGCCATTATAACTCTGAACAGCCAATAAATGAACTGTTGTAAGTCGAGGACTACCTGTATTCCTGAAGCCAAGGAGTCCTCAGACTTCACGGTAGAATCCCACCCCCCTGGCCAAATCGTAACTGACTCATGACAACTTAGAACAAAATAAAACCACGGAAACCCTACAACATCAACAGATCAAAGTAAATAAAGGACAACAACTAAAACACAATACTAGTAAATTTGCAAATAAAATCTGACTCTGGGACCATCTTCACTACCTTTTGAAAAAACAGCCTAGCTTTTGAAGAGGCAGATGGCAAATTGCTTAGCTTGATGCCAGAGCAGCCTAAGATGTTTCCCCCTTTCTTAGGTACTCAGATAGCTAAATTCAGGTTATCTTGAAAAAGCCCTTGGCTTGACTGGTTGGTTGAAAGAGGGCTGGGAAGACATAAAACACAGGAGCCTAGCAGTTAGAGACCCTTGATAAGACCCTCTTCTGTGTTTGACAAATATTTACATGATCCAAAGTATGTGATCACAATGAATGCAACATTTGAATAGGCTGCAAATGTTCTGAGCGTTTTCCATCATGTGTGAGTATAAAGGACTGACTTGTCATCTCCCGCCTCCCTTACACAGCAAAAGTGAAGTTTTTACATCCACTTTTTAAACAAACCACAGTCCCCTGTTAACATCTAAATTAAGGGGGCTGTTTAAATTAGCCTGCCTCTCTTTCCAGATGCATTGTGACTGCAACTTCCAGAATTCTTCAAAGCACAAAGTTGGGAGCGATCTGATTTTAATAAATGATTATCCAATAAATCAGAATCTGAAACCATGATGTGATCTTGCACTGTTCTAATCAGCAAGTTGTTTCAAAGCAGAATTAAGTCCATAGTGACACCATGGGCAGCCTTGGATCAGGTTTCAGTTCCCCAGAGCAGAAAAGTAACTCCAGAAGGTTGTTTAGAAATGTGATACACAGTGGACTGTATTATTTTAAATTGCCAGAGAGGATACCTGTATTCCATTCAAGTGAAATAATCTATTATGTTAAGGAGGGGGGCATGATACACGTGGCTGTTGTATTGTTTTTTGTTTTAGTTGCAAGATAATTTTAAGACAAAGAAGCTTCCCAACTGTTTCCACAGGTGCAAATGTGAAATAGTTCAGCAATTTCTATCATCTCACATTTTCTGCTTCAGCTCATCCCAGTTGTATGTGTCTAACAAGCTTTAATCACTCCATGGCCCATAATATTAATTCCAATATCACTGCCATTTGCAGACGCTTCAACTCTCTCACATATTGCAGTTGCTGAGCTGATCTTCCAGCCTCTTATGTACTGACAATTGAATTCCTTTTCAATAATTTAAGGATTAAGATTTACATGGGGTTTAATGCAAGAGACTTGCTGTATTTAGGAACCTGGATCGATTAGCTGATGGTCCCTTGTGAAATCTCCATTTTCTACAGTGATTCCTCATGGTTCACGCTCTGCTCTTTATTCAGCTTTAGCATCTAAAACAATCATGCATTTTGAGTCAGCTTCTTTGGAATTTTCTGACTCTCTACCAGATTGGGAGAGTAGAAATTAATTACCCATGAAGAGGTTGGCTTTGGTAGGCTGGATATGCCAAGTTTAATAATGACTTAGTTATGGATGCTAGGCAAATATTTTACACAGAAATAGGAAGATACACAGGCTACTGACTGCGGTGAAATACACAGAGGAGAAAAAAAATGTTTTTATGTACACTGGTGCCTCAGTACTCATCCTTAATTGGTTCTGGGAGGCACAGTGAGTACAAAAACAATGAGTACCAAACAGATTTTTCCCATAAGGAATAATGTAGTGAGTCACAAGGCAGCCAGCACCAACAAGTTCTAGCTTGTGTGTTGTGTATCAAACAAATGATGAGTACTGGGACAAACTTCTCACATCAAAATGCATTGAGTACCACATTTGATGAGTTTCAAAGCAGATGAGTACCAAGCTGCCATTTTATTTGAAGCTCACTATTGTTTGTTTCATTTATCACAGCCTTTGTGTTGTTATTTTGATTTTAAAATCCTAACAAGCCCCTTTAGGGAACCCTAGACTACACAGAATCTGACATTAACAATAGATCTGAAAATAGTAATTTCTGACTTTTCTTTCCATTATTTGAGAGGCAAATTTGAAATTTAATTGATGTGCTCAATTCCAAGAAAGGCAATCTTTCATTAATATCCTCAAAATTGTGTTTCTCATAACAGGATATGTATTTGAATCATTTTTCCACTTTATGGCATTGCTGATTGCTTCTATTTCTGAATGTTTGAATATTTTAGATCCCGTCTTTCCTTTAACTAATCAAAAATAATACAATGAAGTGTGTAAGTGTGTGTGTGTGTGTGTGTGTGTGTGTGTGTGTTACTTGATTTTCACAAACTATAAAATAGTTTAAGTACAGATTGCCATTGACCTGGGGTCAGCCAGTGGACTTTACAGTCAAGAACAGATTTGAATTTGGGGAGTTCCAAGTCCAGATCCAACATTTGACTAATACATCACAAATGTAAGCACTTACCAAAGTGTGTATCATTTTTGTAACCAGAACCGTGTAAAAATGCATTAGATATTTGGGATATTTATCAAATAAAATCCATATATTTATTGTCAACATTCATAGTGCTTTTCAGATTTCAGCTGTGATTGCCACATTGTGGATGTTGATAAAATAAAATGATAAAATAAGACACAGCAAACTATTAGAAATCCTGAAACAAGAGGGACTAGATGAGAAAGACATCCAAATAATAAAGAATCTGTATTGGCATCAGGTAGCAAATGTGAGACTAGGCCAAAAATACTCAGCTGATGCAGAAATAAGAAAAGGGGTCAGACAGGGATATATTCTGTCTCCACTGTTGTTCAATGTCTACTCTGAGTCAATCTTCAATGAGGCACTGGAGAACATCGATGCTGGCATCAAAGTAAACGGTGTTTGGATCAACAACTTAAGATATGCTGATGATACAGTTCTGCTTGCCAGTAAGCATGAAGACCTTCAGCTCCTCATCATCAGAGTCACAGAAATATCTGAAAAATACCGCTTGAAGCTTAACACCTCAAAAACCAAGATCATGGTCGTCAGCAAACAACCAGTTAATTTACCACCAATAAATTCAGAAGGAATACCACTAGAAAAAGTTGAAAAGATCACACATCTCAATTCCAATTTACATGAAAGCTGGGACATGACCGTTGAAGTAAAGACAAGGATAGAAAAAGCTCGAGCAGCATTCTTCAAAATGAAAAAGGTCTTCTGCAGTCATGCCATAAGCCTAAAACTGAAAATCAGGCTTGTCAGATGCTATATTTTTTCTATCCTGCTCTATGGAATAGAGAGTTGGTCTCTGACAGAAGGCCACCTGAAGAGACTAGAAGCATTTGAAATGTGGATTTACAGGCGGCTGTTACGTATAAACTGGGTTGACAAGATCAGAAATGAGGAGGTGATAAGCCACCTGGGAAAGCCAAGGAAAATCATCAAAACAATTAAAAAATGAAAATTAGAATTTTTTGGACATGTGATGCGACACCCAAAAAATATGGCATACTCCGACAAAACTTGGAATGTCTGATAGGCAGGAAGAGAGTAAGGATGAGCCCTCCACAGCCGTTCACAGTGTATATCTACAGTTATGCATATAGTTGTTTAGCCTGGTAAGATTCTGTCTGAAGGTGAGCAACAATAAAGAAACTATTGAAAAGTAACTCCATGTATTGTTCTTGGTTTGAGGGGCCTGACAGATATGCCCCATTAAACCCCACAATTTATTTATTTATTTCATATTTAGGCATTTGGTTTTTGTGTTTGTTTGGAAGCTTCAAATAACTTTCTCATCCCTTATCTCTTATCTAGTGGATTACCACACTTGAACATATCTAACTAGAACCCGTTTAGTTCTTGGAGATGGTATATTGCTGCAGTCATGAGTATGTTGGGAATCTGTTCAAACTGTTCTTCTGCTGGGAATCCATTGAGTACATCCTTTCAGCCTTTATACTTATCAGAGCCAGTTTGGTCTGTTGGTTAAACCACTGGGCTAGAAACCAACAGAATGTGAGTTCTAGTCCTGTCTTAGGCGTGAAAGCCAATAGGTGATGTGGGCCAGTCCCTCTCTCTCAGCTCATATCACCTCACTTCACATGGTTGTTATAGTGGGAATTATGTTATAGGTTTTTGTGAACCATAGCTCCTAATATACATAGTATACTTTTAATAATAATAAAACAGAGACAAAGCGTTTCCAGACACCTTCTATATTTTTACAGCTCTCCTTTTACAATGTTTAGAATCATTTCTGGAATCATTCTAATAGAATATATGAGTGAGCTCCACTAAACTATTCCTTTTGGCTGCCTTGGATTTCTTCAAAGAAAACCACAATCTGAATAAAGTTGCAGTTTCTTAGAAACATTTTCTGATGAGCAGCACCAGTCATAAGCTCTTCATTCTCTATCAGCTTTTCCATTCTTGCTTTGTGCTTTTTAGTGTGCTGCTACTTATGCCTGGTAGACCCTCCATTTCTCTCTTTGACCATGATGTACATGCTCTCCTCCTCCTCCTCCTCCTCCTCCTCCTCCTCCTCCTCCTCCTCCTCCTCCTCCTCCTCCTCCTCCTCCTTATGGAAAACCTTTCCTGGATCAGTACTGTTGCGTCCTTCGCGAAATGGCAAGACACGAGAAGCAGTTGTAGTTCTCAGGAAACTTCTTTATTTCAGTTCAACATACTAGGTACAAGACGCTGACAACGCCCAGAACTCCCGGCCTCTTTTATAGGCCATTCCTGGGTCAATTTGCAACTTTTGGCGCGCCAGCACTTGCGCATGCGCACAAGTACTGGCGACAGCCTGTCTGGTCCCGGGCAGCTTGCACCTGCCCGGGACCGCTTGCAATGCCCCGAGCCTGCTTGCACAGGCTCAGGACATAACACCCCTTCCCCCCGGGTTAAGACTATTGATCATGTCATACTAACACAGAACCCATTGCGAGTGTAGTGCCATACTACCTTAAACCATACATTTCTTTTGCTTCCATCAGTCTCAATGTTCTATTCCCTCTGTATACAGGAATGTTCTCTGTTAACTCTGTTTTGCCAATAGAGTTACAAAATCCTCTAAATACTTAGGGGATCTTCTGGCTCTCTGTGACCTCCTAACCTCTGGGTACCTGCCAAGTACCCCTTGACTGAGGGGTGATGTGTATCTGTCCCCCTTATTACACCCTGGTGGTTCCTGAGGACTGTGCTCCAATGCCTGGCCTGCTTGCTTGCCCACCGGGCTCGTCAGACCAGGGCTTCTTTCCTTGTTTGACCTGGTTGTCCTGCCTAACTGCAGGCTCTCTGGCCCCTCTAAGTGACTGTCACTGTTGGGCGATTCTGTAGAACCTCCAAGGTCCGTCCAAGACCTGTCAGGAGGTTGTCTGTCCCCTGGTTCCCATTCTGTCCCCGGGCTTGTGGGGTTTTCAGTGCTGTCCCAAAACTCAGTTGTCCCCTGAGTGAAGTCAGAGGTGTTGTAGTCGGGATTTGGTTCCTCGACCACCTCCCTGTATGTTTGCCCCCTTCTAGGGACAGGGGTAGTGTCAGGCCAACTAGAAGGAGTGTGTGCCAGCTCTCTTGCGGGGAATGGTTTATTGGGATGCTCCCGGGTATCCTCCCTGACTGGAGTACTGAGTGATGCGGGTGAGAAGTGATTATGCCCCCAGGGTGATTCCCTGGCTGGAGTAGGCATTGATGCCTGATATCTAGTTGAGCTCCTTGAATTCCTGTTTGGAGCACTCGCGGAATCTTGGGATAAGCTGTCTGTAGCTTCCTCATTAATGATGGGCAGCAGCCCATACCCTTCCCTTTGCCCAAAGGGGTCCCCTTCCCCCCCTGGAGAACACCCAGGAGTCTCAGTGGGAAGATCCTGTCTAGGGCGAAGCTGGTCGATGTGTCGACACAGGACACGACCGTTGTCCAGGGACACCTCGTAAGACAGAGGACCTGTGACCCTGGATATAGCAGCGGGGACCCATGAATGACCAGGCCCATAATTACGAGTCCAAACCGGGGCACCCACAAGTAGTTGTCTAGGTGCCCTGGGGTGTGTGAAAGAAGAAGGCAGTCTGTCCGGATGCAACCGGTCAAGCTTGGTAGTCAGTTTGCGCCCCCAACGAAGTTCAACTGGGCTCCTCCCCGTAGAAGTGGATGGTGTGGTGCGATAAGAAAGGAGGAAGTCAGCCAACCTGTGATGCCAGTCTCCGTAGGTAATTTTCTTCAAGGCGTCCTTGGTGATGCGAACCATGCGTTCAGCCATACCGTTGGTGGACGGGTGGAAGGGTGCAGAGGTGGCATGACGGATCATGTTAGCCTGTAAGAAAGCTTGGAATTCGGAAGAAGTGAATTGAGGGCCGTTGTCAGACATGAGGACGTCTGGAAACCCGTGTGCAGCAAAAATCCCCCTCAGTACTTGAATAGTCTTTGCAGCGGTGGTGGAAGAGACAGGTACAACCTCAAGCCATTTTGAATGGCTGTCAACTAGGACCAAGAAGAATTGACCCTGAAAGGGCCCAGCGTAGTCAATGTGCACCCTAGACCATGGAGACTGTGTTTCCTCTCATCTATGTACAGGAGCTTGGGGCATTTCGGGGCGCGAGCGTTGGCAAAGGTGGCATGCGTACACCTTAGCTTCAATGTCTCTATCTAACCCAGGCCACCACAAATGGCTGCGCGCAAGCGCCTTCATGCGTACAATGCCAGGATGACCCTCGTGGAGGGAACCTAAGACCCTAGTCCTCATTGAGGTAGGGATGACAACTCTGCTTCCCCAAAGCAGACAACCCTGGAAGGTGGACAACTCGTTTCTTTTAGACCAGAAACTCTGAAACTCAGTGCCAGGACAGCTCTCTGGCCATCCAGATAAAACCCAAGAAAGGACACGTGAAAGTGTGTGGTCTGTGCCTGATTCAGCGGCTATATCCCTGGCATTTAAAGGAGACTCGGGCAAGGCCTGAATGGAGAGGAGATTGATAGTTGGTGCAGGGTCAGCTTCTATTACCGGCAGGGGTAACCTACTGAGGCCATCAGCATGGCCCATTTCCTTCCCAGGTTTGTGAATTAGGGAGAAATCATAGGCAGAAAGAAAGATAGACCATCTTAGCATTCTGGGGGAGATGATTTGGGGAGTTTGCTTACGTGTAGTAAACAGTCCCAATAAAGGCTTATGGTCAGTGAAGACCGTAAAATGCCTGCCATATAAAAAATCATGGAATTTTTTAATTCCAGCAACAACAGCTAAAGCCTCCCTGTCTATTTGAGCATAATTACGCTCGGCAGAAGACAAGGTTCTGGAGTAATATGCAACAGGAACCTGAGTTCCATCTGACCTGAGGTGGCTTAGTACAGCTCCTACCCCATAAGGAGAAACATCACAAGCGATGCACACAGGAAGGGATTCATTGAAATGTGCAAGTACACTGTTAGAAGTGAGTAAGGCCTTGACCTCATTGAAACTTGCCTCATGTTTTTGTGACCACTGCCACACTGCCTGTTTGTCCAATAGCCCGTGAAGAGGCTCAGCTATACTAGCCTTATGTGGAAGAAAGGAATTGTAAAAATTCAGAAGGCCCAGAAAAGCCTGTAGTTCAGCCTTAGACTTTGGCCTAGGAGCATGCATAATAGCTTTCAGTTTGGATTCAGCAGGGTGAATCCCAGTAGCATCAATTTTGAATCCCAGAAAATCAGTAGAAGGCACCCCAATTTTACATTTGTCCTTCTTAAGCTTGAGGCCCATTTTCCTGAACCTTAACAGGACAGCCCTTAATCTCTCAGCTAGATTGTGTGCAGAGTCTCCTGCAATTAAGACATCATCAAAATAGGGGCAAACCCCTGGTATACCCCGTAGTGTGTTTTCCATTACGCTTTGGAAAATTCCAGGAGCGACATTTACTCCAATTTGTAGCCTCTTCACCTTGAATGCTCCTCTATGGGTCACAATGGTCTGAGCTACAGCATCATCATCATCAACAGGCAGCTGTTGATATCCCTGAGCTAGCTCAAGCTTTGCAAAAACACGCCCCCCCCTTGAGGGAGGCCAGAATATGACTGACCACAGGAACAGGATAGGCATGTTGCTGCAATGCCTTATTCAGAGTGCATTTGTAATCAGCACAGATGCGAATGTCCCCATTTGCCTTGAGAGGCGTGACAATGGGGGTTTCCCAGGGACTGGAGTCAACAGGTTCTAGAACTCCTTGCTGAATCAGTTTGTCCAACTCAGTGTCAATTTTATCTTTTAAAGCAAAAGGGACCCTTCTTGCTTTAATTCTAATGGGAGTGACAGTGGGGTCTAACTTTAATGACACAGGGGGTCCTTTGTACGTGCCCAGCTGGGGGCTGAAAACATCTGCAAATTCTTTGCAGACTTCTTGTAGGTCAAGTGTTTGCAAACTGTTGAGCCCTATGACGTGTATTCCCAAGGCCTCAAACCAATCGAGTCCTATGAGACTCGTTCGTTCACCCCCTACTACTATTAGATCTAGTGGACCTTCAAAATCCTTATACTGTACGTTAAGGGTGGCCTCCCCCTTAACACACACTCTGGAGTTTTGAAAGTCTGTTAACACAATGTCAGAAGGCCTCAGCTTGGCCTGAGTTCCACTACCGGAACAAATCTTCCTAAACGTTTGCATGGAAATGATCGAAAGTGCAGACCCCGTATCCAGTTCCATAGCCAATGGAACCCCTTGTAGCTTCACCTTAAGTGACAGCTTTTTCTTAATGGGCTTGTGTGTGCCTGTCCTATAGATGCTTCTTCGCGAAGCGCAAAACCCCACCCTGTTTTGGCTGGGAACCCTGGTACCTTTCAGGCGCAATTCTTCCTGAGGTTGTACCTTCTGACGGCCCAGGCACACAGCTGCAATGTGTCCTTGTTTTCCGCATGCTCTGCAGATAGCGGAGCGGAACTTGCAGTCGGTTCTCTTGTGGCGACCTCCACAACCAAGGCACTTGGGGAGAGCTGAAGAGCTTCCTCTCTGTTTCCCTTCCTTCGTGGGGTAGAGACGGTCCACTTCATCGTCAGGATCCTCCTCAGAATTTCTTTGGACTCCTTCCTGGTGCACGGACGCAGTATCTGGAGAGCTTCTGATCGGCCGCATGTTCTTGATGGCGCCACCCGCTGCTTCTTCTGTAGTGACCTCTCTCAAGGCATCTTGGAATGATAAGTCTTCTTTGGCAAAAAGTCTCTGCTGTAACTCTCTATGCCTTAGTCCGCATACAAATCTGTCTCTCAGTCGTTCTTTGAGGTCCTTGAACTCGCAGTGTTTAGCGGCTTTTCTCAGCGCGGCAATGTATTCTTTGGCCGATTCTCCGGGTCGTTGATCCCTCTGTTCGAAGGTGTGGCGCCACGCGATGACGGACAACTTGGGCTGGAAGTGCTCCTTTAGTAGCTTCTTTAGATCTGCGTAGCTGACAGAGTCTAGAGGAACAGGTGCTGCAATGTTCTCAGCGATTTCGAATGCGTCTTGACCGCAAACACACAGCAGGGTGGCAGCCTTTAAACTATCTTCCCTTACTTGATTTACCTTGAGATAGTTTTCCACCCTGGCTGCGTAGGACTCCCACCTCTCCGGATGTGAGACGTTGAATTCCGAAAGCCTTCCAATTTTTGCCATTTTGTAGAAAGGAAGGGTCTATCAGCCAGCCTACCCCCGATGCTCGCTGGATTGGCGGGTAGCTGCCGAGTCAACGCCGTTCCTGCCGCTCAGGACTCACTTGGGTAAGCTTACACCTTTCTTCTGTTGATGTAAGGTATCCCACCTTCGTCGCCAGTGTTGAGTCCTTCGCGAAATGGCAAGACATGAGAAGCAGTTGTAGTTCTCAGGAAACTTCTTTATTTCAGTTCAACATACTAGGTACAAGACGCCGACAACGCCCAAAACTCCCGGCTTCTTTTATAGGCCATTCCCGGGTCAATTTGCAACTTTTGGCACGCCAGCACTTGCGCATGCGCACAAGTACTGGCGACAGCCTGTCTGGTCCCGGGCAGCTTGCACCTGCCCGGGACCGCTTGCAATGCCCCGAGCCTGCTTGCACAGGCTCAGGACATAACAAGTACCATTATTTCTGCATTGCTGATTTTCAATTAATTCATCTCCCCCCTCCTCAACTAATTTGCACTGCTACTTTATCAAATTCTGTCACCTTTTCATCTTTGTCTTTCTTTCTATACAGTAAACCCTCAGGGTAACATGTTACCAATGGCATATGCATAAGGCTTAGTATTTTATAATAACAAAAGTGCATACTAAACAGCTGCTTAATTTTGTTGATCAACTGTCCAGGCTGGGTAGCGTTTTCAGAAGAAGGAAGAAAATAAACCACATCTGCATTCTTGAATTTCTATATCTATTTATAAAACTAATATATATTAAAATGGCATTAACTCTGTAAATTGTAATTTAGGTTACTATGACATCTGTGGCACTTTTTCTATATCAGGAGCAGGGTTTTCATCTTACAATCTGGACCGTCCTATTATTAGTTTTTGAGATTTCTTGCCTGTATTCCCTGTGTGTATAGATTTATCTAGATCTAGATAAATATATATTGGTAAGAGAAAAAGAAAAGAGGGAGTAGCAATGATGATCTGCCTAACAATATCCAAACAGGATGCACAAGCAATGCTTTTCCAGTTGTTCTGTCTGTGATGTACTGAATGCTGAATCCCAAGTTCTCAGGTAGGTAGACATTAGGTAGTTCGTTTGGCTAGACAGGCTATAATGAATTTTGTAATATGTGTGTGTACTGTAATTGTTGCTTTCGATAGGGGTTTTTTGGTATTTCCATTTCTCCAATAAAATAAAATCATTTTAATATCTACTGTAGAGCTTCACCTTTAATAAGATAATTTCTCTGAAAATATTTCACATGTGGAAGGGTGAATGTCTTCATAATTACAGTATACCTTCATAGTTATACCTATGCCTTCAGTACTGGGACAATGCCTTTCAAATTTGTATTTTTGGACTTTGGTGACAGAGATTTAAAACATCTATTTTTCACTAAGCCTGGGATGAAGGGAGAAACCTTTGAAAGAAGAGCTGAACTCCTATCAGAAATTCAGTCTAGGAAGTATTCCAGGGTTCAGCCTGAATAGTGGCAGACAACAATCATGTATCCATCATATAGGACTTTGAGAAGAAATGGTCTGTGTTTGGGTCTGCCGGTAAGATAGCAAATTATCTCTCTTCCCAGTTTGTTATCCACCTTGTTTTTAATAATTACAAGATAGGACAGTAGAACCCAAGGAAAATTGCTCCTACTGAAATTTGTTCGGTGTAGATTATTGAGAAGTTCATTTAATTATTATTATTATTGGTATGTCCACTATGTTCACTGCCCAAATTCCTCAAAATCAGTCAGAAGCCAACACATAATCATCTTTATTGGCAGCTGCCCCTGAAATGTTGAGAAAATAATGGGCCAATTGGTGCTTCTTGCACCTGGCTGGTCAGAGAATGCAAAACATTGCATTGAATCACTCCCCATAATCCCATTTTCTTTCTTGCTATCTGTGCTATTGCTCCCCCCAAATCTGAGTGGCTGTTATTGGCAGGAGGGGAGGAGGAGGTTACTAAGCCATCAATGCATTATCCCCTCTGATATATAGATACACATGTAGGTATGCAAAGAGGAAATAGACAAAAAAAAATCTCCCTTCTAATTGGAAGATTCCAGATACAAAATCCATCTTCAAATGCAGAAAAATAAATGTGTTGTTCATGCTATTGCATCACTGATAAGAGAATGTGTATATTTTCAATTTGTTTTGTCACTGATGTTTAGAAGGGTTATCAATCTCCCTTTTGCAATGAAAGGGATGTATAAATGTGTAAAAGGAAGTTGTGAGAAATCAAAATTGTACACAATCGTCTTCTGCCTTTTTAAAGGCGTACAACTGTTTCACCACTAGCTAACCCCGAGTGTAACAAGGCGGAGGATGTGCAGGTCTGACTAACTCTAAGCCATGCAGAAAGACGCAGAGTTTGTAACCTGACCCCCTCATTCCTGCCATATTTTGCACAGCTCAGCCATGTGGTTATATTTTGTTTGCTCTCTTTTGAAAAGAGGCAATGAAAGCAGAGCAGAAGTGGGGGAAGAGCAAAGTCACCAGGATGGTTTTGGCCTAATGAAGGAGAAACCAGCCCAACAAAACAGATGCCTTCCACTTAATCCAGCCTGTTCCTCTGTAAACCTTCTCCACAGCTTTGATGTCACCTTGAAACATTCCATGTGTTTTCAATAAGGTGGTCTGTTTAAAAAAAACAAAACCACTGCCTCACTTAATAACAGAGCTCTCTGTGTTATATCCCACTGACTGATTTTCAGTATCACCTAGGGTTTCCTCAGCTTCTCTCCACCTAATCTTTGTAGCATTTTTTCTACCTTCTGCCCCCCCCCAGTACCTGTGCCAGTCCTCCCACAAACCAGAGATGCTTGTCTAAACCTGTTGTGCACTCAGCCTGCTGCTGTGATCAAAGGTCTGTGGATGGGGGAGGGGAAGCAAAGCTCTAATCTGACACTAGAATTATGAAGGGAATAAGAAAGATGCTTCTCCTAGTACTGCCTCAGAACAACCCAGGAGGTAGAAAATTTGAAATCAAATGGAGTTGTTTGCTCCTCAGAAACAAATAGACTCAGTCTCAAAGGATTCAAACTGATCTTACAGAGCAACTAATTTCATATTTGAGCATTTGAGAATGTAAATGCGCTGTGCTTTTTAACATTTTTGCCATATGCTAAATAAATGATCTTGCAGAAGACCATTGAAATTTGCCCCCAAATGACTTGTTTCACCATCTCAGCTCTATAGAAAAATAAGAAATAGAATAAAATAGAAGAGAAGAGAAGAGCTGGAAGGGACCTTGGAGGTCTTCTAGTCCAGCCTCCTGCTCAAGCAGGAGAACCTATACCATCTCAGACAAGTGACTGTCCAGTCTCTTCTTAAAAATCTCCAGTGATGGAGCACCCATGATTTCTGAAGGCAAGCTGTTCCATTGGTTAATTGTCCTCACTGTCAGGAAGTTTCTCCTTAATTCCAGGTTGCTTCTCTCTTTGATTAGTTTCCAACCATTGTTTCTTGTCTTGCCCTCTGGTGCTTTGGTGAATGTGACCTCCTCTTCTTTGTGGTAGCCCCTCAAATATTGGAACACTGCTATCATGTCTCCCCTATTTCTTCTTGTCTTTAGACTAGCCAAACCCAAGTCCTGCAGCTGTTCTTCATATGTTTTAGTATCCAGGCCTTTAATCATCTTAGTTGCTCTTCTCTGAATTTTTTCCAGACTTTCAACATCTTTTTTGTGATATGGTGACCAAAATTGATTGCAGTATTCCAGGTGTGGTCTTACTAGGCTTTTATAAAGCAGTACTAATACTTCGCGTTTTCTTGATTCTATGCCTCTGTTTATACAACCCAGGATTGTATTAGCTTTTTTGGCAGCTGCTACACACTGCTGGCTCATAGTCAAGTGATTGCCCACTAGGATTCCAAGGTCCCTCTCACAGTTACTGTTTTTAAGCCAGGTCTCGCCTAATCTGTACTTGTACCTTTGATATTTCCTGCCTTAAATGTAAGACTTTGCTTTTTTCTCCACATTGAAACTCATTTTGTTGGATAAGGTCCATTGTTCAGGTTTGTCAAGATCTTTTTGGATCCTGAGTTTGTCTTCTGGGATGTTGGCTACTCCTGCCAGTTTGGTGTCATCTACAGATTTGATGAGTTCCCCTTCAATTCCCTCATCTAAGTCATTGATGAAGCTATTGAAGAATACTGGGCCTAAGACGGAACCTTGTGATACCCCACTGCTTACATCTCTCCATGTGGATGTAGTGCCATTGAGGACTACTCGTTGAGTAGGGTTTGCCAGCCAACTACAGATCCATCTGGTAGTAATGTTGTCTGTTCCACTTTCTCCTAGCTTACCAAGGAGCAGGTTGTGATCCACTTTCTCAAATGCCTTACTGAAAACTAAGTATACTACATCCACGGCATTTTGCTGGTCTACTAGTTTAGTCATTTTATTAAAGAATGAAATAAGATTGGTTTGGCATGATCTGTTTTTAACAAATCCGTGCTGTCCACTAGTTATAACTTTGTTTGCTTCTAGTTGTTCGCAAATCTGTTCTTTGATTATCTTTTCTAGGATCTTCCCAGGTATTGATGTTAAACTGATTGGTCTGTAGTTTCCTGGGTCTGTTTTTTTTCCTTTCTTGACGATGGGAACCACATCAGCCCTTTTCCAGTCCTCGGGTATTTGCCTGGTGCTCCAGGATTTTTGAAAGATATTGTGCAGTGGTTCTGAGATAACATCTGCCAGCTCCTTCAGAACTGTGGGGTGTAGTCTGTCAGGTCCTGGCGATTTATATTCGTCAAGGTCAGATAGGTGTTCTCTTACCATTTTCCTGTTTATTTTAATTTTTGTTTCTAGTTTGTCTTTTGCAGTGGTGTTTTTGGTATGTTGGGCTGTAGTTTCTTTTTGTGTGAAGACTGATGCAAAGAATGAGTTAAGCAGCTCTGCTTTCTCCCAGCTGCCTGTTATTTCCTTGCCATCTTCTCTCTTTAGTGGACTTACAGTTTAGTGGACTTACAGTTTCCTTGACTTTTTTCTTGTTGTTAAAATGACAGACTCCAGAATAACATTATCCTCCCATACCAGAAGACGCTACTGAGAAGAGGGCATCATCTCATCAGTAGAAAAAAAATGGCCTGAGATAGATCTAAATAGATCCAAATGTCTGTCCTCTGTTATTCATGCAAGGGAATGGGGACACCCACCCACGAGAGAGAGAGAGAGAGAGAGAGAGAGAGAGAGAGAGAGAGAGAGAGGGAGGGAGGGAGGGAGGGAGGGAGGGAGGGAGGGAGGGAGGGAGAGAGAGAGAGAGAGAGAGAGAGAGAGAGAGGGAGAGAGAGAGGGAGAGAGAGAGAGCAATGGATCAACTGCTTATTTGTTGCTGTTTTAACATTTCCAATAACCAAAATTCAGCATGCTACTTTTTGGCCACAGTGCAGACGACACTCAAGTGCCACTTGAAGAGGTTGTCAGCATCCTAACATCAGCAATGCATTTGACAATGACTAGGTTCCTGTATAGACCTTGGTCCATTTGAAGGCTTTTGAAGATCTTCTGCTGAGCTGACCCTAGGCTTTTGCCCTAAAGCCCTTCTCCAATGCTCTGCTAATAGTAAACAAAGGCAGACACCCTTGAAGCCCTTGGTGAAAAAATCCCCTTACCCTTAGCTGTTGGTTACTGGAATTTGCTGTGTTCTTCTGTTTATTCCTGGTGCTACCACTTCAATTTAATGTGACCCCTGAATCAGAGTCTCCCCAGCCCGGCCTTGCTTTCCATTACAACTTTTCCCTCCTCCCCTACCCAAACTGCATCAGGGCTTTGCGCTCCCACATCACTTGCTAATGATCTCCACTGAGCCTGTGACAGGATCCCCTGGGGGGCTGCAAGAGAAGGAGGTTCTCAATCTGGCAGCAATTACAGGAGGGAAAGTTAACTCCCTCCCCGGTTGCTTCAAACATCAATGTGTCAAAACAAAGAACTGAAACATTTCAAACGCCAAATTCAAATGTCACCAGCAATAAGGAGCTACGCTTTCAAGCACCAGCAGCAGCACAAAACCTGGCTGTGGGCTCTTTTATCCCCTACCAGCACCTCGGCTCAAATTTGGCTTCCAGAAGGTCTGTGAGCATTTTTTTTTTCCAAAGAATGTGGTCAGGCAAACAAGAGCTGGTTCAGTCAAATGGAAATAAAGGAGGTGACTGCCTCTTCATTCGTGAATTCATGTGGTGTCCTCTTCCTTGGAACCCTACCGAATTTCCTTCTTAGGAAAAAAATGGGAAAATAGAAGCTCCTAATATCTTGCGCTAGATAACAAATGGCAATCAACTGCAAATAACTTCTGAAATCCACTTTCAAGATGAAAGCCTGGCTATAAATCATTTCAATATATTAAATCCACCAGAGGCCACTGGTGGTTTTGAAAGGTTTGATGTCTTGATCTGATTTGGTGGGGGAAGGGGGCATATAAGGAGATAGGTTTGGGGAAAGTCATAGGCTTGGCACCCAAGTCTGCAGTTTTTCAGCAAACTTTAGATTAGGCTTGGAGCAGGCAGACAGGATGGATTGACTAGTATTCTACACGTGAGGCAGTTATGATATCATAAAAGGGACTAATCAAATGTAGATTATTAATGTGACATCACAGGGTTGGTTCTTCTAATGAGTCTTCTTCTCTAGCTTGGCGTATTTCTGTAGAATGTTCCATCAATTCCTATAGTTTGCCATCTTGAGATTGCCCACAGTGCCAAATGAACCATCTTCTAACACTACAGGTTTTCTAAATAAGGGGTATCTTCTAAGCCAATGGTGGTTAACCTATGCCATGCGTGTCAGAGGTGGCACTCAGAGCCCTCTCTGTGAGCATGCGTGCCATTGCCCCAGCCCTGCCTCCCCCTGCAGCCCCCTCCTCACCAGTAGCCGCCCCAGAGGAAAGTCGCCCCTGTGTGTGTCCCACACAGAGCAGCACAGCCAAGGACATGGCAGCCAGGCAACAGGGACAAGATTCCGCCCTCGTGCACTGTCACATGCAGATGATGCTGCGGGGTGTGGGTGGAGGGCGTGGCCAACATGGCGCTGCAGGGCTGCCTGGGTGATCTGTGGCGGGCTGTGGAGGCAGTAGGTAGCCCTGCGGCTGGGCAGTGGGCGGGGTGGGAGCGGGGCAGGGGGTGGGTTGGTTTGGGGGCAGTCAGTGTCTAAAAGGTTCATCATCACTGTTCTAAGCTAACTTGAATGTTGGCATGTCTTCGATACAGAATTTCAGCTATTCCTTCCATCTTTGTTTGATCATCTTTCAATTACTCTCTGTCCATTGGCATCCTTTAGCATATCAATTCACTCCTTCGGAGTCTGGGATTCTTTTGAAAATCTTTCCTTGTTTTTCTACATCTGTTTCCATCACCAGTGCTTTACGCATGTCATTATAATAATGCTTCTTGTCTCTTTTAAGAGCTCTATGAAATTATTAAGCTCCTTCCTGAGAGTTTTGCTGCTATAACAGTTTTTCTACCTCCTTGTGCCACTAATATAGTCAATACGTACCCCCTCCCCGTAATCAAATACTCGTATGGTTACTCCAGGGACCATTGCAAAGAAGTAGCGATCTCTAAGGAATGTCCCACACTCTCTTAAGTAAGTGTGGTATATTTGTTGAGGGAAAAAAAAAAGAAACAAATCTCAAACACCTCATACATTTTCAAAAAAAAAAAAAAAAAAAATCAACTCCTTCTGCCTTAAATGAAATGGCCGATTTATGTTGAGGCATTTTATTAAAAATCCAAATATAAATCTGCCAGAACAAAAATCTGCCCGCAAAGTGGCAATAAAAGGACCAGATTTATATCAGTCTGTGTATCTATAACCTGGTGCTGGTCTAATGTTTTAGACTACAAGTTCTATAATCCATTGCCATTAATCATGGCAACTAGGGCTTATTGGAGCTGAAATAAAATATATTTGAAGAGCATTAAAGGTCTGCTACATTTTGGTTATCAGTTGATGGTCTGGACTTAGTTCCAAAAGTAAATTATCTTTGTTTTACTCTTAATTGCATAAAAGAGGGCCTGACAGCCTTTCCATATCACTCTGTCCCTAAAGGGGGGTAATCTTCTCTGAAATCTTCTTGGTAAATCTTGGTAAAGTGTGCTGTTTGTCCTTTTCCAAAGTGTTTTGGCCAAACTGAAACTCCAAATAATACATATGCTAGTTAGAAGGGCTTGTTAAATGCATTGATATTAAGAAAATTTATTATCCAAAAGGAGGGAAATATTCCCATAAAATTCATCCATCATTCATGTCTAGGTCATGTTTGGAAATAGTAAACTGAACTTTATTTCCAAAGTTCAGTTTGCCATAGCTGAAATAGTAAGGTGACCAACCGTCCTCCTTTAGGGAGGACAGTCCTCCTTTTGTGAGTTCTGTCCTCCCTCAAAAAGTGTCCATGTCCTCCTTTTCGATATTTGAAGACTAATCTGCAGGGCTTTTTTTTCCCTCATAGAACGCTCAGAACGGCATTCTGGCACCTTTTTTTGATGGTTTGTTTTTTCAACTTTTGCATGAGCTGTGCTACTCCCACTATTGGCTTTCGAAAGCCAATAGGAATTGCCGCTGAGCGTGCCAAAACACCCAGCTGGCAAACTTTGCACATGCAAGTTGTCTGTATTATTGTTGCAATGAATAAAATGTTTCTTTTATTTACAATATTTTTTTCTTCAATTTATTTGTGTCCTCCTTTTCATTGTAAAAAAGTTGGTCACCTTAGAAATAGACACGTAAAGCATCATATGAATGACATCCGTTCTTGTTTTCCATAGGCCTGTACAGCATCAGGAAGATGAACTTGATAGAAATACGTATGCAAGAACCATTAACTAGGCTAAAAGAGTTGAAATATTTTTAAATCCTGAGAAATGAGATAGTATTCAGAAGCAGCTCAGGTAGGCATCTCCTGATTCAGGGAGGAGGATGAGGTAGACCTGTAAGACTTTTGTCATTCCTGCTAGGTAAACCAGACCATGAAATCATCCACAGGAAAGCTACAACTATCTTGGTTATAAATGGAATTTTACAAATCTGATTTACTCCCTAAATTCTAGCCTATTGCCACTAAGATTATCTTCCTTACTCTCTACAGAGTCAGTGACCAATCTAAAGCCTTTAATCTGCCTTTTTTCATTTTCCTTAAACCAGTCTTGAACCAAGTAGCCTTTTTAACAGCTCACAATTGGTTTCCTTTTGCTACCTGGAAATCACACATCCACATGATATATTTGATAGAGAGGAAGACTACAATGGATAAGGCTATGGTGCAAAATGGGAGTGGTTCCATCATGAATGTGGGTAGGACTTTCTTTTCCAGTTTGGGGCCATGGAGCTGTAGCTTATCTTTCTTTTGAAACTCAGTCAAAGTTCTTTGAAGTGTATGCTTTCCTTTTAAAACAGGAGATGACTATTCCAATGATTTTTGAAATTTCAGTGGTGAATTTTGGAGAGGCCTCAGGAAAAATGGATTTAGAAGTTTTGTGCAGTTTTGAGGCCACAACCTGTTTATTCTTGTCCCTTAATAGCTTTTCAAAAAACCCAAGGAGTTAATCCATGCAGAATTTGGTACTTAAGAGTGGCCCGATAAGGTAACAAATGTGCACAACTGTTTAGAAGGTAGGTGAATGTATTACTCATGAAAGCAACTGGAGCAGTTTTTCAATCTTAGCAATTCCAACATATATGGACTTCAACCTGTATGACCCATTGCCACTTCCCTACGGCCCTGAATTGTACAAAATGCAAATTGTGTACTTAGCAAAATAAATGTGAGTTACTTGTATTTCAAATTGTATGTTTTGCATACTTTATTATTGGTGTGATCAAACAAGTCAGGCCAGGCATCTCTCAAGAGGTAACCAGTTGAATGCATTCTTGTAGCTTGTCCTGCCCACCTCCTCTACTTACCAGGATATTTCCCTCCTTTTTTTTTAAATGTTTCAAATCAGTGTTTTGATCTGAGCAACTGCCTGGACTAATCACTGCAGTTTTCTTGACAAGGATTTTCACAGGCGGTTTGCCCTTGCTTCCTTCTCAGGGCTAAAGAAGAGAGACTGGCCGAGAATCACCCAGCTGGTGATTTGCCTACAGTAGGACTCAAACTGATATTCTCTGGGTTTCTAGCCTGATGCCTTAACCAGTATACCAAACTGGCTCTCTTTCCTTCTTAAATACTACTCTTAAAAAGCACTACTATTTAACGACTAGTACATTATATTACATTATTGAGCCGAGGTGGCGCAGCAGTTAGAGTGCAGTACTGCAGGCCACTTTAGCTGACTGTGTTCAGCAGGTCAGCGGTTCAAATCTCACCGGCTCAAGGTTGACTCAGCCTTCCATCCTTCCTAGGTAGGTAAAATGAGGACCCAGATTGTTGGGGGCAATGTAAATATATATATATACATTGCTTACTGGTGTACACCGCTTAGAGAGTGCTTGCACTTAAAGCGGTATATAAGTCTCATAAATAAATAAATAAATAAATAAATAAATAGTACATTATCAGACTAAAGTACCTACTCCTATTGATAATTTTTCCTTTACTTTTTTTTATATTCATAATGAGAGGCCCTGAACTGTAATGTCTTTGACTTGTGCCAAAGGATATAGGACTAATGGAGGGGAAATTATTGTTAATATATAAGGAAACACTTATCCTAATCTGGTTAAGTAATACTTTTCTTTCTCTGCATGGCACATACAGGTAGACCATGAGTGGTCAGTAGCATTAGATTTTCCTGAGACCATAATAGAAAGTGTAAGATTGCTTTAAAACCTGGAAAGCAGCTTTGCTACTTCTGTGAGGAAAGGCACTATTTTGAGTTGATGCGTTACATGTTGGGAGGAGGGGGTGGAAATAAAAGATTCAAATGATGGGGAAAAAAGATGAAGAATGATGGTAGAAGTGCCTTGTACTTGAGGGACATGTACCATGCTGAGGATTTCAAGAGGATTTAATGGAATTAACAATAATTGTAATTATTTATAACTTACTTAAAAGAGTGATTGTCTTGGTGAAATATTATTGTTTTTTTCTTGTGGAAGATGTGCAAATTTATGCTAGACCCATCTTCCTTCCTTCCTTCCTTCCTTCCTTCCTTCCTTCCTTCCTTACTTACTTACTTACTTACTTATCAATCTTTCTATGTTTCATTCTAGTTCATCCATAGTCATAATTATATCTGAGATTAATATTAATGTATGCCTTTTAAAAATGATTTTACAGACAATATTTAGTAAAGCAGAAGATTAGTGGTTGTCTGCAGACTCTCAGTTTAGACATCTGGCAACCATAAACTATCCATTTGGCAGCTAACTGGATGAAGAGAAAAGAAAGAAAGGTTATTAGAAAAAGAAGGGAATGTCAAGGAGACAAGCAGATGTTATTACCCACTTTGGGCCTCTCCCATAGATTAACACTGATAGAATGGAGCTGTTTTTATAGTAAAAGCCTTCTTCACCTTGTAATAAAAACTCCCAATATTAGCAGTATGGTACATACCACTGATAAATACATTGGTCTTGGTAGGGGAGTAGCAGGTGGCAGCACTTAGCTGACCTTAGCTAATCTTAACCTGAAGATGATCAACCTCTGGTTAGTACTTACCAGGAAAGCCTAAAGCTAATTGCTGTATGGGAAAGTTGAAGAAAAAAACTATCTGGAGGAAAATCATGACAAACATTTTGTATTGCTGCCAAGACTATGAGGAATTGCTCATGTAGTTACCAGTATGGTACATACTCCTCATAAATACATTAGCCTTGGTATGGGTGAGTTCAATTCCAAGGAGATTTTAATAGTTAAGTGGACTTATATCTCCCTCTTAACTGCGAAATATACTGAATGCTGAGAAACATATACTTTACAATGCATGTATTTACAGCATTCCCTGATTGGGCCAAAGTATTCTTATCTCCAACAGGACTTCTTTATTCTTATAATATTGTCCTTATCATTATAATATTCCAGAGGTCTCTCAAGACCTGGTTCTGTCATCAGGTCTGGGGAGCCCATGGGGCTACTGAAATCCTGAGATGGCTTCATTACAGTGATTGATATTCTCTCTTGTGCCATGTGTTTTTTTAAATTTTTTTTAAAAATGATTGGTTTTATATTATTGTTTTAATTACTGACTTTAGACTGCTCAGAGTCATTTTTTTGTGAGATGGATAGGCATATACATTTGATCAACAAACAAACAAACAAATACTCTTTAAGCTTCTGATTTGAAGAATACTTAAAACACTAGTTTCTGAATATTCTGGAGTTTGGGAAGCAGAATTTAAGAACAGTTGTATTAACTTTGAACTTTTTTGTTTGAAGTTCTATATGTATCTATGATTCATTGGAATCATTTTGGTTTCTGTCTGCCTTTGCTACTAGAGCATTTTTCTTCATCTTAAAAAAAACCAAAAAACAGCGCCACACATTGTGTACCAGCTTCATAGGTAATTCTAGATGCTCAACTAGAGAGAGATCAGCTAGGGATTGTCAAGAATTTTTCTCACTCTGATCTCTGAGCATTCTGTCCTAGTTGGCCTTGGCAAGCTTCAGAATAAATTAGTTGGGAAATATATGATCTCCACAACTTACATCAAGAGGTATGTGTAGCAACAAACAACAGGGTTACATTTTATTTCGGAACAACCAGGTTAGAATGAGAGATACTAGATATATATCTCCCAAAGGGCCTTCATTTCTGGAGAAACTAACAATAATAGAAGGGGCTAAGTGAGACTAATGGCACAAAGAAGTCCATGATCTGAAAACTTTCTTTTTCCTTGCCCTTATCAACTGAGCTGTTGCTACACTTGATGACATAAAACAGATCTTAGTTGGAGTGTAGATGCTAAGAGCAAGCATACTGATAGAAGGTGACACAGTCCGTAAGGTTGTTGTTGTTGTTAGTTGCAAACTCATGTCCGACCCATCGCGACCCCATGGACAACCTTCCTCCAGATCTTCCTGTCCTCTACCATCTTCTGGAGTCCATTTAAGTTCACGCCTACTGCTTCAATGACTCCATCCAGCCACTTCATTCTCTGTCGTCCCCTTCTTCTATTGCCCTCAATCTTTCTCAGCATTAGGCTCTTCTCCAGTGAGTCCTTCCTTCTCATTAGGTGGTCAAAGTTTCAACTTCAGGATCTGGCCTTTTAAAGAGCAGTCAGGGTTGATCTCCTCTAGGACTGACTGGTTTGAACGCCTTGCAGTCCAAAGGACTCGCAGGAGTCTTCTCCAGCACCATAGTAGCCATTTCCAAATACCCCAAACAAATGGATACACAGGGTAGCCATGCAGGGCAGAAGCTAATACAATCCCATGGGCAAATATCTCCTATCCTTTGTACAGTTTTGAAACAACTGGAATTCTCAAAGAGTCTTCAACCATAGCCAAATGAGGATCATACTTCTGTAAGACTAATCTAGATGATTATGAATGGCCTCCTCTTAGGTGCAGGGCAGAGTTAAGTGTTTGGATAGCATTTCCTTTTATAGGCTGCACAGATCCATTTGTTAAAGCTTTGATACAGGCAGACAGCAAAAGACCAATGCTTCTTTTCACTACTAGAAAGGTAGTTAAAGATTCCTTTGCTTAAGCCATTGCTCAAGATCTAGATAAGAAAGGAAGAAAATGTGGGAATAGATAAAAGAGGAACAGAAGGGAAATTCCTACTACTCAGATTAAACTCTTTTGTATTCTGAGGTCCTAAAACCAGCCTTCCTCAATCTGACAAACTCCAGATGTGCTGGACTCCAACTCCCTTCATCCCCGCAGCATGACCTGTGATATTATGGGAACTGAAGCCCAACATATCAAAAGGATACCGATGGGGGAAATATGCTCCAAAACAGAATAAGGTAATATAGGTCTTTGTTCTATAATTCTGGCAAATATTTTTTCTATGCATATTGAGCTCTGGCTGCTACATTATCTGGTGTGAACATGTCCTGCCTGCTGCTGATTAAAGGCTAAGTGATAATTTCCCCAGTTCACACTCATTTGGATATGATGAATAGCACTTCAGTAGAATTACTCATAGGTTGCTATTAATAGACAATAAGACTTTACTGCCTTCTATTGCATGATTACTACTTGTTTTAAGTGCCAAAGGAAATTTGGAACTTGGTATGATTTGGCACCATGGGCTTTTGGGCTGCAGGTTTGTTTGTTTTTTTTTTGGTCTACTCATATGTTTAGCCATTTGTTTAGAATTTACAGTCTTCCATGTAAAACTGAACTACGACTCTCAGTTGCCCCCCAGCCAAGCATGGTCCAACTGAGGGATTATGTAAGGGATAATTTACCTCATCCTAAAATCAACTGATTCTACAGAGGAGATCTAAGGCAGGGGTGTGGCCACCACATTTTACAATAGCATGCTCTCAAACGGCTAACCAATTCTTTTTAAAGCAAAAACTAAGCCTAACCATTTTATTTAAAAAATGAAAAAATGTGGAGAAAGAGGATTTACAATTCTGATTCTGTACCGTCTTGGCACACCACCATACTCTCCTGGCTCCTGGAGTCAAAGCTCAATAAAATAAACAATATTAAAGAGAAGCATAGTTCTTATTCACACAAAGCTGGCTTGACCCTGGTTTATAATGTGGTCTGAGAATTACATTATTTTCCACTGAAAACGTCATAATAGCAGACTGATTTCGAGCCAGTCTGCCTCTGTGATCAAGCACATAGCCCAATCTGTCCAGGATTTTCCTGTTTTTGTGTTCTAGTTTAGACATCCGCATGGTTTACTAAAAAGGTTAATAGTTAGAAAGGTGTTTGTATTAAAGCACCATTCCTAAGTATCTCTGAAAAACCCAGTAATTGACTCAGGCAGTGTATCCAGCATTTGGGCATGCATGCTCACATACAGATGTTACTCCCATGAAAGTGAGGTCCATATGGACAGAAAGAAATGGTCCTTTCTTTAGCCAAGGGTCCTATTTTGTTGCCCTGGGCCTAGTCCCTGGCCCTGCAGAAAGGAAGTGGGACTGGGCGGACATTGGTGATCACCACTTTCTCAGGAAGCAGCCTTTGGAGTGTTTGGCTTTTTGACCTTTGTTCTGGTTTAACTGCTTGAAAAATATAGTAAGCTTAATAAAGCTGTTTCCACCACTTGGCAATGAGAATGTCAGAAAAAAAACCAAGAAGATTCTGGGACTTTGTATTCAGGAATTCACTCAGAAAACAAACACATTTTCCTTTCTTCCTTCCTTTCTTCCCTCCCTCCCTCTCTCCCTCCCTCCCTCCCTTCCTTCCTTCCTTCTCTGTCTTAAAAAGACTGGGAGAGAAAAAAAGTTCTCCTAATCACATTATATTTCTTGAATGAGGAAATATCTAGGGAAACAGAGCGACTTTAAAACTATAGGGAGACAGAATAGTCTGTTCATGAAATAGCTTCAGTGATAGGTGGGATCAGCCAGAAAAATGCAATTATGGAGGAGAACATAAGGTTGTTTTCTGAACCACCATTATTCCCCTCAGCTCCCTAATCTGTTCTAGTTCCCTGTATTCTTTCTTTCATCCTACCTTCTGTGAGAACATCTGCAAATAAAGCAGTAGGCTATACTCACCCACCATGTTTCTTTTTATGAGTGCATTTGGGTGCCATGTGGATCCCAGAAGCTTTATTAGCAATAAAGATAAATTCAGGAAGCTGAGATACCAGCTAATGTTTTAAATTGAAAGTTTACCAAAAAGTAAAATAAAATAAAATAAGGTGGGGAAAGTAGCCTGGTAGATCGTAGAAAAAAATTTATGCCAATAAATCTGTCAGTCTTGACATAGATTCAATACATTCTTCACTACTATATTCCATCTGAATCTCTGACTACCATCATTATCTTCATCTACACAAGTCTTCTTCACATCCTGTTTATATCATTTAATATATTTAATCTGTATAGAAAAGTGCTGTAAAGAAAGAGAATAAAATTTGGTGTCTTCAGAAATTTTGGACCATAGCTTCCACTAACTATCTTTGCCCATACCGATAGATAAAGATTGATGGGAACTTAAGTTCAAAACATCTGGAACTCACCAGGCTGCCGTTTCTACATGTAATCTATATTCACCCATAAAAGATAGAGTCTAGGCCCTTAATAGAAAGCCCTACTGCTTTTCATTGGCAGACACAGTAAAAAAGATCACATAGCTTTTCAGACACAGAAACAGATAATCTGAATTCATTTTACAGCAACATCTAAGTCCAGAATTACATCTTTCCCCCATCTTATTCCTTCTTATGCTTCTGTTTTTCTTCTAGATGCGGACGTCTTTTGGATTTCACAAAAGTAGATGGATGACTTGGTTACATTAAATTCAATCATCCATCCCCTACAAATAGAGGCTTTGGTAGTGAGCATAAGATTAATGAATAGGTGCTGGCTAAAATCTTGTGAAACAGGATGATTGATGGCTAGAATCTGAAGTTGCACCAGCCTCCTTGTCATTAAAGCTCAATTTCTGCAGCAAATTAATAATGCCTATTAAAATGGATTGATTGTTCTTGTCAGAGACTTTTCTCCCTTGCTCCCCTCTTCCCCCTTATCAATGGCCCATTAGGTGAACTTCCCAGCTCATTTGTGTCAGGGCCAAAGAATCTGCTTCTCTTTCTGGTCTCGGAAGATCCGTGGTTCAAGGGATTGATAATAACCTTGCTCATCAATAGGTCTCCGTGTGAAAGGGTCTATGGGATTTGCAATAATCAACTATCAATAGTTCTTCTCCCTGTACCATTACTTATTCCTTTTGGCAATGAACTCTGTGGTAAATTAATACTGCTCTGCTAAAATCCACAGGGCTGTATTAATTTGCAATCTACAGGCTTTAAAAATGAATTAATCTCACATTTGCACTTTTATGTTTATGTGTATGTGAGTGCACACCCACACTCAGAAGAAAGAATTGCTGCTCATTTATATAATTTTAGCTTAATCTATTTTGGGTTTGAGTTGAAAATCATGGTTGTGGGCTGGCTTTTTTTTTTAATTAATAAAACATCCATAGCAGAAGGTGTGAATGAAAGAAACCTTTCAAGTAAAACAGTTTAGGACAGCTGGATTTACCCTCTGCCTGCTAGGAAGCTCTTGCCGACTTTTATGAGAGAAACAAAGATGCAGAGGCAGCATCTGGGATTCAAAATCTTCCCCTCATATCTGTACTGTACAGTACAGTATTCGCTTTTAATAACCGGCCCCGGTTATTAAAAGCGAATACTGTTCTAAAATAGATGTGAAACTAAAGTCCCTTTTGAGTTTGTTCTTAACTAATTCTGGCAATTAGTTTCCTCCTTCCATTATGTATTCAAGATGGACAGTGATTAATGTTTGTATGTTACTTATATGTAAGGGTGTAAGTCAATATATATGTTGCATATAGTATGTTTAAATGTGTGTTATGTATGTGTACACTTTGAGAGCAAGCAACTAAATTTCATTTTTCATTGTGCCATTGTGCCCACAGTAAAAAAAAATGACAATAAAAGTTATCTATCTATCTATCTATCTATCTATCTATCTATCTATCTATCTATCTATCTACAGTTGGCAGCTCAAAACAACCCCAAAGAAGAATGCAATGCTATTCCCTTTGTGCTCGTAGATATAATATGTCTGTATAAGAATATTAGATTCTTCTTATGACACGATGGTAGATTGGATCTGAGTGCAGAGTGCTGGGTTTGTCCAATACATGTTCACAGGATGGCCTTGGCCAAGTCACTCTCTTTTGATCAGTGTTCCCACTTTACACACATTCATTCTCTTTGGTTTCCTTGTTTTTTCCTTTTGTTGATTGGCACATTTTTTTTCTTCCTTTACTATATTGTGTTGAAGTTGAGATTTTGCGATGCTCTGAACAGGAATTTGCCTGAAGTGGTATAAAGAGGATTGTGATTTTTCCACTCCAAAATGAATGGCTAAATTGCACACTCAAATTGCCTACATGCATTTGCCCAAATATTAATTGGAATCACACATTGCACCAATGATTGTGTGTTTTCTTTGGGTGTTGGCTTAGAGTTCTGTGAGTATTCAGCTACTCTAATATTGCTTACTGAATTTTGTGAATTCAACCAGTAATAATAATAATAATAATAATACGGTAATAATAATACAGTAATAATAATAATAATAATAATAATAATAATAATAATAATAATAATAATAATAATAATAATAATAATAAGGTTGTGGGGCTTGTGTACTCTGAGGAAGATGAGAGCTATGCCAGAGGTTCAACCATACTGGACAGGTCTCATCAGAGGAGTCAGACAAAGAGTGTCTCTCCCATAAAAAATATGGTGAGACGTAAATTTCAGAATGCCATACCGGCTCGGACGTCGCCCGGGTTAACAAGGTCCGCACTAGATATTGGAGTTCCTGGATATCTGGTGAAAAATGGGTTACAGGACTCAGGACTGTTGGCTGAGCAACCAGGGCCAGCAGCTGCAGAACTACTGGAAGAAAAGGTGTTTACCCGTCGCAGATACACAGTGATGGAAAACAAAGAAATAATGATCTGTTACTACAGATCAAGTCCAACAAGACGAGGATATCTAAAACGAATGCACCAATTCTGGAAAGAACAACATCCAGAATCAGAAATAACAGAACAGAGACTAGCAGATCAACGCCGATTTATAACACGAAATAAAGTATTTACAGAAACAGAATTGGACGAACTGCAAAGGTTTACCCAGGGCAAAGAAATCAAAGCCTTACCAGAAGTAATTCAGAATGTAGAGGCAAACCAGGGGGAGTTGGCAGTGAAAGAATCCAGTAGAGATATACAACTGTTCTCATTTGGAAACCAGGCACCTCTTCCTCAGGAAGAACAAAACCCTCTAACTAAAGAAATAAAAGAATTGAAACAAAGAATAATTGAGCATCTAGAACAGCACAAAAACAACAGAATAAGGCTGCCTGCATTGAAGCTTGTTCCAAAGAAACAGCTAGCACAAGCATTAAAAGATGCAAATACTGCAATAGCAAGTATAAGCACCAATTCACTGCAAGAAACAAACCAATTAATGTACAGCACAGCTGCAGTTATAACAGAATACCTGGGATGTAAAATCAACAAAAAAGAAAAACAAACAAACAGTGCACCACAAAAATGGAAGGTTAGACTAGAAAATAAGATCAGCAAGTTAAGATCACATGCAAGCAAGCTAGAACAGATGAAAGAAAAGAAGCTGAAGAACAAGAAGACCAAAGAATACCTAATCAAGAAATACCACTTAGAAACAAGGAAGATCAAGGAAGCACTGGAAATAATAAAGCAACAAATAACAGCTATAGCCAGGAAAATCAGTAGATATGAAGCTCGAATTGCAAACTATAGGCAGAACCTCCAATTTCAATCCAATCAGAAACGTTTCTACCAATCCATCAATGGAGAAACTGCAAGGAATCAGTCAGTACCTGACAAGGAAGAAACAGTGCAGTTCTGGAAGCAGATATGGGATAACCCAAAGAAATACAACAAGGATGCGGCTTGGTTAAAAGAGGTGGATGCAAATAAAACAGAAGTTGAAATGAAAGAACTAGTAATAACAACAAAAATGGTAGAAAAAAGAGCAAAGAAAATCAAAAATTGGTCAGCACCAGGTGAAGATGAACTGCATGGGTTTTGGTTGAAACATCTAACTGTTATACACCCACTCATTGCCAAGCAGTTCAACAATATACTACAAGGAGGAGAAATTGAAAAGTGGCTAACAACTGGGAAAACCTACCTAATAATGAAAAATCCAGCAAAAGGGGCAACACCAGGTAACTACAGGCCAATTACCTGCTTACCAACAACTTTCAAATTACTAACTGGTGTGGTAGCTGATGCAGTACAACAGCATCTAGTTGAAAACAATCTCTTTCCACCTGAGCAGAAAGGAAACCGCCCCAATAGCAGAGGAACAAAAGATCAACTCCTAATAGACAAAATGATCTTGGAAAACTGCAAGAGAAGGAAGACCAACCTGAATGTGGCATGGATTGACTACAAAAAGGCATTTGACTCTCTGCCACATGATTGGATAATCAAGTGCCTAGAAATAACAGGAGTCAGTAGAAACATCAGAAAATTTGTGCAAAGATCGATGGCACAATGGAAGACACAGTTGCAGATCAATGGTGAGAAGCTGGGAGAGGTTAATATCAAGAGAGGAATATTTCAAGGAGATTCATTATCACCATTACTATTTGTTATTGCACTGTTTCCTCTGTCAACAATACTGAATAACTCAGGACATGGCTATCAAACATCAAAAACATCTGCCTAGACTATCCCACCTCCTTTACATGGATGATCTGAAGCTGTATGGAAAAACATCATCTGAAATAGAATCGCTGCTCAACACTGTCCGTATATATAGCCAAGATATTGTAATGGAGTTTGGCTTGGACAAATGTGCCACACTTACTATCAAACAAGGAAAAATAGTGAAAACTGAAGGAATCAAGATGCCCCACGAAAATAACATTAAGAGTCTGGATGAGGAAGAGTACTACAAATACTTGGGTATCCTTCAAGCTGACAACATCAAGCACACTGAAGTCAAGAAAAAGATTAGAGGTGAATACATCAAGAGAGTGAAGAAGATCTTAAAATCCAAACTCAATGGAGGAAATACCATAAAGGCAATCAACACCTGGGCAATCCCAGTCATTAGGTACACAGCTGGAATAGTGGACTGGACTCAAGCAGAACTAAAAGCAATGGATAGGCAGACCAGAAAAATAATGACAATGAATCATGCCCTTCATCCACGCAGTGACATTGATAGACTTTATCTACCAAGGCAAATAGGTGGGCGTGGAATGCTACAAGTACATCAGATGGTTGAAGAAGAAAAAATGGCTTTGGAAGAATATCTGAAGAACAATGATGAAGATGCACTGAAATTAGTATATCAGGAAGGCTTACTGACTACTGGAGAGACCAAACTGGCCTACAAGAAAGACCAAATGAAGAACAGAATAGAGGCATGGGAAGACAAAGCACTACATGGCCAATACATTAAAAAAATAGCTGGGAAAGCAGATAATAATAAAACCTGGCAATGGCTAAGAGCAGGAAAATTGAAGAAAGAGACCGAGGGACTAATTCTGGCTGCACAAGACCAAGCCTTAAGGACAAATGCATACAAAGTCAAAATTGAGAAGACAGCAACAGACAGTAAGTGCCGCCTATGCAAAGAAGCTGAAGAAACAGTGGACCACTTGGTAAGCTGTTGCAAGAAGATTGCACAGACTGATTACAAGCAGCGGCATGACAAAGTAGCAACAATGGTGCATTGGAAGATCTGCAAAAAATATCATTTGCCTGTAAGCAAAAACTGGTGGGATCATAAAATAGAGAAAGTCATAGAAAATGATAAAATTAAACTGCTCTGGGACTTCAGAATTCAAACAGACAAGCACCTGCAACATAACACCCCAGACTTAACAATTGTCGATAAGAAAGACAAAAAAGTCTGGATAGTGGACGTGGCAGTGCCTGGAGACAGCAGAATAGAAGAGAAAGAACTGGAGAAGATAACAAAATACAAAGACCTACAAATAGAAATAGAAAGACTGTGGCAAAAGCAAGCAAGGGTAGTATCAATAGTCATAGGCTCCTTGGGCGCAATCCCAAAACAACTGGAGCACCACTTGAACACCATTGGCATTGACAAATTTGCTATTAGTCAATTGCAAAAGGCGGCCTTATTAGGAACTGCTTCCATCCTGCGACGATACCTGTAATACCATCAAACATCCACATCTGCCTATCCCAGGTCCTGAGTAAGGACTCGATAGGTAGACAAAATACCAAATCCAGTCTGAACATCTGGCTGACTGTGCGATGATTGAGATTAATAATAATTGGAAGGGACCTTGGAGTCATCTAGTCCAACCCCCTGTTCAGGCAGGAAACCCTATACCATTTCAGACAAATGGCTGTCCAGTCTCTTCTTAAAAACTTCCAGTGTTGGAGCATTCACAGCTTCTGGAGGCAAGTTGTTCCACTGATTAATTGTTCTGATTGTCAGGAAATTTCTCCTTAGTTCTAGGCTGCTTGTCTCTTTGATCAATTTCCATCTGTTGCTTCTTGTCTGCCTTCAGGTGCTTTGGAGAATAGCTTGACTCCCTCTTCTTTGTGGCAGCCCCTTTGTTAAACTAGACATATCCAATTCCAGCAACCGTTCCTTATATGTTTTAGCCTCCTAACCTCTGATCATCTTTGTTGCTCTTCTCTGTACTCTTTCTAGGGTCTCAACATCTTTTTTACATCATGGTGACCAAACTTTTGTGGTGTATTCAAGAAATAATAATTAAACCATTAACTTTAGATTAATATGTATAACAACCATTTTCTTAAGTGCATATTTTACTGAAATATTTTTTGATATGAATTTTTTTAAATAAGATAATGAGCCTCTCTATTCTTAAAATAAGATTCCTACTTTTTACAGGAGGATTGATCAGGAAAAAATAGTTTGTGCATTTACTTTATTTTTTCCCTTTAAGGTTAATAAAGGGGAGTTTTGGCTAATGTTCTATTGTCTGCATTTCTGACATTTTCCCCAGAAAAAGGGTATGAAAAAATTCAGATATTTAATTTAATGTTCCAAATGATCAAATATGCCAGTTTTCAGAATAAAAGAACAAGTGTTTCCTGTTTGGAGACAAGACATATGAGAGTTTGCGTCTGTAACTCTGCAAGATAGAACAGATTATTTGATCTTATTTATCGCCATCCCATTATTCTAAGCCTTAAGATGAGAAGGTGCATTCCACATACAACCCTCACTCCTGGTTAATAGCTCTTGATAGAGTTTGTATACTTGATGAATTTATATAATTCTCGTGTATGTTGGGAAGTAGTAATTTTTTTGGTCTAACTCAGGGGTAGGCAACCTTGGCTCTTTTATGACTCGTGGACTTCAACTCCCAGAATTCCTGAGCTAGCATGTCTCAGCTTGGAAACCTCTCCCTTTTCCCTCAGCATGGCTGGATCAGGAATTCTGGGAGTTGAAGTCCATGAATCATAAAAGAGCCAAGGTTGCCTACCCCTGGCCTAACTGAATCTGTGGGCAAACTGAACAATCCTACTGTGATTAGAGAAAGAAAATTGGTTATTATTATGTACACAACAATGTGGAATCACAGAAGCCAGCTCTGTAGCTGATGCTGGCCTTCATACATATAGAGTATTATTGTTGTTGTTGTTGTTGTTGTTGTTGTTGTTATTATTGTCATCATCATCATCCCATATTCCTTCATAAACAAGTCAAAGTGGTGAACATGCCTAGTTGATTAATTAATACCTAATTGGTTGATTAATTAGGTAAGATCAATTAGTTGATCTTATAATTGTATCATCCTTTGGAAAAAGAAGTGACACTGTCTGTTACTTTTCCTCTGCTGCTGCTCCCTATCCTGCCTAACCTCTAATCCTTACAGGCCATGATCTGGATCTCACGGCCTCCTGCTGGGTTACTGGGTCCACATCAAAATCTGTGTGTGGCCAGTGCCACTTTCTCTTGCTCCTGTTTAAGATTAGGAGAGGAATAAATGTCCTTCTGGGGCCATAACTGAGCATCTGGTACTGCATGATCCTAACCTCCAACAGCTGACATAACAGGTAAAGAAATTTATTCTACGGCCAACCGGGCATCTGTCTTTTTTACTGGGGAATGCTGGTGACAGGAGTGTTTCTCATTGACCTCAGCAGGTGGGCCGAAGGGGGTGCCTCAAATGCATCAGATAACCTTTAAAAGTCTTGTCCCTTCAAGAAGAATTCACATTAGTTTATGCTTCTAACAAAGGCTGTCCCTGCTAAAACTTTAATCTGTTGAAATGTTTTTCAGATAATCTTAAATAGTCCAAGTAGCTACCCATGCAGTAACTGTTTCAAAGATTGCTGGCTAGTTCATTGTGATTTAATTCATCTATGTTTGACAAGAAACCTAGGGATACATTTTTTAAAGGTTGCGAATCAATTTTAAAAGTACCACTCTGGTTATTTCACTTGATTCTTTTTATGTGCCTGGATACAGATTTCAGGACTCAGATCTGACATTATGTTGTGCTGGTTAAAAGGTAGTTTGTAATAGAACTAATTAAGGGTTGATTAATCAATTGATTGCTAGTGAATGTTTCTAAGGAAATCAGAAGGAAAGGAAAGGAACATTTGGCCATTAGAAATTCAATAACAGATGAATATTTTAAATAACTAGTTATGAGGATGTCAGATCTGAATAACAAGAATATTCCAAGATAAAGACCTTCTTTGATCTGTTTTTAAATCATACTCACAGCTTCACATTCCAGTGATGATACGTTGCCAAGAAAATTTTATAGCATGTGCCAAACTTTTTTTCAGAGCCAAAAAGATTGACAACTCCAGTTTCTAAACTTCATTTACCAAGCTTATCTGAAATCATTTTCACTCTCTGTCTCTCTCTGTCTCTGTCTCTGTCTCTCTCTCTCTCTCTCTCACACACACACACATACACACACATACACACACACATTCAGTGAGAGAGAACCTCTTTTTCAAATACTTGCTGTGAAGATAAAAGAAATGTAGACCATCAACTCCTTGGAGGAAGAATAGATCAACATGAATTAATAGAATCATGTAAGGGAATACAAGAACTAGCGTGGTTTTAGGGTTTGCTTCATTTGTGTATTAGGGCACCACACACATTATGCCTTTGAATCATTTTCAGTCAGGAAATGAAAGCCTTGCACTTGGAGCCAATTTTGCTGTGAGGACAAGACATTCCATTCTTGATAATGAATGGAACAGCTCTTACTGAGAGCTGTTCTTTAAGAAGATGAAAACTGGTAGGATTTCTTGTAGTGCACAACCTCTGCCTCTCTAATGAACAGGAGCTTACTGTAAATTTGCTTTACTGCACTGTTACTTAATGGTTCTTCATCCCTCTGGTAAGAGCTGGGCAATTGCAAAACTGACATCCAAAGTTAGCCTCACAGACTGACAAAAATCGGCACACAAAGAACTTGTGTTAGGAGATTACAAGTCCCAAACTAGCCAGGGTTGCAAGTGGATAATAAGAACAGAACCAGGAAGAGTCCGTTCACATCATGATTATGAGGTTACCGTCTCCCAGTCCAATCTACCCCATTGGTTTGAATGAATAAAATGGGATGAGGGAGAACCATGGAGGATACTTTAGCTTCTAGGAAAAAAATAGCACAAAAATGTAATAAATAAACATAATTCTTGGATTCACTATTGGCCATAGGTAGGCTACTACAGTACATCTTTATCTTCATCTTTAGCTGTGTAAAAGTGTGGAGACAATGTACATAAAGTGCTTAGAACCTTCTGGTGTGTTAGCTGAATGGTAATTAGGCATTCCCCTAGATGAGATGGGCAGCACATGAATTTAAATAAGTAAATAAATAAAAACAAAGATAAAAATACAAATAAAACAACACACTGTTGGAATTTGAACATGCACTGAGAATGCTGCCAGTCCTAAGGGCACAATTGGATTTTCTGGCAGTGCTGTCATCCACATGTCCCGGCCCCTGGCAATCAGGATATTTTCATGCATAGGTGTAGCACTCTTGAAAAGTGCACTAGAGCTATGTTCAAAAATAGCCTGACAGATGACAGGTACCGAACGTCTCTGTGCAGGCAGTCTGTCTTTCAGGTAGCTCGGCACTCTGTTCCAAGTGTCCACCTAGATTTGCTGAGTCCCACTCCGCTCTACATGAAAGCGATTGTTGTTTGTTTACCTACCGGCAATTGATACTTGGGGGGGGGGGCAGGGAGAGGGAAATGAAGTCTGACAAATCCACTGATTACTTTCTTTAACTTTCCCCATGTTCAAACAATTAAGGGCAGCACCACTCACTAACTTCACCAGTTTAAAAAGAGACCCGAAAATTGGGGCAGCCAATGTAATGCCAGCATATTTTTCTCCTGGCTCAAAAAACGGGTGGATGGCACTTTAATATAGCCAGACTAAGGGCTCAGTTCAGAGGAGTTAAAATTGGGGGGGGGGAAGGAATCTTTGGATGTCTTCCATAACTGCAGAAGCTTGCTTCAATAGTGACATTAGCACAACCCACCATGTTTGGATGGCTCCAGTGAGGAAATATAAGAGAAGCAGTGTATCTTCATAAGAAACACGTATGCTTACTTGGTCCATTATGAAACAAACAGGGTTAGGATTATGTATCAATAAGTGATTGTAATGGCTGTCTTCTACCTAAACCAGGGGTAGGCAACCTCGGCTCTTTTATGACTCGTGGACTTCAACTCCCAGAATTCCTGAGCCAGCATAGCTGGCTCAGGAATTCTGGGAGTTGAAGTCCATGAGTCATAAAAGAGCCGAGGTTGCCTACCTCTGACCTAAACAAAGGATTCCACAACATTCAATTCAAGTATATACCAATCTGTAAGGGTAAAGGACATTATTATGCATAGTGTAGGTCTACCCCCAGACTGCAACGGGAACAGTCACTCTATTGACAACCCAATAGTTGCAATCCTCTCCCAAGGATATATTCTTCCTTTCCCCCTTTTAAATTTTGTATTGAAAAAACTTTGACCTTCAGCCCAGCTTCCCTTGTGCCTTGTAAAAAGAGGCAGCATTGATAGGAAATGTGAATCTAATCTAGATTTCCTGAAGAAGTACATGGTTTTTTCCCCCTACACCATACAAGGGTATGGCAGCCTCCTCTCCAGGACAGATAGGAACATATGACAAATCATCTGTTTTGGACTCCATGGGCAATCTCCCTAACAATGCCACTTGGCCAACATGGATGTTGAATTACCAGGGGTAGGCAACCTTGGCTCTTTTATGACTCGTGGACATTCTGACTCAGGAATTCTGGGAGTTGAAGTCCACGAGTCATAAAAGAGCCAAGGTTGCCTACCCCTGCTTTATACCAACGTCCCCTACAAGTATGGACTTCAGACCATCAAGACCATAATCACTTGATGCCAAGATGGCACACCTTGCCACCAGTGACTTCCTACTTGTGTGAATACTACTCCATTTTTAGCAATAGCACATACCTGCAAATCAGTGGAACAGGCGTGAGTATATGCATGGCTCCATAATATATCAATATCTTCATGGCTGTCTTAGAATGATACTTCCCCAGGATTTTTTTTTCCTGAAGCCCCTTTTTTACGTGAGATTTATTTATGGCATTTTTATCATCTTGAAAAAAAAAATGACCCATCAAATTCCATCAGGACACCAACTATTTGCAAAGTAATTTTGTGCAAAAAAAAAACCTCGTGAGATATCTGCCATTGTCATCTGAAAGCAAATCGTCCACTTTTTTTTTTACTATTGCCAAGGGTGTACTGTTTACAATCATCCATGTTCTACTTAGTAACTGTTCCCCTTCCTTGTACAGATAGTCCTCGATTTACAATTACAATTGAGCCCCAAATTTCTGATGCTATGTGAGACAGTTGTTAAATGAGTTTCGCCCCATTTTACTAGCCTTGCTTGCCATAGTTGTTAAGTGAATCGCTGCAGTTGTCAAAGTAGTAACACAGTTCTTTAGTGAATCTGACTTCCCCATTGACTTTGCTTATCAGAAGGACACACAAAGTGGTCACATGACTCTGGGACACTTCACCTGTATAAACATGAACCAGTTGCCAAGCATTTGAATTTTGATCATTTTGATCAAAAAGTCACTTTTTTCAGTGCCGTTGTAACTTTGAATGGTCACTAAATGAATGGTTGTAAGCTGAGGACTACCTATAGTCCATTACTGAATGATAGATGCGCGAAATGAGAGTGCCTGTATAAATATTCCTACCAGCTGAGATATACCTTTTCTGTGTTAACTAAATCCTGATTGTTCAGTTCCTTCAAGATTACCCAGTTTTCTGAAGAGGCTCAATAAATAGACAGCTCTAGGAAATTTACTGCAAATATGTGCCAGTCCACTATCTACTCACTCTCACTCTCAGTAATTGCCTATAGTACATGTTTAGAAGAGGACTGAAACACGTTCTTGGTTGGACAGAGTATCTAGCCTTCAAAGTCAAGATATCCTGAATATTGGAGCTATACAGACACTTACTTTGTGTCTCAGCACGTGTACCTTTGCTGCCCCTTGGGTCAAACATTGACCTAAGCTTTGACTTGGTTAATATTTACTTCTCTGGTCAATCAATATTGATGTTCTCTTTGACAGATGTCAATACTTGTTTAGTGTTTGTCTATTTTCCCCTGTTGCTAATTTTCTTGAAAGGTTTTATTTCTTCTTTTAAAGTTGAATTAGCAGAAGACTTCCTTCTTTTTTATTAGGCAGGGTCACCTTCTTCACATTTCTTAAGATTAAGTGGATGCGAATCATTTCGTAGATGGGATATCTCTTTAAAAGTTTGTTTCTATTCTCTGCTTTCTCTACTTCTCTATTCTGCCTGTTCTCCTTAAATGTATTTGCCTCTGTAAGGTCCCACTGACTTTTAACAAAGCAGTATCTTAAATACACAACACACTGTAGCAAGTAAAAGAGTATTACTATCTTTTTCAACAGTTTATGGAAAATTAGCAAATGGGAAGCTTGGTATAAACAGTCTACTGGATTTATTTTTTTTAAGACACAGTATGGCAATCGGAACTATATATTGTATTCCAAAACTGAGCATCAGAGATTTTTGTAGAGGCGTTTTGGTACCGGAAATTATATTTTTCTACTATAAGGATGTTTTGCTCCAATATGCATAATTTTACATCATCTTTATTTGTACACTAGCAAATATACTATGGGGTTAGCCTTTTAAACTATGTATTTTTAGAAAGCTTTAACAGTTTGTGTGTGTGTGTGTGTATGTGTGTGTGTGTGTGTGTGTGTGTTTTAAAACAGTCCCCTTTTAGCTGAGCTCAACTCTAGTGAATACACGATCTACTTATAAAGCTTCCTTGGCAGCAGTAGAGATTTGCCTGGTATTTTTCTAGGGAATCATCATCATCATCATCATCATCATCATCTGAAGAACAATGATGAAGATGAACTGAAATTAGTATATCAGGAAGGCTTACTGACTACTGGAGAGACCAAACTGGCCTACAAGAAAGACCAAATGAAGAACAGAATAGAGGCATAGGAAGACAAAGCACTACATGGCCAATACATTAAAAAAATAGGTGGGAAAGCAGATAATAACAAGACCTGGCAATGGCTAAGAGCAGGAAAATTGTAGAAAGAGACCGAGGGACTAATTCTGGCTGCACAAGACCAAGCCTTAAGGACAAATGCATATAAAGTCAAAATTGAGAAGACAGCAACAGACAGTAAGTGCCGCCTATGCAAAGAAGCTGAAGAAACAGTGGACCACCTGGTAAGCTGCTGCAAGAAGATTGCACAGATTGACTACAAGCAGCGGCATGACAAAATAGCAACAATGGTGCATTGGAAGATCTGCAAAAAAAAACAAAAAACATTTGCCTGTAAGCAAAAACTGGTGGGATCATAAAATAGAGAAAGTGATAGAAAATGATAAAATTAAATTGCTCTGGGACTTCAGAATTCAAACAGACAAGCACCTGCAACATAACACCCCAGACTTAACAATTGTCGATAAGAAAGACAAAAAAGTCTGGATAGTGGACGTGGCAGTGCCTGGAGATAGCAGAATAGAAGAGAAAGAACTGGAGAAGATCACAAAATACAAAGACCTACCAATAGAAATAGAAAGACTGTGGCAAAAGCAAGCAAGGGTAGTACCAATAGTGATAGGCTCCTTGGGTGCAATCCCAAAACAACTGGAGCACCACTTGAACACCATTGGCATTGACAAATTCGCTATTAGTCAATTGCAAAAGGCGGCCTTATTAGGAACTGCTTCCATCCTGCGACGATATCTGTAATACCATCAAACATCCACATCTGCCTATCCCAGGTCCTGGGTAAGGTCTCGATAGGTAGACAAAATGCCAAATCCAGTCTGAACATCTGGCTGACTGTGCGATGATCCATAATAAAGTTGGAAGGGACCTTGGAGGTCATCTAGTCCAACCCCCTGCTCGGGCAGGAAACCCTACACCATTTCGGACAAATGGCTGTCCAGTCTCTTCTTAATAACTTCCAGTGTTGGAGCATTTACTGCTTCTGGAGGCAAGCTGTTCCACTGATTAATTGTTCTCACTGTCAGGAAGTTTCTCCTTAGTTCTAGGTTGCTTCTCTCCTTGATTAGTTTCCACCCGTTGCTTCTTGTCCTTCCTTCAGGTGCTTTGGAAAATAGCTTAATTCCCTCTTCTTTATGGCAGCCCCTGAGATATTGGAATACTGCTATCATGTCCCCCCTTGTCCTTCTCTTCGTTAAACTAGACATACCCAATTCTCGCAACCGTTCCTTATATGTTTTAGCCTCCAGTCCCCTAATCATTTTTGTTGCTCTTCTCTGTACTCTTTCTAGAGTCTCAACATCTTTTTTATATCGTGGTGACCAAAACTGGATGCAGTATTCCAAGTGTGGTCTTACCAATTGGATGATATTCCAGTCTAGCCTCTCATTCATGTCCTAACAACTGAACCTATCTTGCTTACATAGTTTTTCAGGCCCAACCAAGTTCATCCCATGTTGCTACCTGCTGGGAAGCCAATGCATTTCAGATGTCACATGTTTCAAAAATGAAAGAACCCCACTAAAGCCGTCTAGATTTGTTGAAGTTTCTGGAGGGTTTTTTTTTCAAAGGCATCCTTTATTATAATCTGTTCAGGTGGGGTAAGAGCCAAAACTAGCCAGATGGACAACATTGCACAGATTTTCCAAGGAGGCAGAACTAGCCATCCTGTTATTCTGTTATCTTGCCAATTCTGACTCACTCTCTTCATGGATGTCAGTATGAGTGGATAAAGGTGGTCAAATCAGACCTATTTAGAAAAGGGACCAAAGTAGATAATTAAGCAGACGTGAAAGAACCTCTGCCCCCCACTGTACTTTTTTTGAGGATTCAGGGGCAGAAAGAATCTGATCTTTCATGTGTCGCCATGCAGAGTAGCAAAGTCCAATGCAATTGGACAGAGTTTTCACGGGCTATCAGACACTTTGACTTGTCTAGCTTCAGCTTAACTTTGTTACACCTCACCCAGTCTGCTATCCAGACCAAGAGAAGGCCTACTATAGAGGTCAAGACACATAAAGAAGTTGGCAAAAAAATAAATAGACGCGTCATCTGCACAAAATGGACATTTAGTTCCACATTCCCCAAAGATGCAGATCCAAGTAGATATTAAAGAGTGTGAGGAAAAGAAAAGAACCCCAAAACTGTGAGACGAAGTCGTAATTCCCTAAAACTGCCATCTGAGGCCGGCCTTTGGTATAGCAACAAAACCACAATAAAGCCAGTGTTAAATTCCCTCAGGAGATCTAGGAATACTGTACTTTGATCAATGTTAGAAGCTGCCAAGTGTAAGGAGGGACATGCTTCCTTCTTCATACTTCCTCAATAGACCATTCATCTGGCAAGTAAAGTGATCTCCCCAATATACCTGAGCTGAAACCAGTCAAAAAGAACTGGTTAATCCCAATCTTCAAAAGATACCTTGTTGCTCAAGCACCACTTGTTCAACCACTTTGGCCAAGAATGGTAAAGTAGAGACCGAGTATAATTGTTAAAGAAAAAGAAGTCTACAGATTTTGTTTTTTAACTGGGGCACTTGCTTCCTTCAAGATAGAATTATCAACCTTTGCATGATGGAGGCATTAACAATAAAACAATATGTCTTCTCAGTACTTTTGTCTAGCTCAGTGGTCGCGAACCTATGGCACGCGTGCCAGAGGCAGCACTCAGAGCCCTCTCTGTGGGCACGCGCACCATGCCCTGGAGATGGCAACTGTCCCTCTTCAACCAGCCGCCTGCTAACTCGCCGCGGTCCCACGTGGCCAGATGCATCCCAGCACCCATGTGCTTGCTGGCCTCTGTGTGCAGGGGCTGATGGTATCAGGTAGCAGCCACCCCGGCCCCTGCCTCACCTTGCCCTGTAACAATGGCATCCCTGCCCTCTCTCGCCTTGCCTTGCCTCACCCCCTCAGGACAAGCCTCCTGCCCATCGCCCCACCTGCCAGAGTCCCCCTGGATCTCCCCCAACCCTGCCCAGCCCCCACAGGCGTCCCTCCCCATGAGCAACATCAAGGTGATCATGCCCACCTTGGCCACACCCACCCAATCTGCCATGACCACCACAGCCACGCCCACCCAGTGGACCATGCCCACCTGTTCAATTGTTGTTTATTCAGAATTCTCAGCTGCATTTCATGCATATAGAATCATTTGTTAATTTTAGAATTGCCCATAGAGATTAGAGTTTCATCCATTTTTGTCATTATTTTGTTTAGCTCTTCAAAATTCTCTCCCTGGAAATTCTAATCTGGACACATTTATACAAGTTTAGTAAATTAATATATTATTATATACACAAATCTGTGAAATCACATCTGCTAGTTTTTTGGATTATTATTATAATTCACTTTTCATTCCTTCTTTGGCTTTTACATTTTATATTGAAGTAGATCTTCAAAATTCCAATAATAGAAACTTTTTGGAGGAATATTTAATTCTCTTGAATGTCTTTTATCTACTTTTCTATTCATTTCTTAATTGGAATTAAGTTTTCTGTTTTGAATTTATATTTGACTTTGGATATTGGAATTTCTTGGTATTTGAAACCATTCTGATTCTTATTTCCAAACAATTCAATAGTGTTTCAGTCTTACCCTTAGAATTTCAAGGTTAGGATTACCCTTAGATCAGTGGTTCTCAACCTTTCTAATGCCGCGACCCCATAATACAGTTCCCCATGTTGAGGTGACCCCCAACCACTTATACATCACTGGGTGCCAGGGGCGTGGCCAAAGAAAAGGGGGAAAAATGGCGGACATACTTGTTTGGCGACCCCCGTGAAATGGTCGTTCGACCCCAAATGGGGTCCCGACCCACAGGTTGAGAACCACTGCCTTAGATGATATTCTGTCACTTAGAAAAATCCGAGATTACTTTTTCTCTAGTCGGTTGCATGACCAGCCATTCCAGATCAGAATCAGTCACAGATGACTTACCAATAATTTTTGTGCCACCACACTACTTATTTTTAAAAATTTATTTAATTTCAAAAATGTTTCATGAGAAGGTGGCATACAACAAATCAAAACATCAGGCTGTCTCATCGCGTTTTGTTCCCAATAATGTTTCTGATCCTCACATACAATTGGCTTTCTTAGAAAATAGTGCTTGGTTGTAGCCAAGGATTTTGTTTGGAAATGTACAAGGTCAAACAAAATGTGAAATGATAGAGGGCACCTTGGATGCCAAAGGGAAAGGCTGGGTCTGCAGTAACAACAACAACAACCACCACCAAGCACTATTTTCTAAAAAAGCCAATTGTATGTAAGGATCAGAAACATTATTGGGAACAAAACACGATGAGACAGGCTGATGTTTTGATTTGCTGTATGCCACCTTCTCATGAAACATTTTTGAAATTAAATAAATAATGTGATGATCAATAATAATAATAATAATAATAATAATAATAATAATAATAATGTGAAGAAGATCTTAAAGTCCAAACTCAATGAGGAAATACCATAAAGGCAATCAACACTTGGGCAATTCCAGTCATTAGATACACAGCTGGAATAGCGGACTGAACTCAAGCAGAACTAAAAGCAATGGATAAGAAGACCAGAAAAATAATGACAATGAATCATACCCTTCATCCACAAAGTGACAGTGACAGACTTTATCTACCAAGGCAAATAGGTGGGTGTGGAATGCTACAAGTACATCAGATGGTTGAAGAAGAAAAAAATGGCTTTGGAAGAATATCTGAAGGACAATGATGAAGATGAACTGAAATTAGTATATCAGGAAGGCTTACTGACTACTGGGGAGACCAAACTGGCCTGCAAGAAAGACCAAATGAAGAACAGAATAGAGGCATGGGAAGACAAAGCACTACATGGCTAGTACATTAAAAAAATAGCTGGGAAAGCAGATAATAACAAGACCTGGCAATGACTAAGAGCAGGAAAATTGAAGAAAGAGACCGAGGGACTAATTCTGGCTGCACAAGACTAAGCCTTAAGGACAAATGCATATAAAGTCAAAATTGAGAAGACAGCAACAGACAGTAAGTGCCGCCTATGCAAAGAAGCTGAAGAAACAGTGGACCACCTGGTAAGCTGTTGCAAGAAGATCGCACAGACTGACTACAAGCAGTGGCATGACAAAGTAGCAACAATGGTGCATTGGAAGATCTGCAAAAAATATCATTTGCCTGTAAGCAAAAACTGGTTGGATCATAAAATAGAGACAGTCATAGAAAATGATAAAATTAAACTGCTCTGGGACTTCAGAATTCAAACAGACAAGCACCTGCAACATAACACCCCAGACTTAACAATTGTCGATAAGAAAGACAAAAAAGTCTGGATAGTGGATGTGGCAGTGCCTGGAGACAGCAGAATAGAAGAGAAAGAACTGGAGAAGAGAACAAAATACAAAGACCTACAAATAGAAATAGAAAGACTGTGGCAAAAGCAAGCAAGAGTAGTACCAATAGTAATAGGCGCCTTGGGTGCAATCCCAAAACAACTGGAGCACCACTTGAACACCATTGGCATTGACAAATTCGCTATTAGTCAGTTGCAAAAGGCGGCCTTATTAGGAACTGCTTCCATCCTGCGACGATATCTGTAATACCATCAAACATCCACATCTGCCTATCCCAGGTCCTGGGTAAGGACTCGATAGTAGACAAAATGCCAAATCCAGTCTGAACATCTGGCTGACTGTGCGATGATCGATAATAATAATAATAATAATAATAATAATAATAATAATAATAATAATAATAACCCCCAGTGAGGCACTATCTTGACGTGGTTGTGGGGCTTGTGTACTCTGAGGAAGATAAGAGCTATGCCAGACGTTCAACCATACTGGACAGGTCTCAAAGAGTGTCTCTCCCATAAAAAATATGGTGAGACGTAAATTTCAGAATGCCATACCGGCTCGGATGTCACCCAGGTTAACAAGGTCCACACTAGATATTGGAGTTCCTGGATATCTGGTGAAAAATGGGTTACAGGACTCAGGACTGTTGGCTGAGCAACCAGGGCCAGCAGCTGCAGAACTACTGGAAGAAAAGGTGTTTACCCGTCGCAGATACACAGTGATGGAAAACAAAGAAATAATGATCTGTTACTACCGATCAAGTCCAACAAGAAGAGGATATCTAAAACGAATGCACCAGTTTGGAAAGAACAACATCCAGAATCAGAAATAACAGAACAGAGCCTAGCAGATCAACGCTGATTTATAATACGAAATAAAGTATTCACAGAAACAGAATTGGAGGAACTGCAAAGGTTTACCCAGGGCAAAGAAATCAAAGCCTTACCAGAAATAATTCAGAATGTAGAGGCAAACCAGGGGGAGTTGGCAGTGAAGGAATCCAGCAGAGATATACAACTGTTCTCATTTGGAAACCAGGCACCTCTTCCTCAGGAAGAACAAAACCCTCTAACTAAAGAAATAAAAGAATTGAAACAAAGAATAACTGAGCATCTAGAACAGCACAAAAACAACAGAATAAGGCTGCCTGCATTGAAGCTTGTTCCAAAGAAACAGCTAGCACAAGCATTAAAAGATGCAAATACTGCAATATCAAGTATAAGCACCAATTCACTGCAAGAAACAAACCAACTAATGTACAGCACAGCTGCAGTTATAACAGAATACCTGGGATGCAAAATCAACAAAGAAGAAAAACAAACAAACAGTGCACCACAAAAATGGAAGGTTAGACTAGAAAATAAGATCAGCAAGTTAAGATCACATGCAAGCAAGCTAGAACAGATGAAAGAAAAGAAGCTGAAGAACAAGAAGACCAAAGAATACCTAATCAAGAAATACCACTTAGAAACAAGGAAGATCAAGGAAGCACTGGAAATAATAAAGCAACAAATAACAGCTATAGCCAGGAAAATCAGTAGATGTGAAGCTCGAATTGCAAACTATAGGCAGAACCTCCAATTTCAATCCAATCAGAAACGTTTCTACCAATCCATCAATGGAGAAACTGCAAGGAATCAGTCAGTACCTGACAAGGAAGAAACAGTGCAGTTCTGGAAGCAGATATGGGATAACCCAAAGAAATACAACAAGGATGCGGCTTGGTTAAAAGAGGTGGATGCAAATAAAACAGAAGTTGAAATGAAAGAACTAGTAATAACAACAAAAATGGTAGAAAAAAAAGCAAGGAAAATCAAAAATTGGTCAGCACCAGATGAAGATGAATTGCATGGGTTTTGGTTGAAACATCTAACTGTTATACACCCACTCATTGCCAAGCAGGTCAACAATATACTACAAGGAGGAGAAATTGAAAAGTGGCTAACAACTGGGAAAACCTACCTAATAATGAAAAATCCAGCAAAAGGGGCAACACCAGGCAACTACAGGCCAATTACCTGCTTACCAACAACTTTCAAATTACTAACTGGTGTGGTAGCTGATGCAGTACAACAGCATCTAGTTGAAAACAATCTCTTTCCACCTGAGCAGAAAGGAAACCGCCCCAATAGCAGAGGAACAAAAGATCAACTCCTAATAGACAAAATGATCTTGGAAAACTGCAAGAGAAGGAAGACCAACCTGAATGTGGCATGGATTGACTACAAAAAGGCATTTGACTCTCTGCCACATGATTGGATAATAAAGTGCCTAGAAATAACAGGAGTCAGTAGAAACATCAGAAAATTTGTGCAAAGATCGATGGCACAATGGAAGACACAGTTGCAGATCAATGGTGAGAGGCTGGGAGAGGTTAATATCAAGAGAGGAATATTTCAAGGAGATTCATTATCACCATTACTATTTGTTATTGCACTGTTTCCTCTGTCAACAATACTGAATAACTCAGGACATGGCTACCAAACATCAAAAACATCTACCAGACTATCCCATCTCCTTTACATGGATGATCTGAAGCTGTATGGAAAAACATCATCTGAAATAGAATCGCTGCTCAACACTGTCTGTATATATAGCCAAGATATTGTTATGGAGTTTGGCTTGGACAAATGTGCCACACTTACTATCAAACAAAGAAAACTAGTGAAAACTGAAGGAATCAAGATGCCCTACCAAAATAACATTAAGAGTCTGGATGAGGAAGATTACTACAAATACTTGGGTATCCTTCAAGCTGACAACATCAAGCACACTGAAGTCAAGAAAAAGATTAGAGGTGAATACATCAAAAGAGTGAAGAAGATCTTAAAGTCCAAACTCAATGGAGGAAATACCATAAAGGCAATCAACACCTGGGCAATCCCAGTCATTAGGTACACAGCTGGAATAGTGGACTGGACTCAAGCAGAACTAAAAGCAATGGATAGGAAGACCAGAAAAATAATGACCATGGGGGTGGGAGAGGGGGATTATTTTATTGTAAAACTGTAAAAATTTTCAATAAAAAAAATGAATCATGCCCTTCATCCATGCAGTGACATTGACAGACTTTATCTACCAAGGCAAATAGGTGGGCGTGAAATGCTACAAGTACATCAGATGGTTGAAGAAGAAAAAATGGCTTCGGAAGAATATCTGAAGAACAATGATGAAGATGCACTGAAATTAGTATATCAGGAAGGCTTACTGACTACTGGGGAGACCAAACTGGCCTACAAGAAAGACCAAATGAAGAACAGAATAGAGGCATGGGAAGACAAAGCACTACATGGCCAATACATTAAAAAAATAGCTGGGAAAGCAGATAATAAAAAGACCTGGCAATGGCTAAGAGCAGGAAAATTGAAGAAAGAGACCGAGGGACTAATTCTGGCTGCACAAGACCAAGCCTTAAGGACAAATGCATATAAAGTCAAAACTGAGAAAACAACAACAGACAGTAAGTGCCGCCTATGCAAAGAAGCTGAAGAAACAGTGGACCACCTGGTAAGCTGTTGCAAGAAGATTATACAGACTGACTACAAGCAGCGGCATGACAAAGTAGCAACAATGGTGCATTGGAAGATCTGCAAAAAATATCATTTGCCAGTAAACAAAAACTGGTGGGATCATAAAAAAAACTGGTGGGATCATAAGGAACGGTTGCTAGAATTGGGTATGTCTAGTTTAACGAAGAGAAGGACAAGGGGGGACATGATAGCAGTATTCCAATATCTCAGGGGCTGCCATAAAGAAGAGGGAATTAAGCTATTTTCCAAAGCACCTGAAGGCAGGACAAGAAGCAACGGGTGGAAACTAATCAAGGAGAGAAGCAACCTAGAACTAAGGAGAAACTTCCTGACAGTGAGAACAATTAATCAGTGGAACAGCCTGCCTCCAGAAGCAGTAAATGCTCCAACACTGGAGTTTTTAAGAAGAGACTGGACAGCCATTTGTCCGAAATGGTGTAGGGTTTCCTGCCTGAGCAGGGGGTTGGACTAGATGACCTCCAAGGTCCCTTCCTACTATTACTATTACTATAAAATAGAGAAAGTAATAGAAAATGATAAAATTAAACTGCTCTGGGACTTCAGAATTCAAACAGACGAGCACCTGCAACATAACACCCCAGACTTAACAATTGTCGATAAGAAAGACAAAAAGTCTGGATAGTGGACGTGGCAGTGCCTGGAGATAGCAGAATAGAAGAGAAAGAACTGGAGAAGATAACAAAATACAAAGACCTACAAATAGAAATAGAAAGACTGTGGCAAAAGCAAGCAAGGGTAGTGCCAATAGTCATAGGTGCCTTGCGTGCAATCACAAAACAACTGGAGCACCACTTGAACACCATTGGCATTGACAAATTTGCTATAAGTCAATTGCAAAAGGCGGCCTTACTAGGAACTGCTTCCATCCTGCGACGATACCTGTAATACCATCAAACATCCACATCTGCCTATCCCAGGTCCTGGGTAAGGACTCGCTAGGTAGACAAAATGCCAAATCCAGTCTGAACATCTGGCTGACTGTGCGATGATCCATAATAATAATAAATAAAAAAGTTGGAAGGGAACTTGGAGGTCATCTAGTCCAACCCCTTGCTCAGGCAGGAAACCCTATACCATTTCAGACAAATGGCTGTCCAGTCTCTCCTTAAAAACTTCCAGTGTTGGAGCATTCACCACTTCTGGAGGCAGGTTGTTCCACTGTTTAATTGTTTTAACTGTCAGGAAGTTTCTCCTTAGTTCTTGGTTGCTTCTCTCCTTGATTAGTTTCCATCCATTTGCTTCTTGTCTTGCCTTCAGGTGCTTTGAAGAATAGCTTGACTCCCTCTTCTTTGTGGCAGCCCCTGAGATATTGGAACACTGCTATCATGTCCCCCCTTGTCCTTCTCTTCATTAAACTAGACATATCCAATTCCAGCAGCCGTTCCTTACATGCTTTAGCCTCCAGTCCCCTAATCATCTTTGTTGCTCTTCTCTGTACTCTTTCTAGAGTCTCAACATCTTGTTTACATCGCAGTGACCAAAACTGGATGCAGTATTCCAAGTGTGGCCTTACCAAGGCATTGTAAAATGATACGTGACCCATAACTGAAACTCTTTTTCCTTGAGAGAGTTCCCTGATTTTATTTTCACCCAAAGAAAATATTTTTTTCTGGATCACCTTCATAAAGTAGAGAAGAGGCAAGTCTTCTGCAAGTATACAAGGTTCTCGACTGAAAACTACAGCACCACTGTGGTCAAATACAACATTGCTGAGTTGAGTTGTTTGAGCTCCATAAGAATAACAACGTAATTTCCTTGTTCGATCATATCCTGTGCATATCGGTGAAGAACAAGCTGGAAAGTCCCCAATATATTGCAATATGTGATTTGATTTATGAGTCATTGAATCAATGTTAACTCTTAGATTTTCTTCAGAGAATCTACTCGTAACTTTGTCCTTTGGGTCTTCTAACAATGCACCCATGGCTACTGTAACTGAACCCATTCATCTTCTGCTGGTCGTCTTCTTCTTCTTTTCTTTCCTTCCACTTTTCCCAGCATTAGAGCTTTCTCTGGAGAGCTGTGTCTTCATATAATGTGTCTCCGGTAAGATAATTTGAGCCTGGTCATTTGTGTCTTGAGTGAGAACTCTATTCCCAAATGTGCTGAAATATAATAAAATGTATCCCAGCATATCACATTTCCTACATTGCAAGAAGGATACATAATGCTTTAAGTCAATATAGAAAGCAATTTCTAAATACTTAAAATCAGAATTCCATTAATAGGATCTAATGTATTCCTGGTCAAGCACATATGCGCACCCATGGACACATATATCCATCCAGATATGCCACCAGCCTCTTCCCCCTCTACAGCATGTTCAATTAATCTCTGTCAGGGGTTAATCAAAAGAAGAGGGAACATGGGTGAATATAGATATGTTGGCAATTAATCTAACTCAGCTTAATGGGGAGGGGGTGAGTGCAGCGAGACCCAGAAGGCACGCTTGGATGGTAAAAGGAGACTGCTTTTATTATGGGGAGAAAAGGCGATTATACAATACAATAAAAGAAACACTGCACTAGAATCTCTGCTTAAAGCCCTCTGAAATTAGGTTATCTTGAAAGGGTGAGTGTGGAGTAGGGAGAAACAAAAAGCACATTGCATATATTTCTGCATGCCTGCAAATATTTGAAAATCACAAAACATTTAGCCTTTCATTAGCTTTAATGTCTTCCTAATTTCATATAAAAATTAACTCCTACAGAACGTGCAATTATTTTTATGTTTTCTGCCTTCAAACATAAGAATATTTGAAACATAAATTATTTTTATCTTTTCTGCCTTTAAACAGAAGAATATTTGAAACATAAATTATTTTTATCTTTTCTGCCTACAAACATAAGAATATTTGAAACATAAAACTGTTGTTCCATTTGACCCTAAAAAAAGCTTTTAAAATCGTGCACTCATTGCTATAGTTTAGGCAATGTTTTGCCTATATAATTTCCTTATGTATTGCCTAGAATAGATAATTCACATTTATTTATTATGTTCATTGAATTTAGAGACGATTTTGCAAAGAGCTCCTTTGCTTCTGACCAATAGAAATTTTATTTTACTTTAGCTAGTCCATCAATCCTAACTATTTTAGTAGCAATCAAATGTATGCAAATGGTTGAGGAAAATATAGAAATATAGACCTTAAATCACAATACTGTAAGTTGATCCACTTTTGTAGGCCTGTATCTTATCTCACAAAGATGTGGTGTTAGTTTGTTTCTACGGCAAACACTTCTTAATGAAGCTATTTGCTCATTGAAACAAACATCCAATGTTTATTTTGCCAATGTTATCAGTAAGTTCTGGAACAAAGCAGATACAAGAACTTCCAGAATGATTTGTAACTGACTGAGGCAAGTCAGAGGACATTAGCGTCCTTTCTTCAGCTCCATGAATTTATAAAGGCAATACTACATATTGCTAAAGAACTGCCTATATTCAGGCCAGCTGAGCTTTTGGGCTAAGTAATGAAAAATAGGTGTGTTTTTTTCTTATTCGTAAGACACAACAAGGCTGTTGCACATTGTCTCCAAATGTGTTCCAAGTAGCTGTGCCAAATGGGCTCTTTGGTCAAGGTCAGGGTGCAACCAGAACTTTATTCGTAACATCATGGCTGCCCTCTCAATTTTTTTGACCACACAATGTAGACATCCCTGGTCAAAGAAGGGCAGGGATGGGGCAAGGGAAAAATGGGTTCACTTCAACTTTTACAGTTGTCCTAATGACTTTCCACTTTTCATTCTCAGAATATTTTGTTTAAATAAATATCTTTTATATATTGTTTTTATCAAATTACTCTTTGGGAGGTTGCTTCCAGGATTTTGAATTACCATTTGTGGTGTGTTTGTGTATGTCCTTTTCTCTCCTTCCTTGGTCCTTCTACTGGCATGCAAAATGCTTTTATTTAAAATGTCGATGTTTTTAATTTGCTCTAATTCATTTATAAATTTTTGATGCTATTATTCTTGGCCATTATGAGCATGATGGCTAAATTATTCATCCTTATATATTATATCAGAAATACTAGCAAGTTTTATTGCCCTTAAGAGTATTCTGTTATTACTTTCGCCTGATCCATTCTTATATTCTTTATTATTTCACATTCTGTATTTAAATCTGGGAGTTATGTGGTTATTACTTGAATATTGAAATTTGAAAATTGTAATGGTGCATAAGTCAATTTCTTGCAGTCTTTTTTTTTTTTTGCAGTGCTTTGACCAGTGGATTTATGTCACTACCTAGAGGTACCTACTTAAAGCAAAAACCCACAGAGATCAAAGGGGCTTACACAAAGTTTGCTAAACTGTAAAGTCCTCATGATTCACGACTGCAGATCCTGATGTCATCTCAACTTCTTTTCAAGTTTTACAGTAATCCCTTTTTGCCTTAAGCATTAGAACAGCACTTTATGTTACTGTCTAATTTCAAGCTATGCTGATATTTCAGTCAAGTTGAGGTTTGATTTTCTATATTTCAGTTGTTTTTTTAGGAAAAAAAATGCTGCAGTATATATATATATATATATTCAATGATGCAATCTTCGATCTCTGGGAAGAGTATAATCCAGTTATTTATTGTTAAAACAATATTTAAAACAATAAAAACAGTTATATACAAAATTAAAACAACTTAGCTTTCGCTGGTCCTCTGCCAGCGTCCTCAGAGTGGGGCTTAGGGGGTGGGAAAGTTCTTTTTATCCCCTTGCTGATCCAACTGCCTACTCATTGCCCGCATGACAGGGCCACTCTTCCTGATTGCCTGTAACTGCCTTAACTGTTCTGCCCTCTCTTTCTTGCACTCCAATTTTGTATTTTTCTGCTCTGTCATCCTTGTACCGCCTCCTCCTCTCTGTGCTGTTATTACCAACACACTCTTCAATCCCTTCTCTCTACCCAATGCAAGGCGCCTCCTCCGATTTGGCACCACATGAGTCCTGTCACAGAGTTCCTCCTTTTTATTCTCCCTGTTAGACTGCTGGTCTACCTGACATTTTTGCATTCCACTGCCAGTTCCTATCTCATCTCCCTCCTCCAACCCCCCTCCTCTCCTAACCTGCCGATTCATACACCCTTTTTGTCTTCTGTTGTCCATTCCTGTCATCCCTCCCTTCTCCAATTTTTCCCTTTCCCTAACCTGCCTACTTGTATACCATTCCTACCTGCCATTATCCTCTCCTATCGCTCTTCCCTTCTCCAGACCCAAAATCTGATCTTGGATTGGAGAGGTTATGCTTCAGGCCAGGGTGTGGTAACAAAACTTAGCTTACCAAATGCTTAGCCTCCTTGTTCTGCAGCTTTTTTAACTTAGTATAAGACTTGAGAGAAAAAATGGCTAAATAAGAATCTTTGCTGTAAATAAAACTGAACCCTTAAATCCAACAGATAGTCCTTGAGTAATAACCATTTAGCGACTGTTTGAAGTTACCATGGCACTGAAAATAGTGACTTACAATTGGTCCTCACACTTATGACCATTGCAGCATTTCAGTGGTCACTTGACAACCTGCATGTATTTACAGGCACTTGAAAACCAGCATGTATTTACAACGGTTGCAGCAGCATCCCAGGGTCACGTGATCATCTTTTGTACCCTTCCCATCCAACTTCTGACCAGCAAAGTAATGGGGAAAGTCAGATTCACTTAAATCACATGATTCACTTAACAACTGCAGTGATTCGCTTAACAACTATGGCAAAAAAAAACGGTAAAATTGGATGTAACTCACTCAACAAACACCTTGCTTAGCAGTGGGAATTCTGGGGCCACATATGGTCGTAAATGGACACTGCCTATATGCAGTCCAAAGAGGTAGCCCGGAGGCCTGGTATGACTTAACAGCATTTATCAGGACTGTAAGTATTAAAAGAGGGAAGATGATAGTTGCGGCATCACAATCCAAGCCCCATTCTTTGGTACCTTGCACAGACAATGCTACAAAGATCATCTTCCCTGTTTTGACTTTCAGTGTGGACTCCACTGGCAGAGCTAGTTGATAGAAGCTTTAGGTGTCCAAGAAGCCTTATTTTATATCTTTATTCCATATTTCTGCTACTGAAAGTTCGGGCACCTCAGTTTCACGCCATCATTTCTCAGTTCATTTTCAGACAAGCAGCCCCCTCTCACCACAGCCAGCCAGATTTAGCTGAAATTGCCAAGAAAACGTAGGAACCGAGGGCAGAAGAGATGCTTGGATGATGCAACCTCTCACTCCATTTTTTGTCAGTTGCAGATCTCTTTGGCTGAAGAATGGAAGTAGAAGGGCACTTCCAATTCAAAGTCTACAGATATGTATACTTTGGAGATGTGAACCGGTGGAAGAGTGGAAGTGTCTAAGTATTTTCTTACATTAAATATTTCTCCCCCTTTCCCTCCTATGATTTTCAATACAGATGCTGGCAGTAATGAGGAGGAGTGATTACCTGACCAGACAGCAAAGAGAATTTACAGTAGTAGCATAATTTGCACACAGTTTTCAATGTGATGGCCTGCCTATATGTAAAACCATTGCTGAGCAGAGATAGTAATCGTGGATAATTTGAAATAGAAAAGCTATGTGTAGGTACCGTATATCTAAGCATTCTCTGCCCATTATTCCTTGGCTTGAAGCACATCCTCCCACTTAAAGATGTCTTTATGCATTCGGGAGGCCAAGCAAATGTCTCCTTTTGCAGGCACATATCTTGGACCCTGTAAAGACAGCTGGAGAATATCATCTGGAATGCAAAAACAGGAGGTGTTTGCCTGGGGTGAGGAAACTTATAAATCAAATCCTGCCTTCCACTTGCAGTTTTCCATTCCAAATTCTACCTTCTGAATTTCCTCCCTGCCCCCAAATAGTAGTGGAGTTTATATATATAATAATAAAACACGATCACCGGGAGGGTTTAAAGTAAGAATACTTTACTAAAAATATACTATACTTATGCTAAAAAGTTGCCAAGCTTTCATTGGGGGAAAACTCCCCAAAATCGTCAGGGCTAAAGAGGCCGCTTCAACAAGGGTGGTTTAAGTGGGTTCAAGTAACATCTGCGCACGGCTCTTAGACCGCGTCACTGGCCCTGATTGACCAGCTGATGATCGAAATGTGTCCGTAACGTTTTGTTCTTTTCTTCAAATTCCCTTCCCTATCCTTCCACTGTTAGTTTCTGGAGGCGTTAGTGACCTTGCACCTCCTCCTCTTCCGATGGTGCCGATACCCATCATATCGGGGGGAGGATTCAATCTAATATTTTCCTGTGTCTTATTACGGGGATGGGGCTCCACCAACTGTGGGTTAATGTCCCTTTCTGGTTGTATACTTCTCTCCTCTTCCGCCATATCAACAGTTCTTATCTGGGTATAATGTATTTCAACGTCCGTGTCTTTATCCCCCACTCCAGTCTTCCTTGTGTCCGTTCCCTCTCGTTGTTTAACATTCAGACCGGATCCTTCGCATTCCTGTCGGAGGGGGTTCATTAGTGTTTGGGCATGTTCTCCGCTCCTATTGCTTCCCCTTTTGCTAATCGAGCGGGTTGTCATTCTATGTTTTCTCTCCCCTCTCCATGTGGGACACTCCTCTTCATTGTTATGGGCGATCGTAAGCCCCGGAATTTTGTCGTTGGGTCTTTTGGATGTTCCGGCTCCACTGCTGTTACTTCTTCCCTCATGGGGGGATGTGAGCCTCACATGATATTGCTGGGAGGTGTGTAGATCGTCCATACCAGGAGCCCTCCCCCTTTCTTCCTCCATACGTAGGGGGTCCGCAGTTCGTGTTCCCACATCCGCATACTGCGGTGGGAAAATAGCCACCTCTATTCCATGGGGGGCCAGTAGTCTGGCCGTGGCCTCTGAAATATTGTTAATATATGGGAGGGAGATGCGGGTTTTCTGTAAGGGAGGTTCCTCTCTACGTTAGTTGGCCCGGGAATGAGTTGTTGCGCTATGCCAACAATAACAATAACAATATTTCAGAGGCCAAGGCCAGACTACTGGCCCCCCATGGAATAGAGGTGGCTCACAAACCAAATCAAACCCTATGGTCTCAAGTCATGCGCCCAAAAGACCCCCTGCCTTCTATGGAGAAATCATCAGTTATCTATAAAATCAACTGTAAGAACTGCCAAGGCAACTATGTGGGGGAAACAGCCAAACGCCTGAAGACTCATCTTCATGAACATCAACTGGCCATAAAGCGAGGCGAGCAGCATTCACAACTTTGGATGCACATGGTGCAGGAGGGCCATCAGTTTGATTTCGTTAACACCCGTATCGTAGCTAGTGATGCCATGAAGGGAGGCCAGCTGCTGAAAGAGGCCTGGTTCTCTAATGATAGCTCAATCAATCGCCACATCGACTTACACCCAGCGCAACAAGCACTGCGGAAATGAGATTCAAACTATTATTCATTACACCGCAAACGATTGAGTCAACGCCCGCGGTGCTACGGACAAGGAACTGCACCCCCTTACCTTCAGGAACGTTCGCATACGAGCATGAGTAACTACATCATCAACACCCCCCTACCATGTGACCAGCGCCGGCTCGCGCGGCGAGAGATTTTCCCACCGCAGTATGCGGATGTGGGAACACAAACTGCAGACCCCCCACATATGGAGGAAGAAAGGGGGAGGGCTCCTGGTATGGACGCTCTACACACCTCCCAACAATATCATGTGAGGCTCACATCCCCCCATGAGGGAAGAAATAACAGCAGTGGAGCCGGAACATCCAAAAGACCCAACGACAAAATTCCGGGGCTTACGATCGCCCATAACAATGAAGAGGAGTGTCCCACAGGAGAGGGGAGAGAAAACATAGAATGACAACCCGCTCGATTAGCAAAAGGGGAAGCAATAGGAGCGGAGAACATGCCCAAACACTAATGAACCCCCTCCGAAAGGAATGCAAAGGATCCGGTCTGAATGTTAAACAACGAGAGGGAACAGACACAAGGAAGACTGGAGTGGGGGATAAAGACACGGACGTTGAAATACATTATACCCAGATAAGAACTGTTGATATGGCGGAAGAGGAGAGAAGTATACAACCAGAAAGGGACATTAACCCACAGTTGGTGGAGCCCCATCCCCGTAATAAGACACAGGAAAATATTAGATTGAATCCTCCCCCCGATATGATGGGTATCGGCACCATCGGAAGAGGAGGAGGTGCAAGGTCACTAACGCCTCCGGAAACTAACAGTGGAAGGATAGGGAAGGGAATTTGAAGAAAAGAACAAAACGTTACGGACACATTTTGATTATCAGCTGGTCAATCAGGGCCAGTGACGCGGTCTAAGAGTCATGCGCAGACGTTACTTGAACCCACTTAAACCACCCTTGTTGAAGCGGCCTCTTTAGCCCTGACGATTTTGGGGAGTTTTCCCCCAACGAAAGCTTGGCAACTTTTTAGCATAAGTATAGTATATTTTTAGTAAAGTATTCTTACTTTAAACCCTCCCGGTGATCGTGTTTTATTTGTTTTATTTATAGTTATGCCCGGGAGTCGCATTTTTGCGGGTGTTTGTACATAGGTCTTTGGTTGTTCGGGTTTTCTCCCGTGTAAAATTGGAAGTGTCTTGGGGATATATATGTGTGTGTGTGTGTATAATATGCTCTTAATCTATAATCTCCTTCCTTAGTCAATCTCTGTAATGTATCCCACCCTAAATTACTATTGCAGCACCAAGATTTTGCCATTTTTTAAATTCAGCTTTATTTTGACATCTCTTTGTTTCCAAAAAATAACACTTAGAATGATTTCATTCTGCATTCACCTTCACCAAAAGGTTTTACACAGGTTGAGAAACCTTGCCTCTCATATTTTCTCATCTATTCTTCTATTTTTTTTTTTAATTAATTGCAAAAATAATAGTTAAAGATGGGGCAAACCATCTTAGGCCTTACCACTTGGAGCTGTCCCTCTGGAAGCATCTTTTGCCTTTTAAGACAGAAAAAGACAACATCAGAAGACACTCAACAGGTTGAGACAGGCATCAGGCATCAGAGACAGTTCTTTTTGTTCAAGCATTGGTGAATCTCTTGATCGGATTGGGGCCAAACTAGAGAAAGAATGGATTAGCTATAACACAACCACCCTCTCTCTGACCCAAATTATTCTGCTTTTAAATATGGAGAGGGAGACTTGCAGATTTATATTTCTTGCCACAATGCAAAACATTTTTATAGATATTATCTTCTCTGACATATATGATCTCCCTGGAGCAGGAGGGACTGCCTGCTTCTGAAATTCCAGCAAATGTTATCATTTGGCATTGATGATCACCAGTTCTGAATTTAGCTGTTAAATTAAGGTTATTGGAAAATCCCACCTCTTTCCCAGTTTGCAGAAGACTTTCCCCCCTCTTTTCTTGCTGCTTTCCAGGAAGGCTGCAATAATCCTGGTCTCCCCCCTCACACACACAAACACACACACACACACACACACACACACAAGGCGGGGGGGGGGAGAGGGAGAGTTTGCCAAAGAAGCAAGATTTAGCTCCAATCTCTGAGTTTCTGACTTGGACTTTTAATATTTTAATTGAGTGAATTGGTCCAGAGTAGTCTATTGAACTCTACCTGACCCTTTAAATAACAGGTCAAGGATTTAGCTTTTGTGGCTTTGACCCCTTCCCTTATCTGCTAAGGCTGCTCCTCTCTCAATTAGTTGCCTGCCCCACCCTTGGCAAAAGTTTGAATCTCTTTGCAGGCGCCTGAATGGCTTCCCATCATATGCCACGTGGGCTGCATACAACTGTGACCCTGCCACACCAATAATTTACGGGGCCTGAGTGGTTTGCTGCTGATGCTTCCTAGGGTCTGGTGATGGAAGCACCCATTTCTAGTCTTATCAACTTTCTAGCTTTACCGCAGTAATGAACATTGGAAGCTATAGACAAGGCCAAACCTTTTCACTTATTCTGAGCCAATCATGCTTGGTGTGCAACCCCCAGGTTCCATGCTCTTACTCAACACGTTTGTTTAGAATGATTTATTTCATTTATAGCCCATCAACAAATCAAAACAAACTACTTGGTTTGCCCACCCATTTTGTCCTTAAAACTTTTTGCCAGGATAGATTAATCTAAGAGATAGAAGAGATAAAAACTGGTCTAAATGATCAAGTACCTGAAAAGTTGTGGACTTGATGTTGGGTAATTGGTTGAAATACACTTAGCTGGTTATGAATTCATCAGGGTCCTCTTAAAACTAGTTTTGCACTGTGGCACTTTTTTTTTGCAACACATCCATCACTTAACACACAGTAAAAAATTGGCTTTCAACTGTGTGATTCAATAGAGTCCATAGCATTTTATCCAGCTCTGGTTCTCCACCTCAGTTTATAAAACTAGTGACCTTTGGACTAAAAGTAAATATTTTGCTGGAGAATTCATGAGATAGATATCATCACAATGTCTGTAAATAGTCTCTGTTGCAGTTTTAAATGTGCAAGTGAAGATACTCACGGGGCACAGAAAATTCCAAGACAATCCAATTTGGAGCTAGCCTTTGAGCTGAATTGCTTCATCACCCAATTGTTAATGTTAACTGTTAACGAAGAGCGATGTACATCTTCTGCACATGCTCAATCCTTCTTAAACATCATTCATTACTTCAAGCCATCAACCATACATTTCAAAAATATTTCCAGCAGAGAGATCCAAGTTATTTGAACTAGATAGAACAGGGGTTCCCAACCGGGAATGCTCGCACCCACTGGGGATGCGAGATGATATTTCAGGGAGTGCAAAAAGTTGGGTTTTCAAAATTATAGTGTATATGTATAATTTGTTGCTGCTATTTCAAACTTTTGTAAGGGGTATGAGAATATATTAGAAGTGTTCTAGGGGTGCAGGGTATAGGAAAGGTTGGGAGTTTCAATCTCACCATCACAGCCATTGTTCTGATTTTTTTTAATCACTTCTATAGACACCCCTATTATGAAATAAGATCTAGAATAGTAGAGATTGATGTAGAAAATACATTGATTTAACTTTGTTCATCTGTGAAGTTTAGTTGGTAGTACTGGCAAAGTTGTCATTTTCAGCACTGAGCATCATAAAGAGTGGCAGAGAGCGTAAGCTCATGACACAGTCTGCAAATCTGTGTAAGGTTTTTTGGTGGCTCTTTAAATGGAAGTTCATAGATGGGAAAAAGTAATGTCAAATCTGTTGTTTCTGGCATTCAGATACTTAAGAGAGATTTAGCTGTAGTATGAGAATCCTCTTGATTAGAAAAATAAAATAAAAAATGCACAGGTATGGAATGCAGTACTATATTCCAGAAGAATCATTAGTACCTGTTTCAAGACGGGTCATAGGGTCTTCCACACAGCTGTAGGAATGAACATTTATCCAGTCCCTAAATTGTCAGAGAGTAAACCGAATTACCCCAACATACTGCCTAATAATGATGATTGCAGCGATTGGTGCATTGTGCAGCTTTGAGGTGGGATAATTTGAGATCAACCATAGGTAAATTCTCTTGGTTGTGCTTCCCTTCCCAACCAATATCATCTGCTAGTGGGAAAAACAGTTCTCAGTTGCAGTCCTTAATATAGGGGTCTTCACACCTGGCCCTTTTATGACTTGTGGACTTGAACTCCCAGAATTCCTCAGCCAGCATGCCTGGCTGAGGAATTCTGGGAGTTCAAGTCCACAAGTCATAAAAGGGCCAAGTTTGAAGACCTCCGCCTTAATGTTTGGTAGGGTAGGCTTGGATGTGCACCCAGGAGTCACTTGAACGGAAGGTTTCCCTTCTGCCCACTTCCAATTTGCCCAACTGACAGGAAGCCAATGCAGAGATTCTCTACACCAGCATTTCTCAGCCTTGACAATTTTAAGATGGGTGGACGTCAACTCTCAGGAGTTGAAGTCCATCTTAAAATTCCCAAGGTTGAGACACATTGCTATATAACAGGGGTTTTCAAACTTGGCCTTTTTATGACTTGTGGACTTCAACTCCCAGAATTCCTCAGCCAGACACGCTGGCTGAGGAATTCTGGGAGGTGAAGTCCACAAGTCATAAAAGGGCCAAGTTTGAAGAGCCCTGCTCTATAGTATACTGATGCCCTTCCATTCTGGCTAGAGATTCTGGAAGAGCACGCCACTAAGGTTCAAAAATAGCCCGGCTGATAGGTTTGTGGAATGGAGCACTTGAGATCTATCATCTGTATGTTGCTTGTTTTATAACTATCGGATGAGGTTTTATGCTATTTCTGCCAACGAGGGGTCCTATGTACTTTTTAGGGAGAGTGCCATGTTGTCACGTTTATTTGGGATCCATAACAATCCATGAATATTTCTGGGTGCTACCAGCCATCAGGACAGAACTAAACCTGTTGGAGCATGAGTCACAGATAAAGCCTGCTCGTTATCTCTCATTCCCTCTTGCTTCAGGATCATTAGCGGCATAAGTGCAAAGACATTGGAGAGATTAGGGGATCAGCCAATAGGAAGCTGTAACAAGCTCACAGGGGAAGGCTGGCAGGAATATTGGCGGCAGCAGTGAAAGATATTGGGAAGAGCAGAGAAATGCATGCAAGGCCAGCGGCTGATTAATTTAAACAGTCTGCTATTATGTCTTCCATTTTTCAACATAACAAACAATATGTAGACTTTTGAAACTTGTACAAAACTGCCTTTTTTGCATCTAATCCTGATGATTTGAGGGATCCAAATTGGAAAGTTAAAAATGAAACTCTCCTGTAGGATATACGGTAAATAGTGCTTTAAAAAAAAAAAAAGGTGCTGGAACTCACACATGTCATACAACCTGCCTTGCCTACCCTACAAGGTTCCATCCAAAAAAGGTGCCGGAACTCCATTCTGGGCATTCTATGAGAAAAAAAGCCCTGGATATAAAGATAATATTGTACGGTAAAGCTTTCCCTTAAATGTTCATCTGTCTTTTTGGAACTTCTGCATAAGGATGGCATCGATTGCCCCTCAGAGGGAATACTGTTGTTCCACTGGAAATGTACAACTTGTTGTTAAAACCTGTTGGGGGAACAGTTGTGTAGGATTGCCCATGTTTCCTGGAATTGTTGGGGCTTGAAGCTCAGAAAATTCTCCTGCTTTTCACAGTGTTCTCATTTTACAGCTTTCTATCAAGAATGCTTCCCAGGCAAAGGGCTGCTCTCATTGCCAATAAAACAACTGCACAGTTTAATCTGTCTTCTCCTCTGAAAGCAATTGTCTGCATGTGTGTAATGCATCTATATGTGTAAAAATAAAATAGAATTGGTAGCAGGAAAGTGTTGAGCTCTTGGTAGCAGAAAATGAGATTCTCATAAAACATTAATCAGATTTTTTTTGTACTGTTATTAAAAGTTTTAAAAGCAAATACCAACTAATGCAGAGTAAAAAAAGAAAAAGAAACAAAAAGGAAAGCTAAAAGTCTGATTTAGAATTTAAATAAAATGTTTAACACACAATCATTTCTTATTCACAGAAACAATTCTATGCTCCATGTACAACTCTCCCATATTTTTGTTAAGGGCTTGTCAGAGTCTGGAAAAGTGGAAAAGAAGTTTGCAAAAATTGCTACCTTGCAACATTTGCATGAGAATGAAGAGGTCTCAAGAAAGAAAGAAAAAGAGAAATAGAAAAGAAAGAAAAAGGGATACAAAGAAGTGGCTTCTGATTTTCTTTACAGCAGTTGTAAGCATGATTATAAATTTATCTCTTTCTCTAAAGTCACATCATGACTCTCTTTCTATCATACATTCCGTCTGATCGTTAAAACCATTAATCCTAAATTTATTTTTTGTTTTTGTTTTATGCAAAAAGTCCATAAGAAGCTTTCAGTCAGCAATAAATGTTGATTTTATCTTTTCTCTAATCAAACAAATCAGTCTGGCCACCTCAGCAAGTTCCATCTTCACTGATTATTCCATTATAGGTATTGCCAAAGCTTTCCATCTTTGTGCCTGCACAGTAATATCAGTGAAGTTACAATATACAAAAACAAAGTTCCATGACTCTTTTTTTTTTTTTAACTGTTAGCCCATCAGTCTGAAGAGGAACACTTCTGGCCTCAAAATATTCACTACTTAGATCTGCTAAGAGGGAAAAGGATTAAATTAGAGAGATCTCAGCACCTGGATACTTATATTTAGGCACTCAAGTTCTCAATGGCAGAGACTTCTCCATTCTCTTGCAAATGTTCCAAGTTAGTGGAGCTCTGTGCTGCACCACTCAACCCTGGCTTTGAGCTTGTTATGAACTCTTTTGCCCCACGTTCACTGGATATGATTGCTCAACCAGTTTTGTATCCATATAAGGTAAAACACTCTGTATCCCATAGTTTGCCATTTTCTTAGAATCTCATTGGAAACTTGGTCAAATGCTTCGCTGAAGTAAAAATACAATGTCCCATGGTCAACAAAACAAGTCACTCTGTTAGAATAGGACTATCATTCCTCTCCATGGGTCAGTCCTTTGAGGTAGTCCACACAAGAAGCCCCAACTATGAGTCCTAATGCTACCATTACCGTAAGTTTACGGTAACAGAATCTTGCAAGTGTGAAAGCATCTTTCCTCTCTTCTACTTTTACTTTCTCAAACCTAGATTTTCTCCATCCCTGCACGTCCTTCAGATTCAGATTTTGTGTGTCAGATCATTGTCTAAGATCATGCCTGCATACCATTGCACCACAGGCTGCTTCCTGAGGAACCAGCCAACTTCCCTCTCTCTCCTGCCACTCCCCGTCCCCACCCACCCTTTGACACCAAGAAACTATAAGGATGTATCCTTGAAGTCACCAGGACTCATGGTTGAGTATAACGAGATTTCATATTTTACCCTGCAGCCATTTTGTAGCCCCATTCAGAATACCTTTTTCCTTATTCCTAAAATGGTTCAAAATGTCTCACCCATCCAATAGTGGTCTATGGTTCAAAATGTCTCACCCATCCAATAGTGCCTATGTCATGACAACACTGTTGGAATCAAGACCTTCTGGTTTGAGGGCCTCCGCCATTTCAGTGGCTGTTGCTTTGTCAGCCCAACCAAAGAATAATCAAGACCGCTCCCACTAACAGTGACCAGTAAGCCGCTAGAATATAAATTTGAAAGCAAGCTCCACTCCCTGCCATTACTGATGATGTTTCCTAGTTTGGATAATGAAATGTCTGTAAGAAAACAACCAATCTCAGAAAGCACCGAGGACACCTCATTGTCAGAGATAATGTTTTTAAGAAGAGACTGGACAGCCATTTGTCTGAAATGATATAGGGTTTCCTGCCTGAACAGGGGGTTGGACTAGATGACTTCCAAGGTCCCTTCCGACTTCATTATTATTGTTGTTGTTGTTGTTGTTGTTGTTGTTGTTATTTTGCTTTTGAAGGACTGAAGATGACTCAAAAGAGAGAATTGCCTTCTTGCCGCTGCTAAACAGGTTTTGTTGCACTTTTTGAAGATTATTTCAAAAACCTGCCAATCTTTTTTGATGCAAAATAAGAATAAAAGAAGTAAACATCTCTTAACCACTTCCCTCAGCATAATCTCTCCTATACTGGATTTCTCTTTCCTTTTTATGCATTTTATAATCTGGCACTGTTACTTAGTCTTCATGCAATGTTCATTTCAAAAGGTAACTCAGCCAGAGGCATGAAAACTACCTTGACCTTTTAATATATCACATCTACAGTTTATAGATCTATTCTTTATTTTATTTTATTTTTTAAAAAAAGAAAGCCAAACAAGTAGTGTAATATCACTTATAAGAGTCAGGGACTATTTGACTTAAGCAATTATTACTACCTTTTTGGTTAACATCTGGAAAAAGTCCTAAGTAAGAAAATAATAATAAAAAGTGGAGAGGGGATACATAAATGTTCTTCTTAGTTGCGGCTTCTATGACAAGCTGTAATAATAAATGCTGTATGCTGATATCCATGACATCTGGGCACCTCTGTTCATCTAGCCAGACTTTCCATCAAGGCAACAAAAGACCTACTGTGCTGCAAAATAAGCCCACGTAAGTCTGCTGCAGCAGGAGGATGGTGTGTGTGTGTGGGGGGGGGGGAGAATCTTTCTCTCCTTTGCCTTGGGCTTTCCAGTCAGGCTGCAACACTTCCAATTTTGTCTCCATCGCATTTCTCATTAGCGGCAGCTGGCCTGTCCATTCAAGTGGTCAGTGAATTTACAGGGATTGTCAATTCAGCCTTTTACAGGGGATAGGAGAGAAGGGGACAAATGCCAGGATTTGTAAGCTCCATAAACCTCGCCTGTTCCAGTTTTATCTCTGTGTCAAGCGAGTGAGGAGAGCAGCTTTTGGTCACCCAGGGCCTATTAAATTAGCACCGGGCCCTGCATTCCACAGTATAAATATATGCCATTGTAATGCTCAGGAATGCAAGTGTGTTGGAGTCTAAAATTAAAGAGCCAAGAATAACGCTTCTCAAGTTACCAGAAACAAGACTCCATTGTGTCCCCCTTGGGCTCTGCTGGCCTAATACAGGAGTGTTGCCTGTTTGAGTTTAGAGACCACTCCAGCTTAGAAACGGGATTCACATCTTTAATTGAAACCCTCTTGGCTCCACAGCTGTGCTGCTGCAAGAAAACTGGGTTGCCATTTTGGGAAGCTTGCTCTGAAGTCTGCCATTTCTCAAGGCGCATTCATGAATGGTCATGGAAAGGGTGGACTGATGGATGGATGGATGGATGGATGGATGGATGGATGATTAAATAGATAAGGCATTGGTTGTGTTTCTTTTATCTCATGTATTTTATAACAGCCTCAATCTTCCAGAAGTAGAATCAAGAAAGCTTCACATCCAAATAATGAAGACCACTTAAAAGTCTTTGGCATGTTCTGAAAGTGATGGGCTAGAGTCACTCTGCACTTAAGGTAGCATACAATTTGACAAATAAAGAATATTGTAAGAAATAAAGAATACTGTAATATTCTAGAAAGAGTGCAGAGAAGAAGAACAAAATGACTATGGTCTGGAGGTGAAAACATATGAAGAACGGTTGCAGAAACTAGGTATGTCTAGTAATTTATTGTCTTTTGCTCTTTCCCCCCATCCTGAGAATTATCTCTGGTAGAGGTGGGTGCTTTGCTTCAGTGTACAAAACTAGCTGGACTCCATGCTATTTCTGTATCTCATGTTGAAATGGCTCTCCTCCTGTGGCAGATAGCCTGATAAAATTATGTGATAAGTAAAGATCAGTGGCTACTGAATAGCAACCAAAGGAGACCAGCTCCAAGGATGAGAAAGGCATGGGTCCATAACAATTCCTCACTGGGTCCATACTATGTAGGCCCTGCTGCCCTTGATCTATGCTGGCGAAAACAGCAGCCAAATGACTGGGTCAGTGGACGTGTAACTTTGCAAGCTCGGCCCAGTTGCTTCCTGCCTTAGCCCATCAAATGCTTGAAGGATGGCATAAAGGTAAAGAAATCCTTAATCTATAAATTCTGTTCCTTGACACTTTCCATTTTCAACCTATTTGTATTTGTATTTCACACACACACGCACACACACACACACACACACACAGAGACACATTTTAGCTTTATAAGGACAGTAATTCAGAGGACAGGGGGACTGACACAAAAGGTTACTGATTCTTCTGTTGCAAATTGTTGAAGATTAAATACCCACTTATAAACAACATAGCACTTGACCCTGCAAGCATCCTTAACTATAAGTGTGTGTGTGTGTCCATGTGTGCACTATGTGGATCACTAATTGTCAAATCCACTCACTTAATAATTGCTTAGGTTAACAAATTAGCTTAAGCAGAACGCTTTTATAGGGGTCAAGGACCACCTCCTTAATTAACACACCCTGCCCATTAATGAAGAAGGATTCTTCGTTTGCTTCTCCAGAATTCTCTCCGTTAGTTCAGTTTGCGAAAAGGCAGGCCGTATGCATTCCTAACTTTCCCCCATGTTGATCATTCAGGACCCACATAAATACTTATTTACTGTAAATGCCCATGGGTGTTTCTGCAGCTATCCGGAGAACCAACTTGATTGTCTGGATTTTTGCTGCCCAGAATTATAATTCTAACACTTTCTTAGAAATCCAAAGAGTTTAGCCATAAAAGCTGCTGGGGATTCAAGTGCTCCATCCTGAACATTTATGGCATGCATTCCCAGCACTTTGATAGTCCTAGCTTATTTCTTTGCACCTCAAGATACCAAGTTTACTAATGGTGTAAATCAAACGCCATTTGGCTTCAATTACATGGAATTCAGTGGAAATGGCTTCTGGACTTGACTTATGCAGGACTGTTAATACAGGTAGTCCCCAACTTACAACCACAACTGAGCCCAAAATTTATATTGCTAAATGAGAAATTTGTTGAGTTTTGCTCATTTTACGACTTTTCTTTGTTAAATGAATCACTGCAGTTGTTAAATTAGTAACAGGATTGTTAAATGAATCTGGCTCCCCCATTGACTTTGCTTGTCAGAAAGTCACAAAAGGGGATTGTGTGATCCCAGGACATAAATAAATATGGGTCAATTGACAGGCATCTGAATTTTGACCACGTGACTGTGGGGATGCTGCAACGGTCATAAGTATGAAAAACAGTCATAAGTTACTTTTTTCAGTACCGTTGTAACTTCAAACGATCACTCAACAAATTGTTGTAAGTTGAGGACTACCTGTAATGGTCCTTAAGGGGGGAGGGGGGTGACAGACATATATACCCACAGATATATTCATACACATTATAAAGATACTCTGTACGGTTAGCAATGTTTTACCAAGCTCTGCTTTTGAGCCTTTCGCGAATTCTTTAGATATTGGAGACAAAAACGTAGGTTCATTAGTAAATGAACCATTTGAAATACATGAAATCAGATCAGGAGAGCCCGCTTGTGTGTGTTTCTTTCTTCTGGCAATTCTATTTTAAGGTGTGCAATGGGGATTTTATTCATAAAGTCATAAACGCGAGTTGGGTCATGTGCAATGCAAAAAGGTTCTTGGGTTCCACCAACATTTTTTTTTTGTTTGTTTGTTTGTTTGTCTGTTTTCCCTAAGGCTGCTACTTCTTGGGGGATTCATCTGTTCTTCCAGGGCTTCTGGCTTCAGCTTTATTCTGCTTTATCAGTGTACTGAGAGGTTTATTTCCCTCCTCCCCCCCTCCTTATATGAAAGGCAGCGCATCCTCCCCCATGAGCTACATGCATTTTAAGCACAACCAGATGTGTGAGATGAAGCCGATAAACCCCACCACTTTTTTGCCTGCTCTTTAAGAAGATTCTTCTGGGAGGGTTACAGTCTCAAAATTTTCTTCTCTTAGGGTTTTTTTTTAATGGGGGGGAGGGAGGTGGAGGTGTTTAAAATCAGAAACTTTATTCATTCCAGAAGGCAATGAAGCCGGTATATATATTGCCCTGACAGGAACGGAATTGGTTCAGGATGTTTAAAAAGGCTTGTGGGAAAAGTGATGGTTTTGGCAAATGCAATAGATACATTTTTAAACGAGTTGAAAAGCTCAAAGCAACCTACTGTACATTTGTTTTGTGTATATATTAGAGTTTTTCACTGGAGTAAAACTATACGAAACTAAATCAAATCAAAATAAAAAGTAAGAAAAAAGAGAAGGAGTGAAAAGAGAAGAAAACACATAGACATGCCTTCTGCCCTTCTTTCTGTCGAATAATTATTTTATTCTTTTCCCCTATCATCTTTGGTCATTTTAAATGCCCAAATCCGGACATCATTAATTCAGAATAACACGCATTGGTAACCCAGCGGATTTATTCACGACCCTTTGCTTTGCCTCCCCTATTTCAAACTCAACAGTATGTTTTTATTAATGGAAATTCCTTATAATGAAAGGACTACTGGACTATTGTTTTAAAAAAGGTTCCCTTTGAAAGGTAGCATATATTAGTGGACTGAAATCACATTTGTAAAATCACCCAGTATATAGGTGATTATTACATATTTATATCTTTTTTCATGTTTTATATTATTCCCTCATTGGATTCACCTAACCACGGCAAAAATCCAGATGACCACTAACTACTGCCATCTAGTATTTATCCAGAGTTTTGCCACCCAACACGGCAGGTCTACACATTATGCTTAGTAGATTTTGGCTAGCATGTTGTATAACTTAGCTACGGTAGTCATATGTACTGCCTCACAGATTATGGCTTATTGAACAAATCATGGTTAGAATAAATCCTGTTGAACGTTATATTAGGGTGTGCAATGAGTGTATCTACTTCCTGCTTGATTGTTTAGGTTGTCCTCAAGAAGCCAAGTTAGGTAGCTCTATCTTCTGGTCTCTGGAGATTATGAACTGTTCCTTCCATGCTTAATTGAATAATGACTGAAATATTATTTTTTTAAAAAAAACTCCACAACTCTCTCCCCTTTCTGAAAACCAAACTGTTATCTCGGGAGCTGTGACTATGGAAGAAACTGAAATAACGATGTAGATTGTTTGAGTACTAATGGAGAGATGGATGGGTAAGTCATTTTTTTTTTTGTCGATTTATATGTAAAAGTTCTTTTCCACTTAGTGGCAATGCATTGGGATAATTGTTAAAAACGTGCAAATCTACTTTTGCCTGAGCCTAAAATCCATAGGCAGTTTATCTATATGAGAGCAGTAAGAAGAACAGATAGCCGGTTTGGTGTAGTATGGTTAAGGTACCAGGCTAGAAACCAGGAGACTGAGTTCTAGTCCTGCCTTAGGAAGAAAGCCAACTGGGTGATCCTGGGCCAGTCCTTTTCTTTCAGCCCTAGGAAGGAGGCAAGGGCAAACCACTTCCGAGAAGGCTTGCCAAGACAACTGGCAGTCACCAGGAGTCAGCACACTGACTTGAAGTGTATGTGTGCGTGCGCGCGCACACCTACCACTTCATGTCAGTGTGTTGACTCCTGGCAACTGCCACACAAAAGAACAAGGGAGATTATTTTCAGTCATCAGTACACCTTAAAACAACTGTGTTCTTTAGTATGCTTCAGAAACCAGCCCTATTGTTTAATATTGGAATAAAGTAGGAAAATGTTTTATGTATCAATATTATAGTAATAGAATATTAATTAGTATATTACTTACATAATACTAAAGTTATATTTATAAATTTTATTATATAAAGGTAAAGGCTTCCCTTGTCCAGCCGTGTCCAACTCTAGGGGGCGTTGCTCATCCCCGTTTCTTAGCTGAGGGAACCAGTGTTGTCTGAAGACATTTCTGTGGTCAAGTGGCCTGCATGACTATACACTGAGGGGCATGGAACCCTGTTACCTTCCCATGGAAGTGGTACCTATTTATCTACTCACATTAGCATGCTTTTCAACTACTAGGTGAGCTGAAGCTGGGGCAAATAACAAGAGCTCACCCTGTTGCGTAATGCTCGGGTCTTAAACCCAGGCTGTCGACTTTCAGCATCTTTAACTGCTAAACCATCATGCCCATACTTATGATTATATATCTATTTTCATATTAACTGCAATATAATTAATTAGGGTAGATTAATACAATACCTTTGCTTCATTTTTCTAATTTTCATTTTTCTAATTTAGCCAAAAAAGCCAACTCAGTGCTGGGCTGCATTAACAGAGGGGTAGAATCAAGATCATGTGAAGTATTAATACCACTTTAAAATAACTTGGTAAGGCCACACTTGGAATACTGCATCCAGTTTTGGTCACCACGATGTAAAAAATATGCTGAGACTCTAGAAAGAGTACAGAGAAGAGCAACAAAGATGATTAGGGGACTGGAGGCTAAAACATATGAGGAACAGTTGCTGGAATTGGGTATGTCTAGTTTAATGAAGAGAAGGACGAGGGGGGACATGATAGCAGTGTTCCAATATCTCAGGGGCTGCCACAAAGAAGAGGGAGTCAAGCTATTCTCCAAAGCACCTGAAGGCAGGACAAGAAGCAAGGGATGGAAACTAATCAAGGAGAGAAGCAACCTAGAACTAAGGAGAAACTTCCTGACAGTTAGAACAATTAACCAATGGAACAACCTGCCTCCAGAAGCTGTGAATGCTCCAACACTGGAAGTTTTAAAGAATAGACTGGACAGCCATTTGTCCGAAATGGTATAGGGTTTCCTGCCTGAGCAGGGGGTTGGACTTCATGACCTCCAAGGTCCCTTCCAACTTTATTATTATTATTATTATTATTATTATTATTATTATTATCATTATCATTATCATCATCATCATCATCATCATTATCATTTAACCATCCCCTAATCCAAGGGGAACTTCACTCAAATCTTTGATGAAATGAAGCACCCTTTAAAGATTTGCACAGTTCTATCATTTTTTTAATTTCCTGTATTATTTATGCCACTTCAATTCCAGACTCTAAGCAACCTACACATGCGGCAATCATAGTAGAATAGCAGTTACATTAGAATATGTTTAATCTTTAGAGGTTGTCCAAAATGTACAGGACAACATATTTCCAATTCTAATTTGGGGGCTGCATTTAGTAGTTAAAATTACTACATTTAGAATGGTGGAGTTTGCACTTCATATACAACAGTGTAATTTATCTGCTTTTGACTTATCAAGTCCAGCTACTTATGCTTAATTAAAGATACTTAAACACAACTATGATGTGCAGTTCAGCCCAAATGTGCTGTCCATGTCATTTTACCCTCTGCAGTCAGACTGAACAGATATACAAATATGGTATCCGGAGTTCACTTATGTATGCACTTACGCACATTGCAACCTCAGTGTTGAAATAAAATGTTTTTTTCTGCCTCCAAAGGCAAATTATTTTTCTTGCACTTCTAATGTTGCATTTTACAGGATGCACAATTAACAAATCTCCTTGCATCATTTAAGCATTTTCTGAAATGTGGATATCATACCAACTTGACTTTAATCAAGCATAAAAGTTGAGCTTGCTGTCGATTTGCACTGGAATGACAGCTGAGTTTCATTTGATTTACAGAGAAAGGTAATATGAACTTCTTTGCCTGTGAAATGTAGAACAGTATCAAAATGTGCTTTAAAAAGGGCGAATGGAGGAGCACATAGTTAGAACCAGTACTTTAATTTAAACTCTTTGAAGCAGGAACTCCGCTTTTTTTTAAAAAAAAAAATCAGACCCATATGTTAACTATTTCTGCTGTTGTCAAAAACAAAGAAATAAATGCATCAAATCATCTTATCTGAATGGAGGCAAGATTAACTAGGCCTTACCCAACCAACCACCTCTTCTTCTATTCTTTCCTTTTTAGAGTCCCATATGCTTGCTCCCACCTCCTTGCCTTTCTAGGTGGATTTTTTTTTTTTTACTGCTAAATGATGTGGAAGGTATTGGAGGGAACGTGAAGCTGAGACTGAGGAAAATGGATTTGCTTTCATAACATGTTCCTGCAGGGATAATCCTTTGGCCCTTCAGGATTTATTCCCGTACATTAAGCCCCAAGTGGCATTCCACAGCATCGTTCTTACAGAGGCTGCGGTAGGGGCAACAGCAATATAATATAACCCCAGCTAGTACAGAAGCAACTCCTTTCATCTTTGCTTTTGGACAGAATTCCAGAATGAAAGACCAAGCCCTCTCTGAGATGATGGCTGGGTTTTTTTAAAATGGGAGTTTTCCTTAAGGCCTTTGTTATGCCGATTAGTATGACAAAGCAGGAATAAAACATGCTGGCTTTAATTTCCTGTTTCAATTGTTTGCAAACTATTTTAACTCATACTTTCTTTCCAAACCATCATTTCTCCATCACACAGCATCTATTATGATTTTTGCATTAGTGCCCAAACTGATATGCACTCTCTTTTAGCATGTATTAGATCAGGGGTCCCCAACCCCAGTCCGTAGACCAGTACCAGACCACAGCATGCCAGCAACCAGTCCACACAAACAAGCAAAGCCCCATATGTGGGATGCACACAGCACACAAAACCACACACTCTCCGATCCGTGGAAAAACCTTTCTCCATGGAACTGGTCCCTGATGCCCAAAAGGTTGGGGACCTCTGCATTAAACTGGACTGTTTAACACAGGTGCAGAAGGTTGGCAGCCCTCCAAATGTTGGTGATCTATAGCAGACATGCCAAACTCGCAACATCACGTGACATCGCACAATGTATCGGAGCTTTTTCCCCATTACCAGCAATGGGGTGGGCGCGGTTTCCCCGTGACGTATCCAGCCTGCGAGCCAGTAGTTTGGCACCCTTGATCTATAGCTTCCAGCATCCATCATTACCAGCCATGCTGGCTTGAGCTACTGAAGACTGGGGATCCCTAATATCTGGACCCTAAAAGAGCCTCCTCTCCCCTACTTTTCTTTTTACTTTTGAAGCATCCAGGAAAATTAAGCATTTGCTGTGAAGTATCTACATCTTTTCCCCCTAAGAAAGGTTTTCTTAAAAATCACCATATAACTCTAAAGATCACCAATTCAGCCTGGACAGATCTATTTGTCTTGCAAGGAACACAAGCAAGTTATCACCTTTTGTTTGTTTATTTGCTTAAGCAACAATTTCTAAACTAGGTGTCTGACCACTCTCTTGATATGAAAAGGTGAGGAAGTCTTGGATTAAGTAATATCAAGCCTAAAAAGCTAAAAAGGACTAGAACTCACACACTCCTTTTTCTAGCCTGGTGCTTTAACCACTAGAACAGTGGTGGCGAACCTATGGCACGGGTGCCAGAGGCGGCACTCAGAACCCTCTCTGTAGACATGCGCACCATCGCCCCAGTCCTAGGCCTTCAGCTGGGTTTTATAAAACCTTTTTGCTTTAGGCCTCCGCCACTGTGTACAAAAAAAAAAGGTTCAATCAATCAGTGAATTTCAACTTCTCACGGAAAAAAAAGATCTTGCAAAGTTGGAATTGATTGATTGAACTTTTTAGTCCCATCCAGTCTGCTGTTATCACTGCAGCCACACCCACCCAATAGGCCACACCCACCTGGCACCCGACGATGCATAAGTGGGTTTTGGGTTGCAGTTTGCGCACTCAGTCTCTAAAAGGTTCGCCATCACTGCACTAGACCAAACTGGCTCTCTCTATATGAAGTCTGGTAGAATAACAATGATCTGCATCCAACGTAGTTATATTTGGATGGATGAGATTAAGAACTGCAATGGATAATCCTAAGAGTTTCTGGGTCTTGAACTTTTTATTTTTAAATCAGAAATTAAGCTTGCTTTGGGATTTACAATGCAGTTTTGGTCTGTTGCCTATCTCAAAATATGGGGAAAATGTTAATATCTTGCCCCCCCCTGGCAAGAATGAGTGGGTGGGGGGGCTATTGGGTCAGCAAAATACGTGGGGTTGGTTGGGGAAGAAGGTAAGTCACATGCTTACTCAGACTGAGGTGTAGATCAACCTCCATTGAATCTCCATGGACAGAGAATTCCAGAGTGGAATGAACAGATTTGAGCATATCCATTTCTTCTAACTGAGAATTTCTGATTCCTCTTAAAGACTATGATGGAGCATGATGGTGATCTGGTGATCGTGATCTCTTTGGCAGGATGCAGATGGTTTAAAAATCTTCTGAGACAAATGCTCTTGTTTATTGAAAATGCTTCTTCTCATTCCCACTTCCATGTACTGAGCTCAAATGTTTTTTTTTTTTTTTTTGTAAACTATAAGCAGTGACTCAAGGCCTGCCCTCTGAATAGCTCACAGCTATAAAGCAAGTCTTAATAGGCCCATCAATTAGCAGAAATGAGTGTTAAGTGTGACCGGTCTTTGACCAACATGTTAGGAACCTCCTAGGCTAAAAGCACTAATGTTTGCAGTTTGAACAGAGGAGTCAGAGGCTGTGAGAATCAAAATGATATGTCATCCTCTTTCAAGCCTTTGTTGTCACTGATTCGGTGCCCTCTAAATGGAGAAAAAGGACCCGTACTTGTGCATGATTCTGTCCAAGCAAGGAAAAACGGGATTCTTGACAACTGTGGCCTCATTTTGCAGGCCAGCTTGGGGCTTTTGTCATTTCCATACACCCCCCCCCCTTAGGAACAAAGCTGCTCTTGCTGTATAGAACAATTGTCCACTGCTAGCAGAAACGTAATTTAAGTTGTTGATGGGACTATCCAGGTAAACCAACATGCAGAAAAAGAACTGGTAGTGAGGGGAGGGAATTATTTATTACATGTTTTTCTTTCACTAAAAAGGAAAAAAAATGCCATATTTTTAAAACCCTGGATCCGATTTTGCGAATATAGAGACACTTCATCCCCTGTGCTATAATGCATATTTAAGTGAATTGGCCTTAGTTTAGTCTTACATTGCTATAGTTACTGACTGTTACCCTCATTTGCAATCTTAAAAAGGAGAGCATGATCCCATTCACATATACCGTAATCAATCAAAATAGTAACTTTTGAACCAAACCATACTTTAATGCTGTCCTACCATCTTTATGAAATTTTCTGTCCTGCTCCCTGCAAATGTCACTTTGCAGTCCTTTAGGAGTACCGGATGAGAAATCCCTGGCCCTCTTGCGACTCCTGCTGAATTCAAGATCCCACTATTCTTGGCCATATTTACAATCAATGCGCTGACTTTTATTTCATCAGCTTTCAGAGTGGGCAACTTTCCCATCCTGGGAACTCAGACCAGTGGCTGCCAAGAGCCAGTTCAACATTGAATTCTTGATATGGGAAGAAGCGCCAAAATTTTGATTCAACATATAATAGTCAAGTAATGATTCATGTTTTGATTGTTTGGGAAAGGATTTCAACAGATCATAAAAGTGACTATGCAAACCTCTGCTTCTTTAGGAGTTCTTTCTGGGATATCCTGCTTTTGTACTTTGCCCTCTTGCCAGTAATTCCCCATCTTCCACTTCCAGACTATTTTAGACATGCCGTGTGCTGTGTCTTTGTTAAGCCTCTTGCCAATGTTTGCGAGACAAAATGGGGAATATCTGACTGTGGGATGAAGGACTGGGATTGGGTGAGACTGGAGCCTGAAGATGGTGGGGTTGGCTGCATTAGAGGAGAAGGGTTGAGGGACCAGTTTTGGTTTCTGGTCTCCTGCATTTTAGTTTTTTTTTTTTTTTTACTGTTGTAAGCCAGCCAGAATTGTGTTTTTTAAGACGGGAGTAAAATAATAAAATAAAATAATTCATTATACAGATGAAAGTCAGGAAACTCCTGGCAAGACTTTGACTACCACTTAGAAAGAGTCCTTTAGAGTCACTCCAATTGCTCTATTCTGTAGCTTTTTCCCAAAATGTGAAACTTCTATACTTTCTGATCATTAAAATAATAACAGAAACGCCACCCTCAGGATTAATGTGCCCTCAGATTAGGAAGACCCTATCTTGATTATGGCCCAATCAGAACTCTGCAAATTGTTTGGGATTGGCAGGGCTTTTTTTCTCATAGAACGCCCAGAACGGAGTTCTGGCACCTTTTTTGGATGGAACCTTGTAGGGTAGGCCAGGCGGGTTGTATGACGTGTGAGTTCCAGCACCTTATTTTTTTATTATTTTTTTTTTAGAAAAAAAGCACTGGGGATTGGTATAGTTGTATTGCAACTGCGTGAAACCAGTCCCTCTTCTTCCTCATCATCTGTGCTGCTTCATGGACTTCTTCCAGTTTTGCAATATTTTGCTGCTTGCTGCTATGATATAGTTATTCTGATCACCCCCTTGGCATAATCCTTCCATGCTCTCTCCCCTGCCTTGCCTTCTGGGGATCCACTCCTGTTTCTATGGAGACAACCCATAAATATAAAGTCTTATCCTTCATCCATTGAGGCCAGAGGCAAAGCTGCTTCTAATTCTGACTGCAGCAGCATATTACAATCTTTACTGATATCCTTCCTTGGATGTAAAGATGGTTTCCATAAGACACAACACTGATGATTTTCATGAGCATCATGGACAATTCACAATATAATAAACACAAATGAAGTCAAAGTGTTGTCCCAGTCTACCTACTACAATTTTTTTAATTTTTCTTTTCTAGGATAGTACAGTAATAATATGTTCCTCTTAAATGTATCTATTTTTAACACAATTGGTGGACATGCTAAATGAAACCAGGTTTTTTTTAAAAAAAAATCCCTTGAGAGATCAGCAGATACCCACTTCTTGTACTGCTGTAAAGGAAGGTTAAAAGAGGGATTTGTTCTGTTTCATTGGTTACTTTTTCAATCCTTATTCATTAGGCTTCTAAGCATGTGGGTTGTGTGCTGTGCAAGCTATACCCAGCAATGGGGGAGGGGAACTGGAATTGGGGAAGAAGAGAGGAAATAGCACAAGCTTAAACAGGCATCAGTCGAATACTGTATGCTTAAGCAAGCTTATTTAATATATTACATGATAATCAGCATTTTCATAGAATAAAAAAATGATGCAAATGCCATTGGGGGGTTTGTTTTTTGGTTGGAATACTGAAGATGAGTTTAGAGTCCGTTAGGGAATCATGGCACTGAATATTGACCACGTTTTGGTTTTTTTTGTAAAAAAAAGTATTTTACAAAATGAATATTTAAAACCAGGGATTGGAACAAGGCTATCCAATCACTGGCAACCCTGGGAATTAGCATAACAAAATGGAGCCAGAGGTAATACTGCACAATTAATTTCAACTGTGAGTGAGGTATAATTTTATATTCCGATATTCTATTCCACCAGAGATATTTAATAGAGGTGTTTTCACCTGTCCCAGCAAGTGCTCTGCTAAATACCACCCATGGCAAGAGAATTTCGCCTGATGCAAGGAAAAAAAAAAAGGACTCCATTCCACCATTTTTCCTCCCACTCCCAATTCCATTTGATCAGGTATTGTCTCTGATGATAGCTGGCCTGGCTCTCTTCTAGAAGCACAACGCCTGGAATATTATTGAAGGGGGTACAGAAACCCTGTAACACTAACTACCTGAGTAAATATGAGATCGCCTTAAGCCCTGTGGCTCTGATCCCTTTTGAAGAGCTTAATCGGTCCATAATAAGCTGTTTTGGTCATGGACTGTCCTGAAGAGGAGGCTTAAAAAAATTAAATAATTTTAAAAAAGGATGAAAGGCATGGATGGATGGACGGATGGATGGACACAGAGAAAAATGAAGAACAGATTGCTCATGATATATAGTTTTATTAATAGTCTTTATCAATGGTTCTCAGAGTGGGCCTTTTGATCCCCTAGAGGGCTATGCCATATTTCTAGGGGAACTCAGTAACTTTCAGAGGCTAGCCCAGGGGTGTCGAACTGGCAGCCGTGGGCTGGATGCGTCACGTGCAGGCCACGCAGGATGTGTCAGGCAAAAAACATTGCGATACATCACGCTATGTCATGTGACGCAATTGGGTGAGTTTGACACCCATGGCCTACTCACATCTAACTGCCCAGGCATACGATCAATTTGTTGTAATCCTCACATCTCATTCTCTGTGCTAATTTCAGCAACATAAACATTGAAAATTACTACAGTTCACAGTAAACAATATTGCCTATGTTGGGGGTCACAGAACTAATAAGGCTCAGAAGGGGGCCATGGGTAACGAAAGAACAAGAACCCTGATCTGTAGGACAGAGCTACAAGACGCAAAAGTAAGGCAGTCTTGAATTGAGGGCTGTTTTTGCAGTCAGAAGGAATCCATCATCCTGACTGTCCACTCAGAATATTTATTGAAATCGTCTTAAGCGACAGATTTACAGTAAGCATATCTAAGAAAACAGCATGCCAGGGCTGTGGTCACAGTATGCATGCCAGTCTGCATCTCCAACCTGAAAGAGTATGGTGGTTATTTATTACTAAAGGCTTAAGTAATTCCCTCCTTCCCAAACCCCCCCCCCCAATCACCTGGAAATGGAAATTTAAGGACAAGAGCCCGTTCTTTCTTGATTCCCAAATGGAGATGTAACAAAGTTGAAAGAATGAAAGGCAGCATCGTGCAAGAAAATGCCCTTTTCGGTGGATCACACCCCATTCCCATGCCAAAAGCAGTGGACAGCAATTCCCGGTTTGGGGGAAGGTGCTCTCTCTGTTTTTAAAGCCTAGGCTCCAAATAGCCAGAAGTTTTGAAGGACATTTTTTTTGCATGGCTTCTGATCATCCTGGAACAATTGCGGGGGTGGATTCAAAAGACCCCATTGTTTCCCACTCTTGGGGATCCTTGAGAGAAACCAGCATTCACGGAGCAGCCATCCGGCCTTCACTGGTCATGTGTGGGAGGCTTGCGCCAAGTCCCACGCGTGATTGTGAATGTGTGCTTTCCCATCTAGGTCCGGCCAAGCCTCTTCACCTTAGGAGAGGCCGACTTAACTCAGTTCCCCGGCAGATGGTTTCCAGAAGGCCTCTTCTTCCCTAATGGACCTGGGAGGCATTTTGGGGGATTCCAGAATCCATTTCTTGGCCTGGAACTGGGAGATGAACCAGCGCCTCCAGGGAGCGGGCCGCTGGAAAGGCTTAGAATTATCGTAGAAAGCGGGGAAGGTCAGCGCGGCAGCAAGAAAGACCGAGAGCAGAGCCGGAGAGAAGGGGAGGGAGGTGGGCAGGCCGCTGGAGACAGGGGGAGGATCCAGGGCGGAGGGAAGGGGAAGCAGAGGGGAGGCGCGCAGCCTGGAACTGCTCGCTTGACTGGCCGAAGGAGCAGCAATCTCGGCGGCTCGGGTGCTGCGCCGTCCCAGCCGGGTGGCAAAGAGGATGCGGAGTCCCGCGGCCGCCCACAGCGCCGCAGCGCCCGGCTCCGCAGCTGAAGCGCCCCGGCCACGCGGACCAGGTGGCTGCGCCGGGTTCCGCTAGGGACAGGCAGGGATGAGTAGGTGAGTGGCAGCAGAAGCGCTGTCAGGGGGTCTCGGGGACGAGGAGCGGGGCTGAGTTGTGGACTGGACGCCAGCTCGGAGGCCGCGCAATGCCGGGATGCCCGCCCGGTCGGACGAGGAGGCCCCCTCCGTGGACGGGACCTTAGGCGTTTGGGCAGTTTCCAGGGGGAAAAGGGTGCGGGGCTGGCTTGGACTGGCCAAAACCAACGGGTGGGAGAAGATGGTCGCGATGGCTGGATGTGGGTGCCAAGATGCTGCTCCCACGGTGACCCAATCCCACGGGCAGTTGGAAGGATTAACTGAAATGGGCACGAGCCGATTGCGGTGGAGGATCGGGGGTGGATTTTCGTTCGGGCGCCGCGTGAGAAAGCGGGGATAGAGACGCGCGAGAGGGGAGGCGACGGTCCGGCTGCCAAAGGCCCACGGGGCTGGTTCCTTCGGGTCGGGGAGGGGCTGAGATCAGCGTTGAGGAATGCAGGCAGGGGAGAGAAATAGGAGCGGAGGTATTGTGTGTAGGAAGCTCGTTCGTGTCCGTCGCGCAGGGCCGGTGCGTGTCGAAAGCGGGCTGGGCAAACCTCACCCCCCCCCCCTCCCCGGAAAGCACAACCGTTATTTGGTAGGACGGGTGCGTGACGCAAAGCATCCCAGCCCTCTGGCACCCCACGGGATCCCCATTGTGCTCCGTGGAGCCTTATTTTGTTCCCCGAAGGCTTTTCTTCGGCGCTGGCACGGGCGGGCCTGGGGGTTCGTTCCTGAAGGGAGGGCCCTGCCTGCCGCTGGGGCGTAAATCCTGCACACAAGAGAGCAAAGGTCGCGATTAACTTGCCTGCTGGTGTTTTGAAAGGCAGTGCGTGTATGGGGGGGGGCTTCGGAAGGTCTCCGGGGTTGGGTGCCTGCCTTGGCGGGGGGAAAGTGGGGTGGGAAGTCCATCCCACCCTCGGGGAAAAGTTTTACTTGCGGGGAGTTGCACAGGCAGGCAGGGGCTGCCTGGACGCCAAGCGGGGCTTGGAAAGGGGCCGGCGGTAAAAGCTGTTGGACTTGCAGCGTTGCGTGCAGCTCCTTTGCCCGCGATTGGAGAAAAAGGGCTAAATGCGGTTATATATCGGGGGGCAACCAGAAAGCGGTGGCCTTTGTTTGAGGCTGTCTCTTCAGTGACCCCTGGGGCTCGAGGAGCAGCGTCTCTTGAGGAATTTTGATTCGGCGTGGCAATGGCTCTTGCCTTTTCTATGGCCTGGCCAGGCTCTCTGTTTTGCAGGCATGGGGGGGGGGAGGAGGGAGGGAGGGGCGTTTAAAAGTGGGAGCGCCCTCTCCGCACATACGTTTCCTATTGATTGCCTTGAAAAAAAAAAAATCCCCTCAGGTTGTCGGTTTAGTGAACTGTCAATTAACCAAACTTGCAGGGAGCAGGCAGAGCGGCTTCCAGCCTTGTCAGTTTGAGGCAGCGTTTGCCTCATCATCCATGACGTTATTTTGCATGCTCCAGAAATGCAGCTCCCGGGCAAGGGGAGGGGTGTGGAAGGGCCTTGCTGGATTCTGCCCAGGAATGGGGCTCCATTGGGCATTACGCCTGTCATGCATAACCCTTCAGAAATTTGATCAGGTTTGTAGCCTGCAAGATCAGACACAAAAACAGAGATGAAGCTGAAGCATTAGAGCTTGTAAGAAGAATCCCCCAGAAAAGCTTGGTTTGTTTTAGTCCCTCTATATCTTTTCAGGGTACTGTGGTGCTAAGCAAAAATGTCTCAACTTTGCTGTGAATCCTCTTCTAACTGCAGATTAACATTATTGGTGTTTCTAAACACACCTGTATTCTTAGCAATTTTCATCTGACACCCACCCACTGGATGCATTGAACTAGTACTTCCCCCATCATCTTCCCCCATGATGGCTAGAGACAGAGTTGTTGCAGTGCAACTCAGTGTGGCAGGCACTTTGTTGGGGAGAGCAGCTAAATGGTATCCACTCAGATTTCTATTTCCTTTCTTAGTGAGGTGAGAAAAAGAAGCAGCATGAAAGCCAACCTTTGGCATAAAATATGTCTTCTCAAAACAGTGACATTGATTGGCCCACGCTATTTAACATGGGTGTTCCCTGCCTCTTGTCTTAGTCATGCCTTCCTGCTTCTCTCCAAAAAGATGGGGAATACTGAATAATTGAGGGTGGTGGTTTGTTTGTTTATTTTTTTAGCAAATTCAGCCACTTTGTATTTGGTTACAGGTAGTCCTTGACTTACAACCACAGTTGAGCCCAACATTTCTGTTGCTAGGTGAGACATTTGTTAAGTGAATTTTGCCCTATTTTATGACCTTTCTGGCCACAGTTGTTAAGTGGATCACCATGGTTGTTAGTAACACTGTTGTTAAGTGAATCTGGCTTCCCCATTGACTTTACTTGTCAGAAGGTTGCAAAAGGTGATCATCACATGACTCAGGGACACTGCAACCCTCATAAATATGAGTCAGTTGCCAAACATCTGAATTTTTATCATATGAAGGGATGCTGCAACCGTTGTAAGTGTGAAAACACAGTCATAAGTAACTTTTTTCAGTGCTGTTGTAACTTTGAATGGTCACTAGACAAATTGTTGTAAGTCGAGGACTATATATAGCCTGCTCTGAAAATCAAGGAGGATTGGACAGTAGACTCAATCAGAGATTTATCTCTTTTTGCTGCCAACATCCTTATAGCACATAATTCCAGAGCAGTTCTCCCTTTGTTTCTGGGAAGGATAATTATGACTCCAGTCAACACCAATATCCAGGTTTTCTTTGTGTTTACTGGACATGTATTTCTCTAAGCAGACATGTCAAACTCGCGACATCAAATGACGCCGCGCGACATATCGGAGCTTTTTCCCCATTGCCAGCAATGGGGTGGGCGCAGTTTCCTGGTGATGTGTCTGGCCCATGGACCGGCAGTTTGACACCCCTGCTCTCAAGCAAAGGAACACTTACTCTTTTGGCATCTTGCTCATTTTCTTGAAATCAGAGCCTAATCCTCAGCAAAATGAATAAAAGTGATACAATAAAGTTATAGTGATATAATCTAAAATAACAGTGATCATGAAGCTAATCAAACAAGATTAATTTTAAAGAAAGTCTAGTATTGGAGCACTGGAAATGCCCAGGTGAACAAAACATCATGATTTGGATCACTCTTTGGATTTATTTTCAAAATGGATAATGGATAAAAATTTAGAGGATATGTCACAACAATGGTTACTTAAGACTTCAGTTTTCAGTGCCTTTCATTCTATTTGCAAATTGGTCCTTTTATAGTTTGTTTGGACAAGTGCTATCTAATGTGGTTGTAACAGCTGTAGCAATTTGAGTGTGCCTTGGATTGTTAATGTTGGTAAATTATGGAACCATTCATTTGGCAAGCACACTGATTCAGATTCCACGAATTTCCTTTGATTGCTTTCTATGTGATTTGTGAATATTGAATATTTAAAATTTAGGCTGCAAGCTTTAATTGGTTTAATTAGTAGATTGATCCATAAAAGTGTTTTAGTTGATTTATTGGTGGGACCAATTGTAATCAGTGAGACTCTGGGTTAAGGTCACAGTTGCCTATTTTTTGAAGTGGCTTGCTTCTGATATATTACAGTGGTGTAAATATAAAAATAGTGAAGATGAATAAAATCATTTACTGTATGTATTAAGTTGAAATGTTTTAACTATATCCCAGCCCCAAACTTTAAACATATAACAATCATATTTAAAATCAAATTGTTGAAGATAAAATATTAAGCTAAAATATCTTCAATTGACAGGCCCTTTTTCATTGAAAACAGAAGTAATTTTGGGCACTCTTACTTGGAAATACTTTCCATTGATCTGAGTAGAATTTATGACTGAATAAGCATCCTTAAAATTGTGTTTTGAAGGGACTTTTTCCCCTTTTTTCTTTTAAGGACACTAACATAAAAGTTTTCTGGAAAGAGAAATGGAAGGAATTCTTAAGGGCTAGTAAAACAAATTGGTCTATAAGGATTTATATTTTAAAGAACATATATCCCAAAGTTTTTGCAGAAAGGATTTCCTGTAATTGGCCCTTTGTTTCTTCAACCCAAAGCATTTTTGGGAAAGCCTAAATGGGGGGGGGCATTTCCCCCATTTTCACATGCCAGTAGCTCTGAATTCAGCAGTGATCAGTATAGTGATACATAGAATGCAGACTACCCTTTAAACTGTATTGAGCTTATATTTTGTTCAGCAACAAAAATGTTCTTCCTTTTTTTGTATGGCTCTTTGATTGTAAGTAGCGACAAATATAGGCTTTGCATCTCTTGAAAAGATGTGTAGGCCCTATCTTTCTCCTCACATAAACATGCACGTCTGTGTGCATACGGGTGCACATCCTTGAGGGCAGAAGGGCAAAAATTCCTCTCACAATGTAGATATTTTAAAACTGTAGTCATGCAGTCAAAACTTGCTCAGTTTGTAGTGATTTTCGGTAGGGGTGTCATTTCATAAAAAGTCACTTCAAGATTTCCTAAAAAAAAAAATCTTGCGTTTGGTGATATTTTAATATAGGAAAAAATATATGTGAGGGGAGTGTGAGGGGAGTGGATGTTCCATTGAGCGGGAAGGGAGGGGGAAGCTGCTGTTTGTGCAGCTTAAATTGCAAACAAACAGAATAGGGCAGCTCCTTCCGTGTGACTTCTAAGTCCACTCTACAGAATTTTTTACTAGCAGTCTTTGTCCTGGCTCCCATTCTCTGTTGGAGACCCCAACCACTGTCCTGCTCCCTCCCCCCCCTGCATTTTTCCCTTTTCCCATTATCATTTTGGTTAAACAGAAAGGCAACTTGTGTACCATATGGATCGTGTTAACAACGGCTTATCTAGGAGCCCTCCGGTTTTCTGCCCCTCCCCAGCAGCTCCTTACAGCCTGTCCTTTTTCTGAAGAGCATCTTCTGTCATTGCCTGAAGAGCCAGTTTGGCCCAAATCCTGGAAGAGACAGAAGGGATGCACAGGCTTAACTGCTTTCTTTCTTGTCTGTGTTTTCTGCCCCTTTCTTGTGGGAGAGATTTGTTTTCTGTTCCTCTGCTTGGCTTTCCATGTGGATCTGGCCAGTACAGAATTAGTCTGTCAAAGCATTACATTTCATCTGGAAAAGAATAGAGAGGCAGCCTAGCTTTTTTTTTTCTTCTTCTTCTCTTATGCTACATTTTCAGCTCGGAAAATAGTGCAGAACTCTAAAAGTGCAAAGCTTAAAAGAAAGTTTAGATTTACAAATATCACCAGCGCTTCCTGGAAAGGGATAGACTTGGCAGCTCCTGGTGGCCTTTCTACTGTTAACCAAGGTAGTCAATATGGGAAGGAAGCCCTATGCAAGGAAGCAAAACATGCCCCAGTTTTGCAAAAACAAGCAGGGATTATTTAGCATGATGGTGCCTCCTAGGAAGAAGGACCTGGAGAAACTCCCTGAAAACACTAGCTCGCTCAGCTGTGGGGGTGAAAACATTGAAGAACAAGGCATGAAAATAGAGCATCAAATGTCATGATTAGATATAACACGACTGCATTTAGAACATTTTACTGCTAATCTCTGCTTGCAAAAACATCATCAACAACAGAACCTTAGAGTTAAAAGAGAAAAAAAATATAAAAAATGCAACTACAATATCACAACCCTAGAGCTAAGGGGAAGGAAACAGCAACAACACAAATACAGCTAAAGTGTCAGTTCACCCGCTTGTTTTTCTTCTTTAAGAAGGAATTTGGGACGGTTGCCTGTCATCTCGCCCAAAGAGTGCTTTTGACAGATGACCAGCCCCATGCTTTCCTCTGACCCACTTCTAGTTTTTTCCAGCTTGCTTTACCCCCAATGATGACATATGCTTCACGTGCTCCATAGGCCAGTCCTTGCAACCCCTTTCTAAGACCTTCCTCCCATTGTGATGGTGAGCTCTCCCTCCCTATTCCACAGAACATGTGTTCCTCTCTCCTTCGGCCAATGATCTGTTGCTGTGCAACTGGCATCTATTCTGCCCAGAAGTTTGACAAAAAATGGGAATCCTGGAGAATCTTACTGCCCAGCGCAATCAGGAGGGCTGGCATAGATGTGATACTTGATACAGCAGCAACTGCCTTGAAGTAGGATCAGATTAAGAGATGCTAAGGATCATTTGCTTAAACCGTGTAGCTAAAGAGAATGCAAACATTTGATGGTATTTCCAGGCTGACTGAAGACAACACTGTCCTCAAATTGCCCCATCCTTGCTAGCTTCTCTACTACAGGATTATTAGACATTCTTGGTTTAACCAGGATGTGGCTTCACTGATGTGAGTAGGTTAATGAATGGGCAAGCCTTGTTTGTTGCACAGATCATCCTTAAACAGACTATGAGCTATGGCTGCAGCTGCAAAGGGAGCTTTGTTCTCTCCCTTGCCATGATGTCTGCAAAGTGTCATCTTCTGAAGTTATTCTGGGTGGCAAAGGGCCTGGAAAATCTGGGCTGCCCTCCCCCCCCCCCTTCCTCAGCCAGAGATAAGTCCTGTCTCCTGTGATGGATTTGCCACCTTCTTAGAAGATGAAGCTGCTCTTTGAGGATAACTCAGTTTAAGTATACAGGTTTTGCTCATGATCTGTGTCTTCACTGGAGGGTTGGGGACCGTAAGATACCCCTCCTCGGGTGATGGAGGCTTCAACTTTTCCTAGATGGAAAAGTCAGTTTTGAAGAACCAGTACTCTACTTGTGGCGGCAATCTGAAAGGAAGGGAGGATCCACTGCCTGGATCACTGTGAGAAATGCTGGCTGGGGAATTCTGGGAGTTGGTCCATCCATCTTAAAGTAGTCAAAGTTGAGAAACACTAGTCCAGACAATGGAAGCTCTATGGCATGACCATTTCAAAACAGAAGTGTCTTTCTCAATTTTCTGCTTTTACCCCTATTTCTCCCTCTGGCTATTCCCCCTGCTGGCTTTGTGGGCTCCTCCTTGCTTTTTCAGGTAGTGTTCAACTTGCTTCTTTCTAACCATGGTGGAGGTAAAATCCTGGAATTCAGGTTGGGGAAAGCAGGTTTAGCCTTTCTTTTGGTCCTCTCTAAAGCCTCCTGCTCATCTCCCAAAAGCTGCTCCTCATCCGGTGGATGAAATACGTAGGTATGCAGGAGGGAATGGTTAGTCATCCTCAGCACCAGGCCCCTGGTGGGATTCTCCTTTCCTGCTTTTAAATTTCAACCTCCGGGCAGGAAATCTGATAGTGGATTTCCTGCCATTGGCCCTGAGTTTCTCCAGTAAAAATGCCTATTGCATGCAGCTAAAAGTCTCTATCCTATGACTATTCCCATTTTTTCTCTTCCGAACCTGCCATCCTATGGATGATATATTCTACATTTGTTTCGTCTCCATTCTCCGAGCCAACATTTTTTGTTTTTAATGACATCTGATTTACTAGTCTAGTAGTTGCTTTATTTACTTTAATTTATTCATTGTGCATATTTTCCCCACTTTATCCAATGGCAAACATCCTTTGAGGGCATTAAAAAGAGCAAAATGGCAGTAAAATCTAAAGTAAATGCCATGCTGATTTCATCAATGATCACTGGACAATTTGTGTCAACCCATTTAATTAGCTAACCTACTTTGGATTGGGCTCTCTTGGTCAGGAATTCCAGGACCAATCTGAACGCTCATTCATATTTGTTTTCTTTATGATTTTTTTAAGTCAAAAGAAACAAATGTAGTAGTTATGAAGACTGGAGTGGGTTGATTAGGTGTAAATCAGGTTAGCCATGCAAGGTCATTGGATGACTTTGGCCAGTTGTACTATCTCTTAGCTCAGCCTACCACACTGGGTTGTTGAAGGGAAAATAGCAGGGAGAGTTCACTTTGTCACCATGGGCTCCTTGAAGAAAGGCAGAGTATAAACTGAATTGTTTTGTAATGTATATAAGACTCCTGGGTTCTTCCAAAATTAAAGGATTACAGGGGTCTTCTTTTGCTTAAACAAGAGTGTGACTGAGTCTGGTTCTTTCTCTGAGAACCAAATAATTGAACACAGGCAATCACTGTATACTTGCAGTGGGAGGAAGAGATATGATGCTAAGGTGGGCATAGTCAAAACTACAGAGCTCTTTCCACTTCCCCAAGATGCTCTCTCCTGATCTGGAGACCACATTCTCAAACAACATCCTGGGCGTTGCATAGACTGAATGTGCTTTCTGAGAGTGCCTCTGTGCCTAGAAAGGACCCTGGTAGAAAGAAATCTGATGCTTGGTCAGTGCTTTGTGGCTGTTTCTAAAACCAAGGGTCTCTTCAGCTCATTGACCCCTTCATTAGGTTTTAGATTGTTCATTGACCCCCTAACATTTATGGTATGAAAATAATTTAATAACTACTATCTTAACTAATAGTACTACAAATAACAATAAAAACAACAACCATAGCCCATCAACTCTTGCAGTCAGTATTGACCCCTTTGGAGAACCCTGCTCCAAAAGGACATTTGAAGTCAAGAGGGATCTTCTTGGCTATAGACTCTCACCTATGTCTGATGGAAAGAAACATAGGTGTGGCCTCACTGCAGCTTGGAGGGTCAGGGTGTTGGAGCTGGGGACCACCTCTCTGCTTCAGAGGTTATTGGATGATTGGATGCAGTAAAGTTGCTGGTTTCAGAGGAGGCTGCTTCCTACAGTGCTGTGTGAAATCTCACTATGGTTTTCTTCTTTCAAATCAGGGCATGAACAGAACCTGCCCTCATATAGAAACCCATAGGCCAGGGGTCTTCAAACGTGGCCCTTTTATGTTTGAAGACCCCTGCCATAGATGAACAAGTGTGTGCCTTTGCCTTTGAGTCAGAATGTTGATGACTCTTGATGACTGCCTGGACAAGTCCCTGCAAGTTTCTTGACAAAATTTTGAAAGTGGTTTGCCATTACCTGTTTCCTGGGGCTGAGAGAGAATAATGGGTTCAAGGTCACCCAGCTGGCTTTCATGGCTGAAGTGGGACTAGAACTCACAGCTTCCCGGATTCTAGCTTAGTGCCTCATAACCACTACACTATGCTGGCTTGTCCCTCTAATTAAGCCTGCCAAATTCCCAAGCAGTTAAAGCAGAGCAAAGGTCATAATTAGAGACTTTGCACAGATAAAACATAAGATCATGGATTTTAGTGCTTCCAGTGCAAGCCAAAGGAAAGCAAATTTTGATGGATTGCTAAATCTGATCTCCCTTAAGCAAAGGGAGAGCATAGGTTTAGCCACTGAACAAAATTTGCTCCCTACTTGGCCTATGCAAGCTATGTTTTGTAGACTTTTGCTACCTGCTCAAAGCTTTTTAGTTTAGTTTCTGCAAAGGAGAAATGCAAAAATCAAATGGATGAGCAAAATAAGTGAGATGAGAAACTGCCCAAGTGGATAAATGAAATCTTGAGTTTTCCAATGCAGCACAGGGTGACATTTGATCATCAAGTGAAAAGACCCTCTGAAGTATCTTTCTGGGTTGCTTACTGGATATGCTGGGCTGCGGAGAGGCAGAAGCTAAGCAACATGACATTTGGAATCACACTGAGGTGAGCGTGTGTGCTGAGTATTTCTCTCTCATTTGAAAATAACCCAATAACAATATCTTATTTTCTGGCTTACTTTCAAGGATAGTGAATGTTCCATGCCATTTTATTACTTCAATTTACATCCTTAGCCTTCTCTTAGATACCTGAATTATTCAAGGCTTGACTTAAGATGATCATTCTGATTTTCATGTATTAGTTTACTGGAAAGCTGTATAATTTCATTGAGAATGCCAGAAGGCTTTGCTGGATCAAATTTCCAGATCCCAAAATCCAACATTTTGTTTCTGACTGTGGCCAGCTAGACACCACTGAGAATCGGACAATCATGATGTGAAGGTGGTAACTCTCACCTGTTGTATATATCCTTAGTACCTGTCATTTTAGCGGTAGACTCTGCTACACCACCACCTTTAGTTCCCAATTGCTCTTTTGTTTCTAAGTGGCTTACAAAGCATGGGACTAAACCTCTAAAACCGATATGCCATAAACCTAACTGTTGAAAGCACTAAATAAGCCCATAGCTGCTGTCAAACAGGTCTAAATGCTTCTTTAAAGAAAGTTGTTTTCATCTGGGGCAGTCAGGATGAGTTACATGAGGCTGAGGCGTGCTTCTGGATCGACTTCCCTCAAACAGCATAAAACCTGGCTTCCTCTTATCAGGAGACACTGATCTTTATTGTTGGGCTTATCCTTCCCTCCTCTGCATAGACATAGGCTGAATATTTCTTTTCAGTTCCCAAACAGAAAATGTTGCCTTTCCTCCTCTTTAAAAAAGGCAGCTGTTAACTCATGCAGACTGGCCCACTTTTAATCCAGTTCGTTTTCCCTTTTACCTGTTTTCTTTTCCTTTCCTTCTCCGGGAGGCCAATCTGTCCAAATCTGTGCCAGCCCCTGGATTATTTATTTATTTATTTTTGTATATAAGCATTGCTTCTTTCCTTTACTGCATTTTGACCCAAAGTCACTTCATGACATTAAAATCCTCAGCATTATTTATTTCAAAGTAAGGCATGGTAGGTTCAGCAGGAGCTTACTGCTCAATCAATACTGCAGCACCGGTCTGCAAAAACATCCAAGGACTTGCAAGGGACGTGTGAAGGAAGTGAGTCTTACCTCTGAGTAAATGTGCATCTCTGCCTCAACAGGACATATACCGTATTTTCCGGCGTATAAGACGACTTTCTAAACCAGGGGTTCTCAACCTTGGCCACTTTAAGACTTGTGGACTTCAATTCCCAGAATTCCTCAGCCAGCTTTGCTGGCTGAGGAATTCTGGGAGTTGAAGTCCACAAGTCTTAAAGTGGCCAAGGTTGAGAACCCCTGTTCTAAACCATGAAAATCTTCTGAAAAGTCGGGGGTCGTCTTATACGCCCAGTCGTCTTATACGGTACTTATACGGAAAATACGGTACTATGAATAAGCCTGGTCCATTCTGCAGTGGGTCTTGGTCTATGTTTGTCTCTCATCTCCCTCCATGCGTCTCTCTTGTCTTTCTCTCTCTCTCTCTCTCTCTCTCTCTCTCTCTCTCTCTTCCTCCTAAGGGAAAACCTACTTTTGAGACTTTTCTTTAGTCCCGCTGACAATTTTCACTAGTGCTGTTCTTGATGTTTGATCAATCCCAGAACATGTCTCTCTCTCTCTCTCTTTCTGTAAGGGCCATTTTCTTTTCTTTTTTACTGTTTGTTTACATGCTTAGCAGAAGGAAAGCAAACATTAAACGGCCTTCTGGCCTGTTGGGGAGTAAAGTGTGAGGAACTCTTTAACCATGCCCCTCCCCCTCTCTCCTCCTGGGACAAAGGCCGTTTTCTGCAAAGATCATTGCGCCAGTAATCTGGCTAAATCTAAAAGGCCTGGCAACGAAAGACCTGTCCCTGCTTTGGATGGGAAAGGAATTGCTGAGACAACATTCTCCATTGAAAAATAGTGGGATGGCAACATTTTTTTTTCCTCCACAAGCCTTTGCTCTTTCTAATAATGCAGCATAAGAAACAAGCTGAAGGAAAAACACATTTGTGCCCAATCAAGCTGAATAAGACATGTCTTTTTCTCTTTAAAGTGAAAATAGGTCAGAGCCCCCTCATGTTTCATTATCTATCCATGAACTGAATCTATAGAGGCTGGATTTAATATTTTGAAATAGGTGTTATTTTTCGTCAACAGGGAAATAAATTGAAGGCAGCTATTGTGAATACTCTAAACACATACAGTAAAGTTGTCGAAGTGTCAAGAATGAATCTGCCCAAGTGTTTTTTCCTCCCTTACAAATCATGAAAGCTAGGAATGATCCTATTTAAATTAAAAAGAATGGAACTGTCTGGATATGCTGTTCAAATATTTATTTATTCAATTTCTGTAGTTGCCCATCTCAATGACTGGGTGACTTACAATTCAAAAATACGCTACTGAAAACAAAAAAAAATCCCAAATAAATATAGAAACATACAGCACTAGAAAGTATTCTCAGATCTTCAAGGTTTGTGGCAGAGTCATTTTGCTGTGCAATAGAACAAGGATTCAATTCACAATCCCAGGACTTCATTCATTTCCACAAACTCTGGGGAAACACCTAGAGCAGGGATGTCAAACTCAATTTCATTGAGGGCTGCATCAGCATTGCGGTTGCCCTTGGGGGGGGGCAGCCTACTGGGTGGGCGTGGATGGAGTGGGTGTGGCCTACTGGGTGGGCATGGCCAGCTCTACATCGTTTGCGTCAAGGGTGTCTGTGGGGGCCTGGGCAGGAGTGGGACAGATCTGAGGGTCTCTGGCAGAAGATGGTGGGACCGGGCGGCAAGCACCAAGGCACGGTCCATTTCTTCATTCCTCCCAAAGGGTGACACCTCTCCAGCATGCACCCAGGGGGCGAGGCCGACACAGCAGGAGCTGGTTCCTTGCTGTTTCTAGACTGCCTTGTGGAGCTAAGACTGAATGCATTTCAGCATAGATGGCCACCACAAAATTGTACATTGGCTCCCGGCTGGCCTGGGCCAGGGCCAAGGCAGAGGGGGCCGTTTCCTCACTGTTTCCAGGATGGCTTCGCGGGCCACATGAAACCACTTCGCGGGCCACATCCGGCCCCTGGGCTTTGTGTTTGACATGTCTGACCTAGAGCCACCCTCTCCCACTTTGCTGAAGGATTGTAATTGTAGTGGTTGAGATGGAAGAAAAACATTTATGGAGTAATTCTCTTAGTAGCAGTTATCTCAAATGAATTCTTGTTTTTCCCACCTAAATCAAACCCATCTCTTTGGAAGAAAAGTTTTTTATTGGGATGTTAAAAAATCATATCCAAAAATCTCAGCTAAAAACAGTGGCATGAAATAAAATATCTTTGGAAAATATATCAAAATAATATATTAATGGAAGAGAAAAAAGTTCATGAGGTACTGAAATAGCAGGAGAGTAATAATGGAATGAGCCAATGTTAGTATATGCCTCTGGGAGATTCTAAGTCCCGTTATCTTCAGTAGCCACATAGGGTGAGGATCTGCCTGCTGATCTTCAATTGACAGGTAAAGGAGAGAATGCTTAAGTGCCTCATTGCTTACTAGCCTCCTAAAGCCTTTTATTTTTTTGTGCTCTCTCTCTCTCTCTCTCCCTCTTTAAGGGAATGGGATAAAGCTCCAGTAATTGATGGCAGCAGGATTAATGGTTGCAAAGATGTGTAATTAAAGGGCCAGGGGTGATGCACTGCTAACCCAATCAGTGTAAAGGAGGTTAGGGAGGTTGAGTGTTTCAAGGGTGATGTGTCTTCTCTAGAGTCGTAGCTTCGACTCTACGGGGCTTGTTCTAGTTGCCTGCTTCTGTTCAGCGCTGGATAATGTGCTTAAATATACAACTGCAAAATAGCAGAGTTGAAAAAGTGAGATAACTGATTCTCTATGGTGCTTTTGTAAATGCAGGCTTTATGCCAAGTTTTTTTTTTTTTTTAATCATTACATAAAAGCCAGCTCCTACTTTTCCTGCTGAGTTACCATATTTGGGAGAGGGAATTTAGAAGTGAGTGTTCTTATCACAATGGCTTTGGAGGGTCTGGGTGTGTGTTAGTTTTGTATAAGGAGAAGAATCTTCAGAGTCGATGTATGGATTGTGTGTTAACAGGTCTCCTGTCACGCGGATTAGGCTTCCAGATAGAAGAGAAAGATGGGAACCTGTGCAGTATTTAGAGCTCAAGGCATTTTTCTAAGATAACATTACAGCGTATGGATTCTCACCTAGTAGCATTGATGGTTTTCCTATGTAAACTGCTCTGGATTTTTTAACATTATCCTTTTAGTCTGCGCTGCATGTATTCTTTTTCTCTGGAAGCTGAAGGTGGCCTATGTCCAGTGTTTCACTGATTTAGTCTTCACAAAAGCATCCTTGTGAAGGAGGTTGGTCTGAAAGTGACTGGCCCCATACTTTAGTGAGCTCAGAGGGTTAATTGAATTAGGAGTCTCCTTGATCCAGATCCAGCACTGCTAAACTACATTGTTTTAAAATAGATGTAATAAATAAATCTAGCCTGCCTTTTCTTTTGCTCTGCGCTGTTATACTATTTTACTAATTTCTTAGAATGACATCTCACTTTTCCTTCAAGAATTGAAGGCGGTCTACTCCCTCCTCCAAGTATTTTCCACAACAAAGTGCAGGTAGGCAGGTCTAAGCAATAGTTATTGGCAAAAATCAGACAGTGAATTCCCATGGCTTAAATGGATGGCTATGAGCTTGTTTCTTTCTGGCCTCAGGAGTAAAAAAACTATTTCTCTCCCCCCCCCCTGTTTTCCTGTTACCCATTCTCAGCAGCCTTTGCAGAATCATACAATTGGAATACATCAGAAAACCATCTGGCCAAGAACTCTGTTAGTGCTGGATCTTCTACCCTATGTCTTTATAATGCACACAAATGAACAGACACGGACCAATTTCATGAAGAAATACTACTGTTTCTAAATAAGAATAACCTCACGGAATCCTTGGCATTCAAAACTGTACTTCTGCACAGAATCTGCAAAAAGTGAACTAACAATTCACCACCTTCAATTTTCAGGGCAGATCCAACTGATTAGTGTGGGCAACCGATGTTTTGCTTCTGCCTAATTAATTTACTTTCTACTTATCAGTAGTCTGGCATAGACCTTACATAGAAGTAGGGGAAACAGTTCAGATATAGCTATTTCTTTTTTTTTATTGAAAAGTTTTATACAAATTTTTAACAATATCCCCCTCTAAAATAATCCCCTCCCTCCCCCCCTCACTTCCCAGAGCTGGTTACAGGGTTACAAATAAACAAACAAATTCTAAATAAACTTATCCAGCTATACAAATAACAAAATCAATAATATACTTAGATATAGCTATTTCTTGACAGATTGCATACAGAATGACACTTATTTGCATGCATATTCTAATCCACTATCACGTATTCAACCACACATAGTTTCATTTATCCTGCACTTGAGTGCATATAGAAGCAAAATATGCCTCATAAACAAGCAAAACAGTCATTATTTTGTTTCAACCGCTGGGTTTTTCATGATGACCTTTGATTTTCTGTTCTCAAATTGTTCAGATGCTTAGACATCAAGGCAAGTGGCAACACTGATTTGAAACTTGGGACAACCACTAATATTACTGTGTAAAATCTCTATGAACACATGAGCCTACTGTTATAATGTTTATGAATATATGTAAAAAACCCACTGCTTTTTCAGAGAAAACTAATTGAGGAAGCCTTATGTACAGAAGTTCTTCAGAATAAGAATCACAAAGCATGTTAATTTCTCCATGAATATTTGAGAACACAGGAAGCAAAACAGAAAATTCAGAGTATTGCAGAAGGATGTTATCAGAATGGAGAAGCGAGGCTTAAGTTCAGTCCTTAAAATACTTGCTATATTGAACATATCTCTGATTCGCTGATAATATAACTTGAAAAGTCATTATGAAGATCTCAATATCATAATTTCTATAAAATGCTACTATGTTTGTCTAACAGATGATTTTATTAATCAGAATCCCATTTTATTCAGCTAAAAAATCTGATTTTTTGAAAGTGTATTTATGTAGATTATTAGTTTTATAACCTAGTCTTCTCCAAGCTGTTGTCTTCTGGATATGTTCTACTACAACTTTCATAATCTCAAGTCAGTATAGAATAAGGAAAATATAGTCTGGGTTTAGAGGAAAACAGGATGGGGAAGGTAATGATAGCCAACATATGCAGAGTGGTGTACACAAAAAAAATAAAATAGGATACAGTCAATAAAATACAGTTGAATAACAGCAATAAAGTGCTGCTTATTAAATAGAGAATAATTGTAAAAGATGACAACTACAAAATGTTTATAAAGCGCCTACTGAAGAAGGGCAATTCTAAAACAAAATTAGAATAACTAGGCTCATCAGATCTGAGCTGCAAAATTCAGACAACCCATAGATGCTAACAAAGAGATGAAGAAAACTAGTAGTCCTCTGGATTTCTGCAGCCCAGATCTGGTAGCTCTAGTAGAAGTGGCACTAAAACACTGAAGAAGTTAAGAGCTGTAGGAGAATAAAAAAAAGGTCCCATTCTGCTCCTGAAAGGTCACAATGAAGAATCCAACTGGCCTTTACAAGGAGGGTGTATACAGTTGAAAAGTCAGCGGAGAGAGTGGTAAATAATTAAAAACAAAGCCTGCAGAATCTGAAGCCTATTGACATCATAAAGGCTCTTGGCTGAAATGATACCAGTGAACCACTTTAGGCAAATTAAATCTTGCAAGGTGGCAGCTCTTTAATGAGCAGCTGCTGAAATAAATGAAATGCATGTAAATATATTAGTTCTAGAGAGTTTAAGCACCGAGGGAGGGAGGGAAAAAGGAAGGAAAAAAATTACTATGTGTGCAGAGTTCTGCCTATAAGGAAAGAATCACAGTTTATTGACTACAATATATATATATTATGTGTCTATTGCCACAAATATAAATGTATGTGGTATACCATCTTTTTTGAGGCCAACAGAAGGAGTAATTAATTGCTCTGTAGACTCTCCAGGGCTTTCTTCTGAATGATGTTAGTTTTAGTTAGAAATAGAATGAAATAAACTGTAAGTGCTGTGCAGTACATTGGATTTAGGCTCCAAAAAGTGCTCTGGAGTATACAGGGTCATGAATGTAGCACCTGTCTGCAATACATGAAGCTGCTTTAAGGCAATGCAGATAGATGTTCAATTTGTGCTCCAAAATGTTGTTCAGAGATTGAATCCAAAGCACTGCACTGCATCTACCAAACAGATTTGGCTAAATCAGATTAAATAGCAACCCAAATAAACTAAGTGATTATAAATGCTAATAAAGCATACATTATGGTAAGTTTGCAGTTATTTTGGACAGTGGCTATAAGGGCTTGTGGTGCCAGATAATGAGCAGAGGACTGGATAAGTCAGCCTGTATTCAAAACCACATTGACTGGTTGATTGATTGATTGTGTTTACATGTCACTGCAATCAATTTGACTCTTTGTTTGTAACAAAGTATATTATTCTGCCTTTCTCTGAAATGTAGACACAATGTGGCAAACACTTAACAAAATAAAACAGTGTATCAACTAGATAATTGCAAATGCAATTAACATTTAGTCAAAGATTATATAGTGAGACAATAAAGAGAACATCCACTGGGCAAGAACATCCACTGAAATAGCATCTTAAACATATGCTTAAAAGCATGAAATTGAACCATCTTTGAGGTGGTCAGTAATCTGGATCACACACACACATACAAACTAAGATCCCTCTTTTGTTCTCACTAAGCAAATCTGTGTAGTAGCCATGAACTATAAAGCTCAAACTTAAATTCTGGTAACCTGGGATGATGGGATCTGGACTACCAAAATCTGGATGACCAAGAGAGATGTCTTGTGTTTGTGTTTTTGCTACCACCTAGTGGCTCTCTGGGTTTTTGCAGCCCAAATGAATTTGTCCTACCTGATACCTAAAATAAAAACAAGGTGAAAATGCATCCAGCTTAACATATACAGTGGGGCAAAAAAGTATTTAGTCAGCCACCAATTGTGCAAGTTCTCCCACTTAAAAAGATGAGAGAGGCCTGTAATTGTCATCATAGGTAGACCTCAACTATGAGAGACAAAAGGAGAAAACAAATCCAGACAATCACATTGTTTGATTTGGAAAGAATTTATTTGCAAATTATGGTGGAAAATAAGTATGTGGTCAATATCAAAAGTTCATCTCAATACTTTGTTATACTGTATTGGTGCAAGAGAGGAAATAAGTGCAACTCATTGGAAGAAGGGAAGTTGGGGAATGGACATCCTGCCAAATTCTTTGTAATATCTTAACCCGGTTCTATGTTGGACCAATGGAAGACAGCAGGCGCAGAAAGTAAGAACGGACTGCTAAAAGGAGCTAAGAAAGAAAAAGTCAGGGCTTCCCTGGAAAAGCCATCAACAAATGGAGCAGATCGGCGCTGAAGGCCTTTCAGCTCATAGAGGTGGCATTTAGAAAAGAGCTGTCAGTCAGGGAACAAAGGCAGCCTGGCGAGGCCTAAACAGCCCTAACATGAGCCAGATTGAACACGCTATGCTGGGAGGCACTCTGAAGGGGTGGCGACACTGGAGGCTGAAAGCTTCCCCCTCTTCAAGGGGAAGGCCTGGAGCTTTGGGAATATGAGATTGCTTTTGAACTCCTTCTTCTGTGGAAACACTGATATCTCTCTCTCTCTTTCTCTCTTTCTCTCTTTCTTTCTCTCTCTCTGTGTGTGTGTGTGTGTGTGTGTGTGTGTGTGTATGGGGTATCATCTTCTCAGGGGCTCGTCACTGAGGCAGTCAGTATCTCAAAGTAGAGAGTTTTGTGGAGGATCCAGGGCAGGACTTCTTTGGGCCACCATCAGCTACGGACATTTTGGGTTGGCTCTTCTTATGAGCATGATAGAAGTAAGATGGCAAAGTTGATCAATCCTGTTGCAACGATAGAGAGGTCCTGAAGAATCTGCTTTGTTCGTGAATGAGAGCCCTCCTGAGATCGGTCCTCTTTTGCTCCAGGGGGAAGGAAAGAAGTGCATTCGTATCATGTTTTAACCATACCAATACTTTCATATTAAGGCAGCATTTTTAAGGTGCACCTTTTGACTTGATTTTGTAATGAAGTTACAAATCCCAGCTCCTATGAAATTATAGGGGGCCAACTAAAAAAAAAATGATTGACTTAATTATAGTTACTTATGGGAGAGGATGAGAAGGACTGAGGAGACCATGCAATCCTAAAAGGAACAATTAAGTTTAGGAGTCAGGAGGCAAAACTGTGTCTGGGCCAGATCTCTAGAGAAATACGTTGTTCTTTCCTTATGTCAATAAATGGATACGGGTAGCTTAACACAATTATTCCAGGCTTTTCCCTTGCAGATGATTATTTCAAAGCCAAGTAAGACATACCACAAACAAATGCACATCACCTTCGTAGAGTTTTCAAACAGATGGGTAGCTTAAAATGTTATGCCCCCACGTGCAAGCTTGCAATGCTTCTAACTGCAACATACGCTTCCAAAACGCAACAATTCGCATGTTTCTACTTGATGCTGGTTTCTCTTGTCTGCCCATTCCCATTAAACCAGTGCTTCTCAACGTTTGTGTGACGGCGACCCCCGTCACACAAACGTGCCGTGCATGCACGGCGGTGCCCCCATGCGCGGCGCGCATGCGCGGTGCCGCCCCCCGAGGAGGGAAAATGGCGGATCGCCTTGTTTGGCGACCCCCGAGAAGTGGTCGATCGACCCCAAATGGGGTCGCGACCCATAGGTTGAGAACCGTTGCATTAAACCATTGGTATAACCATTTCCATAGCTTTTGATTTATAGGCTGCTGCTGCTGTTTTCTCTTGATAAAATGTGATGCCATAGCAAAACTGGGGAGAGGAACAATTTGTGATGACCTAAGTCAGGGGTCCCCAACTCCTGGTCCATGGACCAGCACCAGTCCACTGGATGCCAGAAACTGGTCCGTGCAAACAAGCGAAGCCCCATCCGCGGGGTGCAGACACTACACGAAACCACGCCCCCTCCGATCCACGGAAAAACCTCTCTCCACGGAACCGGTCCCTGGTGCCCAAAAGGTTGGGGACCTCTGACCTAAGTGGACAGACAGACATTTGCAACGGCTCTTCCTCTCAATCGCTGTTATAGAGAGGGAAAGAGGTGCATTGCACAGTGCTCTGTGAATACTTACCTACTTTGCACAGCCTGTCAAGTCTCCTCATGTAGACGAAGCCCATTTTTTGTCTCTGAATGACTTCTAGAACTCAGTAGCATTTCCCATATATTACTTGTATGCAAGTTAACCCCTCATGCCAAAGGAGCAAGATCCTGTTATTTCAGATGATCATGTGCCCTTTGTTAGGCTCCCTTCTTGTACCATCCATGTGTCCGCATGTATTGTTCTTCTCTCTCTAACTTCTGTACTGCAGTTTACCAGTCTCATTGCTGTCTTGGTTGAGTTGGCAAATTCCTTAGGGCAAAAGCCTCATTTTCTTTGTAGGTGCAACTGTTCTCAGAGAGAGTTAAAAAAAAGGGAAAAAGAAACCTTTAGAACAGTGGTTCTCAACCTGTGGGTCGGGACCCCATTTGGGGTCGAACAACCATTTCACGGGGGTCGCCAAACAAGGCTGTCCGCCATTTTTTCCCCTTTTCTTTGGCCACGCCCCTGGCACCCAGTGATGTATAAGTGGTTGGGGGTCACCACAACATGGGGAAATGTATTATGGGGTCGCGACATTAGAAAGGTTGAGAACCACTGCTTTAGAAGAAGGCAGTGGAAAACAACTTTTGTCCTATTGCCAAGAAAATGACACATGCCCATCTTGTCAGCAGCATCGACAGCATCAAGTTCAACTCTGGAGCGTCTCTACCTTTTCTGTCCCACCTCCTCAGCTGCTGAATCTCAGGCAGAGTTCTGCGGTGGGCTGTTTGTGCCACTTTGTGAACGGTTAGTGGTAGCAGCCAAAGCTTTGTGGTTTTTCCCTTTTGCACCCCAGTCTCCTGTATGGAGCCAGCAGATAAGAAGAAGCGACTGATATTTTTCTGAGGTTAGTCTGTGGCCACAAGTGAAGAATTAATTCTGTTCATCTGCACTCTAGGGAAAAGAGAGTAGAAGAACCTCGTCACTCAGGGGAGCTGTAGTTCAAAGCTGCTTGGGAAAATTGCTTCAGAATAATGAAGGCCTTCCAGCAAATTGTATTGGTCGAGTTCCTACATCAGTTCCTTAATTTGGCATCCCCCAGTGCTTCTTTGGACAGCATCTTCTAATTTTTAGCCTGCCAGAAACCTGCTGGTGGTGATTTCTGTAAATTGTGGTCCCAACACACCTGGACAGCATCAGATTGGGGAAGATTATTTGATGCCACTAGTAAACTCCCTTAAAAGTATATAATCAAATGGTCTTGGTATCTGCTTTGGTATGTACTGATTTCCTGTGGCCTGGTTCACACATTACATTAAACTGGGTTGCTAAACTGGACTGGTGGCTGAGTTCACACTAGCCAGTAACCTATGGTGTATAAAATATAGTGATTGAAGCCGGAATCAAATAAACCACATTATTACCTGCTTCCACTTCTGATTCTAGCTCTTTTTCCCCTCCTTTTTTCAAACACATGTAAACCCATTGTCTGTGTTCCAGCATATATTTGTATTTGAAGGTCCTGTTGGAGAATACATGCACATCAAATATGGTTGTGCATTCAAGACACTTATAGTTTCATCACAAGTATATCTCCCCCCCTTTTTTGTTTTGTTTTATTTTGTTTTCTTAACGCCATTGGACTTCATTGTTCCAGGTTTGGTGCTAAAATGAATTACTCATCTCTCTTAGAATCAATGTAGTACACAGTAAATTTTCTAAAGCCCAGCTCTTGTGCTATTTCTCTCTCTCTGTGTGTGTGTGTGAATGCCTGCATGCATCTGCACTGAACACAAAGAGCCACTTTACTTCTTGGAGAATATATCCACAGTGGGTTGTTAATTCATTTCAGTCACCCGAACAGCTATAGAGGTATTTTCCTTGCTTTGATCCACTTGAATATTCCTATATTAATTTACTCCCTATCAGTTGCTGTTGGGAAATAGGTTGTCAATACTTGATGTGATTTGTGATTTTCTGCTGGAATTTTACTCAGACCCAGGGAGTTGGACAGAAGACAAATTTCAGTATTGGTATTTGCCTTTCATTGTTTTTTAGCAATGCTATATGCCATCATTGGTTGTGGTTTTGGTTTTGTTCTCAATTTTCCCTGGTTGGTTGACTTCATGTTGCTTTTAAATCTTGCCTTTTGTCTTGGGAATTCAGTGCCATTCGTGGAGGGAGGGATCTCCCATAATTTTATTCTCACAATAATCCTATAAAATAGTTGTGTATGACAGAGAGCGACTGGCTCAGAGACATCTGGTGAATTCTGGTCAAGTGCTTGTCATTCATATGTTTCAGGAGGATCGGTATGCCTCCTTGATTGGAATTGTGTTGTCTCCTCATTTTCAAGTTGAAACTCGGTGTGGCAGAGGTTTTGTTTCTTCTTCTTCTAGCATATCAATTGTGAGAGTGCACAGTGGGGTGTAAAAGAGACATCTGCTTAATGAAAAATGCCCATTGTAGCATTAGCAATGGATGGGTGCAGAAGGGGACTAGATAAACCATAGAATTATGATAGGTATGTTAACCATGCCCTTTGGAGAACGGTTAGATTTGAAAGAATTACTGGAACGCTGGATGTTCCAATGTAATGGGATGAAAGCATGGAATAATATATGTTTGCACTGGCTGGGAGGGCTTTCTTTTTCAGTCGATTGATTGGCTTGATAATATTTATAGGCCTCCCCAATCCATACAGATTCTGAGCAGCAAACAGCGATAGACAATACATTTAACACAAATAATATTAACAATAATAGCCCCACAAATATCGCTAAGGTTGTTACAGAAATCATTTTACTTATTTCCACAAAGCAAGGTGGGTGGAGTTTCCCATACCTCCATGTGTTGCATTGAGTGGGAGCTTGTCACAACTTCATAAAGAAGGGGGATTTCTCAATAGGTGCTTTCAAGAAATCTGGCCCGGATAAATAGATTCTGCATTGACAAAGTGTTACCCGATATAATGCAGTGCTTGATTTGATGCCTCTGACTCGTTCTGCATTAAACCATTATTTGTTTTAATCTTAGCTGGTTGAATAACCCCAGTTGGAAGATTTCTGCATTTATTTTTTTCCTAAATAATGTTTATGTAATACCTTTATGTAAATAATCATGTAATCCATAAACCAAGGGTTAACATTCACAGTACCTAGGTTCTTACAGCCTCCTGGATGAAAACAAACTAATCACATTATAGATTAGTGCAATGTATGAATCTAGCTATAACGATTTAGCATCACTTTATTTATGGAGGACCAAGTAGTGCTGAGTTGGGAATCAACACAGGGAACATAACCAAATCTTGGGAATAGCTTTTAATTAAAAAGAGCTTTCAACTGCAACCCATGATGAAGACATTTGTTGAAATGTTTGAAATTTTTGCATGATAAGTTCTTCAGATTTGCTTGAGGTTTTTAGTTTTATGCTTCGAAAATGTAACAGTGACACAGAACAAAAAGTACATAATAGAATAATAGCTTGAGACATATAACTTGTGCTAGATGATACAAGACACAAAACAAATATTGCGCACTGCCCAAACTGTACCTTCTTAGTTTGGCCCAGAGTGACAGATAGCTTGAGTGAGATTGATCTAAAAGTATTCCTTACATCTCCATCTGGATTCAGGAGAGAAAAGGTTAATTCTTACTGAAAGCTAGCACAGCCTGCAAGTCAGGTTTTACAGGTAGGATGGGTCTGTCAAATTATCCACCCTTTCTTCAAAAGGAGTTGCCAATGCCCTGGGGTAGAGTTGCCAGATGTCCCTGTTTTTAAATGTTGTCCATTATTTTAGAATTTATTTTTTTTTACTCCAGAGTATAAACCCTTCATAGAAACCTGTTTCAATGTTTATAGCAAGTTGCTTCTGATTTGTGAAGCTTTGAGCTTCCTATTGGCTGGGACTATCATGGAATGTTCTGATTAGAAGGGCCAAGCGGCATTCCAAGCATTGGAGCCTTTTATGAGTTCTGAAAGTTATGAAGAACTTTTAGAGGTGCTACACCGACGGATTTATTCACTCTAGTGGCGAGGGACAGAGAGTGTATGGAGTCACAGATAAAATTAGTTGAACAAGATAGTAGAAATGATGAATTAAAAAACTTGCCTAGCTACTTGTGTATTGTTTTAAAAGACTCACATTTTTACGATTCAGAGAGCTATACATTTTAGAGGCATCCCACTCTGCTTTCTGTAAAATCCACATCTATTTCTTTTTCTATTGCATATGTATTTTGTCATGACTTACAAAGCTGTTTTAGAAGAGAGATGCAGGTATGGGTCAGACACTGTGAAGGAGTAACCACATACCTGGACAGAAGATCTGAATGGCTTAGGACCCAAATATTTATGCCCATGTTATAAATTTGCCTGTGCATTAAGGTCCATAGAAGAAGTCTTCCTTAGGATACCTTTGCATTCAGAAGTCCACTGATCAGGCAAGCAAGAGAGGCAGGCTTCTCTTGCGTCACTTCCATGGTATGCAGTGCACAGCTTTGGGAGTTGTATCTATATTTGCTGCTCATTGAACTTCCAAGGAAAAAAGTAAAGTCCTTTCTTTTTAACCAAATTTTTTTAGGGAGGAATAAAGCTAAGTTGAAATAATCAGTCAATTAAAGCAGGGGTCCCCAATCCCTGGGCAGTGGCCCAGTACTGGCCCATGGCCCGTTAGGAACTGGACTGCGCAAGTGGTGGGCAAGTGCAGAAAACTCCATTTCCGCTAGCTGCAGACACGCATTCTTGTGCACAAAGCTACATTTAATGGACCCAACAATTCGACCAGAAGGTGAGGAGAGCCCTATCAGAGGACAACTTTCAAAATATTTTTCAGCCTTTGTATCAGCCAGCCCTACTCAAGATTTACTAGAATGATATAAAAACATAGTTCATAAGCTACAACTACTACTAGCACGTGACCGAAGCATCTCAGCTAAGAGACTCTCCATTGCCTCCAAACCATGGTTTGACAAGGATTGTGTAGAAGGCAAGAAAGCTTTTACCTTGGCATGTACAAAAGTGAGACTGGAAATGACAATAAAACAGCTCTTAAACATCTCACACTCAAAAAACAATTTAAGCAATTGATTGCACTTAAGAAGAGACATGATACAAGGTCTTCCTGGGAATAGCTTATTCAGGTAGCAAAGCAAAAGAACTCTTCTCTATTCTGGCGTCTAATAGCTTGCCACTCAGACATAATTTATATCCCATTAAACTCCCATATCCTCCTGCAACCTGGGAACTTCACTTTCAGAGAATGAATGAAGATCCCTCCAGCAAGAGAATAAGGTATACAGTGAAGGATTTGAATAGAATAGAACTGGAAGGAACCTTGGAGATCTTCTAGTCCAGACCCCTACTCAAGCAGGAGAACCTGTCCTATACCATTTCAGACAAGTGATTGTATAGTGCAGTGGTTCTCAACATTTTTAATGCCGCGACCCCCAACCGGTCGTAAGTCGAGGACTACTCAGCCGATCGTAAGTTGAGGACTACTCAACTGGTGCAGCACTGTTTGTAGAATGGGACTTTTGGCGGGCTCAGCAGGGCAGAGACAGCCTGGACAATTCCTATTGGCTTTTGAAAGCCAATAGAATTAGATTCTATTCAAGAGAGTCTATTCTATTGGCTTTCAAAAGCCAGTAGAATAAAAGGGAGTAGCACAGCTAAGGAAAAGGGGGAAAAAATGGCGGACTGCGGTGTTTGGCGACCTCCATGAAATGGTCGTCCCAACTCAGGTTGAGAACCACTGGTCTAGTGTCTCTTAAAAATCTCCAGTGACGGAGTGCCCACAATTTCTGAAGGCAAGCTGTTCCACTGGTTAATCGTCCTCACTGTTAGGAAGTTTTTTCTTAATTCCAGGTTGCTTCTCTCTTTGGTCAGTTTCCAACCATTGTTTCTTGTCCTGCCCCCTGGTGCTTTGGAGAATAGGTTGAAGCCCTCTTTTTTGTGGCAGCCCCTCAAATACTGGAATACTGCTATCATGTCGCCTCTGTTTCTTTTCTTTAGACTAGCCAAACCCAAGTCCTGCAGCCGTTCTTCATATGTTTTAGTCTCCAGGCCTTTGAACATTTTAGTTGCTCTTCTCTGAACTTTTTCCAAGGTCTCAACATCATTTTTGTAGTATGGTGACCAAAATTGGTTACAGTATTCCAAATATGGTCTTACTAGAGTTTTATAAAGTGGTACTAATACTTTGTGTGATCTTGATTCTATACCTCCGTTTATACAACCCAGGATTGTATTAGCTTTTTTGGCTGCTGCTGCACACTGCTGGCTCATAGTCAAATGATCATCACTAGGACTCCAAGGTCCCTCTCACAGTTGCTGTTTTTGAGCTAGGTCTCACCTAATCTTTACTTTTGATTTTTCCTGCTTAAATGTAAAACTTTGCTTTTCTCTACATTAAAACTCATTTTGTTGGATAGGGCCCATTGTTCAAGTTTGTCAAGATCTTTTTGGATCCTGAGCTTGTCTTCTGGAGTGTTGGCTATTCCTGCCAGTTTAGTGTTATCTGAAAATCTGATGAGTTCCCCTTCTATTTCCTCATCTAAGTCATTAATGAAGATATTGAAGAGTACTGGACCTAAGACGGAGCCTTGTGGTACCCCTCTGCTTACTTCTCTCCATGTGGAGGTAGTGCCATTGAGGATTTACCTGAGTGGCCCCCAGTTTCAGAGACTGAAATTAAATCTCTCATTGGCCAATTCAGGACTGGGAAGGCTCCAGAGCTGACTTCATTTCTTCTGCACTCTACCAGCCATGTCCCAGAGGATTGGGGCTTGGCAATTGTTGTCCCAATTTTTAAAAAAGGAAAGAGAGACAACCCTGCCAATTACAGACTAATAAGTCTGCTAAATATAATCAGCAAACTACACAAAACGCTTCCAAGATACATTAAATGAGTGGCTGGATTCTGAGAACTTGATTGCTGAAGAGCAAGTTGGGTTTAGAGAGGGAAGAGGCACCATAGATCAGTGCTTAGTTCTCCATCATTTGATTGAAAAATATGTATATCAAATAGATCTGTATCACTATATACCACCTTTATAGATCTCAAGGCAGCTTTGGTATGGTTACCAGGACTATACTATGGGAGAAGCTGGAAGCGGCTTCAGTTGATCACAGGCTTCTCCATCTGTTGCATGCCTTACATCAGACATGTTAAACACAAGGCCCGGGGGCCGGATGCGGCCTGCGACGTGATTTCATGTGGCCCGCGAAGCCATCCTGGAAACAGTGAGGGAACGGCCCCTGCTGCCTTGGCCCTGGCCCAGGCCAGCCAGGAGCCAATGTACAATTTTGTGGTGGCCATCTATGCTGAAACGCATTCAGTCTTAACTCCACAAGGCCGTCTGGAAACATCAAGGGACCGGCCCCTACTGCGTCGGCCCCGCCCCCTGGGTGCATGCTGGGGAAGTGTCACCCTTTGTGAGGAATGAAGAAATGCACCATCGCCTGGAAGTGGCCAGCAAATGGCCCTCGCCTACTTCATATATCCGGCTTGATGGGCTCCTGGGGATGGGTTTCAGCAGGCTCTTCCAGTGGACCATGCCTTGGCGCTTGCCCTGGTCCCACCCCCTTCTACCAGAGACCCTCAGATCTGTCCCACTCCTGCCCAGGCCCCCACAGGCACCCTTGACGCGAATGATGTAGAGCTGGCCACGCCTACCCATTAGGCGACACCTACTCCAGTCACGCCCACCCTGGCCACACCTACCTCCCGAGGACAACCACAATGCTGATGGGGCCCTCAATGAAATTGAGTTTGACACCCCTGGTCTAGACCAGTGGTTCTTAACCTGGGCGATATTGCCCCCCAGGGGGCGATTTCATTTTTCAAGGGGGCGAAGGAACGAAAAGGGGGCGATATGGGGGTGATGGAGCGAGATGTTTTGGGGACACTTTTGAGATTTTTTTCGTACAGTGAATCGCTGTATATCTGTCGTACAAAAACATCAGATGATCGCCATTAGTGGATTGAATTGTGTTTTCAAATGTTCCCCCAGCTAGCTTCAGTACAGAACGCCGTACATGTGTGAATACGCATCACTTATCTTCATGCGCGTTGCGCAGCAGCCTCTACATACAGTGGCGTGCCAAATTGGCCAGAATATGGGAGATATGGGAAAAAGACTGGAAATAAATTATTTGCATCGATATGTCCTGATGACAATTTTAAAGAAAACAGAAAAAGTGTTTGCATAAATTGAAGAATTATTTCCTATGTTGTGATTGAGAGGTTATGTTGGGGGAGGGGGGCGATGACAACTTCCTCATTGGCTCAAGGGGGCAATTTGTTCAAAAAGGTTAAGAACCACTGCTCTAGACAATTAGATATGTTGTTACTCCTGCCAGTTATCTTAGCCAGTTGGAGTCGGCAAACCACCGGAAAGCATTTTCGCTCACACAGTGTCATGCACTTCCATCGGCCATCCTGTACAGCGAGTATAAAAAGATACCATTGATTGAAAGACTCTACTCCTGTGGCTCAGGAGAAGAGGAGACCATTGGACACATACTCCTTCAACACTCTTTCTACAGAGATATTTGAAAAAAACATATCCTCCCAATAGTTGCTAAGCAGTGTCAGAATGGCCAGGATATCTATCTCCAGGGGCCCCTTAAGGACGAACAGACTGTGATTATAGCACAGGTCGCTAGATTCTGTGCAGCAGCTCTGGCGATTCATTGGAAACATGGGATTACAACATGGGATTAATCCACCATAGGAATTTTATACAACTAATGTAACAAACTCTTTTGCATTAATTTTTTTTTTGCATTTTAGTATTCAATGACTAAGGCCCCCACAGTTAAAGGATTGATATTATAGTTTAGTTAGGCCATGTGAAACTGACAGACCGAATGCCAAATTGTGATTTTAATATAGATTTTATCTGTTATTTATTATTTTACTCTAGAATTTTAAACTGGATATTCATTGAATATTTTTATTTGTTCTGGTCTCTGACTGTAATAAACCTGAACTTGAACTTGAACCATAATATAAGGAGTTTAATAAAAGGCTTGCTTACCAGATTTGGAGAGAAGAATAATTTTATCCCTACATGCTTATTCTCCCCCTCCCCCACACTTGTCATCTATTTGTAATTTAAGAATAAACCTCATTCTTTTGATACATAAATGCAACCATAAAGTGGGAAATATCAGAGATCACAGAATAATGCAAAAATGATTCGTTATGAAGAATTCTCTTGGACTCACAATGAGACTGTTCCAAATGTGATGAGGACAGATGGGGAAAATGGCAAAAGAAGATTGGGGAAAGTCACATATCTCAAGAACAGTGTGAGACTAGATCACCCTGCATTGGTGAGATTGTTTTTTTCTTCTCTTGGAATTAATGCAAGGGAAATTTTAAGAAAATATAACCAGGTAACCACAGCTCTTGGAAATATGGCAGTCCTGTATTTGGAAGGCTTTAATAAATGCCATAATACATAGAACCGGAGCACTGATTTTTCCTCCGTTCTTTACTTATCTTGGTCATTTCTCTACTTATTTTCAAAATGAGAAATGATGACGATGATGATGATGATGACGACGATGATGATACTTCAGTCTCAGTCCTATTAATAGAGAATGAACAATGTCATTCTAGTGGACTGGAAGTCAGGAATAAAACACCTAAGAGTCAGAAGGACACTATTGCTTAGACAGGACCTCAGTTCAACCAGAAAAGCTTTGACATCCATGAACATCTGAATAAGTGAGGTCAGTCAAATCCTGAGAATAGAAAGCTCTTCCCCATCACAATTTGAACTGATTACTTGAGGAGCAGTGTTTCACATCTTTATCTCCTGGTCCTTGTTTAATATTTGAAAGAAGAGTTGATGGGATACATGATGTCTGGCTCTGTCTTACTTATCTTCAGGCCTTTTGAACGTCCACTTCACCCACCAGCAAACTTACCTATGTAATGTTGCCTGGGAGGGAGTAGGTGGGAATAGGATCTACTACTTTGTGATGCTATGGTTGTTATATACTTGGTTTTACTGTATCAGAAAATAAGCAGCAATGGGTATTTGCACTAGGATCCTAAAACAAAGTAGGGGAGGACAATTGCTTTCAGTCATCTGATTGCCAATAGAACAATGCTTTCCAGATGTTGGGAATTAAATCTGTAAATGGCTTCCATTTCTAATTCTGCCTTTCACTGTCCAGTATCCTTTTGACCAACTAAACTAATGGAAATCTATTCAGACGGCCCATTAAATGCAATGGAGCTCCCTCCCAAGTGATTGTTATGGATTGATACAGAAAGTCAGGCCCATAAATGCAGCTGGGTGGGACCATAAAATGCTGTGTTACCACCATTTTAGTCTGCACTCTTGGTGAGTTGTACAAATGTTATTTACTCGGTTTTAAAAACGTTCATGTGAGAACCGAATACTTCCCTATGTTTCATACTGCTATAGTATTCTACTAGTATATGGTATTTTAGGTAGCTGAGATTTTTTAGAGATAGTGCATTCTGGGGTATCATTATTACCACCAAGGATACCCACTCAACTCTCTGACGTGGGTCCCAACCCTTGAACCCTGCAGTGGGATGAAGAAAAAGAAAGTACTCAAACTTCTTCCCTGTCACCAGAGCTCCAGTTGTCAAGCATGGATTGGTCCCACCTCATATAATCTATCTTACTAGGATAGGATAAGCTTTTCATTTTGAAAAACATTATAGTATAATTCAAGTGTCCTACCAACTTCAGTTCCTCCTACAGATAGTCCTCAACTTACAACCACAATTGAGTCCAAAATTTATGTTGCTAAGCGAAAAAAATTGTTAAGGGAGTTTTGCCCCATTCTGTGACTTTTCTTGCCACAGTTGTTAAGTGAACCACTGCAATTGTTAAGTTAGTTGACTTAACTTGTTAGAAGGTTGCAAAACGTGATCACATGATCCTGGGACACTGCAACCCTCACAAATATGAACCAGCTGTCAAGCATCCAGTTTTGGTCACCACGATGTAAAAAAGATGTTGAGACTAGAAAGAGTACAGAGAAGAGCAACAAAGATGATTAGCGGACTGGAGGCTAAAACATATAAGGAACGGCTGCTGGAATTGGGTATGTCTAGTCTAATAAAGACAAGGACGAGGGGGGACATGATAGCAGTGTTCCAATATCTCAGGGGTTGCCACAAAGAAGAGGGAGTCAAGCTATTCTCCAAAGCTCCTGAAGGCAGGACAAGAAGCAACAGATGGAAACTAATCAAAGAGAGAAGCAACCTAGAACTAAGGAGAAACTTCCTGACAGTTAGAACAATTAACTAGTTGAACAACCTGCCTTCAGAAGCGGTGAATGCTCCAACACTGGAAGCTTTTAAGAAGAGACTGGACAGCCATTTGTCCGAAATGGTATAGGGTTTCCTGCCTGAGCAGGGGGTTGGACTTGATGACCTCCAAGGTCCCTTCCATTATCATCATCATCCTGATGAAAATCACATGACCATGGGAATGCTATGGTCATGGCACTTTTTTCCGTGCCTTTGTAACTTTGAACAGTCACTAAACAAACTGCTATAAGTCGAGGATTACCTCCATATGCACATGTGCTCATTGGACAAAGCAAACAAAGAACATCTCCACATCTCATCCAACCACCCTGTTATCACAAGGCATCAAGTGAAGAATGTGGCCTTGAAATCAACCCTTGCTTCTAAGCCAAGTAAGGGTCACTTCCTTGGGTTGTCCAGTCAATCTGCTCAATAAAGGACTATTACTGGACAAATGGGGAATATTCCCAGCCTTTTCAGTGGTGTGACTGAGGAATGAGGGAACAAGGTAGGCTGGTCCCAGAGAGACTGATTGGTCCAAAGTCACCCAGAGAGTTTTTCTGGCTGAAGGTTGGCATGAATGTGAATCTCCACAGTTCTAGCTGTACAGCTTTACCATTATACCACAATCAAAAAGATTCACTTTCAATTAGGTGTTCATAGTATCCCACTGTAACTATAGTGGAACCTGGGTTACTGGAGTTAGATAAAATAGACCACATTTCTGTGGTGCTCTGTATTATTTGAATAACGGTATTGTGCAAATGATGTAAACCGCTGCAGTGATGTATTTTCCAATTTAACGGATAGTTAGGAATAAGGAACAGCCCTCCCTTCAACTGACTAGTTAAATCAAACTTTCATGATACCCATGTATAGGGAACTCCTATACCCTGGGATACATTTAAGGGTTTTTCATTTATTTTGTTGAAATAAATGAAATGTTGGACAAATTCAACATTTATTTTGTCTAGAGATGGAGCTTATTTCTAAGCATTCTGCTTGCCCATGTTTCAACATTTTCCTTTCTGTTTTTCCCCTTGGACAAATGCCTACAATTCCTAAAATTCAAATCCTTATTTTCAAAAGCGTAGCACAATTTCCTGGCATCCGGCAGTTCCATAAACATAGTTTATGAGAATGCATTCCTGTATCTTGTAAACCTATACCTCTTCGGAGACAAGTCAAAGGAACTTTCATGGCTGCATGGAAATTTTTTTAAAAACTTGCACATAGGAAAAATGTATATGCAAGAATATGAAAATTGGTGTCCAAGGGACATTGTCCTGAAATAGATTTGCTATTTTTCTGTTGTTAGAGAGCTAGACTCTGGTTAAAACTTTTAATCAGCAAGTTTTCTTCCTCAGATCAACTAACCAGAGGTTACTGATTCTGTTACTCATCTATACAGATGGCCCCTATTACTTTTTTTAAATAGTGCAAAACCTTGTACTGGGCTGAGACTGGTCAGCTACAGGAATTCTTTCTAGTGCATTTTCAACTCTCATTCTAAGCTTTGGCGATCTTGGAAATTTAGTATGGGATGCTAGTGTATCTCACTAAAATAGTGTTTTGCTAGTGTATCTCACTAAAATAGATTTATGTTTGTGTTGGGTTGGATTTTTTCTTTCTGCCTACGAGATGTTTGACATTATCTGCTATGGTCAGAGAACAATCTGCAGATTTGTTTTTTCACTGAACAATTGTGGCTTTGAAATGAATTAGGGTGTCTGAGACATCTTGGGGAAGGGTAGGATTTTAGCAGAAGATAATTCCCCATAAAATGAAAAGTGCTATCATAAATAAAATGTAAAGGGATGGACAATATGAAAACCAGGAGCTTTGAGCAGCGAGATGTGTGTATGTGTGTTCCTTCTTGCTTTAACTACCTTCTAAGGCAGGGGTTCTCAACCTTGGCAACTTTAAGACTTGTGGACTTTAACTCCCAGAATTCCTCAGCCAGCTTCGCTGGCTGAGGAATTCTGGGAGTTGAAGTCCACAAGTCTTAAAGGTGCCAAGGTTGAGAACCGCTGTTCTAAGGAGATCTCAAGACAGCTGTAGAATCCCAGGTCTTCCTGACCATGCCAGAATTTTTCTCACAGTAAAAAGCCAGTTCTCCTCTTTATAGATCCCTGGAATCTCCCAAGTGCCTCATCCATTGATAAAACAGAAGAGGGAATCTGAGCTATGGGGGTGGCTTTTCTCTCCCCCTTGATCTGTCCCTTGCTTGACAGGGATTCCCTCCCAAAGCCTTCATTTTCGCTTTCTAAATAGCTGCTTGTCATCTGAGCTCTGGCAGGCAAAGCGTTAAGCTTTCATCCAAGTCACAGATTATCTGCATATCAGGATTTACATTTAGTTACGTTCTGCTTGCAAAGAGCCAAAAATTGGCTTTAACTTTTTGCAGAATTATGATGTACCCTGAAAGTAGAAAATGCTGCTACTGCTGAGATTGTTTGAAAAGGCTAGCCTGTTTACTGCTTGGGTCTTCTTCCATGTGCTTATGGATAAGATTAAGCTTTTCTATCAGTCTTGATAAAAGACAAGCTTCTCTTAGATCTTCCTGACCCCAAACAATTTTCAGCTACTTTATTGTAAGAAATGATGCTTGACTTTTCCCCTTCTTTCTTCCCTATTACTTTTTCTGATTGTAATTCATCTTTTTTATTATGAATGTTCCAATAAAATGTATTCAAAGGCCATTATTTTATTCATTAATGCTGTCTTATTGTTAGGGATGTAAACCACTCTGGGATATCTCATGGCCCTCCAATAACAGGTGGGGAACTCTGGCTACAACAGTGTTATGTATATAATTTGGTAAAAGGAAAAAATAATTAAGAACATAGGAATTGCTGATTATATTTTTAATTAAAATAAGCAAACAAACATAGTTTTGGCCTCGTCCTGGTCTTCAGATCAAATCTTTTTTACGATCATAGACCAGGATTAGAAGGGTGGAATAACAATTAATAATTTTAAAAGCTAAAAAAACATAAAATAGACAAAGTTAAAAATATTTTTTAAAACCAAAATACATATATAAAAAGAAAAATCTAAAAGAAAAAAGCCCTGTTCTTTGGCTTAACACTAGCATGCTGCAAAAATTAATCCAAAACCCTAAAATGGTGTGTACACCTGATTAATCTGAAGAGCAGCATAAAGAGGTTATAAATATTGCCAAATGTGCCATTTTAGCAGTGTCTGTAGTCTGCATTTATGCGTTTGTGTCAAAAAAAAAAGATACTGTAGTAACTGCAATGTCACAATCTAAGCCCACTCCACATGCATGTACAAAGGAGTATCCACTCTTTTGTTCATGCATGTGATAACAGAATAACAGAATTGGAAGGGACCTTGGAGGTCTTCTAGTCCAGCCCCTTGCTCAAGAAGGAACTACCATTTCAGATAAATGGTTGTCCAATCTCTTTTTAAAAACCTCCAGTTTTTAACTTCTGGAGGTGAGTCATTCCACTGATTAATTGTTCTGTCAGGAAATGTCTCCTTAGTTCTATCCTTAGTTCTCTCCTTGATTAATTTCCATTCATTGCTTCTTGTCCTGTCTACACAAAAGGAGTAGAGCTTGGATCACAATGCTGTGTCTACCATCTTGTAGATATCTGGGGGGCCACCTACAGTACAGGCAATTCTTAATGATGGCCATCGCTAAATTTTATTTTAGTGCACAATATTAATGTTTATTGTGTTGACCTGTGTTACTGCTAAGAATTTCAGATTTTCTACTTATAGTGATTGCTTTCCACATTCCTTCATCTGCCCTGCATTTTTTGTAGATTCAATAAGTGAAGAAGCTTGTGCAGGTGTTTGGGAGTTACTTTGTCTGCACTAAAAAAAAAAAACCTATTTAAACACAGGAAGATTTCTCTCTGTCCATCTGTTGCTGGGAGGTGGCTCAGTACTGTGTATCAGCTTCACTGCCAATCCTGATCCCACTGAAGAACAACTCTGATCAAGCCTCCAAGGGATATCAGAACTTTGTGAACTTCATTACAAACGATTTTCTGTTCGCTATATTGCAAAGGAGTAAGAAGGGTAGAGAAACACAATGTACTTTAACAGACAACAAGTAGCCTGCATGGGGCCTGTAGAACCTGTCCAGTTGGTTTGTGGGGCTCTGTCCCTTCACCCCCTGCCCTCATGTGGTTATTATTTCTAGGCTTTGATATTTATGGCAGTTGCTAGAGCCCTCTGCTAGACCACAGTGACCTTAGTATTAGGCATTTATAATTAAAAAAAGGACAACAGATCTATGGGACAAGGTGTTAACTGGACTGAGCCCCCCTGCAGCATGTATTCTAATGCTGAAAAAAAAGTCATGGTCCTCTTTTGCATACAGCAGAAAGAGATTCTTTGGGAACTGTGATAGGGAATGTGATATAGACAGGAACATAAGGTACTATGGTGGTGGTAGAGGAGCTCTTTCATTTTGCAATTAAATATATTGTGTAATTTGTGAATTGGGATGAAAACTAAGATAGTTTTTTTTTTCTCTCTCTCCCATTAAACACCCACATAAACATTTGTTCCTGGCCTCTACTTGAAAGTTAGATCTCCTTAATTATGTATGTTAGTAGTTAGATAACACAGAGAGAAAAAAAGATATTTGCTTTGAGGTTATTCATATCAAGAATGGTTCATGAACCAAACATCATTTAGCATACAAAGAATTTTGCATTGATTAAATCTATCTAAGCCCCCAGTGTGGCACCTTTCAGTATTCTTACAGATACCATCCTAGAGTCCTGCCAGGCTCTTTGCTTTTCCCTTTTAACAGGAAAAAAAAATTAAAAAGGGAAGTTGACATAGTGCAAAACAAAGCACCAGCCCCTCCCAGGATCCTCTCCCCCCCAGATTTGTCTCTATGCCCTAAACAGGCCAGGACTTTTTCTCAAGAAATGCAAAGTATACCCTAGTGTTTGTTCAAAAGTAGATCGTTCTGTCCAGAAAAAGGACATTGCAAAAGAAGACAACTATCAGTGTGGTAAACCACTATTACAGCCTTTGAAGCAGCCATTTTGTGAATATGTCCCAGCAGCCATTTTGCAAGAATTGCTCCAACACATTTTCAAAATTTGAAGTGTTCTCCCACAAAGGGACTTCTATTATTCTATTTTAGATATATTGTGGTTATGTTTTTAAATTGTATTGCAAGCTCAAAATGTCTTCTTTTTGATAGTGCATTTGTCCCTTTGGTGAAAAGAGTTCCCTGACCAATTTATCAGCCTTCTCTAATGCGCCCTTTGTAAAAATTCTCTTTCCATTTCATCCAATAATTTTAGAAGAATGAAGCAATTTGATTTTCTCTGTGAGACAATAAGATAGAATTTACATGCAAATGAAGCAGCAAGGATTTTTAATTTGTCTTTGTTTTGTTTTAAAGGAAGAGAATATTTGTAGCTCAGGGTTGAACTGTGAAATCCTTGGTACCCTCTAAGTTTGATTATTTTCTTGTAGATGTTTAATACCAAACAAGGTAATATAATCAGAGCACTGATGATGTTGCCTAGTTTGGTAATGATATATCTGCAAGAAAACAATCAAACTCAGAGCACCAAGAGCCCCCACAAGGATTTTTCCCCCAGGGATTGGCTCTGGATGTGGCAACAATTTTCAGAATATAAATTGACAGCAGGATCAGTTTAATAACAACAGGATTGTAACTGATTCCTTTCTTCATGCATGTTTGAAAAGTGTACAATTCCCACTTTTACCTCCATGGGTTCCTACTTTCATGTCCATATTGTCTCTTAGGTCAGCAGTGACGGAAAGCGTCCCTGAAATACAGCCAACTTTCTCATCATGTGCTACTACCAGGACTGGTTCTCAGTTCATGTTGAATGCTTGCCCTACACCAAGTGTCCGTAGTTTATTACAGTCCTTAGACTTGTAGGAGTTCGGAATTTGAGATTTCATGAGCACACACAAACACTCACCCTCCAAGAATGAGGAGTCCTGCCAAATCTATTCTCCTGCAATTCAGCCTTGTGCTTAGTTGGGAACTGTTAAAACTTGAATTCATGACCATTCACAAAATATGCAATCTTATCCAGTGTCTTCTATCTCAAGATTTGTTAGAAAAAGTATATTTTTAGATAAGCCTTTTTACTTTAGAATATAGATTTCTTTGGGCTAGCATAATTGGACTCCATTGGCTGTCAGAAATTACTGCAGATGGGAAGAATGGGACAGCTGTCTAAAACTTTGAGCCCCCATTAGCCCTCAATGTCCCACATAACTCTTAAGATTTATAGATTTCCTTCAGAAAATTTATATGGCCTCGAATGGGAATCATTGTCTAGATTTCTGGATTCCACACATCAGATTGAGCTACCGTACAGTTTATTTAGTTTTAGTTTATGCAATATGCAAACCAAGACCCTGAAGTCTTTAAACCTTGCTTTATGGCTTAGTCATGCATATATCTAGCCAATTTTAGTTCCTCCAAGGGATAAGCCAAAGTAAATGTTTGGTGTGGACTGTGAATTTTTTTTTGTAATGTGCTACATTGGGAGCGTCCAGGTTGACCCTGCAAGGCAAATATTTTGCTCAGCATGGTCTTTCTCCTGCTCACTCTCTCTTGCTTGTGTTTGGCCAAGATTATCTGCTGTCAGGCTGACAGATGGGTAATGCTCAGCTGCTGGCCACATATAAGTGGATACATATTAATTTTTTAGTTCCCGGACAGATACAAAAACGACACAGATGGGGAATGGTCTACTGGACATTCAAGTGCCCAGCTGCTGTGCTCTTGTTATATGAGTGGATAGGTAGTGGACACGAGAAGTCACTGGGCTCACAGAAGCAAACAGACAAAAAGAAAAGCGTTGAAACCTGATTCCAGGCAGGGGTGGCTCCAGCGGGTGGACATGGAATATGGGCTCCATTGAAGTTAGCCTCAATCCTTTTAGCATATGTACATTGACCCTGCTTTGATTGCAAAACCACCTTCCTTTTGTCAACAAGAATCACGAGGATGTGCATTGCGCAGTGCACCAATTGGGCAAAGCAAGCATCGTTTGTTTGTTTTTCGCCTCCATCTCCTATGGTGTGAGCCTTGGGAAGTTTTAATTTTAAAATTTCACTTTCCAGCCCAGCAATAATCACCATGACCTGGGGGATGGAAAAACTGAAGAAGATAAACATGCATGTGCTTGTGTGTTCCTGATTCAATCTGGCGAGGTGGTGGAGAGGGACCGTCTGGGGATTTTAGGGCATGTCTACAGTTGCCTGTGCTGGTGTTTGGACAATACAGTGCATAGCTAAAAGTGGAGAAAATTTCCTTGGAAAGGCAAGTATTTTTTTTCCCCTCCTGGAATGCCCTCATTCTGAGAGCAGAAAGATGATTTTCTAAGATCCAGGATGGTCAGTGATGTGCATAGCCCTTGTTTCTGATATTCTTTATCTATAAGAATAGAACAAGCTTGTTTGAATGCAAAACATACTGCATTCAAAACACTCGGTTTGTTTTGAACGCAATATATAGATGCATCCACCTTTATAAATCAGAATAATGTTAGATGTACTGTAATATAATCCTTAGCAGATCTGGGCCAAGTGTCAAATTCACAGAGTGCAAGCATTCAGTATGCCCAAAAGTTCTAAAAATATTTTTTGCTGCACTGTTCAGTATTTCAAACAAGGCTGTATGATTAAATAGGTAAAAAAAAAGATTGGCAGCTGAAAGCAGAGGGGCTACTTAAATACAGGTAGTCCTCAACGTATGACCACAATCGGGATTAGAATTTCCATTGCTAAACAACATTGTTATTAAGTGAGTCGTGCCTAATTTTACAAACTTTTTTGCCATGGTTGTTAAGTGAATCACTGCAGTTGTTAAGTGAATCACACTGTCATTAAAGGAATCTGACACATGATCCCAGGATATTGCAACCATCATAAATGTTGATTGCCAAGTGCTTCAATTTTAATCCTGTGACCTTGCTGTGATGGCCATAAGTATGAGGACTTATCATAAGTGACTTTTTTCAGTGCTGTGTAACTTTCAATGGTCGCTCAATGACTGGCTATAAATTGAGGACTATTTGGTAAAAATGGGAAAGTAAAGAGGGCAGTAATTTCCTTTTTTTTTTTTTACAACCATCTATATAGATATAGGAATCCATGTTCAGATGTATAAAATACAGAAATGCAACACAGAAGGAAAAATTGCAATTAGGTAATCTTGGACATGTTGAATCATTAGATGAATAAAGTCCTTTGCTGCGCTCTCTTTTTAAAGTTCTTTGTCTCTAAGCAGAACTTGTATTGCAAGTCCCCTCAGATAATTTTCTGAAAGCATTTCTAAGACAGAAGAACCAAATCTTGCTCTTAAGGGCCTAATTTTGGTACCAGCTGACATACATACATATACACACAGAGAGAGACACAGACACACACACACACACACACACACACACACACACACACAGACATATATACATACATACATACATATATATTTTCTGAGGTTTTCGTGGGTGTTTGTATGTAGGTCTTTGGTTGTTCGGGTTTTCTCCTGCGTAAAATTGGAAGTGTCTTGGCGACGTTTCGACGAAGTCCCATTCGTCATCTTCAGGCTGGTGTTTTCAGCTTCGTGCTTCGAGGAGCAATGTGTGGTCTTAGCTGTTTCTTTCTTTTAACTGCCAGTGGGGGTATGAACTGATTGGGTGGGAGCTTGGCTGTGTTCTCATTGGGTGGAGGTGTGTTCTGATTGGTTAGGGGCTTGGCTGATTGGATGGGGGCTTGGCTGTGCTCTGATTGGATGGGGGAGTGTTCTGTTTGGGTGGGGGCTTTGTTGTGCTCAGATTAGTCTGAGTTGCAGGGGGATTTAAGATGGTGGGCTGCCTTGCTATTTTTTGGCTTCGCGTTCGTGGTCGTGCCTCATCTTCATGGTGGGTCTCAGTTTGCTTCATGTATGGATTGGAGGGGTTTAAAGTGACTAATGATGCAGCTGTGGTCTAGCTTCTGGTTTGTGGTCGTGCCTCATCATCGGTGTGGCTTTGGGTTTGCTTTTTGCGTGGATGTGTGGTGGTGACATCCCATGTGGTTTTTGTGAGTGTGGGTCTGGTGTCATTCTTTGTGTTAGGGAGTCGTTTGTCAATAAGGGCGGGTTTCCAAATGGCTGGTAGGCGGGAGGTATCATCTCATTTGTTCATGCTAGAAGCAAGAAGCGGAAAAAACCAGTCTGAAGATGACAAATGGGACTTCGTCAAAACGTCGCCAAGACACTTCCAATTTGACGCGGGAGAAAACCCGAATAACCAAAGACACACACACACACACACACACACACACACACACACACATATATGAAACCCATGACAAGGTATAATTTTATGCAGACAAGTGTAAATAAAGCAGTCTTGCACATGAAAAATGCAATTACTTGATGGAAAATTTATTGCTGAAACTGAGTAAGGTTCATTGTTAAATCCCAACATGCTACATGAAATCTCTTTTCCAGTTAAAATATTATCTCAGTGGACTTTCTGAAGATTCATAGTTTTAAACCCATCAAATTCTTAAAATCTGATTTAAAATATGAGACTAAGCTTACTTTTGAACTGCCTCTGGTTTTTTTTTAATTATAAATGAACACACAGAACTTTAAAATGACAAGTAGACAACTCTGACATCAAATATATTGGATAGAATTTCTAATATCATTTACAGATCATTTACCTAGGGTCTGTAATCCGTGCTCTTCGGGCAGAAATTAGGTGTCCAGTTCAGCCCCTCTACTCTAGTAAGCCTCCCTGCTATCAGCCCCCTTTACCACAAAGATCCTGCAGGAAAAGGGCAGTGTGGACAACCGTGGGATCTGGCAGGGTGAGAGCTGTGAACCATAAACACAAAGCTTTCGCTGTGTCCCTGCACAACAGCTACAGTGCTCTTGCTGACCTTAATAGGGACATTAAGGAGACTGGTAAAGGTATTTGTGAAGATAACTCAAATAAGCAGGGGATTGTGGTCCGAGATGAAGAACTAGATTTTGATAGGGAGAAGTGTGAATCAGGTATTGCACATCAGTCATGCAAGAATAGAAAGGCTCCCAAAAAGAGAAGCTACCTTCTGGTAGGTGATTCAATTATAAGGGATGTAAATTTAGGAAAGGACACAGAGGCTTTGAAAGAGGTCAGGTGTCTTCCAGGTGCTACTGCCAGTAGGGACAAGAAGCGTATTTCTAAAATAATCAAGAATGGCAGCAAGGACTGTGATGTGGAGGCTATTGTACACCTTGGCACTAATGATCTGTCCCAAAAAGATGTACTCTCTGTGCAGAATGATTTCCAGAGCTTGGGGAAGGAACTTAGCAGAATAGGCTGTAGGCTTACTTTCTCAGAGGTTTTACCAGTGTATAAGGAGCAAAACGGAAAAGGCCAGCGCATAGCACAATTCAATATGTGGCTAAAGGAATGGTGTAAAGGGGAAGGCTTTGGATATATTAGTCACGATGTCAGTAGCTGGTCCAATCAAAAGATGTACAAAAGAGATGGTTTGCATCCATCAAAAAAAGGGACTGAGTTACTCGGCTATAAATTCACAGATTTTCTGGAGGGAAATTTAAACTAAACAGCGGGGACAGGGAGTTAATTGATACGGAACAACCCTGTCCCCGGCAATTTAAAAACTATAGGGCTATCAGTGCATGTAGCACAGATGTGTGTGTGGACAAGAATACCAACCTTGCTACCAATCAAAATGAAGCCTCTAATAGCGAGTGCCATATAAAGTGCACTAACCAAATAGGTGGTAAGACAATAGGGGAACTCAGGCACCACACAGGTTATGTAGAAAGGAAACACAGGGCCACCCACAAAGGACTCAAATGTTTATACACCAATGCACAAAGTATGAACAGCAAACAGGGTGAACTAGAAATTCAGGTTAATGAGGGCAGATACGATATTGTTGCCATTACGGAAACATGGTGGGATGAAACTCACACATGGAACACACAGCTAGAGGGATTTAAATTATTTAAAAGAAACAGACCAAATAAAAGAGGAGGTGGAGTTGCTCTCTATATAAGAAATAACTACATCTTCACAGAAATAGAGTACAACAATGATAAAAACTGTCTTGAATGCATTTGGGTCAATATAAAAGGGGGGGGGAATGACATTGCCATAGGTGTATACTACAGACCACCCAACCAAACAGAGGAAATAGATGAACTTTTTGCTAGTCAGCTAACTAAGGTATGTAGGAAGCACATCACAATAGTAATGGGGGACTTTAACTACCCTGACATCAACTGGGAGACAAACTCCGCACCAAGTGGAAGATCAAACAGGTTCCTGGCAAACCTAGCAGACAACTTTGTCTCCCAAAAAGTAGAGAATGGAACTAGGGGATTAGCCATTTTGGATCTAATTCTCACTAACAGAGATGAAATGATAGACGGTGTTGGAGCCATAGGAACCCTGGGAGGAAGTGATCATGCAATATTAGAATTCAACATTATAGAAGCACAACCAATAGAACACAGTCAAACTAGAGTCTTGGACTTCAAGAGAGCTAATTTCAATAAACTTAGAGAGGGCTTGGGAAGGATTCCATGGATGAGAATCCTCAAGGGGAAAACAACTCAAGAAGCTTGGGAAATTTTGAAAAATGAGATAATAAAAGCACAGTCTAGCACAATACCAACAAAGAGGAAAAATAACAGCTCTCAAAAGAAACCAGCATGGCTGCATAAAGAACTCTCTGACAAATTGAAAGATAAAAAGGACAAGTATAGAAAGTGGAAAGAGGGGAACATAACTAAGTCAGAATATCAGCAAATAGCCCGAGCCTGCAAAGATGAAGTGAAGAAAGCCAAGGCTCAAAATGAACTAAGGCTTGCGACCAAAGTCAAAAATAACAAAAAAAGCTTCTTTCAACATGTAAAAAACAAGAAAAAAGTGAAGGAAATGATTGGTCCATTAGTGGGTGGAAGTGGCAAGAAGGTGACAAGCAACAGGGAGAAAGCAGAACTATTTAACTCATTTTTTGCATCTGTCTTTACACAAAGGGAAAAAACAGACCAACCTATCAAAAATAGTGCCACAAAAAACAAAACAGAAACACAAGTTAAGATAGGCAAGAAAATCGTTAGTGAGCACCTGTCCAGCCTAGATGAGTTCAAATCGCCAGGACCAGACGGATTACACCCCAGAGTTCTCAAGGAACTGGCAGATGTGATATCGGAGCCACTGAACTATATTTTTCAAAGATCCTGGAACACAGGGGAACTACCAGAGGACTGGAAAAGAGCTGATGTAGTTCCCATCCTCAAAAAAGGAAAAAAAATGGATCCAGGAAATTACAGACCTATCAGCCTGACCTCAATACCTGGGAAGATCCTGGAAAAGATAATCAAACAACGAATCAACGAACACCTAGAGGCAAACAAAGTCATTACTAAAAGCCAACATGGGTTTGTCAAAAATAGATCATGCCAGACAAATCTTATTGCATTCTTTGACCAAGTGACAAAATTAGTGGATCAGAGGAATGCTGTGGACATAATTTACTTGGACTTCAGTAAGGCATTTGATAAAGTAGATCACAACCTACTACTTGACAAGATAGAAAAATGTGGGGTAGACAGAACCACCACCAGATGGATCCGTAGCTGGCTGACCGGCCGTACTCAGCGAGTGGTCCTCAATGGAACTGCATCTATATGGAGGGAAGTGTGTAGTGGGGTGCCCCAGGGCTCTGTTCTGGGCCCAGTACTCTTCAACATCTTCATCAACGATTTGGATGAAGGGATAGATGGGGAACTCATCAAATTTGCAGATGACACCAAGCTGGCAGGAATAGCCAACACTCCAGAAGACAGGCTTCAGATACAGAAGGATCTGGACAGACTTGAACACTGGGCACTAACTAACAAAATGAAATTCAATGGTGAAAAAAGCAAGGTTCTACATTTAGGCAAGAAAAACCAAATGCACAAGTACAGCATAGGTGGCACCATGCTCAATAGTAGTAACTGTGAGAGGGACCTCGGAGTCCTAGTAGACTCACTTAAATATGAGCCAGCAGTGTGCTGCAGCTGCCAAAAAGGCCAACACAGTGCTAGGCTGCATTAACAGAGGATAGAATCAAGATCACGTGAAGTATTAATACCACTCTTCAATGCCTTGGTAAGGCCACACTTGAATACTGCATCCAGTTTTGGTCACCACGATGTTAAAAAGATGTTGAGACTCTAGAAAGAGTACAGAGAAGAGCAACAAAGATGATTAGGGGACTGGAGGCTAAAAACATATAAGGAACGGTTGCGAGAATTGGGTATGTCTAGTTTAAACGAAGAGAAGGACAAGGGGGACATGATAGCAGTATTCCAATATCTCAGGGGCTGCCATAAAGAAGAGGGAATTAAGCTATTTTCCAAAGCACCTGAAGGCAGGACAAGAAGCAACGGGTGGAAACTAATCAAGGAGAGAAGCAACCTAGAACTAAGGAGAAACTTCCTGACAGTTAGAACAATTAATCAGTGGAACAGCTTGCCTCCAGACGCAGTAAATGCTCCAACACTGGAAGTTTTTAAGAAGAGACTGGACAGCCATTTGTCCGAAATGGTGTAGGGTTTCCTGCCCGAGCAGGGGGTTGGACTAGATGACCTCCAAGGTCCCTTCCAACTTTACTACTATTACTAGTAATATCCCTATTTGTTATAGAAGAAGGGAGACCCCTTTTAAACATGGAAAGATCTCTAGGTGGTATATGAGGCCTAGGGCTAGCTTCTTGAGGGACTGCCTGCCTGGCAGAATTGGCATGCTCTGCGTTTCTTTATTAAATAATGCCCAGAAATGCATCTTCTCTGCAGTAGGACCTGCCCTCTGGAATGAGGTTTCCCCTCAGATCCAAACAGCTCTTGTCCTGTTGATATTTCATAGGGCAGTGTTTCCCAAACTTGACAATTTTAAGGCATGAGGACTTCAACTCCCAGAATTCCACAGCCAGCAACGCTGGCTGTGGAATTCTGGGAGTTGAAGTCCACATGCCTTAAAATTGTCAAGTTTGGGAAACACTGTCATAGAGCATACCCAAAGAAAAATTGTCACATTCCTAAAATGACACTGATGATTTTTACCCAGATGTAGATAACATGGAGATAAGAGGATTGGTGTTGTGGGATATTTTTACCTACCGGTAGAACTGAAAAACTGTGACTCAGTGCTTCAAACAGGATATTGCGAGGTTAGCTATTTATTTCAAATACCAGCAGATGTTTTCTACTGATGATGCAGAATTAATGTCCAGACAAGTGATCAAATAAAAGTCTGATGAGCTTGTTGAAATGTTTCTCTTCATTACCTGATTGCCTTTCCTTTGTAGGATCTGAAAAGTATAATACAAGAATACGTATTATTTATAGATAGCTATGAATTGCTAAGCTGGATGAAAATTGATATGATATCTCATGTCTTCTCAGAGATGCTTTAGGGGAAACGTAAGAAACAAAATAAATTGTGATAGTATCTTAGTTAGTCTACTTATCTGTGACAAAGTTCTTATGAGAATAATAGTGATTAGAATACAGTAAACTCTGGAGAACCCCATCTTTTTATACTAAGATTTCAAATGCTGAATTGTCTATAAGAGCTAGTAAATAGACCCAATCATTTCATGTATTTACAAAATGTTTGAATGCTAAACTTACAAGGTAAGCTGAAATTTTATATCATAGCTGGGTCTAGTGCTTAAGGCACCAGGCTAGAAGGCAGGAGATTATGAGTTTTGTCCTGCCTTAGCTATGAAAACCAGCTGGGTGGCTTTGGGCCAGTTATTTTCTCTCAGCCCAACCTACCTCACAGGGTTGTTTTTGTGGAGAAAATAAGGGGAGGAAGTAGTATTGTGTGTGTTCACCACCTTACGTTATTTATACAAACAATACATGTGGGGAATAAATAAATATCATCATCATCATCCTTCCATATGGACCATAGTATCCTTCCTTGCTAGGAATTGTAGTTAGCTGCTTCTATTACTTCATTTTAAACTCTGCTCCTGTTTAAAAGTGGGGGTGGGGAGACATTCAGTTTTGAAAAACAGTATTTTGGTGAGGCTGGCATGCCCCTCAAATCAAGCAACAAGGTCCCTTTGTTTTTCCTCCAAATGTTATTCATTTAAGCAGCCTGATTTAGGTGATGCAATGATGGAGAAGAAAATCTTATTATTGCTGTTGTCAAAGTTTTGCTCTTCCATTGCTGATCATGCAGAGATCTATCTAGAGACTCTGTTTTTTGCTCCCACGTGGTGCCTTTTGATACAGCAGCCGATAAGAGAGAAAACTTTCCAGACTGGGCATTTGTAGCTGATGTCCAGATTCAGCTTCATTCTTATCTGATCTCCTGCTATGGTCCATGTTTGGGAACTTTGTCACTTATTTCCAGTTCAGCTGTTTGCAACAGAGCTCTGAAGCTCTGTGGAAGTTTCTAGGGTAGTGGTTCTCAACCTGTGGGTCGGGACCCCATTTGGGGTCGAACGACCATTTCATGGGGGTCGCCAAACAACGCAGTCTGCCATTTTCCCCCCCTTTTCCTTAGCTGTGCTACTCCCTTTTATTATATTGGCTTTTGAAAGCCAATAGAATAGACTCTCTTGAATAGAGTCTAATTCTATTGGCTTTCAAAAGCCAATAGGAATTGTCCAGGCTGTCTCTGCCCTGCTGAGCCCGCCAAAAGTCCCATTCTGCAAACGGTGCTTCACCAGTTGAGTAGTCCTCAACTTATGACCGGTTGAGTAGTCCTCAACTTACGACCGGTTGGGGGGTCGCGGCATTAAAAAGGTTGAGAACCACTGTTCTAGGGTATCCTCCCAGCTCCTGGGCTCAGGCCAGCTTCTCAACTTCCCGACAGAGGTTCAACAAACACAGGAAAGTGAAAGTACCTTGAATGTTTTTTATCTCCCCCTTTAGAACCATTCATTTTTGGAAAGTTGGGGGGGGTGTTCATTGAGTGCTTTTAATGTTGCCTCCTATTGGACAATTGGATAAAAGAACTGATAAGCTCATGCTGTTTAGAATTTAAGACTCCTTATTTTGGCCAGATGGGTGGCAAACAAATCTAATAAATAAAATATAAATAAATAAATACATCTTGGCCTTCTGGATACTCCATTCCGACAGACTTACAACATCTGAAGCATCACTTCAACACCATTGGCACTGAGAAAATCACCATTGGTCAATTGCAAAAGACAGCTTTACTTAGAACAGCTTACTTGCAACTTGCAACTATATTTTTAACACCATCAAACAACAACATCTGCTTATCCCAGGTCCTTGGGAAGGATGCAGTAGGTGGATAAAAATGCCAAATGTAGTCTAAACATCTGGCTGACTGTATGACCAACTGTAATAATATATTAATAAATTTATGTGCCACAAGACAAAGGAGCAATTATAACCAAAAAGAAACAAGCCCAGAAAGGAAGAATGGGGCATCAGTCATAACAAAATATGGCATATAGTTGAGTTTATTATGCCACTTGGAATAAGTTTTCTTATTTTTTTACTTTAACTACTGTACATATTAGTGTTTCCATTTCCATATTGTGTGTGGTTGATCTTCAAACGGGGATTAAATGGTAAACCAACCTGTGAAATAAATAAAACAATTATCACTTCTAGTCTCAGTGTTTTAAAATTGATGGCTGGAGGGATTTCACACTGGGACATAAATGAAGAGGCTTATGAGTCTTCAGGTGGCCCAAAAATAAACAATAACATATATATGTTGTACGCTATTAATAAGAAGATATCAGATGAACAAGCTAGAGATTTCATGCATTTGTACAGCTTTCCCTTTTTTACTAATCAGTGGTAATTCTGGGTCAGCCTTAGCCCAGAATGTTGTTTAGGAAGATAAGCTGGTCTCCTAACTGTAAGTGAGATGCCCCTTTGTTAAGCAGCGGAGCAGCAAAAGAGGCTACAGGCAGCAACATTTTGTATCCCCACCCCCCACTGCTAGGCACATCTGACTTCCTGGAGTATCTTCCTCATTCCATGAGTGTGTTTGTTGTATGTGCACATACAGATCTTCCTATGTATCTTCTTCCAGAGCACAGTGCAAGGGCATCCTACATTTGTGCACACAGATTTAAGGGGGACAATAGGCATATGCCTGTGTGGTGCCTACGAACAGCAGAATGTGGGTTGTCTGCAGAATACAACAGCCCTGGGTAGTGTCCATAATGGCTAACTGCTGGCATCAGAGGATGTTAAAGGCAGCTGATGACTCGGTTTGGAATTGACAACCAAGTCTTGTTTTTAAAAAGGTGGCAGGAGGAATAAGAGAAAAGATCTTTTTTTACTGTGGAAGAAGAGACAGCCAGGATCTGGGGAACAGCAGGGGTGTGGGCTGGGGGAGAGGGCATCTGCTTAAAACTCTGAATAGTTGGAAACCTTTTCTGCAAGCTTTGGCCAAAAGAGTCCCCACCACCACCACCATTCCCGGCAGCAAGCCCAGTCCAGTCCACAGTTGCTCCTGAATAGATTAACCAGATTTCCATAATTAGAGTGCAAGGGGACAATGGGATTCTCTCCTCAGTAGCCCCCCCTCCTTCCTTTTGTCTTGGGCTTTGGATAATGGGCCAGCCGAGAGGGTGGGAAACTGACAGGCTCTTTGGTCACTGGGCAGTAATTCTCTCACACTGCCAAGGGAGCACATTGAAACATCTGCCTTCTTTGGGAATGCTTATTCACGTTCCATTTCAAATGCCTGACAACTTCTCTCTCTCTCTCTCTCTTCCTCACCCCCACCACTTTTCTCCTTTTCCCTTTTTTTAAAATGAAAGGTAAGAGATTAGTTTAGATATGTTGCCTTTTGTCCATAGCTTTCATCCACCATAAACACACCACGGCTAGGTGTGTTTCCTTTCTTTGAGATAGGGCTCCCTTTCCTAAAATTTAATAAAATGGAGACCCAGATCCATGCGATTATAGCCTGACCATCTAGTAAAGGCCCTCTCGGTAAAGTCAAAAATCAGCTCCAAAGATTTGTGTTTAATCTAAAAGCATAGCTTTTAGAAGAATAAGTCATACTGTATGTGACACAGTGCAGATGATTCAGAATTTACCCTGCAGGGACCTTGACTAATAACTCTCACTGTTAAATATTGATATTTGAGTTCCTGCTTTGATTATATTCTCTTTGCTATTTAAGTGCTTCTCTTAAATTTGCTTTTGAAGGGAGGCTTTTTGAAAAGTCCTGCTCAGATCAGTGCATGTGGATATGGCATACAATGGGATCCATTCTCTGATAATGTCCATAATATTGAATTCTGCTTTAATATTCATTGTTGGCTAGGGAATTCTAGGGGTTGAAGTCCATACATCTTAAAGTTGCCAAGATTGAGAAACACTGGGCTACTAAATAATTTCCCCATTTAAAATAACTTAAGCTCTGAGGGTACAATAGACCGTCCCCAAAGCCTTAGCTATACCCCTGGAGCAGGGCCATTTGTAGTAAAAGAAGTCAAGATGGTGGCCTTTGCTGTGCAACTGAAGCCCCACCCCCTTTCATGTGCATCTTCTGATGGATGCAAAAAGGGGTGTGCTTTCAATCCTTTCCTCACAAATGTCCGCTTTGAGCATTTTGACCTTCATCCCAGATAGCCCTGCTGCAGAACCCTTCCAAAACTCCCATGAAATTGAAGCAAAAGGAGAAAATTATGAAATACATTATGAAATAATTTGACTCACTAAGCACTGAATTTAATTGAAATCCATTTTTGCCTTGACCACACTGACATTTTTCATCCCAACAAAGCTGGTCAGGGGTTTTGAAATTTAGGATTTAACTGAGTAGAATGTGCACAAGCAGGATTCAGTTTGTTAGATGTCGTAATTTCTTTCTTCCTTAATATTTTTAGTTTTATAAGTCCATTTTTCAAGACACTCTAGAATTTATTTAGAAAAAAACTGAAGAGTTAGGCCTTAATCTATTTAAATGAAATTCTCATGTTTTTTTCTTAACTAAATTCATCAAAAAGTTAAATGTAAATTTTGCCTTACTTTCAATGGAACCGACCACAATTAACTTTTTCTGGTTTAAGGCCTCTGTGTTGGGAATTAGAATTTTTCTGTGTAATCTTTTGCAGCTGAGAGTGCAACTGAGCTACATTTTGTTAAACCCACAAGATATTAGTCATTGGCAATAAACCAAGATAAATATAATAACAAAGTCAGTTATAATTTTCCAAAACACTTGTGCCACATCCTTCCACTGGAGAGTATGTTCCTAGCTGATTTTTTTAAAATAATTCTTTTAGGTACTGGTCTCTCTTGAAATCTTAAACTTTAAAGTCAAAAGAACAAAAAGTAATGCTTTGGGGAGTTACTTAAATTGTATTGCAATAGTTGCTCTTGTGCAGGGGTGTTAAACTGCTGGCCCACGGGCTGGTTTCATCATACCGGAGCTGCACCCACCCCATTGCCGACAATGGCGAAAAAGCTCCGACACGTTGTGCGATGTCACGTGACGTCGGGGTTTGACATGTCTGCTCTTGTGGAAGTTAGGATGTATTTATTTGATTCATATTCTGCCTTTCATTTAATTCTGTGAGCTGTCAAGAAATTTCACTCACTAAACTTCCAGCAAACTAAAATCAAAGTCACAAAAGCTTTTTATATATATATATATATATATATATATATATATATATATATATATATATATATGTAGGTCTTTGGTTGTTCGGGTTTTCTCCCGCGTAAAATTGGAAGTGTCATGGCGACATTTCGACGAAGTCCCATTCGTCATCTTCAGGCTGGTGTTTTCAGCTTCGTGCTTCGAGCAGCAAGATATATATTTGTTTTCTGAGGTTTTCGCGGGTGTTTGTATGTAGGTCTTTGGTTGTTCGGGTTTTCTCCCGTGTAAAATTGGAAGTGTCTTGGCGACGTTTCGACGAAGTCCCATTCGTCATCTTCAGGCTGGTGTTTTCAGCTTCGTGCTTCAAGGAGCAATGTGTGGTCTTAGCTGTTTCTTCCTTTTAACTGCCAGTGGGGGTATGAACTGATTGGGTGGGAGCTTGGCTGTGTTCTGATTGGGTGGAGGTATGTTCTGATTGGTTAGGGGCGTGGCTGTGCTCTGATTGGCTGGGGGGTTGGCTGTGCTCTGATTGGCTGGGGGGTTGGCTGTGCTCTGATTGGTTGGGGGTTGGCTGTGCTCTGATTGGCTGGGGGAGTGTTCTGTTTGGTTATGCTCAGGTTAGTCTGAGTTGCAGGGGGGTTTAAGATTTTGGGCTGCCTTGCTATTTTTTGGCTTCGCGTTCGTGGTCGTACCTCATCTTCATGGAGGGTGTCAGTTTGCTTCATGTTGGATTGGAGGGGTTTAAAGTGGCTAATGATGCAGCTGTGGTCTGGCTTCTGGTTTGTGGTCGTGCCTCATCATCGGTGTGGCTTTGGGTTTGCTTTTTGCGTGGATGTGTGGTGGTGACATCCTGTGTGGTTTTTGTGAGTGTGGATCTGGTATCATTTTTTGTATTAGGGAGTCGTTTGTCAATAAGGGCGGGTTTCCAAATGGCTGGTAGGCGGGAGGTATCATCTCGCTTGTTCATGCTGTGTGGGAGTTTTTCTATCTCGATGGCTTCTCTGATTATTCTGTTATTAAAATGTTCACTTTTGGCAATGGTTCTGGTATTTTTAAAGTCAATTTCATGTCCTGTGGCTTTAAGGTGTTGGACCAGGGAAGATGTTGGTTCCTCTTTTTGACTGAGTTCTTATGTTCTTCAATGCGTGCACTTATTCTTCTATTGGTTTGTCCGATGTATGTGTTGGGACAAGCAGTGCATGGGATTTCATATACTCCTTGATTTTCTAAGTCAATTTTATCTTTGGGGTTTCTAAGGATGGTGGATATTTTTCTGTTTGGGCAGAATGCTGTTTTGATGTTGTGTTTATGGAGGATCTTACTGATTCTGTCTGTGGTCCCTTTTATGTATGGGAGGAGGGCTTTGCAGTTTTCTTGTTCTTCGTCTTGGATTTTAGTGGGGGTTTCTTTTTGGATTAGGTTTGTAATCTTATTTCTTTGGAATCCATTGGATGTTAGTACATTGGTGAGAGTGTGTAGTTCAGTTTTTAGGTGTTGTTTGTCAGCTAAGTGTTTTGTTCTGGAGATGAGTGTCTTGGCTACGGAGTTGATCTGTGCTGGGTGGTGGTGTGAGAGAGCGTGCAGATAGCGGTTTGTGTGTGTTTTCTTCTGGTAGATGGTGTGTCCTAGGGAGCCATTGGATTTCTTGTAGACTAAGACATCCAGGAAGGGAAGTTGGTTGTTAGAATATAATTGTTAAAGTATAGTATACTCTAAAGTTAAGAGTATAATGGTAGAGTATAATTGTTAAAAATTAGCTTAGACATTTATGGTGGGGAAGATACATATGCATGTCTGGTGTTGTTTTCAGAACATAAATATCAAGTATTTATTCCATTTCACCATTTTAGAATGATTTAATTCATGCTTTTCTTCATAATGCCCTATAAGAAGAAAGTAGCTGTAGCTTGTTAAAAATTGTTCAAGCAATATTTGGACAGTGGCAGCACAAAACACAAAAGATCTGTTTTCTTCCCACCCACCTGTCCCTTTCATATATATTTATTTTCCTTTGGTATCTCCCCTCCTCCCCACATCATTTGATAAAGTGCTGAGGTAATCTCTCTAAGAATCATCAGTTGTTTGACAGCCTAATAGGTATAGGAAAAATATCATCTGCATAATTTATGTTTCTGTGCTCTGTAGCTTCAAAGCTTTAGGGTAAAATTTAGCTAGATGCAGAGGTGGATGGAAGGAGATTGTAATTTCTAGATAGATCTCCAGGTGAAATACATTGCAATTGTTTAACAGAAAAAGCAAAACAGCTCCCCAGCTAAACAAATAAAATAAAAAATACTGAAATATGAAGGACAGTCAGAAATGGAATTTTGCCTATGTCACTGTGGGAACATAATTCAGTTTGGCAACCCAGAAAATATTCCCGATTTTAGACTTTGTTCATTATATATGGTATTTTTAAAAAATGTGGCTTTAGTTTAAGCACACACAAAATATATCCCAAAGCTAAAAGTTTCTCCTCTGAAAAAGCATGATGATTTCAGTAAGATGCTATGACTGTGCTCCAAGTATTAATGAGCTCACTCTAGGACTGGAAAATTCAAATAATTAAAATTTACTGAGTACAACTTGGCAAGTGGGTGTCCATATAAATTGAATAAAGAAAATTTAAGAAAAAATAAGCTTCAGATTGATAAAAAAATTAATATTTGCCTTGTTAGTGACTAAAAATATGTTTTCAGAAATTGTCTCCCTCCCTCCCTCCCTCCCTTCCTTCCTTCTTTCCTTCCCTAGCACGGTTTTTGGGAAAAGGCAGAGAAGAGAGCAGTTTCTTCTTTTTACCCCATCTCATTCTTTGAATTTTGCAAAAGAAAGCTACTTGATGCCTTGCTTCTGCTGAAATAACTGTGCCAAGGGAAGGAAGGAAGGAAGGAAGGAAGGAAGGAAGGAAGGAAGGAAGGAAGGAAGGAAGGAAGGAAGGAAGGAAGGAAGGAAGGAAGGAAGGAAGGAAATCTCTGAAAATATATTTTTAGTCATTAACAAGACAAAATGTTAATTTTTTTATTAACCTGAAGCTTATTTTTTCTTAAATTTTCTTTATCCAGTTTATACGGACACCCACTTGCCAAGTTATGCCCAGTAAATGTTAGTTATTTGAATTTTCCAGTCCCAGAGTGAACTCATTAATACTTGGGGCATAGCCACCATGAACTGAAGCATCTTATGCTGGGTTCCCTTTAGTGATTTAAAACAACAATCACATTTTTCCTAATACTCCTGGGATGCCTTTTCCTTTAATAATTTACTGCTGCAAGGCAGAAATCTCTGCTGCTATTTCAGCACATGACATCATTCTCTCCCCCTCCCCAAAAATACCCCACCTCACATATCGCAGGGAGCCTAGTGTTTCCTGGGAGGTTTCTCTTCTTTTGTCTTCCCCTTTCCAAAGGTCTCCCTGTGGAGTGCCTTCTTTTAATTCTCTATCATTCCTTTATTTATTTATTTATTTGGCTGGGGGTTATAGATGGGATTCGGGGACAGAGGTATTGATGGCAAGAATGCCCCTCCGTGGGCTTTGCCTTCTTGTGCCTTTTAATATAATAGTGAGCAAATGCAGGCAGGATGCTGAAGAAAGCCCGGTTAAACCTGCCATTTAAATCCTCTTGTGTAAGTTTGATATCCAAAGTGGAAGGACAAATGCCATATAAGTCAATTAAAGCATTAGGTAATCTAATTGTGCTGTGGTCACCAAGTGGCTTAAAGGCTGAATGGAGGCTGCGCTTCCCCGCCACCCCTTCCCCACCTCAGCCTTCCCCTGAGGCCCTTGCAAATGAGGAGGAGGAGGAGGAGGAGAAACCCTGCCCAGGGAAGGGGGAGCAAGAATACACACACACACACACACACACACACACACACACACACACACAAATACAGAGAAAGAGAGAGAGCCATGGACCAACAATAGAAATGAAAGACCCAGCGCTGGAAAGCTAGGGTTGCAACCACAAAGCCAGAGGGTCGGGACAGATTATAAATATTACAAAATACATTGTAAAGAGAGAGTGGCAGGAAAGGTAGTATTTGCCTGGATAATGTGGAAAGTGTTGGGGGCCTCAGCCCCTCAGCCCAGTGCTCTTTTTTTTTCACCTTCTGGAGCCTGGAAGGTTTTTGGAATTTGCTTCGCCCCTCAGCAAGGCTTCTGAAATGTCTTTGCTCATTAGGGCAGGAGGATGAGAAGCCCACAGGCCTGGGGTTAAAAAAAACAACAACGGGCGAGTTGGGGGTGGGTGGGAGAAAAGAACGCCAAAACCAGCCCAGAGCAATTAAAGTTACTTAAGTCAGGACGAATGATGTGCTGCTAGCATTCCTCCAGCATGGCGCTTGATTGCTTCATTGTGTGCATTCCTCTGCCGAGTTGTGATGGAGCAGCTGAGGCCAGAGGAGGAGGGAAGGGCTGGGGTGGGTTTCTTGGTGTCACTCTACCAGGTTAAAAGAGCTCTGGCTGGCTTGCCTGCAGACTTCTTCAACCAGGAAGCTTCCAGATGGGTTGGACTCTATCTCCCATTATCCCCAACTGATGGTGTGCTAGATGATGAAATAGGAATCCAATCCAATTAGTAGCCACTGGCTTAAGAAAAAACTGCCCAGTGATAAAAAAAAAAATAGTATAAAAAGCAACTCCTTAAGCAGGGACTATACCTCTATTTTTCTCATAATTTAAGGTAGGCATGCATGCTTCAGGAAATATATACTGGTAGTCATCAGCTTACAACCACAGTTGAGACCTGAACTTTCATTGCTAAGTGACGTGGTCATTAAGTAAGTCACTTCCAATTTTATTGTCTTTTTTGCATGGTAGTTAACCAAATTTGGTTTCCCCTGTTGACCTTGCCTGACAGAAGCCCCCTGGGAAGGTCATAAAAGGTGATCACATGACCCTGGGATGCTGCAACCCTTGTAAATGTATGCTGGGTTGCCAAGAATTTGGATTTTGATCATGTCACTATGGGAATATTGTTAGTGTAAGAACCAGTTGTGAGTCATTTTTTCTCCATTGTATCTCCAAACTTTGATCGTTAAACAAATAGTCAAAAATTGGGAACTACCTATACATACATCTATATCACGGGTGTCAAACGCGATCGTGTTACGTGATATATCGTGATGTATCATAACTTTTTTGCCTTTGCAGAACCAGGGTGGGCGTGATGCACCCGGCCTGCGGGCCACCAGCTTGACACCCCTGATCTACATTCATACACCACCTTTATCTATAAAGGAGAAAAGAGAGTAAAGGGTGATAATAAGAATGGTGCTCCTCCCCTGTTGATATACCTTGATCTGAATCACTTCTGGATGGAAATAGTGCCAGGGACTCTCCTTGGAATCAGTTCAGGAAATATCCCGAGTACTTACTACTGCCCCAAGCTAATTCTGAAACAACTTGACCTCTTCATGTGTCTGAATGTATCTGAATTAGTTCAAGTTGCTGTAGTTCAAGTTTAATGTATGCCGATTAGTGTACATTCAAAGTGACAACAAAGTTATTATTCTAAGTTATTATTATTCTAAAGATGCTGAATTTTACATTAAAAAATACAATAATTTGACCTTCCAAATGACTCTAGCTTCCATATCAACCTCCCATTCATTAAATCAGAGTCCCCCAACGTTTTTGGCTTTGCGGACCGGGGGGGGGTTCTGCATACGGCGGGCAAGCATGTGCGCATGCAGCTTGCCCGCTGCTCATGCAAGTAGGGATGCACATGGTCACCTGCCAGTTCCGTGACCCGGTTCCTAAAGGCCCAAGGCCCAGTAGTGGGCCACGGCCCGAGGGTTGGGGATCCCTGCTTTAAATGACCCTCCAAGGCCAGTTTTCCTTTTGTGTGTATATATTTTCTGTCAGACAACAGTTGTTTAGCAAGAAGGCTTTCTTAGCAGTGGGAATTTAGTTAACAAATGCCCTTCCCATAACATTTTGCATGGGAACTAATGTTACTCTAATTTACAGCATTTTAATTTATTCAAACACTTAGTAATTGCTGTAATTTTAATAGGCAAATGGTAGTTGCTGTTGGGTTTTATGCTTTTAGTTGTCTTTGCTAGCCTTGTACTGCACCCTCAAGCATCTAGATGTTCTAGAATTCTCGCTGCCAGGACCCTGGCCAGCATTGTCCAAGATATTGGAAGTTGGAATTTAGCAAAGTCAATCAATCAATCAATCAATCAATCAATCAGAATAGAGCTGAAAGGGATCTTGGAGGTCCAACCTCCTGCTCAAGCAGGAGACCATATCATTTCAGACAAGTGACTGTCCAATCTGTTCTTAAACACCTGCAGTGATGAAGCACCCACAACGAAGAGCCCTGGTGGTGCAGTGGTTATTATGCAATACTGCAGGCTACTTCTGCTGACTCCCTGCTCAAGGTTGACTTAGCCTTCCATCCTTCTGAGGTCGGTAAAAATGAGGATCCAAATTGTTGGGGACAATAGGCTAACTCTGTAAACAGCTTAGAGAGGGTTGTAAAACACTATGAAGCGGTATATGAGTCTAAATGCTATTGCTATTCTGATGGCAAGCCGTTCCACTGGTTAATTGTCCTCATTATTAGGAACTCCTTAAATCCAGGTTGCTTCTCTCCTTGATTAGTTTCCATCCATTGTTTCTTGTCCTGCCCTCTGGTGCTTTGGAAGCCCAAAGTGCTGTGAATTTCTCTCCAGATGCCTGAGCTAGTATAGCCCCTGGATCTTGATATGGTGGAAAGGGATACATAAAGTTTAAACTGAAATAGATAACTTTTGTTGAGGATTTATAAATTATGCTGCATTCTTGTTAATTAATTAATGGTTTATAAGCTATGGCTTTATGAATATGAGTGCTCTGAATTAATGACAATTCATTGCAAAAGAAAACTTCTCATATATATTTAGATAATTCTGTCTTTATATAAATCTTTAAAGCAAGAATCCTGAGCTGCAAGCTATTAGGGATTGGAAACATCTTTAAGTACAAGGTGCCATTACCATATCCTGTACATGGCATAGAAATCAAGATGCCCTATAAAAACAACACCAAGAAATTGAATGAACACCAAATATCTGGGCATCCTTCAGAATGACAATATCAAGTGCAGTAAAATCAAAAGAAAATTAGAAGTGAATACATCATAAGAGTGAAGATCAGGGGTCTTCAAACTTGGCCCTTTTACGACTTATGGCAGTGATGGCGAACCTTTTAGAGACTGAGTGCCCAAACTGCAACCCAAAAGTGCCAGGTGGGTGTGGCCCATTGGCTGGGTGTAGCCCATTGGGTGGGCGTGGCTGCAGTGGTAACGGAAGACTGGGTGGGATTAAAAAGTTCAATCAATCAATTCCAACTTTGCAAGACCTTTTTTTTTTCCCGCGAGAAGTTGAAATTGACTGAACCTTTTTTTTTTTTGCACATGGCAGCAGAGGCCTAAAGCGAAAAGGTTTTATAAAACCCAGCTGAAGGCATAGGACTGGGGTGACGGCGCGCGTGCCCACAGAGAGGGCTCTGAGTGCTGCCTCTGGCACCCGTGCCATAGGTTTGCCACCACTGACTTATGGACTTCAACTCCCAGAATTCCTCAGCCAGGCATGCTGGCTGAGGAATTCTGGGAGTTGAAGTCCACAAGTCATAAAAGGGCCAAGTTTGAAAACCCCTGGTGAAGATCTTAATATCCTAACTCAGTGGAGAAAATACCAGCAAGACAATTAACACTTGGGCAATTCCAGTCGTAGACACATAACTGCAATAGTAGCCTGGACTCAAGCAGAACTCAAACCCCTGGATAGGAAGCCAGAAAAATTGGCAGTGATAAATCATGCCCTTCATCCACACACCAATGTTGACAGACTCTATTAACTGAGGAAAATATGTGAGCATGGTGTTATTTCCATAGAACATCTTGATTTCTTCACTATTTTTCTCCTGTAAGGGTGGCTTGTTTGTCCAGTGCAAAGTCCATGGGAGTATCTTGGCTGTATATAAGGACAGTGTTGAGCAATGATTCTATTTCAAATGGTGTTTTCCCATACAATTTCAGATCATCCACAAAAAGGAGGCAGGATAGCCTGGTAGATGTTTTTGATGTTTGATAAGCCATGGCCTGAATTATTTAGCAGTGTTGATAGAGGAATCAGTGCAAAGACAAACAGGAGCGGTGATACGTTTCCTTGAAAGATAGAACATAGATTCTTGTCTTGATATTAACTTCTCCTAGTCTATCACTATTGACCAACAATTGCCTCTTCATAGTGTCATTAATCATGGCAAAACGTTTCTGACTTCTGTTATTTCTAGGCATGTGATTATCCAGTCATGTGGCAAAGAGTTGAATGCCTTTTTGTAGTCAATCCATGCCACATTCAAGTTGGTCTTCTTTCTCTTGCAGTTTTCCAAAATCTTGTCAAATAGGGGTTGATTTTTTGTTCCTCTGCTGTTTCGGCGGTTTCCTTTCTGCTCAGGTGAAAAGCTTGTTTTCAACTAGATCAGTGATGGCGAACCTTTTAGAGACCGAGTGCCCAAAAACTGGCCCCATCCCTGCTGTGCCCCCCATCCCCTGCCCCACTTGCCCACAGGGCCACTCACCGCCTCCAGGGCCCGCCGCAGATTGCCCAGACAGCCCAGCAGCACTATGGCGGTCACGCCCTCTGCCCGCGCCCTGCAGCATCAACTGTGCATGATGGGATGTGAGGGCAGAGTCTTGTCTACGCTGCCTGGCTGCCATGTCCTTGGCTGTGCTGCTCCACATGGGCCACGCTCAGGGGCGACTCTCCTTCAGGGGGGCTGCTGGAGAGGAGGTGGTCACGAGGGGAGGCGAGGCTGGGGTAATGGCACGTGTGCCGTCAGAGTGGGCTCTGAGTGCTGCCTCTGGCACCCGTGCCATAGGTTCGCCACCACTGAACTAGATGCTATTGAACTACCACATCAGTTAGCAATTCGAAAGTTGTTGGTAACCAGATAATTGGCCTGTAGTTGCCGGATGCTGCCTCTTTTGTTGGATCTTTCATTATCAGGTAGGTTTTGCCAGATGTTAACCAATCTTTAATTTTGCCTTCTTGTTGTTAAACTGTTTGGCAAGGAGTAGATGTTCTGTTATTTCAGATTCTGGATGTTGTTCTTTCTAGAACTGCTGCATTCTTTCCAGATATTCTCTTCTCATTGGGCTTGATGGTTAGGGCTTCTTCTCTTCTGAAGAGAAGAGAAATTCTCCCTGCTAGCCCATCTTCAGAGAGAAGTTCCCTGAAGATGGGTTCTAGTACGAGTCCAAATGCTCGGAAGACAAAACCTGGTGACCGGCTCAGATTGGATCCTGCAACCTGATGTATCCTTTGGGAATGTCATCAAATTGTTCGCATAATATAATTTTAACCTGATGGCAAAGAACTTCAAAAAGAACAAAGAACAAACAAGAAGGAGCAAATCAGATTTTGTGAAATTAGAGTAAAATCGCCTATAGAGATCAGCCAGCCTAATTACAGTACATGTTTTTGATGATATCATCTAAGTGGGCTACAACAATTATTTATGAAAACGGCTTCAGCATCATGGCAGACAGCTCGGTGAAATGTTTTCACTAAAGACAGTCCTAGGAATAAAAACAAGAAAGAAACTAATCTATGAGAGTATCATAATGCCAAAGATGAGGGCTTTTCATTGATCTGTGGTTTGGATTGCTTCAAGGAAGAACTTCTGAGTGGGATACTTGTTGACAATAGGGAGAACCAGAGCCCTGTCTGAAAGCCTGCCCCACAGAGTCAGTCTTCTGATGTTGGAGGCATGGAGCTCATCCCTGCTTTCACCAGCAGGTAAAAAGGCCAATTCTATTGAGCACAGAGAGGCACAGAGCCACCTGGATGGTTGGAGGGAAAAGTCTTGTTTCATTGAGGTATGACATTCAGAACAGGGATAACTCTACTTCACAGGCTGGAAATCTCCCAAAATCTGAGATATAGTCACATTTGGAATAATGTACATAGTTTTGAGTTGTTGCACACCAGACAAGACCACAAGCAGAAAGAAACTAGCAATCAATATTATATTTATAAAAACCAAACTATAGGTGTAAACTGAATTATAGATTGCATAGTAGATTACATACTATAAATGGCTTTAGCTTTACTAAAGGCTGCTGCATTTAATAGTTAGATAAGATGTTAGATACTTCTCTGGCAGAATTTTGGAAATTTCTTAATTTTCTAATTATATTTTCTGGCTTTTACTACTATTTAAATGCTCCCCACTTCAAACTGGCAAAAAAAAGTAATATGTTGTGGTTTTTTTTAGCAACTGGGAGCAAAGGGGCCATTTAGAGCTATAAAAGGGGAATTGTGGGCTGCATTCAGCCTGTAGGTTGTCCACACTTGTACAACAGAAGTGACTATTAATGCAATATATTTAAAAAGAACCCGTAAATTCCCTTGCTAAAATCTTATTGATATTAATACATGTAGTCCTAGACTTATGACAGTTCATTTAGTGACTGTTCAAAGTTACGATGACACTGAAAAAAGTGACTTATAACTGTTTTTCACACTTACGACCATCGTAGCATCTGCACGGTCATGTGATCAAAATTCAGACGCTTGGCAACTGACTCATATTTATGACAGTTGCAGTGTCACCTTTTGTGACCTTCTGATAAGCAGAGTCAAGGGGGAAGCCAGATTCACTTAACAACCATGTTGCTAACTTAACAACTGCAGTGACTCACTTAACAACTGTGGCAAGACAGGTCGTAAATTGGGGCAAAAATCACTTAGTAAATGTTTTGCTTAGCAACAGAAATTTTGGGCTCAATTGTGGTTGTAAGTTGAGGACTACCTGTATTAAACTAATATGCAACAACCAGATGACATGCCCTAGTCATATATGTTAATGTGCGTTCAGATTTATTGTAGAAAGAAAGGCAGTTACACAACTCTTTATCTAGTAGTAAAAGTAAACTCTTCACATTGAGCTCTGTTCCTTGGGACTATAGGATTTTATATAATATTTCCAGGCAATTATATAGTCCAGGCAGAAGAAGAACATCATAGCTTCAAAATCTAAGGGACTGGTTTGAACAAAATTCCTCAGCACCTTTTCGTGCGGCTGCTGATAAAAACAGGATCGCCAACATGATCGCCAATGTCCGATAACGGATATGGCACAAGAAGAAGAAGAAGAATTATATAGTTGTGATTTGCGATTGCTTTCTTGCAGTATACCTTTTCAACATTGTCTAATCTCCATTCCTAGTATTTCCAGTAGCTACGTATCCATAGGTATCTTGCTGTCTAAGAATAGCCAAGGTTGACCAGCTGCTGACACACTGCAGGGCTGATTCAGGACTTCATATAGGAAGCTCAGAGTACATTCTTAGTTTAGATACTCCCAGCTTTTTCATTTTTTTTCAATTTTATTTATCCAGCTTATTCTACTTTGCATAGTTGTTATGAATATATATATATATATATATATGTATGTATTTTGTGCAGTAATAATCGTAGGTAATTCTCAAATGCGCCACTGGGTTTGTTTCAGGGTGCATTTCCTTTTAAATCTAAAGCTAATTCTGGTCCCTTTGTTCTTTCCTTCTAGCTCTGTCAAAGATGCACTGGACACCAGAGCATGCCCAGCCCCTGAATCAGTGGCCAGAGCAGCACCTTGATGTCTCCTCCACCACCTCCTCACCTGCCCACAAATCTGATCTCTACCACAGCAGTCGGCAGCGCTTCAACTATGCCTGGGCCAATGATGACATCTCTGCTCTGACTGCTTCCAACCTGCTGAAGAGGTATGCGGAGAAGTACTCAGGAGTCCTCGACTCCCCTTACGACCGGCCATCAGCACTCAACACCTATGGGGATGGTGCCTTCGGACCCCTCAATGGACAGAAGGGGGAGATGGAGCCTTGGTCAATGGCCCACAGCGCCGAAGGAGTTTACCCTCTGACCCCAATGCATGATGGACTGTCCAGCTCCAAGGGGATTGTCCCTCCTCCTGTCACACCGGGTAACAGTCTTGGTACATCCCCCGTGGTTTCCACTAACCTGTCTGACTCAATTTATCCCAGTAACACTTGTGGGGGACCCACCACATCTGGCAGCCTCGGGGCATCTCAGGAGTATCCGTCGGGCTACAGTGGAGCCTACCTGCCCTCAGGCTATTGCAGCCAGCCCACTTCAGCACTTCCCCCTCCGCACCCATCCACCCACCTGCATAGCTCTGGCCTCTTGCAGCCTAGCCATCCTTCCACCACCCTTGTCCCTGGATATACTTCTTCAGGACCCATGTACAATTACGCTTCAGGGAGCTACCCAGCCCAGCCCAGTTATGGTGCCATCCACCCTCCCCATCCTTCAGCTTCATATTTACCCACAGGCATTGCTGCCCCCACACCCATCCCTCCTTCCTCTCGCCCTCCTGTGGTCCCTGGTTACAGCTACCAGAGTCCTCTCTCTGTAGCACCCTTGAGTGGTGAATCAGGGAGCTCTTTGAAAAGAAAGGCCTTTGATATCGCTGGCGGGGAGGACGATGGCGAAGGCAGGTATCGCAAATACAGCTATGAGCAACCAAAGTCCCCATATCAGATGTCCGACAATGGTGAATGTAGAGGGAATGGATTCAGCCGGAGCTCAGAGGTGCCTTTCAAAGGTGGGAAAAGGCCAAGTGGAGCAGGAGTGGTGGCAACCACAGTGGCTTCCGAGGAGCCCATTGGAAAGTTCAACAACCAGGCTATGAAAGGAATGGTCTCTCCAGCTTACAGTGTTAGTGAAGCCCCACTGAGGGCTAGTGAGAGCTTTGAGAAATTCACTCCTCCAGCTGCCAATGGGGAGCATGAGGGGGACTCCTTTGCTCTAAGGATGCAGCCCAAAACGTCAGCATTCAGTGGTGACAATAGCAGCCAGCCAGTAGAAGAACAGCTGAAAACCATGGACCCTTTCATTCTGGAATTGGTGAACAACAAAGTAATTGACTGTGGCCCTCCAGTCCAGTGGACGGACATTGCAGGACAAGTCTCTGTCAAAGCTGCCATTGAAGAAGAGCTTGTATGGCCCATCCTGAGGCCTGGCGCATATACTGGTGCAAGCCAACCACCTAGAACCATCCTGCTTTTTGGGCCTCGTGGTGTAGGGAAGACCCTGCTGAGCAGGTGCATTTCTACCCAGCTGGGATCTACCCTGTTGAAGCTCAGTGGGACAGCCTTAGTCTCCAAATGGAAGGCTGAGGCTGAGAAAATCCTACAGACCACCTTCTTTATATCCAACTGTAGGCAGCCTGCTGTTATTCTCCTCACCGACTTGGAATCTGTCCTAGAAGACGCTGCCATCTTGAAGTCCCAGTTGCTCACCTACCTGGACAAGCTTGCTACCTCAGCTGAGCAGAATGTGGTTGTCATAGCAACTACCACCAGGCCTGGTACTCTGGATGAAGCCACCCAAAGAAGGTTTGCCAAACGATTTTACATCTCCCCGCCAGACAGCATTGCAAGGCGGCAGATTCTGCACCATGCTTTAGCTCAGCAAAACTACTGTCTCAGTGAGAGGGAGATGGCCTCCATTGTCCAACTTACTGAAAGCTACTCGGGCAGTGAGCTCCTCCAGCTCTGTCAGCAGGCAGGGACCAACAAACTGCATAGCCTGCCTGGCCAAATCCAACCCACCTCCTACAAAGATTTCGAAAGTGTTTTCTGCAAGATCCACCCTGCTGTCTCTCAGAAGGAGTTGGACCTGTATGTGGAATGGGATAAAATGTATGGGTCTCACAATTAGTGTGGAAGCGCCTGTTCTTCTTTCCAAATAATGTTTAATCTTTTTGAGAGGAAGCTACTGGAAACATTGAATTCTCTGTTTGCTCTTAAAGGTCTTGGGGCGCTGTGGGTTCCAGTTTCTGAGAGTCTCATATCTCCTTCCCTATGAAAACATGGGAAAGGGTGAGAAGTAGTTTTCATCTCTTTAAAAGCAAAAAGCCACACCAATTGGATGCAAGTCCTCCCCTAGACTGACATGCAGCTTGTTTCTTTAAAAATGACTGAAAGTTTATGTGGTGGTTGTCAGATCTCTATGTTAATGAAAAGTAGTTGCTCAATGAACTCAGGATAACCTATTTATTATTGATCTGTTTTTCTAATCAACCCTTTCCAGACAGCATTGTAAAATATTCTGCCAGGTATTACCCCGTTTCCAGCTCCTTTTTAGTGCTGCACACCTCAAACACTTCTGTCTGACTCTTCACATTTCTGTTGCAGCCTCTCTCTATCTTTTTACCCTGGAGAAACTCTTGAAATAATGTTCAGGTCTCAGGGAAGCCCTGCATAAAAATAGCCAAAAAAGAAGAAGATACAAATACCTCACAATTCAATTCACTTCTAACCTACACCATCCACATTTTATAATATTTACAACAGCAAAATGGCAGGCTGGCAGCAACATCGTGGTGTATAAAAATTCCCACCACTATCAATGCTGGTGTTGCCTGGCTTGCAAAGTTCCCAAAAAACAAATTTTTTTTCCAAGCATGATGTCTGGCAGAATCCCATGATTTTGTCAAACTCTAATTAGGGAAGGTTGTCCTATAGGTAACAACCTATGGGTCATTCACTTATTATTTCTCAACAGACTCATTTTTCAGAGGCATATCTTACCATAAAGCAGATGGCATCAATATGTTTTGAGAGAAGGGGGTTGGGATATTTTAAAAATGTAGATTGTTGAATAAGCTAGGCTCTTTTTTATTTTTCTAATGTATGTAGTAGTGGTTTTTTCCCTTTTTTTAACTACTCAGGAAAAATAATTTACCTCAAAAAATAAAGAATGTTTGCATTTTTTTTAACTCAAGGAAAATAAAAATGATTTGGAGGGATTACAAATGTGCTTTATAAGGTGCACAAGAGAAAAAAAAGCAAGAATAAACTTGAAGTTGTTACAAAGGTGAAAGTTGAATGTATTTCAGGGGTGTTTCACAATATATAATGCCATAACTTACTTTCTTTTTGTTTAAAGAAAGCATTTTTGCCATAGCATTTAGGTGGAGTAATGTGTCTTCAAAGAATAAGAAGTATTAGTATTGTAGTTTCAAAGCCATGGCTAGTACCACTTTTTAAAGGAATCTTTTTATCACATTTCCAAATTCCAAATGGCCAAGTCATGTTTCCTTTTCCTATGCTTTTCATAGGACCTCATATAGTAAGATTTCCATAATAAAAGAAAATGTCCATTTGAGATTCCCAAAATATTTTGAGGCAAAGCAAAACAAAACATGGACCTGTGGTCCCTGTCAAATTATCCCAAGGGCCATGGCACAGTCTCTAACTTGGTTGCCCTCAAATTCCTGGTTGAATCTTCCAGAATTCTCCAGCTAACATGGGCATTTCTGAGAATTCTAGGAGCCAGACTGGGGAAACCTGGCCTATAGGATTCAATGAGTGTCTGCATGTGGAGAAGGAAGTTAGTAGATGAATAATGGTGCCCTTTTAGGTTCTTCGTTCAAGATTGAGAAGCTTCTACTAAATCTAATCCTCTGATCCAGGGGTCTTCAAACTTGGCCCTTTTATGACTTGTGGACTTCAACTCCCAGAATTCCTCAGCCAGGCATGCTGGCTGAGGAATTCTGGGAGCTGAAGTCCACAGGTCATAAAAGGGCCAAGTTTGAAGACCCCTGCTCTGATCCATCCCAGAGCAGGGGGAAGGTACGTCAACTATGGAGCTAGAACATTTATTTCCAACCATCCCTGCACAATTTGTTTTTTTCTGCCTCTTGCATTTTTGCCCCCTGACCTGGGAGTCACAATTTAAGAGGTAATCTATGTAGGTTTATACTCTGTACTGTTCCATTTATAGGTTTGTGTGTAAGTAAATGGAGGGCATGTCTTGTAAATGTTTCTGTAAGTGAATAATGTTACCCTCTGTGTAAGCATATAAGAAATCCTGCCTTTATGAAAATACAGTTGAAAATGGAATCATGTGACTTAGGAGAGACTTGTACCTTCTCAAGCAGGAGATACATGGCAGGAGACTCTCATGTGCCTACTTTGCATTGTCATTTTGTTGTTATTGTTGTTACAGTATGTTGCCATACTGAATAATTCTAATAGAGTGGTGTGTTTCTCAACTTCAGCAGCTCTAGGATGTGTAGACTTCAACTTCCAGAATTCCCCAGCAAGCATGCAATTAAAGGTGCTTGAGGTTGAGAAACACTGAGATAGAACCTGCTAGTTTAATATGTATATCCCAGATTGAGTATAATATGAGGCCTCAATGTATACACCTGCAGAGTTAAGTCATCTTTTGTCCCCATCTCCCCTCAAAATCCTTCAAACCCCAAAGTTAGTTTTGGAGAAGAAACTGACAATTCTTGCATCTAAATATTCCCATTTTGTAAAAGTTTACAAAAAACACTTCTTGGAATATGGAGAGAAATTGATCAAAGGTAAATCTCCAAATATTAAAATTACTATAGTAGATAGGAACCATCTGACTATATGGGAAAATAAGTTATTAAAAAGTTTATAAAGAATTTCATTTGTATATTCATAGTGCAGTAAGTCAAACCTAAGTTCCCTATTGAGGAGTAGGCTGGATTTTAATGGCACCCAGACTCTTTCTACAATCCCTGGAATTCTGCCTTCCCCTCAAAACTGCCTTGCCAAAATGCGATAGCAAACCAATAATGTGTTTTCCTTTTCCACAAATAGAGAGTAAAAATACAATAGAGTTGTTAAATTCCATCAGATAGAAGACACCTGTTTAGGTGGAAGCTTCTCAGGTGAGATATACTTCTTTTGCCAAAGTACTGGTTTATAAACCACAATGCCTTAGAGCAGTACCAAACATTATGGCTTAGTGCAAATTCTGATGCCAGCAGGAGTCTTGTTTGGGATACATCAATATCTACTCTATTTCAAATATAGCTAAATCTGGATCCAACCCAAATCCATGTGGACAGAACCAGAGAAATGTAATTGGCTTAAGAACTATTAGGGGATGAGTGACATCTTTAAATAGGTACTTTAGAGATACTTCCATATTCTACAGTTATAAGGATATCTCAATAAGGTCAATATAATTTGCATGTAAAGCACAGCATTAAAGTAGGAGACAGAACAAGCACTCGCATTTGCATTTAGCACTCAATGACAGGCTCCCTTGCAATGTCTTACTGGTGACTTCACACCTCTTCCTTCTTCTTCTTCTTGTGCCATATCCTTTATCGGACGTTGGCGATCATGTTGGCGATCCTGTTTTTATCAGCAGCTTCACGAAAAAGTGCTGCTGAGTTTTGTCCAAACCAGTCCCTTAGATTCTGAAACATCTTATTACTGTAAATTAATTAGCCAAAGTAAATAATAATCCCATATGGTTTAGAACAGGTGGGGAACTATGGCCTTTTTATGACTTAAGGACTTCAACTCCCAGAATTCTAGAAATTGGTCATAGTTCCTCAGCCCTGTTTTAGAAGAAGCCAGAAATTCCGCTTAACATCTCTAAAGATCATCTCTTCTTTAATCAAGAGATGGACTTCTTTGCAAGTCTAGTTATCAGATTAGGAATTTAAATTATATAAGGGATCTGGATTTTATTAGCTGCTTAAGGATCACAGTTGAGATGATCCAGAGACAAAACCAAAGCAAAGATTAACTACTTGATTCCATTTAGGATTTTTTCCCTGTACCAAATGAAAACAAACATTGCTGAGTTAAAAAGCTGGCTGAAAGTTGTAAACCCTACAGTTGTGGCTTAAGCAGTCAATTGTCATTTATGTTTCTGTTAAACCAAAGCACTTAATATCAGAAAAACAGAGCTGATTCAGAAGACTCCCAGTTCAGATGTGGATTTAATGGGTGTCTTTGGATAAGTCACAATCTTCCAACCTCATTTTTCCCATTTTGTAATGGAGACCTGTCTCTCTCAGACTTTAAGAGGATTTCATTAGGCACTTTGCATACAATAAATACTATATTGAAAAAAAGACCAACCTCTTCATCCATCGATCACTGAATGGACCACTCAATAAAAGTCCTCTCTAAATGTTGATTTAAGAGCTGATGCTCACGCTTCCATCTAGGTCAGCCCTTGATGCTATATAATTGGACAGTGTAATCATCTGCTTGGAAAATATTGCATTTGGGAGAATTTGCATAACAGAAAAGTAAGGGTTAAACTTCCAGTCTTCCCATTTGTTTTTGTTTTTTTTCTTTCCAGCTTTTAGCCCCTTGGCTCCTTACTGTGAAAACCAAAAATGTGGAGAAGAAAGAGGATCACAGAAGTGATCCTTGATCCTTTTATTAGGTGAAGACCTTTCATTAGGTTTATGTGTATTAATAGTCTATCATACAGTTATTTAGTTTGCAAATCTGAAACTAAAACCCACAAAGAGATAAATTGTATGATAAATTTAGGACAATCAAACCCATGGCACCCATTCTGGTTAAATTTGATATTTTAACAAATATCTTTACTGCTACTATGGGTCTTGTTGATTCATAGCCATCTTTTGCCCTAAGATCTCTTAACTCCTAATAATAAATGAAAAAAAAAATCAATTACCATCAATGTTAAAACCTGCTGTAGGTTAAATAGTAATGGGAGATGGTTGATTTTCTTAGTAAGAAAATTCAGTTTGATCAGTTAGCACTTTATTTTGGAATTAATGGAACATTATTCTGATCGAGGTTTATTTTTTTCTTATATTTATATTTTCCTGCCGTTATTATTGCTTTGTGAAAACCTCTCTCTCTTTTGTATATTCCATCTCTTTTTTATTCATTATAATGTCTGTTGATTTTTCCTTTCTAATTCACATGCCCTTATTTTTTGTTGTATTCTCAAGATCACCTGGCAATTTATAAGTCATTGTGAGCCTAGTGATTGATAAACATTTGTAGGGAATTTTCTGATTTTTTTTTCTCACTGAGGAAGCAACCTGAAATGTTGTTTTTCCCCAAATCAGAGGTCAGCTGCACATTCACTTAACAGTCATTTTTCCTGAACATTTTTTTAAATGAAGGATGGGAAGAACAAATAAGGGAAGCTGTTCTTCCTTCTGTCTGTCCCAGCTAGACCCTAGAATTACTTCCACAAGCTGAATCATATGACTGGAATGGGGGGGGGGGGAACTGCCAGAAAACTAGAGGAAATAGCTGGAATGGAAGGTTTCCAGGGAATAATAAACTGGAAGAAGAGTTAAGTACTTCTGTAGTTTTCTGCAGTCCTCAAATAGTGCTCAACTTACAACCAGTCATTTAGCGACTATTCAAAATTACGATCACACTTATAACCAGTGGTGGGATTCAAATATGTGAACAACTGGTTCTCTGTGTGGAAGCCGCTTCCGGAAGTCCATTCTGGGCCTGGACAACAAAAAATTGGCTACCGGTTCTGCCGAAGTGATGTGAACCGGCTGAATCCCACCACTGTTTACGACCATTGCAGCATCCCCATGGTCATGTGATCACAATTTGGGCACTTGGCAGCCGGCATGGTTTACAGGGGTTGCAGCATCCCGGGGGTCCTGTGGTCACCATTTGCATCCTTCCCAGCCAGCTTCCAACGAGTGAATCAATGGAGGGGCCCTGATTTGCTTAATGAATGCATGACTCACTTAACGTGGCAAAAAAGCCCATAAAATCTGGGGTAACTCACTTAACTGCCTTGCTTAGCCATAGAAATTCTGGCCCGATTCTGGTCATAAGTTGAGGATTACCTGAACATCCACAGGATAGTAGGCATTTGTCTCCTTGTTTCTTATTCTGTTGAAAAGCCACTGACTTCTGAATGACTGTGAAGGAAGTTATCAGGTTTCCATCAAAGGGTTGTGTTTTTATTATCTGCTTTCCTTAAGATTGTATATTCCTGTATATATACAGACCCCTCTTTTTCTTCTTTTAGTGGAATGGGGAGAGATTTCAGCCTAGACCACTCCATATTTATTATGGTCAAATGATCTCCTCCCCATGTGGAACATCTCAAATTCTCCTTTCTCTGCCTTTTTTTCCTTTGGTTTCTCTGTCCACCTTTAGCCCTCATTAAGCAAGATTGTGGTTTTTCCCTGTTCCCGGCCATTTTTGCTTCTCCTGTCTGGGATGACCATTTATAGGTGTGATGTCAGCTATTTTTCAAAATGTTGGATAGGAGCTGAAGGGTAAGGGGAAAACTAATCAAGATCTCAGCATTAGAAAGCATAGGTTGGTTTTTCCCCTGCATTTCATTTGCCTGATGATGATCTTTTCCTATCTGGGCTAGTGTGGGAACAAACAACAATAAAAAGTATCATCTGAGATCAGAAATTAAATTAGCACTTTCTTGAGGCTTGAATAGAAGCTTCCAACAAAGCAGTATTCATCTCATAGGCAACCATACATAGATATAAATAAACATCAGAAAAGAATCACACACATATAAGACCAGACCTTGTTTGGAGATGAAGGTCCTCCCAATGTAACACTTTCCAAGACCATTGAATATTGTGAAGGCACAATACAATTTTTTTGTTTCAGTTATATAATGAACAATTGCCAATTGCAGCCTACATTACAAAATTCAGCAACTTTTCTCCTTCAGCTAAAGTTTGCTGCAATGTAGAATTCTACAACACCCAATATAGTACAGAGTATGGTACACTTTTCTGAAAATGATAACATTTTGTGATAAAAGAAAATTCTTACTCTTCCCGGTTGTGTGTTTCGAGGTGAAACAGAAATACTTTTCCCGATGGCCTCGATAAAGTAGAATTAGCCTGCTTTTATTTTGCTGAAGCATAGTGGGTTCCCTCCCTTTCTTTTTCTCTCTTCACACTAGATGAGCCTGTTTCAAAATAAATTGTGGCTAATGCATTTTAGGAAACCATGCAACTGCACATTTGAGCACTGAATTCAAATTTCTTTGCACGAAATACAGATTGTGTAAATAGTGTTTGGATCCACTATAGAATGTTCTCCATGAGACATTCAATGGAATTTCTGCTAGAAATATAATGTGACAGTGATTCTGTTCAGGCTCCAGGACTACTCAGGCACCAAAGATTTAATAACCTCCTTGACCTTTGACTGTGGGAGGCAAGTAATTCACAGGCATCCTCCTCTTGAAGATGTTTTGTGGTGGTAGATTGTACAGTATTAAGATAAGATGCAGCGGGGAGACTTTTCTCTTGGTGCATTGTACATTGTATCCTCATAAGAGTGTTGTATTATTCTTTTTGTCAATAAATTAAGATGAGAATCATATGAGATTTGTAGGTGCTGCACCTAGTCTGTTCCTAGCTATTGGGCTGGGGTGTTGTGTGAATTTGTATACTTTGTGGGGACATGGATCAAGGAAGACTGAAGGAGGTTGGCTTATAATTGGCCAGCTTTCCAGATTATTTTCTTTTGAAACAAAGCCAATTTTCTTTGGTTTTGAGAAACTTGGGAAAACAGGCAAGGTATGAGATTAGATCCTAGAAAGTAAAGCTGATCTAGTCTGCTTCATTAGCATGTTTATTTTTTGCCTTTTCTGAGGTGAAGCAGGAAACCCTTAATAATAGAGCGTTTTTGGGTTTTTTTGGGCAGGACAACTTTTGGGATTCTGAGATTAGGAAATTAATTTATAGGAATTAACTGAAAAGTATTTGGAGTGGTTGGTGTTTGAAGTTCAGGACTCACTTCGATGGGTGTCTAGCTTTTGGTCTTGGAGTTGTTACCTTTCTGTTAATCTTGCCGGTTTGCCTTCCAAGAAAGTAAGCACTGGGTTTCAAATGTGGAAATAAATCAGATGTCTAGTTTGGAGTTTGAAATTCAGATACCAGATTTGAGTTTATACACAGGTTCTAGTTCTATCAATTATTCATCTATATGTAATCCTTTACTCAATCAGTGACAATATCCAGCTATACATCTTCAGGAGCTATATACATACAGCATCCTTTCCTAATTGTTTCTTGTCAGCACACTGGTATGCAGAGATATGCTGCCTTTGAAGTTTAGTCTTCATTTAGCTGCTCCCATTAATGCAGGAGGTTTCCATGTGCCAATTTAAAATCAGAACTAGTGAAATTGAAATAAAGTGTAGGTGTAGCAGTGATTCGTCAGATTGAGAGGATTTATTCCCCAAGGAGAGAAGCATTTGCCAAGTGTAACTTTGCATGTGCTTATGAGGAAGAGGAAAAATATTAGGTTGCTTCCATTTTCCCCCCACTTCATATTGAATGATATTTGTTTCCCTTTTGCTTCAGTTCAGTTCATTAATATTGTCAGTTCTATTCATCTAAGCTCCTGATCTAGCTAGGTGGAATTACTGAAAGCTGGAGGGTGCCAATGCAGACTCCAGTGGCAACATCTCTTTGCTCATTGCAACTACATACTTTTAATGATCCTCCATTGTGTTTGCACACACATGTTCATATACGTGTGTGCATATATGGGCTGCAATTTACCACACATTGTAAACGGAACAGCTCCCCTACCTTTAGACAGTTACGGAATCTATCGGGGACCCAGTGAAAGTAATTCATGCTTGCTGAACAGTGTTTGGGTTTAAATGTTAGCCTTTAAAATTTTTGAAGCAGTGTCTTTTTCTCATTTTCATCGCCTTTCTCATTTTCATCCTCCACCCATCGATAAAATTTTATCAGGTTTATCAAACCACCTCTTTATAAGCAGCATGCATTTGGGAATCAGTTCGCAAGCTGTGATTCGGTCATGAATCGTAAACCTGCTATCAAAAGATGCCCCTTCAAATGTATACTTTTGTATATCTGGTCGAGAGCACAAAACATCAGAAAGGCACAACGCAACACCCGTCCAGTGTTAGATCAGGGTTCCTGATGTCACAGAACATTTCCTGGGCAGATTGGAGGAGGTTCATCAATCTTCTTCCTTCGGCTTCTGGAGAATCACCTTTTGGCAAGAGGTGGTGGCAATGGGGTCTGGGTTGGGAAAGCCACTCCCCCCCCCTTAGCTTTTGAATGGGATTCTGCTTGGGGGATTAAATCCAGCATATTAGCTTCATGCATGAGGACTCTATTAATTCTTGCTAGATTATACAGTATGTCTTTAACCTACTTTATAAGATACAAGTTTTTTTTTCTTCCAATAGACCACTGGCTTTCCAAATGCTTGGGAGGAACTCGGTAGACTATAAAACTTAACCGATCTCCTCTTAAAAACAAAGCTCAGGCTTTGCTGTACAGGTAGTCCTTGACTTACAACAGTTCATTTAGTGATCATTCAAAGTTAGAATGGCACTGAAAAATGTGACTTATGATCGTTTTTCAGAGTTACGACCTTTGCAGCATCCCCATGGTCACGTGATCAAAATTCAGACGCTTGGCAACTGGCTCATATCTATGACGGTCACTGTGTCCCCCGGGGTCACGTGATCACCTCTGGCAACCGTCTGACCAGCAAGGTCAAGGGGGAAGCCAGATTCAGTTAACAACCAGGTTAGTAACTTATCCACTACAGTGATTTACTAAACCATTGTGGCAAGAAAAGTTTTAAAATGGAGTAAAACTCACTTAACAAATGTCTCACTGAACAACAGAAATTTTTGGCTCAATTGTGGTCGTAAGTCGAGGGCTACCTGTAATGCAAAAGATAGCTGTGTCCACAATTTTCCGTGTTCCTAGGCAAAACCTAGCTACAGAGAAACCTCAGCTGTATCCTTAGATTGTTCCCCCCCCCCTTTAATGCAGGATAGTAAGGAAGCCCAACAGGATTGGGCAGAATTCTGTGTGAATGAAGGATGTGGTCTTAGAACTTGGATTCTCCCAATCCAGAAGGGTCTCCCATTAAATGCAGCACTAGAAATAGAATCTGGTGGCAATAGTCTATAAAAGCCATTGGAGGAGATAAGGGAAGCTGCTAGTTAGTAAATCCAGATAAATGTCCAGACAGACATCATCAAACTGCAACTTCTAATGGCCCTGGATATATGAAGTTCTACAGTAAAGATTGTTCAGTTTTTACAACAGGAACTGGTCATAGCAGCAGGCACAGTCTCTTCATATCATTTTAGTGCCTTCACTGCAAACCTGTCTCATAGATAGCAATGTAATATACCTCAGGAAGATTGCTTATTTTGTCCTTTTGTTGTTGTTGTTTTCCTCCAAAAAGTGGTACTGGAATTTTGAAAAGGGCTTTTTTTTTTTCTAAATCGTCTTTGACTTTTTGTACATCCTCTGTAACCATTTCTACCTCATTTTGCAACATATTGTACATGAAAGTATTTAATTCATGTCTTATTAATGTCTGAAAAGAAATGCGTTTGAACTGTAATGGTCTACCTCAGAAAATACTGTATTTTAAAAAAGAAAAGTATTTCACAGTATTAAAGAGATTACAAGGAATGAAAAGGTGTTGATTATTTGTGTTTTTAATGAAAATCATTCTGGGGCCCATTATCTTCTCAGTAATAGAACTGGGAAAGGTTATTTATTTATTTATTTATTTATTTATTTATTTATTTATTTATGAGACTTATATACCGCTTTAAGTGCAAGCACTCTCTAAGCGGTGTACACCAGTAAGCAATGTATATATATATTTACATTGCCCCCAACAATCTGGGTCCTCATTTTACCTACCCCGGAAGGATGTATAGGAGATTTTGTCATTTTCCTGCATGAAGAAATACTTCAAAACAACTTGAATATCCCAGCAGTTACTGTATGAGTAAATGAGTTTTGTATACTGCCCATTAATTTTGTTATACTTTAGCCTTTTCTTCAGGATTTTTTTCTTCCATTATATGGATACATACACATACTTTGTAGCATTATAGGTTAAACAGTATAAAAGACCTTACCAGCCAGCAGAAAATCAATATAGAAACTGTCTGATGGTCCAGGGATTGCTGTTAGAATGGGAAAAATAAGTCGAGGTGGCGCAGCAGTTAGAGTGCAGTACTGCAGGCCACTTTAGCTGACTGTGTTCAACAGGTCAGCGGTTCAAATCTCACCGGCTCAAGGTTGACTCAGCCTTCCATCCTTCCGGGGTAGGTAAAATGAGGACCCAGATTGTTGGGGGCAATGTAAATATATATATACATTGCTTACTGGTGTACACCACTTAGAGAGTGCTTGCACTTAAAGCGGTATATAAGTCTCATAAATAAATATAAAATCTGCAATATGAAAGAATATTGTATTATCTTTCTATCACTCATGTGCCACAGGGGCAGAGAGGATGGGCCTTTGTGGGGTGGGTGGGTTGGGAGATCTACTCTATCACTGGGCTGAAGGAAGGGTATTACAAAAGCCTACCCAAAAGTTTGAGTAGGTCAGTGAATAAATATAAGAAACTTTGGTAACAGAAAAGCTGGGCAGTCAGTTCAAATTATGAGTCGACCTTGACTATCAACCATTTGTTTAGCCACTATTCAAAGTTAGTACTGAAAAAAGTCACTTATGATTGGTCTTTGCACTTATGTCTTTGCAGTATCCCCACAACCGTGAGATTAGAATCTGAGCGCTTAGCCATCCATTTGCATTTACAATGGTTTCAGTGTCCCAGAATCACATGACCTTCTGACAAGCCAAGTCAGTGAAGAAGCAGCAGCAGGGAAGGTCCACATAGCCATCGTATGATGTCTGGCTTAACTGAAATAATTTGTTTTAACAACCGGAACAAAAATGTTCACTGAGTCAGGTGCCTCACTTAAGTGATGCCTCACTTAAATGATTACACCGCTTCATTATGAATTTTCCCATCCCAATTGTGGTTGTAAGTCAAGGACTACCTGCATACTGCAGCTCAATTTGAGTAACTGTTGGCCAGATCAAGTTTCTAGGCTGAGACCAGCCAAAGTGTGAGAAAGGCCACATGAAAGGAGTTTCTGCCTAAGCCAGGGGTAGGCAACCTTGGCTCTTTTATGACTCGTGGACTTCAACTCCCAGAATTCCTGAGCCAGCATGGCTCAGCTTGGAAACCTCTCCCTTTCCCCTCAGCATGGCTGGCTTAGGAATTCTGGGAGTTGAAGTCCACGAGTCATAAAAGAGCCAAGGTTGCCTACCCCTGGCCTAGGCGATTTCTTAGTGGATTGAAAAATATCAAAACAGAGTTGAACAGCCCTTGTAAGAAAGTTTAATATTGCAACCTGTTTTTTTAATTCTTCTAAATGGATTCATGCCTAAGTAGAGTATTAACAGTGAAATTCACCAAAGTTCTCTGCCCTTCAGATCTAATTATTCACTAGAGTTACATACATGTAGCCCTCAACTTACGACCAGTCATTTTAAGTTATGACAGCCTCAGAAAAGGGAAAGCATATGAGTATTTGAAGTAAGGGGGAGCTTTTAGACTGCATGAAGACAACTTAGCCTCTAGGGCAGTGGTTCTCAACCTTTCTAATGCTGTGACCCCATAATACAGTTCCCCATATTGTTGTGACCCCCAACCACTTATACATCACCATGTGCCAGGGGCGTGGCCAAAGAAAAGGGGGAAAAAATGGTGGACAGCCTTGTTTGGCGACCCCCGTGAAATGGTCGTTCGACCCCAAATGGGGTCCCGACCCACAGGTTGAGAACCACTGCTCTATGGGAAGACGGGAGACAGTGCAAGGGCAGGTAAGGAAGAGTTTCTGCCAGCGGGAAAAGGTCCATTCCTAAGTTTCCCATTGTCCAGCACTTTTCTTAGAAAGCTAACCCTGCTGTGATTCTTCATACATCCTGGCTAAGCTAGAAATAAATGGGCTTAGCTGTAAAGAATCTAGGCTGAAGGACTGACTGGGGATCCCTGCCAATGCTGTGTATGGAACTAAGATTATGAGTTCTAGACCTGGCTTAGAAAGCTGGCTGAGTGACTTTTGGCCAGTCACTGTTTCTCAGCCCAACCCACTGTACAGGGTGGTTCTGTGGAAAATAGGACAAGATATTTATAAAAACAACAAAGGATGGACAATAAATAAATAGATAAGAGAGGTATATACATCTCTCTCATACTTAATGGAGAGTTCAGAGAAAGCTGGGCTTGTGTCATATTGGAATTCAATATAGTACAGACAGAATAAAATGGAACAAAATCAAGCTAATATCTTAGACTTTAAACTTAGAGCCTGGGAATGATTCCATGGATGAAAATATTAAAGGGGAAAACAACTCAGGAAGCTTGGGAAATTCTGAAAAATGAAATTATAAAGGCCCAGTCCAGTATAATGCCATTGGAAAAAAAAAGAGATCTAAGAAAAACCAGCAGGAATTCTGTTAACTGAAAGACAAAAAGAACAAGTATAAAAAATGAAAAGAGGGACACTTAACTAAGGCAGAATATCAGCATATAGCTCGAATCTGCAAGGATGAAGTCTGGAAAGCTGGGCTCAGGATGAACTAAACTTGAAACAAATGTCAAAAATAATTTTTAAAAAAGTTTCAATATGTAAAAAAAAGTCAAGGAAATGATCAGTCCACTAGTGAGAGAAGATGGTAAGGAAGTGACAGGAAGCAGGGAGAAAACAGAACTGCTTAATTCTTTCTTTGCATCTGTCTTCACACAAAAGGAAAAAAACACCCCAATCTACCAAAAGCAGAAGCGTAAAAGACAGACTAGGAATAGAATTCAGAATAGGTAAGAGAATGGTAAGACAACACCTGTCCACCCTAGATGAGTTTAAATCACCAGAAATGGATTACATCTCAAAGTTCTAAAGGAGATGGCAAATGTGATCTTGCGACCACTGAACTGTATCTTTCAAAGTTATAGAATACGTGGTACCTGGCTCAACAGCAATAATCGTGAGAGGGATCTAGTAGGGTCCTAGTGGACAAACATTTAAGTATGAGCCAATAGTGTGTTGCAGCTGCCAAAAAAGCCAATGCAGTCTTAGGTTGCCTCAAAAGAGGAATAATAACAAGATCACATCAAATATCATGTCAAGGTAGTCCTTGACTTTAACAGTTCGCTTAGTGACTGTTCAAAGTTACAGTGGCACTGAAAAAAGTGAGTTATAACCATTTTTCACACTTACAACCATTGCAACATTCCCATGGTCGTGTGCTTGAAATTCAGACGGTTGTCTATATGACGGTTGCAGTATCCCGGGGTCATGTGATCACCTTTTGTGACCTTCTGACAAGCAAAGTCATTGGGGAAGCCAGATTCATTTAACAACTGTATTACTAATTTAAGAACTGTAGCGATTCACTTAACAACTGTGGCAACAAAGGTCGTAAAATGGAGCAAAATTCACTTAACAAATGTCTCACTTAGCAACAGAAATTTTGGGCTCAACTGTGGTCGTAAGTCGAAGACTTCCTTGTATATACTGCTTTGGTAAGATAACACTTGAAATATTGCATAAAGTTTTGGTCACCACACTACAAAAAAGATGTTGAGACTCTAGAAAGAGTACAGAGAAGAGCAACAAAGGCTAAAACATACAATGAATGGTTGCAGGAATTGGATATGTCTAGACTAACGAAGACAAGGACTAGGGGTGACATAATAGCAGTCTTCCAATATTTGAGAGGCTGTCACAAAGAAGAGAGGGGCAACCTATTCTCCAAAGCACTTGAAGGCAAAAAAAAAAAAAAGTAACACGTAAAAATGTAGAGTATTACAGACAGATCCAACCTAAAACTAAGGAGAAATTTCCTGAATCCTGACAATAAGAATCATTGATGGTTTGCTTTCAAAAGTTGTGGCTGCTGCGTCACTGCAGGTTTTTAAGAAGAGATTGGACAGCCGTTTATCTGGAATGGTATATAGGTTTTCCTGCTTGAGCAGGGGGTTGGACCAGATGACCTCCAAGGTCCCTTCCAATTCTGTTTTTCTGTTCTGTTGTTCCGTTGTTTTTTTTAATAGCCTTTTCAGATGTATTCTGACCTGATGGGGCAAAGAAGGCCTTGGCATTCACTGCCTTGTGCTCACTGTGAATAGAGTCAGAGAAAGAGAGGAGGTGGAAGGATGCTGCTAACGCTGCCCCCTGATGGCATTACCTCTCATGGTGATTTAAACAAACCCCTGAATTCAAGGACTGGTCAGTGAGACCATAGGAAATGCTTGTTTTCCTTGAAAATGTTGTGCAGTCCTGATCATCATCTCACGATGCAAAAGTAGCATTTGAACAAGATCAGTGAATTTGGATCTCCGAGCACCGAGATCAGGAGGCTCCTAGGCCCAGCTGCTTCTTGAGTGCTTCATTTCTCCTCGTCCCTTGACAATAACCTCCAGTGGATTGGCATGAGGGCAAGAAAATGTCACTTAATCAGGTGTTATGGTAGAGACATGGCTCTTTGAAGGCAGCAGCCATATATCTCCTTGTAATAGTCCATTTTGCTTTCTTGCAATTCCCTTGATTTTTGTTGTTAAGATTGCTTGAACCCAGCTGCTATAGTTTATAAACCCCCGAATAGCCTCAGTTTAGCCAGATGCTAAAAGTAACCTTGATTACACAGAATGAGATGATGGAATTCTGAACCAACACAATTGCAATAGCAGGCAGAATAGGGTAGCATTTCTGAGTCTCTGGTAGGCGAGCCACGTTTTATGTGAAGAGTGTTTAAAACCATATCATCCCTACCTACAATCTGAAGCAATGTAGCTTTCACTTGGCTGCTGCCTGGGGCCTAGTGTAGTGAATAGCTGTTTCTGCTTTCCTCCCATATGACATGCGTCTCTATGCCATCCAGATATCTAGTCCTGTAGGAATACATTCTCTTGGGCCACAAAATATATTCCCATTTCTGAAAGCTGTGCATCTCCTAGCATGGGAATTAAGAGAATTGAAAACGTGGATCCCTTGAGAGCTTTTGACAACTAAAAACCATTTGCCAACTTGAGGAGATCTGCAGAGTCTGGATCCAACTGTTAATGACAAAACCTGTTGTCAATTTGCCACACTATTTATCCATCCTTTGAGGAAAGAGTCTCACTGTGAAAGAACTCAGCTGGAATGAAGGTTTACACTGTTCCCTAAGGTTTCTATTCTCACTGCCACACTTTATTCAGTTTTCCAATACACAAATATATCTGTTTTGCATTCAAGAACTGTTTTAATGGCATCTATCAACAGGCAATGATTATGTACTTCTTGCACATCTTCGTTTCATTCTTTTGTATTCCCTGCACTATTTTTCATTGTCTATCCCAGCTCTGAGACGTGTGTGTGTGTGTGTGTGTGTGTGTGTGTGTGTGTGTGTATTCCAGTGTATCTGACAAGCAGACTATAACTCACAAAAGCCTACTGTCTTAAGACATGCATTTGCCTTCAAGATTCTACCCTCAATTGTCCCTTTGGAAATTATCCACACTGCTTGCAGAAGGACATGGGAAACCTCTAGAGAGTGTGCTACAGCCATTTCCAAAAGTGGGTACGTCAAAAAGAAGGATCTCCTTCTCTAACTGCAGTTAAGGACAGAGCATGTTTTCCTGGTCCAGAAAGTCAGAGAAGCAGCTTTGAAAATGGTATTTTCGGCCCCTTGGAATCAATGAATGTTAAGAACGAGGAACGCCCTTTGTGGGCCTCCTGCTCAGTCGCCAACTGTGGATGATTTGTTTTCATTCCACAGCTAGGCAGTAGCTTTTTTTTTAAGGGGAATTGGGGAGGGGTGGTGGGTTAGGGGTATTCCTAATGGGAACAATGAAACCACTGTGCATTTCTAATGGGCCTGTGGGAGGTTTTAGGGGAGAAGGTGCTTCCTTCTGGTTAGTTATTCGCCAGACTTTTCCAGAAGCAGTTGTCCCAAGGCACAATTAGGGAAAGGAGGCAAATCTGAATTTTCAAAAACTGCAGGACAGAGATGAAAATCCAATTCTTTTAGGAGCAGGCGGTGTGCTTATGTGCAAATGCAGGAATAGGGAGTCCCCTCTCCTTTCCTAGGGATCTTATTCCTATCTGTAGCAAGCACGTAGAGAGAGCTAATCTCTTAGGTGCTGGCCTTTCCGAGCCTGCTGCTCTGCACCATTCCAGTGACTAATGCCCATCATCCCCAGAAAACAAATCCATGTTGCCTGATTGATGAGGGGAACTGTAATCCAACTCGTCTGGAGGGCTCCAATTTGAAGAAGGCCACTGTGCACCTATGCATTAAAGGGGACAATCATAACCCAGAAGCAAAGAAGACCTGTGGGGTGGATAGAGACTGCAAGAATTCCTTTTCATCTTATCTCACATGATTATTTATATTTGAGGCAGAAATCCCTTCTGCAAGCCCCTTGTCATCTAATACTATCAGCTGATATATCTCCTAGCATACATATTAGGCAACCCATCTGGATGCCATTACATTAGTAAAAATTGTTTTAAAAATTGAAAATATTGTTAAACCCACTGAACTGGACTTGTGTTGCCAGCACAAATCTCTTTGTTTAAAAAAAAATGGACTATGACAGTTTCTCCTATAACTTACTCTTTTATTAGGTAACAGTAAAAAGCAGTGGCTTTTAGCCAACCCTTAAATACTGTGTTTAAAAATAGTAGTAGGCAATTGACAGATTTCTAATTTTAAGAGATAGATCCATTGCATAAAAACAGCATTTAAACATGTCCATAGGAAATCCTAGCTACTTGCCAAAAGACAAGCTACAAAGGAGACCAAATCAACTATATTTTTTATTGGAAAGATCAGTGCATCCTTACAAACAGCAAGTCCATAATTTAGCCCTGATGACTGTCAAAAATAAAACACAGAACAGAAAAAAAAGTCTTATGAGATATTCAACATTTTATACTTTATTTTTAAACAATCCCATTTCTGTGCTTTTCATAACAACCTGACATACAGCAATTCAGCCAATATAACTAACTCTCATTTTTCTGCATTTGTCTCTTAGTCTGGTTGAACAATGCTAATTTTAAAAGCAGAGGGCTAGTAATTTTAACCTACCCTTTGAGCTAGCATACTGAAAGCATGGAATTGCCACTTGTCACCTATTAAGGCTTGCTCTGAAGACCATCACATTCCAGTTCTGTATTAAAAGGGGGATATCTCTTTAGAAAGAGCACTAATTCAGGGCCAGAAGCAAAGTTTTTAGATGTCCTTGAGTGAAGGTGAAGGCTATTGATCAATCTCTTTCAAGTTTTAATTCTTGGGGTTATGCTGCCATCTGCTGATCCAGAGCTACAAGATGCAAAAAAAAAAAAAAAAAGCTGGCTTTCCTCACTTGCACTACACTACATTATGAAAAGCCTTAGCAACCGCCTTTTTTCCTGCCACGTCCTCATGAGGCTGCCTTCCTCTTGTCCCCAAGCCTTAGCCATTTAGGTGTGGAGGTAATGATTTTCCTTTTAAGCAGAGAAGCCAGGACTGTGGGTATAACCCAAGACACTTGACTATCTCTGCAGTTGGTAAGTCAGATGATCCACAGAGGATGAGTCCCTATTGGCTAATTTAGACTGCAGCCTGGAACCTATAGGCTAATTTGGTCTCCATCTTGTTTTGCAGGGCCATTCTGCTTTGGGCCCTGGAAAAAATAGTGTTCCTTCAAACTCAGTTCCTTCAGTGCGTACCACACTTCTGAACAAGGGCAGTTGTGGGGATATCTGGTCAAAGGGGGTGGGTGGCTGCGGCTGTTTCTGGAACAAGCCTCCATCTGTGGCATCTGTCTGCTGTTGCTGATTCCTTTGGGAGAGTCCATAGCTGGAAGCAATGGCCAATAGGAAGGGAGGATGGTTGTGACAGAAAATGGGAAGGAATTCTCAGGGAAAATGGTTAGTCAGCCTGGTTCCTGGTTCTCAGCAGCTACCTGAGCTGGTTAATATTATTTTAGCTTTTTAAAAATAAGTTTTTAAACATATTATTTTGAAGTCTTTTTTTTAGTTCAGCGATATTTCAAAGTATCCTGGAAAACAGCTAATGGTGGTTGGTGGGTGTGTAAAATTCTCTTTACCACACAATTCCTCCCTGTACTTGATACCTCGCTGTTTCCCCGTTTTTCTGCCCCCTCCCCAAGCAGGTAGGAGAAGGGGACAGCCTTTACTACCCCATAGCAATAAGGACTGCTCAATGGAGCAGGGACCATCTTCTGTTTCAACCAGTGGCCCCTGCCATCTCATGGATCCCCTATGTTGGAGGACAGCTGATCAGTGAATCTGGAGAGCTGCTTCATACACGTTACAGGATCCCATGAACCAGACCTTCTCCAGAGAGGGGGAAATGGAAGCAGAACCTTTTGCTGGCTCTTTCTATGACATCATACACTGAAGGTTTTAAGATTCCAACAGAAAAAAGCTCTACATTAGTTCAAGAAATGCCTCTTGTTCTGGAAGTCAGTTCAGGTAATTGGCAATATTTGTTCCTACATTTAGGGCAGCTTTTCCCAACTAGAAGTCCTCCAAATGTTTTGGAACTGAACTCCCTTCATGCAGACTGGGTTAGATCAGGGGTGTCAAACTGCTGGCCCGCAGGCTGGATGCGTCATGGTGAAACTGTGCCCACCCCATTGCCAGCAATGGAAAAAAAGTGGCGATACATCACGACACGTGACTTGACGTTGCGAGTTTGACATCCCTGGGTTAGATTATTATTTTAGTTTCTGGCATTTTTGTTGCTTTGGAGCCTCAACATGATCATTTCCCCTGATCTAAACAGATTGTTAAAATCTGTACATTATTAAATTGGTGGACATCTCAGGCAGTTATTATAGGACATGTTAGAAAATTGGAGAGACACAGTTGTTGTAGTTCACATCCTCTATAGTTAACTGCACTATGATTTCTTCAATTAAATTCATTACAGGTAGTCCTCAACTTACAATAGTTCATTTAGTGACCATCCAAAGTTGCAATGGCACTGAAAAAAGGGACTTATGAGCATTCTTCATACTTACGACCATTGCAGCAACCCTATGGTCACAGGATCAAAATTCAGATGCTTGGCAACTGGTTCATATTTATGATGGTTGCTGTGTCCTGGGGCCATGTGATCTGCTTTTGCAATCTTCTGACAAGCGAATGTGGAATCCAGATTCACTTAATGTTACTAACTTAACAAATGCAATGCTTAACAACTGTGGCAAGAAAGGTCGTAAACTGGGGCAAACATACTTAACAAATATTTCAATTAGCAACATAAGTTTGGGGATCAGTTGAGGTCGTAACTCAAGGACTACCTGTATCTGGATTAGCACAAAACATCAACTAACTGCAGACTAGGTTTGTATGACACACAGCCTCTCAAATTAGGCTCAGCACATTTTAGCCTATTGAGAGGTGAGAATACAGCCAGGGCATCTGAGGAATGTTACAAGCAAAGGAGGATATTGCAGACCAAACAAGGGTTCTTGTTTAGTCATGTGTTTTCTCACAGTTTAGGACATTTCTTTCCTTTGGCCATGAACAGAGTGCCATTCTTGTCACCAAACTACCCTAAGTTATTCCACACTTGTTGTAGGACGACACTGGATAGTGTGCAGTTTCCAGATAGGTTTGGGCATATTTCTATTTTTTCCACTTTGTGTTAATACATACATTGGACCTAGCGAGGATAGGAAATAGATGTTTTGCATCTCTTCCCTGAGCTAACATATTCAATCCGGCTTTCATATGCAGATAGTATAGGTCAATGGTGGCGAACCTATGGCACGGGTGCCAGAGGCGGGCACTCAGAGCCCTCTCTGTGGGCACACGTGCCATCGCCCCAGTCCTAGGCCTTCAGCTGGGTTTTATAAAACCTTTTTGCTTTAGGCCTCTGCCGCTGTGTGCAAAAAAAAAAAAAAGTTCAATCAAGCAGTCAATTTCAACTTGTTGCAGGAAAAAAAAATCTTGCAAAGTTGGAATTGATTGAACTTTTTTGTCCCACCCAGTCTGCTGTTACCACCACAGCCATGCCCAGCCAATGGGCCACACCCACCCGGCACCCGATGATGCATAAGTGGGTTTTGGGTTGCAATTTGGGCACTCGGTCTCTAAAAGGTTTACCATCACTGGTATAGGTGCAACTTCCCAACAAGTTTAACCAAGATCAGCTAGATGCTGCCCCCTGCCAGTAACCTGGATTCCTATGTCAGAGGTCTGCAACCTTGACAACTTTAAGACTTGTGGACTTCAGCTCCCAGAATTCCTCAGCCAGCATAAGAATTCTAGGAGCTGAACTGCACAAGTCTTAAAGTTGTCAAGGTTGCAGACCCCTGTCCTATATAAATATGCTGGGGGGGGGGGAAATCTCATTAAATGTAATTGGATTTCTGAAAGATTATGCCCAAAACAGAAAAGCAAATTGATGTTACCCGCTTCTCGTTACATTAAATACACATGTAGCCAATAAGGAATAATTCTGTGATTGAAAAAGAAAGGTCAGATAAATGGCTACATATGTGAGAGAACTTCATAAATGCTCTCCTCATTCTGCATGACATGTATTGCATTATATGACAGATAGCTGGATATCTGTCAAATATCAACTCAAGCCACCTTTTAACATGAAATGGCAGTCTGCGCAGACTCAGAGGTACTCTTCTCTCTTGCTGCTTGAGCCTCTGGTGCTTTGAGAGTTAATGCCAGAGTTCAGGCCGGGAGAAAGACCAGGCAGCTGGCAAACGTAAGGCTTTTCTTCCATTCTCAATCTTCCGCTTTCCAGAGCCTTCTGAATGTGGCCTCTGCTCGGTCTAGCTCTTTCCTTGCTAGCCCTGCCCGCCTTATGCGATGACACGGTGGCCGACGACATCGGGGCCCACATGATGGCTCGCATCTCGGAGCTCTTGTCCCCGGAGGAATGCCAGGCCTTCCACCTCAAACTCCTGGGCCCCGAGGAGAACGTGAAAGACGAACTGGAGCGCCTCTCCGAGAAGAACAACCCCATCGGCCGACGACGAAGACGCCGGGACATCATCACCACCGCCCAGTGTCAAGAGACCCTGCAGCGCTGGCTGGAGACGGAGGGCGACACCCTGTACTGGGATCGCTTGTCCCGGGCGCTCCAGCTAATCGGCCGCGCCGACGTCTCGCTCGAACTGGGCAAGAACCTCAACCAGGACAAGAACTTGGAGATCAAGAAGAACGTGGAGGAGTACCACGAGACTGTGAAGCACCTGACCTCCTCGCTGCTCTTGGACGAGAGCCCGGAAGGGAGCGCGCAAGGCCGGCAGCGGCGCGAGGGCCGGGGCTCCGCGGCGCCTCTCGAGCAGGGCGACTGGGACGGCCTGGAGCTGATCGTCGAGCGGAAAATGCGGCCGCCTTACAACAGGAGCCTCTTTGAATGGGCCACGCCTCTGGCGACGGGGGTCCTCAGCGGCTTTCTGACGTCCTTCGTCCTGGTGGCGCTGGCGCTCTACTCTTTCGTCTGGATCCTGAACGAAGGCAGCCCCAGCTCCGCGCGGTCTACCAACGCCCCTCCTCCGCCGGCGATGATCTTACGCCCGCCTCCCACCAGCCGCGGAGGCATCTACTACTCGTTTCAGCACCTTGAAAGCTATGGCGGGGAGACGGGGGACGATGCAGAGGAGGCCGAGGAAACCTTCCGTTAAACCGCAGCCAGGCAAAGCCGGCGTCTCTTCTGAAGAGTGGAGACAATAAAGGCGGCTCGTTTATTTTGCGTAATTTGAGTTCTCTTCACGACGGCATTCGATTCCCAGGTTGAGCCCCGCCATCGGCCCTCCTTGGGCACCGGGTGTGGGCCGTTCCTTCCTCCGCTAGAGGGATTTCTCACTTCTCCTTTCAGGGAGGCTTCCTCACCACTGCAGCATAGAGAGCGGAGGAGTGAAAGTCTCCTTGGCTTTGATCCTATCTTGCTTGTGTCAGTCGCTTACCAGTCTCCGGTTTTTGCCTCAAATGCAAAAGTGGGCAGGACATCGGTAGACCTAGAACAGGGGTAGGCAACCTCGGCTCTTTTATGACTCGTGGACTTCAACTCCCAGAATTCCTGAGTCAGCATGGCTGACTCAAGAATTCTGGGAGTTGAAATCCACGAGTCATAAAGGAGCCGAGGTTGCCTACCCCTGTCCTAGAAGCTTTAGACTGGGGGATTTTAGCAGATGCAACTGTAATCCTTTTTAGGGGTGCATCAGCTAACATCCCCCTGCTGGCCACTCCATTAAAACTGCTCTCTCTCTCTCTTCTATATTAGTGACTCTCAACCTTAGCAATGTTAAAATCTGAGGACTTCTACTCCCAGAATTCCCCAGCCAGCTGAGGATTTGAAATTGGAAGTTCTGGGAATTGAAGTTCAGGCATTTTAAAGTTGCTAAGGATGAAAAGCAGCATTCTATGCATAGTAGTTACTGCAATAGTAGATACTCTGCCCCCACCCCATCACCATGTTGCTATGAAAAGCAAACACTACAAATATACAGTGAAGAGATTTCCCAGTACATTGCAGTCCTGCTGGTGTCTCAAGTACATTAACCAAATATTCATGTAAGATCTGTGTGAAAAAAGAAATTGTATCAAACAGATTCCCCCCCCCCCAAGAAGATACTCCATAGTAGAAGCAAAAGCCCTGACATAACTGGATTCCGTTGGTTCTCATGCTGCCATATTGGTCAAGGAGGGTTCCATTTGTCCCTCTGACAGCTTGTTCTGCTACAATAATTGTCTTTCTTATGCAATCCTCTTCGAAGTGCCAAAACTCTTGGCTGAACTTCAGGGAGGCTCCTAAGCATATATCATTTTGGCAGGCTTGCTCAACCCCAACCTAATCTTTAATTTCCTCTCTTGAATACCTTCTGCTACCTTGTGGCTTTTAATAGGCAGTTAAGAAGATTTCTTTGCAGCTCCCTCATTTTTGAGCCAGTAGATTTGAAATTTTAAAAACAGGTTGTGGGCATGCTCACTAAATGGTCAGTGGCAGTTACATACTGGAAGATACAGTGGAGAGAGAACACCTCCCCCCCACACACAATTTTAATCCTCTGGCTTTTTTGTGGACCTTCGGGATCACTTTCCAATCAAACACTTGTAGGCTGCTAACTTCTAGTTTTATTTTCTAAGCATGCTTGCTTTTTTAGGTCTAAGTGGAGTGAGTGCCACTGTTGGAAACTCATCAAAGAGTGCCACTTCGCTTTGTAGGCATGCTTCCTTCTTGTTCAATGTTAAGATAATTTTTAAAATATTTAAACAAATGTGACATGGACAACAAAGGCAAAGAAAACAAACCCAAGGGGGAACAAAGCAAGAAAGAAAGGGGCATCAGTTGTTCTTGCCAAAGGCCTGGGTGAAGAGCCAGGTCTTTAGGGTCCTTTGAAATACCAATAGGGTGGGAGCAGTTTGAATTTTGCAAAAAAACTCATTCCAGAGGGCAGACACTGCTCCAGAGAAGGCATGCTTCTGGGGCGTCTACAGATGGCAATTTTTAATCAATTGAATTATCCTTCACCGGTATATTCAGGGCCAGATGAAGCTTCAGAGATGTCTTCAAGGGCAGCCCATGTAGAGTGTGTTCCAGTAGTCAGATCAGGTCACTAGGGCTTGAGTGACTATCTGAAGGGCACCTGTTCTAGGAAGGGGGCAATTAGTATACCAGATGAAGCTGGGCAAAAGCCTGTCTGACCACAGTTGCTACCTGCTCATCAAGCAACAGGTAAGTCCAGGGAAGATTCCCAAATTACACATCATCTTTGAATGGGGAAGTGCAACCTCATCCAAAGTCCAAGCTGGAATATCTTCAGATCTGGGCAGTCTAAACACCCACAGCCACTCATTCTTGGTAGAATTGGGATGGGCTTCTCCCCATCCAAACCTGCACAACCTCCCGGCACTGGGCCAGAATCTCAACAGCCTCACTTGGTAGCCCAGAGTCAAAATATATAATTGGGTTTCCTCAGGATGCTGATTATACCAAATCCCAAACTGGTGGAGGACCACTCTCCCGGGTCTAGGACAACTTGCCGCAGCCAACCTGCCGTAGCCAACTCTGTTGCCCCATTCTGCTCTCTCCCTGCCAATGAACAATGAATGGAACTGGCCCTGGAGAAAGGAAGGAGACCATCATAAAATGGTGTCCTCCATCTCCAACTCATAGAACCAGTTCCGGAGGACACATTGGTCAATGGTATCAAAAGCTGCCGAGAGGTCAAGAAGTACAAGGATGGGTGGACCACCACCATCCACAAGCACAAACAGAACTTTTCTCAGCACTAAATCCTAGCCCAAACCTTGGCTGAAATAGATCTAGAATAATCTGCTTCCTCCAGGATTCCCATCAGCTGCAGACTGACCCCCTTGTCACCAACCTTTACCCCCAAAGTACTAGTTAATAGCACATCTAAAATGGTTGGGTTCTTAGTGTTCTCTGAACTTGGTTCTTTTGCTGCAGACATTTTGTTATCAGAGTAGATAATGTCATCAGTGCTTGGGAGAATGAACTTTTACTGGGTCAACTGTTCAACTCTGGAGTTAAATTCTTCTAACTATTGAAAGAACCAAAATCTCAGACTGAAAAGCCTCTCCATTTTTTAATAGCCACTTTGAATATCCACTCACATCAAGGGTAGTTCAGAAATCTGTAGATTGAAATATAAATAATCAGTAAATTAAATCACAGGGCACCCATGCCTATGGAGGCACCTTGATGAATTATAGTACCGGTAGATTACACAAGGAAGAAAAGCTGAATATTTTTTTCTTGTTTCACCACTTTTCTTTGGATATGATTGTTGTTTTTTTTTCAAAGCAAACAGGGACTCTGCTGTACACCTCGGTTTGTAAAAATAAATAAGATTGTTGATTCTTCTCTCTTTCAGCACATAATTCAGTTTCCAAAGTACGCAGCTTAAAGCCACCACTGACTCATTAAATTGAGTGGTTTCAATTTATTCCAGAGGTTTTACTTTTTTTTTCCAGATTGCTGAACTTATTAGTTGTTTTTTTTAAAAAAATCTCACAACCCCTGATCAAGAGCTTTGGAGATAGAAAATTGGCTGTGTTCAAGTGAACATTTTTACCCTGGAATCATTCATAGAACTCTAGGGTTCTGCAAACAGTTAAAAAAAATATATCCCTGCTTTATTCATTCTTATTGTGTAAGTGCTACAGCTGTGATCTTAATTGGCCAAACACAGATTTCCAGCTTTTCCCCCTTGTATAACCTCTCAGGAGTGGATCTGCCCCAACAAAAAAGGAGGTTTTGTTTTTTTTTTTGCCTGTGATGTTGTGCAGCTACAACCCAGATCTACCCTCCTAACATTCCAGGGAAAAAAACGGGGTAGAAAGCAAGAGGTGGGGTGGGGGAGCGATCACAAATTGTGAGCATTTTTTGCACTCTTTTTCTCTTCCGTTTTTGCATGGTTACTCTCAACCACCTTAGACAATGTGGCCTCCAACTTCTAATAGACACAGGATTGAAAGCCATAATAAAGTGAAGTTCTTGAAACTTTTTATTTTCTAACACTCTATTTCAAAACTGGGGGGGGGTCTTAGACTCTTCATTTCTAATGGATCTAGAACTTTTAGGGTGCTTCCCATTAGCTAAGTGAGTCAGGACTACTAGAAATTCATTAACTATTAAAAATATAGCTATTAACATTACATCACAGGTAGTCCTCGATTTACAACAGTTCATTTAATGACCATTTGAAGTTACAACGCCACTGAAAAAAGTGACAACCGTTTTTCACACGACCATTGCAGTATCCTTGCAGTCACATGATCAAAATTCAGATGCTTGGCAACTGACACATATTTATGACAGTTTCAGTGTCCCAGGGTCATGTGACTGACTTTCTTAGAAGCAAAATCAGTGGGGAAGCCAGATTCACTTAATAGCCATGTTGTTAACTTGACTGCAATGATTTGCTTAATTGTGACAAAAAAGGTCATAAAATGAAGCAAAACTCATTTAACAAACTTCTGACTTAGCAACGGAAAGTCAAGGACTACCTGTACTAAGTTGCAATCGATCAACTACTAAAAAAACATAAATGTAGTTTATACTATGCTCCACATTTATTTAGGTAAGTTTACAAGACCCCTTAAAGCAGGGGTCCCCAAGGCCCAGGACATGGAGCGGTACCAAGCAGTGCAAGTGGTGGGTCTAGAGTGCAAAGCATCATTTGTGCATGCATAGGATTAGGTTGTATTGCAAAGCCATTCCCCCCTCCTGCTGTCACCCCCACTGCCGCTCGCTCAAGTTCATGGAGCCGGAAAGTTTGGGGGGCGCTGCCTTAAAGTATGAGTTGGCGGACATTTACAGAATATCAAAAAACAGAAAAATATTATTTAGCGTGCTTAAATTGGACAAAGGAAAAATATCAGTCCCCTTGCCAATTGGGATTGGTACGCTGGCAATATTCTTGTGGAATACTAAAGGACTCTTATGAATTCCAGAGGGTTTAGCAGAGAGATTTATTGTGCAGGTTCAGAAGCAGTAGCAACCAGCAATTCTGAACTCCGAGGGCGGGTTCAGACTTCAGTTTTATACTTTTCCTTTCTCAGGAACAAAGGACTACACATTGCAATACACATTGTGATACATTAGGTCCATTTCTCACGGGTATACAATGGAGAGTTTTGCTACATACATTGTATCCAAGTGCAATGCGCATTAGGTTAGTCACATATTGCTAACACAGCATTATTCCAGTAATTATGCAGACAAATCATTATTTTAGTGATTTTTCATTATTCCACATTAATATCATGTGCCATAAATCAGAACAGAGGCAGTAGAGTAGGGGTCCCCAAACCTTGGGCTGTGGCCCAGTACCGTGCCATGGCCCATTTGAAACTAGGTCACAGAAGTGGCGGGTGTGCGCACAACTCCACTTGTGTGCTTGATCGCCCCTTGCGCAGAACCACCCCCTCTCCTCCCCCAATTGGTCCACAAAACCGGAAAGGTTGGGGATCACTGCAGTAAAGGATGGATAAGGACTGCTGGGGAAAACAAGTGGGCAATTGGCCCTTTCATTCATAATGGCAAAAGCCCTAAAAGTTCAGGTGATCGATAGCTGCAAAATAATTCACTCTCTGTTGAGTGGAGAAGGACTTGGGACTTCTGCTCATGAGTCAGGATGTGACTTTGCAAAGTTATTAGACGGGGGACAGTGAGGCATCAAAAGGTTGACAAAGGAAGTGCTGCACCTTTCACCAACAATTTGCTCTACATCTTAGGGCTGCACAGTCCTTTGGATCTGAAGGCAAAGAATGAATGTTAGAGCCCATGAAGGTACTCACGTGGCACCTGTCTACAATTCTTTAAGCCAAATATGCTTTTTCCACCCTCCACGTGATCCTAGAAAAAGATACAGCTGCTTTAAGGACCTGCAGACCTCCCCAACCTGTTCTGAAGTAGTTTGTTGCCTTTGAATCCTTTGTTGCAAAGCCCTGGTACATACTAAAATCTTCAATGACACAATTTACTTCTGCTGTTTCGGGAGTACTGGAATTGGTTACCAGCTAGGAACCTGAATGCTTTCTTGCTAATAATAAACGTTAAATTATCCATCTTAATAGTCAAAAGTGGGATAATATGCCAGTGATAAAACATCTTATACCAATTTTCTCTGAGTATTGTGCTGAGAGTAAATTTAATGTTCTTCCATAGAAATTCTCCCTGCTGCATCTCTATTACTGCATTCAAACTCTGCTTCCATTTAATCATGCAGTCCTTGACCCGTTTGCTTTCTGAGTCATACTTCACCAGAAGTCTATAAATACATGCTAACAAATGCTCAGAGTCACCTACAAGATTTTCAGATTCAGTCAAATGTTTCCGTATTCCCCTTTGTTTCTGTCATTCTTTTGATACAATGCCTCATGTCTGAACATAGTGAAACCCATCAAGGAAACTGCACCATGGTGAAGAAAGACTTTCAAAGGATTGAAGCGGTAAGGCATTTCCTTACTAAATAGGGAGAGAAGAAATGCCTATGAGTCATTAATCCCTCCACCTTGAAACCTCCCCAAACAGCACAAGAAGGAAAGTTTTTTTTAATTCCACTGAATACATTTCCTGAATTTTCTTTTCTGACCCATTTATCAGGATATCAAGTTAATCTAGTATCAATTCCTTCCCAACAACCTTCATACTCTTGAGTTTGACTGGCTCTAGTGTTCCACCATTCTTGGTGTGTTCCCTTCCTTAAATACGGCATACTCCATTTAGTCCTCCAGGGAAAGATTGAAGGCAAACGAGGTCCAGGCAGAAGAAGAACATCGTGGCTTCAGAATGTAAGGGACTGGTTTGGACAAAACTCAGCAGCACTTTTTCGTGAGGCTGCTGATAAAAACAGGATCTCCAACATGATCGCCAACGTCCGATAACAGATATGGCAGAAGAAGAAGAAGAAGAAGAAGAAGAAGAAGAAGAAGAAGAAGAAGAAGAAGAAGAAGAAGGAAGAAGAAGAAGAAGAAGAAGAAGGAAGAAGAAGAGAGGAGGAGGAGGAGGAGGAGGAGGAGGAGGAGGAGGAGGAGGAGGAGGAGGAGGAGGAGGAGGAGGGAGGAGGAGGAGGAGGAGGAGGAGGAGGAAGAAGTTCCCTTCCTTTAATTTATAATCCAATTATATATATATATATATGTAGGTCTTTGGTTGTTCGGGTTTTCTCCCGCGTAAAATTGGAAGTGTCTTGGCGACGTTTCAACGAAGTCCCATTTGTCATCTTCAGGCTGGTGTTTTCAGCTTCGTCTTCGAGCAGCAATGTGTGGTCTTAGCTGTTTCTTCCTTTTAACTGCCAGTGGGGGTATGAACTGATTGGGTGGGAGCTTGGCTGTGTTCTGATTGGGTGGAGGATGTGTTCTGATTGGTTAGGGGCTTGGCTGTGCTCTGATTGGCTGGGGGGTTGGCTGTGCTCTGATTGGCTGGGGGTTGGCTGTGCTCTGATTGGCTGGGGGAGTGTTCTGTTTGGTTGTGCTCAGGTTAGTCTGAGTTGCAGGGGGGTTTAAGATTTTGGGCTGCCTTGCTATTTTTTGGCTTCGCATTCGTGGTCGTGCCTCATCTTCATGGAGGGTGTCAGTTTGCTTCATGTATGGATTGGAGGGGTTTAAAGTGGCTAATGATGCAGCTGTGGTCTGGCTTCTGGTTTGTGGTCGTGCCTCATCATCGGTGTGGCTTTGGGTTTGCTTTTTGCGTGGATGTGTGGTGGTGACATCCTGTGTGGTTTTTGTGAGTGTGGGTCTGGTATCATTTTTTGTGTTAGGGAGTCGTTTGTCAATAAGGGCGGGTTTCCAAATGGCTGGTAGGCGGGAGGTATCATCTCGCTTGTTCATGCTGTGTGGGCGTTTTTCTATCTCGATGGCTTCTCTGATTATTCTGTTATTAAAATGTTCACTTTTGGCAATGGTTCTGGTATTTTTAAAGTCAATTTCATGTCCTGTGGCTTTAAGGTGTTGGACCAGGGAAGATGTTGGTTCCTCTTTTTTGACTGAGTTCTTATGTTCTTCAATGCGTGCACTTATTCTTCTGTTGGTTTGTCCGATGTATGTGGTGGGACAAGTGGTGCATGGGATTTCGTATACTCCTTGATTTTCTAATTCAATTTTATCTTTGGGGTTTCTAAGGATGGTGGATATTTTTCTGTTTGTGCAGAATGCTGTTTTGATGTTGTGTTTATGGAGGATCTTACTGATTCTGTCTGTGGTGCCTTTTATGTATGGGAGGAGGGCTTTGCCGTTTTCTTGTTCTTTGTCTTGGATTTTAATGGTGGTTTCTTTTTGGATTAGGTTTGTAATCTTATTTCTTTGGATATCCACCATCCTTAGAAACCCCAAAGATCCTGTCACCACCACCCATCCACGCAAAAAGCAAACCCAAAGCCACACCGATGATGAGGCACGACCACAAACCAGAAGCCAGACCACAGCTGCATCATTAGCCACTTTAAACCCCTCCAATCCATACATGAAGCAAACTGACACCCTCCATGAAGATGAGGCACAATCACAAATGCGAAGCCAAAAAATAGCAAGGCAGCCCAAAATCTTAAACCCCCCTGCAACTCAGACTAACCTGAGCACAACCAAACAGAACACTCCCCCAGCCAATCAGAGCACAGCCAACCCCCAGCCAATCAGAGCACAGCCAACCCCCCAGCCAATCAGAGCACAGCCAAGCCCCTAACCAATCAGAACACACCTCCACCCAATCAGAACACAGCCAAGCTACCACCCAATCAGTTCATACCCCCACTGGCAGTTAAAAGGAAGAAACAGCTAAGACCACACATTGCTGCTCGAAGCACGAAGCTGAAAACATCAGCCTGAAGATGACGAATGGGACTTCGTCGAAACGTCACCAAGACACTTCCAATTTTACGCGGGAGAAAACCTGAACAACCAAAGACCTACATACAAACACCCGCAAAAACCTCAGAAAACATATATATAGTACAGGTAGTCCTCAACTTACAACTGAGTCCAAAATTTCCATTGCTAAGCAAGACAGTTGTTAAATGAGTTTTGCCCCATTTTACAACCTTTTTTTGCCAAAGTTGTTAAGTGAATCACTGCAGATGTTTAGTAACACGATTATAAATTGAATATAATTTATAATCCCCATTGACTCAAACTTCAAGGTTGTTTTGCACTACTACAAATAAATAGCTTCAAGTATGAAAAAAATGTTTCCTGTTCAACTGAATAATATTGTCTGCCCCAAGATAGGACCTTTCTGATATGTTGGACTTCACCTCCCACCTTATTCTAGATTACATAAGAGACAATTTCCTAATTGTTAAAAGAAGATTGGATAGCAGCATTTTACAAGTGGTCAGTAAAAGAAAGCCTCAGTCCTTAGATTCACAAGCCATAAAAAAGAAGGAAAAGAGGAGGAGGGAATAGGAAACAAGCATCCAATTTAAAGGAAAATATTACTTCTTAAATCATGACTGGGTGAGTGCAATTCTGGGCAAGGAAGAGTCTACAAAGCTCTATTCTTTCCTTCTGTGCAAACTGATAGGGGGAGAGGGTGGAAATGAAAACGAATGCAACTGTAACCATACCTCGGTACAAACACTGATGAAAAATAAAACAAATCATTGTGTCTCTTAGATCTTGCGATATTCTGCATTCGCCTCATTAAATATGATAGAGCAGTGGTTCTCAAGCTGTGGGTCGGGACCCCATTTGGGGTTGAATGACCATTTCACGGGGGTCGCCAAACAAGGCTGTCCGCCATTTTTTCCCCCTTTTCTTTGGCCACGCCCCTGGCACCCGGTGATGTATAAGTGGTTGGGGGTCACCACAACATGGGGAACTGTATTATGGGGTTGCGGCATTAGAAAGGTTGAGAACCACTGTGATAGAGGAATATGGTAGCATGCAAGAACACAAGCGAGCGGTCAGATGAGGAGACCCAAACTCCTTGATAGCCTCACACTGCAATGAACACGGACATAAATTCAATTTTGCAGCTATGAAGATTGTAGGATGAGCAGCACAAAAACAGCCAGGGAAGTGATTGAAGCCTGGGAAACAGGCCCCTTGTCAGTCAAGAGGAATGCTGATTTACCACCAGCTTATCAAGTACTTAGGAGGTGAGGGCTTGGTAGCACAAGTAAACAACAGCACCATATAAATACACACACAGAACTGCCTAAAGCACACATTTTGGTAGAGAGAAATTCCTGAGGATGGGGGCTCCAGCCTGAGTCTGAAAGCTCAAAAGACAAATCCTCTGGTCCTGGTGACCAACCCAGATTGGGGATCCTGCAATATTATCCCAAAACAGGTATATTCACCTTCATTTGTGACAGCATGAATCTGCATGACTACAGGGCTATAAATGGTCCTCCAAATTCCAAAAGCGAGTGCAAAATGAATGCAATAACCGGGGGGAGGAGGGAATATATGGGAAAGAATCATATTAAGTGCAGTAAATTCATTTAATTTTAATTATGTTTAAACATGAGTCAGATTTAGTTATTTTTCCCAGCTCCATCATTTCTGGCCAATGTGCAGCCTAGAACATAAAGAAATAGTAACAAAAACTACCTAAAAAGAAGAACTTGTAATGGGCTCTTTGAAAGGTTATATTATCTTGTAAAATCATCTTGCAAATGCACCATCTTGTAAAAGAAATCCTATACTCAAAAGAAAAAGCACGGATACATATCCCTTTATGCAGAATTTATGATATTCTGAGCTCGCCCTATTATATAGTATAAATAATTTATGGTATCAAGTTCTGCCAGTGGTTTCTGAAAAAAAAACAAGAAACTGCTAGCTTAATTGGAATCAGGCCGTGTGATAGAAGCATAAGCAAGTTTTCTCAGACGTTTTAAGTCCTAGGAGATCAATTAAATTTACTCTATTAACAACTTGGAAGGAGAGTTAGGATTGCAACAGTTGTACTAGGGGGAGTATTTTTCAAGTTTGATGAGCTCTATACAAGTTCAGAATTAAATTTCTTCTTTTTGTACTACTTTTGAAAGAAAAACAATATGAATTCTGTTGCTAACAAAATGTTTTGAGTGTAAAATGATGACATATAATGGTTTAAATATTTAAATGAACATATGATGGTATGTTTTTATAAAATATTGATGGAACTGGAAATGAAAAGTAATAAATTAAAAATACAGTGAGAGAAGATACTAAAATCAGCTTCTCATATTAAACTTTGGAAATGTGCTTGTCAAACAAGTTAATGGATGTACTGAATATTGCATTTTTAAAAGAGGAAAAAAATCAGTAAGAATCTTATAGGGATAGTGCATATCAGCAAAACTAAATAAACTTTACAGATATAGAAATTGTTATGTCCTGGGCCGGCAGGCACAGCTGCAGCGATTGGCCCAGACAGACCATGTGGATGCCCAGGACAAGAAAGGCTGCTTCCAGCCTTTGCAATGATTGGCCAGCAAGGTATTGTGCAGGGGAGCTATAAAAGGGGGCCGCACCATTTTAAAACCTGTTCTGTTGGTTGCAATAAAGGAGAGTGTTGGAACTCGTTGCTTCGTCTCAATGCCTCTTTTCCTGAAACAGAACAGAAATAAAGTATGCTGAGGACATTAAAAAGATCTGAATTGGATTGTAATACTGTACATAGTTAAGCCAGAGCCAGTTGGTACAGGCAAAGATGGAACAAGGAAAGTGCCAGGTTATTTGTCAGCAGCTGAGCCCATTGCTGATCTTTCCTTTTCCTCTTTTCTTTATTTTATGTTAACAACTCTGCAAACAGTAACATTTCACAAAATTTATTCATTTATTAATCACATTTATATGGCTGCTCATCTCACAGAAAGTGACTCTAGGCAGCGTATGACAAATTTTAATCAATAGATCTTTAACATCTTCCAAAGCAAGGGCATTATGAATATTAATCTGTAACATATATATTCAATTCACAATACTTAAAAATTTTATGGTCTCTCATAATGTGATGTAGATGGTTGATTACAGTTTTCAATGTTGAGTAGTTTATACAATAATATATAATATATACACTGTATATTCCTTAAATGGTTTCAATTTATATGTTAATTTATCCATTAAGGCAATAGACCATAGTTTATCATACCAATTTTTCTTTGATAATTCCAATAGTTTGCTGTGACTAATCTAGTAGCTATTAATAAAAACTTTAATAGTGCCTTACTTTTCTTCCCAAAAAATGCTGACAAAAGACCTAAATGTTTTTGTTATTCTTTTATTAGTAATCAGTGCACATTCCTGAAATACCATATCCCTATGGTATATAGGGATCCCTATAATAATAATAATAATAATAATAATAAAGTTTGAAGGGACCTTGGAGATCATCTAGTCCAGGGGTGTCAAACTCAATTTCATTGAGGGCCGCATCAGCATTGCGGTTGCTCTCAGGGGGGGTGGGGGGGTGGCCAGGGTGGGTGCGGCCTACTGGGTAGGTGTGAATAGAGTGGGTGTGGCCTACTAGGTGGGCATGGCCAGCTCTGCATCATTCGTGTCAAGGGGGCCTGTGGGGGCCTGGGCAGGAATGGGACAGATCTGAAGGTCTCTGACAGAAAGGGGTGGGACCAGGGCAAGTGCCAAGGTATGGTCCACTGGAGGAGCCTCACTGTTCTTCTCAGGCCATGCAGGGGGGGGCTGGATGGCGGTCGGGCTGCCGGGAGCCCTGGACAACAGAGGTCAAATGCCCAGCCTGGCCCTCGAGCACCCGCGGCACCAAGCCCAGCCCCACTTCCCCAAGGGGGTGCCCAGCTGCACTTACCTCCTTTTCAAGGCTGCTGTTGCTGTGTTTGCTCTCCTTACCCAGGTTGCTCATGATGGGTATGAGGGCAAAGTCAGAGGGAGGCCCATTTCCTCTCCATGGGAGGAGCAATAGGATGGGAGACCCCCAGGATAGGCCAGGAGGAGGGGGCAAGAGGATGGTGAAAGGGCAGCAGAGCAGAACTAAGGCAGGACTTCCCTCAGACCTCCCTGTCCTTCTTTCCTTCCTAAGTACAGAGTGGTGGGAAAATATTTGAGATGAGGGAGGGAGAAAAACAGGCAAGAAACGCAACTAGAGAGGTGTCACCCTCCGAAGAAATGCACCATCTCCTGGAAGTGGCCAGCACATGGCCCTCACCTACTTCACATATCTGGCTTGGTACCTCTGGAGGAGGGGATGCCACGAGCAGCGTGAGAGTCAACGTTACCTGTGCAATGCTGCCCAACCCCAGCCTGCCCGGTTTCAGCAGGCAGCGGGGCGCTTTCCTCACAGCGCCAAGAGGCTGAACTGGGCAGTGCAAAAAGAAGCATGATGTCGCCCAGCCTGCCCGGTTTTGGCAGGCAGCGGGGCACTCTCCTCACAGTACCGAGAGGTTGAGCCAGGCGGTGCAAAGCTCTCCAGCTTTGCTCATTGCTGCCTGCTGAAACTGGGCAGGCTGGGAGCTGGGCGGCCTTGCGTTTCTTTTTGGATTTGCACCGCCCGGCTCAGCCTCTCGGCGCTGTGAGGAGAGCGCCCCGCTGCCTGCCGAAACCCCTCCCCCAGAACCCATTAAGGCGGATATGTGAAGTAGGCAAGGGCAATTTGCTGGACACTTCCAGGCAACGGTGCATTTGTTCATGCCTCACAAAGGGTGACACCTCCCCAGCATGCATCCAGGAGGTGGGGCTGATGCGGCAGGGGCTGGTTCCTCGCTGTTTCCAGACGGCCTTGTGGAGCTAAGACTGAATGCGTTTCAGTATAGATGGCCACCACAAAATTGTATATTGGCTCCAGGCTGACTGGACCAGGCCAAGGCAGCGGGGGCCATTCCCTCGCTGTTTCCAGGATGGCTTTGCAGGCCACATGAAACCACTTTGCGGGCCGCACCTGGCTCCCAGGCCTTGTGTTTGACATGTCTGATCTAGTCCAACCCCCTGCTCAGGCAGGAAAACCTATACCATTTTGGACAAATGGCTATCCAGTCTCTTCTTAAAAACTTCCAGTGTTGGAGCATTCACAGCTTCTGGAGGCAGGTTGTTCAACTAGTTAATTGTTCTAACTGTCAGGAAGTTTCTCCTTAGTTCTAGGTTGCTTCTCTCCTTGATTAGTTTCCATTGTCCTGCCTTCAGGTGCTTTGGAGAATAGCTTGACTCCCTCTTCTTTGTGGCAGCCCCTGAGATAGTGGAACGCTGCTATCATGTCCCCCCTCGTCCTTCTCTTCATTAAACTAGACATACCCAATTCCAGCAGCCGTTCCTTGTATGTTTTAGCCTCCAGTCCCCTGTTCCTTTGCCTTGCAATCCAACAGGGTTTATTTGTATTTGTTTTGTCTGTTTATGAAATGTTAGCTGGGGTGAGCAGCCAGTTATGCAACAACATGAAGTCTATTCCTGTAAAGTTGTTGGAGAGGGTAGGGAAATGTAGGAACTGTTTTTTTTCATACTTATTTCCTTTCTAGTATTCTTTTCAAAGGACTTCCCTTATTTTTAAAAAATATTTTTATTAAAGATTTTGATGAAAGAAAGAAAAAAGAAAGAAAGGAATGCAAAAAAGAAAAAGAAAAAAGAAAAAGAGGAAAGCATGATAAAGAAAAATAAAATAAGTATGTACAAAGTGGCTTCTGATCTTCGTCAGTTATAAACAAGGTCTTCACCCTTCCTGTATCGTTCCAATTTTAGTATATGTGCTGCCAAAGTGCCGTTTCCTTATCAGAACTTCCCTTATCTCCTTCAAAGATTTGTCATCTCCAATTTTTGATTGTATTTTTTATTGTATTAATAATTTATACTTTTTTATGAATATCCATTTGTACCATTATAATGTATATTAAGCATACGTCAGAATTTGGCCACGAGCCTATCTGCTTGAATGAAAATCTGCATCCCTTGTAATCAGTATAATGCAGTGCCTAATTTCTCTTTAATCCCAATTTTAAAGAGGGAAGTAGAATTAAAAAATTAGCAGTGCAAATCTTGAACTTTTTATTTTGATGCAAAACGACCTTGATTTCTTTTAAAAAAGAAACTGCTACATTTACATTTTAATGAGAGGGGGTGGCATTCCAAATTTGAAATAATATTCTTGGGCATTTTGACTGAAATACATGCTGTCTGTCTTTAATAATGAAAAATCCAGAGAGATGCTGGATAATGTTAGAAAATATTAATTTAAGTTGTATATTTTTGGAGAAAACAATCTTTTTAAGGAAAGCTTTGCAATTGGTAAAACGGATACTAATAGGCTTACTGAAGCTATGGAAGTCACATAAAGATCTATGAGTATATTTCTTCTTACTACCATTTTACTATCTCCTCTATTTCTTAAAAAGAAGCAGGATAAACAGCATCTTGCCTAGAAAGAGAAAGAGCTGAGAAAATAGATTATCTAGATCAGTGGTGGCGAACCTGTGGCACGGGTGCCAGAGGCGGTACTTGGAGCACTCTCTGTGGGCACACGTGCCGTTGCCTCACCTTGCCTCCAGGCCCGCGACCCTCTCACCAGCAGCCCCCCTTGAGGAGAGTCGCCACTGAGCATGGCCCACGCAGAGCAGCGCAGCCAAGGACATGGCAGCCAGGCAGCATAGACAAGACTCTGCCCTCACACCCCATCATGCACAGTTGATACTGCGGGGCATGGGCAGAGGGTGTGGCCGCCATGGCGCTGCTGGACTGCCTGGGTGATCTGCAGTGGGCCCTGGAAGCAGTGAGTGGCCTTCTGGGCAGGGTGGGGAGGAATGGGGGCGGGGCAAGGGGTGGAGCAGGGCGGGACAGGGGGTGGGGCAGGGCAGGGCCAGTTTTTGGGCACTTCGTCTCTAAAAGGTTCACCATCATTGATATAGACCATTTCTGGTATGATTGTAGCCTGTGGCATAAGGAGAACGCATTAATAACACTTGCAGATGACCTGTGCTGGAGCCAGGATGGGGAGATGTAACCATCTTGGTTCTTGGTGGCTTTCAGCATCATCGGTCCCTGTCTCCTTCTGGACTGACTGCAGGGAGTGAGACTGGGAGACATGGCGCTTTGGCGGTTCTTCTCCTCTCTTCAGGCAGAAGGAAAGAGATACAGGCAAAGTCCCTGGTTTGCAGGATAACTCAAGGCTTGATGCTCTCAACCCTCCTATTTAAAATGTACAAGAGGCCCCTGAACCAGGCCTTCTGTCACTTTGGATTCTGGTATTATTAGTGCCAATGATACATCTCAGTCTCAAGCCACCTCAGCAGGTAAGGGCATGGATCTAAGAAGCAGGTAACTAAGCTCACAATCATAAAGAGCCTATCCATTTCCTCAGGTCCACGAGTTCAAACTGTTATCAGATAGCCAGACAATACTGGCATTCAGACATCTCCATTGGATCTCTACCAAAGCTTGTGTTTATGTGGGAACAAATTTGAGCAATTTATCCAACAGATGCTTTGCACATTTTGCCACACAGCCCTGTAGATGAACTTCTGAGTCTTCCTTCCCCAGGAGAGCTTGAGTCACCCTCCCAAGGCTAGCAGGTGACTATCGATGTATGCAATAAGGACAGAGAAATATGGTCACTTTGCTGCTTTAGTGATATTAGATAGGGCTTAATAGTGGCTTCCACTGGGTTTGATCAAGTGAATCCCTCATCAACCTCCAGCAAAGTTCCAGACGTTGCTTCCCCTGTTTCATCTGCCTCAGCTTCTGCAAATGGTGGACAACAACGAGTTACACAAAAGGAGAGAGGCTGCATGGGCGTGAACCAATCCAAAGCCTCAGCTGCCCTCTGGCTCCAAGCAATGATAAAGCTGGATTGTGGAAAGGACCATTAGGAATAACCCCCAGTTCTTTCTAGAACACATCAGGGTTCATTAGTCACCAGAGGCAGGCGAATCTAATATCTTTTAGGGCCTAGTTACTTGAGGGATTGTCTTGTCTCCTATAATTTCTCAATAAGATCTGACAAAATTGGCTTCTCCTAGTTGTTGCCTCGTCTGTTTTGGGGGTGCTGGTTATGTTTGATTTTTACTATTTGTATTTGTTAACTCTGGAAGACTGAGTGCCCTAGAAATATCAAATATAAATACACTTATTTATATTCCTACGATTCATGGATGTTGGTAGGAGAGGAATGCCTGAAGGAAAGAGGCTTTGATTTTTATAGAGGTGCTAATGGGCTGAGCAAGAAGCTCTAATCTGTCATTTCGACTCAGGAACTTTGAAAAGAATTTCAAAAGGGAAAAAGCATTGGCAGTTTTAATTCTGAGATAATCTAACCTGGGGGATTTTTTTTACTGGGTAGAACCTGGAAATGTAATCTTGTATTTCTTTCTCTTTTTTAAATAACAAGTATTTTTAAAGACATTTTTGAGTTCTCATCCATCAAATTTAAGTGGTAATAAATGATACTGTCAGGCAATGTAAAAATTAGCCAAAGAAAGAACAGAAATGGACTGTGTGAGTCCACAACCATATTATCTTCCCTGAGAATAAATTCCCTTAAAATATAAATTGGACTCAGATGGACATGATCCTCAGGCATTGTTGTGATTCCTTGTCAGCCAGTGGACCCGGCAGCTGAGTCTGAGGAATCAGAGGAGGAGGGGCCTGGATGGACATCAGAGTCAGAGGAAGGCTCTGAGCAACTTCAAGATTTACAGTCTGACGTGGAGCCTGGCCCCTCTACTCGCACTCAAACTGAGACAGAACTGTGCTGGGAGTCTGAGTTGGACAGTGATGAATCACAGCAGGGAGATATCCAGGATGCACATAAACGCCAACAAGAAAAGATAGTAGGACAGAGGAATGCAAAGGGGTGGCTCCAAAGGCAAAGGAGAAAGCATTGGCTGCATAATAAAAGGGGAGATGTGGGAGGTGCTGGTTGCCAAAGGTAACTGTTTGTGTTGAGGAATCAAGTTGCGGTGAACTGTGTTTGTTTGCGTTGGAGGTTGACTCAGGTCTGTGAATAATAAAAGGGGATTGGTTTTTTCCTGCGGTTCCAGCCTGTTTCTGGAAGAGGGGTTTGTCCTTATGAGCTTAACAAGGACTCACGTAGGCTGGGACAGGACAGGTATGACAATCTTTCCAGAACAAAAGCTTCTTGTTGACAACATAGGTTGCTAGAAAAATCTATTGTGGGGTTGGTTTTACAACTTTCTAACAGTTTAATGTGGCTCCTAGGGCGCTCTGTATGACTCTAGTGCTATGATTCTTTTAAAACTCAGTTTTAAAATCCCTGATAGAATTGCCACCTTCTTACCAATCTGCTTCGTGTGCCCTTAGCCTTATTAACACATGCCTCACGCTGACATCTGCAAAGTTAAGCTTCTCTTCTGTGGCTGACAATGCACTTTGCTGGAATCGTTTGATCTGTCAGGCTGCCCTGGAAAGCATGTCAATTGCCCCAATTAAATTACTAAAATTTTGGCGCTTCTATTCCCTGATCAGAACAACTGTCCCCATAGAAAGCCAGGCTCCTGCATCAGTAATCATTCTCGGCTCAATTCCTTTAAAATGCCACTGGAAATCAAGCTCAGGTAAACACCCCAAGCAACAGAGTACAATTGTGAGATTACATTACACTGCCTTGTGATTTTCTCTGGTGCTATTGTTGGTGTATTCCTGTGTCTGATTTTACTGGAGAGGAAGCATCGCTTCTAGGTGAGGGTGTTATTTTGCATTTGATGTGCCCCATTCTTGGAAATGTATGGAGGCAACAAAATTATGCCACTTTCCACATAAAACTCTTCTCTGTTCTCCCACACATTGTTCTTCTTAAGAAGAAAGAAAATGCCAAGAAGGAAAAAGGAAACCATTGCTTAGTGACTTTTCATTGGGAGTGCCAGAAGCCTTCATTTAAAAACTGCTCAAAAGATGTAAAAGAATGAAAGTTTGAAAACCAGGGCAAAAGAACTCAAATGAAGAACCTGTATAGGGACCAGCAAGCTTTTTAAGCCAGTGCGCAAATTGGAAATTTTAAACACAGATCGTAGGTGTTTCCACAAAGTGCCACCCCCCCCCCATAGAGAGTTTGCCTGTTATATAATGGTTGCCATGGTGGGCATAGCCAGTTACAAAATGCCAGTTTTACAAAATGCTATTTTTGATTCATTTACTCACTTTCTGTCCTAGGAAGAAAGGAGTTATAGGCAGGCTCTCCCTTCCAAAGGACCAGCACAAACCATTGAGGGTATAGCTGTACAGGTAGCCCTTGACCTATGACCACAACTGACCACAACTTTTGTTGCTAAGGGAGACGGTTGCTAAGTGAATTTTGCTCCATTTTTTGAACTTTCTTGCCACAGTTGTTAAGTGTATCACTGCAGTTGTTAAGTTAGTAACATGGTTGTTAAGGAATCTGGCTTCCCCATTGACTTGCTTTCTCAGAAGATCGCAAGATGTAATTACGTGACCCAGGACACTGCAGCCATCATAAATATGAACCAGGTGGCAAGCATCTGGATTTTGATCACGTGACCATGGGGATGCTGCAAGTGAAAAACAGTCATAAGTCAGTTTTTTCAGTGCCATTGTAAATTTGAACGGCCACTAAATGAATGGTTGTAAGTTGAGGTTTACCTGTAGCAAGAGCCCCAACTTTCTTACCTGAAATTGTTGTTGGCCAGACAGTGGATTGGCCTAGGCCAGGGGTAGGCAGCCTTGGCTCTTTTATAACTCGTGGACTTCAACTCCCAGAATTCCTGAGCCAGCATGGCTCAGCTTGGAAACCTCTCCCTTTCCCCTCAGCATGGCTGACTCAGGAATTCTGGGAGTTGAAATCCACGAATCATAAAAGAGCCAAGGTTGCCTACCCATGGCCCAGGCAATGCTAGATTCATTTTTTTTTCCTGGTGCAAAGTAGCCAATTATCACACCAGATGAGAAATTGTTACATTTATTCTGCAGAGCAACAGTTCTGGAGGAGTAAATCACAAATTGAGAGCCCCAGTACACAAATTAGCATAGTTCTTAAAACACTTCTAGAAACAATCTCACATGATCCTTGACAAGCAATAGGCAACAAGCAGTAAATTATTTACACCCTGGGTGGAACAGAGCCCTGGCAGAAGTTGGATTCCCTACTAAAATGTTACAGTTAATTTGTCTACATTACAACAAATCAAGGGCAGTTAGCCTTGAACCTGTTACTTCTGTCAGACAGGATGGTATGAGTTTTTTTTTTCTTCATAAGCCTACCACAGGATTCTTCCAGGAATTTGTAGGAGATCTCAAATTTGTAAGGGCCTCCCAAAAGGGAAGCAGAGACCAAAAAAAAAAAAAAAAAAAAACGGAGTTTCAACCAAAAATGTTGTGAAGTCCATTTCTAGCTAAAACTAGCTGTAAACAGCCCAGCAATTCCATCTTCCTTTTACACGGGCAATTGGATACACCGTAAATTCAACTGTCTCCAACCTTGAACCTATTCGAGATCTATGCCCGTGATATTTCCTATCCCTCTGTACCTAAATGGCACTTCTTTTTCAAGACATCTTGACATTTAAAGGGATTTTTTTTTGTTCTCAAATTTGCAGACCAATTTTTCATCCCACATAATTTACTTTTAGAATGTGTCAATTCATCCTGTCAAACAAAAGTTATTGTGTTTATACATAGATAGCTGCTTTGGGCACTTTTCTGCAATGGCCCCTTGCTATTTAAAGGTACAGTACCAATAAAGAGAGACTTTGAGATGTTTTATGTACAAATTGGTATGGGATTTTCTTCTGCCCTCTCGTTTTGCTTGGGTAAATACTATTCTAGCCAAAGGTCTCACTCTATAGTCTTTTATATGGGGTTCCAAGGTTCAATTTTCCGTTAGCTTTTTTTCACAGCAATAAGAGCAATAAAAATGAATAAATGTCTGCCTATATTTCTTCAGTGATAAAAACAAAATTTATAGGAAAATAAACTGGCCAGAATGCAAACACAGGTAGTCCTTGACTTACAACAATTCATTTAGTGACCGTTCAAAGTTACAACAGGATTGAAAAAAGTGACTTATGACCATTTTTCATATTTATGACCGTTGTAGCATGTCCATGGTCACGTGATCAAGATTTAGATGCTTGGGAACTGATTCATATTTATACGGTTGCAGTCTCCTGGGGGGGTCATGTGATCCCCTTTTATGACCTGACAAGCAACGTCAATGGGGAAGCCAGATACACTTAACAACCAGGTTACTAATTTAACAACTGCAGCGATTCCCTTAACAACTGTGGCAAGAAAAGTCGTAAAATGGGGCAAAACTCACTTAACAGTGAAATGTTGAGCTCAGTTGTGGATGAAGAGTTGAGTTGTCCCTGACATTTTGGTCAGCAAATGCAAGGATGGGATTTTTACTCATATTTAAAACATTTTCTTCCTTTGTATGAAGTGCACTTTTCTATATCTCTGTCAGCATCAACAATATAGTAGCATCAAATATAATGTATTATACAGAAGCTGAAGTTTTAGAACAAGAAAATTTATTTATTTATTTATTAAAATGTATAGACCGCCCCACTCCCGCAGGACTTCTTTAAATCAGAATGCAAACATGTGGTGGAAACTTCCTTTTCTCTGTATAGGAACAAGGAAACAAAACTAACTATCAACAATAAAAATCTATTACCTTTGTACAGTGGCTTGCAGAATATTCTATAAAGCATGGAAACCCCATGAAACCTATTGAACTATCTAGTTAACATTTATATGTAAATTCCTGCCCATAGACCCTTAAGGATTCAGACAGGCACTAACCTTTGCACTTTAAGCTAGTCAATAGTAAGGCAGAAGAATGAAGCAACACCCCAACCTTTTTTTCCTATGATTAGAACAGATTTTGCATTTATATCACTTGCATATCTATGTACTAGTACTATTATATCCAGGTTGAAAAATCCAGGCAACCAATAGGTGGCAGCAAAGAGCTAGTATTTTATATGTAACTCTCTACTGCCATCTCATGGTCAATTGGATTTCACTAGTCCAAATAAAGTAGTCCTAATATATAGCATATTTTCAAAAAACAAATGTTATGGTTATTTCTATATTAGGAACAACTTATTGTCACAACAAAAGAAAAAAAGCTTGGAGAAAGATGGTGATAAACACCTTTGGAAGATACATAGATAATATTTGGAAGATACATAGATAATATTCAAAATATTACTAAACCTGTTATTTTACCATTAGTGCTTCATTGAATAGTGAATATATTTTTAGGACAACACAGTGACTCTGTAAACTTACACAGAACTACAAGAAGAAAAACCATGTTATGAAATATTCTATAAATCAGGAGTCAGGTGGTATTTTTTCAGATAGACAAATGTATTAAAATGCATAAGCTTCTGTGAACTACAGCTCCTTTCGGCAGATGCATGGCATAGCTAATCCCATAATAGAGGATTTAAACTGAGATGGGAGAAAGGGAAGACAATGGTGACTTTGACAAATAATTGGATTTCTGCTGATTTTATTGTACAAACCAAGCCACTGGTTTGTCTAATACCTGATATGAGCAAGAACCAGTTAGCAAAGGACACTTTACAAAGTTCTAAGATAAGCAACTGGAGTAACTCTCAACATATTTACTTAGAAGTAAGCCTCATTTGAATTCTGAGATTGGGTCTCAGGTAAGCCTACAATATTGCACTCTATAGTCTTACTTTTGACAACATGTTTGTGTGATTTTCAGAGAGTCAAAGGAGGGTCTTGATTTTTTAAAGTGTAATAGTTTCTTTAATAACTTCCCTAAATGCTGAAGCAAAGACGGTGAGGCTTTAATTCACAGGTCATATATATGACTCGCCTTGAGTCTTTTTTAGGTATATTAAAAACACCCCGTCATGCAATAAATCCATTATGTGCCTGCATGCAGTTCTTAATAATGAATCACAGGCTGTTTACTGGATCAAATTACTCTTTTCTCCTCAGCTGATTTTCCACCAGAATTAAAATGATAAGATAAAGATAAAGATGATGATAAAGATGATAAAGATAAGACAAGATAAGACAAGGCAAGATAACCTTTATTGTCGTTTTTTACTATGGGCACAACGGCACACATCAAAAATGAAATTTAATTGCCCGCTCTCAAAATGAACACTTATATGACACACACCTAAACATACTACATATACAACAAAAAAGGCCGGTTCATTGCAGAGCTAAAGAGAAGCAGTACATTGCATATTTTTGCACCTGGTGGTCTTAAAATGTGTTTTTCTATCTTGTTTAAATGCATAAGGAGAGCAATGTCAGGAAATCAGAGCTCTTGCATCTAGTAGTGTGCAGTCACTAATAGTTCCTCTCCAAAGATTTAGCTGAGATGCAGTACTCAAAATCCAAGAAACTGCTTTTCCAACGTCTCTGGTAGAAAATTGCTCTGAATTGTCAAGAGGGATTTCCTTTTGCCGAACTGCTGTCTTCTACAAACAGTTCTCAGCTCGCACCTGAAGGATCGCTGTAATGTTCAAGGACTTTCAGGTGTCACCATGGAGAGGGGCTGAAAGTAGGAACAGTTCGAACTTGTCCAAGAATTGAGATCAAAGCTAGAATTGAAGTCTTTATCTTTTTTTTAAAAAAAGGAAGGTAAATTTAATTAAACAATCAGCCTTCCCGATCAATGTGTAGGAGCCGGTTATCCTTCCTTCTTTAAAGCCTCTCCATAGCTTCAATTTTTTTTTTTTTTTAGCAGACAAGACTGTTGAAAGAAGTAGCACAGCCCTTTCAAATTAGAATGCAGGTGCTATTAATTAAATCTTAACTCCAAAACCACAATGAATGACCTTGAGGTTTCAAAGCATATCGCCCATTCACGGTAATCAGATCTTTCTTTCAGCCTGTTCCCCATAAGGATCAGAATCGTGGATACATTTTCTAATGCATTCCATGTTTCTTCCTGGAATAGGCATGAAATATGTTAGGGCCTAAATGCTTCCAAGAAGCTACATTAAGGTCGATGTTGCCTCACTCTACTACTACCCTATTTTTAAGAGTAAATTTACTAGGTATTTCTGATGGGAGCAGGAGAAGGGGTAACTCTTTGAGTGATTGTTTTCAGTAACAAGGAGCATCTTTGATTAATGTTTCTAGTTTGAAGTAACAAGCAAGAATGTGGATTCTGATAGTAAGAATCTGGATTGTGATAAGCTAGACCAGCTAGAGTCTGCCCAGAAAGTTGAACTAACCTAAACACACATTATAATGTGGCAAACACACCTCCAGAATATGCAATTAGGCATTAACAAGATCTTGCTAAGAATATTATGGGATGGTATGAACTATTACATGATAGATGTATAATTGCTGGCTGTGCTCTCTAGATCAGTGGTTCTCAACCTTTCTAATGCCGCAACCCCATAATACAGTTCCCCATGTTGTGGTGACCCCCAACCACTTATACATACCGGGTGCCAGGGGCCTGGCCAAAGAAAAGGGGGAAAAAATGGCGGACAGCCTTGTTTGGCGACCCCCGTGAAATGGTCGTTCGACCCCAAATGGGGTCCCGACCCACAGGTTGAGAACCACTGCTCTAGATGCTTGATGACTCAAATGTTGCTGGCCAATTGAACACATTCCAAATCAAATATGTTGAATAGTATATAAAGCAATTTCTCCCCTTTTTAAGGGTCTTCTCACTTTGTACCTCTAGGAGTCCTATCCTTTACTTATGCATGAATAAAAAGATATCTATCTATCTTTCTGACTCAGATCCTATTTTTTGCAGAGACCCATCAGGCTAAGAACCTTGCCATTGTTTACAGCTAACATTTCTCTCTTCCACTCTGCCCAAATATAGCATTAAACTAAAGCAGCTATGCTCATTTTTGCCTTAAACCACCACACCACCAAAGGCTATATGTTTTTATCTTAGCCTCTTGAAGATATGTGGACTTCAATTCCCAGAATTCCCCAGCCAGCACAGGAGCTGGAGTCTACACATCTTAAAGTAGCCGAGGTTGAGAAATTCTAATCTAGGCTATACAAATAAGTTTAAGCTGCACCTTTGCAGTGTATAGCAGAGTTCAATGTGTGGCTAAAGGAATGGTGTAAAGCAGAAGGTTTTGATTATATTGGTCATGTTGTTTGCAGCTGTCATGATGAAAAGCTACTGTATACAAAGGAGATGGTTTGCATCCATCAAAGAAAGGGACTGAGTAACTTAGTACTAAATTCAGAGGTTTTTTTGGAGAAACATAAAACTAAATAATGAGGACAGAGAGTTAATCGATAGGGAACATTTCTGTCCCCAGCAATCTAAAACTAACGGGGTTATCAGTACTTCTAACATACAGTAGATGTTTGTGTGGTTAAGAATATCAATTGGCTGTCAAGGAAAATCAAGCTTCTGATAGTGCACCACACCATGTGCACTAATCAAACAAGTGGTAAGGAAAAAGAGGAAGACAAAAAACAGGTTATGTAAAAGGTGAACACAGGGTCATACAAAAAGGACTCAAATGTCTATACACCAATGCCCACAAGTATGAAGAACAAATAGAGTGAACTAGAAATTCAAGTAAATGAAGACAGATATGATATTGCTGCCATTATGGAAACTTAGTAGGATGAAACCCATGAATGGAACATACAGCTAGAGGGATTTAAATTATTTAAAAGAAACAGACCTAAGAAAAGAGGAGATGGAGTTGCATTATATATAAAAAATAACTACATTTCTACAGAAATAGAGCAGCACAATGATGAAAACCGGCTTGAATGCATTTGGGTCAATATAAAAGGGGGGGAAATGACATTGGCATAGATGCATACTATAAGCCACCAACCAATCAGAGGTAATAAATGAACTTTTTGCTGGTCAGTTAACTAAGGCATGTAGGAAGCACATCACAATAGTAATGGGGGACTTTAATTACCCTTACATCAGACATGTCAAACTCGCGATGTCACGTGACGTCACACGACATATCGGAACTTTTCCCCCATTGCCGGCAATGGGGTGGGCGCAGTTTCCTTGTGACGCGTCCAGCCCGCAGGCCGGCAGGGGGTTGGACTAAAAGTCCTCCAAGGTCCTTTCCAACTCTTTATTTTGTTGATATGTAGATTAATTAATTGAAAGCTGGAGCTTAGGCAATACCCTAAATTCCAAAAGTCTTTCAAGAGGGTTCTGAATACCTGATATCTTGATTTTAACCTTCTGAAAAATGTGAATTTATCCCTTTTCCTTCCTTTCTTGTCTTTCAGAATTTGGGTTTCCTGTATCTCCTGAATTGCTAAATGCTTCCTTTTAATTGTGGTTGATTCTCAGAGTACTCATCAAGATGAGTGTACTCATCACGGTACACCTAATGTGCACCTATCATGGGGAAGAGAGATTTGAAGCTCAGTATCACCTGATTTACTTTTTTATATCTACAGTAACATTTACGAACATACGGAAAAACTTTTTGATTCAGCAAAATACATTAAGAAAGATACTGGGCAAAGGAAAAAGACTAAAATGGAAACCAAGAAAATAGATGATGGGACTTACCAGAGAGAATACTTAAAAAAGAAACATTTGTTTGAATATGGTTAAAGAAATAGAAAAGTTTTGGAATATATATGTCATTCTAAGAGGAACGAATTCCCTAAATAATATAGTATGCTTTTTTCCCTTTTTTTGTTCTCTTTCTTGATATGAGTAATATAAAAAAGTTGAAATGACTTAGATAAAGGAAATGTTTTACATACTTAAATGTGATTGAATTTATGAAAATTATAATGGATAATTTAAAAAATGTTTTTAATAAGATTAAAGGATTAGATGACTAGATGTATTAAATGGAATGTTTAAAGATTAAACATATTTTTAATTATGGTTAAAAAGAATAAGAATTTTTGGAAACAAATATTATTATTAATAATAATAAAGTTGGAAGGGACCTTGGAGGTCATTTAGTCCAACTCCCTGCTCGGGAGCTTAGGAGGGATATATATTTTAAGTAGTATGTTATTTTTTATGTTTCTTTACTCTTGCTGTCCTTTCTTTTTTTATTGTTTTATCTATTCCTGTGAGATGGTTCATATGGAAAAATAGAGTTAAATTTTTAAAAGTAATTAATTTTTGAAAAAATCTTAACCAGTAAGAATACCTAGAATTTGGTGGAAGAAACAAATTAAAATAAGGACTGTAACAGGATCTATGATAAGGCAACCAAAATGATTGGATAGAAAAGAAATATTATATTGATATGATTATTATTTTTAGGAATATTGGGAAAAATTATATATTTGTTATCTATCAAAACAATAAGAATTGTATTAACTCAATTTGCAAAAGAGGATATTTTGGGAAAAGAGGAAATCAACTAAAACCATTATGTGGATTATGGATTATAGAAATCAATTATTAATGATTGTTTTACAAATGTAACTCAGACAACACACTGTTCGCCAATTATTGTGATTTATGTTTTTTAAAAAAATCAATAAAATATATTACAAAAAAATAGTTTTAGTTGCAAGTATTCTGTGCGTGTCAGGAGGTGCAAATTTTAATCTGAGTTTATTTAGTCTGTAAAGTATTCATTCAAAACGATTCTTTTCCCTTAAGCCATATTCATCTGTCAAATTTTGTGGGTAATATCATTGTTTAGCTGCTCCTTTGACTTTACAGACATAAATCTATGTAGAAGTGGCTGAAATATTTCTGGATTGCTCTGTTTCACTGCCAAAAAATGAGTTGTTGAGCCTCTGGGAGTGTGGAGGAAAAATTAAGACAGAACTCCTTATATTTCATTTATTTTTATGATTTGAACATTGTGTATTACACTACCTTGTTCATTGATAGCTGTGTTTTTACAGTTTATGGCTAATTATTCTGTTACAAAGATACATGATATGGGGTGATGCTTAATTTTAGGTCCATTTTTTATAAATTTTAAGGAGTTTTAAGCTGATTTAGCAATCTTTTGAATTGTTGTACAAGTTAGGAAGTAGGAATAAATACTGTAACCAACTTCATTTTTTGTTTGGAATATGTTACTTTTCTCTCCAATTAAAGCTGTCTTGGTTGAGGCCCATTTGTGGGTCTGCTGATTGAAACAAATACAGAGAGCCAAATTTTGTTTTGGAGGATGGAGCTAATTTTTTCTCCAGTCTGCTAATGGTTCCAGCAGACAGTTGTATGCTTCTTATTAAATGACACGACTCAAAGGCTTTCCCAAAATTCCCATAGTCTGTGCCTTGACAACAATTGCTAGAAATGGTTGGATCAAAACATAGTGTATATATGCTTAGTTTTTGCTATAAACAGGCCTTTTATGGTGTATATTTTGTATTTTAACTGTATTTGGTTTATATCTGTACAAACGTGTTTTTTAAAAAACAAAAACAAAACTAAAAGAGAACTAAGAGAATGATCTCTTTTCCATGGGAGAGACAAAACTTGTCGCATCCATGATTGTTATGGTTTAATGTTTTGCAGATACTGTTAAGTCCTCAGCGAAATGGCAAATGACGCAAGAAGCAGTTGTAGTTTTCAGGAGCCTCTTTATTGTGTTCAACATACTGGTTACAAGACACCGACAACACCCAAGTCTCCCTGCTCCTTTTATAGGCGATCCCCGGGCCAAACTGCAACATTTGGCGCGCTTGCACTTCACGCATGCGCGCGAGTGCTGGCGACAGCCAGTCTGGTCCTGGGCAGCTTGTACCTGCCCGGAACCATTGCAATGCCCCGAGCCTGCCTTCACAGGCTCAGGACATAACAGATACAATTTCTGTTTTTGACAGAAATTTCAAGTAGAGCCCGTGTAAAAACTATGAAGCATGGGTCCAAATTTTTCCATCATAGCATCACAAAGTATTGGGTTGGTGAGTGCTGTGGCTCTTAGTGTGCAGGCAGATGTCAACTACACTGCGGCTGTAGTTTTAGGTGGATCCTGTGTATAAATCATGATGGGCAGTAGAGATCTGATTTTATCTCCTTCTCAGCTTCACATTACTGTACATTATGGATTCATTCATAAGCTTGGCACTTTCACTATTAGAACATAGAATAACAGGGTTAGAATAGACCTTGGAGAAGAGGGAGTCAAGCTATTCTCCAAAGCGCCTGAAGGCAGGTCAAGAAGCAACGGATGGAAACTAACCAAGGAGAGAAGCAACCTAGAACTAAGGAGAAACTTCCTGACAGTTAGAACAATTAACCAGTGGAACAACCTGCCTCCAGAAGTGGTGAATGCTCCAACACTGGAAGTTTTTAAGAAGAGACTGGACAGCCATTAGTCTGAAATGGTATAGGGTTTCCTGCCTGAGCGGGGGAGGGGGTTGGACTAGACGACCTACAAGGTCCCTTCCAACTTTATTATTATTATTATTATTATTATTATTATTATTATGGATCATTGCACAGTCAGCCAGATGTTCAGATTGGATTTGGCATTTTTGTCTACCTATTGAGTCCTTACCAAGGACCTGGGATAGGCAGATGTGGATGTTTGATGGTATTACAGATATTGTCCAGGATGGAAGCAGTTCCTAGTAAGGCCACCTTTTGCAATTACTACTACTACTACTACTACTACTACTACTACTATTACTACTACTACTACCTTCTAGTTGAACCCCCTGCACAAACAGGAGACCCTATATCATTCTGTCCATTCTGTAAGTGCCTTTCTGAAAAACTTAATAGACAACATTTCTATCCTGTTTTAAAGACCATGTTTAAGAGGGCAACTATCTTGCAAACACAAGCTGCCAATTTATAAAATTGAAGAAGGGCTTTAAAAGCAAGGGGGAGGTGGCTTAGTGTATTTTTATATCACTTCCTTTCGACTCCCGATTTTTAGATAATGGGATACAGTACAAATTTATTACAGCAGCAACTAAGTACAATGAATTCTCATTCCCACACAACACAAGATTTTAGCAGATATCCAGAGGTTTTAAGACACATCAAAAAGATTTTCCCCCAAAATGTTTCCTTCTGTTCTTCCTCCATATCTTGTTTCTAGCCTGCAAGTGAGATGTGTCATCCGTAGCTTGCACCATAGGCATGTGGAATCTGTTAGGCTCCATCGCCATGGCCTTGGAGAGAAATCTGGAGATAGCAATAGCCTTGCATATTTTAAGGGAACAATTTCAGCAAATATGATTGGGAGGAAGAAGCTAAACAATCTCAATCTCATTCTGTTCCTCCACCCTCATTTCCAACAACTTTTACTGATCACCCTTTCCTGAGGGTTCTTCACTCTCCCTCACCTGCACCAAGGCTGGCTGTAGAACTGTGCCTTCACAGGTCTTCTAAACAATACCAAAGTGGGGACCATCCAAATTTGGGGGGGGGGGGAAGGAGAAAGAGAATCTTGTTCTAGAGGGCAGAGGCTGCTGCCCAGAAAGCCTGCTTCTGGTTTCCAATAGATAACTTTCTTTAATCAAAGGAACTCAGAGCATGCAACCCTGTAGGACTGAATCAGCTAGGCAGATGCTATGGGAGATAGGCAGTCCCTCAGGTAACCAAGCCCTAGGCCAGGGGTAGGCAACCTTGGCTCTTTTATGACTCGTGGACTTCAACTCCCAGAATTCCTGAGCCAGCTGGCCCAGGAATTCTGTGAACTGAAGTCCACGAGTCATAAAAGAGCCAAGATTGCCTACCCCTGGCCTAGGCCAGTGATGATGAACCTTTTAGAGACCCAGTGCCCAAACTGCAACCCAAAACCCACTTATTTATCGTGGGTGCCAGGTAGGCATGGCCATGGTGGTCATGGCAGACTTGGTGGGCAGGGCCAGGGCGGCAGAGGCCAGTCCCATGCATGCCCACAGAGAGGGCTCTGAGTGCCGCCTCTGGTACGTGTGCCATAGGTTCGCTACCTCTGGCCTAGGCCATGAAGGGTTTCATAGGTAACACATGCACCTTGAACTACACCCAGAAACAAACTGGCAACCAGTACAGCTTGAGAAACAGTGGTAGTAGATGGGTATGAGTCAAATGATTTCTGACGTGCCTTCCAATCTAGAAAATGTGAAACTGGCACACCAGATGGAGTTGTGCAAAAGCTTTCAGCTGACACCTTTTCTTCAAGTGAGTCCAGAAAGACCTCTAGATTTCATATCATTCTTGAAGGGGGAAATAGTATAAGGTAAACTCATTTTAAAATTCCCTCCTGTCCTCTGGAGAATAGAGGAATGACTTCTAGCATAGAGGAAGAGGATTAGGGATGAAGAATTCTCTGAATTTTCAGGCAACTATAATTCTCAGGATTATTTCAGAGAAGAGGCTGAATGGGAAACAAATTTATTTGTAGAATTGATATACCCTGGGAAAACTGAAGACGTCAGAGCTGCTTGCCAGCAAGTTGCACTGAAAGTGGCCCATGATTAATGTGTTTTTTTTAAGCTTCCCCCATTATGATTTATCTTCTGCATATTGTTTATAACCTGGCAATTGCTATGTTTTCCTTTTAGTGGCTGATTCCAAGACCCAACTTTGTAGAAAGAGCAAACAAGATACACGTAACAGAGCCTTAAGATGCACTTCAGGTTTGGCCCTACCTTAATTCTGCATAATATTTATTGTGTAGTGGGCTTCAGTAGGCAAGGAACAGACCAGCATAATTACAACATTATTTATTGAGTCAAACTATAACTGCAGAACTGCAGGCAATTGCCTGTAATTTATACTCTGAGCCCACAGGGCCTTAACCAATCAGAATACTTGAAAAACCTGCCCAAATATGAATGTTCAAAGTTTCCCTCCAAAATAGTTGGAGTTAACAGTCAGGGTCATCTTAAGGTTAGTTTCATTTTAGCTTCACAAGCAGTTGGAGTTAAGTTAATTTCACTTTAGCAGGGATTAACACAACTTTATATATATTCAATACATAACAATATTAAACTGTTTTAGATGGAGGAGGAGGAATATGAGCACATTTCAGCAAGAACTATCAATCTTATCTTACAACTGACCATGTTCAACACTAATTCAACACTATACATTCCCATATTGTCAAGTCAGACAAAAAAAGACCTTCATCTTCTCCCCTAGAGTAGCAGCAATGTTCCCTCTAACATGAGCACAAAACCAGGGAAGCAAAGTTTGATGAAAGGTCTTATCAGGGTTTGGCTGTTAGCTTTGGGGAGGGAGGTCATATGTATTTATTTATTGGATTTATGTGCTGCCCATCTTGCTCAGAGGGTGACTCTGGGCAGCTTACAAACATTACAACCAGAAGCATTAAAAAGATAAAACAGTAATAACAATAAAAATTTTAAATGCTAAAATTTTATCATTAAAAAATTAAAAATGGGGGCGGGGGGGGGAAGAGGAGAAAGAAGCATGAAGACCAGGGGAGGAGGGGGGTCTTTTCTCATTATTCTCATTATTATTATTATTGGAACATTATTATTCCAGGTGCTCTTCTGCTCCAAGCAAGGGAGAAATGATTTCTTGGAATTTGAACAAAGCTCCTTTTGGTCGTTCTCCTTAATAGGGAGCTATCAAATTGCACTGACAAAGCAACAATTGTTTGCCAAGACTAAGGAATATTTTACTAATGTGAAAACACTGAGCCTACTTGAGGTCACTGATATTTTAAAATAGGTTGAATGTGTATGAATGGATTGATAGCTTAAGCCCAAGAAGAAAGCCTTTCAAAGTATTCAGGAAGGTCTTGTCAGCTGAAATTACGGGTGGAGAAAGCTTCCCGTGAAAGGAAGTAGCAGATGGTTTTCTCCCAGTCTGTAAATTAACACTCCTTTTCCCTATATGTTCCTATATGTTCCATTGTCCCCAGCCAGCTAGGATCTGTATGAGAGGTGTAGCCCAAGATAACTAGAGGTTACCAGGTAATGCCTAGGCAGTTATCTCCACCCTTTGAACACAGTTATTTTGATATTTTCCTTCCTGCAAGTAGCTTTCAGCCTCAGTCTTTCTATAATCACTGTATCTCTCCTAAGCTGCTGCTTGAATATCGTTAAGCATCTGCTTCTGATGACACTGAGCAGAGTCAGGATGCCATGAGGGAGGGAGCTGAGAAATGTCTTGTCACTCAAAGAGAAGCTTGCCCTTAATTAAGGACAGACATGCCAACCTTGGAGGCAATGAATGGTGCTTCTCCACATAGAAACCCAGGGCTGTATTGGAGGTCTGTTTTCCAAAATCCTGCTATATAGGGCTTTAGTCAGACCCTATTTGGAATACTGAGTCCAGCTCTAGAGACCTCCCTTAGAAAAAGATATTGATAAGATTGAGGGAGTCCAGAGACTGGCAACAAAAATGGTGGAAAGTCTGAGGGACAAAACATATCGGGAGAGATTTTGGAGGAACTAAATACCTACAGCTTTGTAGGACAGAAGGGAAACAGGGGACATGATTGAAACTTTTAAATATATTAAGGGTGTGAATAAGGTTCTAGAAGGCAGTATTTTCAATATCAGGCAAAAATCAGGAACATGGGAGCATAACCTCAAACTGACAGGAGGGAGGTTCAAAAGTAATGTTAGAAAGTATTACTTCACAGAAAAAGTTGTGGAAGCTTGGAACCAACTTCCAGCGGAGGTAGTGGATCAATTATCAATAACTGAGTTTAAACATGCTTGGGATAAACACATGCCCATCATTCAACAAAAAATAAGTAAATAAATAAATAAATAAAAAGAAAAAGAAAAAAAAACCTCAAAGGGCAGACTCAATGGACCACTAGGTCTTTTTCTGCCATCAGTTTTCTATGCTTCTATGTCTCCCCAGCTTCTTCTGTTGTCTCCGCCAGCACTGACTAACGATGATGGGCTTCCTTAGGTAGGAATGAGGAGCTTTTGGACGTAGCAGTTTGAGACAAAAGCTGCACAACTGACCTTCCTCTGCTGTTTCTTTTCCAGAATCTGTTGCTGAAGATTACCCCACTGGATTTATGTGACTCACCCAAAGCTTCCCAGCTAGAGCCCTTCCTTGTTCTCCAATGGCTGGGCAGGAGAGGCTACTGCAGGAGTTTCTCTTTAATTTCCTGGTCTAGCCCAATGTTGCAATCTCACTCATTTAAATAGTGTTTCCTTGGCCCTTGCTCAGAAGAGAAAAGGCTACCAGAAGATATGCACTTTTCACCTCTTGCTTCTTGCAGAATGTGTAAGGAACTTCTTTCTATAGCTTTCTACCGGGCTGTCTTCACTGAGTTGCTGATCACCGCCATCTACGTCTTTTTCGGCTTGGGGTCTGTTCTGGATTGGCCAGAGACACCCTCCATCCTGCAGATTTCTATCACCTTCAACTTGGCAGCAGCCACAGTTGTCCAGATTGCCTGGCGTGCTAGCGGAGCCCACATCAATCCAGCAGTGACTGTGGCCTTCCTGCTTGGCTCTCGTGTATCATTGGTGAGGACTGTCTGCTATGTGGTGGCCCAGTTGGCTGGAGGAATTGTTGGGGCAGCCATCCTTTACGCAGTGACTCCTGAGAATGTCCGGGGAAATATGGGCATCAACAAGGTATGTCACTGAATTGGCATCTTTGACAAGGGCATTTGCCTAGGGAGCAGTCCTCAAATAGCCCACCAAAGCGATATGCATTCCAGCAAGCGTATCAGGATTGACTGGAGTTGTGGATCTGGCAAGCATTAAACAGGGGTGTGGTTGTTAAGGTGTGAAATATTGTCCCTGGTTGTTTTAGATTACAGCGTGAGGCCAGGCAGATGCAAATAGCTACAATTCTACGTGAGCCAATCACTGATGGTACATCCTCTTACAGAAGGCGGCGCAAAACATGTTCTCTGTTGGTTTACTTGGAAATTGTTGAGAGAGGGAAGCTGATTATGATTTCAAACGCAGAGAAAGGATTACCTGGGATGATGGTTTGGTGGAACAGTCCACTGGGAAGGGCTTTAGAAGAAACTGGCAGTAAGTTATAACAAACGCTCAAAATGTCCTGACATTAATTGCAACAGGGACTGAATTATAAAATGGCTTCATGGTGGCTATAATAAAGTGCAACTCCATTTTTGTAAAAATGGTTGTCATCATGATTGTGGGTATCTCCCAGTAGTGGTAATAGAATGTGTGGAAGCAGGGTGTACAGCAGGAATGGGTGATTTCATACAAACCACAGCCTCCAATTCATCCCACCTTGCCCTACAGCAGTGGTTCTCAACCTGTGGGTCGGGACCCCATTTGGGGTCAAACGACCATTTTACGGGGGTCGCCAACAAGGCTATCTGCCATTTTTTCCCCCTTTTCTTTGGCCACGCCCCTGGCACCCGATGTTGTATAAGTGGTTGGGGGTCACCACAACATGGGGAACTGTATTATGGGGTCACGGCATTAGAAAAGTTGAGAATCACTGCCCTACAGCCTCCCTAGATTGGGTTGACAAAATTAACTGAAAAATGGCCAGTTTTCATTAGCATGGTTTATAGCATCTGGGGCACAAATTAAAGGTCAGAATAGGTAATTTCTTCTGAAAGTGTGGAAAGTCCCAAAGATCTACCCAAAAGGACTGAAGGCCTTCAAACCTCTCCACTTGATTGTAACTCCGGATCACTGATGCATTCCTCGCAAATCTCAGAAGACAAAATATAAGACTGGGAAGGAAATGCTAAGACTGAAAAGGGTTGCCCATGCTTGGACAATAACAATTAAAAAGAGAGATCCAGGCCCTCAAGTGTGTCCACTCTAAATTCTAAGATGGGGAGGGATAAGAATGTGGCAACAAATAAGGGAATAAGAATTTCCTATTATAAAGAGAACGGGAAGAGCAACATTATTTTGGGTTGATTCACATAATGGATAGATGGTAAGGCAAGGACAAGGAAGACTCAAGGCTGATCTGGACAACGTGTTTGCCTCAACGTGTTTGTCCTTACTGTTTTTTTTTAAGTGACTGGAAAGCATGTTATTGTCTTCTACTCACTAACGGCCTACTGGGAAATTAACCTCCACCCATCTTTTTCTGCTTGATAGCAAGGGTAATTTCCCTCTACTTCGTTGTCTAGTTTGTCTACTGTACTTTGTTGCATTGCAGGAGAACCTCTCCAATTATGCACTGAGTTACTGGTTCATTTTGAACAACACAATATCCCTCAACCTCTTTGCACGGTGGTTTTGTAAATGCAGGAAATGTGGAATTGATCTTCAACAAATAAATGAGCAGATCAGAAGTTGGAATTTTGCAGCAGGATCTTGTTAGGTTATAGTTCAGCAACATCTAGAATTATCGGGTTCTGAGTTGACAAGGTGGGAGGTGCACTATTTAACAAGTGAAAGAGTGGATCAAAGAGGGCAGTTCTGGGGGAGGGAAGTAGAGCTAAATGTCATTATATCCATGTATTAGGAATGAACCCTTATAAGCTCTCCCATGCTTATAGAGAGGGAAAGAGACTAGCAGAAAAGGAGCCCAGAGAATGCAGAGATTAACCTTTACTGGAAATAGATTGATGGATTATGTGCCACCAGGTCTTTGTTAACTCTTAGCAACCACATGGATAGATTTTCTCCATGATGATTTGTCCCTAACCTGGTCTTTCAACTCTTCCAACAAAAACAGTGAGGGTTGTCAGATTTACAGTACAGTGTAATCAGAAGTGAGGAACTTGGTCTGGGAGCCTCCTGCAGCTCTGGAAGTAGCCCGGATTACATGGGAAGGATAGAGTCTCTTTCCAGTTGCACTTAACTATGGCATCAACATCATGTTTTTTGTATTGTGCAGCCTTCTTTAAGAGGATATGCCTGTGATGTTGCTTTCAGCACTAGCTGGTGAGTGAAATAGGCTTAAATCAACCTTAGCTAATCAATCTAATCTAATCTAATCAACTAATTAAGGAAAAAGTAATCAACTAATTAACTAATCAAGGAGAGAACCAACCTAGAACCAATGAGACATTTTCTGACAATTAAAACAATTAATTAGTAGAGCGACTTGTCTCCAGAAATTGTGGGTGCTGTAGCCCTGGAGGTTTTTAAGACGAGATTGGACAGCCATTTGTCTGAAATAGTATAGGGTTTCCTGTTTCAGCAGAGGGTTAGACAAGACTACCAAGGTCCCTTCCCATTCTGTTCTTCTGTTCTGTTAACTGTACTGGTGTTAAATTAGTGTTCCCCCCCTTAAGCTGGCAACATACAATAGCAGCCACAAGGTAGGTAAACATCAGTTTGGATTCTCCACCCACTACTGTACATTTTATCTAGCACCATGCTGCTATTGCACCAGTATTGGCTGATGGTGCTCTACTGTTCAGCAGTAGGCTGTAAATGCTTTAACTCTGACTGGTTTAGCACAAGCTGAAGTGCTGAAATAGTAAAATGATAAGGTCCCATATTGCATGTGCCTAATCAGGACAACATAATTGAGCAATAAATCACAACAGGATAGGGATTGACAATGAGCGCAGCCATTATTTCTTTTCTGTGGATTTAAGAAAGGCTGGGGAATGCCTGGTTGCCATAGTGGGGAAAGTCCCAGAATCAGCTGTACGAAAGGCAGCAACAAAGGCAAACACACTAAGCCACTGAGATTTCTATATTTGGACAATGATTAGTCAGTATCCATCATTTAATACCTTCCCCCCACTTCAATATTTTGTTTCCTTATACCTAAGGAGCTTCTGATAAACTATGATGATCTAATTTGGTATATGCTGGGAAACACCCAGCCAAAAGGGAGGAGGGATCAAAGAAGGAATTAGCCTTGAGTTGTTGCACAGATGTAAGAGATCCGGGACTGACACCCCCCCTTCCCCAAGCTCCAAGGAATCTTATCTATCTGTTCCTAAGCAGTCTGGGGAAATTCCTGTATTATAGGCAGAATACAGCAAAGGAGCCTGAACTATACACACGTGGATCTGGTCACTTGTGCCTGACATTTTGTGTGATAATGTACTTTGAGGTAACAGCAAATCTGAAAAATCTGAAATGCTAATGAAAAACCAGCACTGATGCCCTCTCTGCATAAACATTGCTTAACTGAGAAGGTAGAAAACAATGGTCTTTCCTTTCCAATATATTGCAAGACATTATTCAGAATCAAACTCTCTCTGCACACTGATTTGTATTTCCTAATATATAGGCTTCATACACACATTACATAGTCATTTTATTCAACAGAGCACAGCTGGCTCCGTTCATATACTTTCTCAAGCCAAAACCAAACCAATTGCCTTTTGCCTTAATGCAGATTTCAGTAAGTGTTTTACTCTCCTACAAAAGTAAGCTTGCGACTCTAACACAAATTATTAAATGCTCCAAGGCTGACTTTTCCTTGTTCCTTGGAGTGCCGAGTAGTAATAAAACCTTTTTAATGGTGAAATGCAGGCAGTTTTATTCCTAACACCTCACAAGGTTTTGCCTTCTTCCCCAAATCTCATGTGATTTGGGCATTCAAGCTCAAAATTCTGTCAGATTTAACATTTTGCAGAAATAAATATGAAAACCAATTTCTCACAAGATTTCACCTATTTTTACAGTTTGTGTATTTGTGCGTTTTGGGATGTCATGAATGCTGTGCTGCCAATCCCTGGTTTAGTGGCCATTAAAATCAGCTACATGGTCTAACCATAGTTATCTTGCTTACTATGTACCTAAGCCTATATTCCCATCCATTTTTCCTTCAACGTATTTTTGGAAGTGTTTTTTTGTGTGTAAAAAATACAATAAATATATTTCGTTTAAGGAAACTTAAATCCTGCAACCTGCAGGCTGCACAAAGACGGATGACCACTAGATGATGGCAAAAGATCTGAAATTTCAATGCTGACATCTAGTGGCCCTCAGATTTTGCACCCTAGACTAGATAACTAATTTTTGGGGTGCTTGCAGAAATCAGGATTTTATTTACCAATAATGGAAAAGTAAACACTGTAATAAAAGATGGATGAAAATCCTAGACCAGGGGTAGGCAACCTTGGCTCTTGTATGACTTGTGGACTTCAACTCCCAGAATTCCTGAGTCAGCCATGCTGAGGGGAAAGGGAGAGGTTTCCAAGCTGAGCCATGCCAGTTGTGACTGGTCTCTGTTCAGATAGTGCCCCATTACACACATGACCACACACTGGGATCATCCCCAAGGCAATTTCTTTTTTTTTTTAAACAAATTTTATTGGTTTTTAAGATCTTAATACAAAGTGCTCAAGACACACTGCGGTACTGGGGTAATCAAAAAAATCCAAAAAATAAGTCATATATCAGTAACTCAATCAATACATCAATTATTCCCTCTCTATTTCCCTCAAATAGCTTATATATTTAAAATAGTCTATTTCTAATTTAATTTACTATTAATCCTAAACCTGTTTTTATGCAATTACAATACCATAATCAAATTTAACTGTAAGTACACACATTATCAGTTCAGGTATCCCTTCCAGATATATCCTAATTCTTTAATTTCATCATAAATCTTGTTTATTCCTTCTTCCACTAATATCTCCCAACTGATAAAATATTAATCTATCCTATACATATCTAGCTAAACAAAATACTATCACCCTTAAATCATTTGAATTCGTTAAACAAAGTTCTAATTTTGTCCAATTAATTATAAAACCTAATAATATCATATTATCAAACAAAACTAGAACATCTCTTCATTTTTCTTCATTCCATTATATAATAATTTTCATACAAATAAATTACTGAAGAACTTAATCCTTAAATCAATCCATAGTTCTAAAATGCCTTATATCCAATATATATAAAACTTTAAATTTCTCTTTTCAGTCTTATTCTAGGCTTTTTTTCCTGCCAAACTGGTTTCCATAGCAACACTTCCCTTTCATCCGATAAGTCTCTCTTTATTGCTTGTGATGCCACTTGCGGCAATAATAAGCTTCTTGTCCTCTGGATTGGAGCTCCATTTCTCTTATTCTTGAAACCTCGTTGTTTTGAAGGTTCAAATCTCAGTCTTTGCTTTTTCCGATCCTCGAAAATATAAGTAAGATGCTTATAGGGTGAAATAAGTTCCTCTGTATCCTCAATACAGTCATCTTTTAGTGTATTTTGATGTGTAGAATAGTCAAGTGTAGTCTGAAAGTCACTTTTCAAATTTAAAGAAGAATCTCTGGTTCTTAGTTCTGTGGTATTCTCTTTCCTTGTAACAAATTCCTCTTTAATTTCCCTTAATTCCTCTTCTGGTATGTTTTGGTATGTAGAATAAACAGTTGTAGTCTGGAAGTCAGTTTGAATGTTTGGGGTAGAATTAACTCTTCGTTCTGTAATAATCCCTTTCCTTATAGCACAAAAGGGGCAAAAAGGGTCTCACCCGGATCCTCCACAGTGGGTCTAAGATCACTGAGCTGTAATTGTGACTTCGGCTGGTGCAGCAGGATAATCAGCCATCTTGCAGGATGATTGTTGCTCTGTCGGCCCTAAGGAAATAGCTGGGGCCACGGGAGAAGCTGCTGCTCTCCCACAGTCACCAGCAAGCTCCTTCTCGGTGGTCACCCCTCCAGGGTGACATTCGACCCACTAGGGGGTCTACTGATGCAGAAAACCCGGCCGGACTGGAGACGAGTCCCCAGATGCAACCAGCATCGCTGCGTACCAGAACAGGAAGTCCCTCCAAGGCAATTTCTGATCCACTGAACCGCCCAATGGTTAAGCCCTAGCCTGTACAACTTTTTTATGAGCTCATTAGGGGAACTGTATCAAATGTCTTGCTAAAATCAAGATAAGCTATGTCCACAGCACCCCCTTTGTCCAAAACATTTGTGACATGGATTAAAAAAATAGTCAGATTAGTCATCCCGCTTCTGATAAGCAAAGTCAATGGAAGAGCTGGCAGGAAGCCTCAAATTGCAGTCATCAGATGTTGCCCTTAGTGACGGTGACAGATTCGCTTCAGAACCGCAGTGGCATTGACATAAGCTGAGCATGGCGACGTGATGTTTCACTTAATGCCCGTGTCATTTAACAGCAGAGTTGGCTGGTCCCAATTGCGGTCGATAATGGAAGAATACCCATAGAAAGGCAATATGCACCACGCCAAAAAAAAAAAAAAAAGGGCAGGACTAAAATTGCATGCTACCATCTTAATTATTTTTTTTTTAAACCTCTTCTCTGTAGACACGGCTGCACCCAGGGATTGGCAAGAAAAGCAGAAGAGATGGTCTTTGAGCACAGCAGAAGGGCTCTCTGCTTTTCTGGTCTCGAGAGACAAACCACCCTGAAAACTGGAGGAATGTGACCACAGCAGGACTCTGCCTTAGTATGATGCGCTTCAGATGAAGCAGGCAGCAGCCATTTGCCAGAAGCTGGAAAACATCAGTTTATAACTAAAAAAAAAAAAAAAAAAGGAGGAAAGTTTAGAGTCTTTTTCAGCTGATCAGGGATGACTGCTGACTTCCCTAATTGGAGAAATATAAAAGGCAGCTGTTAAAGTCAAACTTTTTTTCCATCTGGAGCCACCTTCACAAAATTTATGTCCTTCAGGGTTTTCCCCATAAATGTTGAAGTAGGAAAGAATCCTCAATGTGTTTGAATAAAAGGGATTCTGACAAGCAAAGTCAGCGCAAGAGCTGGCAGGAGGTCTCAAGTTGCAGTCATCGGATGTCGCTCTTAGTGGTGGTAACAAAGTGCTCTGATTTAACTTTAGGGCAGGGGTAGGCAACCTTGGCTCTTTTCTGACTCGTGGACTTCAACTCCCAGAATTCCTGAGCCAGCATGGCTCAGCTTGGAAACCTCTCCCTTTCCCCTCAGCATGACTGGCTCAGGAATTCTGGGAGTTGAAGTCCACGAGTCATAAAAGAGCCAAGGTTGCCTACCCTGCTTTAGGGGATCCTGCACTCACGTAACCTAAAACCTATATAATAATCTTTTTTCCCCCCAGGCAGAAAAGATGTCAGCTGTAGAGTTAAAATCTCCTTCACCGTGATTTCCTTCTCTGCTCTAGGTGAACGTCAATATTTCAGCTGGACAAGCTGTTGCAGTTGAGCTCATCTTGACCCTACAGTTGGTTCTGTGCTACTTTGCATCCACAGATACACAGCGTAGTACGGGCTCCCCCGCTGTCATCATCGGAGTCTCGGTTGCCCTGGGCCATTTGGTAGGGGTGAGTAAATTAAAAGGTGCTGGGAAAGATAAGCACAAAAGTGAGCCTACCAGAACTGGCTGATGATTACTTGAGAGTGGAAAACCCACATCTGGGAGTCCTAAGCAAGACAGGTTTTGTTTTATTTATTTTTTTAAATGCTAGAAGCAAGCTTTTAAAATGATAGAGAGCGCTCTTCGGAGGGAATAGGCATTCAAAGCAAAGTAAAAATCAATGTTAGAAATAAAAGACAGAATACACCCAAGCCAGCATTAGCCAGATAAAGCTGAGAACTTTTAAAAACCAGGACAAAAGGAATAATGTAACAGATATTGTTTTAATTACCTTGTAAATAACATGAGCACAGTGCAGGGGCTGGGTTCTTGGCTGCAAACTTTGCCCATGTATAATGTAAAAATGTCAGGGGTGTTTTGGAGGAGCATTGACTAGCAGATCCTACGGTGACCAACATTCTAAGCTTTTACAACAGTGTTCATAGATAACCCTGCTACAGTGGGTGGTGTGATGCACACCTTTGGTAAATGTTTTACCCAGACAATAGCATGCCTCTAGTAAAAGAGACATTTTAGAGAAAAGAACAATAGTAGTGGCTGCTTGAACCAAACAACTCCAGTCTTCAACATCAGGTGTAAGACTAGAAAGCTACACAAGTATTTTCCTCCAGTGTCTTGTTCTATGTGGATTCCATCCCAACACTGTAGTACAGGTAGTCCTCAACTTACAACAGTTCATTTAGTGACCGTTCAAACTTACAACGGCACTGAAAAAAGTGACATGACTGTTTTTTCAAAATTACGACCTTTGCAGCATCCCCATGGTCATGTGATCAGAATTCAGATGGTTCATACTTATGACGGTTGCAGTGTCCCAAGGTCATGTGATCGCCTGACAAGCAAAATCAATGGGGAAGCCAGATTCCAGGTTACTAACCAATCAGCTGCCGTGATTCACTTAGCAACTGTGGCAGAAAGGTTGTAAAATGGGGCAAAACTCACTTAACAAATGTCTCATTTAAGAACAGAAATTTTGGGCTCAATTGTGGTCATAAGTCGAGGACTATCTGTAGTTGTTTGGACTATAGTGAGATAGAAAAAAACTTTTGATGGAAGTGCAACGTTGAAACAGAGAATGGGAACTCCACAAGAGCTGTCTTTCCTAATGCTTTCTTCCAATTCCCCGTTTCTAGCATTACTACACTAGATGCTCCATGAATCCAGCCAGATCCTTTGGTCCTGCTGTCATAACTGGGAATTTTCTTCAGCAGTGGGTAAAACTCTCTTCTTTCTGTATCCTCATCCCCCATTATTCCAGGGTAGGTGGAAGAAAAGTGGGGTAAAGAATTATCCAATTGGTCAGACCCTGAAAGTCTGTATATCAGTAGGATTTAATTGTATGCACTATGAGCCCAAAGAGCAACTGGACTGGTCTGGGATTATTAAAAAACAAAAAATGAGCATTCTGTACTACAGGTCCACAAGCTTCTTTGCACCTCCCACAGAGCGCTGCTTTATTTTCTGTAGCCATCTGTAAGGACTTGCTGGCAGGCATTTTAGGGAAGCCTACCATGGGATTTTAAGTAGCAAGGCCACGATGCTTCTCAGAGCTACTTTCCACAAAAGTTTGTTATGGATTAGGACTTTGTTTAGACATCTTAACTCTAGCTCAGTCTGGCAACAACTGCATTTTAAAGCTGGGAGATAAGGCCATCTTCTGGTTGCATAAGGCAGACCAGTTTGGTCTCACCCAGTTCCTAAGTTTAAAATCAGAGGAGGCAACAGCCTTGCCGTTGGCATAAATAGCTTCGGTTGTTGGCATGAAGAGTAGGGGTAACCAGCTGTGGGCCACAGAATTCCAGATTTTCCCTAAATGGCAGCAAAGAGATACAAAACTCTTTGCTGCTCTCTGGTGGTGGTCTATGTGGTTGCTAGCTGTAAAAAAAAAAAAAAAACGATGGCACATGGTCAAGTGATTGTTTTTTTAAAAAAATATCCTTACTCCCTAGAGCAGTAGCCCCCAACCTTTTGGGCACCAGGGACCGGTTCCATGAAGACAGGTTTTCCTGCAGACTGCAGGGGGTGTAGTTTTGCATGCTACCTGATCATGCAGATGGGGCCCGGTGCTGGTCCATGGACAGGGCGTTGGGGACCCCTGCCCTAGAGCAGCTAGAAATGGCCTCTTTCTTACTCCTGGAGGCTTGGTGCCCTACTGAAGACAGGAGTCATGCCTAGAACATTTCCATCAGAGGACACAAACCCTGACATTTTGTCTTAGGCCAGGTTCACCTCCTTTCAAACCACGGCACTGGAGCTGCCTAAGAAATGTTGCTGCTTGAGTCAGAAATGGGATGGTCTATATCTCTCCCACCCCTCCCATTCCGAATGCAAACACTAACTGGATTAGCAGTGATTTTTTTTTTCTTCAGTATTAACAGTGAAGCCCTACCGTCTTTTCAAGCAATAGGCTGGCTCTGTTCTTTTAATTTTCCCTTCCTAGCCTTTTCCCCCTAAGTCAGGGGTAGGCAACCTTGGCTCTTTTATGACTGGTGGACTTCAACTCCCAGAATTCCTGAGCCAGCCATGCTGAGGGGAAAGGGAGAGGTTTCCAAGCTGAGCCATACTGGCTCAGGAATTCTGGGAGTTGAAGTCCACGAGTCATAAAAGAGCCAAGGTTGCCTACCCCTGGCCTAGGTGATGACTGCCTTTTGCTTAATGGCAGAGCCGGCTGGGAATAACATCAGCTTGCCAGGGTTCTAGTTGCAGATGTGGTTATTCACAGAAGTTTCTGACCTTGGAAGTTTCCAGGAAGGGGTGACTTAAGATGGAAAATGTAAGGACAGAACTAAGTAGAGAGAGAAGTTGTAGATCTAACTTCCTTTATTTTCTTGTTATCTCCTTTCATTTTAACCTGGATAGTAGCTTAGGGCTTTAAAGCAAGCCCTTCCCGCTTTGCATATCCAGCTCTCCTTAAAGGAGCTTAAAGCTGAATTCAGTCAGCAGGGATTTAAATTTAGCTTCCCCCAGTTAAAGCTTGTGCTCCATTTGCTACTGAATTCTGACTTTGGGAAATCAGCAGGAATGGGAGTTTGAAAATTTCATGAGTTTGATCTTGCCTAGAAGACACAGTCCATCTAGAGCAGGGGTTCTCAACCTTGGCAACTTTAAGACTTGTGGACTTCAATTCCCAGAATTCCTCAGCCAGCAAAGCTGGCTGAGGAATTCTGGGAGTTGAAGTCCACAAGTCTTAAAGTTGCCAAGGCTGAGAACCCCTGATCTAGAGCAGTGTTTCTCAAATGTGTGCAACTTTAAGTTCTGTGGACTTCAATGTGGCTGGCTGGAAGAGTCTGGGATTGAAATCCACACATTTTAAAGTTGCTAAGTTTGAGAAATAGTCTAGAGATCACTGTATCATGCACTGGGTTTTGTTTTTTTATTTTGCTTTGTTTTCACTTAGTGGTGAATTTCAAGTCCTCGTGTGAAAATCTTTGGTATACTTCAGTATTTTGCTGAAAGGGTTCATAAAACCGGGCATTCCATTTTTGCCTGCCCTTTACACAGTCCGTCTTATCCTAGTTTATATCTGTCTTTAGATATGGTAAGCTGTCTACCTCTGATACACAGCTATCTCACTCATGTGGATTGGTAGTCAGTTCTACACAGCGATGGGATTCAGCTGGTTCACACCACTTTGGCAGAACCGGTAGCTAACTTTTTGTTGCCCAGGCCCAGAGTGGACTTCCGGAAGTGCCATCCACACAGACAATCGGTTGTTCACATATTTAAATCCCACCACTGGTTCTACAGCAGCTTTCAACAGAAGATGTCACAACATTGGAAGAGATGGATTGATTCATATTGTAGGATATAACAGTCCTGATCATGAATGTCTACAGATCATAGTCAAAAAAGTCAAAACAGCAGTCACAATGGTGATGGAAACTCTCTCCAGTTTTTGTATGTATTGCGTATGTGGTGCACATAAAAAAATTAGGCAAAGCTTCATTCACCATTGTTGCCACTATCTTAACTTTTCTGACCATGCCTTGTGGGCAGCTGCGATCCTGGTTGTAGATGATAAAGGCTGTCATGATTTAGGTCCTGATTCCAAGGCAGAGAAAAGGAACTAAATCTTGGAAAATCATGAGAGAAACTAATGTGATCTAGCAACTTAGGTTCAATTCATTTCAGTTGGACTTCTAAAGATGTGCAGCTTCTTTGGTTCAGAGATCCTGACCTTGGGTCAAATAGGGTTGTACTTTAGGTCAATTGGTGACAAGTTGTCATTGTCCTAACTTATCTCTGATCTTTCTTTATAGATCTTCTGGGTGGGCCCCTTAATTGGTGCCATCTTGGCATCTGTCCTTTACAACTTTGTTATTTACTATGACCCTAAGCCCTTCAGCCAGAGACTGTCCATTCTCAAAGGCAGCTATGATGGAGAAGAGCTGAAGACACAGGAGGAGACTCATCAGAAGGAATCATTGTCATTGCCCAGTCTGGCACATAGATTGTAGCTTCTGTGGACAGGAACTTTGGGATGGTCTCAGCAAGAGATGGATCTGTGGATGGTGATCCCAGAGCTGAAGAAGTTTGTTAGATGAGAAGTGAAATGTCTTCAAAGAAAAACAAGAAAGTCCAATCGCCTCTTGAAAAAGTACCTTTGGGACAACCATGATCTGGAGGACTGAGAATCTCCATAGGCGTGATCCCATAACCAGCCAGTAGAGGGCTCCAGGTTCCTTTCCTCTGAAGTCTTGACTTGCCGTGTGGATTTTGCTACATTTGCAGCAAGAGGCGCCTTGTGATTGGAAGCGGCCATGTGGGTATCTTAAGCACTCTATTCAGGAAAAGGGCTGCTTTCAACATAAAGCAAATATGAACTTGACAGCTATGAACTGCAGTGCCAAAGGAGTGGCTGGCTTGAGGTTTAAACCTGTCTTTTTCTAGGCGGATTTTTTTTTTTTCAGAGGATAAGCAAAAGTTACTTGGATAAATAAGCCTGGATGCTAGTTGGATCCTTAGCTGACAAATGAACCATTTCACCAACGCTGTGTCTCATGCAGTATATATCACCCCAAGAGCACGCTGCATAAAATTAGGCTGCCTTCACTGCTGGGAAACAAGGAGCAAGGAGGCAGGGGCAGGATCTTGACCGGTGAACTTTTCTTGTCATCGAGAAGTTTCTCTGGGCTTCTCAGGATCCCTATCCTGCACTTCCAGACGAGGTTTTTCCCTCAATGGAAAAATGTCACCCCATCAAAGCTGGCAAGGAGTTGCTGCCTAGCGTAGACTTTTAGCAGTCCAAAACATACAGATAGTCCTCAGCTTATGACCAAAATTTCTATAGTTAAGTGAGACATTTGTTAAGTGAATTTGGCCCCATTTTATGACTTTTCTTGCCACAGTTGTTAAGGGAATCATTGCTGTTGATCAGTTAGTAACCTGGTTGTTAAGTGAATCTGGCTGACCCATTGACTTTGCTTGTCAGAAGGTCACAAAAGGGGATCACATGACCCTCTAGGACACAGCAACCATTATAAATGTGAACCAGTTGCCGAGTGTCTGAATTTTGATCATGTGGCCATGAGGGATGCTGCAAAGGTTGTAACTTTAAAAAATGGTCGCGAGTCACATTTTTCAGTGCTGTTGTAACTTTGAAGGGTCACTAAATGAACTGTTGTTAGTCGAGGACCAACATGAAAACTGAATCCCTTGGTAGGGTTGTCTCCAACCTCCAGCCCTGGAGAATTTTGAACATGGTCCTGGGTCTTAACCCAAGTTGCCATTAAATTCTCAGCTGGATTATTATAGAAAGAAAATATTAGCTAGACAGTGAATAATCACACCCACTTTGCTGATTTCATTCAAATTGAATGAAATCTACATTTCTTTTGTGGGAGGACCTGTCCTACCAGCAGTGAGCATGTGCTAAACTTAGACTGAATGAAAGGTTTTACCTCTCCTCTCCCACCACGCAATAAAAAATAGAAAAGTCACCTCAAACTTTACTTATTTATCAAATGCAGTGGTGGGATTCAGCCAGTTTGCACCACTTCGGCAGAACCGGTAGCTAATTTTCTGCTGCCCAGGCCCAAAATGGACTCCCGGAAGCGGCATCCACACAGAGAACCGGTTGTTCCCATATTTGAATCCCACCCCTGTATAGCTGCCCGTTTGACCAAAAGCAACTGGGTAGTATGCAACAGCCAAATGAAACAACAAATATAGAAATAACAGAAATATAGGTATAATGATCCACATTCAAAGATAAATATTTAAAAAAATAAACACATAAGCCTCAGGCGAAGGTGGCATAAGAATGGCCTCTCAGCAATGGAACCATCAAAACGTATCTCCAGTTCCTTGGGAGCCTCAGGCCTAATTATATAACGAGGTTCTTGAGAGGCTTCTGGAATGCAGGTAGTCCTTGATTTATGACCGCATTGGAACCCAAAATTCCCAGTTGTTAAATACGTTTTGCCCTGTTTTATGACCTTTTTGCCACAGCTGAGCGAATCATTGCAGTTTCTTAAGTGACTCGTGTGACCGTTAAGTGAATCTGGCTTCCCCCTCATTGACTTTGCTTTTCAGAAGCCGGCTGGGGAAGTTGCAAATGGTGATCACATGACCCTGGGACAATGCGACTGTCATAAATATATGGCAGTTGTCAAGTGACCGAATTTTCATCTCGCGACAATGGGGATGTTGCAATGGTCTTGCGGAAAAACAGCCATAAGTCACTTGTTTTTCAGTGCCATTGTAACTTTGAACAGTCACTAAACAAATGGCTGTAAGTCGAGGTCTACCTGTGTCAAAAGGGATGCATCCAACCTAATCTCGAGTTAAGAATGTTCTGTAAAGCAGGTGCCATGGGTGTTCTGTCCCAGCCTACGTGAGTCCTTGTTAAGCTCACAAGGAGAAACCCCTCTTCCAACAAGCAGGCTGGAACCGCCAGAAAAAAACAATCCCCTTTTATTATTCACAGACCTGAGTCAATGTCCAAGGCAAACAAACACAGTTCATAGAAACTTGATTCCTCAACCAGCACCTCCCACACTTTGCCTTTTATTACACAGCCAAGGCATGGCTTCCTAATGCCTTCTTCTTTGCCTTTGGAGCCGCCTCATTGCATTCCTCTGTCCTACTCTCTTTTCTTGCCAGCGTTTACATGCATCCTGAATAGCTCCCAACTGTGAATCACCACTGTCCAACTCAGCCTCCCAGCACAGCTGTGTCTCAGCCTGAGCGTGAGTAGAGGGGCAAGGCTCCTCGTCAGACTGTAAGTCTTGAAACTCCTCAGAGCCTTCCTCTGACTCTGATGTCCCTCCAGGCCCCTCCTCCTCCTCCTCCTCCTCCTCTGATTTCTCTGACTCAGCTGCCGGGTCCACTGCCTGGCGAGGAATCACAACACTGGGGTTCACCATCCCTAGCTGCTGGTATTCACAGTGGACGCTTTCAGCCAGATCTCATGCAATGGGTTGTTGTAACCGGTGAGAGGCGGTCCCTCAGCCAGTCTGTTCCCATGCCATGAAGGGCTTCAAGGTTAAAACCAGCTTGAATTGTACATAGAAGCAAACTGGCAACCAATGCAACTCACTGAGTCGAGGAGTGACATGCACTATCCTAGGAGCAGACGTAATTGCCTGTACCACTGCATTCTATACCATTTGAAGCTTCTGGGTACTCTTCAAGGGCAGCCCATGAAGAGCAAATTGCAGTAGTCCAATCTGGAGACAACTTGCTCATGAGTGACTAAGCAGAGTCTGATGATCCAGGAACAGGTGCAACTGGCACATAAGACGAAGCTACCTCTTAGCCACCACCACTTGAGCTCAACTCCGGGCGGATTATAATTCCCATTCCAATTTTTTTTAAAAACCTTCCTAGCTCCAGATCTGTCAGCTGGTTCACCATCTGGATTAACCAGGCTCAACTCCTAAGTCCTAACTCTCAGTCAGAGTCTGCTGGATGCTGCTGAGCATTCATCTCTTCAAATTAGCTCATTTGAGAGCACTTGGTGGTCTGTCAATTGATGACAGATGGTTTCCAGAAATGATGACAATCCCAGAGCTCGTGAACGTAATGGGGTGGAGAGTAAAACACTCTGTGCACTTTAAGCTCAATATAAACATTTCATCTGAATCATGTCTGTCAGCATCACATTTCAGAATGACATAACGCTCAAGGCTTTTACTACAAAAAGGGGGAATCAGAGTGAGGTTCTTTCGAAAGCGGCCGATTCACCCCTCGGCTCTCAGACAAGGAAAACCAAGGGAATCCTGCATTCAGCTGCCATCAAATGTACATGTAGTCCTCGACTTATGACCACAGTTGAGCCCAACATTTCCGTTGCTAAGTGGACACAGATGTTAAGTGAGTTTTGCCCCATTTTACAACCTTTCTCGCAACAGTGAATCACTGCAGTTGTAAGTAAGTAACACACTTGTTAACTGACTCTGGCTTCCCTGCTGACTTTGTTTGTCAGACGTTCGCAAAAGGTGATTACGTAACACCGGGACACTGCAACCGTCATAAATCCAAGTCAGTTGCCAAGCCTCTGAATTTTGATCACATGCCCATGGAGAGGTTGCAATGGTTGCAGGTGTGAAAAACTGTCATAGGTCACTTTTTCAGTGTCGTTGTAACTTCAAACAGTCACTAAAGATATGTTTGCCACCTTGAGTTACCTGCAAAAATAGTAAAAATGGGCTCCAAAGAAATAAATAAAGTAGCACTTTCTCACACACTCATCTTCATCACTACCAGCACCTCAATCAGGAAGCATCCAGTACCCTAAAACTCAGTCATCAGTTTTGGCACAGATGTCCATTATATAGGTTAGTTATTTATCAGATTTATATCCTGCTGCGATGGTAAACACACTCTTGGCAGCTCACAACAACAATGAACATAAAAATACCTGTTCTGACTTTTTCTGCAAAGCCGATCATACTGGGGTTACAATCCAGATGTTGAGTAGCTGACTGCACGGAGCCTTTTGCAAATGTTGTTGCAGTAACCAATTACCTTGGTTTCAGTCCCAAGGTTGATTAGGGACAACACTGTTACATTCATCCAGTTTACAGGGTTCCTCTGATTTGAAGAGATAATGCTTCCTAAAATCCATACAGTCAAGTTCAATAGAGAAAGTTAATTTGCATCTAAGCTGGCCAAATTGTGAGCCTTCGGTCCTTCATGGGTCCCATTTAAGACACAATCTTTCACCCCGCTTTATAGATTTCTCCTCTGATGCCAACATCTAATTGAGGAAGGTTTTGTTCAGAAGGGAAATTTAATTTTCTCCTATTGACACAGCATGAATAATCTCAGGGACACCGAAATGTTCTGGCTGTGTGCAAATCCATTTCTGCTTAGTTCATGTTTCCTCAGATGGCAAACCTTTTCCTTTAAGCAGCTCAGGAAGTGGAAGCCAGAAGACTCCAGAATTTTGGGAGGGTTCCCACCTGGAAGAGGTTGCTGTGTGGCAGGGATGCATGATCTGTTTTGGCCCAAAGTTTACACCTGGTCTTGACAGATCTATCAGAGAGATAGATCTATTCTAAAAAAAAATGGGTAGTGCCAGGACAAAAATTCAGTTTAATTAAATTTAAAACACAAATGAAATGAATGTGAAATAAAAGTAGGTAACACTCAGTATGATTATTCTCCACATGTTTAGCTACAGTCCCCTTTTGTCACAATAAAGATTACAATTTTTATGGCTGTGTTTTGACAGTACAACTGCATTTCTGCATTAACTCATTTTTTTTAGGTCCATATGCTACATTGAATCGAAAGTTAACCTGGCAACTTGGTTTTTTTTTTAGCTGACCTTCATAATTTTAGCAAATAATTCAAAATGGCAAACATAACTAATATTCCTTCCTCCTAACTCCTTCCTCCTCCTATTTTCCCCACAAAAACCACCCAGTGAGGTGAGCTGGGCTGAGAGAGTCTTGAGCCAAAGTCACCCAGCCAGCACAACAGGCTAAGATGCCCAAAAAGCAAACTAAAATTAAAGCTAGCCAAGCTTTTCACATTGTCTAATGCAACTGCTCTTCACAGATTTAATTAAAAATAAAACAGGTAATCCTGGACTTACAACCACACTTGGTCATTGAGGAAAGCAGTCATTGTGAGATGTCACGTGACCACTTTACTCCGCAACCGCAGTTGTGGTCATTAAATGATCTAACAGCTTGTGAAAAGGAGCCCCAATTAAGGAGTGGGGGGTATCTTAGTGGCATGGCAGGGGCCTCTGGGACTAGTTGAGGGGGGGATGCTGCAGTATGGCACAAAGCCATGGAAGCCTCACTGTGCACCTGGACTGCCAATACAAGCAAGGCCCAGGATTTTGAGGCTCTGGGGATTCCCTGCAGACATTAGCCCAATGGGGACTGAAGCCTACTCTGCGAATTCACACCAAGGAGGATGAGCATTGAAATGGCGAAATGAAAATCAACCCCGAACCTCAGAGCAGTTGATCACTTATGCCAATTATTGCTTCTGAGATCTTCATTGGAACAATTCTCTAATTGTTTTATAAATCTCAAAATAGATACATAACAACCAACAGTATTTTGAAGTTGGGGACAGGGTTGAAACCACCAGCTCCCACTCTCCAGTGACATCGTTGCCTCACCCTTTACTGGGCTTGGAATTATTGCTATTATTCTTGTTATCTTCTCATCCTTGTCATCTTCTCATCTGTCCCACCTTTCATCTTTCCTACTACCTTCTCTGTTGGTATATTATGATTTGTCAATCTTATGATTTATGATCTATGACTTATCACTTTGTTTGTATGTACACTGAGAGCTTATGCACAGGAGACAAATTCCTTGTGTGTCCAATCACACTTGGTCAATAAAGAATTCCATTCCATTCTATTCTATTCTATTCTATTCTATTCTATTCTATTCTATTCTATTCTTAGATGTGGAGGCACAGATTCAATTTTTTTTTTCATATTTTCAGCTGTTTTAACGATGTCTAAGAGGCTTATACCACTGGATTATTCTGTCACTATATTTCTCTCTCCAGGTTTCTGTTCCTCCTGTCCCTAGTTAAAAGAAAGGAAAAGAAAGAACCTTGATCCTGCCAAGGTCAATTCATTTTCTTTCACCTTATTTCAACTGCTAATTCATCACTTGAGCATATAAGCAAATTAGAAGCTGAAGCAGGTTCAGGAATGATTATCCCAAGATAACAGACTGAATAAGCAGGCCCTAAGATAGGGCTATAGCTCATATAGCATGATCAGCAGTTGCACTTCATAAGCCACCAACTTTAATTAAGGGAGAGTCCAAGAAAAAATTGAGTTGTGTTTGTCTGCATCTAATTAATGCATTAGTTGTTCATCCATATCCCAGGTCTTGAAACCAATGCAGCAGTTCTCTCTTCTTCCTGTCGACATCCATTTCTAGAGCCCTGGAAAATGACCATAATGAAAGAAGAGACTGTATATAGTGAGAAAAATAACTGCTTAGGTTGCTTCAGTTGTAGGGTAAACTGAGGCCTAAATAGGACATACCCAGCGATCCTGCAAATTATGACAGTGAAGCCAAACAACCAGGCAAGATTTGTGGATCAGCCAGTGAAATAGATCTGCAAAATAACAAGGAAGAGTGCCATCAGATGAAAAACGTGTTTCTTCTGGACCTTCTGTTCCAACTTTCTGTGCAAGGCAAGAGTCCCTACACCAGGCCTGTCCAACCCATGGTCCCGTGGGCTGAGTGCGGCTCTGGACAGCTAGTAATGTTGTAAACTTTCTTGAAAGCATCCAGTGATGAAGCACCCACAACTCCAGGAGGCAAGCTGTTCGTTCCACTGTTTAATCATTCTCACGGTCAGGTTGGTTCTCTCTCTGATGAGCTATTGTTTCTTGTCCTGCCCTCAAGTGCTATCATGTCTCCCCCTAAGCCTTCTCTTAGTCAAAACATTTGCAGTTCCCTTTAAGCACTCATTGCACAGTTTAGCCTCCAGACCCCATAGCATCTTTGTTGTTCTTCTCTGCACCCTTTCTAGGGCCTCAGCATCTGTTAAGCATCATGGTAACCAGAACTGGACCCAGTATTTCTAATATGGGCTCACTATAGTGCAGTGTAAAAGCACTACTATCACTTCCTGTGATCTTGATGTTATCCCTTTGTTGGTATAGCCTTGGATAGAGGTCCCCAGCCTTTCTTGGTTGGCAGACTAGAGGGAAAGGAAGGGGGAAGCATTTTACGTGTGTGTGCGCACACAGACATAAATGGGGCCATGAGCATGCATTAAGCAAATGGGGCAATTCTAGCACCCACGTGATGCTTGCTAGCACCGCCCCATTTTTTGTCGTGTGGGCACTAGCACCGCCCCGTTTTTGTGCTGTGCACCCCCCGGTTTTCCCCATTTTTGTGCCATGCACTGTCCAGTTTTCGTGCACTGCCCGATTGTCCTGCGCTGCCTGGTTTTCGTGCTGCGCACCACCCGGTTTCCCCGTTTTCGTGCCATGCAGTGCCTGGTTTTCACATGGTGCCTGGTTTTCGTCCCACACGCTGCCTGGTTTCCCCCCATTTTTGTGCCATGCACCACCTGGCTTTTGCACCATGCGCCGCCCAGTTTTTGCACAGTGTGCCACCCAGTTTTCTCCCAGTTTTGCATCATGCGTCACCCGGTTTTCATAGTGGCGGCACCCCATTTGCATAGCGCCGATGCCCCGTTTTTGTTATGCAGTACCCTGTTTGCATGGGGTGGTAGCGCTAGCGTCAGTGGGGATGATTGTGCGCACACATGCACTGACCAGCCTGTTTCGTGGCCCAGTGGCCAGTAGGCCAGGGCCCGGTAGTGAGCTGCGGACCACAGGTTGGGGACCCCTGACCTAAGACTTCTCTGTAGCTCACAATGAGCTTCTTTTTGCTCTCCCAGAATCCCCTGGTGCTATGCAAATAATCCCAGTGACTCACTGGGTCTCTAGCTTGATCTGCTGGACGACTGGGTTGCTCTTATACATGGATTGAGACTGCACCTCCCAGAATTTCTATTCAGAATGGGGATTAGGGTCAGGGTTAGCAGCAGATCCAATAGACCTTGTTTTAGTTTGCTGAAAGAATAATAATAGAATAATAGATTTGGAAGGGACCCTTGGAGGTTTTCTAGTTCAACCCCCTGCTTGGGCAGGAGACCCTATGCCATGTCTGACAAATGGCTGTGCAATCTCTTTTTTAAAAACCTCCAGTGATGCAGCACCCACAACTGTTGGAGGCAAGTTGTTCCACTATGGTAAGAATTGGAAACTGTTTCAGTGACAATTCACATTTTTCTGCTTTGAACCTAAATTCTTCAGGGAAGAACAAGTCATAGGATGCATGTGTCTCTCAGCACCCTTTGAGGGTATGATTTTCAGGAGAAAGCTAAGCATATATAGCATATGTATTAGGCTTCTGAACATTTACCACACTTTCATCCAAAATCCCAAAATCAAGAAAAAAGCAACCTAAAAAAAAGTTCACTGTGTACATAAATGCTTAAGACCCAGTGAAATCAGAGGCACAGGCTACAGCACTTAGGATGTTTAGTAATAAGTCTCTTTTGAGAAAGCTTTTTCTCATGCATATATATGGCTTCTTTATCTGAACTAAGAAAAAAAATCAGATAATCACTAGATGACAGCAAAGAGGTACAGAAAATGATCTCTTTGCTGCCTCTACAGTATTAAATGTCTAGATTTTTGAAGCCTAGATCTGGTACCCTATCTTTGCACCATTATGGAAAGGGTGCTATTCTGTATTGTCACTCAATGAGCCTCTGTAACGTGTGCAAAACAAAGTCAATATTTGTTGCTGAGTAGTCCTGATTTGTGACCAGCAAAATCTGTCCCAATATTTCTCTCACAGGAAGGAAATAGAAAAAAAATCATCTCCACAGTAATAAAATTCAGAGGGAGGCTGTGTGCGTCACTGAAGGATTCCACACTTTGCATTATCCCAGGAGGCAAATCTGGGAAAAATACTAATCTAAAAAGGCCCTGTCTGAATTGGACAAGATGTCTTGAATTCGGCTCCCATTGGTGAACATTTTTAAAATTCACACTTTCCAGAATGGTCAGGTTGGGGAAATCTGGTCAGTAACTTGAGAAGGGGGCAATTCTTGCTCAAGGTTGACAAAATTCCATTTAGATTTGTTGCACTATAAAGTATCTCCTATCTCAATCTCTCCAAAGCAGTACTTCGTCTTGTTATGGTAGTTGAAGAACCTGAAACTCAGAGCTGTGGTTCGTAGAAAGATGCCTAAGAGATTTGCACTACTGGCTTTGTTATGTGGTACATGTCATTTCCTGACAGTTAGAACAATTAATCAGTGGAACAGCCTGCCTCCAGAAGCTGTGAATGCTCCAACACTGGAAGTTTTTAAGAAGAGACTGGACAGCCATTTGTCCGAAATGGTATAGGGTTTCCTGGATGAGCAGGGGGTTGGACTACTAGAAGACATTCAAGGTCCTTTCCAACTCTATTATTCTGTCATTCTGTTAAAGTTACCCCTTTTAGATATCGGTTCTTAGTACAGTAGTGCTGGAGAAACCTTTCGGAAGAACTTCTTGTAGACTGCAAAATCACAGAGGCATCACTTCCCAAGGTGGATAATGACCACCTTTAGTCAATAGATTATGAAAGTCTTTGAAACAATATAAAACCCACAAAACTTATTTTCTCTCTTGGGCATAAGGAATGAGTTGATAAGCAAGCTTTGAGATCAGCTTGTCATACAAAGAACCCAATCCAGGATGATGGTCAAATCTTCACAAAATGCCTACATGACCATCCTGACTATGGAGGGGATATTTGAAGAATACTATACATCAGTGGTCTCCAACCTTTGCAACTTGACAGCCCAGCTGGGGGGGGGGAGAGGGGAACCAGGCCACCTGAGCAGCGGGCTGGCGCACATGCATGTGCACATGCACGCACAGCTCCATTAATGCTAAAGAGAAGAAAAAACCTTTGAGGTGTGGTTTCTGCTCCTTCAGGCTTCTCTGCTCAGAAGCTTTTGCAAAGGAACAGAAGGCCTTCGTTCCCCTGAAGCCTTTTGTCTGTTTGCAAAAGCTCTTAGTGTGGAGAGGAGAAGCCTTTGGGGGCACAGTCTCGTGTTCCTTCAGACTCACTGAGGCTGCCCGACACTCCAAAAGCAGATCGGGTGTCCTATGCCGGCAGCCTTGGTGAATCAGCAAACTGAGCAGGGAGCTCTCGTCCCACTCAGCCTCTGCTCTCACCACTCCACTTTTGGAGCCTTGGAAGCAGGCAGATTGGCAACCCGGCTGGGGGGGGGGGGAGAGGGGAATCAGATCATGCGAGTAGCGAGTAGCAGGCGGGTGCACTCACAGTTCCACAGAGAAGCCTTTGGGGCACTGTTCGCATGAGTGGGGCTGCACGCGCGCTGGCCCTCCAATAACACAGCTCGGTTGCAAATAGGCCATGGCCTGGTAGTGGGTCGTGACCCACAGGTTGGGGACCCCTTCTATACATCACTGATTTTAGGAAGGAGATAGAATTAACAGGCATCAGTCAATATGCATCAATGCTGTTTTTGTCATCATGACTTAAACTGGAGATGGACATGTCCAGCTCCTTTGCCCCAGATTACTATAGTTGGTAGCTTTCTTCCAAAATTTGTATATGCCAATATAATGAATGGCTTGCAGCTATTTCTACTCAAGAAAAATATCCGAAGCAGAGAACTGAATTTCTCCTGTGACTGTTTTCTTCAACTGAAATTCTCGAGCATGTCGTCAGTAACTGAAAGGAGCAGAGATCTGAGCATAATGGATTGTAGATCCAAGGAATTAAATTGGGCAAAGATCTCTGTGACTTAAAGTTTAGCCATCACGTTTATTTCATCCCCAGTTACTTCCTGGTTTTTCAGATGGAAGAAAAACATTCTTGTAAATCTTTAATGATTTTGTAAACTTCTATTAGCCTATTGCTACTACAGATTTTAGGGGTTCTTTTTTTCTTCCTCTTGCCAGCGTGACTACCAGAGGGGAACCTATGAAAAAACAGCTTTTCTCTAGCAACTCTGCTGGCATTTCTGCACACCAGATGTCAGTTGTGTTTATTTCAGTATCCAGTTGTATAGAGAACCAAGAGGTGCCTTCTACCAGCAAAAAATAGCTGGCGGTGTGTTGATCAGCTCCATATTTGGTAGAGGCATCAAAAATATGGAAAGCTTATGAGATTGTTTTTAGGCCAAATGCTGCACTCAAGCTTTGAGATGCATGCAACAGAGGGAAAGTATTGAAATAGAATTTAGGACATTAAAATTCAAATGCTTGTGTTCCTAGAGAAAGGAAAAGGAATCCCTGTGGATTCTACTTCGCTAGTTATAACTGACTTAGGGGAGGGGTGGCACTTATCTCTGTTTCAAGGCCATTGAGCCTGGTCCAAAGACGTTTCCATGGTCATGTGGCCAGTATTATGTCATGGAGCACTGTTTCCTCCCCACATAAGTAGTACCTATTTATCTACTTGCATTTGCACATTTTCAAACTGCTAGGTGGGCAGGAGCTAGACAAAGAGGAAGCTCACCCTTTCGCGGGACACTCTGATCTTAACCGCTAAGCCAGGGGTCTTCAAACTTGGCTCTTTTATGACTTGTGGACTTCAACTCCCAGAATTCCTCAGCCAGGAGGAATTCTGGGAGTTGAAGTCCACAAGTCATAAAAGGGCCAAATTTGAAGACCCCTGCGCTAAGCTATCGCACTGCCCTAGAGAAAAAGCAAGTGTAAATTTGAAGCAGGTATTAAATCACAAATATTTAATAGTAACAATAGGACAAAAACCCATAGGATTTAATTTGATTTAAAATTGAATATGATTATAGCATTTAATGACCATGTTTTTATTTATTTAATTAATCAATTTACAAAATTTACATTTTATTTTTTCAAATTTTTAGTAACACCAATTTTAAAAATACAGCATTAGGACATTAAAATAATTACAAAGTTTGAATAATTAAATAAACATACATATATAATAAATAATCTGTGGACATACTCTTTAAATTCTCTTCAGAATGATCGCTCATCTTCATTTCCTAAAATCCACATTTTCAGTGAACACAAATGACTTTTAACAGCTTCTTAATTTATAGTAAGATGAATAAAATCTTTCTGGATTAAATTAAAAGCGAAGTCATTCCTTTTTTAAATTAAATATTTGTTACAGATTCTGTAGGTATTATAAATACTAATACATTGATGTAAAATAAACATCTAAGATATCACAAAATGCAATATGATACAATGCACAAGCAAATAAAAAGCTAATAATAGAAACACCTGATATAAAGTCCACCTGATAAAATGTAGAAGAACAGAAGTTATTTCTAATACCTTGAATTTTCATTAAAACAATTTGTAATGGTCCTAAATTCCACTAAAAGTCTTTAAAAAGTTGAATACAAGTCTTCTTCAATTCTGGGCTATAGATATATTTTCTGTCCCCAGTTTAATGTTATTGTGGCTTTTTAATATTTTGATTTTTTTTCCTTTGAACAATGGTAAAATACATAATTCTTATGTTGCCAGAACTGGTGATGTAAAGAGCTTATTTTCTCCCTAAAAACAATTGGATTTTTGGGCAGTCCCCCTGGATATGCAAATATCTTCCAGTTTTGTCATATCCTTTCCAACAATCTTGAGATATAGTCCTATTTTTTATTTTTATTTTTGGTACTTTTTTGCCTTAAGAATCAAGATGGAATACTATCAATATATTAATTTCCAAGAAAATTTTCTAGAGGCAAATTTCATCTATTTCTGCTTTCATAAAGTATTCAATGTTTTATCTCCAATATTTTATCAAGTTTGCATTCTTATAGATGTTTAAGGCCTGAGTTTGCATTTAATAATACATTATAAATTTTTCACATTGCCCTTTAGTATTTTGCTCTACTTCAGGAATTATTCTTTCAGAACCAGCAAGAGAGCATAAACTATTTCCATTACATCTTCATTTTTGAGGAAGGATACAACTTTTACATATTGCAGCAATTCTGTTCCTAAGTATTTGATCTCTGTTGTAGCCATATTAAATTTTATTTAATCTATATAAAGTCATCTGTTTCCATCTGCTTGCCTGTAGCACTCATAGCCAGAAAAGAGTGATGTCCCATAGGGAGTATTACGGTACAAGGAAAACTTATCTGTTTAACCATTTTCTCCTTCTAAATTAAAATTTACAATATTGTGGCAACTTGGGGAGTTAAAGAGACATCAAAGGGATCCTATGTTTCAGCACCCAGCACTCAGACCCAGGCCTGCTCTATTTTTTATTCCCTTCCTGCTTCAACCATCATGCTTTCCACGCAAACTTTCTGCAGGAAGCAGGGACAGTTTGGAGAACTCACATGTATTTAAACACCTGCATTGATTCCTAATTTGCCTGATTCGTCAACTCTTTAAGCTTCAGCTGAAACACAATATTAAATATTTGTAAAATTAACACCGACAACCTGCCTCCAGAAGCGGTGAATGCTTCAACACTGGAAGTTTTTAAGAAGAGACTGGACAGCCATCTGTCCATTTCCTGCCTGAGCAAGGGGTTGGACTCAGGTCCCTTCCAACTGTATTACTATTATTATCATTATCATTATCATTATTATTATTATTGATCATCACACAGTCAGCCAGATGTTCAGACTGCTTCATTGACTATGCAAAAGCCTTTGATTGTGTGGATCACAACAAATTGTGGCAAGTTCTTAAAGAGATGGGAGTACCAGACCATCTCATTTGTCTCTTGAGAAACTTATATGCGGGTCAAGAAGCAACAGTGAGAACTGGACACGGAACCACTGATTGGTTCAAAATTGGAAAAGGAATCCGGCAAGGCTGTATACTGTCGCCCTGCCTATTTAACTTATATGCAGAGCACATCATGAGAAAGGCAGGGCTAGATGAAACAAAAGTTGGAATTAAGATTGCTGGGAGAAATATCAACAACCTAAGATATGCAGATGATACCACTCTAATGGCAGAAAGAGAAGAGGAACTAAAGAGCCTCTTGATGAGGGTGAAGAAGGAGAGTGCAAAAGTAGGCTTGAAACTCAACATTAAGAAAACCAAAATCATGGCATCCGGCCCTCTCAATTCCTGGCAAATAGATGGGGAAGAAATGGAGGTAGTGACAGATTTTATTTTTCTGGTCTCAAAGATCACCTCAGATGGGGACTGCAGCCAAGAAATTAAAAGACGCTTGCTCCTGGGAGGAAAGCTATGGCAAATCTAGACAGCATTCTAAAAAGCAGAGACATCACCCTACCAACAAAAGTGCGTATAGTCCAGGCCATGGTTTTCCCAGTTGCAATGTATGGCTGTGAAAGTTGGACCATAAGAAAGGCTGAGCGTAAAAGAATTGAGGCCTTTGAACTATGGTGCTGGAGAAGACTCCTGCGAGTCCCTTGGACTGCAAGGCGTTCAAACCAGTCAGTCCTAGAAGAGATCAACCCCGACTGCTCTTTAGAAGGCCAGATCCTGAAGTTGAAACTCAAAGACTTTGGCCACCTAATGAGAAGGAAGGACTCACTGGAGAAGGGCCTAATGCTGGGAAAGATTGAGGGCAATAGAAGAAGGGGACGGCAGAGAATGAGATGGCTGGATGGAGTCACTGAAGCAGTAGGTGTGAACTTAAATGGACTCCAGAAGATGGTAGAGGACAGGAAGACCTGGAGGAACGTTGTCCATGGGGTCACAATGGGTCGGGCACGACTTCGCAATTAACAACAACAACAATACTCACTTCAATCCTAGATTCATTTTGGGGGGATACACTGTCTCTGACTCAGTGGGATGAATTTTTTTGAAGCTAAACAGGTAATGCCCTTGTGTCAGACCTCAGAGGTCCAAGGAGCGCAACCTGTTTTACTATTGTACCCTTCCCCATTTTTTTCCTAAAATAATTTTTTAGGCACCAGGGAAAACAAAGCAGAGTACTGACTACAGGGAGTCCTCGACTTATGACCACAACTGAGCCCAAAATTTCTGTTGTTAAGTAAGGCATTTGTTAAGTGAATTTTGTCTCATTTTACAACCTTTCTTGCCATAGTTGATAAGTTATTAACCTGGTTGTTAAGTGAATCTAGCTTTCCCCCATTGATTTTCTTATCAGAAGGCTGCAAAAGTGGATCCCTTGAGCTTGGGACACAGCAACGGTCATAAATATGAACCAGTTGCCAAGCGTCTGAATTTTGATCACATGATTGTGATTCAAAAGTTGTGAAAAACAGTCATAAGTCACATTTTTCAACGTTGTTGTAACTTTGAATGGTCACTAAACAAACAGTTATAAGTTGAGGATTACCTGTACTAGGAAAATTAGAAGCCTAGAGTAAATCCAGAGGAAATAAAATGTAACTTTAATTCTTTTTTAGAATTGCTTTTCCTTTGGCAAATCCAGTTGTTGACCAAGATTTTCAATTTTGAAATAAGAGCCTTTATTTATTTATGTTATTTTTCCAACAGCAAGGAAAGGGCATTTTAGTTCTTTTGAAGAAAAAATTGTCTCTCCCACCAGAGCAGTGGAGAATGCCCTCTGTACAGATTCAGTTTTTCAAGAGCATAAACCTGGGTCTGCTTAGCCTTGGCAACAAGCTAAGGTTTAATTTTATTCACATGTGGCTTAGATGTTGTGTTTGAGTGGATGCTGATGGATTTGTTATGTAGCTGGAAACCACACGCACGCTTCCCAAGCAGTGGAAGTGTTGGCTTGAGATCTTGAATCATTCTTTCTGGAGGAAAAGAAAAACTAATCATACCAATCTATTGGTGAGGATCAGTTTGAATGTCTCCATCTTGAAAAGAGTGAAAAGAGCTGGAAATCGTCCAGCATCCTGGACTGCCCGCTTTGTGCTTAACCCAGGACCGTCTGACGCGCCATGTAATTATGGTCTTACAATAACTTTCTGTGAGTTCCACCTGCTGCTTCGTTCCCAGGGTCTCTTGGGGACCTGCCAGCTTTCCCCATTCCACCATTTGTTTAGTGGTTACATGGCAATTATGCGGGACTTTGCCTTTACTAATTATCACTCACAAAAGCAATTAGAGGAGCAAGTGGATTAAGTAATAATTATAGCGATTAATTATATTCCTCTCCCTCTAGGCCTTTCCATTCCCAGTTGCCTGCTGAAGGCACAGTGCTCATTAGCGGTCTGAGGTTGCAAAGAGAGCAAAGGCCAAGTGGAGGAATGGGCGCTCAGCCAGAAAGGGGGAGGGAGAGGGTCTTGGTTACTCACTCCTCAGCAAAGTACTGTAGCTGGGCAACCAGGATGAGCTGCAGGGACAGGAGCCTAGAGCACCACAGATCTTACCGGCACTACAATAGGGAGAGGCTGGGCTCCCACAACAAACTATATTGCATTCCTCAGTGAGTGTTGACTGTTTCACTCCAGTTAGTGGAGCTCACAATGGACTGGAGTTTTGCGGCCTTTTCCATTGAGGATGCTTGAGAAATGACATCTTGGTGCATCCTGATAAAATCTGCCCTGATCAACAGTGATGTGGTGTGCTGTGCTGTGGGGACACTCTGGCATTTGGCTTTGGGACAGCACATCTGGGGTGAGCCTACAAACCATCACTTAATGATCACCCTCTTTCATACTTCCAAATACTTTCAGATACAGGTCTCCAAGACGGCTATTTTTAATTATTAATTATTCGTGGACTTCAACTCCCAGAATTCCTGAGCCAGCCATGCTGAGGGAAAAGGGAGAGGTTTCCAAGCTGAGCCATGCTGGCTCAGGAATTCTGGGAGTTGAAGTCCACAAGTCATAAAAGAGCCAAGGTTGCCTACCCCTGATCATGGGGATGCTGCAAAGGTTGTAACTGTGAAAAATGGTCATAAATCACTTTTTTCAGTGGACTACCTGTATTCCAAGATCAAAGTGTGGCAGTTGATTATGAAAAAAGCCTTTTTCAATGAAGGCAGCCCATGGGCAAAATGCTTTCTCCAGAAAATTCTTCTTGGCACTTATTTTCTTGCCCTGTTAGTGTTCCTGAAGGCCTTAATCATTTCCTCTAAAAAGCACGCTTCTATTCCGTCTTTGTAATTTATAATTGTTTTGATAGGGGGTTTTTTTGCATTGTAATTTTCCTTTGAGTAATATTCACTGAGGAATACTTCTGAAAGAGTGGTATCAAAATTCCCATAATAAACAATACTAAGAAATTACCGTATCTACCAACAGATTGAAGTGTGTGTCAGCTCACGGCTTTCTGCAAATATTGGCCAAGCTTTTAAGTTGGGTCACCCAAGGATACTGTAATTGTATATGTCAGCTATAATCCAGCTGAAGGTAGATGTGGCCAAGCCTACTGAAAGAATTTAAATTTGTTCAAGTGGTTTTTTTAAGGCGTGAGTTAGGAGTCACAACTTGTTTTAGCTGAGCTGGAACAGAACAGAACAGAACACAACAGAATAGAATAGAAGATGGAAGGGACCTTGGAGGTCTTCTGCTCAAGCAGGAGAACCTATACCATTTCAGACAAGTGACTGTCCAGTCTCTTCTTAAAAACCTCCATTGATGGAGCGCCCACAATTTCTGAAGGCAAGCTGTTCCACTGGTTAATTGTCCTCACTGTTAGGAAATTTCTCCTTAATTCCAGGTTGATTCTCTCTTTGATCAGTTTCCAATCATTGTTTTTTATCCTGCCCTCTGGTGCTTTGGAGAATAATTTGACCCCCTCTTCTTTGTGGCAGCCTCTCAAATACTGGAATACTGCTATCTTGTCATCCGTTTCTTCTTTTCTTTAGACTAGCCAAACCCAAGTCCTGCAGCCGTTCTTCATATGTTTTAGTCTCCAGGCCTTTGATCATCTTAGTTGCTCTTCTCTGAACTTTTTCCAAGGTCTCATCTTTTTTGTAGTATGGGGTCAAAATTGGTCACAGTATTCCAGCGTGGTCTCACTAGGGTTTTATAAAGCGGTGCTAATACTTGCATGATCTTGATCCTATGCCTGATTATACAACCCAGGATTGTATTAGCTTTTTTGGCTGCTACTGCGCACTGCTGGCTCATAGTTAAGTGATTGCCCACTAGGACTCCAAGGTCCCTCTCACAGTTACTTGTTTTGAGCCAGGTCTTGCCTAATCTGTACTTATACCTTTGATTTTTCCAGCCTAAATGTAAGACTTTGCTTTTCTCCACATTAAAACTCATTTTGTTGGATAGGGCCCATTCTTCAAGTTTGTCAAGATCTTTTTGGATCCTGAGCTTGTCTTCTGGGATGTTGGCTATTCCTGCCAGTTTAGTGTTATCTGCAAATCTGATGAGTTCCCCTTCTAGTCCCTCATCTAAGTCATTTATGAAGATACTGAAGAGTATTGGGCCTAAGACAGAATTTGTGGTACCCCACTACTAACTTTTCTCCATGTGGATGTAGTACCATTGATAACTACTCGCTGAGTACAGTTTCTCAGCCAGCTACAAATCCATCTGGTGGTGATATTGTGCGATATTATCTTGAGATTTGTGTGATGTTAATTACTTTTTATTTTTTACCTGTAGTATTCTTTTCATGATTAGCAAATGGCCCAATTTCCTTCTCATTCTGTCCCATGCCTCCATGATTTGATATCCTACCCAGAAAGGAGATGCTATGTGATTACTGGAAAGTAATGGTGTTAATATATAATTTCATTTACATTTTCTTTTGGGGATTCTTTTTGAAAATTCTATTTTATTTTATTTTTTTGTATGTCTTTCTTTTCATGAAGGTCAAGCTGAAGTCATTTTCTTGGGTCTTCTTTCATCAGTTTGTGCTCTTTCTGAAATATAACTTAAATTTTATTCTCTCCCATGTAACAAAAATAAGGTCCAACTTTCCTCAAGCTGAACTTTATTATATTCTTATAGTTTTCTTGACAACAGTAAAATCAGGATTGTCATTGCTTTATATAGCTTAGAGTCTGGAACTGGTATTTTGATTTCAAATAAATCCAAGTCAAAAATAATTGGACTATACTATACAATAAAAGTCTGCTGAGAGCAGCTGATATTGCTGTACTATCTGATCTTTGAGAACCAAATATTTTCTCAAATGATAAAAAAACAAACATCAGCTGCCTCATTAAAGAGAGGGGCGCAACTAATGAGGACACTGGAAACAGCAAGGGGGTGGGTTTAACATTGCTTTAGTCCCTTTATTGGCTTGCACCACCATCCAAATAACATTGGATTGGTTTTGCCCTTTCTCTTCATATGCAAAATTATTTGATTAAGAGCACATATAGTACGGCTCATTGGATGGCTGCCCTTACCTTTTATATAGTAATGTACTTAGGCTGGTTGGTTTTGACCCGGTGGGAACAAGGAAGAAAGACATGTTCTTGTTTCCACTGCCAATTTCAGCAGGTCTCTAAACCAAAGTCACCACATGAAATGAGGACATGTCCTCCTTTTTGTCCTCATGTCCTTCATCCAGCAGACACGGCCTTGAAATTAAATATTGTCCAGTATTTAAAGTATCTCTTCCTGAGCAGTTTTTTTTCCCCAACTCAGCATTTCCTTAGAAAGTGCTTTCTACAAGTTAATAAGTTCTGTTCTGAGATCTTAATTAGCTGGTTGTAATAACCCCCATCCTGCTGCTACCCGAAATTGACAAGACCTTAATCCTTAGACTCTGAAGGCTTTTGCCTCCTAACAAACTGTAGCAAATTCCTGCCATTGAAAAACCAGCCTGTCTGATGCTGGAAAAAATAATTTCAAAGGCATGTGGACCTAAATACAGATAGTTCACAACTTATAACAGTTCCTTTAGTGACCATTCAAAGTTACAATGACACGGGGGGGAAATGGCTTATGGCTGTTTTTCATCATCCCCATAGTCATGTGATCAAAATTCAGATGCTTGGCAACAGAATCATACCGGTACTTATGACCGTCGCTGTGTCCCAAGATCATGTGATCACCTTTTGCCACCTTTTGACAAGCAAAATCAATGGGGAAGCCAGATTCACTTAACAACTATGGTACTGATTTATCAACTGCAGTGATTCACTTAACAACTGTGTCAAGAAAGATAAAATGGGGCAAAACTCACTTAACAAATGTCTCACTTAACCACAGAAATTTCAGGTTCAGTTGTGGTCATTACTGGCCCGTCTCCTGTAATGTCTACCCAACCTGTACATTCTGATAAGGTTGGCATGCTTTGGGTCTGAGCAATTAAGCAATGCCATCTAATGGGACCCCAAAAGTGGGCTTTATTTGATCCCTGCATTTTCTTTTTGGAATAGCGTCTCCCTGGAGCCTTGTATTAAGATGGATAGGCTCCTTAAATTGGTAAGGGCTATTGATAGTTTTCTTCACTGTTTTATAGATGTTGCAATTTATATGATATGTTGGTTTTTTTTTTTTTTTAACTTTTGTGAAGCTGCCCAGATTAATTTGGAGTGGATTGGCCTAGAAATGCGATGAAATAAATAAATAAAAATAAAATAATGTATTAAACTTTCTACCAAGATCTATAAATTTTTTTCTTGGCACTATTTTTCCTCTTATGTATAATTTGCATTGTTCATTTTCTGTTCCAAACACAACCATCCTGGTCTTTGAAAGATTAATTTTCAGAATCATGCTCTCTCTCACACCACATCATCTATAGTATATGTTGCAAATCTTTCTGGTTCTTAGCCAACAACGTATACTGCCTGCATACAAAAGTGCATAGACATTCATATTTCCAAACTGTATGCCTCTAAGGTCATCACAAACACTCCTCATCCATTTATCCATAAATACATTAAACAACAAAGGGTCATCATACATCCTAGTCTTACTCCCTGCTCAGTGATGAACTGCTTAATAAGCATCCCATTTATTCTCAGAGAGGTTTTTCTCACGTCATATTCTGCTGTCATCACACTTAGGAACCAACCTTCAATTCCATGGTGGTGTAAAATATTCCATAATTCAAATCTATTTACTTGGCCATATATTTTCTCTAAGTCAAATCAACAAATACATAATAAACCTTGTTGGGCACATTCGTAATTTCTTAGTGACCTGTTGAAGAGCAAAATCTGGTTTATACACACCCAGCCCACAGTGCATTTCCCCAATCTTGCTTACTGTGATCGCTCATATCTTTTCAATGACATTTCTGCCAGTGACAGCAAGCAAAAGAAAAGGAGGAAGAGAATAACACATGTCCATACCATAACTGGGCTGCAAATATCTATACGGTCACTAGATGGCAATAAAGGACCAGAAGGTCTGTATCTCTTTGACACCATCTAATGGCCTTCTGGATATTTGCAACTCCAGATATCATAAGCTTAGTCAAATGGCCACAGCAGGCTTGATTTCCATGAGAGATTCCTCACATCCCCTCACTCCACTGTGATATTTTCCTTTTCTAAGATTGCAGTTATGACCCAATCTGATCTTTCTTCGGTTCTTCTGAAGAAAAAGGCTGAAATTGTACAGCAAGGCAAAAGGGAGCTCTTAATTCCAGTGTCTGGAGGTCCCAAAAGGACCCTCTGCCCTCCCTTCTCCATATGTGCAGCTCTACCAGCATCTGTCGTGGCTTTGGTCAATCAAAGCTTTCATTTAATGCTTTTTAGTAACCTAAAGAGTACCCTGTGTTGTCAGAGATAGCCATTCTCATGGTACACGAAGCATTCTGTACTAATTGTGAATACTGAGTATGATCAGTTGTGAACATTGTGGTCAGAATACCAAACTGAAACTTACCCCCACGTTATTCCCTTTTGGAGTGAGCCATACTACATGTAGTCCTTGATAAGTTACAATGTCCCCTCCCCCAAAGTTATTTACAAACTGGTTTCAAAGTTCAGATGTCAGCCCTCTCCATAGTTATGTGACCACATTTTAGGTGCCCAGCAACTGGACCACGCTTACATCCATTTGCAGCACCCCACAGTAACATGACTGTGGTTGACGACAGTTTTCCTGGAAACTGTTGTTTACTTCTGACTTTTGGCAAAAAAAAACCCAGCTCACATTGAACAAACGGTTTGCATAATGATCATCACAATTGCTTAGCAACTGCTAAGAAGAAGGTCATAAAATTGGGCAATCTGCTTTATGACTATCCTGACTTATGACCATAATTGCCAGGCTCACATGGTCATAATGCAAGAACTACCTGTATGCAGAGCACAAAAATGGAACAAGAAATAGAAAACTAAAGAAAAAGAAAGCCAAACTAAATGACATACCGTATATTGTATGTACAGCAATAGCGGTAGCATTTAGATTTATATACCACTTCACAGTGCTTTACAGCTCTCTCTAAGCATTTTACAGAGTCGGCATATTGCCCCTAACAATCTGGGTCCTCATTTTACCCACTTCGGTAGGATGGAAGACTGAGTCAACCTTGAGCCAGTCAGGATTAAACTGCTGGCAGTTGGCAGAGTTAGCCTGCAATATGCATTATAACACTGTGCCACCACGGCTCTTGTATCATTTGCTATACCACTCCATAGCTACCTATCCTTACAAACTCTCTTTGCTTCCACTACATCAACATTAAATAGCACAATCAAAGGCTAGTTTTCCTTGTAGCTTGCCAGTGCTTTTCTCTGCACCCAGCTCTCTAACCTGGAGTTTCTTGCAAGCAAATGGGCTGTAGCCTGCATCTCAACAATTAAGAAGTACAAGTAGTGTCCTAACACTGGAACAAACTAACATCAGCTTTAGCTCAGAGCTATTGATGTTGTAAGGCTCTTTGCTACAGTGTAGAGATGGAAAGGTGAGGGAGAACAAAAGTAAGAGTTTATAGAAGCTAAATACCCAGTGGTGGGATTCAAATATGTGAATAACCGTTCTCTGCGTGGATGCCACTTTCGGAAGTCCATTCTGGGCCTGGGCAACAAAAAATTAGCTACTAGTTCTGCCAAAATGGTGCGAACTGGCTGAATCCCACCACCGTAAATACCATTTACTTTGGCAATGCTTGTAAATGACTGGTGATTAAACACTAAGGGCCATTCTTTTAATCAATAGAAAGCTGAGAATGATTTTTAAGTTTGAAGATGTATAGATAAATTAGCACATGCGATTCAAAAGTGGCTTTCTGTCACAGAGAGGTCCTTTCTCCTCCAGAAATTTGGCCTCTCAAAAAATACCAATTGCCCAGTTCGTTAATCTTTGGCTCCTCTCAGCCCCTCACAAGAGATCAATTCTGCATGTTAGCCTATCCACGTTGGTGCCATAGGGAGGAGCAGCAGCAGAGAAGGCAAATGACTGAAACACTTTTCCTCTAATAAAGATATTGGCATTTCAATTCCACCCCCGCACTGAACACAGTGGCCAGGAGAAGCCTCACAAGTAAGTCTCTGTGAACTTCATTTTCCCTTTGACTGTGTAGTTTTTACAAATTGCCAGATTCCCTCAGTCTTTTTTTAAAAAAGCTGTTTTTTTTTTTTAAAAAAAAAGGGGTGGGTGGATTGCAGCAATGCAATCTATCTGAATCTGTTATTAGCAGAGAGACACTAGACACTGCTGCAAAAGGAGATAATCTTTGTAATAATGATTTCCCCCTCCTTCAATCATTACAACTGAGTGCTGCTCTTTTAGGTTCAAAAGGTTGCCTTGAAAAAAAAACCCATATTAATTCTCACAGGCTAAGGTACTGCTAAGGTTCAATTCTCTAACCTCAGGGCTTGGCAATTTGTAACTATTGAGGACTGCCAAATTACATCTCTCAACATTTCTCACCCATTGCTCACATGGGTGAGACTGCTGAGGTTGGAGACACAGGGGCCAGTCTTAGACAAGGGGTCTCAAACGTTGGCTACTTTAAGACTTGTGGACTTCAACTCCCAGAAATCCCTAGCCAGTCATGTTTCCCACTCACAAGTCTTAAAGTTGCCACAGTTAGACTCCTGTTTTAGACAAAAATGGGAACAATTCTTACAGGAGCAATTTTATATCCACTTACATAGGATTAAGATAGTGTGGTGGCAGCAAAGGTGGTCTAAGCCATGAAAAGTCTCTGAAGGATATATTCCAATATCTCAGGGGCTGCCATAAAGAAGAGGGAATTAAGCTATTTTCCAAAGCACCTGAAGGCAAGACAAGAAACAACGGGTGGAAACTAATCAAGGAGAGAAGCAACCTAGAACTAAGGAGAAACTTCCTGACAGTGAGAACAATTAATCAGTGGAACAACCTGCCTCCAGAAGCAGTAAATGCTCCAACACTGGAAGTTTTTAAGAAGAGACTGGACAGCCACTTGTCCGAAATGGTGTAGGGTTTCCTGCCCGAGCAGGGGGTTGGACTAGATGACCTCCAAGATCCCTTCCAACTTTACTACTATTATTATTATTTTGGTAGTGACAGATTTTATTTTTCTGGGCTCAAAGATCACCTCAGATGGGGACTGCAGCCAAGAAATTAAAAGACGCTTGCTCCTGGGGAGGAAAGCTATGGCAAATCTAGACAGCATACTAAAAAGCAGAGACATCACCCTGCCAACAAAAGTGCGTATAGTCCAGGCCATGGTTTTCCCAGTTGCAATGTATGGCTGTGAAAGTTGGACCATAAGAAAGGCTGAGCGCCAAAGAATTGAGGCCTTTGAACTATGGTGCTGGAGAAGACTCCTGCGAGTCCCTTGGACTGCAAGGCATTCAAACCGGTCAGTCCTAGAAGAGATCAACCCCGACTGCTCTTTAGAAGGCCAGATCCTGAAGTTGAAACTCAAATACTTTGGCCACCTAATGAGAAAGAAGGACTCACTGGAGAAGGGCCTAATGCTGGGAAAGATTGAGGGCAATAGAAGAAGGGGACGACAGAGAATGAGATGGCTGGATGGAGTCACTGAAGCAGTAGGTGTGAACTTAAATGGACTCCAGAAGATGGTAGAGGACAGGAAGATCTGGAAAAACGTTGTCCATGGGGTCACGATGGGTCGGACACGACTTCGCAATTAACAACAACAACAAATGCTTCTCTTTTACTTCTACTGCCTTCCAATAGGTGCATTAAACCTGTATTGTCGAGGTTCAGTCACAGCAGGGAATATTCTAACTTTCCATTCTAGAGAGATTCAAGCAATCTATCCTGGTATCAAACCACATGGATTGTTTGTATACAATGGAAGAAAAAAATAGTAATGTTTCACTGAGCAAGCAAACAGATATTTATGAAACTAAAGATAAGATAGCAGATTAATCTTTTTTAAAGTTTTCAATTGATGAGGGGGGAAAGCATCTCCAGTTAAGTAACTACTAGATTTTTTTTAACGGTAAATATAGTAAAAAAAGTGCTTACATTTTTGATAGTTGCCACCATAATTTTCTTTCAGAGTAGGCCTCATGTCAAGAAGTACTCATTCTGCACCCAGCCAAGTGTTCTGGGGCAGTCACTCTCTCTCTCAAACCAACCCACCTCACTGGGTTGTTATTGTGAGGAAAATAGGAGGAGGGAGGAGTATTAGGTATGTTTGCTTCCTACAGTTATTAGGTATGTATGCTTCCTACAGAAAATAATAAAGGCAGTTTTTAAAAAAAAAATCTAAAAAAATAGATGCACTGCTTGAAACACCCTGAGACCTGAGGGAGAAGTGTGGCAATTTTGTTTAAATTTGGAATGCAGGTATATTCTCACATAAAAGATTTCACTAACTTTCTAAAATCAAAGTTTTAATCACCCTTTTTCTGTTTATTCCAGAAAAAAAAATAACTCTTTAAACTTGTATTTAAAACTTCTTTTGCTAACGATTGAAGAAAACTCATTCTGTGCTATAAAATCTATTGATCCAAAGGTTCCCAATACCTAAAAAAGCAATTAACAAGCAATTTCCGAAAGTGATTAGAAAAGGAAGTATGTGAATTTGGCGTGCTTTTGAAGGCGACAATTGCAGTGTGAGCAGAAAATTGGCTATTCCCTCCCCTCCCAGAGCTCTAAATCTGCTGGACACTGCTGTCTTGTGGGTCTCCTTGTGAGGAGCAATTATCTGAAACACATGTGGGCAATCTCAAGCTCTCTCCTTATCCAGAGAGAAATTACAAAGAGACAGTAGTCTATTTGCTGCCTCTAAATCTTCAGTTCTCCATTTATTCCTTAGAAGTCAGCACAAGTTCTATTGAGCCTTAATGTCTTGTCAATTAAGCAAGGGGAATTCTGGGAGTTGAAGTCCTCACATCTTAAAGTTGCCAGTGCTCTACAGTGACTGTTGTTCTCTCTGCATAGTCTTTTGCATTTGCTTCTTGGGAAATGTGTACAAGGATTAATCATTTAATTAATCAGTGGAACAACTTGCCTTCAGAAGTTGTGAATGCTCCAACACTGGAAGTTTTAAAGAAGAGACTGGACAGCCATTTGTCTAAAATGGTATAGGGTTTCCTGCATGGACTAGATGACCTCCAAATTATTATTATTATTATATTATTATTTATCTTCATCATCATCATTATCCCATTGGTGGGAAAACCCACTTAAAGTTAGGTTTAGGTCTTCGTGATAATAGGAAAAGTGGACGCACCAAGAGTGCTAGGACGGTCAATGTATACAATGGATATATGTTGCCACCAAATACCCATACTTTTTATATGTCGCGCACACAGTCATGCTTTTAAAAAAATCTACCTTTGGAAAGAAAAGTTCTACCCCAGCCATCTTTAACAAGCACTGACATCCTCCTACAAGCTAGCTCTACTTTTAAAATTAATTACCTTCCCATCCATCTTTAAATAAATTGTTCCTCCTCTTTCATACTTCGATTTTATTTTTATTAACCGCTTGGGAAACTAATTGCCTGAATTCTCTGAATTTTGTTTGCAGCAGGGAAAAGGAAAGCATTTGGAAATAAGGAGGAAGTTACTGGTCTTAAAGTTAAGGTAGAAATTTGGTAGCAAAGAGGAAGAGGGCAGTGCAAATGAAGGAAAGCAAGCAGCAATGGGGGGGGGGAATGAACAGGTGACATATATGAAACTTTGAAAGATCAGGTTACAAGTTACAAACCTTTTTCCCAGTTTGCGTTCATCTTTTATCTTTGCATTTAATAAAATTCTATAAAAAAGGAAAATTAAAGCCGAGTGTGGCAGTGCAAAGGTTAAGGGTGGGATAAGTAGGAAAAAATCTGTGGTGCAGTAAATACATACTTGTTTTGCTTAGTAGTTTATCTGGGCTCTGCCCCCCTGAGGCCCAAGCCCAGTATTCAGTTGCTTTAAAGCAGGGGTGGAGAACCTTGGCTCTTTTATGACTTGTGGACCAGAATTCTCAGAATTCTTGAGCCAGTCCACAAGTCATAAAAGGGCCATGTTTCCCCACCCCACCCCTGCTTTAAAGCAAATACATACAATGAGATCCAGGCAGCTGGAGAGTTCTGACAATGAATTTTCCCTTTTGAAGTGTATGGTGTCTTTATCCCAGTAGGAGGAGATCAGCTTCATTGCACCGCAATGAATATTGTGGCTTGAGGGGAAAATGGAGATGATGGAGATGGTAATAGGGATAACGATGATAATCAACACTAAAATGTGAAGAGGGCCCATAAGATACTAAAATAAATGCTAAGGATTCATAAAACTCCTTTGTAGTGATTGGATGAGCTTCCCACAGACATACTGGATTTCAGGTGGGGGACTATTGGACTCAAATACATTTGGAGGGTGCTAAATTATTTTGGCTTTCCCAGCTTTTTAAAGGTTTCAGGCCCCAATTTCATTTTCCTCAGGATGCTGACAGCATCTGTTGATATTTTTAATTGCATAAGGAATTTGATCAAAGTAGGCTATGTTGTTTTTACCTTGGGCCTTAAATGAGAATTCCCATTGGCACTATGAAGATATACTGACTGGGATGCAGAGGCTTGCAGATCAATGTGGTACATCTGTATTTTGTATTTCAGGGCTGGTCCAATTATTAGACAGAACGAAGCTAACCACTAAAGGAAGCAAAGATTGTAGTATGTGCACTCAGCGAGATTTTTCTTCCTGAGAGCCCTGTGTTCTTTTTTCTTTGGGAGCTACATTGCCTATCCTGGACTCCTGGAGTTAGCCAGATGCTCACTTTTATTGGAGGAAGCTATCCCATCACTAGTAACATTTGCAGGTGGAATGGAGAAAGGATGGCACCTCATCCTTTGGTTTATATGGCTGAAGGCTTTGGTGTATTTGTGGTTCAAATTGCCACTTACTCACATCTCAGATCCTGTACTAATGAGTAGGTACAACTCATCCTAGCTTACATTGTAAGATTGTTTGAGGAAAAAAGTGGAACAAATCTATGTATGTATTTGGAAGGACAGGTGGCATACAATTTATCTTCTCTCTCTCTCTCTCTCTCTCTCTCTCTCTCTCTCTCTCTCTCTCTCTCTCTCTCTCTCTCTCATATCTATCTATCTATCTATCTATCTATCTATCTATCTATCTATCTATCTATCTATCTATCTATCTATCTATAAGGTGACCAACTTTTTTACAATGAAAAGGAGGACACAAATAAATTGAAGAAAAAATATCGTAAATAAAAGAAACATTTTATTCATTGCAACAACTTGCATGTGCAAAGTTTGCCAGCCAGGTGTTTTGGTGCGCTCAGCAGCAATTCCTATTGGCTTTTGAAAGCCAATAGCAGGAGTAGTACAGCTCATGCAAAAGTTGAAAAAAAGCCATCAAAAAAGTTGCCAGAACGTCGTTCTGAGCGTTCTATGAGAAAAAAAAGCCCTGCAGATTAATCTTCAAATATCGAAAAGGAGGACATGAAGGAGGACACTTTTCGAGGGAGGACAGAACTTACAAAAGGAGGACTGTCCTCCCTAAAGGAGGACGGTTGGTCACCTTACTATCTATCTATCTATCTATCTATCTATCTATCTATCTATCTATCTATCTATCTATCTATCTATCTATCTATCCAGGGCTTTTTTTGTCATAGAACGCCCAAAATGGAATTCCGGCATCTTTTTGGGATGGAACCTTGTAGAGTAGGCAAGGTGGGTTGTATGACGTGTGTGAGTTCCAGCACCTTTTTTTTTTTACAAAAAAGCATTGTATCTATCTATCTATCTATCTATCTATCTATCTATCTATCTATCTATCTCTACCTACCTACCTACCTACCTACCTACCTACCTACTTACTTAATACTGGAGTAAGGGTGCTATGCAGCTAGCATTTTGAGGCTCTTCATTCAGAAGTTGACAGGCCCAGGCAGATCTCTGTTCAACTCATTGCAACAGCCGCTGCGGATTACTATTAAGGATTTCTCGATGACCTTCACAATCTCTTTTGAGTCCTGTCTGAATTTGTAGTATACTATCTGAACAAGGGAATATGTTGATCTGTGGAGTCCTTTCTATTAGCTCTGTTGGGTTGAACATCAGTTCCTACAATTGGCTGCCTTTCTTGCATTCATGAAGCTGTACCAGACCTTTTTGTGCCATTCATTAGCGCAACACTCTTGGGAGGAGGGAGGGTTTCGCCCAGGCTTAGTATTGGCCTGGCTTTAGCTTTTCACTCCTTCTGGTAGATTCCACTAACCTTCACTTAGTCATTACACCATGGCTCAGACTGTGAAACCTACCAATGCTGGCCACAACCCTACTATGAATATGTAGGGTATGCTTCCCAGGTTCTCCCAGGTCCCTCTGGAGAGAAAGAGATATATTTTCTTCATAATCTTGCTCAGCTTATGGGAGTAGAGATGCTCATCGCTATGATTCTCTCCTCAGAGGTCCAAAAGGCAGCCAAGGTTTTATTTATATACACATACATGTTATAGGCCATCTAACACCAATGACTGAGTGGCTTACAATTAAAAAGTTAAAAAAACACTAAAAAAGAGAAAAATCCACGAGCAACCCAAAGACAACTAATTCAACACTACTACCACCTTGATTTTCCCCAGCTTCAATTTGCCTCATGGGGTACAGATAATAACCCACAGAGGTTTAGACTGAGGAATTTGGAAGTGTGAAAATTATCTTAGAAATATTGGGATGATCAGTGCAGAGAAATCTCATAGGTGGAAATTTATTTTGGTCATTTTCTTGCCCAAATGCAGATAAAATATTTTCACTTTCCTGGACTATTTAATAAGTTTTGATTTGAGACTTTTAAACGATGGGGCATTATATTTAATTTTATTATTTTAGCCTATGGTTTCCAATAGTACCTGACAGTTATATTAAGAAAGGGAAAATATATGTATCTATTTTTACTGATCTGCTTTTAAGTAAACTGTAACCTGTGGCTAAAATCATTCTGTGTGTACGCTTAGGCCAATAGAGAATCATTGGACCAAATGCCTTTCTCTCTCTTTCTTTCACTGCTTCCCTCGACTGTCATTTTAAAATGTATAAAATAATAGCTGAAGATTGTTTTTGTGAGACTGACCACAAAGAAAGGTGGTTAGACATTGTACCCATTTTGTGATCTAAATGACCACTACATTGTGGTGTAGTGGTGAAGGGGCGGGACTGACACTGAGAAGGTCTAGATTCAAACCCACCTCTGCATGAGTTTGGGCCAGGTATTTTTCTCTGAGATCAACCTACCACATAGAGTGATGGTTGTGGAGGAAAAAAAATGGAAAAGGAGATGCTCTATATCCCATCTATTGCTCCAGGAGAAAAGGCCAGAGAGAATTCTAAAACAATAAAGAAATAATCCACATATCCTTTGTACCCATTTAGTTGGCCCAGTAATTGCTATCCGCCTTGTAAACTGGAGTTTGTGCCTCTCCTCTTCTATTTGCAACCATATCTACATTAGTCTAGAGTTGTAGCAAAACATAAATTTATGCCAAGGCTATCGTGGCACTTTCAAAACTTAGCAACTTTATCAAAATGCATGGAGCAGTATATGGTTTTTACAGACCAAACTCTACGCATCTGACCAAGTGGACTGTTTTTCACTAAAGCTTATGCTGTGATAAACTGGTTCATGCTGAAAAGGCTATAGATCTCCTCGTTACCTTGTCCTTATCCTTTTAGTCCTTTGTATTTCAGAAATCTCTGGACAGGAGAAATTTATTGGATGTGTAGGCAGTACTGAATCAGCTCCCCCTCGCTTTCCAACACTTCTACAGTTCTTAAACTAGAAATGATTTTCTTCTATAGATTTTGGTGTAAATTTTGCAATTTGATAGGCTAGGTGTGTGGGAAGTCCCCCTAGAGAAGGAAATATTAAAAGGGCAGAAAAATATATTTCCTTAAAGGATCTTAAAGAGGCAGAAAAGCATGTCCAGTTTTCTTAATAGCCCCAAATCTGCCTCCCCCAAGCAGAAACCAGCTCTGTAGAAATGTAGATGTAAATAATCCAGGAAGGTTGGAGGCCCCCAGCTAGAATCTTAGGAAGACAAAGACACCTAAAATCTACATACCCCACCCAAACTCTAAGACAGGACACAATAGGATTAACCCATAGATGCCAAGGGCACACCCAGACTCAGGTCAGAATACATGACCCAGGAAATACAAAGCCTCAAACAGGAACAGGAATCAACCTCAAGAGCCCCAGAGGGTATAAAAACCCACTCCCTACATGTGCTTCTTTCTTTTCTTCCAGAGCCATCTTTCTGTCTGGCTCTCCTCTTCAATAAATTGCAACCTTCTTACTAAAGCAGTCGCCATGTTGTTTATTCCCAGCTTGGACTGAACCATGATGAAGACTTTTCCTTCAACAGGTATTATACAGTAGGGCTCTGGATATGGCTGAGAAGCCAGGTTCACAAAAGAAAGAGGTGTATTTCTTATTTATGGTGCAGTTTTGCCGAGATGTTTTTCTCCAGTTATGACAATAGAAATGAGGAGCTTCGCTGAATGCTACTGTCAGTCTGGGAGGAGGAAAGAGAGCAAATATGTTTGAATGCCGGCATTTGGAAGGATCTGAAGTGGCGAAAACAATAAGTGACCTAGATTTATGGTATGAAATGCAGCTGGTCTCATCTCTATGTGGGCATTAGTGCACATGTGCACTCGAAGATATACTGGTACACACCATCACCCATTATTCTTTGAATTGTGATAGCTGTTGGATGGATATGAAACATTAATTGTAACGTCAATAATTCTTGAGCTGCTCTCTAGTGTTAAACACAGGGATCAGTTTGGAAAAAAATGGCTGACAACCATAACTGAATGGGTGGGTTTTTTTGATACATACTGAATAACATTCTCTAGATCTCCAGTTCAATACAGTATTAGCATATTGCCTGGGATTTGTAATCCCAAACATCTGGAGAGCACATAGTGGAGGAAGAATCTCCTAGGTCACGGGTCTGCAACCTTGACGACTTTAAGACTTGTGGACTTCAGCTCCCAGAATTCCTCAGCCAGCATAGCTGGCTGAGGAATTCTGGGAGCAGAAGTCCAAAAGTCTTAAAGTCGTCAAGGTTGCAGACCCCTGTCCTAGATAAATCCCAGGTCATATTAAAGTCTTTGAAACAAATCTGACCATCAAACAGCTGAACTTCTTCTGGATTATGCAAATCATAACAACAATACAGTAAAAGAAGAAGGGGGGAGAATACTTTTTTTTTCTTGTCAGAAGAAGACATCACCTTGGTTTTTTAAAGTCTTTTTTAACTTTTGGACTGTCAAGAAAATTTGTTGGAAGAAAGCAGCAACTTTAAATTAAGGAATATAATTTAAATTAAGGATTTTTTTTTTTTAAGATAGCCAGAAATGGTCCAGGCTTAACTCTGCTTTCATTTTTAACTGTCTAGCAATGATCTCTGAGCCCTCCATCAAATCTTTGGTGTATTTCTATCTCAGCATTTCTTAATATCAACATTTGTTGTTTTAGTATTTCTATTTCCCCACTGGTGATTTTTTTTGTTTTGCTTTGTTTTTTTTTCTCCTGTTCATTTCATTTCAAATACGATTATTGAGAAGAGATAATGTAAGTGTCACTAAAGGAGAAGATAAAAGGAAAAGATTCCCTTTTTTCTCAGTGTACGATAATCAAATAAAGCTATATCTACCTTTTCCAAATTGGCTTCTTTCCTTCTTGAAACCTGCCCCTATTTTTCTAGAAATGAAACCTGGGTCATAATTCAAATTCAAGCTCCGTCAAAACTGGCAATGCAGAGGTTAACATTTGATATTTGTGAAAATTTTGGTAACAGCACATGCGTTATACACCGTAGCCCTCAGCACTGCAAGGAACAGTTTTTATGTTGTTGTTGCATATGAGATGGGTGGCAAATAAATTTCCAGAATAAAGTAAAATTAAAAAATAAAACAAAATGAAATAAAATATAAAATAAAGATTGTTTCTTCGTGCAACTTACATTGTTTATGCAATACAGTCATAATATACTCATTTGAAGGTGCTTTCACCAGGAAATTTACAGCACAGGGAGACACTTCCAATTTTTCTAGCCCCAAAGCAGCACCTCAGCAGGACAGCTGGTGATCACTCAGCTGTTCCTCACTAACCAGATGGTCCTCTAAGTCAGTGTTTCCCAAACTTGACAATTTTAAGGCATGTGGACTTCAACTCCCAGAATTCCACAGCCAGCATTGCTGGCTGTGGAATTCTGGGAGTTGAAGTCCACATGCCTTAAAATTGTCAAGTTTGGGAAACACTGCTCTAAGTCTCTGCAGCTCCACAAACAGTTGCAGGACTGGCATTATGGGCTTTCTGATTCTGTCCATTGGCTGCTCAGCCAGTAGAGACACCTCTTGGGATGAGATTTGAAAGAGAGACACGATGAACTTCCTTGAGAAACCTGATCATGGCAGCACACTCCCATGCCTTCCTTCAATAATCCTCAGAGATCCTCTGTTATGGCAATATTTTCAAAAATATTTTTAAAAATACCTTACCATATATTTTGTGTCAGAATGGTACAACCATTTGTTTGGTAACCGTTCAAAATGACAACGGCACAGAAAAAAAGTGACTTATGACTGTTTTTCACACTTATGACCTTTGCAGCATCCCCATGGTGACATGAGCAAAATTCAGATGCTTGGCAACTGGTTCATTTTTATGACGGTTGCCGTGTCCCCGGGGTCATGTGACCACCTTCTGACAAGCAAAGTCAATGGGAAAGCCAGATTCACTTAACAACCATGTTACTAATGTAACGATTAAAATGATTCACTTAACAACTGTGACAAGAAAGGTATAAAACGGGGTAAAGCTCACTTAATAACTGTCTTGCTTAGCAGTGAAAATGTTGGGCTCAGTTCTGGTCGTAAGCAGAAGATTACCTGTAGTGACAGGCCACTGTGTGGAGAGATTCTATACAGGTAGTCCTCAGCCTATGACCAGCTGCTTAGCAACCATTCAAAGCGGTGGTGGGATTCAGCTGGTTCGCACCACTTTGGCAGAACCAGTAGCTAATTTTTTGTGGCCCAGGCCCAGAACGGACTTCCAGAAGCGGCATCCACTCAGAGAACCGGTTGTTCATATATTTGAATCCCACCACTGATTCAAAGTTACAAGGGACACCAAAAAAAAAAGGTACTTACAACCCAGATTCCAAGCTCCAATGGCTGCCCTCCCTCCTCAGTCATATGATCACATTTTGTGCACTTGGCAGGTGGTCCACATTTATGACTGTTGTAGCATCCTACAGTCTTGTGACTGTCATTTTTGCCAGAAACCAACAAACCAGTTTCTGGCAAAAAAAAACGTCCAATGCAGACAATGGGTTCTCTTAACAACCATGAATCATGCTTAATGATCATGGTATTTGTTTTACAACTGCCACATTCACTTAATGACTGCTGTAAAAAATGTCGTAAAATTGGGTTTTGGTAGATTCTTTCCTGGTCTTATCAAAACTTTGAATCTTATCCAACAGAAAAAAAGCCAAAATCTTCAATATTTAGTCTTTAATATTAAGAGTTGTTTGTTATTACTGAAAGAAAAATCATGTATTTTTACACATTGCATACTCAAATTTTAAAAAGGGGGGAGAGGGGAATTCTCAGCACAATGCTAAAATGAGATTACCACAATGCCCAATTGTATCTACCTACATGCAGCCTGAATGGATGCAATCTTGGGCTGAGGAGAATTTTAATACCAAACTCTTCTTTTTGTATTATAATTTTTCTCAACCCCCCTAGGGGTGTGTGATGCAATAGTGGCGAATTTTAGATACACAAAACCCCCTCCACTTTTGAGCACCTTTTTAATTACAGTCTCACTCAATCACCAACAATCTGCAATTCACACATGGCCCTTGGCCAGCTCACAAATGCCTCTCCAAACCAAACCACGAGACCGAGTTTCCTCTTTTTTTAACCATCCCCTGGATATTTCATTCAAGAGGAGAAAGCAAGAGCCTTTCCCTATTTGCCTCAAACCATCTCTTTATTTCACCATTTCCTTATGTTGTCTCTGTCAAGTGGTCCCCAGATTGTGAGTAAGAAAGGCTGCAGTTGTCTTCAGTTATAAAGATGTTAAATTTGCATTTTGCCCTTATAGCTGGCAGTATTCTCCCGCAATGCCAACATGGACAGTTTCTGACGTGCTTGCTAACTATTCTGTCAGCTGCAATCAGGTGACCCTCTAGTGATTGGGTTAACCCAGCACCTAGTGGCCTTTCCAGCTGGTGTCTGTATGGTCTTGGACAATACCCCTAACATTTTTTTTTTTTGCTTGTTTTCCAGGTGAAAGAAGCAGGACAGGAGTGCAGCTGCCATTCTGCAAAGTTCTATGCAGCTTGCCACACACACACACACACACACACACACACACACACACAGAGAGAGAGAGAGAGAGAGAGAGAGAGAGAGAGAGAGAGAGAGAGAGAGATTAATGGCTGAAGGAGCAGAACCTTGCATTTTTGAAAGGGCACAAAACCCACTGTCAAATCAGGCCTTCCGGATAGCGCCTTGGCAGGATAGGTGACCTGTGTGATAAAGCAAGAGACTCTGTAGCTCTGTAAATCCACAGCTGGCATGTTGGCAGCTGCTCTGCAAATGGGAAGGTGTTGCCTGGTGATGTACTAGAGTCGTTCATTTATTCCTTCATTCATCAATTCAGTTTCCAGGCCATCTGATTCCAGAACAGCTCTGGATGGCTTCACAATTAAATAGATGGAAATTTTCAAGTAAGAAAAGAGAAGCTTTTACTCCGGTGGAACAAATAAAAAAGATCACCCTTAATTTAAAGCAGGGGTAGTCAACCTTGGCTCTTTTATGACTCGTGGACTTCAATTCCCAGCTGGCTGGCTCAGGAATTCTGGGAGTTGAAGTCCACGAGTCATAAAAGAGCCAAGGTTGACTACCCCTGATTTAAAGGGACCTGATCACACACACTAACCAAGGCCTGGGAAAACAGCCAGGCTTCTAGTCTTGTTTTAAGACAGGTGGGGTTGGTGTCATATAACTCTCAGAAGGACTGTTGCAAGGGAAGCAACAGAGAAGACTCATTTCCCGGATGCTGCTGGATGACATTGCTTGATTAATGGGACCTGAAGCAAGCTGGCTCTACAGGAACTAGACAGAGATAACAGAATAACAGAATTAGAAGGGACCTTGGAGGTCTTCTAGTCCAACCCCTTGCTTAAGTAGGAAATCCTAGGGCCTGCTGCTTGAGTAGGGGGTTGGACTAGAAGACCTCCAAGATCCCTTCCAACTCTGTTATTCTGTTATCGCTATATGCTTCCAATTCTGTTATTATGTTAAAATGTACTATAGTCATCTTAACAGTGATTACTGTTTCAGTACTCTTTGAAAAAGCATTTCCAATTACTATTCCTAAAAGTAGGTACACAGGCAGAGAAAAAAATGTTCCGTGAAGAAAAGTGCCTATATTAATAAACATATCTAGAAACGTTTGCGTGAAAGGAAGGAAACCTAACTATGTAAGCTTTGGGAGAAAAATATGGAATATGGTAGGCGCTTGATATATTAGTATAAAGGTTAGCTTTCTGTTCCTACATTACATGGTTTATTAGATCATGGCAGATGTATATTTCATGCTGTCACGGACTAATAGAAATGTGTTCAATACGATCCTCCTTCACAGCTGGAGCAGAAAAGTTTAGTGCCAAATAAAATGAATTTCATATTGTGAAAATTACACGACTTGCCTCATTTGCCTCTTTGCATCTTCTTAGGTCTATTACCCAATCGTCCAATGAATCCAGCCAGATCCTTTGGCTCCACTTAGGTCATGAGGAATTCCCTAACCTCTACAGGAGGCAAGGAAAGAAGTTGCCTTGGAGCTGAACGAGAGAGAGGGTGAGGAACCCAGGGGAAATTTTGTCACAAATAAAATATTCGTAAATAAGAGTGACAGCCTAAGAGATGATGAGACAAGCCCTTTATTAAGATTAAAGCCTAGCTCTGGCCTGCAAGACAATTATGCAGAGACAGATCCTTCTCCATTATCTCTAAATGGACAGGTAATGTACAAAGTAACCAAGGTGCTACACCACTATGCATGTAAAGACATTCTAGGGTGGGTAAATGACTTGTTAATGTTTTAAAAGACCATATAGGTGTTGGAAGTAAAGTCTTCATCCTGGTTCATCCAAGCCGGGGATAAATAAACAACATGGCGACTGCTTTGGGAAGAAGTTTACAGTTTATTGAAGAGGCAGAAAGATGGCTCTTGCAGGAAAGACCAGAGGAAAGAAGGACCTGAGCACATGGGCAGTAGGTTTTTATACCCTCTTTAGCCTTTTGTTTGGAATAGTTTCCTGTTCTGTGGCATGAACTTTGAGGCTATTTCCTATGTCAGGTATTCTGACCTTAGTCTAGGTGTGACTCTCTGGTATACTTGATGGTAATGGGTTAGTCCTATTATGTCCCATCTCAGGTGGGATATGCAGATTTTAGGTCTTTGTCTTCTGGCTCCAGCTTTCTGATGGTTTTACATTTGCATTTGTATAGGGCTAGCTCCTGCTGAGAGACATGGGGACAGGGTTGGTTTCTGCTTTTAAAAATCCTTTTGAGGAAAAATATATTTTTTTTCTACCCTTTTAATATTTCCTTCTCTGGGGCTCTGACTTCCCTCATAGAGAACAAAATGTTTCCCATTCCAGGGAAGCAATGGCAAATTGAAAACAGCTCTGCTGACAGTGGAGCCAATAACTGTGGCAGAAAGAGAATCAGTAAATGGATCAGAATTCCTCTCTAAGCAAGGAGAGGATGTGGGATCACCTTCAAGCACTCTAGACAGTGACACACAAACACCCTCCCCCCATGAGGAGATTATAAAACAGTGGTCTCTGTTAAGTTTAATGCTCTGGGAATTGAAGGATAGCCACTTCTGCTTGTCATTTGGCGCCTTTAAAGGACACTGGATTCTCATATTTCCTTTCTTAATCACTTCTGGAAATTCCTTGCTAATGGCTTTTTGGATTTTAAGAATCTTCAGAAAAGGTATTTCCTTCTTATCCTTGGCAAAAAAAAGAAAGATTTTACACAAGTTTAAAGACTTAAAAAAACTATTTTGGGGTAAACAACAAAAGGGTGATTAGAATATTGAGTTTGGAATGTTACAAATAAATAGGCAAGATGAAGTTGAAATAAGATTTTGAAATTAACTATAAAAATCCTTCCTGTGGGAAAATGTTGCTGTTTAGAATTTTATTTAAAAATGAAGGTTTTGAAATTAACTATAAGAAGTCTTCCTGTGGGAATATGCTGTTGATTGGGGGGGGGGAGGAACATGATAAAATTAGAATTTGAAGGTTGGACAATAGAGGGAACCCAGAAACAAAGATTATAATAATAATATTATAATAATACAGTCGGAAGGGACCTTGGAGGTCTTCTAGTCCAACCCCTTGCTCAGGCAGCAAATCCTATACCATTTCAGACAAGTGGTTGTCCAGTCTCTTCTTAAAAATTTCCAGTGTTGGAACATTCACAGCTTCTGGAGGCAGGTTGTTCCACTGGTTAATTGTCCTGTCAGGAAATTTCTCCTTAGTTCTAGGTTGCTTCTCTCCTTGATTAGTTTCCATCTATTGTTTCTTCTCCTGCCTTCAGATGCTTTGGATAATAGCCTGACTCCCTCTTCTTTGTGGCAATCCCTGAGATATTGGAACACTACTATTGTGTCATCCCTAGTCCTTCTCTTCATTAAATTAGACATACCCAATTCTAGCAATCGTTCTTTATATGTTTTAGCCTCTGGTCCTCTGACTATCTGTACTCTTTCAACAGTCTCAACTCTAGAAAGATTAAATGAGAAAAGATCCACTAATACAGAATGAAGCAAAATACTATAATTTGGAATGAATTCAAAGGTATTTAGGAACAATATATCCAGATGTTACTTTCAAAGCTGTTATATAAAGCTGGATTCAAAAGACTACGGAAGAGGAACATGCTTTACTCAATAAAACTGAGACTGATTCAAATGTGGATTTAAAAATGACAGACTACGAGAATGACACGGAAAAGACTGTTACGTTGGGTTTACAACTGAAACTGGCTGATGACTTAATAATTAAAAAGTATGTGCAAATAACAAATCAGAAGAGTAATTTGGATACTTTTTTATTTTGGATTTACGAACAAGACATGGTAAATTTTGAAGAGCTATCTGAAAAGAAACAAATAGAAAATGAAAAGGAATTAAGGACCTCTGATTTTGCGTGGTAGCAACCAGTTGTGGGCTTGGGGATTCTCCGCACTCCCATGGCTAATTTTGCCCTGCCAGGGGACTCTAAATGGGTCTAAGTCACCCTGGAGAAGCGGCGAAGAAAGAAGGGTGCTCCAGCGATTCTGGAACGGCAGCAGCCATTTCATTCAACTTGGGGAAAGCTTTCTAACTCGACAGGAGAAAGGCTGGCTAGCCCAAGTTACTAGAAACCAAAGTCCAAAGGTACTAACCAGCACAACTGTGAACACCGTGCTTGAAACTGGGTGAGGAATTTGATCTTCTCTTTTCCGTTCCATATTTAATTTCCTGGAAAAGATCCCAAGAAGCAAAATACCTCCAAAAGGGAAGGAGGGGGATTTCCACCCCACCCTTATACTAACGGAAGCAGCAAATTAATCTTTTTATGGAGGATCAAAATATATGGAAGTGAAATAAATATGAAACCTGAAATTTAAAACTTAAATCTGGATAAATCTAAAATTGTTTGAATGGTTAAGACACTCATTCTAAAGATAATTATTCATTTTAGAAATTGAAAAACAAATAGTTGCTGACACCTAATGGTGGATGAAGACTATGACAGTTATGACTTTAATATAAGACTTGGCAAAACCTGGGAAAAGCTAATCTGTGTTTGTGACCTTCAAAGCTTTAATAACAAAGACAATAATCTTGGCTGTAGACAGAGAGAGAATTATAAATTTCAGAAAAAAAATCTTTTTTGAACTATTTGGACTACAAATATCTATGTAATTGGGACTCTAAAGCTATTTGCAGAGAAAAGAAAGGAAGAGAAAAACTCAAATTCTTGGCCATCATGGATCAGACATATGTAAAAAGAACACATCAAGAGAATATAAATTCTTCACAGGAGGAGATATATAGTATATTGCAACTAATTCAAACAACAATGACTTTAAACCACAAAGAAATCCAAAATAACTTTGAAAATATAAATCAATCTATTTCCAAGTTAACTTTACATCAAAAAATTCCCAGAAAACAACAACAAAGAAGGAGCAGATAAAACAGATAAATGGATATGGAATTAAGAACAGAGACTTAAAGATGGAACTTGAAAAAAACAACTTATTGTATATTCCGGTGTATAGGGCGACCTGGCATATAAGATGACCCCTGACTTCGACGCTGAGTCGCATGCCTAGAAAGTCGTCTTATACGCCAGAAACTACCATTATTTCCAGTGTATGATCGATGCTGAGTCGCATACCTAGAAAGTCGTCTGATACGCCGGAAACTACCGTTATTTCTGGCGTATAAGATGATCGACGCCGAGTCACATGTCTAGAAAGTCGTCTTATACGCCGGTAACTACCGTTATTTCTGGCGTATAAGACGACTCGGCATATAAGACAACCCCCGAGTTTGGCGCCTATTTCAACACTCTCAAAAGTCGTCTTATACACCGGAAAGTATGGTATCCCTTAAGACTACAAAATAAGACTAAGGACAAGAAAACAGATTGGATAAAATGGACTGTAGAGATGTCAGGAACATCAGAGAGAAAGGAAATGATAAGAGAAGTGGAGAGAAAGAAAAAGAAAAAGATTTTCAACAAACATAGAAAGGCAGAAGCCTGTACAACAGGGGTTCTCAACCTTGGCAACTTTAAGACTTGTGGATTTCAACTCCCAGCTTTGCTGGCTGAGGAATTCTGGGAGTTGAAGTCCACAAGTCTTAAAGTTGCCAAGGTTGAGAACCCCTGCTGTACAAAGACACTTCACCTGATTTACTTTTCATATCTACAGTAACATTTACAAATATACGGAAAAACCTTTTGATTCAGCAAAATACATTGATTAAGAAAGATACTGGGCAAAGGAAAAAGACTAAAGTGGAAACCAAGAAAATAGATGATGGGACTTACCAGAGAGTATACTTAAAAAAGAAACATTTGTTTGAATATGGTTAAAGAAATAGAAAAGATTTGGAATATATATGTCATTCTAAGAGGGATGAATTCCATAAATAATATAGTATGCTTTTTTCTCTTTTTTGTTCTCTTTCTTGATATGAGTAATATAAAAAAGTTGAAATGATCTAGATAAAGAAAATGTTTTAGATATTTAAATGTGATTGAATTTAAAAAAAATTATAATGGATAAAAATATTTTGAATAAGAGTTAAAGGACTAGATGACTAGATGTATTAAATGGAATATTTAAAGATTATTTAAATATTTAAATAATTTATTTAAAAACCATATTTTTAATTAGGGTTAAAAAGAATAAGAAATTTTGGAAACAAATATATATTAGCTTAGGAGGGATATATATTTTAAGTAGTATGTTATTTTTTTATGTTTCTTTACTCTTGCTCTCCTTTCTTTTTTTTCACTGTTTTATCTATTCCTTAAGAAATGTAAAAGTGTGAGATGGTTTATATGGAAAAAATAGAGTTAAATTTTTAAATGTAATTAATTTCTGAGAAAATCTTAACCAGTAAGAATACCTAGAATTTGCTGGGAGAAACAAATTAAAATAAGGACTGTAGCAGGATCTATGATAAGGCAACCAGAATGATTGGATAGAAAAGAAGTATTATATTGATATGATCATTATTTTTAGGAATATTGGGAAAAATTATATATTAATTGTTATCTATCAAAACGATAAGAATTGTATTAACTCAATGTTTGCAAAAGAGGATATTTTGGGAAAAGAGGAAAACAACTAAAACCATTACATGAATTATGGGTTATAGAAATCAATTGTTAGTGTTTGTTTTATAAATGTAAACCCAGACAACACACTGTTCACCAATTATTAAGTGATTTATGTTTTTTTTAAAAAAATCAATAAAATATATTACAAAAAAAAGAAAAGGAATTAAGTTTTGGGACATGATTCAAAAGGATTAAAAGTTAAGATTAAGAAAAGTAAAGAGAAAGAATATAAAGGTTTGTTTCATCAACATTCAAATACATATGCTACTTCTGGTAACTTTTAAATGGATTTTTACTGATCAGGACCAAATGAAGAGAGTATAAAAAATTATTTATAGGTAACAGATGAGATATTGTATGGGAAAAAGAGATCCTTTGTTGTATTTTTAGAGAAAGTGATGTTATTATTTTAAAAGTAAGAGAAATGCATCTTGGTTTATGCTGATTAAGATTAAATGATGAGGTTTGGAGAATTTGTTTATAGATAAGAGATGAGGTAAGGGAAAAAGAGAGCTTTTGTTGTATTATTGATGAAAGTGATAAGGTACTGAAATTGTTTGCACTTATTGTGATGAAAGGGAAAGCCACTTCATTATATATTTTTTCATATATATGTAAGTATATTATGTTTGTGTGTATGTTTGTGTGTGTGTGTGTGTACACACAGACATACATACGCATTCATTTTCTTCTTTTTTATTTTTCTCTGCACATTTAATTTTTTCTCCTTTTTACTTTTCTATATTTTTCTTAGTTTGTATTAGTGTGTTAAATATTCTACCTGTAAAACTTTAATAAAAATTATTATAAAAAATAAAAAAACAGTCTAGGAAACAAAGTGCTTTTGTATGTGCCAAAACTGAAAATTAGCCATCTAAAAGAAAACCAGACATTAAACCAATGAGAAATGCTCAGGCTAAACCTGCATGCTTTTGGTATTGTAGCCATCCCAGTGCTAATATTTGTTCCTGCATGACAGGATCAACAATTCTTGCTGCATAAACTTTTTTGTTTATCTGTTGGCATCCTCTACTTATGGGTGTGGAAAGACTTACAAGAACATAAGCTGCTTCCTCAGATTCAATCATTTCCCAGAAACCAAACAAATAGTGTCTCGGTTTTCCCCATGAAACCTGAACACCTAAAGTCCAAATCTGAGTGACATTATTTAACAGATGCCTAGAAGAATCCTCACAGTGATCCTGTAAAAGTTCCCCTGGTCCTTCTTTACTCTGAAGGGACCAAATTAACTTAAATAGGGCTGTTACTACTATAGTCCTATCTACTGTTTTCCCACGAAAGTAAGGCCTACCCCGAAAATAAGCCCTAGCTTGATTTTAGGGGTAGCCTAAAATAAGCCCTACCCCAAAAATAAGCCCTAGTTTTGGGGTGAGGCACACACTTAAAAATCAAGCTAGGGTGGGGTTAGAGGTGTGGATCTGCCCGACGCGCCCCACACCCACTTACCTTGCAATCAGGCTTCTCCTCGCCAGCCCACTTCTTCTGCAGTGTCTTCTGTAGCCAGGTCTGCATTTCTCAGTCACAGGCCTTTCTGGAAGGCCTGTGCAACCAAGAACCAAGCCACTCGGCTGCATAGGCCTTCCGGAAAGGCCTGACTGCAAAATGCAGGCCGGAATGCAGCTGCAGAATGAAGTTGCTCCTTCAGCCCCAGAAGAAGTGGACCTGCTGGGCAGGGCTGTTGGTGCCAGAGGTGAGTATAAAAGACATCCCCTGAAAATAAGACGTGGTGGCCTCTTTTGAAGGCAAAAAAAAAAGACCCCGTATTATTTTCGGGGAAACACTGTACTAATAGGGCTACTATCTACTATGTAATAAGAATGGAACAATAAGTATGTTTTTCCACTCTTATTGCACAATGTAATCTTTAAATAACCTGTGCTGAGTTGGATTCTCTTCATTTTCCTGCGGCAATGCTCCAGGTATCTCTTGTGCCATTTCATCTCCCAGAATTCCTCTGAAAACCAGCAGACCATTGGTGATCTATGACCACAGAGGGCCACCATCCAGTCTCAAGTCTGCTGCCGTCCACTTATTTCAAATAGTGATTAAGCCTCAATCAAGCTGTGCCATGGACTTCAGGAACAATCCCATATTCCCTCTGAAACCTATCCAAGCCATCAGGTGTCTGGGATAGATGGATCCAGTAGAACCTTCCTCTCTGCAGCACACAAGATCTCCAAGGTTAATGGAGAATTATCTGTCTATGACAAGGATCTGATGGTAACATCCCAAACTCATTCTCGAACTCCAGATCACATCATCACAGCTGTCTGACAGAAATCAGAAATAATATGTAATTCCCACTCTAAGTTGGGTTATCAATCATCTGAATCAAGTTTGTGGTTGCCATGATAGCCTTGAAATCCTGAGCCAGGCTATTTTCCTGGACCCTGCCAGCTGAAATTCTGTGACCAAGGGGGTTCACAACATGCCTCTTCTACTGGCATGAGGGGGTAGGTGGGCTAATTCCATCAGGGTCATCATCAACACCATGAATTGGACACAGAAGCAAGCTGATAATCATGCAGTTTGTGGAACAGCTGTGTAATATGGGCCACCTTGGGTGTTCAAGAACTGTCTGCGTGGCTGCATTCTGTACCAGATGAAGCTTCCAGACACTCAAGGGTAGCCCGATGTAGAGAGCATTACAATAGTCCAACCATGAGATGACCAGAACTTCAGTGACTGAGCACAGGGACTCCTGATCCAGGAAAGGATGCAACTGGCACCCAACACAAAATTGCATCTTGATGTTAAAAGTCCTGAAACCTGGAGCTCCATGCACCCAAAGCCAATCTATCTTACTAGGGTTCAGCCAAAGTCTGTTGTCTCCCATCCAGACCCTCCAGGCACCATGAGAGACCAGTGACAATGTCACTTGGGTCACCCAAGATGCAATTAAAAACAAATTTAATAATAAACCGCTAATAATTTATTCCCACAACTACTATCACAATATTTACAAATCAATGGGAATTTTTGGAGAAGGGTTATAGGATGCTGAAAGTGGGGCACCCTGCTTTATCATAAGTTTTCATTTTTTGACTGAATTATTCATAGGGAATTATAATTTGATGATAGTGGAGGGCATCTCCAACAGAACTCAGTAATTTTTTGTTCTGGAATTGTAATTTCCCAAATTTCCAGCAGAGGAACAAAGGCCTATTAAACCTGCTTAATTAAAGCATGCCTTTTGTTTAACTTTCTTCTGTTTAATAATGCCCTTCCAACCTGTTCTCTTTAATTTGGCAGGGTCCTTCAACTGAAAAGATCTTCCTTAGCCAAAACTGTTAATAGCTTCTGGAAAACAAACATTATTGCAGTGGTGTTTATCCTCCTGCTCCTTCCAAATCTTCTCAATCACGTTCTACATTGCTTGCAGGTTTTACATGAAGAAATTGTCACCAACTTAATAATAATAATAATAATAATGATAAAGTTGGAAGGGACCTTGGAGGTCATCTAGTCCAACCCCCTGCTCAGGCAGGAAACCCTATATCATTTTGGACAAATGGCTGTCCAGTTTCTTCTTAAAAACTTCCAGTGTTGGAGCATTCACCGCTTCTGGAAGCAGGTTGTTCCACTGGTTAATTGTTCTAACTGTCAGGAAGTTTCTCCTTAGTTCTACAATAGGTTGCTTCTCTCTTTGGTTAGTTTCCACCCGTTGCTTCTTGTCCTGCATTCAGGCACTTTGGAGAATAGCTGGACTCCCTCTTTTTTGTGGCAGCCCCTGAGATATTGGAATACTGCTATCATGTTCCCCCTCGTCTTTCTCTTCATTAAACTAGACATACCCAATTCTAGCAACCGTTCCTTATATGTTTTAGCCTCCAGTCCCCTAATCATCTTTGTTGCTCTTCTCTGTACTCTTTCTAGAGTCTCAACATCTTTTTTACATCGTTGTGACCAAATCTGGATGCAGTATTCCAAGTGTGGCCTTACCAAGGCATTGTAAAGTGGTGTTAATACTTCATGTGATCTTGATTCTATCCCTCTGTTAATGCAGCCTAGTACTGTTGGCTTTTTTGGCAGCTGCAGCACACTGCTGGCTCATATTTAAATGATTGTCCACTAGGACTCCGAGATCCCTCTCACAGTTACTACTATTGAGCAAGGTACCCCTTATACCAGCGGTTCTCAACCTGTGGGTCGGGACCCTATTTGGAGTCGAACAACCATTTCACGGAGATCGCCAAACAACGCAGTCCTCCATTTTTTCTCCCTTTTCCTTAGCTGTGCTATTCCCTTTTATTCTATTGGCTTTTGAAAGCCAGTAGAATAGACTCTCTTGAATAGAGTTTAATTCTATTGGCTTTCAAAAGCCAATAGGAATTGTCCACGCTGTCTGCCCTGCTGAGCCCGCCAAATGTCCCATTCTGCAAACGGTGCTGCAAGTTGTCTGCAGTGAAGGCTAGCTGACTGGAAGTTTCCACCCCTCTCTGCTGAGCAACTACTAAAAATGTAAGTAAAAGAGGGCCAGGGATGGGAGGTGGCAGGCCGGCGAGCGCAGGGAGGGTTGCTGGCATGCGTGGGGCCCGGCGGGTGCCTTACCTCCCTTGGGCTGGGCCAGCTGGTGGCCCAGCCGGTGGTCGGCCTGCTCCGTCTCTGCCACTTGCCAGCTACGCCTCGGCTGGCACAGAAGGCAGCACTACGCATGCGCGGCGCTCCAGGGCAGGGAAAGTCCTCGTCTTACGACCAGTTGGGTAGTCCTCAACTTACGACCAGTTGGGTAGTCCTCAACTTATGACCGGTTGGGGGTCGCGGCATTAAAAAGGTTGAGAACCACTGCCTTATACTATACCTGTACATTTGGTTTTTCTTGCCTACATGTAGAACCTTACTTTTTTCACCATGAATTTCATTTTGTTTGATAGCGGCCAGTGTGCAAGTCTGTCCAGATCCTCCTGTATCCTAAGCCTGTTTTCTGGAGTGTTGGCTATTCCTGCCTGCTTGGTGTCGTCTGCAAATTTGATGAGTTCCCCATCTATCCCCTCGTCCAGATCGTTGATGAAGATGTTGAAGAGCACTGGGCCCAGAACAGAGCCCTGGGGCACCCCACTACACACTTCCCTCCATGTAGATGCAGTTCCATTGAGGACCACACGCTGAGTATGGCCGGTCAGCCAGCTATGGATCCATCTGGTGGTGATGCTGTCTAACCCGCATTTTTCTATCTTATCAAGTTATCTTATCAAGTAGGTTGTAATCTACTTTGTCAAATGCCTTACTGAAGTCCAAGTAAATTAGCCCAAGTGGGACTGTGATTAAATCTCCTGGTTATCCACAAGCAAAGATGTGAGCGCTATTAACATTTCCCTTGGGGGTCTCACTTTACCCTCTTGGTTTCATTCTTGAAGGGTCAGGTTCAGACAACACAGGTAGTTCTTGATGTATGACTACAACTGGGACCGGAATTTTCATCTTTTTTTTTTAACCATGGTTATTAAACAAATAATTGCAGTTAAATTAATCATGTGTTCACTGAGCATATCTGACTTCCCCAACTGATTTTGCTTGTTGGAAGACAGCTGGGAAGGTTGCAAATGTAGATCATGTAATCTTGGGAGAGTACAACCACTATAAATACATGCCAGTGAATTTTGATCACATGAGCATGGGAATGCTGCAACAGTTGTAAGTAAAAGAACTGATTATAAGTCACCATTTTCAGTGCCCTTGTACCTTCAAAAGGTCACTAAATGAATAGCTGTAAGTTGAGGACTACCTGTAACAGTGATGCATAAGGGAAGTTTGCCAAATGCCAGTTGTCTGTGAGCTGCAGATTTCATTTTCTCTCCTTCTTTCAAATCTCTTTTGTCTTGGGTAGACGATTTTGGTTGGCTTTTTTTTTGCTATTATTACTATTATTAATAATTATTATTATATGAAGACAGCATAAAAAAGAAACACACAAAGCAGTCTAAATGGTTTGAGCTTCCCTTTCTAAGTTATTTTTTCTGAGTGGGAGAAATCTATTCATTTTTCTTTCCTGGGGCAACAGAGGTGAAAGATTCTTAATAAACATGTCAAAAGTGTCTGGCCTTCTTTAACCCAAACTATCTTCGCCAAACATTCTTTTCTTCGCCCAAGTTTTTCCATTTTCTGTGACCTTGCTATTTCCCACTGACTCAAGGTATGGACCAAATATAGCGAAACAAAAAAAAAAAAAATGAAAATTCTGTCTCATCAATAACTTGGTTTTTATTCTTTCTTTTCAGACTTTTAATAGGCAACATTTTATGAAATGCATGGTATCGGCAACAGCTATATTGCCTGTATTTGAGTAAGTTGTAGTCTTTTTTTAATGGGCAAAACCCCCAAAGCATGGGATTTTTTTGTATATATGCCAGATTAGAATCTAAAGAGAAGTTTATGAATGGCTTTTATTTGATAGTGTAAGATTAAACCGATTGTTGAGTTAATTATCAAAAAAAATGGGGTTCTAGAAACAAAGTATTGAATGTATGGGTTCTAAGCAATGGTGGGATTCAGCCAGTTCACACCACTTCGGCAGAACTGGTAGGTACTTTTGTTGCCCAGGCCCAGAATGGACTTCCAGAAGCAGCATCCACACAGAGAACCGGTTGTTCACATATTTGAATCCCACCACTGGTTCTCTAAGATCTTTATTCTAGAATTGTTCTTTTAGTACAGAGTGCTGCCTAGGAAAAAGTCACAGGATAATGGAAAACTGAGCACCCCCAGTTTGAGATTAGCTAATCACTAAAAAAAAAAAAAAACAAACAAAGACACACAACTGGCTTTATTCATCTGTACTTTAAAATCTGGTTGCTGGGTACCTTTGATCATCAATCATGCCCGGTGTAAGTTGTTAAAAGTAGATTAGTTCTCTAATTCCAACTCTAACTCTCATCAAAACTTTTACTATTTTTACGGTGACCGTTGCCTTGCACATAAGACAGTCCCCATCTCAAGTACAGTATGAGAATGACTGAATTATCAAAATTATCCACCTAAAGAGATAGAATGCAGAAGCAATCAAGCACCCAGTTCATACTTATCATTCTGTTTCAATACAGGGCAAAAGCAGGTTTTATTCCACCTCCTTCACAAGTCCTTGACCAACTTTCTAGAAGAAAGTTGTATTTTTTTTTCTGTGGGGATAAACAAAATGAATGTATTATTAATGTATGAATTAGGCTATTATTCACTATTCTTTATGGTAGCAACAGGGAGCACAACCACCAGATCGATATTCTTGGATTCCTGCACCAATTAGCTCCAGCAGCATGACCTGTTATAAGGAACAAGAAGCATTTATTTAGCAATGACTCTCTGCAGATTAAGAAATATAGGGCAGATTGCATGCACTCACCTAACATGACAGCGATATTACATATATGAAAATTAAAGAGAGTCAGAGTTTCAAGACAGAGCAAGGATTGATATCCAGCTTTCTCCGTTTGGCATTTCTTAGGCACTGCACCAAACTAACTTCTCTTATTTGTTGTAGTATTTAATATTTTCTTATCCCCAAATGGACAGTAACAGGAAATGTGCCGGCTTCTGAAAGCAGTTGATCAGCTTCCAACATCCTCAGGCAATATAGCCAGCGATGAAGGATGCTGAGAGCTATAATTTAGTAAGTTCTTAAGAGTCACAAATTAATCATTGATTGTATGTTTTTGGTTTTTGTTTTAATGTTTATATATAGTTTGCTTGTGTGGGATATGTTTATAGTAATTATTGCGATTTGTATTTATGTGTTCTTAAAAAGCCCAGGGTTGATATCTATCACTGCCAAGCATCTCAAACATAAGAACTGATATCTTGAAAGACTAATATTGACTTGGTTTCAACTTTCACAGAACAGTTCACTTTAAATGTATATACAACATAAATAATTAGAAATCACAAGGATTTTGCAGGTTCATGGGACTTAATCTGTTGTATAAGACACTTCTTGTGAATGTTTTCTCCTTTTTTATGAACATATCACTGCTTTTTCTTCTTCAAACTTTTGGTGATTATTATTAACTCTATTCAGCCATGACTTTCTTCATCTTTCTCTCAATCCTTCATTCTTTTTCCATATAGTTGTGATTCAGTCCACATCCACTCTCTATATGATGAAACAACCTCATGTACTACAGCACACAACACACTTCAGTATTCAGTCACACAAATTCTGCTGTCTTTCATTCTTGATTCTATTACACACTGAAAGGAAGTTCTCTTTTTCCAATTTACTTCAGCTCAGCACATGGCTTTTCTGTTATGCTTTAGCCACATCTAGGATTAGTAACCCATTGACTGCTTTAAGTATGTTTCACTTCATAAGCCCAGATATCCATGAAAACTAACATATTTATGACCAGAAGTGAAATGTATTGAAAGCACTGGGAGAATCTCTGAGAATCAGACCAAAGCACAGGAGAGTTTTATTCCAATTGAAGACTATACACTGTCAGCAGAGCTGGGATTTTGGCTCCTTTGAAGGGCTTAAAGAAATGTGACGTAGAGACAATTGTATCTTAGGAGGACACTCTGACTAAATACTTCCCCATTTTTATCAGTTGCTTTGAATTTCAGAGGTGTCAGCGCATACATCTCTGCTTGATGTAGTGACTTATAAGAATAAGAAACTACAGCCTTTTATTAAACTCAAAGCATGAAATAACAAAGTAAAAACCTAGCCAAAGCATTTTTGCTAAAGATGTTCAGAGCAGATTTCTTTAACAGAATCTTTATCCAACTGGCCTATTCATCTCTGATTATCGCAAAAATGGATAATATGGTGAGAGAGGTACAGTCTGCAGTCTTCCTACAGTGGAGTTCTTCCAAAACAGGAATCTCGTTGGGGCTAGATCTTTTATCTTGAAAGGGATCTAATGGAATTTGTCTATCCAATTCTGATTGTTTAACATTCTCAAGGCCTGCTGCTTAAGATTATGGTTTACATTGACAATAGGACAGGATTGACCACTCTTATTCCTTTGATCAGTTCTGAATATGCATTCTATTTATTTTGTTTCATCATATGCCACTCATCAAACTCAGTCACCCACCTTCAACATTTGCAAAGATTCCACAGTTCAAACCTGTTCATGCACTTTCTATCCATAGACGTGCTATAACACATCTCACATTCATACATTCTTAGTGACGTGATAAAGAGCAACATCTGATCTGAACATCCCATTTAGGCCATGAAGCCACCCTCTGCTGCTCAGATTTTGGGATAATCTCTTGTATATTTTCAAAACATCTTGCCAAACACCTTCCCAATCACCCTTAAACTAACCTCCTGAGTTTTTATTTTGCCGTTGAATAAGGGAAGTGGGAAAGAATTGAATTTAGTTTTGTTAAAAAAAAGCAAATGGTAATATTTGAATCAGATTTTTGCTTCCTTTCCTTTGCTCTTATTTCCTGGCTCTATCTTTCGTTTGCTCTTTTCCTGTATTTTGTATAGCCTTGTTTTTCTGCATTTTGTGTACCTGCATGCATGTATATACTGTACATGGTGCATAAATGCCTTAAAAATATTAACAGATCTAGTTGATTATAGTTCTTAATGCAATAAAGTTTAAAAGACTCCCCAGAGTAGTAGTTATGTTGACCTACGTCAAATTTTAACATCTTAAAAGCTAATAATTTTATGAATGCATTAGGTTTTGTGGATCATGGCTATTACATCTGATGTACAGAGTAAGGTTCTGAGTGCAATTGTATGTACAGTATTGGGGCAGAGCGATAAAAAAAAGTAGGAAAAGGATGGTTAAAAGAAAAAGACAGAATTGCTTTTGCGACAGAGATGGAGAAGTTTGCAAGAGATGTGGTAAATGTTTCCAGGAGGTGAGATGTTGCAAAATAAGCTGGAAATTAATGAGGTTATATGAAAAGCACTGATAGCACAGCTTTCGTTGAGCAGGTTAAGACCTAAATGCTCAGAGGCCAACCAGATGACTCTGGGGTGCTTGCAAGCAGGAGATCCCCTCCCCTATTTTTGTCCTCTTGCAACTGACAAACTTACTAATGTAGAAAGGACAATTTTCTGTACTTAAATATTTATGATTATGTACCATCATCTTGATAATTATTCTTAGCAACCACACAGATTTTTTTCCAGGATGTTCTGTTTCTAACTTGGTCCTTGATGTCTTTCAATGTTGCATCCGTCACTGATGTAATTGAATCCATCCACTTTGTTGCTGGTCATTCTTTTTTTTTCTCTACCTCTCCCAACATTATAATCTTCTCCAGGGTGCTAGGGCTTTGCATAATGTGTTCAAAGTATGATAAATTGAGCCTGGTTATTTATGAACTCTGGATTTGTTCAATGATCCATTTGTTTCCTTGCTGAACCATAATATTCTCACGAATCTTTTTTGACACCCAGTGTCAATACATTTTCTATTCTGATTCTTCGAAGTACTTTTAATTGTCAGAGAAACTGTTGTCTGCACCATTTAAATCTATGTAGGCATAGACATATCATAGCATCTACCTTATCCAGGGGCTTCCTTGCTACTCTACCATTACTGGGTGGCATATTTCTTAATTGCTGTTCCTTTATTGTTGACAGTTGATCCAGAAGGTAGAAACTATCCACCACTTCAGTATCTTCATTATCAATTTTAGTCTGGCTGCTGAACCTGTTCTAATTAGTTTGACCCTCTCCATATTTAAACTGAGTTTCGTTTTTCACTGTAGTCCTTGACTTCCACTAGAGCTGGGAGATTATTTGCATTTTCAGATATCAGAGCAGTGCCATCAGCACAGCAATGGGTTCATGATGCTTCTTCCTCCAGTTTTTAAACCACATGCATCTTCTGATCCAGCCTCTCTCAACATATGGATATGCAGCTTATAGGTCATATAAATAAGTAGATACTGTAGTTTACAGACTTGTCTTACTCTTTTGCCAGCCTGGAACCAGTCTATTTCACCATATTCTCTGGTCTGTGGATTTCTGTCCTGTGTATAGATTTCACATGTGGATAGTAAATGCTCTGGGATTCCCGTTTTCCTAAGATCATTCCACAGCTTGATCTATCTTTCTATAATTAATGAAAAACACATCAATCTTTGCTTTCTCAATTATCTAGGCTGTATCACAATAATTATCCTCAGACAGCATAAGCACTTGGCATTTGCGTTTCCACAGAGCTCTGTTGGATGATCCTAAGCATTGTTTTGCTATATGAAATTAAGAATATTGTACAATAATTTGCATGCTTCATTAATTCTTCCTATGTGGTTTCTTAGCAAAATAAGAGTTGTTCCATTGTCTTCTCCCTTGCAGCATGTATTTGCTGATTACTAAAGGGATCATCTGTCTTTGGCATCTTACTACATTGCTACCAAGGGGTCTGCTTGCATTACCCGGGCAGCTGGGATGTTTTTTATACTTTGGGTCAGCAGCCCCCCAACCTTTCGGGCACCAGGAACCGGTTCCATTTCTGTAGACCAAAAGGAGTGGTTTCGTGTGCTGCCTGCATCCTATGGATGGAGTTTTGCTTGTTTGTGTGGACCGGTTGCTGGCGTGCCACGGCCTGGTGCCAGTTCATGGACTGGGAGCTGGGCACCCGCTTTGGGCAATCATGCTGGGAGCACTCTTGGCATGTACACGCACTCCTGGCAGTTTGGTCAACCCTCCAAGAACCCCCCCCCCTTCGCAATGAGGCAGCCCAGCAGGACTGAAGGGCTACAGATATTCCCACAAGCTCATACCTTGTTAGGGAGATATCTGAGGACCACACTATGCTGACTGTATCTATTTTCACTTCTAATGCCACTTTCTTTCTCAGAAATGGAACATTCATCTTGCTGGCATACTCAAATCTCACAGGGAATCTACAGCAGCCTTGGCAACAGAGCCAAACAGGTGGTAACTACCTGGGACCTCAAATGAGTTTCCATTGAGCCCATTTGCTCCTGCCCAAGGTATCGGTTTAGCACAGGTTCCAATACTATAAATACTTTCTAAATTCCGGCATAAGCTAAATTATTGGCAGGTAATCCAGGAGAATACGAACTTTTGGGGATGATCAGTGAACGTTTGCTGTTTGATGCTTCAGTATAAATTCAAAAATATTGCCTTTAGAATGAGATAGTATAATTAATGTTTCTCACACTTCAGCTGCTTGTAACTAACTTTCTCTCTCCAGAACTATAACTGCAGCTCCCACTAGGGTTCTACATACTGTTTAATTTGACATGATTCCAATAAAATATAGAAGTAGTATGATAGTAAGCTTCCCAGTTATGTTTTATTATTGATTGTGTTCACACAACATGTCTAAGTCACGATTTGTTGCGGAATAAATCACAACTGATTGGGTTCATTGCACAAAACCCTAAGCCAAAATGAAACACATTTCATTTTTTGTGATATGAGCTCAGTTACATTTGCAAGAGAGGTTAGCATAAAATCAAATGGGCTGTTTTAAGATATCCAGTATTGGCAGAGTTTAAGTACTTTGTGTAGTTACTTCTGCTTTCTGCTCATCTATAAAACTATATTTTTATTATAAGGGTACAGAATAAATTATGCCTAATAAAATAACTGTTCTTTATTATTAGTTTGCATTTAGATGTTAATTTTTAAACAGATAGATTTTCTCATGGCTGATCTCTACATCAGAAAATATCTTTTCTATTGTTTGCCCAGTGATTTCTGAAAGAAATCATAATGGCAGCTGCCAAAAGGAACCATTTTTAAATGAAACAATTAAACGAAAATGATGTCCAATTTTCTCTGCTGTTCTGAGTCTCCACCTTCCTATAGATCATTAAAGAAGGGTATAATAAATGTTTCTATGCTGTGAGGAAAAAAACAGGTACTTTCTTCCTCTTCTAGACAATGTAAAATATAGGAGTAGGAAGCAATTTGGAAACAGGTCTCAGCTTAGTGGACTATGGGTACTGAACAGTTTTGTGTATATACTGCATGGACTCACATCAAAGTGCTGAATTTAGCTAGAGTCAATGCACAGCAGAGGATCAAGCAACCTTACTCTCCATCATGCTGTTTCTTTATCAGTATCACAACCCTGAAATAAAAAACCTATCAGGGTCTTTTTCTGTGTTCTTTCTTTCTCTTTAGAAATTAACTGACTGGCTTGACATATTGTGTGAAATCCTTGTATATACATGTGATGCCTCTGATGCCTAATCTCTTAAATACAGTATAACATCACACCAAGAGAAAATGAATTGTCATATCTGTTAACACCTCTACATTATTATATGGTGTTTTAGATTAATTACTGTTTAAAGCTGTAAATATAGACTTGTTATATACAAACACAATTCCCAAAGATTCAACTTTAAACATCTGCTATTAGCAGATGTTTAAAGTTGAATTAGCAGATGTTTAAAGTTGAACCTTTAAGCAGATGTTTAAAGTTGTATTAGCAGATGTTTAAAGTTGAATCTTTGGGAATTGTGTTTGTATATAACAAGTCTATATTTACAGCTTTAAACAGTAATTAATCTAAAACACCATATAATAATGTAGAGGTGTTAACAGATATGACAATTCATTTTCTCTTGGAATGATGTTATACTGTATTTAAGAGATTAGGCATCAGAGGCATCACATGTATCTTTTGGGTAACATAATGTAATGAATAAGCTTAGGGGAGGGCAACAATCTTGAAATTGTAAGATTAGGAATCTTTCTCCTGGCTTGATTCTCAAAGACAAATAGGTCCTTAAAATGGCTATTTTCTTCTAAAGAGTTATCACTTCTGCCCGTTTAAAGAAATATAAAGTTGACATATTTCACTGACTGTAAAATAATTAACCACCTTTTCATATTATCTGTGGTATTCCCCAAGTTCATTTAGTATCTCTGCATCATTCTTACCAGTAATAATATACAATTGTCTGTATGAAACATAACAAAAAAAGGCAAAATCTCTTTGAAAATACATAGAAGCACAGACAGCAGCATGACAAAGAAATCAAAAGATGAACGTAATTCAAGACTTTTGTCTATATTGATAATGCTTAAGTCATAAAGGCTTTGGAAGACAACAATATTAAAATCAAGTTAGGTAGTAAAAACCAAAGGTAGCTGATCATAAAAATATATTCTAGTGAAAGTGGCAATTAGAAGTTGGGTTTATGGCTTTTAGAGAATGGAATGAACTAGTTGCTGACTTTTAACTGTTTTTTTTTTTCAGTTGTCATTTGGCATTCACATGCATTCTGGATAGAACTTCATTCAAGAACATTCTATAACCTTTAGGTGGCAACCCTCCCCTACTCCATATTCATTCACTCATTCATTCTTATTTACTTACCTATCTAATTTATATTGCCAGTGGCTCTGGCCAGTGTACAGCAATAACTGAAACCATTATCATCATTAAAAACATTAAACAAATTATAAACATGAGTATGAAGTATGAGCCAAGAAGTACGAAGAGAATCAGAGTCTATGGAGAAAGTAAATTGTTTGACCATGCAGCTGAATATTCAACAAACCATAGCTAGAAGTTAACAACTTATTTTTCCTGGCCTCTATTTGACAAAGATGGGTAAAATAGCTAGTTCAGTTAACAGTGATGAAAGTGTCTCATAAAAGTAGGAAAACAATTCCATTGAATTAGCAATAAATCAAATGGATCCTACCATATGGTTTGCCATATTAGTCAATACACTACCTTATTGAAATTTTATCCAAGATAATCTAACCAGTTTTTTTTTCTTCTTCTTTTTTTTTTTTAAATATACTTTGTGAGGCCATATGGATCATGGTATCAAATGGACACCTGGTGAATCAAGCCTGTCTATTTTACTTTCTCTCCGAGCCTCATTTTTTTTATTATAAATTTTACAATAAAAAACCCCTTCCCCAATCCCTCCCAACCCTCCTCAAAACCCTCCCCCCTTCTTCCCAGAGCTGAATACAGGGTTAACTAGAACTTAAAAGGAAAAACTTTTAAACTCAAATAAACCTCAAACAAATGTAATTACATTCAATAAACGAATTATTAAGTACTTTAACTCCATTATGTATGAAAAACAGAAAGAGAGAAAAAAAAACCTTCTTCCAATACTATCCTATTAACAACCATACCACTATAATTAAATTTAACATTAAAATAATTTCTTTGTCATTACAATCCTACCAATTTACCATTATAATTTATTTTATCTATAATTCACTTCTGTTTCTTTCACAATTAATAAACCAATCATCTCCCTAACTTAATAATATTACAAAATATCATATTTCATATAAAGTAAATTAATTGGAATCTAGTCCGCCATTAAAATATTATAAACTTTAAGTATAAATTTAAGTATAAGATAATCTAACCAGTTTTATGGAGGAAAATAATCTTGGAAGTTGAAAAGTATTTAGGACTTTCAGAAGTTCTGTCTGCTGACATGACCTCCCAAACTAGTGATATATGTTATATAGCAAACAAAAAAGAATGCTTACAAGGGAGTACTGGAAGAGATTTAAAAAAATCAAAAGGATAAAAACTCTCCAAAAAGTTTCAGGATGTCTGAAAGCTGCTAATAACCGAAGCTCTAACAAAATGCATATACAGTAATACGTTAACGCAGTGTTTCCCAAACTTGACAATTTTAAGGCATGAGGACTTCAACTCCCAGAATTCTGGGAGTTGAAGTCCACATGCCTTAAAATTGTCAAGTTTGGGAAACACTGCGTTAAGGATACAGTCAGTAGCCCAGGAAGCCACTTTCTTGATTAACAAAATTATGTCAGAAAAAAAAATTAAAAGAAAATGTTAGAAAAAAAAGGAATCCATATTTCCATTAAAGAAATGGAGCAGAACAGGAATTATAAAAATGATTTTAAGGCACAGTACCAGCAATAACATTACAATCAGTATACAGGCATATACAATAGAATAGAGGGCAGTACTGGCTAGGGAAAAGGCTGAACAATTAAATGGCAAGAGAATTCAGCAAGTCCAGAAAAATGCAGAGCTGAATTACATTTCTATATCTGTTTGTAAAATTGCTACATAGCGCACACCCACATTTTTCCAAAGAGCTAAAACAAATAATGGTGTTGGAGGATGAAATACTGGACACAAAACAGCTAATTCCATAAACTATGCAGTGGTTCATTCTGACCCAAATATACAGTGAAAATCTACAACTTAGAGTGTTAAATAGGGAAAATGGTTTGTCAGTTAGAAAGCATCGACTTCCAACGCATAGCTTTTTAAAAATGTTTCTGCATGCAGACTGGTTACTAATCAACACAGTATCAGTAGGATTTCTCTCAGTGCCTGAAATAGACATATGTTTGGCATAAAAAACTAATCTGAGATTAGAAGGCTATGCTGGTCTTGTAGGTTCAATTACATAAAGTAGTTGGAGGGCTTTGATCACTTCCTGGTAAGTAGGTGCTCCTTGCCTAGTTGCCTAAAGTGTTAATCCCAAATAATCCAGTGTATTTACAAAAGAAATCATAGCCAGTACATTGGGCTTTTGTAGAAAGCAGCACGAATGTTCCTTGCTAGAGGTTAGTAGCAGATAACACAGTAGTTATTGTGGTACAATTCTGTTTCTTCCAATTTCATATAAAAATCTTTATTCTCTTTTGTGTAGTCAAGCTTGTAAATCCTCTTTTTTTCATTTTTGATAAAGCTATACTTATTAAGAGTTGCTTCACTAACCATGTCTGAATGAATGTGTTAGGTATTTCCAGATACCCTTGAAAACTGCATATGGCAGGGACAGAAGACTCTAATTAGTTTTGTTTATGCACCTAACTTTGATAAGATCATGCTAGGATTTCACATAAAGTCTTCTATGTATAGTAGAACAATTCAAGATACCAGGACATCTTCAGATATGAGTACCAGACATGTTTTCCAAAAGCAAAATAGACATGAATAGAGTTGGGCGGGGGGGGGGGGGATTTTAAATGCCTTGATTCTGAAGGGAGAAAAGTTCTGCCAAATAAGAATTCCTGTGTGACTATTTTTACCTGCAGGCAACTGAGGAAGTCACAAGGTTATCGGCGATGCCTGACTTTATTCTATCCTGCAATACTCAATCAATGATGTGGAAAAAGAAGGAACATGGGGGGGAGGGGGGAATTGACAATGTAATGTGGGGCTTCTTGATTTTAGGAGAAATGAAAGCTGGCTTAAGTTCAACAGATATCTTTTTTTAAAAAATAATGTTAATAAAATAAGTGCAATGACAGGTAGAATTTCATGGCAGAGGATGGGATGGGGGGGAGGCACTCAAAGAAGGCAAGAATTCCTAAAAAAGGAGTTCCTAAGAAAGAAGATATTAAAGCATAATTACAAACAATTCCAGTATGTGTGGGGAAGGAAGACAGAAGAAATCAATATGGCTGCACAACAAAAAAAATCTTAATAATAATTTGGAGAAAAAAAGAAACACACATAGGAAAAGAAGCCTAGGTCATTTCCTTGATAAGTACTTATAAATGTCCTGAAACTTAAAGTCAAGAAAGCTAAACCTCAGAATGAGGTTGCCAAAGAATAATAAAAAACACATGAACGGAATAAGAAGTAGGATTCAAAAATTGGAACGACACAGTCAAGGAATACTGATTTGAATTTCCAGATTGCATCAATTGCATTTTAGAATGCTGAAGGAACCTGCTAGTGGTCTGGCCATATCATAATAATTAATAGAGAAATCACAATGAACTAACTTGATCAATTTTTAAAGAACTAAATAATCTTCTTAATATATCATGGGAGTGCTATACATAACAATGTATCTTGATGTTAGTACACACCTGAGCAGACTACCATAAAATATAGCATTCTAATTAGAAAGCTAGCTGAATGTGGGATGAATGCCAATAACTAGTAGATATATTGATAGCTCAAAAATTTCATGCCTGGAATGAGGTATTGAATAGATGCTAACATTCAGCCCTACTCTTCAAAATTTATATTAATAGCTTGGATGCAAAAGTATAGAGAATGTTTATTGAATTTTGTTAACACAAAATCATCTAAAAACAAAGAAAACTTAAAATACTATTGTTCAGTTAAAATGGATCATATATTATAGAATAACACTTAACATAAATACAAACTTGACTTAGGAAGCAGAAATCAAATCTACCAGTACACGTGGGATGCTGGCCTGGAAATAATATGTAAGAAAACATTCTTCGATGAATAGTTGACTACAAATGGAGTACTACATTTCTTAACCTGAGGATATATCAGAGCAATATCCCCTCAGGAAAGTTTCTAAAATGCTGATTACACTACCACTGGAAAACACATTTGTACTTTTATTGGTTTTATAATGTTTAGTAAAGATATGTACTGACTTCCAAATCACATTTCTACAAATCTTTTCTACTAAAAGAATTTGCCTCAAAAGTTGCTGAAGCTGCAACCTCCGAATGTGCTTTGATGCCCCCGTGGTGGTTGTATTCCCAACTTGCATACACTTTCATCATACTTTCCTAAACACAAAAACTTAGATAATGTGCAAGAAGAGTTCAAAGGGGAAATCCCCAAAATGAAGTCCAATTTACTTTCTAAGTAATGAATGGATGAGCCTTACAACTAATTATTGCCACTTCTTTCAAAACCCTTTTGACACTTTTCTTGATTCTGATAACCAAGACACCAGACCTTGTTATCTCATTATACTGTGAAGGCATGCAAAATCCATTATATACATCAGCTCTATGTCAGAATAGAAGATACCAACCTGCCCAACCTTTGTATTCAGAAAAATCTTGACTTAGCTAGTGTCCAGAACTATATCCAAATGCTCTAGACATTGCAATGTTCTTAACATGTTCTTTTCCAGATTCACCACAAAGCTGTGGTCTTTCAAAGAAATTAAAGTTGTATGTACATTGTCTAGGACAGTGGTGGCGAACCTATGGCACGAGTGCCAGAGGCAGCACTCAGAGCCCTCTCTGTGGGCACGCACACCATTGCCCCAGCCCCGCCACCTCCTGTGGCCCCCTCCTCACCAGCAGCCCCCCCCGGAGGAGAGTTGCCCCGGTTGCAGCCTGCGCAGAGCAGCACAGCCAAGGACACGGCAGCCAGGCAGCAGGGACAAGACTCTGCCTTTGCGCCCCATCGCATACAGATGATGCTACGGGGCGTGGACAGAGGGCATGGCCGCCATGATGTTGCTGGGCCGCCTGGGTGATCTGCTATGGCGGGCCATGGAGGTGGTGAGTGGCCCTGCGGGGAGGAGAAGCGGGGCGGGGCAGGGGCGAGGTGGTTTTTGGGCACTCGGTCTCTCAAAGGTTCGCCATCACTGGTCTAGGAACTGTTGTCCTAACATCATATAAAAATTTCATTTAAATAAGATAGACACAGATAACCCATTAGAGCCAGCAGAACTTTCTGAATACCCAATATACCGAGGCTATCTTCAAAACAGAAATCTTTCCTCATAATCTGCAGAATTTCGAGAGAATGGTCCCTGGCCATTATTTTTTTCCTTACCTGTCCAAAGGTGCCTAGAACCAACTATTGGAAATTCCTATCAAATATCTCTAAATAACTTTGGGAACAAGAGTTTTTTCACAAGTAAAAGCAAAAAAAAAAAAAAAAGTGTTTTCCACCATCTAGATACTTGGGAGAATTTTGAAACGCATGTCCATATCCCAATTGTATAGAGATTTCTCATAGCAACAGCATTTACTACTGCAGAAAATGCTTCAATCTGAAACATGTATAGAATGGAGTCACACAGAAGGAAAGTTGTGCAACAAATTTTCTTCCACCCATTCTTTGCTTATTTGGGAAGATTAGCCAAGCTAATTTCTTCGTTCAAATCTATGTCACTTTATCTATGCTATTTTGATGCTGCAAAGTAACATGCTTAAATAGAGCAGTTTTTAATATATGATAGAAAATAATAAAGAAGTCAAATGGACAAATTTATCCCATGCATTTAACAACAGATAATACATTCAACTATTTAAGGACAGCTCTTTTAAGTATTCCCTTTATCACAAGCCTTTGTAACTGTAAATTCAAAAATAAATTCTCATTGCTATGGCTGTAACCTTAAAAGTCCTCCAAACGCTAAGCACGTGATTTTAACAAGTGTATATTATTCAAATAATATAAATGAGTGAGAGTGGAATTAGAGTGACTATTATCTCATTTACTCAATTAGTTATCACATTTATTATGTCTTCCTTTGATATAAAAAGAAATATCTTATACAATGTGTACATGCACTGATGGACCACTGGGTTTCAATTTTACACATGACCACATTTTGAATATACCGTATATATAGTCTTTGTAATGGATCAGCACTTATTTTATCCAAAGCCTGTGAAATGAAGAAGACTACTAGTTTTTTAAACGACATTCCTTTCCAATGATGGCAGTTTCCTAGCTAGAGACTTATTTTCAAAAACAAGCAAATTTGTAAATTCCCTACTTACAGAGTGGATTATGCCAGTTATATCCTACAATAAATGTGATATGACTAGACCTCTTACACTGAATAAAATTCAAATAAAATTTAAGAAAAGCTAAAAAGCAGATATATATTACTGAACTTATTACATATTGTTGTTAGAAAGTGAAGGAACAACTTGAGATTTTATTGCTGGTCTTTATAATTGCACTGCAAGCAGATAATCAGAACACCAGTATATTTCATTTCAGCATTGGAGAAGCAAAAAAGTTTCCTTGCCGTCCAAGAGTTGTCGCAGACTTGCTTTTGCTTGCAAATCTAGGAAATAAGTGGAAAGATTCATCATGAGCAGTTTTCAGTATGTTTAGCATTTGGTAGAAAAATCATCTTTTACTCTTGAAATGGAACTCTGCATATCTGTCATTAGCATCTGTTGAACAATGATCCATATTTTCACTTTCCTTGACAACTGAATAGCAGTGCCACGTGCAAAAAAAATACAACTCAAATTCACTGAAACTAATGCAAATAACCTTCCCCTAGCTTCCAAATACAGTCTAGAAACAGATGTACAGTGGAGGCAGTTGGGCTATTCTGTGCTGTATTTATGGAACACATTCAGGAAAAATGTCAACATGCTCAAAAAAGTCTACATAAGGAGACTGCGATTCACAGGTAAACTGATAAGACAGCCTTATATTTCAAATAAGGTAGCCTTATATTTCAAATTAAAAATCACAACCATTTGAGCTGAAGTTATTTTGGAAGTATTCATAACTAGTGTGTTGCTCCTTTGCAGTAGTTTTCCCTCTGGATAGGACTAAATTATTCCTCACATTCTGTTCCATCTCAAGTTGTCTCACCAATCTTCATTCCCCAGTACTCCAAATCATGTATTTAGAATCAGAATTCCCTCCCCTCCCCCCATTTTTTTTTTTGCTCTGTTATCACCCACTGTGATCAGTTGTTACCACAAACTCAACTTATAGCTCCAAAACGGTAAGGAAGGCTAGAAGAAAACATACTTTGCTAATTTATTCTGCTCTGTGACCTCAATAAGGGTTTAACTTGATACTTTGCTAATTAGACCAAATAAATAATTAAACTTACTTGGGAGTGGTTTTGCTAAATGTAGATTTGACTTTCTGAGACAGGGAGCTGCTTGATGGAGTTTTTATCAATTGCTGTTCTGGAGTAGTGAGTGGTCCCAACATGCTCACTATGTGAATAAGAATAATTACAGTTAATATTCTTAAGCCACAATATTTCAAATAGCTTCAGAACTGTGCATTATAAGTAACATGATGAATTTTTTTAATGAGAATGATTTGCTTTCTCTCTCAAATAATACCACAATTAATCTGAATCTAATTCTCACTGCCAAGTTTTCATCCGTTGTTCAAAAAACTAAGCTCAAGTGCAAATAACTCAAGCCATACTATTGTCCTACCATTTTTCTGCAAGCAAAATCGCCGAATGCAGAAACATAAGTTATGCAGATTGAAGTAGCAGACACAGAGCAAGGATAGATATGCTCAATATGTTGAGGACTGCATACTATAGGAGCAGAGAATTAGACTGTATGTGAAAGAAAAGAATTAGAGATTTTTTTTTCACTAAGAATGGCAACTCGTGTCAAATTTATTTCTGCAATTTATCTATCCTGTCAATCCTCGCAGACCTTGGGCAGTTTACAGATATTAAAATAACCATAAAATAAAATTACATTTTGAAATTTTAGCAAAATTATAACATCAAATCAGAAATAATACAAATCCACATACACATTCAATGTGCTTTTGTGTGGGCCCTCATGCATTTGTACCTTGGCTCGCCAATCAGCCCCATAAATCTTTCAGAAAAAACATGTTTTTACTGATTTCCATAACACATGAGGGACCATTCTTGTGGCAAATGACAAGTTGTCCACAGGAGCGGAACTGCCATTAAGAATGTCCAATACTGAGCCCCCTCTTGCCACCTAAATACTGCTAGGTGGGAACTCTTAGTAAACTCTCTCTAGCTATCAGGATGGAATGGGCAGAGACTCTGTGGAAAGACAGTCCCTTAAATATTCAGGCCTCGAGCCAAACAGGGCTTTAAAGATAGCAATCGGCATCCAGAATTGCAGTTGGAAATACACCGACAGCCAATATAGCTCCCACAGTATTGAAATGTGGCAGTAGAGATTGATCTGTGAGCATGTGGACCGCTGCATTCTGGACCAGTTGAAGTTTCTGGATGGACTTTGTGGGTTGCCCAAGTAGAACTAATTACAATAATCTAATTGGGAGATGACAAAGGCATGAGAGATCTTCCTCACAAAGTTGCAAATGGTGTACCTGTTGAAGGGTTTAGGGTCACAGTTCTCCCTACTAATGTAGTAAGAATGGTGAGTCTGGAAGGAACTTTGTGTTGTGAATCTGCTCTTTCTGGGAAACAGATTCCCATCAAATGTTACAGAATCTTCGAATTAACATTCACTCCAACTTGCTTAAGTCTTTTTTCTCCATCCAGACTGTGGCTGACTTTGGACAGTTGGACAGGACTTCTACATCTCCCACTGGATCCAGGATAAAGGTATACTAATGACACAACTGTGTATCATCACACTCATATTCACATTTTGGTGTGAAAAAGCAACATTATTGTTCACATTACCAAGTTTCAGCTAGCACATGTGTTGGATCACAGCTAACAATTCTAAGGCATAATTACCTTTAATATCAGGTGTGGAGTAAGCATTGGCATTTTCAATGATGTGAGCAGGCTCAACATTTTCCTGTTCTATCATGATAAGCTGGCTCCAGTATCCCACAGGCAAAGTGAGCAACCGTTCCACAACCTACAAATTCACATTGACATTATAAAGAATACCTTTTTCTTTCTTGGTGGCACAAATCACTGCGAAGCATTTACAAACACAAACATAGGCTACATTCTCTGTCATTTGAAATACTGAACATTCCCATTCTGTTATGCACTCTTGCGACCTACCCTAGGTTGCCTTTTTGTGTCCTGGAGTAGTGTCATGGGATCAGGATCTGATACAGCATGGCCAACAATTGTGGGTCCAAACACTTTAGCCAGGTTGGAAATATCCATTTTGGTATCTGGACTTTGAGCCACTCTAGGGAAAAGACAGACATCTAGGAGCATTTGGGCAAAGAGGAGGAATAAATTTTTGTCTTATGAACTATTCCTTTCATTGTCACCCCAATCCCACAAGATGGACAGAATTATAGTATAAGAATCTTTATCACCTCTTCATAATACAACTGAACTTACCTCTGCAGGTGTATCATGAGGAAAGCCAGAGTTTCCCTATTAGCCTGCGGTAGCTCTCCAACAGTTTGATACATGGCTGCTACACTGTTGTCCTCATCTATAATTTCTTTAAATGGAAACATAAAAAAGATATTTCTATGGCCTCTTCCAACTTATTACAATAGAGAAAATAATGAATTTTCTGTGGGCACCTTAATTATAACTGCTTAGGTTTTTAAGATTTTGGACTCCTTGTTAGGGAGAGGGAATTAATTTTTTTTTATTTTTTTAAAACCAACAAAACAAAACAAAACATAATACACATATTACACACAGTATATACTCCTCCCTCCCCCTTTTTTAACAGCGATTTTGTAATGGTAATCTTCTATTATTTACATTTCCCCTCCTTATTCTTCTTTAGAATATTTGTCCTTGTTGCCCCGTTGTTTCTTATTTGCATTTGTCTTCCTTCATACTATACTTCATACTAAGAATACATATTATTATTACTATACATTATTATACACACAATTTCCACTTTTGACCTTTCCACATTTATTCTCCTCTATTATTTCTAGTCTCCAACCAGTCATACCACTTGTTCCATATTAGATAGTACTGTGTCTTCCTTTTCTTTTATCTCTTTTGTTAATTTGTCCATCTCAGCACGGTCCAGGATTTTTCTTATCACTTTTTCCTCTGATAGTATATTCTCATTTTTCCAGAACTGTGCGTATGCTATTCTTGCTGCCGTTGTTATATGTAAAATTAAGTACCGTATTTCTTTACTATATTTTCTGTTTAAAATACCCAGCAAAAAGATCTCTGGTTTCCAGTTAGGGAGATGGAATTAATTTAAAATGGCAACATATTATGCCTTTCCCAACATTTAGGTAATTTCATATATCACACTAAGCCGTTGTTTGCATAATTATTATTTACTGACTAAACTTGCAATCAGCTGGATTCAAACAGACATTAAATAAATCCCAAAGAAATCACTCTGTGATGTGTGATGCATAGCTCAAGTCTTAGTAAAACATTTAGGAGAGGGAGGAGAAAGAGAAACAGTAAACTGTTAAACAAGAATGATATAACTCTCCAAATCTGGTGCAAGAAAAAAGTTCTTGATCAAAAAGTTTTTATGGGAGATACAAAGTCCCCCTCTAATCTGTGTTTGCAAACTGTTTTAGGGAGTTAATGAAGACTAGACCAGTCTGTGGATTAGTTTGGAAGATTACATAGCATTTTACCTCCAAGGTGTTCTCTGAGCCAAATAGTTTTTATATTTATCTTTCATTAACATATTAACCTCTATCGCTTTCTATGAAAAGAAACAGTGTAGAAATAAAGAATTGAGCTACTGAAAAATAAGTATTATTGTGAGTAATAAAAAACAATCAATAAGAAAGGGATTTCTAATGCATAATTGTATTCTTTTAGTCTTGAGTGCTGTCTTGCATTAACAAAAACCAAAAACTGATCTTCAAGCAGACAGCGTGGAAAATAAAAAATAGAATGAAGTCAATATATATATGAATTTAAAGGAAGTTGTATCAGGCCATTTTGTGTCAGTCGAGCAAAGACTAAATTACTAAAAAAATTTGGGGGGGGGGGGGAATTATGTATCTATACCAGTGGTGGCAAACCTATGGCACGGGTGCCAGAGGCGGCATTCAGAGCCCTCTCTATGGGCACACGCGTCGTCGCCCCAGCCCTATATAGTATAGATCAGTGATGGCGAACCTTTTAGAGACTGAGTGCCCAAACTGCAACCCAAAACCCACTTATGCATCATCGAATGCCGGGTGGGTGTGGCCCATTGGGTGAGCGTGGCCCATTGGGTGGGCATGGCAGTGGTAATGGCAGACTGGGTGGGACTAAAAAGTTCAATCAATCAATTCCAACTTTGCAAAAACTTTTTTTTCCCCGCGAGAAGTTGAAATTGACTGATTGAACCTTTTTTTGCACATGGCAGCGGAGGCCTAAAGCAAAAAGGACTGGGGCGACGACGTGCATGCCCATAGAGAGGGCTCTGAGTGCCACCACTGCTATAGGTATATTATATTATAAATCTACTGTAACATTTTTCATGTAGACAACCTATTTCTGTTATTAACCCTCTAGCTAATTCCAAGAGTTGTGTTACATAGTTTTAAATATTAAGTGGAGTCTATTATTTTCTAAATAAAAAATATTATTTTTGAAAAGAGAGTCAGTTTGGTCTAGTACAGGGGTAGGCAACCTTGGCTCTTTTATGACTCGTGGACTTCAACTCCCAGAATTCCTGAGCCAGCATGGTTGGCTCAGGAATTCTGGGAGTTGAAGTCCTCGAGTCATAAAAGAGCCAAGATTGCCTACCCCTGGTCTAGTAGTTAAGGCATCAGATTAGAAAGCAGTAGACTATGAGTTCAAATCTTGCCTTAGCCATAAAAGTCAGCTGGGTGACTTTGCAGGATACAAATACATATTTTTAAATATCATGGGTAAATATATATTAAAAGGATAAGAATCAGCACTTTAGCATGCCTAGTGGAGAAAAGTTTTGCACTCAACATTTATACTCAAATATGTTACATTACTCATACCTGCTGCTTCCATAAAGTCCTTATTGAGACGGAAAGTAAGAAGAGGCTCCTTGAGATTGCGGAGAAAATCTTTAAGAAGTCCACATATAGCATGGATATCTTCCACTCTGCTAAATAAAGGTACTGTTTTCCCTCTAAGGAATTTCTCCTTCAAATCTTTCACTGTGCGGTCACAGCCAGAAATTCGGTAGAGGCCTGTCTGTTGAAACAATGATTTTTAAAGCAAGATCCCAAACTTGTTTCTCTGAAATCCCTCCGGCTTTAATGTAATATGTGCTAACATTTGACTTCCATAATCACCATCCCAGCAACTCTGAAAGTAGCTACATCTTGGTGCATACAGAACAGGGGTGTCAAACTGCCAGCCCACAGGCCGGATGCATCATCCGGAAGCTGCGCCCACCCCATTGCCGGCAGTGGCAAACTGTCCCGATACGTCTCGCGACATCACATGACGTCGCAAGTTTGACATGTCTGATATAGAAGGTCTTAGCAGAAAAGCATATGCATTTTCTGCATTCCAAAAGATTCCATTAGATTGACACCTTTTAAGTTTACCTCATTCAAGCCTCGTCTCTCAATCTCATTTACACAGTGAACTAAAATGGAGGGGATCATTGGAGTCGTCAGAGGTACAAAATCCCCCAGAACTCCCTAAAAAAACAGAGAAAGGAACAAATATGGGAAATGGGAAATAGCAAGAGTTATTCTTGTTATTTTTATTTTTACTAAAGAGAAAACAAAGGAACAATTTTTAATACATAATTCGATAGTAAAACTAGTAAAAATCACTTAAGAAATATATATCATATAGGTGCATACCAAGAAAACAAAAACAAAGAACCCATTTTAACTCGTGTGACTAAGTGCCGGATTCTAAAGCTTTGACGTTAAGATTCTACCCATAAACTAAATTAATGTACCATAGCGCTAATACGAAAAGACAAAACATGGCATGAAATGTTCAGTAACTCAGTACAGGAGATACAAGAATGCTTAAAAATTCAACATATTTCTGAGCATTGTAAAAGGGTATATATATATTAATAGCACAACAATAACAATAATATGTTACGTACTACTTCTTCCCTGCTTAGATTGTATGATTGGAACATAATAGGCTAGTGAAAAATCTTAGACATGAGCAATAAATACTAAGATATAAGTAAACAGTTCCTTTCCAAAATATCAGGCACTGATAAGTTTTTTTTTCTTCTATTCTCCTCTCATTTTGTATTTCTAGATAACAATGTGCTTTAAAAACAGATAGCAAGAAAGCTTTACACATATGCACTGCATTTATATTAACTCTCCAGTGTACACTTTTCTTCCTATCAGCATCTAGAATCTAAAGAGCTTCTTTAAATTCCAGTATAACAAGAGTTGCTGGCTGTATCAACAGTAGCTTTATTTACCAGAAAATAACTTGAAACGTTGCTGCCACTAAGGTATTTTATTTAGAAGCATACCTCTCCAATTTTGACAGGGGTTCCTGCTACAGTAGGGGTGCAGGGCAGGGGGCAGCGATCTCGACATTCTGGATGTGTAACTACCCGACAATCTCTGCATTTCAGGGACATTTTTCCAAACTTTATCCGCTTCCCACATGGAACACATGACTCAGGTTTAATAACCTAGGGACAGAATAAACTAACTTGATCTAGAATAAGCAATAAATAGGCACAGACAAGTACATACAACTAACCATTAAGACACGGGGCCCCAACCTGTGGGCTGCAGCCCATTACCGGGCCATGGCCTATTTGCAACCAGATTGTGAGTGGTGGGCAGGTGTTTGCTTGCAGCCCCACTTGTGCGAGCGTCAGACACTGGCACTCGCAGCCTCACCCATGCCCGCCACTCATACAAATGAAGCTGGGTGCCTGCACATGTGCGCACCTACCCCTTACACAAAACCATCCCCTCTTCCCAAGTGGGGCACCTGCCACTCATGCAAGTGGGGCTGCAAGCACCTGCTGCTCCCCTCCCCCCTGCACCAGGCCACAAAGTCAGACAGGTTGGGAATGCTGCACTAAGATACATTAATGTGATGACATTAATGTAAACATGTTTATTTTATTTAACTTATATATCTGTACCAGTTGAACTGCCCAGCGGGAGGAAGGTGTCTGGATCTCTACAAAGGTTATGTATTTTTCTTTTTTTAGGAAAGACAGATGGCCTCATGAGACTAAGAACAAGTAGGCAAAAAAGAGGAAAATGGCAGAATGCACCTGTAAAGTGGTATATACATGCCTTAGATATAAAGCATTTTAAAGAGAGAAAGGGGTGGGGTTACATTTCAGATGCTGCAAGACACACTGCTGGAGAGCACATCAACTGGTTGATGGAGAGCTGAGCAGAGGAATGACCTAGCCTGCCATGTCTACAGATGCCAATTCTAGGACAGGGAGGAAAACCAGAAGAAAAAGCCTGTAGCAGTTTGTGAGTGTAGAAAGACCAGGAAGGTGGACTATGTTGTGTATAATGAGATTCAGATGCTGTATATAGAAATTTGTGAGTTAAAGGCAACCAGGAGAAAAGTGATATAAGAACTTATAATAAATCACAAGCAGAAAGTAAGTGAAACATAAGAGAAAATTAAGTAAGTTAAGATTTGATTTCCTATAATTTTTGTTCTATTCTTTACATACATAGAAAAACATATTGGTTTTGTAAATAATTTTACCTCTATATATGATTAGATCATGCTGCTTCTTTAATGTGGGTGTCATAGTATCCAAAATATAAGCCCTAATTTGTTTAATTACTGGCTGTGTGTGTGTTGACCCACCCTCTGAAACACAAATTTAATCATAACTAATTTTGAACTATTAAAATCCCAGTTATGAGTAACAAAAGCAAATTATAGCAACCACAGTACTACTCTTTTAACCGGCTTCTTATTCAGCAAGATTGCTATATTACATTACCTAGGCATTTATGGTAGTTGGCAGCTAGGAATAATACTCTATGGCAGGATCATTATTTAAATCCTATGCAAAATGTAAAACTGATTAAGATTGTTTTTCCTAATGAAAACCTACCATCAGACGAGATTATAATTTTGAAAATCCTAGATTGTGCAGAAATGGACAGATTAATGTTAGAGATGAAGGAGAAAGAAGATTCATTTTTTTATAAAACCTGGGGAAAATTTTATCAGTGGGTTGAAACATGTTAGTATAAGAAGAGATTTTAGAGCTTTATTATATTAAGTATTAAGATTGATGATTGGAAATAGTTGTTATGCTATCTACTATGTTAATTATTTAAAGGAATATTAGTGTTTTGCCAAATGTCAGTTGTAACTACATCGATTTATTTTTATGTCTAGTATTATGTAAACAATAATACTCAATATGAAGACCAGACGACAGCTTGTTCTCTAATTACATATTTACTGTAGTTATCCACACCCTGTCCCCTTTATCCCGATTTTCCTGTACCTGCATCGACCCCCACCTTTCCCCTACCCATATAAAATCTAATAAAATATATATTTTTTTAAAAAAGATTGTTTTTCCTTAACTATATTTTTATATGTAACTTGATTAACAAATGGCTTCAAATGAAAATGAAGCATGAATTTGCAGCTGCACGGTTAAACATTTGCAAAGTGGTTTCCTTTCAACCTTGGTTTCTTGCAAAAAAAAAATGTACAAATGTCTTCCTTAACACAGCTTCCTGGACAAGCCTTTACAAACAAAAATAAGGTTTATATCACATTGGATATGTTCTGAAATCATTAAACAAATCTGCGCTGTGTCAGAAAGAGGATCTATTACAGCAACTGTCATGTTTCATTTTCTTTTTTTCAGAACATTTAGAACATAACCTCAGCTGACAATCAGAGAATGAGTATGACTGACTACAAAAAGTCAGCTGACTAGTACCTTAGACCCAAAATAATTTGAGCTTTGAATGGAGCCCAGAACTGACAGGCCTCTTCACTCACCGTTTTTGATACAAATTCGTGTAGTCTCGTCCCAATGCTTCCAGGTGTGCTAGATCCATCTGTTTCAGATTTCTTTTCAATCTTCCTGCTTCCCAGGCTTGAGTCACTGTTCCAAGGCTGTAGAATAGCTTGGACGGAAAAGAGACAGTTTGAAAAATCAGTTTTTGATACAGGATTAAACTGACAGCAGGTACTCCCAATTTAAACTAATACATCTACTCTAACCTGTGTTGTTAACCTGATAAAGCTATTGCTCTCTTTTCTCAATTCTACTACAATAGGTAATACTTCACTTTTGAGGGAGGAAAAAAGCAAATGGTGACTTTTAGATCCTTTCCTCAACACAAGAGCTCAGGCTTAAAGGATATTTTAAATCTTCTTAAAGAACTGATGTGTGGGATGGATTTAACAGAATAAATATATTTTCTTCTTTTCCTGTTATATAAAATCCAATGAAGGAAAAGACTGAAAATTAAAAGTATGTAGTGTTACACGTGGAAAGAAAATATGGTCCTACGTGATTCATAACAAATTTCAACTGTAATTCAAACGGACACTGACAGAAGCCCCTTTCATTTCTATCAGCATCTGGGTTATTACAGGCAAATACAGATGAAAAACTGTGACAAAGAGGAAATCACAATAGTCTAAATTTCATACAGACACATTTACCTGCCTTTCTGTGGTTTCCAACATAATAAGGTATAGTCTCAATAGTGGCAACTGCTTCAATTGGGCCTCCATCATTAGGAACTGTGAGAGTTGTTTTTGCAACTATTGATTCATTGCCCTGAAATAAAATAGTTACAAGAAGCATGTAAGAAATTTAAGCAAGAAGTTCTCTCTTTCAGAATATTTAAGATCTGTATGTTTTAATAGTGCAACCTTGGATACCTACTTAACATTCTAAGCAGCAAAACTTAAAATCCTGGTTTCAAATGAGAAAAATAAGTTCCACATGATACCAATAAACTCTCCAACAGATTCCCCACAGTTGTATACTCCAGATACACTGAGACTACAGCTCCCAAAATTCCCAGTCATCGTAATCAAAGCTTGAAAGCCTGTCTAGGAACAGCTATCATCACACCAGGAAGCATACCTTATAGAGAACACTATAACTTTGGCCTAAAGAGCAGTTTGGTGTAGCGGTTAAGGCATTAGGCTAGAATCTGGGAGACTGTGAGTTCTAGTTTCACCTTAGGCACAAAGCTAATGGGTGATCTTTGGCAGTCACTTTTTCACAGTCCTAGGAAGGAAGAAAGTATAAATCAATTGTGAAAAACCCTGCCAAGAAAACTGCAGAGACTTGTCCAGGCTGTCTCCAAGAATTGGGCACAATAAAACAAAAGAATACACACACACACACACACACACACACACACAGTGCCCTTCTATTGTATTGGCAACATGAGCTTGTTGATTTGATGAGCCTGCACTGAGTAAAAAAGCTATGAAGCAATGAATATTAATGAACACCCCCTCTATACATCAATATGTGTATTTAAAAGATCAGAGCCTAATTCTGGAAGGAATCTAATAGTCTTTATAAAAGCACATACCTGATCTACTGTAGAGCCAATGGAACGAGTTTTCTTTAAAGGACCAGGTGGGCCTTCAATAAACTGTCTAGAAGAGCGCTGTAAAGGAAACATTTGCAATTCTTTGAGTGAAAGCATGACAGCATACTTGAGTAAAGTGAAAATTCTAGAGCAATATTAAACTCTATATTTATAAAGATTCTAAGCAAAATATGAAGTCATTAATATATCTAAATTATCATTTCCTACTCAGTACATGCAGAAACAATACCTAGTAACCAGTACAGATGAAAGTAAAGATAAGCAAATGGGAAAATGATAGATTATCTCAGGAATATATTAAATATAATTCCAAAGTTCAATTGTATATTAACTGAAAGTAAAACGGTGATGGCAATTTCCATATCAACATCCAACATGGAGGCTTTTAAAGAAGAAATTGGACAACATTTGTCTGAAATGGTATAGGGTTTCCTGTTTGAGCTGGGGGTTGGAGTAAACTTCCAAGGTCCCTTCTAACTCTGTTATTCTGTTACATCAGATTTTCTTAAATACATTTGCCAGAATTGTCCTACTTATTGCATAAGCAATAAGTATGGAAATTAAATGGTTCTCTACATAATGCCTGGCTGATAGGGTAGTCTGTGAGCATAAAAAAAAGTTTCAGACTTCCATAACATAGGCACGTATTATTACATTTGGTGGACATGTGGTAAGGCAAAGGCCTATTGGAGAAAGATACATATGTGGTTAGAAAAAATATTGGGTGAACAAGTGGATTTTAAACCTGAACTTTTTTTACTAGGTATTATGCTTGAAAAGACTAATAAGCAGAAATTATATTTAATCTTACACATCACCACAGCAGCGAGAATAATTTTTGCACAATACTGGAAGAATGAAGGACTGCCATCAGAAGAAGAAATAATCAGGAAAATATTGCAATGTGCAGAGATGGACAGAGGTTGAAAGATAAAAAAGATACAGACTATCAAATTTGGAACCTATTTTATTCTTGGCTAGAGGAAAGAATGAAGGATTAGGAATTGAACATGTATTAGCATAGCAAACTCCAGACAACTTGTTGATTGGAAAAATTAACATATGTTGATGGGAAAAAAAATCAATAAAATCTTTACTCGTAAAAAAAGGAAAAAAAAAGTTTCAGACTTAGAAGTATAATTCTAATGAAAATATAATAATTTATGTAAATTAAAATATGATTTAAATGTACCCAAGCTCAAAACGTTTGCATTGTAGGCATACCCTCAATCACTAATGTAAATTTCAATAATAAATGAAACCTGCTCTTTGCATCAAATACAAATAATTTTTTTAAAAAAACCATACATACCCTTTTCTCTCTTTTTTTCAACTTAACAGTCTTTACCATTGTGGAATCCCAATCCTAGATATTAGAAAAAGAATCTCTTTAGTATAAGACAGATGGCAAACAAGCATTTTCAGTCTATCCATTCCTTTATGCCTAACTCTGAATATTCACCCATAACAATAGACATCTTACAAAGGGTCATTTAAAAAAAAATATTGCGAATTCAGATAATGATTACATTACCAATGATTCATCGGTTTTGTCAAAACTGATGTCGGACAAAATTGAACCAGATTCATCTATTGTTGACAACCTAAAATAAAAATCACACATAAAGTTTAAAATCTCACCTTATCATAGATAGTAATCTAGTACTTGATAAGCAAGCAGAGTTTGAAAAGAATGTTATAACATATTCAGAATTCTTCATATTCTATCATGAAAAACATGGATTTGGTATCTTGATGTAAAACTTTTACTATAGTAATATTAAAAAAAGACCTACGTTCATTTTTAAAGCTCCTTAACAGCTCAGGTTAAACATTATACTTCAGTGATTTCAATGGGACAACACTGAATATGTCTTTTATGCCAATGCCTATTAATGGGAGTCAAATTTTCTTCAGAATAAAACATTTACTATGTTTACTCTATTCTATGTACCCTCTAATCCCCTAAATTTCTCTTAATACCACAAAAAGCCTCTTTGAGAAAAACTATTTAAAAACCCCAACTATTCATATATTTATAGAATCTGGGTATATTTTGTGTAGCTGATGAGTAAACATACTCAGAGTTATGCAGTGATAGATTCATCCTACCTGTATATGAAACTATATATTTCATGAGATATGTTAGAATTCTGAAAACCCTATTTTCCAAGAAACAAGATAAAGAATGTAGTACAATGCTTTTGGAATTCTTTCCAATCCCTTAAAAATAGCTATGATGCGAGTTACATGAACAGGAAGGAAGGAGGAGAGGGCTAATAATGGGACAGTCAGCAACTATCTGAGCTACTGTCCACTGCTTCTTCCATAGCAAGTGGATATTTTTCTCTGCAGCACCTGCCTAGATCCAGGCCATTTTCCCAACTCAAAAAGTTTTTGAGTTTTGTCGACTTTCGGTTCTGGAACGCGACGACGCTGGTTGTTCCTGGAGACTTGTCTCCGCGCCGTCCGGAGTTTCCTTCGCCGGTAGACCCCCTAGGATGTCAAAAGTCACCCTGGAGGGGCAACTGAGGAGGAGGCTTGCTGGTAGATAGGGGAGGGCGGCAGCTTCCCCCATGTCTCCACCTATCTCCTTAGGGCTGACGGAGCAAAGATCGGCCTGCAAGATGGCCGATCACCCTGCTGCACCAGCCGAAGTCACATTGTCATCTAAGCATTATAGACCCACCGCGGATGATCCGGATGAGACCCCTTTTGTTCCTCTCTTCACCCCATGCTGTTTTTGCCTGTAAAAGCTTGTCCTTGGAATTATTTCCCCGTCTGGAGAAAGCGGCTTTTGTAATTGTGGGAACAAAGGCGTTTTATAAAAGAACAGAAAACAAAAAAAATTCATTTAAAGACTATACTTTATCTCTATCTACGTTGAGGTACAGAAAAAAATTGTTCTTTGTTTTGCGGTATTATTTTATATTGGGAGAATATTTCTTTTTCCATTCTTTCTTTAAGAAATAGAAAAGGAAAAAAAATGGCGTTTGAAACAGACTTTTTAGCTCACTGACGACATCTACTGGTCAAACGTTAATATTGTAATTGTTGATTACTTGGAGATGATTTTGGCCTTCAAACTATTTTTCAAGAGACAAGATAATTTGAGCCAGCTGTGAGATTTGTGAGGGTGGATACTCTTCAATTGTAGCTTCCACAAAAAAAAAAGAAAAGAAAAAAGAAAAAAAGGATTGCTTTTCAACTATTGTTAAAATGGAGAAGCCTCAATCACATTTAAACTGTAAACCTATACTGGAAAAGATCTATGAGGCCAAAGAAAAAATATGCACTACAATAAAAGAGTTTACTATAGAATTAAGAGCCAGAATCTCTACTGTAAACCCCAAAATTGACTCTCAGATTACAACTGACTATTCTACAAAACAGATTATACAAGAAGAGGATTTAACTGAGAATAAAGAGAAATTTATTTTGCCTTATAAACAGTCTACTTATGACTTTGAGGACCAGGAAAAGCAAAGACTGAGTTTTGAACTTTTGAAGCAACAAGGACTTATGGATAAGAGAAGCAGAGGGCCAATGCAGAGGCCAAGATGGTTTTCATCAATTCAAAGGACACTACAAGCAACAAAAAGAGACTTATCAGCTGGAAGGGAAGCTCTGCTATGGAAACCTGCCTGGCATAAGAGGAAGCCTAGAATAAGATTGAAAAATGAAATTTAAAATTTCATGCATTGGACTAAAGGCAATCTAGAACTATGGACTGATTTAAGGATTAAGATTATGAGTTAGAAGTAAAGAAATGTGTTAGACTTGGATTGAATTAATAATTAATTGAATGTTAATCAAATAAGATGACTTGTTTCATAATATGGATGTTATTAGCTGTGATAACTAATTGGATGAAATTGGGCATTGTCTTACCTGAACGCCTTTTCTCAGCATGTAGATGTAGCATCCACACCCACCCTTAATAGTCAGTCTAGGCAGGTGTGATTGCAGGAGGAGCTGTTGCGTCTGATTTGCTTCGCCTCATTAAAACAGGGCAAGGACTGCCCCAAGGAGGCATGGCTGAACTTTGAACTTAGTCTCTGAGCAGGAAGGCTGAAATAACCCACTGGTGGATGCTACATCTGCATGCTAGAGAATTGTATTCTGCTTAATGGATTGATATGAATTAAGGTTTGATACTATTCTGTCAGCTTAAAGAGATTAACTAATTGATGGATTAGATATGTATAGGATAGATAGACATGTACATTTAGATATATATAGGATAGATCAATATTTTTGCTTAAAAATGAGATATTTTCTATATAATGGATTAAAGGTAATCTAGAATATTAAGAATGTATTTTTTAGAACGATACGTTTATTTGTATGAAAATTATTATGTAATGGAATGAAGAAAATTGAGATGTTTTAGACTTGGATTGAATTATTAATTAATCGAGTTAATTTAATGAGATGATGTGTTTGTTTGATGACATGGATGTTATTAGTTATAATTAATTGGATGAAATTTGAATTGTCTAATGGATTGAAATGATTTAAGGTTTGATATTATTCTGTCACCTTAAAGAGACTGATTAATTGATGGATTAGATAGGTATAGGATAGATTAATATTTTATTTTAAATAGGGGAGATTAGTGGAAGAAGAAATAAATAAAATTCATGATAAAATTAAGGAACTAGAATATATGTGGAAGGGATACCTGAATTGATAAAGTTTTTATTTAAAGCTAACTTGATTACGGTATTCTAAATTTATAAAGCTTTTAAACAGGTTCAGGTGGAATAAATTTAAGCTAGAACTGGATATTTTAAATATACTATGCTATTTGAGGGAAAAAGAGAGGGAATACCTGATATATTGATTGTACTATATATATATATATATATATATATATATATATATATATATATATATATATATATATATATATATATATTGTTCTAGGTTCTTTGATTACCCCAGCACTACGGTATGTCCTGTGTACTTTGTTTTAAGAATTAAAAAAAAACAATAAAATGTGTTTCAAAAAAAAAAAAAGTTTTTGAGTTTTGCCAACCAATTTGGTCCCATTCTATTAAATTCTCATAAGATTACCATATTGATAAAGAGAGCATCTTGGATTAAATTCAAGAAATAAAACTGAAGTTTTGTGATTGGCTGTCATCTGCCAGTTATTGCTATTAGTAAGTTCTTTACCTCTTTCATGTAGTTATATATTCCATGACTTTTCTCTGTATCTTATCACAATTTAACAGTAAAAACATGGTGAAGTTTAACAAGGCCACTTGCAACCCATGTACTTCAATATTTGAAAATTTTAAATAACAAAATGCACAAAAATGTGTTAGGACTGCATCTTGCTATTTTAAGTACCTTCTATTAATATAGGTTTGAATCTTTGACTTCTGACTCTAAGGAAGAAAAAAATCAAGATTGGGAAAATGTTCCTAACCAAAATGAATGAAGATATTAGCCATAATCTGATCCACCTGAAATAAACCATGAACAGCCTACCTTTTGTTACCAGCAATAGATATTTGAGGCCTGTTTAGAAAAGCTAGTGCTGATTTCTGTTCTTCGCTCAGCTGTATGCTGCCTGATGAATCACACATGAGAAGCTCTTTGATCAGCAGAATCTGTTGCTCCTACAAATTGAAAAACATTAAAAGTAGCTTTATATTACATTTATAGCACAGAAAGCACATAATATGCAAAATCTTCTGGGAAACACAATTATGCCACTAGCATACTAATCCCTATACAAGGTACATAAACTGATTTTTCAAGTTATAGCATGAGATTAAAATAGCCAAGGGATTTTATTGGAGCCAATTGTTAACCAGTATAAAAGCTCATATACTCCAAATAGATTTCTTTCAGCTATAAAGCAATTTGCTGGTATCTTACCAATTCTATTGACTAATCACAACAGCATTCACCATTTTAATCTCACAAAAGAGGAAAGAAGCCTTTGCAATGAGTAATTGCAGCTATTGTATCTGTGGAATAAACTTGTAAATCCCACTTTCAAACTACGATTCACATTAGATGGGGAGGGATCTAAGAAATAGGTGCAGAAGAAGGATTCATTCATTACGGTTAAGCTTTCAAATAGCTTCTCTACTTTGCCTTGAGCAAAATGTTCGTTTTCATAAAAGGGCTCTTATTGAATCACAAACTGGAATCACTCCATATCACCAATGAAATTAAAATTATTACACATTTATCCATTGCAGTCAAGTAATCGCATTACAAGAAAATTTTAATTTAACAGACTGTTCAGGTAACAGGGTTATCTATTAAATCCAAATGTTCCTGCCATTTATTTTCTTTCTCTTCTTGGAGTTTTTCCTACCCCAGTCACTGCCCAACATGCTACTTGCTGATCTTCCCAGTATTATCCCATTTGCTTCCTACCCTTGACCAGGCCACCATTGTGAACGCACCCAGCTGTCTGATTTTCTAGGATATTCCTCTCTTTTCAGCAAAAAATCAAATATTAAATGTATGAATATTCCACCAGCAACCCAATTATCCTAGTACCTTCACTCCCTCATTTAGAAATTTATCCATTTTTAAGGGAAGCAGTCTCTACTGTTTAGACTGCTTCCCCAAATAATCCTTATTTTAGGTTGCTGCAGGATTAAAAAAAATATATCCAAAGTATACTAAATTGAGGTCTATTAAACCAGAGGTCAACAACCTTTATTGGTAGGTGGACCGGAAGAAAAGGGAGGAAGCATTTTACATGCGTGCATGTGGGGCTGCAAGCATGCGCATGCCGCAAATGGGGCGGGGCTAATGCCCGCGTGATACTCACTATCCCTGCCCCATTCTTGCGTGGCACAGCGCCTTGTTTCTGCATCCCATGGCGCAGCGGCATCCTGTTTCTGCATCCCACAGCCGCGGCGCTAGCACAAGTGAGGGGGTGCGTGTGCACACTGGCCAGACTGTCCCACCGACCGGTGGCCACAGCCCACTACCGGGCCGTGGCCCACAGGTTGGGGACACCTGTATTAAACCAAGAGATTATAGGTTTATCAGCCAAATAAGAAGCCCACATTCATTCCATTATTACAATATATTTTTACCCTTTGATAGTAAAGGCTTATATCTATTGACACGTATATGGGAAGAGATTTAACAAAGCTGTTACATTCCTCTTCTAAATCTGATGCCAATTTTTGAAAAACAAGCTCAGAAATGTTATTTCTGTTATACATACCAACTTTTCACAATCTGCTTCAGCTCGCTGTCTTCGCTTGATCTCCACGTCTACTTGGTTGCGTGCATGTTTCAGTTTCACATCAAGAGCACTACGCTCAGTTTCTGTTTTCATCAGTAAATCTTTGCATCTGGCCACCTCACGATCCATTTTCTGCCATTTTCTCCTAAACTCTTCAAAATTCTTGGCCAATTGGATAAATTCTGGGGAAAGTGAAGTTTTAATTCATTTACAATTAATTTTTTAAATCCGTTTTTCTATTTCCTCCTTAAATACCCTCTCAGTTTGATAATCATCTAAATCAGGGATTCTCAACCTGTGGTCCACGGAACCCTGGGGGGGTGTGTGCAATGTCAGCACAGGAGGCCCGTGAAGGCTTAAAGAAATGTTATGATTTAAATCTTGAGTTAAGTCTTGGGAATCTATAGACACAAAAAGTATTTAAAGGGGGTCCATGGTGAAGAAGTTTGAGAACCACTGATCTAAATAGATAATGCCAGGGTGCTAAAAAAAACATCCTGATTATTCAGAACACAGAGCAGAAAGAGAAATTGTAAAAGTAAAGCTTTCCTGCCAGTAAATCCAACTGAAGACAGTAGAACTTATTGATTAAACATGAATTCAATCAACACATTTTCCCCTATAATCCAGTTAAAGGATGTCAGTTCGGGTATTCAGTGCACTTCCATGTTAAGCATGATCAGTTACACGATATCATAGGAAACAATAACCTTACTAAAGCAATTTATATACTACGAACAGGCAACTGTCATACAAAAAAGTAAAACTGTAGTTATAACAAAATTGTGAATAGACTACAATCAATTATGATATTAAGACAACACTCAACAAAAAGTTAAAAATATGCTTCATTGATGTTGACTAGTATTATAGATGTTTGAATTAGCAACTCGATGGACAATTATTTAAATATTGATCCAAAGGGGGGGGGGAAACCCTAATTATTCAACACTGCCTAATGTGGATATAAACTTTTTATGCTGATAACTGATATTCATAACTCATAGGATAATTTTTTTCATTAACCAGTATTTTCTTCTTAACCCTTCCAACACATTATTATAGATGTTGTGACTCGAACACTGCATAGACGTCATCTGGACTCTTTTGAGAACCGTAAAAAGATATGGCAAGGTAACCTGATTTCCTGAGACAATAGCTAAAATAACATAGTGTAACTACTGGAACAATAATATTTTAACTATGTGCTCCACATTGTTGCCTAGAAACCACATTGTACAAAGTTGTTGTATACAGATTACAGGTAGTCCTCGACTTACAAGTGTAACGGAGCCTGCCCAATCCACTTGTGGAGTAAATTTCATACTTCAAATGAGGTCACTCCCTTGCTCGCACCTTGTTAAGCGAAGATGAGGTATCTCAAGGTAGGGAAGGCCACGGAGGGCCTAGTGATGGAACTGGCCCTCAAGGCCTCCCTGACCTACTAAGATGCTGCATTCTTTCCCCTCCCTTCCTGCTACGCTGGATTCACCTGGAAAAGATCTATCTCCTCTCTGCCGCGGATCTGAGTCCAGGGGATGCTTCCGTGTGCGCCCCCCGGCAGCCCAATATGGGCTCTGGAGGCTTTTTCCAAGCCACTGTGGCCTAGATCTGAGGCTGGGGAACGCTTCCATGCCCCCCCAAGGCCCGATCCAGGCTCCAGAGGCCTTTTTCAGATCACTGCTGCCTGGATTTGAAGCTGGGGAACGCTTCCGCGCCCCCCCCCCCCATGGCCCAATCAGGCCTGGAAAATGCCTCCAGAGCCCAAATCAGGCTGCGGGGTGGTGGGGGCACAGAAGCGTTCCCCGGCATTAGATCCGGGCGGCAGCAGATTGGAAAATGCCTCCAGAGCCCAGATTGGGCTGCGGAGGGGTGTGGAAGCGTTCCCCGGCCTCAGATCCGGGCCACAGTGACCTGGAAAACACCTCCGGAGCCCCATCCAGCCTCCGGAGGCACGTGGAAGCATCCCCCAGCTCACCCCACTGATCTCACATGATCTTGCATTACTTCAGGCCTCTATTCTCTGCGAACGCACCGAAGGCCTGGAGCAGCCAAGAAAGCAAAGGATCTCGATCTTTGTAGGGTGAGTATTGAAGGCCTGGTGCCTAGGGAGACCCGGGGTAAGGAGGGAGGGAATAACCAGGGTGAACGTTGCAGAGCCGCTGAAGTTGCTTGTAAGGGCAAACGACTGCCGTGGTGCTGCAATATTTGTAACTTTGGGACTTGCTTGTAAGCACTGGGGGGGGGGCGCTCATTATGTAACTTTGAATGAGCATTAACTGAACGCTCGTAACTCAGGGGATTACGTGTAGTTTTGTACATAAGACATCCATCAAATTAATCATGCTTCCTGAGTTACTTTACAGCAGTGTTTCTCAACCTTGACAATTTTAAGGCATGTGGACTTCAACTCCCAGAATTCCACAGCCAGCAACGCTGGCTGTGGAATTCTGGGAGTTGAAGTCCACATGCCTTAAAATTGTCAAGGTTGAGAAACACTGCTTTACAGACATTTGTTAGGTGATCTGAGAAATTTGGAAAAATTCATGCCTATCTTTCAAGGAAATTACAGAGCAGGAAAGAACCTTCAAATATATTTATTTGTATCTCTCTAACATTTGCGGGTAACTAACACGATTCACCTGCATAACACCCATAAAAAGTGACCACTTACGGTATTCACTGTTTTCATTTAGAATTTCTGCTTGGCACACAAGTTGGTCAAAGAGATTCCGTAAATTCAGAATTGTCGTCTCCATCTTTGTCACCTGCAACTGAAATAATTTGGAGATAAGTTTACTTTTGTCTTCTTTTTCTGTCAGGCACAGCAATCCTTGTCAATGATTTCAGATCTTAAAGTATAATCATGTAATGGGTTCATAACAAATTGTTACATGAATAACTCAGCCACTGATTCAATATTCACTTCTGTTTATGCCAAACTACATAAAACATACCTGTTTTCTCTTTGAAACTAATATCAGAAATCTTGCAAAAAGTATGAACAGTATACTTCAAAGCCATGTACAAAGAGAGTCGTGAAATTATATAAGCAAAATCTGGTTCCTTGCCAATGTAGGATTTACAGTTTGAAATAGGCAATAGGAGAGACTAATAGTCAGCAAAAAAAAAATGTAAATTGTCTTGTACAGTAGCTGGAAATGAAGATCTAGATACAATCCAATGATCTCTGATAGGTCTGAATGATTTATGTGAGATTGAATTTTTTCCCTCCCGAGGCTGGATAATAAGTTCAGACCGTGGAAAAACACAGAACTCTTCTTGTCTTTTAAAAAACAACCTTAGGCATTGCATTTCTGACATAGGAGCTACCACATTTAATCAAAAAATATAGAATCCTTTCAGCTGCTCTAAAGTTAAATCCCCAAACATCAAGAAAGGGAGAAAAAACACAACCAACTCTGTTCTTTCTTTCATTTAGCGGACAAGCCTCAGGGTACTTTAGACTCCCTGATATCTGAATATCTCTATAAGACACATAGTACTTCCACTGCAAAGCACAAAGCTTAAGGAATTAAGAAAGTAAATACTTACAAGAAAATATGAAGTAATAGATAATTCGGCTTACAATAGAATGGACACAAAATTATTTAACAATGCTACTTGCTGCTTATAATGAATCTGGATATCAACCTGTTTAAAATCTAAATTAAAATCTATAAATTCATACCACTGTAAGAACCACCTTTTAATAAACGTTGTAATGTAAAAGTCTGAAATCAACCTGATTCATTACATGTCTTACATATTTGTATATTGCTATTAATACTTGTTATCACTACAATCCAAGGAAAATATAATTTCATTTTCATGTCATGGAGAAAATATGACCCCTGCTTCTGGAAAAACATCTAGGCATGAAACCTCATTACTTCAGCTAACAAAAACTGCTACCTTTTTGTTTTTCACTTTTTTGAACAAAAAAGTTTTAAAAGTTAAAACAAACTTTTAACATTTCCATTTAAAAACCTGTTTGCAAAGCTTCGTGCGGCAGATCTCAATTCAAGGTCTTAATTTTAACCTTTAAAGTCATACATGGCAGAAGGCCAAGTTATTTGTGGGATTGTCTCCCCCAGGTAGCATCTACCTTTCCCATCAGGTCCAGAAGAAAGGGTATATTATGGGTCATGTCTGCTAAGAAATTCCATCTGACAAGATCCAGGAGGTATGTGCTTTCTCTATTGTGACACCCTCCTATAGCAATAGCACTTAAATTTATACAGGTAATCCTCAACTTACAACTCATTTAGTGACCGTTCAAAGTTACAGTGGCACTTACGACCACTGCAGCATCCCCATGGTCACGTGATCAAAATTCAGACGCTTGGCAATCGACTCATATTTGTGACAGGTTCAGTGTCCCGGAATCACATGATCACCTTTTTGCATCCTTCTGACAAGCAAAGTCAATGGGGAAGCCAGATTAACAACTATGTTACTAACAACTGCAGTGATTCGTTTAACAACTGTGGCAAGAAAATGGGGCAAAACTCACTTAACTGTCTTGCTTTGTGTTGCGTCCTTCGCGAAATGGCAATGACACGAGAAGCAGTTGTAGTTCTCAGGAACTTCTTTATTTCAGTTCAGCATACTGGTTACAAGACGCCGACAACGCCCAAAACTCCTGGCCTCTTTTATAGGCCATTCCCGGGTCAATCTGCAACTTTTGGCGCGCCAGCACTTGCGCATGCGCACAAGTACTGGCGACAGCCTGTCTGGTCCCGGGCAGCTTGCACCTGCCCGGGACCGTTTGCAATGCCCCGAGCCTGCTTGCACAGGTTCAGGACATAACACTTCGCAACAGAAATGTGGAGCTCAATTGTGGTCTTAAATCAAGGGCTACCTGTATACCACTCCATAATGCTTTATAGCACTCTCTGAGCAGTTTACAATGTGAGCATATTGCCCCCAACAATCTGGGTCCTCATTTTACCGACCTTGAGAGGTCAGGATCGAACTCCTGTCTGTGGGTAAAGACTGAAGCACTGCATTCTAAGCATTGCGCCACCATGATTCCGCACCCTCCCTAAGGTGAGATTGGCTACAACCCTGATTTTCCAGAAATCCCTTAAAACATGGTTCTGTCAGCAGGTTTGGAGGTCCCATATAAGTGGAGAGCCTGTGAAATTATTACGTTGAATATAAGATCTTGAAGGTATTTTCCTGTGGTTGTTTTAATTGCTTCATATTTTTAAAAGTTTTATTTTTAATCGTTCCATTTTATTATATGCTGCAATGAGTCGTATTTATGATAGTCTGGTAAATAAATTAGAAAATGTGATACAGCATTCACCAAGATAGTCCTCCACTCCCTATTTTCATTGAAACTGACCAAATCAAAAGATGGAGATTATGGAGGAACCTTCAAAAGATGGAACTGATTTTCTAGTGCAGGTGTTTACATTTGTCTGTATTAGCTTGTTCGCTAATTGGACAATAATGGTCTTGTCATCAAACTGAAGGACTTTCTAATTTGCTTATCTTCTGAATAGCTCATGATGCCAACTAAAGATATGCAACTCTTCCATACCCAATACAGTTAGTCCCAGTGATCTGTGTCCACAGTAAAGTATGCATGGTTTAGGCATAGACTGAAACACTATTTTGTGGGGAGAGCAGGAAAAACCCATTGATGATAGTGGCAATGTTCACTGACTAAGAAAACAGTTTGGGGAAATCAAGGTGATAGGCAAGCTACTGGGTAGCTGCCACTATCAAGGTCCTTGACTTCAGGCATAAGGATTCTTTTACCAACTACTTGTCCCCAAATTGTTCCCAATACCTTCCTTTCTCCACTTTACCTTATGCCATGCTTGAAATCAAGGATAGTGGTCGCAAGTAAGGAGAGGCACAGAAAAAAATGGGACTTAGTCAATGCTTTGGCTTCAAGCACAGCAAATCCAACTGGCCCACCATCCTTAATCTTCCCAAGACCTTCCATTCCTATCTCCTTTTAGCCACTACAGTACATGCCCTTTCTTTCAAGTGCAGCATAAGAGAGGTACTAGTTATTGATTTTAAAAGTATATTCCATTAGAGATGGTGCCACTGATGGCCGCCTTGGTAAAATGCTCTCTAGTAGTTCTGATATTTTCTATTCTATGACCCGTTACTTGCTGTTCTATGACCTATTATTTGCTGTTTATATGTAGACTGTCAGCTTATGCATTGGAGACAAATTCCTTGTGTATCTAATCACACTTGGCCAATAAAGAATTCAATTCAATTCTATTCTCTTCTCTTTTTTCTCTTCTAATTCCGATTCTATTCTAATTCCGATTCTATTCCTATTCTATCCTACCCTATTATTTCGCCTGATACCAAATTTGGACATTACTAAAATAATGATCTGATGGTGGGGTCTCATCCCACCAAATTGAAATTACATTTTTAAAAATTAGGCATAATTCCAAGACCTATGAACAAAAAGATACCACAATTTGCTAAGTTACATATTCACAGCCATAAGGATAAACCTATCATAAGATTGGAAAAGAGGTATGCTACCAACAGTGGACTAGAAACTTAAGCTTGGAGAAGATGCAGCATGGCAAACTTAACAGCCTAATGCACAGCAGACATTTTATTAAATTTAAGCAATAATGGCAACACAAACTTTAGCATTTAGAATATGGCTTTTGAAGGGAAAAAGAATTGACAAAAAACTGATATAAGAAACATATTAAAAGAATTAACTGTTTATAAAAATACAACAAAAGGAGAGTTAGAAACAAAATATTTTCCTATAGTTTTTCCTAGTTTTTCTTCTTTCTCTACTGGGAGAAGGTAATACATATTTAAACAATAAAATAGTAGAGATGTTGGCATTCAGTTCAGAGATTCAAAAAGATTTTTAAAATCCTTTTCCTTTTTATTCTGTTTTCTTGGTTAATTTTTAATTAATGATATACTGAGCATTAATGGTGTAACTTTTGCAGCTTCTTTGTTACTTATTAAAGTGATATTATATCTTTGTATCGTTTTCCCTTTTTTTGCTTTTTTAAAAAATAAATGATTCCTATCTGTTCTCCCCAAAACAAGTCACTTGTAACCTTACATAAAGCAGGCAGAAGAATGTTTCAAGAATATAAAAGTGGAATACTTTTGTAATGGCTTTTCATCTTTCTCACATAATCAGAAATATTTATATTCTTGCATGACTGGTTATTTGTTCCAGCTGAGCATGCTGAGAAGTCTGACAAAAGCTAACAATTATATTTCTTGATTTAAAAATAAATGTTAGCCAAAATGGTACAAATAGTAGGGTACTATTAGAATAGTTGTAGATGTACACAAATATATGGGTATTATTAATACCTGTAATACCTTATCCTTAAATTCTGTACTGCATGAGGCTCAGAATCAAAAGCTGTCCAAAGAACATCTGGTTTAACCTGCTGAAAATAGAACAGATCAAATGTTAACTGCTTTGCATATTTGCCACCATTAATGAAATAGTTTATCATATACTACAATGCATGTATGCAGAATTATTGCGAATCAAATTATATATAAGGCAATGAAGTCACACAATTTCCTGTACAAAAGGGTAGTTCTACAATGTTTGCATGAATCACTGTTGGGAACTAAAATATTTCTGACTATGCGCCGGTTAAAGTTATTAAACGGCAAAAAAAAAAAAAAAAAAAAAATGGTGTTACAATTTAAAATCAATCGCATATAACTGATTCCAATTCAGTTTCAAGGGCTAGCCCAGGGGTAGGCAACCTTGGCTCTTTTATGACTCGTGGACTTTAATTCCCAGAATTCCTGAGCCAGCCATGCTGGCTCAGGAATTCTGGGAGTTGAAGTCCTTATGAGTCATAAAAGAGCCAAGGTTGCCTACCCCTGCACTAGACACTGCAGGCCACTTTAGCTGACTGTGTTCAGCAGGTCAGCGGTTCAAATCTCACCGGCTCAAGGTTGACTCAGCCTTCCATCCTTCCGAGGTAGGTAAAATGAGGACCCAGATTGTTGGGGCAACGTAAAATATATATACATTGCTTACTGGTGTACATCGCTTAGAGAGTGCTTGCACTTAAAGCGGTATAGAAGTCTCATAAATAAATAAGTAAATAAATAAATATGTACCTTAGCTATATCAAAATGTAAATACAATTATTTAAAGCATAAGAGGGCCAAAAGGAAAAAGATGTTTTCCTCTCTATGGGAAAGCAACTTAGGAAAGACTGTTGCCATCTACTTTACTCAGAGAAAACAGCATAAGTATACAATTATGTATTACAATCTTGTGGGTTCTGTCTGAAGGAATACAACATTCCTTGGACGCTTGTTTTACAAAAAAGAGGAAGCCTGAACAATGGAAAAACAAAGATATTTTTACCATATCAAAACTAGTCTGCACCAAATTTCTTGACTGCTGGACCATTTGATAATAATAATAATAATAATAAAGTTGGAAGGACCTTGGAGGTCATCTAGTCCAGGGCTTTTCAACCAGTGGTACGGGTACCACCTGTGGTACATGACCATCCTAGAAAAGTGGTAGTGGGGGAAGGGAATGAGCTGAACCAGTGGCAGCACAGCACAAGCCTGAGCAAGAGATGGCTGGAACTGCAGGGCTGTCGGGCTCAGCGGAAGCACCAGGATCAGCACTTCTTTGGGACTGTCAGGGCTCAGCGGAAGTGCCAGGATCAGTGCCACTTTCCAGCTGATCGGTGCTTCTTCAGGCTGTCAGGGCTCAGTGGAAGTGCCAGGATCAGCGCCAGGCTCCAGCTGGAGCTCGGCGCTGATCCTGGTGCTTCTGCTGAGCCCTGAGAGAAGCACCAATCAGCAGGAAAGCAGCGCTGATCCTGGTACTTCTGCTGAGCCCAGAAGAAGCGCCAGTCAGCTGGAATGTTGCAGCATCTCCAGGGTCTTGTGATTTACATTCAGATGCTTGGCAACTGATTCATATTTATGACGGTCACAGTGTCCCAGGGTCATGTGAAGTGACCAAAACCTGCTGCAACCACCCAGCAGATGGGGGGAATAAAAACCAAACACCCCCCACTCCACCGCCAATCCTCAACGGAAATGCTCACAACAATGGAAACCTCAGACAGGAGGAAGAGTGCAGCCGGGTGGGCAGGCAGGTGTCTTGCTCGGCTGTTCCTTGGGGGGCATTTTTTTCAGTGCCATTGCAACTTCTAAGAGTCACTAAGTGAACTGTTGTAAGTCAAGGACTACCTGTACTTTATCACTTTTTTCCTTTTTTTTTTTTTTGGTCATCAAGTTTTGGACACCTTGCTAGGTGACTGGTGGTACTCGGATGTTGCCATATTCTAAAAGTGGTACAATGGGTGAAAAGGTTGAAAAGCCCTGATCTAGTCTAACCCCCTGCTCAGGCAGGAAACCCTACAGAGAAAGGGTCACCAACTTTTTTGTTTTGGTGGCCCAGTGGGAGAGGGAGGGGCAGGGGCCTTACATGCGCATGTGCAAACATGAGTGTGGCCACACGCGCACGTACAGGCTGCGAGCATACGCATCATATAAATGGGGCTGCGAGCATGCACGCAAGGCTCTCAGTGACAGCGCGCCTGTCCTCCAGGCTCACAGCAATGCTACCACCAGCGTGAAGCTCGCACTGCTGCCCCTGCGTGAGGCTCATAATGCGGCCTGCAGCGATCCTGCTCCCGGCACAAGGATCATGCTGTGGCCCACCTGCCACTTGCGGCGCTGCCATCTGCACAATACTAGCAGCGCTGCTGCCACCTGCACAACACTTGCATCAACGGTAGCATGAGGGGGGGGTTAGCACATGCACACTAACTACTCACGTGGCCTGGCGGCCAAGAGGCCGTGGCCCATAGGTTGGGGACCTCTGCTTTAGAGGCTTAACATGAATATTAATAAATACTATTCAGTGTTATTAATTACTAAATTACAGTGTCACTAAACCTCACAGAATTGCTATGAGTACCTGTCTACAGAAGTTAGGAGTCAGGCTAAATACATACCTTTAATAATTATAATTCCTCAAGCATTATACAGTAATGATGGGAATCTTTTGGGAAAAGTATATTTTTCAGGTTTAATGGCTAATAATTCCACTTTTATTTTTGGAGTAGTACCATAAAATTATATATCAAAGGAAAGATAATTTAATCAGGAAAGTAATGCAACAAAGTATGTTCAATTATCTGTACTGTATTCTATGAAAAGTTATAGCCAAATAACCAGAAAAAGGAAGCAAAACTTGCTTAGGTTGATATCAGGTAGCTTTCCTTCATCTGATTGTAGCCAATGAGCATGAGCATTTAGAGAGCCAATCGGGTGTCATCTTGTTTTGGCAATGAGCCAATCAGATCACAGTAGGATTCAGTTATTGATGTCATGTATTGAAGCTGAGAGGAGGACATTTGTCAATGTGTTATATGATCGCTATCAAGTTGATTGGTTTTTTTTTGTGTTCTTTCATTTAGTGAGCTTGTAAAACGTAATAAAATTAAAGTAATGATGCAAAGAGTTGACTGGTCGCCCAGAAAGCGATGTAAAATAGTATTATTAAGTGAACAAGGCTACAGTTATAAAGAAAGTAGAAGAAAAATGGGTGGAAACTTAACCAAAGATGGCATTTCTACTGTACACTTTTCCCAAATGGTTTCCACAATTTTGGCCACTATTGTAAGCCGGCTTCAGGTGCCACAAACTGTCTTGATCCATTCCTTTGTCACTTTATTTCTGTGTAGTTTTTTTTCTTCTGACCTTTATTTTTTTTCACCACTAAAACATTTTTCTCTCCATCACAGAATCACTACCATTAATGTCTTTCAACCTGTAAATATATCTTACTCTATTGCCTGCCCTTCAGAATTCTGGACTACAGTTCCTATAAGTATTAGTTTGCTATATTGGCTAGAAAATAAGCAAGCTATAAAATAACACATTCAGTGCATACCAGGGTGGGAAAGACTAGCATTATGTCAAAGCAAAGCAAATCATTTAAAGAAAAGCGTATTTGACCTTTCCCTTCTAAGCTATTAATTTAAAAACACATCTGCTTGCATAACTAGTGGCAGCCTTTTAAATCAGCGATCCATAACCTTTGTAGCTTGGCGGCCCGGCTGGGGACATAGAGGGGAACGGGGCCGTGTGAGTTCGACTTGTGTGAGTGGCAGGGCGGTGCACACGCGCATGCAGCTTGGCTGCAAATTGAGCTGTTGGCGCATAAGTGCATACCAGGCCAATGCTCACGCAAGTTGAGCTGTGTGCACATGTGTGCGTTGGCCTGCATCTCAGTTGCAAATAGGCTGTGGCCCAGAGACCCCTGTTTTAAATGACAACACAAAAAACCGGAACAGTTCTGATTCCGACAAAAGAAAAAAATATATTGCTTCAAAAATTCCCATGTAGCTAAAAATAAACATATTTCTTTAATGGGAAGAGCTCTTAAGGCTGTTTGTATCATTCACACACACACACACACACACACACACACACACACACACACACACCTACCTACCTACCCACCTAACTTAATGCAGATTGCAGAAAAATAATGAAAGCTGGAAAATATGCAGAACTTTGAATATTTGTAGCAATCCAAGAAGTCAAAACTGTTACTCTGTAGTGAATGACAACTACTTCAACAATCAATATTGTTAAGGTTGTATGTTCATTAATATTCACTCTGAAGATAAATATTGCAAGATAAGAAAAAAAAATCAGTGAATCAACATTCCGCTTACACATAAACTAGGTCTGCCTGGAAAGGGTATAATTTTGAGAAATGTGAAGCAAAAAAGCAACTGAGCTGTTTCTGTTATCTCAAAACATTAGTTTATGGGTTTAATAGCTTTGAAACCCAGTATTACTAAATTTACAATTCTGTACAGGTAGTCCTCATTTAGTAACTGGTTGCTTAGCATTCTTTCAAAGTTATCATGGACTTCTTAAAATAGGGTTCCCCAACCTGTGAGCTGCGAGTGCTCATGGTCCCACTCACATGAGCCTTGTTGCAGGCACTTACGGCCCCTCTTGCGTGAGCTGCACCACAAACATCGTGGGTGGTCGTGCGGACGCGCACACACACACACACACATGCACCTGCCCCACCCACAAAATCATCTCCTCTTTCCCCCCTCTGGGCCACCAACCCAGAAAGGTTGGGGAACTCTGCCTTAAAAGGTACTTATAACCTGACTTTGAAGTTCTGATGGCTGTACCACTGCCCTGTGCTTACACGATCGCATTTTGTGTACTTGGCAACCTTTACAGCCATTTGCAGGATCCCGTGGTCACAGTACCACAACTTTCAATGCTTTTTCTCAGTTTCTGGCACAAAATGCCAAGTGGGTAGATTTGCTTAATTGACCGCTGCATTCACTTAATGACCACCGCAGAAAAGGTCATATAGCTGTGCACAATTGTGTAATGACCAGCTGGACAATCACAATGACTTGTGACTGTAATTCTAGGCTCAATTATGATAAGTCAAGGACTTCTTAAATAAGTAGTAGCAGTATCCAATGTCATTCCACTAGTGCAGAGGTGTCAAACTGACAGCCCGTGGGCCAGATGCGTCATGGCAAAACAGCACCCACCCCAATGGGAAAAAAGTCACGATACGTCGCGACACGTCACGTGATGTTGTGAGTTTGACACCGCTGAACTAGAAGAAGGTGCTCCACTCCCTTGGAGAGAAAGTACCCTCCCTCTAATCCACTTTGGTCTAATCCAGTGATGGTGAACCTTTTAGAGACCGAGTGCCCAAACAACAATCCAAAACTCACTTATTTATCGCTGAGTGCCAGGTGGGCGTGGCCCACTGGGTGGACGTGGCTGTGGTGGTCATGGCAGACTGAGTGGGTGTGGCCAAGGTGGGTGTGATCACCTCGATGTTGCTCATGGGGAGGGACGCCTGTGGGGGCCGGGGAGGGTTGGGGGAGATCCAGGCAAGGCAGGGGCTAGGGCGGCTGCTGCCTGACACCATCTGCCCCCACACAAAGAGGCCAGTGAGCGCATGGGTGCTGGGATGCATCCGGCCACATGGGACCTCGGCGAGTTAGCGGGCAGCTAGCTGGTTGAAGAGGGACAGTTGCCATCTCCAGGGCATGGCACGGGTGCCCACAGAGAGGGCTCTGAGTGCCACCTCTGGCACGCGTGCCATAGGTTCGCCACCACTGGTCTAATCTATTTCTTGTTTAAATATTCTTATACCTAACCTATATCTAACTATCCTCCAAATATATTTCAAAGAGTTCAAATTTCCTTCAAAGCAAATTTTAGACAGAAAATGATAGGTAGTTTCATGTAAGGAGTAATCTGCTCATGTAATTTTGAATATTTATCATTAATATTCTATATCCATTAATCTTAGAACTAAAGAAAACCCCCCACAAAATTCACAAAAAAGAATAGTAACTAACACCTAATTGTCTTACAAGTCAAAGCTAGCCACTTCAATGCAAAAATATCTCAGTAGCTCTCTTCCAAATGAGAAATCTTTAGGAATGCCCAGATTCAGAGATTCTGTGAGGTCACAAAATGATTCTGTGCTTATGTCAGAATCTGGTTATATAAAATGCACACAACCTATATGTTAGATTTAAGCTGGTGATTTCTCATGTTGGGCAACATGAACATACCATAGGTCAGTATTAGCACTGCAGTTTCCTAATATCTTTCGGCAAATTTCCAGGGCTTGACGCTTATGCCCAATTAATTCTACTAATTTAATTATGCAGAAGCATGTCCAACATTTTATTTGTTTTTGGCTAAAGAAAAATGTACAAAGTAGAGAAAAATAAGGAATAAAAATAGTAACAAAATAAATTAAAAGCTCAAATAAAAAGAAATACAGTAAAATCTAATTTACCCAACACAGTTCACTATATCTCATATTTTCCACCCACACCACCTATCTCTGGGGGTTGACCAGGCTGAGCTTGAGGGAGGGGTCAAACATGTCCTAAGTCATGAGTTCCTCCACGCTGACAAGAGATCTAAGTCCAGTCCATCTTGAATGCCTTCTTAAAGTGTATGATTGTTTGGAGAGAAATGCATCTGTACCAGGCTCTAAATGTTTTAATTAAATAAAAGAATGAGTAGTTCTCCAACTATGTATGATTAACCTATTAACCTAAAATCCCTTCCGATATCGCTGTTTTACTAACCTGACAACTTATTATTCTAAATAGGAAACCTTCATTTTGTTTGCAAATAATAATAATAATAATAATAAAGATTCTAACTACCAGCAAGAATGAGACCTTACATTTAAAGAGCACCTGTCATTTCAGATCCATCATGGCCGCACCTATTAGCGGGCATCCACTCACCTGCTCCCCCAAGTCCCTCACCTCATTGTGTCTCTGCCGCATCACCAGCTGTCATATTAAAGTGGATGGGACTGTCGGTGAGTCAACAGCGGGTCAGAGGAGAAGCCGCTGCAAGACAGAGATGACAGTTGCTCTTTAAAAATTATGATTTAAATCGAGTTGATTTAAATCAAGCCTTTTTATTAGTGATTTAAATCATGGTTTAAATCGTGATTTAAATCAAATCCACCCTGTCTGTCAGCGATGGAACTCTCATTGTAACACAAGGGTTTCCTGTGCTATACAAAAAGGCCTCCTGACTAGAGAAGGAGAACCACAATAGCAATAGTCTTTCAGAATGGCTGCCAAGAATTCAGGCTGAAAATGTATTTAAATACAGTTTTCTAAATAAATACTTTCCCTCAATATTTATATCTACTGGACATAAAATCAGCATGGGATTTCTTTTTTAAAGATAAGCTAAATATAAATTAAATAAGATCATGTGTTATCTTGGTCTTCGAATCAGAGCTGGGAGTAATCTAGTTCAACTTCCTACTCACTGCAGGATTTAGTACATCTCTATTAAGCAAACATGAACTACTGCCAAGCCAAGTCTCATTCCTTGCTTATGCTTTTCATTTTTCCTACCCAGAAGAAGAGGTCTATATTTCTTCTGGTTAAATTCTACTCATTTTGCTCATTACTCAAATCACTCTGGACTTTAAAAATATTCTTTCTCCTGCAATGATAAAACCTATCTCTTTCAGCTTTTAATCATTTACAGACTTGATAAGCAACATCTGAACTACCTCATCAAAGTCACTGATAGAAATGCTGAATGATTGCCATTAACAAGCACTCTGGATGTGGTTTCTCAGCCAACTGTGCTACCTCATCTATATTGTATAATTTTACTAAGGATATTACAAACAATTTGAAACTTAGACAAAGTCCAGATTCACTAAGTCTAACTGTTCTCCTGATCTATTAAACTAATGATTCTATCAAAGATGGTAAAGTTAGCCTGTCACAATCTGTGATAAATGTTGGCTCCTGTAAATCACTGTATGCCTATCCAGGTCCTGACAAATGTGCTGTTTTATCTGTTCAAGGATCCTACTCAATATGAACATTAAGCTGGCAACTTTGCTGTTTCCCAATTCCTCATTCTTTGCCTCTTGGAAGTAGGAACATCTCCTCTCTTGGCCCTGAAGACTTGAAAATCATTTAAATTCTTTTCCCTCTCCTGGTCTGTCATAAACTGCAGTTTCCTCCGACGGTATAATGATGATTGGCTAGGGTTCCATTTCCCTTCTGAAACTTAATAATGCAAAATAGTAATAAAAGAGCAGTTTTGGTCTTGTCAAGTGGTTAAAGCATCAGGTTAGAAAGCCACAGACTATGAGTTCTAGTCCCACCTTAGGTGTAATAGCTGGCTGAATGTCCTTGGGCCATTCACTCTCTCAGCGCTGCTTAACTTACACGGTTGTTGTCGCGGGGAATTAGGAGGAAAAAGATATGTGGGATATGTGTGCCACCTTAAGTTATTTGTAAAAATAATAAAGGCTTAATATAGAGAGGGTTGTGATGGCTGACAATTAAGACAGGGGTTGCCAACCTCCGGTCCGTGGACCGGTACTGAGCAGCGGCATGCCAGCAACCAGTCTGCACAAACAAACAAAACCCCATCCGTGGGATGCAAGCAGAACACAAAAGGGGCGTTGACTTACCTGAACGCCTTTTCTCAGCACGGAGATGGATAATCCACGCAGTGGGTTGAGACTGTATTCCTGGCCAATCAGATCAGTCAGCCAAAGTTGCCACGCCCCGTCTTGGACCATGATCCTCCAGTCTTGACTCGAGCGCAGCCATTGACTGACAGTAAGACGTTTTGGCTCCACTAAATATACCCTATTATTCTAGTCTATAAGGGTGGGTGTGGATTATCCATCTCCGTGCTGAGAAAAGGCGTTCAGGTAAGTCAACGCCCCTTCTCCAGCACTGGAGATGGATAATCCACGCAGTGGGACATACCAAAGCCTATTGTCCCTTGGGTTGGGGAATAGACTGGTCCCGTGTGTAACTTTGGTCTAGCACCTGCTGGAGAACCCTCCTACCGAAGGAGGCCTCTGCAGAGGAGTACCTGTCGATTTTGTAATGACGAATGAATGGAGAGGGCGAGGCCCAAGTGGCTGCCCTGCATACCTCTTCAATAGAAGCCTGCATGGCCCATGCTGCTGAGGTGGCAGCACTCCTTGTGGAATGGGCCGTGATATGCTTGGGGACTTGCAAGGACTCCGCCTGGTATGCCCCCGTGATGCATGCCCTAATCCACCTACCGATGGTAGAGGACGAGACCTTCCGGCCCCTAGTAGCAGGGTTGAAGGATATGAAAAGCGCTTCCGAGCGTCGGAATTCCGCTGTGCGTGAAATGTAATGTCTTAGTGCCCTGCGTACGTCCAAGGTGTGCCATTGTTGCTCCAGGGGATGAGCTGGGTTTGGACAGAAGTCTGGTAGGACTATTTCCTGTGATCTGTGAAAAAGGGAGTTGACCTTTGGAATGAATGAAGGGTCTATTCTTAGGACTACCTTGTCCCTGTGAAAATGGCACAGGTCCTTCCTCATTGAGAGAGAAGCTAACTCGGATATCCGCCGAGCTGACGTGATGGCTACCAAGAATGCTACCTTATGGGTCAGATAGCGAATGTCACATGTTTTGAGTGGTTCGAAGGGCGCTCTGGTAAGAGCTTGTAGTACTCGTGGTAGTTCCCACGATGGATACCTGTGCACGGTTGGCGGTCTGATGTTTGCAGCCCCCTTGAGGAAGGATCGTATTAAGGGATGCTTGCCCAAGGATTCACCGGGGCTGGCAGAAAGTATAGTTGAGAGGGCGGCGATTTGCCTGCGCAGTGTGTTTGGCGAGAGGTCCCTCTCTAGGCCATCTAGTAAAAATTCTAGGATCTTGGGAATTGTGATCCCTTCGAGTAACAATTCCTGTTTAGAGCACCATGATTGGAAGCTTCTCCACGTGGCCTCGTAGATACGGTTCGTGGAGGGGCGCCTTGATGCCTGTATGACCCTAATTACACCCTGTGAGCAAGCCCCCTTGGCTAAAATTGACCGTTCAAGAGCCAGACGGCTAGTTGTAGCCATTGTGGCTCTGGGTGGGAGATCTCCCCCTGCTTGAGGGAGATCCTCTCCGGAGGAATCCGCCATGGATTCGTGCGGGAGAGACTCCTCAAGTCTGCGAACCAAGGTCTCCTTGGCCAATAAGGGGCCACAAGGATTACCTCGGCCCTTTCCCGCAGAATCTTGCGTACTACCGCCGGAAGGAGAGGTAAGGGTGGAAACGCGTACAGGAGCCCCCTTGGCCATGGGCTCCGTAACGCGTCCGTCTGCTCTGCTCCCTTGGATGGGAATCGGGAGAAGAAGCGAGTTAGGTGGGCATTGGAAGGAGAGGCAAAAAGGTCCACCTGGGGAAGCCCGAAGCGGTGACAGACCTCCCTGAAGATCCTCGGGTGTAGTTGCCACTCCGAGTGATCTATTGTTGATCTGCTCAACAGATCTGCTTGGATGTTTGCCTCCCCCGATATGTGGTCGGCCTTTATGGAGGCCAGATTTTGTTCCGCCCAGGCCCCCAGTAGGAGGGCCTCGGCCGAGAGCGAGCGAGAGTGTGTGCCCCCCTGACGGTTTATGTGGGCCTTGGCTGTCACGTTGTCCGTCAGGACCAGTACGTGCCTGCCTTTTATGCTGCTGTGAAAATGCCTTAACGCTAGGTGAATAGCCCGCAGCTCGAGCCAGTTTATGTTGTGTCGGAGATCCACCGCTGACCAGCGGCCCTGTGTCCACTTGGTCCCCAAGTGGCCTCCCCAGCCGAATAAGCTCGCATCTGTTGTGACTACTACTCTGTCTGGTTCCCTGAAGGGGGACCCCCTGAGGAGAGCTGGAGATAGCCACCACCTGAGGGAGTGTCGTACTCTCAGAGGTATGCCTACCCTCTTCCGGGATGCACTGATTTGCTGTCTCTGAAACGGGAGCATGAACCACTGCAGTTCTCTTGAGTGCAGCCTTGCCCAAGGAACTATTGCTATGGTCGATATCATCTTCCCTAGCAGCTGGGAGAGGCAGACCAGCGTCACTGACTGACCGCGGCTTACCTGTTTTACGGCTTTCTTTATGCTGCTGAGGCGTTCCTGTGATAGGTACACCTTGCATTCCTTTGTGTCTATGACCGCTCCCAGGTGGAGTATTCTCGTAGTTGGGGTTAGATGGCTCTTTGGAAAGTTCACCGAGAAGCCGTGGTCCTGCAGCATTTTTATCACTAACTTTAGGTCCGCCCGAGACTGCTGGGCGGACGATGACTGGATTAGAATATCGTCCAGGTAGCACTGGACTCTGACTGGTACGTTTCTTAGTTGTGCTGCCAGAACCGCCAGAATCTTGGTGAACACCCTGGGCGCTGATGACAGGCCGAATGGAAGTGCCCTGTATTGAAAATGGTGCCCCCTGTAGGCAAACCGTAGAAAGCGGCGGTGAGCCAGAGAGATAGGGATGTGCAAGTATGCCTCCGTGAGGTCGATCGATGCCAGAAAATCCCCTTTCCTTACGCTTCCAAGGATGGAGCGTAGTGTCTGCATTTTGAATTTGCGGTATTTTATGTAGAAATTTAGCCTTTTCAAATCCAAAACGGCTCTCCAACCCCCCGAGGGTTTTGGGACCACGAAGAGGATAGAATAAAACCCCTGGTCTCTCTGGTTCATAGGCACCGGCTCTACGGCCCGTATGTTTAGAAGGTGCTGAACGGCCTCGTTCATGAGCCTTCTCTTTGTTGGGTTTGTGGGACAGGGGCACGGGCGGAAGCGGTTCGGGGGCTTTGAGAGAAATTCTAGAGATAGACCATGACGTATGGTGTTCCTGACCCATACGTCCGTGGTGGTCTCTTCCCACTGGGGAGCAAACCCTGCTAGTCTGCCCCCTATGGGAAGGTCTGGGCGGGAGTCATCTGGTACGGCGGAAGGGGCGGTTGTTCCCCCGAAAGGGCCGTCTTCCCTGTGTTTGCCTATGTCTTGTGTTCTGTCTGTCCCCCTGTCTTTCCCTATCCTGTCTAGCTTGGAAGGGTTGGGAATTTTGAAAGTAGTTGACCCTGGCTTCCGTACGAAAGGATTGTTTCCTTCCCCAGGAGCCGGGTCTCTTGTCCTGCCTTTTAAGCATGTGTTTAAGGACCTTGCGCTTGTCCTTGTTCTCTGTCAGGTATGGCGTTAGTGCCTCACCAAACAGCTTTGCCCCTTGGTACGGAGCCGAAGCCAATTTCCACTTGGATTTGGTATCCGCCTGCCAGTTCTTTAGCCAGAGGATGCGCCTGCTCGTGTTGTTTGCCGCCATTGCCTTGGCTGAAAACTTGGTCGCTAACAGTGTTGCGTCCGAGGCATATTCCGTGGCCGCTACCATTTTGCTGAGTTCCTGATGAGTGCGTATATCTTCCATGGGAACCCGGCCCTGTAGCTCACGGAGCCAACAAAGTGTGGCTCTGGTGAAAAAGGACGCGGAGGTAGACGCCCTGGTAGCCCAAGCTATTGCCTGGTGCGTTCTCCTGTAGTTGGACTCACTCTTTCGGTCCTCGGCTTTAAGAGCCTCAGCAAAATCTCCTGATATGGCCGTGTCCGATATCAGGGGACCTATGGGTTCGTCCACCACCGGCACCTCCAATGTTCCCTCTAGCTCCCTTGCTACGTTAAATAGCTTCCTCTCCGCATTGCTAGGAAGCGGTAGGGAGGTTGGCGCTGCCCACTGTTTCCTTATTGTGTTTAGGAACATGGTCGGGCATGGTATGCGGTGTTGAGTGGTTACCTTTTCGGCGAACGTCGGCTCAGCCTCCGTGTCAACTGTGACAGGCTCCGCTGGTGTCCCATGCCCCAGATGGGCTGTGGCCTCAGCCTTGCGCAGAATAGTAACAAAAAGAGAAGGGTTAAACAGGCCGCTGAAGGACGGCCCTTGAGGTGAGGTGTCCTCCTCCTCCTCAGACATTTGAATCCCTTGTGACGTACCTGGCTGGTCCAGGTAAGCTTCCTCAGAGACCGACGAGTCTGAGACGGAGGAGAGGTCCTGATGGTCCTCCGTTTCCTCCCGATGCCTCGTTCTAAGTCCTAGAGACTTGGCTTTTGAAGTTTGAGCCCTGGCCTCAAATGCACGGTCCACTGCCTGTGCTATTAGGGTAGCTAGCAGATCCCCCGTCAATGCAGGAGGAGTGACCATTGCCTGCGACCCTGCAGGTGCTGTGGTTAGCATGGTCCTCGGGGTTTCCTGTAACCTCCGTGGGGAGGGGGATCGGGAGAGCGATGAGAATTCGCCTATCCCACCCTCTGTTTGGGACTGTGATGAGCTCCCTAATGACCAAATGGCCCGTGGGGATGAAGGGAGACCCAGCGGTAGATCAGACCTATTCCCCCATTCTGCCTATTTTCAATTCTGGCCCTTTTCTGGGCTCTGTCGAACTCTTTTTCTAGGGCTTGGTGTCTTCTGATTGCCTGTTTGTCAGCCTTCTTTGATGACTTCCTTGCAGCCTTTCTAGGGGCTGCAGAGGATTCCGAATCCTCTGAAGCAGGTGCTCCAGAGGATGAAGGCGGGGCTCCAGTGGAGGGAATGATTGCTTCCTCCATTCTCCACTAACGCTGGGCCGCGATAGGGGGGACCCAGGTAGTAGGAGAGCTCCAAATTTGAGTAAGGACAGGCGCACTACTGGGGGCGTCTGGAACTCAGGAGCAGACTCTGCCGAATTGTCAGAGTTAGTCACTGTGCACGGATAAGAACAGGCACGCTAATGGGAATGCCTGGAACCCGGCTTGACTATGGTGGGTAAGGACAGGCACGCGACTGGGGATGCCTGGAACCCACCACTAAATCCAGAGGCGTACGGGCCACTAATGGGGGACCCGAAGTCTGGAAGGAGCCAAAGGCAACTAAACACAGTTAGTTATGAAAGGTTCTTATTTACTTTAGGTAGAAGACACCAAGTCCTGGAACCAGTAGCTATGTGTCTGATTTGAATGTCTCTGAATGAATAATAGATGCTTTAGTACCCCAGTACTGCTTGCCTATTAATTCACTCCAGCGGCTGAACCTAGCTTTCTTAAGGAACTTTAACTCCCCTGTTTGGACAAAAAATATGGCCGCCGCTGCCAGGAAACTACTGCGCATGTGTTAACAAGGCTGCCTATGCCACGTGCGGTTGTAACAAAGAGCTGCGCGTGCTTCCAGCTGTGCAGACAATGGCGCCTCGTTTAAAAAATCCTGAGCAGCCTGGAGTGAAAAGACTGCTCCTTCGCACGCCAGCTGTTTCCCTTAATCAATCTCCCTCCCAGCATGCGTCCCCTTTGTCCTCCGCTTCCCTCGCTAACTGCTTGCCTTTCTGTCTTTTTTTTTTGTTTGTTTGTTTTAAACGCGAGGGGTTGCCCGAGCCTCCCCGTTTGTTTAAGGCGGCTGCTGGCTGCTGGAAGGTGGCTGGGGTTGGTTAGGGAGGGGAGTTAGGGATTTCCCCCTTTTAAGTGGGGGAGGTTTCCCCTGTAGGAATCTGACTTCCTGAGTTTTACAATTTAGCAAGGAAATTTTTGAGTGGTCAATTAAATTGAATTAAATTATCTCTAATTAACTTTTAAACTAAGCAATTTCAGCTACTAGAAAAAATCCCCCCTAATGGAAAGGAACTATACCTGCCCAGGAGCCAAAAGTTGTAGATGTCTCTTCATGGCAAGATCAGTCAAGACTGGAGGATCATGGTCCAAGACGGGGCGTGGCAACTTTGGCTGACTGATCTGATTGGCCAGGAATACAGTCTCAACCCACTGCGTGGATTATCCATCTCCAGTGCTGGAGAACCACACATTCTCTGGTCCACGGAAAAATCGTTCTCCACGGAACTGGTCCCTAGTGCCCAAAAGGTTGGGAGAGGTCCCCGACCTTTTGGGCACCAGGGACCAGTTCCGTGGAGAAAGGTTAACTCAGAGACATTGAGCTTGTCAGCTGGAAAGCTGACAGCCCAGTATTATCTACCACAGTCCTGACCACCTAGCAGTTCTGAAGCATGCAAATACAAATAGTTAAATAGGTACCACTTTGGTGGGAAGGTAACAGTGTTCCGTGTGCCTTGGCACATACTGTTTCCCTGAAAATAAGACCCGGACTTTTTTTTTTTCCTTCCTCCCCCAAAAAAGCACCAGGTCTCATTTTTTGGGGGGGGTGTCTTTTCCACTCATCTCCAGCATCGACATCCCCACCCATAGGAAGCCTGGCTGCAATGGTAAGCTCCAACCCCTCCCCAGCTTGATTTTTAGGCGTGTACCTTACCCCAAACTAGGGCTTATTTGGGGGGTAGGGCTTATATTAGATCCAACCCAAAAAAAATCAAGCTAGGGCTTATTTTGGGGGTATGTCTTACTTTTGGGGAAACATGGTAGTCATGCTGGCCATAGATAATGCTGGCTCTCTCAGCTAAGAGATGGAGATGAGCACCGCCTCCTAGAGTCGGACATGACTGGATAGGGGAAACCTTTTATAAATTACTAAATAACAATAAAAAAGTTCTGTGTTCTCAACATTATCTATTACCAATTCATCCTTTTCTCCTTACAATGTAAGGGATGCTTATTTAGAGAACTGCAACTAGAATACTTTCTTTCTGAGGATAATGTATTTGATAATGTATTAGATATTTTATCTGTTGCTTTTGGCACTCATGCAAGTTTCAGTTCATTCTAACCTTTAGCCTTTTTTGACACAATCCCTCCAGTTTTTATAATCATCTATCTTTTTCTTGAATTATGTGATTTTTCTTTCATGTCTTCAGCATTTTTGACATTTCTATTTACTTCTTCTGTTTAATTGTGTCCAAATCTTAGAGACTGCCTAGACCAGTCCCTGAAGTTTTCTTGCCAATGTTTTTCAGAAATGGTTTACCATTGCCTTCTTGAGAGTGACTGTCCAAGGTCATCCAGCTGACTTTGTGCCTTAGGTGTGTTTCAAACTGAGGAGCTCATGGTTTCTAGCCTGAAGCTTTAACCACTACATAAAATTGGCTAATACTACTTCTTCTTAAAAAATGTATTCAATATTTTTTTTTCCAAAAGATTTCCTATACTTCCTGGACACTTTTCTTCTTCAGGTTTCAAACCACTGGATTCAATCTACTTTCCATTGGAGCTTATTAAAATCCCATTTTCTGAAAACCAGTATATAAATTTGAGTCATCTTAGGTCCTCCAAATTTCACAGATTCAAAGGTAATATTCAATTAAAATTCAAAAGGTAATATTTGCCCAAGATATTGTTTCTTCAACCAATTACCTCCCCTTGATGAGAATCACTTCCAGGATGAGCAGACCCTTTTTCTTTCTTCCATTTTCTGAGAAACAAAGTTCTCGGTAAGGGAACAAGAACTATTGTGCCTCTACCTCTTGGCAGATTAGATTCATAGTGGTTTGGGGGATAATTGAGATATCCATTATTGTTGTTGTTGTTATATTATATGCTTATTTAGAGAATCACAAATTTAAAAATATAATGTCCCATGGCTTCACAGTTATGAAGAAGCAAAGACAGAACATGATTTTCAGTTCCTACATTCCTGCAGCCTCAAGCACCTACTAGATAAGGACTTAAAAGAATGCATTTTCTAAAGACACAGAAAAGTAGCTGTTATCAGATACTGAAAGTAATAATTACAAGCAAGATTGCTGCCCTTCGGCCAAGGGATTTGGCATAAGAGGGAAGTGAAGGAGTTATTATTGTTATTGATCAGAAAAGGAACAGGAACAAGAAGCATCAAAGCTTACATTAGACAAACTGATTACTCTGGGTCTTTTTACCTATACTTTTATGCATTCTATTGATTTTACCTCCCAACTTTTATTCTATATCTACTGTACTATTATCATTCTCCAACATATAATCAACTATTAGTTCTTCTAATGTATTTAATCATGCTGCTATATTATCAATAATGGCTGTATATTTAAAGCGGGAGCCAGATTGAGGTACCCATTAAGGCATTAGGCTAGAGTTCTACTTTTGCCTTACGCACAAAGATATCTTTGGATCAGTTACTCTTTCTCAACTCTAGGAAGATGGCAATGCAAACCATTTTCAAAATCCTGCAAGGACTAGTCCAGGTATTCATCAGGAGTCAAATCTGACTTAAAGGCACAATAAATAAACAAATCCATTTAAATCACTGCCCAGTTTGTCTTTTATCTTTGCCTCCAAGCTTCTTAAATGTTACCACTTAGTCTTATTTCCTTAGCACCACTTTTGACATCTCCCCATTTGTGTCCTCAAAATTTGATTCCGTCTTCTATGGTCCAATGAAACTGTTGTTATCTAAATGATTATAACATCATCTTCCAAAATACAACTTCTCAATATTTTTTTTCAGCACTGCCACTTTCAGCTTCAGCTACATGCTGTCCTTCTACCAAATTATTTAATATGGGGTAGAGGAAGGCTTCTGCTTTTCTTTTTTCCACTGAAGTTTCTTAAGGATGTATTCTGTATCCCGTGTATTCTCTCTCATATCCATGAATGAATTTGCCACCTTAGAGGGCCTACCTCTATTTATTTATTTATTACCTGTAGCTCCAATTACAGAACATTCCTCTTCCATTCATCCCCAAATCTCTTCCCTAATATATTTCAGTTTCAATATTTCACCACCATTAAATCCAAGAGCAAAGTTGCCTTTCCTTAAACTCTCCTCCTATATACTGCATCAAACAAATCAGAACCAAAGAAAAGAATCCCCACCTTTCATCTTTGCTTTTTTCTTTGCACCATGTCCAACCAGTTTCACAATTTCAGATATGACTAACATTCTTTCTCACTGACATAATCAAAGTCAACAGACCACCTCCCTTCCTGAGCAGATCACATTAAATTCCTCACTGGGATGTTATTTACTATTTAATCTAAGTCTAAGAGGTCATCACTGCTCCTACCTTCAAAGTCTTGTCAGACCACCCTCAACATACATCTATCATAACCTTTGCGCTTTCAATTCTGCTACCTTTAGATACCTTAATGGCTCCTGCTTCTTTAAATGACTCAGTCCCTCAGGCTTCTTACACGTTCAGCCTCCCCTCCTCCAAACCTATTGTTTTTGTAATACCTCTGACAAGATCTCATTCCTGAGAATAAACCTAATCTGAATAAAATAGCTCAATTTCTATACTCCTCTGCTTTTAGCAGCTTTCCGGAGGAAAGCAGATTATTAATCTGCACATTATAAGGAATCTGGAAAAAAAATTGTTACTACAACATCTGACATTTCTGTCAATGTAATTTTGTCCGTCGTCACCCGTTTCCTAATTTTGTCCGTTTCCCGTCACCCTTTGAGAGAAGAAGAAACCTATTTTCGGAATTGTCTATGAAGACTGACCGTTTCAACTTCGGTAAAAGCACAATACCCTGCTTTAATAAGGGAGGACCGTGTAAAATAAAAAGGCCGTTACATATTCAGGACGGCCGTAAAGATAACCCCAGCCTTCTCCCCTCAGAGCCCACACTCCAGGGAAACTGCAAAGTCCTTAACTACGCAGCACGTTGATAAAACGAACCGCGATGCCGGCGATGTACAAACCGCCCTTTTTTTCCCCCAGCTTCTTCTTCCTCTTCCCAAATGCCGCCTGAAATCCCAGCCAGCCTCCCGCGCCGCTTCTTTCTACTTCCCCCATTTTAACTTACCCGGAGACGCGTGAGATGGAAGGCCGTTTGAACCCCGCCGGACTACTGCGCTGCATCCACTCCAGCAAAAACGGCTTCGAATCCCACCCGCCGTTCAGTTTGAATCGGAACAACCGATTGCCTCTATTAATCGTGATTGGCTGAGCTGTACAGGCGTAACGAGGGCAAGCGTGACGTCACCACCACCTCTTTGTCCGATTAAGGAAGCATTCTCAGCCAATCACGATTAGAAGAGGCGCTCTGAAACGGGAAGCCTGAGGCGCCTTCTTTTTCAAGGGCACGGCTGCCCATACCTTTCCTTCTCCTCTCCCACCCAGTGGTACAGTATCAGTACTTTTATAGGTACTTTATATTCCTCTGAGAACAATTTTACCCAGGATCTGTTTTGTGCCCCTTTCCTTCTAGGAAAAGAGGATGAGTATTAAATGGAACAACAGGGAACTTTTAAAAGCTTGACAGAAATCACATTCTTTTTATAATTTGCATAGTAGCTAGAACATAAAAAAAGGATTTAAAAAAAAAACTTTGTCGTGACTCTGATCTCTATAACAACATAAATGCATAAATTAAGCTATTGAAAGGAAAACAGTACAGGAACATATTTCTGGCACAAGTTTTAAAATCCACAAGAGAGTTTTACTTTATTAGAATAAATCAAAAAGTAATAAAACAGGAAGCAAGGTTTCTAGAGAGTACCACTGGGCTGTATAATAAATAAAACCTGATGGACAGAAGACAAAAAAACCTAAAGTTGGCTTAATGTTGAGGTCAGAAAACCCACATCCAGTTTTCAATCTAACTGTAAGTTTCTTCAGTACAGGCTGCATTCCTGCATTCCAGCCAAATAAGATATGAAGGGAAAAGTGCAAAGAAGAGCAGCAAAGATGATTAGAAGGATGGAGATTAAAACATATGATCAACTTTTGCAGGAATTAGTCTAATGAAAAGAAGGATTAGGCAGTGTTTCTCAACCTTGACAATTTTAAGGCATGTGGACTTCAACTCCCAGAATTCCACAGCCAGCGTCCACATGCCTTAAAATTGTCAAGGTTGAGAAACACTGGATTAGGGGGTGACAAGATAGCGGTGTTCCAAGTATCTCAGGGGTTGCCACAAAGAAGAGGGAGTCAAGCTATTCTCCAAAGCACCTGAAGGCAGGACAAGAAGCAACGGGTGGAAACTAATCAGAGAGAGAAGCAACCTAGAATTAAGGTGAAATTTCCTAACAGAACAATTAACCAGTGGAACAACCTGCCTCCAGAAGCTGTGAATGCTCCAAGATTGGAAGTTTTTAAGAAGAGATTGGACAACCATTTGTCTGAAATGGTATAGGGTTTCCTGCCTGAGCAGGGGGTTGGGCTAGAACCAAGGTCCCTTCCTATTCTGTTATTTTGTTATTCTGCCTGCAGAGTGCCCTTAATTGCCTACTCACCAATCAGCCAGCCATACTCTGCAGTCTGATTTTTCCACTTTTCCACTCAGCTACTCCCCGTGCTTCTTTCTCAATGGGCTATTTTGAAAAACCTTATTTTATTTATTTATTTTAGAGGCTGTCCAATTCAAACAGTTTGAATGGCAAGATAAAAATAATAGTGCTCATACCTGGACATTAGGAACTGATTATGTGCCAGGAAGTTGGTGTCAACTCTTAGCGATCATTTAAACAGATTTCCTGTGTGATGAGCTGTCTTTAACCTGGTTTTCCAAGTCTTCCAATGCTGGCTCCATCACCACACTGAAATTGAGTCCCATCCACCTTGCTGCTTGTCCTCTTCTTCTCCTTGCTTCACATTTCCCAGCATTATTGATTTCTCAAGAAGTCTTTGCATAATGTGTCCAAAGTAGGATAATTTATGCCTGGCTGCTATGCCTCAGGTGAGGACTCTGGATTGATTTGTTTCATGTTTGATTTGTTTGTTTGTCAATTTGTTTGTTTACTTGACTATTCATAGTATTCCCAAGAGACAGAAGGATCTGGACAGACGTGAACATTGGGCACTATCTAACAAAATGAAATTCAATGGTGAAAAAGTAAGGGTCTACATTTAGGCAAGAAAAACCAAATGCACAGGTATTGTATAGGTCAGGCATGTCAAACTTGCCACGTCACGTGCCGTCGTGCGACGTATCGGAGCTTTTTCGCCTTTGCCGGCAATGGGGTGAGCGCGGCTCTGGTATGATGAAACCGGCCCGTGGGCTGGCAGTTTGACACCCCTGGTATAGGTGGTACCTTGCTCAATAGTAGTAACTGTGAGAGGGATCTTGGAGTCCTAGTGGACAATCACTTAAATATGAGCCAGCAGTGTGCTGCAGCTGCCAAAAAAGCCAACACAGTGCTAGGCTGCATTAACAGAAGGATAGAATCAAGATCATGTGAAGTGTTAATACCACTTTACAATGTAAGGCTATACTTGGAATACTGCATCCAGTATTGGTCACCGTGATGTAAAAAAGATGTTGACACTCTAGAAAGAATACAGAGAAGAGCAACAAAGATGATTAGGGGACTTTACAGAGAAATATGTTTCACATAGAAACAATCAACGTTAAATTAAATTTATATTTACAAGGTTAAAGCACCAAAGATAGAAGTTTTTCACACTCAGCTTTTAAATAGACCAAATAAACTTTAGACTGGTTGATGTCCTTGTACTTCAATTGACTGGAAAATTACTGGTAGTGAAAATGGGGGAGGGGGGGAATAAATCAAATGGAAAAGGAAGAAGCTCATTTAAAAAAAAACAATTTCCTATTGGGTTTTTAATCAGCAACCTTTTATTTATAAGGCAAATATTTATTGATTATTCTATTATCCAGTAAGGTTAAAAAGAAAGGTCTCATAGGTATTGTAGGTAATGGTAACCACTGGTAATGATTATGACAACCATTGGTTCAGAAAAGGTGGTCCTTCTTTTGCAAAGCAGCCAATGAACTACTGAGATTAGACTGTCGCAAAAATGAAAGCCCTCTATCCCAAACAAGCAGAAGGATTCAATCCTCCATAAAGAAAATAAACACCTATGTTGCTTTCGGAGAAAGTGGAGGGTTGAAAGATGGTGACATTGTCCATTCTATCTTCAGAAATGATTGTAGCTAGTTTAGGCAATGGAATAAGAGATAAGCCTGGATCTGCCCTTTATCATATGAGATGGACTTGTCCTATTGCCCCATGTTTGTTTAATATCAGTAAGCTGGCTGTTACAAAGACCGATATGGTTTATTAATTTGAATGTATTTGTATTTATATAGTATACCTAATATATGGAATTTATTGTTATATGAAGAACTATATATTTACGAAGCATGGGGTGCAACAAAAAAGGATTATTCCTTGATTTTGGAAAGACAATTTCAACCTCAAGACTACCTTTGTTCACTCTCTGTTTATGAAGAGATTCTGCATTGATGTAATGGAAAGATTTGTTAAAATTGTTCCACGTTGTCAAGGTTGAGTAATATTGTGCTTAGTGATTTTTTTTCCCCCCTGTGCTTTTGGTGGCCTTTCTTGCTTTCACTCTGATTTTTGTGTCCTTGTGTTATTTTTTTCTTTTATTTTTAATTTTTTTTTCTGAGCCCATTTAGCAATACGTACATACACATACAGAGAGAGAGAGAGAGAGAGAAAGAGAGAGAGAGAGAGAGAGAGAGAGAGATCTACTTTCTAATACCAAAATTATCTTGCAGGTCTTTTAATAGTGCACTAAAGCTACTGTAATAGAGTCAATTCATCTTGCTACTAGTTATCCTCTTCTACATTTTCCTTCTACTTTCCCAGAATTAGTGTCTTCTCCAGAAAGCTAATGTGTTCAAAGTAGGATAATTTGAACCTGGTCATTTGCAGTTATCTGTGTGATCTCTAAAAGTTAACAACAACGTGATGACCCATAATCAATCAGTCTAAATTGTATTTTGCACCATACTTTAAAATTGGCAATTTCCTCATTCAGTCAGTGTTCCTATCTTTGTAGGTACAACTTCATGTAGGCATTGGTGATTTGGTTTTTTTATTATTATTATTATATCAGAGCTGGCTTCTAAGTTTATTCCTTCCAATCTAGAGTGCTTTAGGGTTACTGAGGTATTGGTTTTACAATGGAAAGCAAATTCACCCAGCACTTGACATTATTATAAGGCAATGACCTTCCCATTGATCAAGGTTCTCCTCTAAGGCTCACTCACAAGTAAGTCCCATTCAGCAAAGGTCACTTCTGGGGTTAATTAAAATTTCCTACTTGCCAGTTCAACCAGTGATGAACAGCCTTGTAATTGCCCCTTGAATAGACTCTGTTAATTGCTTTATTGTCTGTTTCTGTTCCTTAAGGGAAAGAATGTAATTACTGGTTTCTTCCATTTTTCCCGTTTTTTTATATTAGAAGGCAAAGCTATTTCTCTATATATAGAAGTTAAGGATAAATATGAAAAGAAACCAATAATTCCTTTGCCCTGTGGGAACAGAAACTGATCTTAAGGAACATGAGAGGACAATAGGAGGAATATAAGAGCGTGAATGAAAGAGGAATAAAGGAATTTAAATTTAAAGTGCACTTATAAAACTTTTGAAACAGAAGGCCCACAATTGTACTATAAAGCATTGCTGTTGCCGATGATTAAAGTTTGTGTTGCTGTGTTGCACTATTTTATGTCACTCCACTCACATATCCATGATAATAAGGAAGCAGGTTCCTTTTCTAGAGAAGAGTATCTCTGACAGCCTATTGCAATTTCCCACTGCTCACAGTAATGAACTAATCAGAGTCCCGCTTCTCAGCAATGCTAACATCTGTAAAAATGCCTGCTTTAATTTTACGTTTTGTTCTACCCATCTGTTTTCATTCATTGCTTAGTGCAGTGAAGTTGCTAAACGTTTAAAGTAGTTTTAACTACAATGCGCAGCATCTTTTTGCTTTAAAACTCCCCACCACACGTATAGTGCAAAATTATCTTGAATTGCACATTTAACATTCAGACCAAATACAGTCACAGATATAAGGATGACATTATGGTGACAATTACTGTTTATAAAAGATTGGTGGAACGAGCTTTTTGTCAATAAAAAAGCATCTCTCTCCCTCTCCCTCTCTCCCAATCAGAACAATCACTAGAAGGCAAGAGAGAGCTAGATATGTATATTTCCCTCTGTTACTACTTGTCAGGACAATCTAATAGTTTACGGATTCTAAATCAGATTTAAAGCTGTGATAGATATGTTAACGAAAACATTAATCAAGGGTGTATCCTTGAGAAAGAATCAGAAATAAAACTGCCAATACAAAATCATTTTCTATAAATCTACAAGCAGAATGTTACATATAGTCTGGGTTACTGCATGTCATAAAAATACCGCAGGATTAGAAAATCAGAAAAGGCCAATGAACACGACAAAGAGCTGGGTAAAGCTTTTCTGTGTGAAAGAATGCAAGATATGGGGTTGGGGTTTTTTATGTTAGAAAAAAGAAGGCATACAGGGTATGGAACTAGTTTAAATTATGCATGGTGGATAATTGGAGTGAAACAGCAATGATTCATAGAAAGAAAATGGACAGCAAAATATATAAAAATATAGAAGTTTATTTTCTTATATGTCATGCTGAAAACATGAAATATTAGGCTCAAATACTGTGAGCAAACCTTTGAGAAGGACCTCAGTGCTCTAAAAATATTGTACTTATCTTTATTTTCACTTCAGGCTAAACTGAAGAGATAAACTGAAAGCTCAGAAGAAGAGAGCTGAATTTTCAGCTTTGTGTTCAAATAATAATGCCAAGCACAACATTTATTTAATAATCTTTTTTTTTGCCAGGGTGCAGTATAAATGAAAACCAAGAGTTAGCAAATTCTATCCAATAAAATTAGTTTGCAAGATTGCAACCAATAAAGCAGATACTTACAACTAAAACTAATCAAACATAACAACCATGCATATTTAAAAGTCATCTTATGACACTGAAGAGTCCCTATAATTCCATAACTTATGTAAAACAAATACTAGCCTGGAAAATGACAAATTTAATTGGACTATGATGGAAGAAACAGATCACACAGTAACACATTAGTCAAAGAAAAATGTATTCAAAGGCCATCTAGACTGTCACAGGGCACAGGACAAGAGGGAGCAGATTCTTGAGTCACAGAAGCAGAGTTCTAAAAGACCAGACCTTGGAGACTAGAATGCAGAACACAAAGAAGACTCTGCCTGGGAGCAGTTAAGGTGTCAAAAGAGTTGGAAGAAGAAATGAGAGCAGACAGCTACTGGAGGGGAGTGTCTGACCACAGGACTCTCAACATAAGCTCCAGTAGTTGAAAGTGGTGTGTGACTCAACTAAGGAGTCAGTGAAAAGCATTGCAATGGAATGAAGCATAAGAATAACAGAATAAAGTTCTGGACTTAGATCATGGAATGAGGAAGGAATTGGAAACACTTGCCTGAGACTCCTGCAGGAATTGAACCATGAAACAATCAAAACATGCACCAATAACACCACCATTTCCTCCACCAAAACTCTCCAGATTCTATGATCAAATGGACATATGTGACACTTTCCGTAAGATCAGTCAATGAATGCGAAGCCACATGATGTTCAATAAAGTACATCAAAATATTCACCAATAAAGCCATCAGTCCCCTCCGTCAAAATGCTCCAGAATCTATCATTAGTCATCAAATGAACATATGTGACACTTTCTGTAAGATCAGTCAATGAGTGCAAAGCCAGATGATGTTCAATCAAGGTATGGAGAGTGCTGGTAAAGGCAATTGGAATAGTCCTAGATACTGGAGGGGAAAACATTATAGAGAATAGGAAGAACAATCAGATCAAAATATCACAATCTTTATCTTATCTATATTTGAAAAGTGATAAGAAGATATCCAAGACAAAATGATAATAAAATTGATCACACATTGTTATCAAAAACCACTAAACAGTGGTTCACTTTTCACTAAACAGTGAAAGGTCTAAGTGTCACCAGCATAGTGGTGAAAGTGAAAATCTTCATCACTAATCAAGACATCCCTGGCAATATTATAAAGATTAAACAAAGTAGGACATAGGACTAATACTTGAGAGATACTCACTATTGTAAAGGTGAGAAAAGCTAATGAACACCTGCCTAAGATGTGTAGTGGCCTAAAAGATAATAAAATTATTTTAAGCATCCACAGTAAGGGTGAGAGAGGGAAATATGGAGGAAGCTCTTTCTAATATCTTACCAGGATTCTCTCTCTTCTCAGAGCTGCAGATGTACAGATGTACATGGTGAAACAAGCCTAGCTATTGTGAAGTTTAGTAGCAATATACAAATTCAGGAGATTGTTAGACAGTATTAATAAATAAAATAAACTTCTGGAATGACATTCTCCATGAGAGCCAGGTGATTCCCAACCTGATGATGTTCTGGGAAGCCTTAAAGACCTAGCTGTTCTCTCAGGCCCTCAGCTAAGGCAGATGGAACCCAAACTTGATGTTAGTTGTACACATATATGAATCTGTAGCCAGATTCTTCATTTGGTTTTTTCCCCTTGTCTTGCTCCATTTAACTTGTAATTATATTCAGTTCTTTATATTGTGAACTGCCCAGAGTTCCAGAGTCACATGATGCTAGAAGGAAGGAAGGGAGGGAGGGAGGGTAGTAGATTGTATAGAGGAGGAAGATATGCTAGAAGAGCACAAAATTGTCTGCAGAAAAAAAATTAAGTCTATAAAAGGATAGCTGAAATTAGGTGAAAGGCATGAATCATCAGATCCCGTTGTATAGAAACAGCATACATCAAAAGGATAGAATAAAAATACTCTCTAGCTGGTGAAGAATCAATATGAATATTAAAATGCTCATAAAGCCATGAAGGACAGGAATATAAAAAAAAATACCCCCAAACTCTTCTAGAAACACAGTTATTGTGAAATTTGCCCAAGAGGACAATAAACAGAGGCCACCATCAATTTGAATAACAATAATCACACTTTATGCCTGTTTTCTTCATATTCTCACATGTAAAAATTTCAAAGACAAACCATTATCAGCTTCTGACCAAAGTCAACAATTTAAATAATATTCACAATGTTAAAAAGAGGAGAATTAAACATATAAACTTAGCATTTGTGCTTGATGTCTATGGAGATTCTCAGTCATCCAGGTCATAGTTGTCCCAAAGGTGCTTTTTCAAAAGACAACTACACTTTCTTTCTTTCTTTTCCTTCTGCTAACATCCAGATGACTGCAAGAAATATAAATCCTTCCATTCTCCACCACTCAGTGAGAACTGAAGAAACTTCTTGCATAAGAAGCAAAATGTCTTCAAGGAAAAACAAAAAAAGTCCAGTTGCCTTTTGAAAAGGCACCTTTGAGACATTTGTGCTTGAGCAAAAGACTTGGATACAACCCAGGAAGAGACCAAAAGCTGGAAGCTCAGCAAAGCCTATACACATTCCTTTGTTCGCCTGATTGTCCAGCTTTATTTCTTTTGCCCTCCCCAGCATTTTTTTTTCCAGAAACCCAAATACTTTTCCTAAAAATAATAACTAGAATAGAGAGTTGACAAAAAAAAAGTCGAATAATGCTTGCCCTCCAATGATAAAAATGCAATGCTAAACTAAATAATGGACAATTTACCATTGTTGTTTAATGGCATCATGGGGGCACTCAGCCCTCTGTTACCCAATAGTAGCAATCAGAAATTGCAGAGCAATTTGTCAGTAAAGTACAAGAGTATGTTTTTCTACTGTCTTTACATTGTTGCTTTTAAAAAGCTTGGATTTTTTTTTAATGGCCTCTAAAATATCTCCTTGCTCCATTGATTTTTAATTGTGAAAAAAAAGCATATATGAAGCTGCCAAGAACGCCTCCACCCCTTAGAACAGTGGTTCTCAACCTGTGGGTCGGGACCCCATTTGGGGTCGAATGACCATTTCACGGGGGTCGCCAAACCACGCTGTCTGCCATTTTTTTCCCTTTTCCCTAGCTGTCCTATTCCCTCTTATTGGTGGCCACACCCACTTGGGGGTCACCACAACATGGGGAACTGTATTATGGGGTCACGGCATTAGAAAGGTTGAGAACCACTGCCTTAGAAAAAGGTCCACAATACAGTGTATGTGAACACAAGAATGCCTAATAATCAAATAGGATGGTGTCAACAGCATACGCAACATGTATTTGAGCAAAATGAGATCACACTGAGCTAGACTAGAGCAAACTGTATGAGCCCCATATTGTGGGGGTGGGGGGAGGAGAATATGGATAAAACCTCTTGCAAATTATCAATCTCTGCCAATTAGGTTTTAAAATAATGCTCAGACATCATGGGTAAGGGGAAAACGGACTTTTGAGAATAGGCATAAGGTCAGACCTACCATTAAAGAGTGAGGCCTAAGCCCTAAGCACAACATGCTAATGTATTCCTGTTGTTATTATTATTTTACTGCCAGACATAAGTTTCTGAAAGGTTTTTGTGCCTCAGCTCAGGGGCTGTAGAGGAATGCAGAGCTAATGAAAGAATGTAAGAACTATTTTTTTAAAATAAAAAGTTTTATTGTTTTTTTTCCATTTTTTTTCCAGCTTAGGACACAACATGGTAGTCAGGATGTCAAATCATTCAAAGACAAAATCATATAAATATAGCTCAAATTAATTATCAAACATTTCCTCTCTGTTTCCTAAATATAATATTGCTTATTAAAATTAATACAGTTTTAGGTAAAGTTCAATCAAACAAAAATCATCAATCACATGCGATTATAATAATCTATATCCTGTTTTTAAGCTTTACTAATTACAGTTGTCATACTCCAATTATGTTTTAGTAAACATATAGCTGGGATTTCAGCTATATGTTTACTATAATAGATCATTCATTGAGACTGATTTTTTCCTTATCACAAATAGCTCTTCCGCTCTCTCTATTACAACACAGTTATCATATTTAAAATAATAATATAAGTCCAACAGATACCGTTCTATTTTTAAAAATATATTCTATTATTTCATCAATCTACATCTGTAGAAAATCTTTTTAAGCCCTTGATAAAGTTTACACCTTCAAATACTTATTAACTATAATATCAGGAAATTCCCATCCTTCATTCATAATTAAATCAGACAAACTCTATCAATTACAACATAATTATCACATTTAAAATAATAATGTAAGTCCCAAAAATACATTTCTATTTTTAAAAATATATTCTATCATTTCATCAATCTACATCTATAAAGTCTTTTTACCCCCGAAAAGGTTTACTCCCTCAAATAATTATGAACTATAATAACAGTAAATTCACATCTTTCATTTGTTATTAAATCAGACAAAATCTCTAAAGCCTTTTTAACTCATCAAGTAACATTTTATGTCACATTTAAACCTGACTCTACCTTTCTTTCTATGCCAAGTTGGTTCCCATATTAAAGCTTTTCAGTTATCAAACCTCAAGATTTGATTACAAAAATTTCTAACCAATTCAAACTGAACAAATTTTCCTTCCCTTTCTGCCAATATCATCTGAGTAGTATATTGACTTTTACTCGATGTTATGGTTATAAGTAAATTATCCGCTTTATTGTATTTTCCAGAGGGCTGTGTCTGAATTGTTATTTTTGGTAATTGAACTGAGTCAATTACAGTTATTTCTTGGTCATCAAAGTTATCCATCAGTTGTAGGTAACGTTGTGTAGAATTAGTTGGCTCACTGGTTTCCACATTTTCTCCCAGAGTAGATTCATAATTGGGTTGTAAGCATAATGTCTCTGTCTCTTTGAATTGTATGTCTTGATGTATAGAGGCCTGTTCAGGATTACTCTGTTCATCTTCTATTATTCCTTGTTCCATAATTTGATTCATTATTGGAGGGTCAATGTGAGGTTTCAAGATAGCATCTTTAGGTTTTCTCCAAGGTTTCCAATAAGTTTTGAAGTCTTCTGTAAGTTCTAATATTTTTTCCAATATTAAATCATAGTCAAGATGTGGATAACTTTCATCCATTTTGGTGGTAGACTAGCCTATTTCTTTATTAGAGACTGTATTTGAAAAAGATCCACAAATGTCCGCCTTGAAAGGTCTAATAGCCAGCTTCACCACCCAGCTGTCAAGTTATCTTTTTCTCTTTTATTATCATATGAAAATCCAATCCCTTTTCAAATAACAGGGAGAAGTACAGTTACAATTTCACTTTTTGCCACCAGTGGACTATAAAGTCTTTTTTCCAATTAATAAAAGTTAAAGAGAAAAAAAAGTTTTCTCTCTTTTTTAAAAAAGTTAACAAGAGAGGTATCTCCAGCATTATCAAATTGAAAAAAACAAAGTAACAATGTCCCTTTTTTCTTCTTTTCCCCTAAAATCACCCCCCAAAAAGTCCAATAGTAGAAAAAACAACCATAAAAAATTATTAATCTTTTTCTTTTTAGCTCTTTTTTCCGTATAGGCAGCTGCCGCTTTCTTAGAAAAGGGAAATAGTCAGGAACTCTTTACAGGAAAAGTCAGGTTAGCGAGAGAAGGAAAGGTCTCATCCAGATTCACAACGGTGGTTCTTCATGCTTAATTGTTCTTTTGACTTGCGGTTGGTATGGCTGGTGATCGGCCATTTTACTGGCCGATCTTCTCCGTCGGCCCTCAGAGTTAGCTCAGACAGCTGGAGGAGCCTCCGCTCCTCCGCAGCTGAGCATAACCTCCTCGACAGTAGTCACACCCTCCAGGGCGACTTTCGACCCACATAAGGGTCTACCGGCGGAGGGAAGCTAGCCGATGAGAAGACGAGTCTCTTTGTGCGGCTAGAGGCGCTGCAATCTGGAACCGGAAGTCCGAATGTAAGAACTATTAACAGAACTGTTAAGAGGTATTCAGGGAAGATGTAAAGAACAAAATAGTCCAGAGAAAAGGAAAAGCATGAGGAAGAGATTCAAAATAACCCTGCCTTGATTCTGTATGAGACAGGAGGCATAAGAACAATAAAATAATATTCCAGTAGATCATGATATGTCTATTTCTTGAATTGGCCTGCCTTGAAGGGTTGGCAGATGCTTAAAAAAACCCCACTTGTTTCCTGTTGGAGTCTTTTGGACCGTGACTGGAAAGATTGGAGCATTTGCTGTTCTAGGTCAGATAGCAGCCAGCAGTTTAGAATAGGCATATAAAGGCAGGTTTCGCTCTTCAAGAGGCTTTCAAGGAGAAACAGTTTGATTCCTCCACTGAGGGCAAACAAAATGAAGGGAACATATAAGAAAGCAACAACTGAGATCAAAAGCCCCAATTCTGAAAGAAGTTTTGCTTTTAGAAAGAAAATGAAGGAGAAACACAAGGAATGAACAGTTGAATAATCCAGTATATTATTTTACATCTCTAGACCCTGCAATTTCATGCAACCTCTTACATGTGTGAGCAAGCTCTGTCTTATTTCAACAGCTAAAGCAGAAATCATCTTGACAGAACAGAAATTAACAGAATAACAGTTGGAAGGGACCTTGGAGATCTTCTAGTCTATCCTCCTGCTCAAGCAGGAAACCCTATGGCAATCAATGGGAAACAGTATTAAAATGGAGATTGTGTATTCTTGTCAGCTCTTTGAGGTAGACTAAACCAGGAAACCAACTCCACACATTTGATTGGAATTCTGATACAGTCTAAAGCAGCGTTTTCCAAAATTGGCAGTTTTAAGCTGTGTAGACTTCTACTCCCAGAATTCCATAGCCACTGCTTTCCATTCCTTCTATCTTTCCCTCTTATACCTGAGGGAGTTACATTGGAGTTCCTTGCTAATATTTTGTGTCCTGAGCTGAAAACATGTTTTTTTGTAATTGTCTCTGCATAGTTTCTCCAAAGTCCTCTCTAGTTTCTCTATAACACTTAATGAAATCCTGTAATAATTCACTTAGCTATAGCAGTCTTTTTCAAGCAAGATATTCTCTTACAATGTTGGGAGAAACAAACTATTAAGCTTCTCCTTGACATTATGCTAAACATGAGCTTTCCAAATACTAACCACTTCCTTGTTTTGGAACAGGATGATACATAGAAATTTCTCCTTACATACTCAACTAGATTAGCTACAGCCAGGGGGAAAAAATCCATAAACACACAGAAACAGAACATAAAAACCAAAGCCAGTAAGTATATCTATCAGTGTTTCAGGATTTAAATTCTAGGTCTTTTCCTCTTGCCTTTTAGAATCAGTACAAATTGGACCATTCTTTTTACAATCTTGAGATTAGGGTGCATCTGTTCAGTGTTGACATAAGAGTCCTGTTTTCCCGGAGAATTGTTGGTCCTTGCTTCTCTAACTTCAATCCTTCCATCTGTCAGATCTAAACCTATAAAACTCAGGATGATCACCAGCTGGCAGCAAAGAATGTGCCATATTGTTTTGTTACAAACCAGTGATTGTTTGGAGCCAATGTTCCTCACTCTAACTAATATAGGTACAGGAATGGAAACTAGGGCAGGGAAGAATATTAGTTCTAGTCACAGTTTTCTTGACTCGTTATGAACATTAAAAGAGACTGCAGCTAGAACCAGGAAGTGTTTAATTATAAGTCAAAGACAGTGGTGGGATTCAGCCAGTTCGCACCACTTCAGCAGAACCGGTAACTAATTTTTTTGTTGCCCAGGCCCAGAATGGACTTCCGGAAACGGCATCCAGACGGTTGTTCACATATTTGAATCCCACCACTGGTCTAAGAGCTTTTCAAAATCTCAGTAGTACTTGCTTGTTCAGAGTAGACTGGCTTGTACTGCTATCGCATTCCAATATCCAAAAACATACTCAGATGTTGTATTATAGTTTAAATGAATATATGGGTTTTGAGAACACCATATAACTATTCCAGTAGCAATCGTAACTTAGCTTCTTCTTTTTTTTAAAAAAAAAAAAAGATGTCTGCAAAATCACCCAGTTCTGCAACTAGGGATCTGTTCCACACATACTTTGCACATAGGGTCTCTATGTGACCGGAGAGTCCTTTTCCTGAAGATGTTCACATTTCATTTACTGAGTAAATGGAAATGGGGAAGGGCAATATTAAGCTTGTGAAACTAGGAAGAGAGTTGTACAGCCTCTTCCCTGACTTGTGAGATGAGCTAAATAGTAATTATAATGTCTAAACATTGGTTTAATTAAAAGTTAACTACTACTGAGGCTATAGCTTTACTTGATTGCTTCTATAGTAATTTCTATTGCAGAGAACTTTCCAAAGCAAGCTTGTACTGGAGAACAACTATTTTCCTTATCTGTAAAGAATGTGAGAAAAGCAGCGATTTTTGCCTTAGATCTTCAAACTGGATTGGCTAGTTATGAAACATTCCCCTTGTGTTTTCTCCACTTTCTTTGATTATGATAAATGACTCATTCAAGTGCTCCAGTTTCTCAGTCCCCTTCCCCAAAACAAAGATATTTGAATACATAGATATGTTGTTATTTCTGGCAATCCTTAACAGATTTTTCTGACACCATGATTGAGATGGTGATGATGATGATGATGGATTTATTTAGAGATAACAGATGGGACATAGGATGAAGAGTTCACTTGTTATAAATTAAGAGGAGGTGAAAAGTTACAAAAAATAGTTTATACTTATTGTGGTGAAGGTTGGCAGTCATTTCTTTATCCTTCCTTCCTTCCTTCCTTCCTTCCTTCGCAGTTTTACTCTTTCTTTCTACTCTTTTTTCTTCTGCTTTGCATTAGTTTGTACTATTGTGATTATAATCTTTAAAATATCTTAAAAAAGAAATTGAAGTGCATCATACTTTGACTTTTATCAGCACTTCTAACAGATTACTCTTACTACATTAAACATATAGGATAAAATTTTTGAAAGCAGACTAAAAAACTAAACTTCACTAACACACACACACTTCTGCAGACATTCCAAAGATTTTTTGCCTGTGAAAGCCAGTTTTAGGCTTGTCCAAATAAAGAGGGTTCAAATTTTAACAGCCTGCACAGACCAGGTTAGCTTCAAAACGCTTCTGAGGTCCAATCTAAGATGCTCACAATCCAGTCTGCAGTGAGTTATTAATCATAGCAATGATAACCAATATGTTATGCTGGTTATAATATTGAACTAGGACTAATAAAAACCCCAGTCATGGGAATTCACTAGGTGACTTTGGCTCCAGTCATCTCTCTCACATCAGCCTACTTCAGAGAATTGTTGAGATGGGATAAAATGAAGGAGGACTGAATTATGCTACTGAAGAATAGGCAAAATATGAATTTAAGCAAAAGAAAAACATGACCATAGTTTAAAAGCATTTGAATGCCATTAGTGGGTGTGGGTGTGTGAGAGACATGGAGAGACATGGATTATTCATTATGACATAGAAAAATGTATAGAGGAATAAGAGCAAATAGAGACATATGTCTAATTCCAAAGTATATGAAATAATCTTGATTAATCTGAACAAATGCAATGTAGAAAAATGGAGAAGATCTAGTAAAATTCATGAACATTAAAAAAATTCAAATATGTTAAGCTTGAATCACAGAAGCATGTCTTCAGTCTTATATCAATGACTTAATTTTTTTTGCTATGTTTAATATCATGGATGGGTCAAAGGACAAACTTAATATTTTTTCCTGTTATAAAGTGTACTGCTAACCATTTTTGCATTCGTCTGAACACTGTATTAACAGTAGAATGACTCCAGCAATGCTAATATGATACTCCGTTCCTGTATATAATTAATATATGCAGAATCCTTGTGAATAGTGGAATAAACTTTTTAAAATCTCCATCCTGGAGAAAGGGAAGTATAAACTCCAAAATTAATAAAAATATGCATAGTAGTTAAATGTTCCACAAATTGTAAGTAATTTCTGAGTAGGAAGAGGACTGTCTTTATAGAAACAAAGATTTTAAAATATACTGGCGGGTACAGGCATGCTAAGCCTCCTAATGTTAAACAGTCCTACCATGGTAAGTTTTTCAAGGTCAGCCAAAATTAGCAAGGTACTGGCCTCTGCTGAGGTTATTCTGGCCATAACTTCCATTAACCCTTAATACTGACTGATTTGGGCTGGTGAGAAACATGTCCAAGCAGTGGACAAGACATTAGTTTGGCAAAATGCTCGTCAACATCTTCATCAACGATCTGGACAAGGGGATAGATGGGAAACTCATCAAATTTGCAGACGACACCAAGCTGGCGGGAATAGCCAACACTCCAGAAGATAAGCTTAAGATACAGGAGGATCTGGACAGACTTGAATACTGGGCACTATCTAACAAAATGAAATTCAATGGTGAAAAAAGTAAAGCTCTACATTTAGGCAAGAAAAACCAAATGTACAAGTATAGTATAGGTGGTACCTTGCTCAATAGTAGTAACTATGAGAGGGATCTTGGAGTCCTGGTGGACAATCACTTAAATATGAGCCAGCAGTATGTTGCAGCTGCCAAAAAAGCCAACACACTGCTAGGCTGCATTAACAGAGGGATAGAATCAAGATCACATGAGGTATTAATACCACTTTACAATGCCTTGGTAAGGCCACGCTTGGAATACTGCATCCAGTTTTGGTCACCACAATGTAAAAAAGATGTTGAGATGCTAGAAAGAGTACAGAAAAGAGCAACAAATATGATTAGGGGACTGGAGGCTAAAACATATAAGAAACGGTTGCTGGAATTGGGTATGTCTAGTTTAATGAAGAGAAGGACGAGGGGGGACATGATAGCAGCATTCCAATATCTCAGGGGCTGCCACAAAGAAGAGGGAGTCAAGCTATTCTCCAAAGCACCCGAAGGCAGGTCAAGAAGCAATGGATGGAAACTAATCAAGGAAAGAAGCAACCTAGAACTAAGGAGAAACTTCCTGACAGTTAGAACAATTACCCAGTGGAACAACCTGCCTCCAGAAGTGGTGAATGCTCCAACACTGGAAATTTTAAAGAAGAGACTGGACAGCCATTTGTCTGAAATGGTATAGGGGTTCCTGCCTGAACAGGGGATTGGATTAGATGACCTCCAAAGTCCCTTCCAACTTTATTATTATTATTATTATTATTATTATTATTATTATTATTATTGTTGTTGTTGTTGTTGTTGTTGTTGTTGTTGTTATTGGTTGTGCCAATAACTTGATAATTGGTAATTGATCTCATCCTGGGGGACAGCAGCGATTGAACCACAACTTTCATCATCCCTGACAATTGCCTACACAGCAGGGAACAGCTGGAATTATAGCTCAATACACTAATTTGAGACCGACATGAGCTAAAGTACAGTTTTTTCTATCATACAAATGGTCATTTCCAGAGAAAATGTGCAATGGACTCATGCAACAAATGAGATCACCTCACAGGATATGATTCTCCTGAGAGCTTCACTTTTAAAAGAAAATTTGCATTTCACGAATGAATGCCAATCATTGTAGATATTCATTCCATTATTTCTGAAAAGTACTTTAGTTATTATTGTAATGACATTCTGCAAAATTTCAAAGCACTTTGGTAGCTGATAAGCAGTATTTCACCAGAAAGGTACTGAGAAAAATTATTCTGATTTTGTTACCATATATAGGTAAGAGAAATGTAAGGTACCTAAGAGACATGAATACAGTAGAGGCAGGTGGGTGTATATGGAAAATCTGAAATGTAAAATGATTGGGTTTCATTGCCAGGTGAGCTTTGAGGTTATAGTTTAAAAGCCCTTTCCAGCCACACCTGGCTGCAGAACTAAGATACAAGTTTAAAAACCAATTTATTTCAAATAGCATCAATAGCCTTCTAACTTTCTTCTTCTCTAATCATAATTTCACTTGTTCCTTTTATCCTTCTTGTCTTTCTTTGTCTTTTGATTACAGGTGGTGCTCAACTTATGACCACAATCAATTTCTGTTGCTAAGTGAGATATTTGTTAAGTGAGTTTTGCCCCATTTTACAACCTTTTTGGCCACAATTGTTAAGTGAATCACTGCAGTGGCTACAACTTGTGTGAAGCGAATCTGGCTTTCCCATGGACTTCACTTGACAGAAGTTCGCAAAAGGTGATCACATGATCCTGGGACACTGCAACCATCATAAATATGAGTCAGTTGCCAAGCATCTGGATTTTAATCATATGGCCATTGAGGTGCTGCAATGGTTATAAGTCTGAAAAACAGTCATAAGTCATTTTTTTCAATGGCATTGTAACTTTAAACAGTCACTAAACAAATGGTTGTAAGTCAAGGACTACCTGTACGCATATCCTCCAGGGGGTACCTTTTTTTTTAGCCAAAGAATTGGGTAAAATTGCTTTAGACAAGTAATGTCTTGGAGGTAATGATAAACAGTAAGGCAGCCAGATTTGCTAAACACACCAAATTATATAGGTCCTAATTACATGTTTTGAATAATTTGTCTAAACCAGAGGACTATAAAAAGTTATTGAACTTCAAGGTTAAAAAAAAGTATAAACCAATTCACGTGGATTTTTTTCTTTTAAAAAATCAAACATCATAGGTTTATTTATATTATTTAAATTGCCAATGGTTAAACAGAAAATTGACTGAGAGCCAGCTACAAAACTTTATATGATGGGGAAAATTAACAGTTTCTTCCTCTCTTTGGAGCCATCTATTATTGGCTGCAAGGATTTTTTGCAACCCAGATATGGCATTTATAACTGCAATGAAACTGCCATTCCGGTGATCCTGTTCTTACAGTTTGTTTAACTGGGTTAGTTCTATGAAGGTAGCCTTCTCAGCAGATCAAAAAGGAGTTAATCGATCCAGTGAGTTAATACTCAGTTGATTAAATTTACCTCAGTCTAGACACTCATCATATACAGGACAAAAACAAATCCCCCAAATTAATCAACTCCTGAAATTAAACTGGTCAACTGATCCATTTTCCATATCCAGCCCTCCCTCCTCTTCTAAACAAACTGATTATGTATCAGTTGTTTTTGCCTCCTAGTGAGCACATATAAATTTTCTCCATGATGACCTATTTCTAACCTGGGCTTTCAAATCTCCCACTTATTGCCACTATAATTGTGTCCATTCCCTTGCTATTGATCATACTCTTTTTCACTTCCATCCTTCCACTTTTCCCAGCATTAGAGCCTTCTCCAGAGAGCTGGATCTTCACCAAGTATCTAATGTAGGATAATTTCAGCCTGGTAATTTGTGCCTCAACTGAGAATTCTGGATGTATTTGTTTGATGATGGTTTCTTTTCTTGGCTGTTAGGAATCTTCCCCAACATCAAAGTTCAAAGGCATCAATGCTCTTCCAATCCTGCTTCTCCAAAGTCCAACTTTTGCTTCGGTAGACTGTTACAGGGAATACCATGGCTTGCACGATACTGATCTTTGAAAGCATAGACACGACACAGCATTTGAATATTTTTTCCAAAGTTTTCATGGCTGCCCTTCCCAGTGCTAGTCTGCAGAATATTTTTTGAGTACTTCTTCCTTGATGATTGATCCTAAAAGGCAGAAAGTATCCTCCACTTCAACATCTACGCTGTCAATTCTAACCTGCTGTCATTAGTTTGGTCTTTTTTATATTTAATTTTAGTCCCATGTTTTCACTGTGCTCTTTGACTTGTAGTACTAGGGCTTGCAGATTATTTGCATTTTCAGCTATTGGAAATCTCCCCATTTTACAAAATCCATTGCTAACATCTGTATGTTAGCAAACAATATACCTTCCAAGCCACATCTTCTGCTGTTTGCTTGGTCAATAGGGAATAGGTAAGTGATTCATAAAGCTTGCTAGTTCTCTCCTAAGGCAGGGCTTTGTGGAACACTAGGTACTTCCCAGGTGAAAAGGATATTCAGTTTATTTTCCCAAAATTATATTTCTAATCAAGTTTTTTTCTGCCTAAATCTGAAGTAAGATTTAACTGAGTTAGGGGCTGACTAAATTAAATATATAATGGGAAGAAACCTGGTATAGCAGTATGTAACTAGGGATTATTGAATGAGGAACTAAAAATAAAACGGCTACTATGGCAATACTTTTATGAAATGAGCATTTTGTGGATATCAACTCCATAGTTCTTTCAAAGCTGCTCAACCTGGTAGACATATATTTTCAATGTACTTATTTAACTTATTAATTGGCAGTTTGTTCAGTGCTTCAATCCAAGTTCACTCTAGGCAGCTTACAAATTGATCGTTTAGGTCAGGGGTAGGCAACCCAAAACACTCAAAGAGCCACTTGGACCCGTTTCCCACCAAAAACAAAACACTGGGAGCCGCAAAACCCTTTTGATATCTAAAATGAAGATAACACTGCATATATCCTTTTTTACCTTTATTATAGGTGTGTGTATATGTGTGTGTGTGTGTGTGTATGTGTATGTGTATATGTGTGTGTGTGTGTGTGTGTGTATATATATATATATATATATATATATATATATATATATATATATATATACACACACACAACACACACACACACACACACACATATACACATTAAAAATAAAAGTAAAAATATGACTCTTGGGAATACCCATACTATTAAAACAATGATCACCAAGAGAATGCTTTAAGAGAATAAAATTACATATACACACAGGTAAAAAAAGGATATATGCAGTGTTATCTTCATTTTAGATGTCAAAAGGGTCTCTCTCTCCCTCCCTCTCTATCTGCCCTTGGTCTGCCACTCCTCTTCCCCCACTCTCTCTCTCTCCCTCTCTCTCTCTTTCTCTTTCTCCCCCCCCTCCTATCTGCTGCTCACCTGGCAAACTTCAAGCTGTTGTCCAACAACCTCCAGGGTAGGCAACCTCGTCTCTTTTATGACTCATGGACTTCAACTCCCAGAATTCCTGAGTCAGCCTAGCTGGGCTAGCTAGCTCTCTCCTGCCCTTCCTGCTTCCTGCGGAGATGCAGCAAAGGGGGGAGCTCCGCCCAGTAAGCTTTTCAGCTCCTCGGAGAACACTGTGAGTGCACTCTCTTTTACACACACACACACAAAACACACACACACCCTCTCACACACACAGAGAGAGAGAAGCAGGGAAGTGCAATTGCCTCTCTCTGTCTCTGTCTCTCTCTGCAAAGGCAGAGGAGGCTGGGAGCCACAGGGGAAGGCTCAAAGAGCCGCATGCGGCTCTGGAGCCGCAGGTTGCCGACCTGTGGTTTAGGTGCTATCAAGTGATTTTTCCACTACTAGCAACCACACTGATAGATTGATGACAACCATGACAACCTATCGCTAACCTGATCTTTCAGGTCTTCCAAAATTGCACCCATTGCCATTTTAACTGAATTTATCCACATTGCTGGTAATCTTTCTTTCTTTCCTTCCCAGCATTACAGGCTTCCCCAGAGAGCTAGGCCTTCACATAATGAAGGAGGATAATTTGAGCCTGGACATTTGTGCTTCAGGTAACTCTGGGTTGATTTATTTGATTATCCATTTGTTTGTTTTCTTGGCTGTCCATAGTATCTTCCGGAGGTTTCTCCAACACTGAATTTCAAAAATGTCAATATTCTTTCCTTCTTGCTCCTTTGGAATCCAGCTGTCATTTCCATAGCGTGTCTCAGAGAATATGAATGCTGCACGATTTGGATCTCCCTGAATACAGACATATCACAGCAACTGACTACCTTTTCCAAGGCCATTGTGGCTATTCTATCAGGTGCTAATCTGGGTCTGACAACAGTGCATGTTTTTTTGAACTGTTTATTCCTTTACTGTTGAACTCTAAAGCCAGACTCTATCTACCACTGTGGTATTTTCATTGTCATTCCTAGCATTGGTTGTTATGCCTATTTTCAGTAGTTTGGTCATTTTTATATTTAAATAAAGTCCTGTTTTTTTCACTGTGCTTTTGATTTTTAGTACCATGGTTTGCAGAACCTTTACATTTTTGGCAATCAGAGTAGTGTCATCAGCATGGCATAGGTTATTAATGTTTCTTCCTCCAATTTTAAAAACTTGATCATCTTCTTCCAATCCAGCCTTTCCCTAATACATATGCAGCATATAGGCTGAATAAATTAAGAATGGGGTGCGCTCCCACACAGTATCTGAATTCTCTGGAAGTCACACAAGAGGACTGTGCTCTTGCACAGCCTCTCCAGAGCCCCCCCCAAAAAAACCACCATAGGTGTTTATGTCCCGAGCCTTTGCAAACGGCTCGGGCGTTTTGCAGGCAGTCCCGGTGCGATGTGCAAGCTGGTCCCCCCCGGGACCAGACAGGCTGAAATCGCCAGCAAATACCAGTGGTTCGCTATGCCGCGGGTGACGGCGGCTGGAAAAAGTAAACGCCATTTACCCCCGGGAGTTTTTTTGCCTAATATAAGAGGCTGCGAGGCGCTTGGGCGAGGGCTGAAGCCATCTTCCTGTAAGCGAAAACACCGCTGAATAAATGAAACTGAGAACTCCAGCTGTGCTCTCGTGGTCTGTTTTCCCGCCACGGACTCAACACTGGCGACGAAGGTGGGATTCCTTGCACTACCTGGAAAGGAAAAAGTGTAAGCTTACCCAAGGAGTCCTGAGCGGCGGAAGAGGAACGGCGTCGACTCGGCAGCTGCCCGCCAATCCGGTGCGCATTCGGGGGTAGGCTGGCTGATAGACCCTTCTCCTGAAGATCCGAAGATGGCGAAAATCGGAAGGCTTTCGGAATTCGACGTCTCACATCCAGAGCGGTGGGAGTCCTACGTATCCAGAATGGAGAACTACTTCAAGGCAAACCAAGGGGGAAGGATAGCTTGAAGGCGGCCACCCTGCTTTGCGTTTGCGGCCAAGACGCCTTCATCGAATCGCAGAAAACCTTGCAGCACCTGTCCCAGTAGAGTCTGTAAGCTACGCAGGACCTGAAGAAGCTGCATGATGAGCCTTCGAAACCCAGGGTTCCGTTATCCTCTGGCGCCACACCTTCGAACATAGAGTCTCAACGGTCCGGTGAGTCAGCAATGGAAACAGTCGCCCGCGTTTACGGAATGCCGCCAAGCCTGCGAGTTCAAGGACCATCGAGGAACGGGACGAGGTACCATTTCGGTGCGGGTTAAGGCATCGCACTACAACAGGAGTACTTTTTCGTGCAAAGGAAGAAAATTATCCTTCCAAGACGCCTTAAGGGAAGTCACCGCAGAAGAAGCAGCAGGCGGCGCCGTCAAAAACATGCGGCCGATCAGAAACAGTGCAGAGGGTGTGTCCGTGCACCAGGAAGACGTCCGACGAAACTCCGAGGAGGATCCGGACGAGGAAGTCGACCGTCTACACCCCGCGAGGGAAGAGAACCAGAAGGGAAGCTCTTCGGCTCCGCTCAAGTGCATCGGCTGTGGAGGTCGCCACAGGAGAACCGACTGCAAGTTCTGCTCCGCTACCTGCCGGGCATGCGGTAAACAAGGGCACATTGCAGCTGTGTGCCTGGGCCGACGAAAGGCACAACCCCAAGAAGAACGCCTGAAGGGTACCAGATTCCCCAGCCAGAATAGGTTAGGTTTTTGCGCTTCGCGAAGAAGCATCTGTAGAACAGGCACACACAAGCCCATGAAGAAAAAGCTGTCACTCAACGTGAAGCTACAAGGGGTTCCATTATCTATGGAACTAGACACAGGGTCTGCCCTTTCCATCATTTCATTGCATACATTTAGGAAGATTTGTTCCAGTAGTGGGACTAAGGCCAAGTTAAGGACTTCTGATATTGTATTAACAGATTTTCAGAACTCAAGAGTGTGTGTTAAGGGGGAGGCCACCCTTAACGTGCAATACAAGAGTTTTGAAGGTCCACTAGACTTATCAGTAGTAGGGGGTGAACGAACGAGTCTCATAGGACTCGATTGGTTTGAGGCCCTGGGGATACACGTCACAGGACTCAATAGCTTACAAACACTCGACCTACAGGAAGTCTGCAAAGAATTTGCAGATTTTTTCAGCCCCCAGCTGGGCACATTCAAAGGACC